>NC_139553.1:5427971-6627971 GCF_965153285.1 Podarcis tiliguerta
GACAGATTCACAGGAGCCAGCAGATCCTACTGTGTTTAGCTCTCCTTCCCTTGTCTCCAAGGGAATTAGAGGCAGGGGTGCCAACTTGAATAAAATATTGGGGGTGCCAGGTAAGCCCCACCCCACATAATTGTTTACATGACACAGTGCATGCACACCATTTGAATGACAATGCCCATCAACTTTAGGGTGGCCCAGCCCCCTCAAATATTTTATTGGGGGGGCCCTAAGTCCCCTCAGCCCCTAGGAGTTGGCTCCTATGCTCAGAGGGTTTTGCATGTTACAGAGAGGAGCACTTGGTGGGCCCCTCCCCAGCGAAGTTTAAGACTTCTGGGAAGACAGCAGGATGGGGAGGAGGCTTAGGAAAAAGTGGGAGACCTAGATCACCAGCTCTGGCAATGTCTTTACCAGGGCCAGTCATACCATAGGTTTCCCTGTGTGTATTCTGTTGCCTTGAATAAAGAATTTGTCTCTGAGTTTCCATGCTGACCTACAGCTGAACCAGCCGTGACATAGGGCCAAGCAATGAACAGCATTAATGAAGTATAATAGAAGAAAAGAAAAGAATTGTAGAGTTGCTCTACAAACTAAGAAGGGGAGGTGGTGTTGGGCTCATATCAGGAGGAAAACAAAGAGGACCTGTGTGGTGTAGCAGTTATGGTATCAGACTAGAACCCAGGAGACTAGGGTTCAAACCCCCCATCAGGCCATGAGTGACCATGTGCCAGTAGGGTCAGCCCATGGCATTTTGGCACCTGAGGCAAATGACAAAAGGATTTCCTCCTCTCAGCCAGGGAAGGAACATTGAGTGAAGATCTACATCAGGAACAAAGTGAGGAATGAAGATTTACAGTGGGATCTGCTGCCCCTGTGAGTCCTGCCACCTGAAGTGGTGGAATGTGTACCAGTCAGCAGCTCTTAGGCGAACAGGTGAAACCCTAGCGAGTCATTCCCAGTGAGGGTAGACTAGGAGCAGTGAACCTTTTGGCTTCCAGATGTCATTGAACTACAGCTCCCATCATTTTCTTTTATCAAGCAATTTGGAGGACAATAGCTTTCCCAGTAATAGTGCAGACATAACCGGGCTAGAGAATCAAATAGTCTCATCTAGCATAAGGCAGGTTCATATGTAATATGGGGAAGGCTTAGTAAAGCCTTTCTCAATCTTGGGTTCCCAGATGTTGTTGGACAACTATTCCCATCCCAATAGTCCTGCTAGCTAGGGATGATGGTAATGTCTGGGGAGCCAAGGTTGAGATAGGCGGGGTTAGAGTGTTGAACCACCAACTCTCAGCCTAACATTTCTAATGAATGACTGGAGGAGGTGCAATCATGGAGGTGTTTAGTGCTGGCTGGTAGGTCGCTGTTGCTTCAGGGGAGGGAGATAGAGAGGGGCAAGGTGCAGGAAGGTTGGTGTGTTGCAAATGCATTTGCAGGAGGACTGGATTGGCAGTTGGGGTGCAAAAACATCAGCAGAGCCCAACCAGTTCTGCTGTCAATACATTTGCACTGCACCAGCCTCCCTGCACCTTGCCTCTCTCCTTCTGCCGCCTGGCAATAATGACTCACCTGCTGAGAAGCTAGCATACTGGCTATGCGCTACCTGGAAAACTTATTGTCATTGTTTGATTACTAATTATGAACAGAAACATTTCCTATTTTAACAGCTAGACCTACCACTTTCTGTTGGGACGTATGAGGAATAGAATTGTAGCAGTGGAGAAGGGATGAAGTGCATGGCAGAATCTGCCAGGGTAGCTGGCAGACCCTCCTTGCTTTGCCATGTGAATTAGATGACAATGAGCCTTTCAAGTTTGTTATGTGACAGATTAACATGGAGGAAAGCGGAGGATGAGGAAACTTTACCAAGCAGGGGCTGGTTACATCTCTTTTTTAATTGTGTTCCTCCTTCATGCTAGCAGTGTAAACAGTAGCACTTGGTAACAGTGTTTGCATTTCTAATTAACAGCCAAGGCTGCATTTCACCCGACCAGAAATATGTTCATGGTGCTCACCGTGTTATGCACATTGAACCTATGCAGTTGGAAGTAAGCACCACTGAGTCTAATGCAGTACAGACCTAAGAAAGCATGCACAAGACTGCAGTTTGTACTGATCCTAAGAAGTTGTGCTATATGCTTCTGGTCCTTGATGTGTGTGCTGTGTAATAATGGATCACACAGCTGCCTGCATTTTGGACTCTCTGTTGGGGGCATGGTTATAGGGGTTGACATGATGAGCGCCTACTGTTCAAAATGTACCAGTACAGCACTGTGGTGCCCTGCTAACCATATGATTTTACTCAAGAGTACAGTAGCATTTCTGCTTTTCCTTGTTGCCTTCAACCTGAGAATTATTTTCAGCTTCTCTGCTGGGGACTGTGAAAATGGGAAAAGCAGGGTGCTTGCAGAAGGTGTGCGTGCTCTAAACTGAAGTGTCCTGTTTTGCCCAGAGTCCCTGCTGAGTGTACTATAAAGTCCCCTGCAGTTTCGACAATGGAAGTTCTATTTGCTGGCTTCTACTCACTGTGGTTGTGTGTTAACAGTTCTTTCCCAAGAAGTGCTTTGCTTCATTTTTATCATCATATGAAAATGCTAGGAAACAAACTAAATATATACACCCTACCCCTCTTGAATCTTAAAAAAATAAAGGGGGGGGGGGCCTTTAGCAAACCAGATTTTAAAATGTGGCAGATGAGAACTCAGCCAGATACGTGCTATGCTGTGTCTCAGTGGCCAATCAGAAGCTGGTTTTGAGACATGCCCTCCAGAAGCCTAAGATAATGGTCATCAAAACAGTGCGGTCAAAAATTATTTGGTGAGATAGCATGTAAAACCAGTTGGAGATTTGGCTCAGAGTAAGTCTTGCAAGGTCTCCCTCTGAGAACAATCTTCATTGAGAACCATCTTCCTTGCTGGCTTTCAATTCTAATCTCATTTGCCTCTGCAATACCAGTGGTCTACTAGTTCTTCCCATTAAAAGAAAGAAAGAAATACAGTCTTAAACCCCTACTTATAGAAAATGAGCATGTTAGGTTAGTCCCTTTATTCCTGATATTATTGGGGGAGGGGTTCTGTGCAGGGAATAGTTTTCTGCATGGTGGAAAAGTCATTCTGGTGCACCAACTCTCTGTCTATTGCACACCGTTAATGGAAATTGTTGGGTGGAGCGTCAAGACAAAAGGAAACCAATATGGTGCCCTTCAATTTTTAGACTACCAGTCTCGTGATCCCTGACCAATGGCCATGCTGTTTGTGGCTGAGTTATTCACAACATTCAGAAGGGGACACACTGGGGACCTCTGGTCTAGACCAGTGGTTCCCAATTAGCTAATTACTGAGGACCCCCTATTTTCCAAAAGCCAAGCCACGGACCCCCTACTTTTGAAAGTTTTGATAACTCTATTGTAGTTACCTCTGCAAAGCATTTTTTTGAACAAAATGTGGGATAGCCCCTAATAAGCAAAGGATTTTAAGTATACTAAAAAACAAACTGGGCAGAACGATATCTGGTTTTCAACATCATGATACAGCAGCAGCTAAGCATTGTGATATTATTATTATTATTATTATTATTTAAACCTCTTTATTGAAAGTTCAAAAAATAAATAATTATATGTGCACTAAACATGGTGAGACATAGATAAAAGAGAGAGAAATAGAACCCGTGTGGAAGGGGAAATAAAGGGAAAGGGCGAAAACTCAATATTGTATTACAGTCATACCTCGGGTTGAAGTAGCTTCAGGTTGAGCATTTCCGGGTTGCACTCTGCAGCGACCCAGAAGTAACAGAACGTGTTACTTCCTGGTTTCGCCATTCGTGCATGTGCAGACACTCAAAATAATGTCATGCGCATGCGTGGAACCGGTGAATTGCGACCCATGAATGCGCAGACACAGGTTGCATTCACTTCAGAATGTGAACGGGGCTCCAGAACAGATCCCGTTCGCATCCAGAGGTAGCACTGTACTGTATACTTACTGTATACTTTTTCTGATATATCACAATGTTTGAAATTGGAGATCAGGCAAGGGGATGAGGGAATTCAGCAGTTTGAATCCCGCGACAGGGTGAGCTCCAGTTGCTTGGTCCCTGCTCCTGCCAACCTAGCAGTTCGAAAGCATGTCAAAGTGCAAGTAGATAAATAGGTACCACTCTGGTGGGAAGGTAAACGGTGTTTCTGTGCGCTGCTCTCGTTCGCCAGAAGCGGCTTATTCATGCTGGCCACATGACCCAGAAGCTGTACGCCGGCTCCCTCGGCCAATAAAGTGAGATGAGCACCGCAACCCCAGAGTCGGCCATGACTGGACCTAATGGTCAGGGGTCCCTTTACCTTTACAGGCATGTGCTGGAGATGATGAGAAAAGAAACTGTGAAAATGAACCCAGCTACAAGGATTTAAAAAGTTTGGATTGAGAGGGGATTTCATTCGGTGAAAGAGACAATGGGGGGTGGGGAGCCCATGGTTTGTTTATATAAAAGTTTTTCTCCACATTTATGATATGGCAAACCTCCCCAGAAAGCAAGTTTTTTTTTTTAAAAAAAAAATCTGTACAGGTGAGGAAGGAAGAAATTAGAAAATAAATATGAAATTTAACAAAACTGGAACTGTGTGTGAGAGAGAAAGGAACTGAGAGAAAAGTGGGGGGAATGCTATGCTTTGAAAATATGGAGCATATTTGTGGATACTTTCATTATCCTCAAAAGAATTTGTTTGAGATAAGGACAACTGGCCATAAATCAGTGGCAGGGAAGAAAGGAGTCTATGGGAATAGAAGCTTTCTGATTAACTATTTGCAGTCTGGATTCAGACCATTCTTCCTAGGCTGGAAAAGTGGTGAAGACGGCTTGTTTACTGGAAGCCAAATCACGGGACCAAGTGATGCAGTAACTTTTGGAAACTCTGAAATAACTTCTTCTCCCGAGGCATGGTGGCAACCATCACCAGTTGTAGGAATGAAGGATATAACACCATATATAGATGGGAAAACACCATGGGGGGGGGGCTGTCACATGCAGGAAAGAATCAAGATTACAGTTCCTCACTTTAAATTTTATAAATTACCTAATATACCAAACACAAATGAAATCACAAGATTGTAGCTGTTATATAAGGGATTGTTATATTGGAATGGAATGGAAATTATTAAGATTTTGGAACATAGAAAAGATGTAGAAGAATGAAATCATCAAATCTAGTAGACAGGGAGGCCAGTTTGATTAAATTGTATAATTTGACAATTGATTAACTGGCATTAATAATTGTATTAATTAGATAAAATTGGTATTGTTATAATTAGGCTGCTATTGGAATGATATTGGAAAATCAATAAAAACATATTTTTGTTTAAAAAAATAAAATTTGTGATATTACCATGCAAAAATGACAAAAAAATTGTTGGGGAGGGCAAGGGATGGGGCCAGGGATCCCCTGGGTGTGATCTGCGGATCTCATGGGGTCCCCGGACTCCTATTTAGGAACCACTTGTCTAGACTGTAGATGCAGGATAGCTAACCTGTGATCCTCAATATTTTACTGGGCTACAACTCTCATAATCTCTGACCATGATGTAACCTGGAGTTCATGCCACAGGTTTTCCAGCTCTTCCTTAATAGATGTGACTCTGCCTAATCTGCCATTTTGCTTGCCTCTCCACCAATGTTGTAATCAACTTCCTTGCAGAGCTGAAGGCCTGGCCATAACATTTTTTGTTGCCCCAGAGATACATCTATGATCTCATAGGAGAATAGTTTTTGGTTGACCTTTAGGAGAAAGGCAGTTTGATACCTCTCCCTACCTGGTGGTCTTCAGTTTTGGAGAACCATCTGTTGAAGGTACTCTAGGTTGTATCCAACTAGGTTTGTTCACAGTAGACCCATTGAAATTAATGCACCTGTTAGTCATTTCTATCAATTTCAATGAGGGTACTCTGAGTATAACTGGACATTGGATACTCAATGTTGGCCCTACTCAGAATAGGTCCCATTGCAACTGATGGGCATAACTAACTTGGTTGCATTAATTTCACTGGGTATCTAGCTAATATTTAATGGATAAGGTTACTAAGAAAATGAAGGCAGGCAAAAAGACTTGGAAAAAGACTTTGTGAATTTGGGAAGTCTTTTTTCATTCTTGTCCCATTCCTCCTGTCTGCTCAGCTATGTATTATTATTGCCTTAATAATTTACTTTCTATTACCACTCTCTTCCCCTCTCAGCACCATTTAATTTCCTGTGGCCTGTTAAATGTCAGGGTGCTATATATTTCTGGTTTCTGTCTTTGCAAACACTTCAAGGACTGTTTGGATTCCACCTCTTTCTTCATAAATTAGTTTTTTTAAAAAAAAAAAAAAAAGAGAAGAAAAAAGAAATGGGGAAAAAACAAGTTGAAATGAACTTATCATATCTCCATCTCCATCTCCAAATCTCTTTTCATTGCCTTCTACCAGTCTTCAAAACTCCACAGCCACCAGTCATCAATCTAGGATTGTATGATTCACATCAGTGTGAATCCAATTGTTGTATCACCTGTACTTATCTTAGGGAAGTTGTCAGCATCCAAAGCAGATTGAGTGGCAAAACCTATTACATTAAACAGAATGGTGCCCACAGGTCCAGCAAAGCAATATACGTTATAGGATGCAAGTGCCCTGGAGGCCATGTGAAGTATGTTAGGAAAAACTACAGCTACCAACCTTTGTACCCAGTTCAGAAATCACAAGTCAGCAATCACAGCAACAAAAAGCTTTAGCAAACCTGCTGCAACACATTTTAATTTAGATAAGTCACAAGCTTTCAAACAGGGAAATATTTCCAAAAGGGGGGAAATAAATGGGTTAGGGAAAACAGTGGTAAGGAAGAGAAACTGTATATAGTCAAGGCAGAGGCCTGCATCGATATCTCTTTAGATGGGGAGATAGATATTTGAGGCACCCACAATCCATTGCATTTTTTATTTTATTTTTACAAAGTGCAAACATGTATCTGTATCTGCACTGTAATTGTTTCTGGACATTTTAACGGCTTTATTGCTTGTATGTTTGCCACTCTGGGAGGAAGGGCAGATACACAAACACACACACACCTCAACTTTCTTTGTATCTGGGTAGGCTTGTCTAAGGGACATGGGTGGCACTGTGGTCTAAACCACAGAGCCTAGGGCTTGCTGATCAGAAGGTCAACGGTTTGAATCCCCATGACGGGGTGAGCTCCCGTTGTTCGGTCCCAGCTCCTGCCCACCTAGCAGTTTGAAAGCATGACAAGTGCAAATAGATAAATAGGTACCGCTCCGGCGGGAAGGTAAATGGCGTTTCCGTGCGCTGCTCTGGTTCGCCAGAAGTGGCTTAGTCATGCTGGCCACATGACCTGGAAGCTGGTTTCCGTCTTTCTGTTTGTCTGCGGACAAACACCGGCTCCTTCGGCCTATAGAGCAAGATGAGCGCGCAACCCCAGAGTCCGTCCGTGACTGGACCTAACGGTCAGGGGTACCTTTACCTTTACCTAGGCTTGTCTAAACAGGAATGCTTTGGGCAGGAACCAAAAACAGCACACTGAAGGCATCTGCTTGATCTCAATTGGCAGGGAGTTCCAAAGTGTAGGTGCTGCCACACTAAACACTCAATTTATTACAAATGCAAAATGGGTATTATGTGGCACTTTTGGCAGCACTGATTCTGCTGATCAAAGAGTGGGCACATGTGGGGTTAGGTGATCTCATAGGTGAACTGGTCTCAAGTTGTTTAGGGCTTTATATACTAATAGCTGCACCCTCATTCTGGCCTGGTAGCAAATTGACAACCAGTGCAGATGTCTAAGCACAGGTTTGATATGGTGACAAGGCCTCACTCTTGTCAGCAATTGTGTTGAAGCTTCTAGATCAAGCATGAGGGGAGTCCTACACAGAGCGCATTGCAGTAATCCAGTCTTGAAGTAACCAGTACAAGATTGTTGGTGGAGGTGAAGACAAACCTGCCTTGTATGATACATTATCTGTTGATGAGATTGTCATGTTCTGCCCAATGCTTGGAATAAAAAAATCTGAACTGTGCCTGAAAACAGGTCCCATTATTGATGGGTGAACTAAAAGTGAATTAAGTTGATTTGGGGATAGACTTTTTTCATTTTCTTTTAAACAATCTTCAGGTTCATCCCACCCCACCCTCAGCAGAAGGCCCAGCCAATAACTTTCATTGTTTTTTGTAGAGTAAGTCAATTGGACATGTGGAGGGTGTGTGTGATTCCTGCTAGTCCTGTCAGACCAGCAATATCCCCTCACTCACCTGGTTTAGAATATTACACAATTATTCAGCAGTTTCTTTTCATTCAGCAAAGTAAGCGGCTCACGTATATGTCAAACAAAGCTTTAATAATAAAGAAAACTTTATAACAAGAACATATGTACTGTCTGAGAGAAACTAAAGCAACATCATGAGGCAAGAATGAGGCAAGAGTGACAGTTGGTCTCTCTAACTGAACATCTGAAAGGAGGGGCCGATTCCAGAGCACAACACACAAGCTCCGCCCACCAGACGCCAGACATCTACTAATCAAATTAGGCCCCAGTTACCTGCATCTTCCCTGCTGAGGAGTCACCTGCTGACATTCTCTCTGCCACACATCTTATTACATGTGTGAGGCCTCCAATTTACTTTTGGACCCTAAACTAGCAGAGCAACTTGTGCTCTGATTGCCGATTTGTTGTCTGTTTGTTTTCTGCTAAACTGCCAGACATGAACTGAACTAGATCATATTGTATAAAGACAAACTTGAACATGGAACTAAATCCTTTTTGGACAGGATGAACTTGAATGAAAATCAGTTCCGTTTAAAAATGATTTTTCAAAGCATTGGCTCTTCCTGGTGAATATTTTCCATAATGCACATTTTGCAAAGATGCCACCAAGTAAGATCTTCTTAGGTTGAGCCATGATCTTAGAATGGCCAGGTAGTCAATTTCAGGACAACTGACTGTGCGTATTGCTTTAGCATGCACTAATTAGAAGAACTGTGGATAGGAAAATCTTTTTATTTGGTTTGCACTGCAATGACTGCTCCCCACATTAACTGGGGGGTGGCTTTTGTGTGGTTGTGCGCAGCTCCCCCGGCAAGGTAGATGGCTTCGCCCCCCCCCCCAAGCTGGGTACCGGGAGGTTCCTGCCTAGCCTTGACAGTTAGCCAATCCCAGCTGGGGGGGGGGGCGTTACCAAGGGGTTTGGCCAAGTAGAGTCAGGACCACCCCACACTTACAATAGGAGGTGAAACTTACCTGTTAGTCCTCAGTTGGCTCCAGAACTTCCTCCACCCTGCCCTCCCTCAGTTCATGCCTTCTTTTGCAGTTTAACCTTCTTCTTTACAGCTCTGCGAGTGCTGCTGCTGTCTTGAGGGACCAGGAAGGAATTTCCCTGCATTGGCAGGTTTTGCTTTCCCCTTGGCAAAACATCACAACTTTGGCGGTTTTTAGGCCTTGGGTGGAATCTTTTAGTCTATCTTCCTTCGATGGGGAGGGGGGCATGAAGCGGTGACCTACGCCTCCCCCCCCCTGCAGTGGCGATCCCAGGGTTCCCCGTTAAAGGGGTATTTTGAGGGGCGCCATTGGCCATATGCCAATGGGTTGTCAATGCTCTCCCCTACGACCTGGAGAAATGGGGGGCAGGCTCTCTGCTTAAACAGACATTCTCCAGAGTCAGCCCAATTCCCTCCCCCCCCCATGGATAACCATGGATAACCATGATTAATGCCCAATGCCTAAGCCAAGGTCTTCCTGCGTCTGAAAGTTTAATAAAGTTGTGGCCAATTCTAATCCTATAACACGTTGTCGGATGTCATTATTCCGCCCGGGGGTCGCCTGGGGTTCAGGGGTCTCTGCCTGTCCATGCAATGCAAACCGAACTAAATTGCACTTCCTGAACTCAAATTGAAACAGCCATCCTGTCTGCACTCCTTTGAAGTTTGCAATTCAGTTCTTCAAACAAAAATACATACACAAAAGCATATTTTAAGAGAAAGTATGCAACAAAATGCATACAGTGGTACCTCGGGTTACGCACACTTCAGGTTACAGACTCCGCTAACCCAGAAATAGTACCTTGGGTTAAGAACTTTGGTTCAGGATGAGAACAGAAATCGTGCTCCGGCGGCGTAGCGGCAGCAGAAGGCCCCATTAGCTAAAGTAGTGCTTCAGGTTAAGAACAGTTTCAGGTTAAGAACAGACCTCCGGAACGAATTAAGTACGTAATCAGAGGTACCACTGTATATTCATGGGGGGGAGATTAAAAAAACGTGTGATATTAGGGAAAACGCATGAAAATACGTATATTAGGAACCTTATGCATGGAAAAGCTTATTTATTTATTTATTTATTTATTAGAGACTTTCTATAAATAATTATAGTAATGCAAATTTACACAGTTAAGGGGAAACTGAACATTAGTAGGAAAAATGTGAAATCAAAATTGGCAGATCCACCCATCCATTCCTAGGTGGGAAAAATAACACCCAGGTGCAAAATATCACTGCCTGCACTGAAAGGTGTAACATGTCAGTTCCAGACACCTTTCTTTGATTACTTAAGACACAGCTGTTTACCTTGTCCTGTTATATGCTATTTGTTTAATATTTAATTGCATTTATTGTCTGTTGATTATTGGTTATGTTGAAGTTGTAACCCATCAATGTAACTTACCCTGGATTTTTTGGGGTGAAGGGCAAGTAATAAACACCAGAAATAAAGTAAGTATACAAAATGCAGGAGGCAGAACTTGGAATACGAAGAGGAAACAGAAACAATCAGGGGATAATCTAAAAAGCAGAGGTAAGAGTATGAATGATAAGAATATAGGAATTTAGGAACCTTCTGTACATTGAGTCAAACTATTGGTATATCTAGTTTAGTATTGTCCACACTGACTGGCAGCAGTTCTCTTGGTATTCACACAAGGATCTGTCTCAGCCCTGAAAATGCTGGAGATTCAATCTTGGACCTTCTGAGTGCAAAGTAGATGCTCTACCACTGAGCCATTGAGCATTTGAAATGCACGCCTCTTTTTTTATTACTATTCCTCATCTCTTTCATTCTGCAACAGCTCTTATAACTTGCCCAGTTGTCTCCAGAGGGATCTCAAAGGCCAGCCAACCCGTTGCTCTTTTGCTTGCTGTACTGTTAAGCCCACCATAAATCCTGCCTTAAAAATTCTTTATAGAGTCCACCTGTCTACGTTGAATAAATCAATTGCTCTAAATTACATTCCACAAGGCCTGAAACTCTGGTGCCGCATTCTTGGCATTTGGATTTATTCAAGAGATGAGAAAACAGTAATTCCTAAAGTCAACTTCCTGACCTTAACTTTATTCATTCAAGGGACCATGATAAATCTCAATGTCTGTCTGTCTACTTCAACCAAGTAGTTGCTTTCCTTTGAAAGAGTCATCAGGAGTGTTTCACTGAGAAAAAGGAAGCTTCCAGCCAAGCGAATGCAGCTAGATCAAGATGAATCCAACTCTGCGTAATCCTCAATAGGTGCTATAGCCACATTTTGCTTGGATTGTAATTAGAAGGGCAAAGTTGGATATTCACAAGGGCTTATTCACATTTACCTTTTGCACAAGTCCACACTTTAAAGCTCAATGTCCGAGTGTCCCTGCCTTTTTTTGGTCTAGAGCTTTCCCTGTGAAAACCAGCTCTTTAAGGCTGCATCAGAGCAAATGGATATTCTGGCAGATTGCTGTTTGCTTTGATTCAGCTTTAAAGAACTGGGGTTTTTTGCATGAGTGGAGGGGGGCAGTCAGGCAGAACTTTAAAGCATGGACTATGCCTGAATGCGGGTGGCGCTGTGGTCTAAACCACAGAGCCTAGGGCTTGCCGATCAGAAGGTTGGCAGTTCGAATCCCCATGATGGGGTGAACTCCCGTTGCTCGGTCCCTGCTCCTGCCAACCTAGCAGTTCGAAAGCATGTCAAAGTTCAAGTAGATAAATAGGAACCACTCTGGCGGGAATGTAAATGGCGTTTCTGTGCGCTGCTCTGGTTTGCCAGAAACAGCTTAGTCATGCTGGCCATATGAGCCGGAAGCTGCATGCCGGCTCCCTTGGCCAGTAAAGCGAGATGAGCGCCTCAACCCCAGAGTCATCCGCGACTGGACCTAACGGTCAGGGGTCCCTTTCCCTTTACTTATGCCTGGAAAGCACAGAGGAAAGGTAAGTGTGGATAAGCCCTTTGTGTATCCCAACAAAAGCAAGACTAATGCAAAGGGGGAGACATCTCATAAAATTCTATTTCAGCATTAAAAGGAACCTTCTTTTTTATGCTTTTGTTTTATTTGTGTTCATTTGTTAGAATAATCATTGACTGGCTAGGATCACCTAATGTCTTTGTTGTGAGAGGCTCAGGAGCACCTTTTACTAGCTACATCTGGTTTGCCAACTATGGCCCCATCCTGGATGAGGATAGCCTGACTACTGTAGTCCATGCATTGGTAACTTCAAGGCTGGATGACTGTAATGCGCTCCGTGTGGGGCTGCCCTTGGGTGTGTTTTGGAAGCTGCAGCTGCTGCAAAATGCTGGTGGGAGCTTCTGGCTGAGAGCATGGGACACCACTGTTGAAGCAAAGGCATATTTGGGAAAGGCATATTTGCTTCGGGAAATCACATACACCCACACACACCCTGATTGATGAAGGCTGGTCTATAAACAGAATTGTAAAGTTGGAGGGGACCTAAGGGTCATGTAGTCCATCCCCCTGCACTGCAGGATTCTCAGCTAAAGCATCCATGACAGATGGCCATCCAACCTCTGTTTAAAAACCTCCAAGGAAGGAGAATCCACCACCTTCCTAGGTAGTCTGTTCCACTGTCAAACAGCTCTGCATTTTGTATGTGCTTATGTCAATAACCTTTCTGTATGACAATTGATAATAATAATAATAATAATAATAATAATAATAATAATAATAATGATGTCTCTTATTGGGGGGGGAACAGCTCTGTCAGAACGTTATTCCTAATGTTTAGTCAAAATCTGCTTTCTTGTAATTTGAATCCATTGAAATATATTAAACAGATAAAGAAATCTTTGCAAACACCCACAACACCTGCAAATGGAATAAACCCAGAAGGGCTGTAGCACCGGCTTCTTTTTCAGGCATGAAAATCCACTCTCTGTTCCTCTTAAGACCGTTTCCCTCTTTATGCCTGTTGAGGACCATGCAACGGAATATTTGACAGCCTGAAGCTTACCTGCCACTGAATCACCCAAGAGCAACTAGCAAGGAAGAATTATGTTGCTTTTGGGGTGTCATTTCCCCGCCGCCACTAACTTGTCCTAATCTGCAGCTACCCAGAGCCATTCCTCTAAGTGGCCGAGTGACACAGGAGAGGGTGACAGATCAGCAGGAGGACTTTTCATTTGCAGCAGCTACTCTCTGCTCTCTGCCCATTGTAATTAATATCCTTATCCTGACAGGCTGGGAGGCTTCTGGTAGATTTTATTTTTATCTCCCCATAATGACAGAGCATTAAGACAAAATGCAAACTTTGAAAAGCCCCTGAGGGCATAAGTCAGGCACACTTGGGAATGGGGCTGGATCTAGCTGTCAGGATCTGGGTGGCCATCTCTTCCACAAGCCGGGTGCATCATCCTGGAGAAATTCTGGGAACAAATTTTATTCTGTTCACATTTAAAGGCAAACCTACCTAATTTCCACTTTCCAAAACAAAGTATACGAACCAACACAAAGCCAACCTTCAATATTTACTGTAAGAGTTTTGGCCCTCTGTGAAGGGTCAGAGAAGAGTGACCAAGATAATAAAAGATCTGGAAACCAAGCATTATGAGGAACAGTTGGGTATGTTTAGCCTGGGGAAGAGATGAGTGAGAAGTGATATGACAGCCATCTTCAAATATCTAAAGGGCTGTCACAGAGAAGATAGAGAGAGCTTCTTTTCTCTTGCTTCACGGTGTAGGAACCAAACAAATGGCTTCAGGTTACAAGAAAGGAGATTCCAGCTAAATTTCAAGGGGGGGGGGGGTTCTGCCTGTGAGAGCTGTTCAACAGTAGAATGGACCACTTTGGAAAGTAGTAGTCTCTTCTTCATTGGAGGTTTTTAAGCAGAAGTTGGGTGGCCATCTACCAGAGTTTCTTTAGCTGTAATTCCTATTGTATCTCCTATCAGTCTCCTCTTTTCCAGGCTAAACATACCCACCTCACCCAACTGTTCCTCATAATGCTTGGTTTCCAGACCCCTTGATCATCTTGCTCACTCTCCTCTGTACACATTCCAGCTTGTCAATGTTTTCTTAAATTGTAGTGCTCAGAATAGCATAAATGTTGGTTGGTTGGTTGGTTGGTTGATTCATTTGTTGTTGTTGTTGTTTTGCTGCTGCATCACACTCTTTACTCATGTTAAGCTTGATGTCTACCACTAGATCCTTTTCACATGTGCTACTGGTAAGCCAAGTGGCCCCCATCTTATATTTGCACATTTGGTTATTCCACCTGATATTTGTCCCTATTGAAATTCATTTTGTTTGTTTTGGTCCAGTTATCCAGTCAGTTAAGGTCATTTTGATTCCTGATTCTGTCTTCTGCAACATTGGCTGCCTCTCCCTGTTTGGTGTCATCTAGAAATAGGCTGAGTATCCCCTCAATTCCTTCATCCAAGTTGTTTCTAAAGATGTTGAATACCCATGGGCTCATAACCCATGGGCAACATAACCGCGTGGCACCCCACTTGTCACTTTTTTCCAAGATGATGAGGAACCATTAGTGAGCACTGCTTAGTTTGGTCAGTCCTGTTTTCTGAATGACTAAGCTAAGGAAACATAATTACTTCTTATGACTGATGAAGACTCACATCCTCTCCAACTGAACTCTGTTCCACACTTCACATGCCTGAGAATCCCAGTTTACGCTTGCTTATCAAGCTCTCCATCTGTGCTTCTGAATTGCACCTTTGTGTTCTAGTGCTACCTGGGAGCTAGGTAGAAAAGGTCTAGACTGGGGACTGGGGCATGTGTGAAATGAATCTCTTGAGATCAATGGCCAAGGATAATTGACATCACTGGGACCATCTGCCTTCCAAGAATCCTGATTGGGTAAGAGGGATCAATTTCCTAGGGCTCCCAAGATGTCAGAGTAGAAGACTAGTACTCTTTGCTATTGTTCTGATTGCCAATTAGCCCAGGGAGCAGTGGTGGTTCTCGTTTCCAGGGGAACAGCACACAGAATTACCACTGATATTTTTATGATCATGTGATATTTCTGACCACGTAATATTTTTATGGTTTCTATATCTCCCCCCAAACCCCCCCCAACCCTCAAAGCATTGGGCTTGGGGTGCAGAACCTCAGGCTTTGAACCAAATGCCCCTCTGCCTGGCCCTTGGAATTCTTCCCAGGCTGTATCACACACCAGCCCTCCTCTTTGCCCTCCTTTGGTTATTTGACCTGACTGCAATGTGTCCCTCACCTGTGAGTGGTGTGTCCCTGGCCACACCCACTTATTGTCACATCCACCCACTAGCAGGTTGCCTACAAGGGAATGTGGCCCTAAGAATTGTCCCAACATCCCTGCACTTATGGAATGCTTACGTTCTTTTTAAAAATAAAAATGATGGGACCTAAGTTTTCAGTGGTTTCTTTCCCAGACTTCCCAAAGCCATACCCTCCAATTGTCCTTCTTTTCTGGTCCTTATCCTCTTCCCATTTACATTCTGGCTGCTGGTTATATCAGATGAGACTGATGGTGTTGGAGTTTGGTATATATAGCAGCAGGATGCAGAAATAAAAAACCTGGTAAGACTGCTGGTTAAAAGATTAAATAAACTTTGGGTTTATTACTCCTGGCAAATGAAGCCATTCTGAAAAAAAGCTTACATGCACCTATCATGAAGTCATGAGGTTAACAAAAGAAATGTTCTATGCTGACACTAAACGAAGAACAGGAACAAAGTAAAGCCTGAGAGGGGCAGGGCGGGGAATCTACAAGTACTTATTCTTCAGAGACTTATGGCTTCCTTTGTTTGAATATGTTAAAAAGGGGAAAGACTCTTTTTTTCTCCATCTCTTAACTCAAGAATGCTGTTTGGAAAGGATTTGTGCAGGACTTCCAGAGTTGGCAATTGCCACGGGTTCTGTGAGCTGCTGGGGGAAAACTGTTAAGTTGTCAGTGAACATATCAGACGACGCAGCGATTCTTCAGACAGCTCTTCTTTATTCACAGGCCAGAACAGAACTGGGCTGAAGGGTTCAGCCAACCTGCTTATGTAGAGCTCAACTACAAAGCAACAGTGACAACTTTCTGTAACTATCCAATCACTGAACGTCACTTTCAATTCCTTATTTGCATATGTGGACCTGAGTGAAAAGTACCTACAGTATCCCCCTGCTGGCCCAGGGTGAGAACTTCAGTACATAACAAAAACATCACCAGCCACCTGTTTTGCCAGCCCCAGCACTACTGAAACTTCTGCCATCACTTCTGGCAAGAGTCAGAGAGACAAGGAGATTTGGTAGGCCCTGAAGAGGAGTGCCTCCAAGGGAAGGATAGACCCCCAAGACCAGAGGCTTGCTGGGACCAAAGAGATGCAGGGGAGATAAATGGACGTGTAGCAGGACTATGGTGGACCAGATGCCACATGAGTCCTTTTCCCTGCCTTGGACTGTTTTAAAAAACTTTCTTAGGTGAAATAACCCGCCATCCACCAATGGGCAGGTATCAGGCAGGAGCTTGGGCTCAGTGGCTGGCGCATGGGGCAACGCTTGCGGAGCGAAAAGATGGCAGCGCCCAGGTGGCTTAGACTGACCCCACTCCTTGGATGACCCGTAAGCGCTGTGAAGTGTGAGCCCCCACGGACGTGGCTTGAGCTGCTGTTGGGGATTGCTACCACCACCGCCGTCAGGGGAGAGCCAGGCTAAGCTGCATGGAGACGGGCCTCATTGTACAGGCCCAATCCTTGCTGGTGCCAGGGGCCTGAGAGGGTGAGGTGACTGTGTGGGGAGCGAGCTGGTGTGGTGGCCTGGTGAAAGCTTTCAACACCAGCAGGTGGGAGGGAATCATGGGGCTAGAAATGGGTGCTGGAAAAAGGGGGGAGGGAGAAACCTTCACTAGGGCTGCATTCTCCATGCAAAGGATAGATCTGGCCGAAAGGCCCTGCTTCTCCATCCCACCCCAAAACTCCACCCTCCCACTCCTGCCTCACTTTCCCCCTTTTTCTTTCCCTTTATTTTTTAATATTTTTGTTCATTTTTATTTTTAGTTTATTTATTATCGTTATTTTTAGAATTATTTTTGTTTATTCTTGTTTTGGTTTTTTAAAAATTATTATTATTATTATTATTTAACATTTTCTTTTTGAATTTTTATCACAATCACCATCACAGAATCTTTCTTAATGGTTGCCATCAATTTGATTTTAATTAATTTTTATAATGAAGATTTTTTAGAATGTTGGATTATTTTGATTGTTGTTAGCCGCCCTGAGCCCAGCTTTGGCTGGGGAGGGCGGGGTATAAATAAAATTTATTATTATTATTATTATTATTATTATTATTAACCACTACTATGAGATGGCTTGACTATTATTAATGTTTTTCTAAACCTTGAGCCTTATAATAATAAATAAATAGGGTTTTCCCTTTTTTCTCCCCCCCTTAAAATTTTCATTTTTAGTGGGGGGGAAATCATTTTTTTAATTTTGAAATTTTATCTTCACCTTTTCGATTTAACTTGATTTAACTTGATTTTTTATACTTGACTTCTGATTTTTAATGTTTAACTCCCACTCTTACTCTATTTATCACATTTTGTCTCCATTTTCATTTTTTAATCTTTATTTTTTCCCTAACTTCTACACACACACACACTCCCCTCCCCCCTCTGGCCCCACCACTGTCTCCTACATGTCTTTGTGTTGGGCCCTCTGTGTTTCTTGTTGGTCCTTCAATATGCCTGTTTACAGTGGACACTCAGGTTGCACATTGGCAACCCGCAGTGGTGCATCTGCACACGCATGGGTTACGATTTGGTGCTTCTGCGCATGTGCAAAGCGTGATTTAGTGCTTCTGTGCATGCTCGACCGCCGAAAACCAGAAGTAACCCGTTCCGGTACTTCCGGGTTTCGGTGGTCTGCGACCCAAAAAAACGCAACCTGAAGCGTCTGTAACCTGAGGTATAACTGTTTTTGTTTGTCCCTCACTTGGCTACCATCATTGACACAGCTTCTGCAGCCCAAGAGAAGCCCCTGAACCAACCAGTCTATCCCTGTGAAATCAACAGTCTCAAAAAGTCACCCAAGAGAAGTAGGAGTGGACAGGGGCACAGAAAGAAAAGACTACACAGAACCAACATTGGTAATCAAATCACAGCCTAGATGTGATAGCCGCCTGATCCCAATGCTCTGAGAAAGCCACCATTCAAAAAAGCCTACATGACTCAAGAATACCCAAACATAACACCTCCAACCTCAGAAAATAAAAATGCACAACATAGATCAAGATCACCAAGAAGAATTCAATGGCACCAACCAAGGGGAAGGTGACAGACAGAAAGATCACAACATTCTTCCATGATGACATTGCTCCAACAACAAAACAGGCCCTGAGGAAAATGGAAGTGAGACTAGTAGAACTAATGAAGAAAATGCTGACTCCCCTGGAGACAAAGATCAACAACCTGACCTCCAAAGTGGAAACCCTCACAGGCACCATGTCCACTCTGGAAAAGAAGACCCAGATGCAAGAAATACAAATAGATTAGCTCCAAGAGGTATGAAAAACACAGGTATGAAATTTTTTTCATACACAGGTATGAAAAATAAATTAGCTAACGTGGAAATCTGTCACCAAAAATAAAACACAGATGTGAAAATCAAACTAATGGACCTTAAAGACCGTGGTAGATGATGCAACGTCTGCTTTCTCAATTTCCCTGAAAAAGTGGAGAATAAAAACCTGGCAGACTTCATTGTACGTTGGCTAAAAGCCCTGTTCCCAAATCTGGAACTCAAAGTAGATGACCTGGAAAGGGCACAAAGAGCTCTAAGATCCATGCTGAAAGCCAACACCCTCCATGAGACATCACTGTGTGCTTCGCCCATTACAGAAAGAAAAGAAATGTGGAGCAACCTCAAAAATTCAACTTCTCTCTGATATGGTGACAACTGCATCATAGCCCTCAAGATCTATCGCAGGAGACCCAAAATCAAAGGAAAAATCTATGCCCATGCACCTGACTTCTCCAACAAGCAGGAAACAGATACCAATGGAGCTTCCCCCTGTGCTTCATTGTAACCACTGACACAACACAGCACATGGCCACCGACAAAACTGATGTGCTGCAACTACTGGAAAACCTTGACTTGACCATCCACCAGAGTGGCAATTGCCAGACCCACCAGACGACAACAGCAAATGAATGGACAATAGTTAAGAGGAAGAAGAAATCACATAAATGGCACAAAAATGCAGATCAGTACAATGAAGCATCACTCACAGAGCACAACAGCCAAAGATACCCCACAGGATTACAAACCACTTGCCGCTAAACCCACACACCAAAGATTGACAGCTCTGCAATAACAGCCACAGCTGAATGAAACATCCAGAAACCACCTCAGACTGATGGACTAGTGAACCCCATTTCCTCCTCTCCCCCTCTCCCCTCCATTGAGACTCCTCCCACCCCACCCCTACTCCAATACCAACTCAGATAGCACTCCTAATTCTCCCCATCCTCCCCACCTCAATCACTCCAACAACCCACCCTCTTTCCCTTCTAACTACACCCACCCCATTGCTCCAAAGAATCTACTCATAGCATGAAAAAAGCTCCTCCCCCATCCCCTCTTTCACCACATGAATACAATGAAAAAAATGCAGCAAAAGAAAAGGAAAACAAAAGAAAGAAAAACTCATCCTAACCAGAACAATAACCCCACCTCAATAATAATAATAATAAAACCAACAAATAGGCTAAAACTAAACACTTGACCAGCATATGACCAGATCATACCAATACTCACATCTCTACCCTAACACAAAGATACCCCAAACAAATGCCTATTTAACTGCATGTATCCCACTCCTCAACCCAACCCTAACTCTAACCCTCTGCTCACCATCCTCTGCTCACCACACTTTTTTGGTGCAACACACTAGGTCTGATAGATACTATAAGGTGAGAGACACGGGGCAGCCCAGACTGATTGGCAAGGAATCACCCTATACAGTAGACATGCAGAACGGCTAGCTTAAAAACAGCTACATTAAGCATGAGGGGGTTGGGAAATCCTATCAAGAGAAAATGCATCACCTCCTATGTAAACACAATGAAACCCCACTTTACCTTCCTACAGGAAATACATAACCCAACCAAAGGAAGCAAACTCCTGAATGAGCCCCGCTTCAGTCGACAATGGGCAGCACCCAGCTCAGGAAAAGCTTGAAGAGTAACTATAATCTTCAGTAGAGACCTGAAGGGAAACTACCCACAACTTTCTTTAAAATAGTTGAGAACTTTAATTTGATTGATTGACGTATGGAGGTTTAAACACCTGCTAGACAAAGAATACACTTTTTTCTCAAATGCTAATAATTCTGCCAGAAGAATTAACTCTTTAAGGAATTATCCTTAAGAACAAAAAAAGTAGAGATACAACCTAGAACCTTCTCAAACCATAATTCTATAATATTGCAAATAAGAGGTGAAAAAAGCTCATTGTTCAAGTGGAGGTTAAATGAAAGACTATTAGATAACCATTTAATTTTAGAAAAAGCTGAAAAGACTTTGAAAGACTTTTTTTAAAAACTAAATTTAAATCAAGGACAAATCTAAAAGTAGTTTGGGATACAAGCAAAGCTGTAATGAAGGGTTATTTATACAGTAAAATGGTTTTAAAAAGAAGATGAGAGATAAAAGAAAGATAAAATAAATTTTGAAGGAAATGATAAAAAATGAGAAGGAATTAATTGAAAAACCGGGAAAATAATCAATAAAACAAACTATTAAACTACTTCAGGCACAATATTCTATGCTAGTAAACCAAGAAATAGAATGGAAAATCAAAAGTATGCCACACGAGTATTTTGAGTTTGCCAATAAACCAGGGAAATTGTTGGCATGGCAATTAAAGAAAAAACGGGATATGAACTTTATAAACAAGCAGAATATTGGTGGGAAAGTTTGACTAGTTTGTGAAATATTATACAGAATTGTACCAAGCCGGAAAAGTGAACACAAAAAATTTAGAAGGATAGCTTAAGGAGAATGATATATTAAAAATTCCAACAATTAAATTAGTTTATTAAATGTCCCCATAACAATGATGGAAATACAAAAGGAAATAAATCAAGTTAAAATAGGTAAAGCACCAGGACCAGCTGGATTATCAGCAAAACATTACAAAAAAAATTACAGGATTTCTTATTTCAACCGCTGAAAGATGTAATGAATGAGATTCTAGTAACAAAGTCCCAGACTCTTGGAGTAATGCTTATATTACATTAATTCTGAAACAAGATTCTGACTTAACGTCAGTTAAAAATTATAGGCCGATCTCTCTATTGAATAATGACTATAAACTTTTTGCATCTATATTGGCAAACCAGTTGAAATCAGTATTAAAAGCTGGATTTCTTCTGGGTCGACAGTTGAAAGATAATGAAAGATAATGTAATTGATATTATGGAATACTTAGAAGTAAGAAATGATAAACAAGCGACATTGGTGTTTATAGGCGCAGAGAAGGCCTTTGATGACATTTCGTCGACTTTTATGACAAAAACATTAGAAAAGATGAATTGTGGAGAGACATTCTTGAAAGCAATTGAAGCAATTTACTCTAATCAAAATGCAATGCTGATAGTGAATAATGCTTTAACAGAAAAAATTAAAAAAACTAAGGGGTCAAGACAAGCCTGTCCCTTGTCACAATTATTGTTTATATTCATTTTAGAGGTTCTGTCTAGAAGACTCAGATCTGATGATGAAATCAAAGGGACAACAGTGGGGCAGAAAGCATATAAGCTCAAGGCATTTGCTGATTGGTGATTTCCGTAGAGGATAGTAGTTTAACTAATTAACTAGAAAGAGTATTTTAAAAACTCCCCAAAACTACTTTAAGGACATTGATGTGGGAAACATAACAACCCCCCTTCTCTGGGACACAATGAAAGCGATCACCAGAGGACCGTGCATAAAAGAGAAATCCCTTAAAATACAAACCTCCTCATTGATAAATCAAGACTACAAGATATTCACATCAATCTCGGCTAACCACCTACAAAAATTCCTACTAATTCCTATTACAACTACAAAAATTCCTATTAATAGCCCCAAACCACATGCTCCCAATACTTCATTTTTGAGCAAAACCCTCCCTTAGAATTCAGAAATATGCTTGATGGTATGGTTGCAGCTGGAACCATTTGAATAAATACTATATTGTGTGTAGGGATAGGTGAAATGTTTCATTTGGTTCAGATTTTAATGGGAACCCACCTAATTTGCACTTCCATAAACAATACCTGAAACACAGCTACCCATCCTTTGAAAAGTAGCACTTTTCCAAATCTTGCAATGCAGTCCTCTGACTGAAAAACATGTACAAATGTGTGCGTTCCAGGGAGAAGTGTGCACAAGCGGTTATGCACACGTTAATGAAAATAACTATTGGATCATAACATGCAAAAAATGATTTGGGTAAGAGGAAATCACTTCTGAAAAAAATGTATGTATTAGGTGAAATGGGCACTAAAATACTAATTCACAGTCTGGGTTATTTATTTATTGCATTTATAACCAAACCTTTCCTACAAGGAGCTCAGAGAGGCAGAACATGGTTTCTTCCCTCCCCATTTTATCTTTGCAACAGCAGCCCTGTGAAGTAGGCTAGGCTATGAAAAGGTGATTGGCCCGTAGCCACCCAATGAGCTTCATGGCTGAGTGGGGATTTGAACCCTGGTCTCCGAGGTACAAGTCCAACACTCTAACTGCTAGACAACACTGGGGTTTTTTTTTTGTTTGTGTTGATTTTTTGTTTCTATTTTTCTCTGATGAATCTAATCAGAATTTCTGTTCTCATCCTGAAGCAAAGTTCTTAACGCGAGGTACTATTTCTGGGTTAGTGGAGTCTGTAACCTGAAGCGTCTGTAACCTGAAGCATATATAACCCGAGGTACCACTGTATAGAGAGATAGAGAAATGTTAGATAGATGATAGATAGATAGATAGATATGTTTAAGTTATAGATGTGTGCAAATGGCCTCTTGAAATCAGGAGAGATGACTCTACTTTGCAGTGTGGCAATGCTCAATTGAGGTATAGGACAAGGTCAGTTCAGACTGGAATCAAGGTTCTGATGTTTCTCCCACAAGGAACAAACTGAAGTGGAGGCCTTTTGTACCAGTTGCACCAGTTCATCCAAACTGGGTCCAAATTAAACCCAGCAGTCAGTACTTCAGCACAAGCATGCTGTGCTAAACTCTAAAGTACATGAAACCTGCCATAAGATCAGGAAACTGGCAAAGTGAGAGAGTGCACATTATGCATAACATGTGCAAAGGGAGCTATTTTGGATTACAGAGTAGAACCCCCTGCAAATTTGCTTGCTGGCAGGCAAGTCACACAGCAGCTGCCAAAATGTACATCCTCTTTGGCATTTAGACTGCCTCCTGCCTCTTAATAAGCTGCCTCCTGTCTCCTAATGCTTCATGGGATCAGTGGCTCTGTTTTGGCCAAAACATGATCCATTTTCTAGCCTAGGGAGGTGTTTATTTATACCCCAGACTTTAGACAAAAAGACTCTCAGAGTGGCTTACAAAAATTAGGAGTCCCTGCCCTAACTGCCCTAAAACAATATGACACATAAGGAAAAAGGAACGGGAGGGAGAAGGGGAAAGCCTGCTCAAGCTCAAGTTAATAAAATTGCAGATCTTAAAGTTACAGACTATGTCAGTGGCACTTCAGTGCTTGATAAAGATCAATCCCTACCATCACAGAATCAACGAATTGTAGAGGTGTAAAGGAACCCAATGGGCATCTAGTTGAACCCACTGCTATGCAGGAATCTCAACAAAAACATCCATAACAGTTCACCATTCAATCTCTACTTAAAACCCTCCAAGGAAGGAAAGTCCACCAGCCTCCAAGGGAGACCATTCTACAGTTGAACAGGTCTTACCATCAGAAAGATATTCCTGATGTTTAGGTGGAATCTTGTCACTTGATGCCATTGGTCCTACCTTCCAGAGCAGGAGAAAACAAGCTTGCTTCATCTTCCATGGGAGAGTCCTTTAGATATCTGAAGACAGCTATTATATCTCTACTAAGTCTCCTTTTCCCCCAGGCCCAACTCATCTGTTCCTCATAAGGCTTGGTTTCCAGACCCTTGATCATTTTGATCACCTTCCTCTGAACATGTTCCAGCTTGTCAATATCTTTCTTAAAATGTGGCACCCAGTACTGGACACAGTACAGTGGTGCCCCGCAAGACGAATGCCTCGCAAGACAGAAAACCCGCAAGACGAAAGGGTTTTCCGTTTTCAGAGGTGCTTTGCAGGACGAATTTCTCTATGGGCTTGCTTCGCAAGATGAAAATGTCTTGCCATTCTTGAGAGGTTTTTTTGCTCCCCAACCCCTTTTTCTAAAGCGCTAAGCTGCTAATAGCCTTTTAGCAGCTAATCCGCTAATTCCTTAAGCCTTTAATAGCCGTTAATAGCCCTTAAACTGCTAATAGCGCTAATAGCGCTAATCCGCTAATGGGCTTGCTTCGCAAGATGAAAAAACCGCAAGACGAATAGACTCGCGGAACCGATTCTTTTCGTCTTGCGAGGCACCACTGTACTCCAGATGTGATCTGATAAAGGCAGAATAGAGTAGTACTATGACTTCCTTTGACCAGGAAACAAAACTTCTGTTGATGCAGCCTAGAATAGCATTAGCTTTTTTTGCTGCTGCATCACACTGTTGACTCATGTTAAGCTTGTGAGAGCCAGTGTGGTGTAGTGGTTAAGAGCGGTGGACTTGTAATCTGGTGAACTGGGTTCCCGTCCCCACTCCTCCACATGCAGCTGCTGGGTGACCTTGGGCCAGTCACACTTCTCTGAAGTCTCTCAGCTTCACTCACCTCACAGAGTGTTTGTTGTGGGGGAGGAAGGGAAAAGGAGATGTTTAGCTGCTTTGAGACTCCTTAGGGTAGTGATAAAGTGGGATATCAAATCCAAACACTTCTTATCTTCTTCCTCTTCTTATGTCATTGCCGGAACACTAGATCCTTTTCACAAGTACTGCTGTCAAGCCAAGTGTCCTCCATCTTAAATTTGTACAGGTAGTAGTTATTCCTGCCTAAGTGTAGAACCTTACATTTGTCCCTATTTAAATTCATTTTGTTGGTTTATACCTAGTTATCCAATCTGTTACAGTCATCTTGAATCCTGATTCTGTCTTCTACCTCTCCCAATTTGCTGTTATCGGGATGAGCATCTTCTCAATTACTTCATCCAAGTTATAGAGTTGGAAGGGACCCCAAGGGTCATCTATTTCAACCCCCTGCAATGCAGGAATCTCAGCTAAAGCATCCATGACAGATGACCATCCAACCTCTGTTTAAAAACCTCCAAGGAGAGTCCAGCACCTTTAGAAAGCTGTTGAACAACAACAGGCCAAGACAGAACCCCATATTACATTTTTCCAGGATAATGAGGAACCATTAGTGAGCACACTTTGGGTTCAGTCAGTCAACCAGCTACAAATCCACATAACAGTTACCTCATCCAGTACACATTTCACCAGTTTCTCCACATGAATATCATGGTGAACTTTGTCAAAACTCTGAAGCACACTTCCCCCAGGGCAGCTCCTGCCACTCAGAGAGCTGACTTGATGGCAGAATCCTCTGAGGAGGATGCTTGATGGAGTCACTCTGAACTTATATTTTTATGAGTGGAGTTGGACCCGCGAATTCCTTGAAATTTTTGGCCTCATTCCCCCTTTGCTTTTCCACACTATATATCAAGGGGAGAGTTATATATGGCTGAACAAGAGTTTCTCTTTCCTTCCTATGGTATTTTCCCTAATGAGCTCTTCCCGCCACCCCCATTGCCTCATCTGCACATCACCCCCATCATTCCCGAAGCAGAACACCAGGGGTGGGGGTGGGGAGGAAATGTACCTGTTCATCTGCCATCACATTCTCTGGCTGGCTTTCCCTGTTGACTCATTTAAAGATTCCCTCCCCCGGAAGTGATGGGTTTATCCATACGCACACAGAGAGAGATGACATTTTCATAGCCCTTTAATGCTCAGATGAAATATCCATCTATTCATAATTTAGGAAGTGGCAGCTGGTGGATGGAACAGAGGTGTATCTTTGGCACCAGCAACCAAATCCCTTGGCATCCGCTTCCATCCATGCCCAGGGAGCAAATGACTTGAAGAAGATTTCCAGGACAAGATCTAACTGCCTCGGGCTCGTCCAAAATCAGCAGATGGTGTCACTGGGATCCCAGATGACACACAACAGCAGAGGGCAGAGTAACTTTCTGCTCCAGAAACAGCATTTCATTTTAGAAGGGAAAAAACCCCATAAAGAAGTAATCCCTTGTCATACAAACAAAAGAAGAGCCCAGAGGCTGAGTCAGGCCATTGGCTCATCCGATCTAGAATCCTGTTCTCACAGTGGCCAGTCAGATGCCACAATGGGGAGCCCACAAGCCAGGACCCAAGTGCAACAACATTCTCCCTACTTTTAATTTCCAGCAAAGGTAGTCAGAGGTGTATTGCTTCTGATAGCAGAGGTAGAATGTAGCCATTGTGGCTAGCAGGCACTGATAGCCTTATCCTCTTCTAAAGCTACCCAAGCTAGTGGCCATCACTGCCTCCTGTGGAGGTGAATTTCATAGTTTAACGGTGTTCTGTGTGAGGAAGTACTTTTTTTCTCTTCTGAATCTTCCAAAATTCATGGTTTTCCATTAATTCTAGTGTTTTTGAAGGAGAAAGTGATTTCTCTATACACTCACTCCATACACTTCTATAAGGATGCCGCTTACTTGCATTTCCTCTAAACTAAAAGAAAAAAGCATCCCCAAATGTTGGGATCCTACAGACCCCAGGAGACCCCTGAGGGCAGCCCCTGCCATTTCCTCCCAAGGGGTGGGAGGAGACCAGCAGCACTTCTCAATGGTGCACCTCTGGAGGCTTCACCCGGGACCAAAAACCCAGCTAGCCCCCCGTAGTTATGGCTGTGCCTTAAAGGATATTCTAGTTCCCTTTTATTCAGGACAGTATGAGAAGAGCATAGGCAGTACTCAACTGCGTTTAGAGAGCCAGTGTGGTGTAGTGGTTAAGAGCGGTAGTCACGTAATCTGGGTAACCGGGTTCGCGTCTCCGCTCCTCCACATGCAGCTGCTGGGTGACCTTGGGCCAGTCACAGTCTCTCAGCCCCACTCACCTCACAGAGTGTTTGTTGTGGGGGAGGAAGGGAAAGGAGAATGTTAGCCGCTTTGAGACTCCTTAAAGGGAGTGAAAGGCGGGATATCAAATCCAAACTCTTCTTCTTCTTCTTCTTCTTCTACTCAGAGGAGTTTCTATCGACTTGCGGAATGGAAACAACCATTTCAGCATGGCTGTGGTTGAAAGTGATGTGTGAGTGGCATCACACTGCGTTATTTTCAGTTATCATATGGGAACATTTCCTACATTCAATCTAGAAGGGATTGTGCATGCAACCATGTTTTTCTCTGCTCACATCATTCACACCAACGTCTCAACTCCTGCAGCCGTTGTGAGCTAGCACCAGGCAGAGTGGTGACAAGGCATGAGAAGACAAAGCTGTGTGAGCCATGTGGCCTGGCCTACACCCCCTAAGCTTATCTGCTGCCCTCAGGTATGGTGGGAAATGAAGTCTCATCACAATGCTGAAGTAGATCCAACTGCCAATCTAGATGGCTTCTTTATGTGAAAAGGGGTAGCATCTTGTCATTTGCAGGGGAATGGCTGTAGCATAGTGATAGAACATCTGCTTTGCATATAGAAGGTCTCAGGTTCAATCCATGGCACTTCCAAGCAAGGTTGGAAATGCCCCCTCCTTTTAAAACCCTTGGAGTGCTGCTGCCATTCAGTGTAGAGAAGACTGAGCTAGTTGGACCAATTATATCAATTAGCTTCCTGTATTCTTTTAGGGAAGGCCTCTAGGCTCCATCAGGATTTAGCATGGTCTGGCAACCCCAGACAGACTAGCAAGAGAAGGAAAAAGGAGCAGATGGTGTGGTAGTGGGAGGCTGGCATCCAAGGATGGAGGATAGAGGCCCTCTCCTTGTGTCAGAGCTCTCTGGCTCTCCACTCCACCCCTCTGGCAGAACACAAAACCTAATCAGGGTGGAGAACTTATCAGGGAGGGTGGAGGAGCTGAACAGGAGGTGGCAGTGGCAATGCTGGAGGCAAAGGGACAGTACAGTCATGTCACTGAGAACCAGGCAATGCCTTAGTAGGTATGATCAGATGCATCTGCCAAGATGAAGTGTACTCACAGAAGACTTATAGGACAAGAGAGTCCCATGAGTTCACCCCACCTTGTCGTTAAAAGCTTGGCAGGAGGGGCATCTTCATAGCTTCCATCTGGTTATGAATCTCTTACTTTGCTAATGTACTTTGAAATCTTGACTTCCAGACCTTGTACTTGCTGCTGAGCATGTACTGCAATTAGTCTGAATAAATATATCTTCCTTCCTTAAATGAAAAAAAGAGTCCCTGTTATGTTTTGGGGTGGGAGCCTGACAGAAGGGCTATAGCTCAGTAGCAGAGCACCAGCTTTGTAGAATAACCAGCATCATATAACCAACATGCTTAAGTCTAATTAATGCATGAAGGGGTTAAGACTATAGAGCAAGTTACGTGTGAGGAGGTCTGAGCTGGTTGCTGCAGCTCAGACTGCATGGCTCTTATAAGCCACTCTTGAGTTTCTATACCAATAATTTAGGAACTTTTACCACTGTAACCAAGCCATGTTTTACTGCATGTGCAACTTTTTCTGAATGCTGTATGGAAATACACATGAAACTGACCTTTGGAGAGTTTGTAAGTAAAACAATGTTAGCTTACCAAACATGTGGTCTTTTTCTATAAGAGAAGAAGAAAGTTTTAGAACCCACAAGGGTATATCTTAAAGGTCTAACGGCCTATATTTTCATGCATTACTTTGTTGCATATTTTCTGATTTAAAATCTCTGCTGGGGTTCTCTCACCAAAGAGTACTTGCACCAAACGTAGATCTTGGCATCCAAGAATTCTCTTTTTTATACCTATTTTTTCCTTGCAACCAAGAGAATTTGCATGAATAAGGCCTCAGGCTCAATACCTTGCATTTCCAGGTAGGACTGGCAATGCCCCTTGTCAGAAACCTCAGATAGCTGTTGCCAGCCAGTGTACACAACACGGAGCTAGATGGACCAATGTTCTCATTTGGTCTTAGGCAGGTTCTAGTGTTTGCTTCAGGGAGCAAAAATTCATTGGGCTGGCTCTGCTCTCCCTCTGCAAGTTCTTGGCAGTCCACAAACCATACCAGTAGTTAAAAGTTGTCTTAAGATCCCATCCGCTTTCTCTGGTACCGGATCCTACTGTGCAACTTGCCTCTGGCCATCCGCATTTTCGCGGATATTTCATTAGTGTTCCGGCAATGACACTAACTTGCTAATGATCCCTTAACATTTAATAAACACAGCCCAGGAGTTTTATAACCTGTTAGCTTGTGAGTGGCGGTAATTAGGCACAATAATGATAAATAATTAAGGACTAATTACACAAAATCAGTAATTTCATTTTCCAGCAGAGCGCACATTTTTTTCCTGTTCATTTGCTCTGCTGATTGGGGGGTCCATCTGTGGTTCTATTTCCCCTTGTTTGTCATTGGATGGAGAGTCCCCGGTCCTTGCTGCTTTACGGGGGAGAAATAAGATGGAAAGTGTTCAATTATGGAGGCAATTGTCCAATTCATCTCAAAAGAGAAGTTGCAGCAAGGCTATTGTTAGGCATGAGTTTGGTGAAGGAAAAAAAAGCAGAGTTGTAAAAGGGTTTTAATTCCTTACATAGCCAGAGGGCTCATGGACACCAAACATGAGGCTGGAGGAAGAGCTCTATTCATCCCTGGAAGTAAGCTCCATTTTTCTTCAGTTCTGAAACCCCTCTTCAGTGCAAAGAACGTTAACAAGCTGGAAATAAGGCCAAACTGAGCAGGAGGGAAAATGACAAAAGAATGGAGGAACAAAAAATCATGCCTGGAAAGGCGTCCAGTCAAGATGAAATGAGATTGGGAGTATATATTTATGCCATGAAGAGGAGCTTCTGGAGGCAGGTGCCAGTGGTGGTGAGGTGTTGGAGAATAAAGTTGTACATGCTATTGAGCCTGCCCTGTGACCAGTAAGATAGCTGGCCATCATCACATGTGTGGGGGTGGGGCAAAACACGAGGAGATAGAGATAGAGATAGAGATAGAGATAGAGATAGAGAGAGAGAGAGAGAGATAGATAGAGAGAGAGAGAGAGAGAGAGAGAGAGAGAGAGAGATAGAGATAGAGATAGAGATAGATAGAGACAGAGATAGATAGAGATAGAGATAGAGATAGAGATAGAGATAGAGATAGAGATAGAGATAGAGATAGAGATAGAGATAGAGATAGAGATAGAGATAGATAGATAGAGATATATGTTATAAGGTAAAAAACTGCTCCTTTTCCCTTATGGGGTACCCAAGAGCCCATATAGAGTCCTTACGTAGGTCCCCTATCTTGGAAGGAGAAAATAACAGAGGCCAACCAGAGAATATTGAGAAGCAAGGCAGCTAGTAAGCCTGATCTTTATTAGGCTTGCAACAGGGTGCTCACCCCCCCCCACGCAGGAGGGAGGAGGGACTCTTGTGCAACAATGGTGCACAAGGCCTTATATAGACTTTTGAAATTGTCCACCCTGTAGCCAGAGACCCATTTCCCCAAAAACATCATACATACATCACAGAAGGAGGAGGTCTCCAACAAAAATCCTGTTTGTCAGGATACCTGATAATGACCAGTAATTGTTCTACCTCGACAGCTACAGCCTGGCCATTCTTTTGTGATGGTAGATGCTTTAATTCCTGAATCCAGGTCACAGGCTCACCCTGTTCATACACAAATATGCCCTTTAAGACCGGTAAGTAAAAGACAACGGAAAGGCTTTTCCATTTCTTTCCTCCTTGCAGAGAAATATTTGAGGTCAATTTGGGAGAGTCAAAATGGTTTCAGGATAGCTCTCCTGTACTATTTCAGACACATAGTTTATATACTTATGTATGTGTTTGCCTTGTAAATATATGAACATATGATTTATATATATGAGACCTTAGAATTCCTATTACATCCTGATTGGCTGGCTATCTGCTTGGCCAAACACAAGTGGGTAAGGGGTGTCGCACCAGGGCCTAGCGCTCTTTTTGGCCATGTCCGTTTTCTTGGAGCAGTCCTGGTTTGTTTCCAGCAGGATAGGGTGATCGCTGAGGCTCCTGTTTTGACCAGTAGAGCCTGCAATCCAGAACCTCCAGGTCAGGTAAGTGCGGTGGTGGGTGGCAAGGGGTATTGCTGGGAGAACCAGAGCTGCTTGTTGCTGCCACCAGTGCTGGGCCTCGTGGCAGCCTGTGTTTGAACCACATCAGCAAGGCATTGAGAGGGGAGGTCTTCTCATCAGGGCAGCTGAGGAACTCCATACACACTGCCCAGGCTTGCACTTGGGGGAGGTCACTTTGGTATAATAATAATAATAATAATAATAATAATAATAATAATAATAATAATAGTAATAATTTATTTGTACCCTGCCCATCTGGCTGGGTTTTCCCAGCCACTCTGGGCAGCTTCCAACAAAGATGAAAAACACATTAAAATGTCACACATTAAAAACTTCCCTGAACAGGGCTGCCTTCAGATGACTTCTAAATGTCAGGTAAGTTGTTTATTTCCTTGACATCTAGTGGGAGGGTGTTCCACAGGGCGGGCGCCACTACCAAAAACCCTCTGCCTGGTTCCCTGTAGCTTTGCTTCTCTCAATGAGGGAACCACCAGAAGGCCCTCGGCGCTGGACCTCAGTGTCCGGGCAGAACGATGGGGGTGGAGACACTTCTTCAGGTCTACTGGGCTGAGGCCGTTTAGGGCTTTAAAGTTCAACACCAACACTTTGAATTGTGGTAATAAACTTACTGAGAGCCAATCCCAGTCACCAGTCTAGCTGCCGTGTTCTGGATTGGTTGTAGTTTCCGGGTCACCTTCAAAGGTAGCCCCACGTAGAGCACATTGCAGTAGTCCAAGCAGGAGATAACCAGAGCATGCACCACTCTGGTGAGACAGTGCACGGGCAGGTAGGGTCTCAGCCTGCTTACCAAATGAAACTGGTAGACAGCTGCCCTGGACCCAGAATTAACTCCATGGACAGCTGAGAGTCCAGAATGACTCCCAGGCTGCGCACCTGATCCTTCAGGGGCACAGTTACCCCATTCAGGACCAGGAAGTCCTCCACACCTGCCCGCCCCCTGTCCCCCAAGAACGGTACTTCTGTCTTGTCAGGATTCAACCTCAATGTTGCTAACTCAGTGGTTTGACTTCACCCCCCCTACAAGGCACATTCCATTGTCTCTTGAGATGGATGCCATGAACAATCTTGAAATTCTGGAGATTGAATCAAGCAGCTCCCACGTGGAAAGCAGAAATCCTACCACTAGCAAAAGTTGGTAAAAAGGCACTTTAGGAGGGGGGAAAGTGTGTGGTGATTATAATTTTAGTAGAGCAGGAGTGGAGAATTCTGGCCCTCGGGACTTTACTCAGGTCATGCCTTCTCCTAAGCTTTCTCCATTCTTAAGCCATGCCCCTCTCCAGACTTCTGCATATCCTCTGAGTTGATGTTGCTTGGCTAGAATGTGTCTTTGAGATATCGTAATGCCTCTTGCTTGCCTGAACGGAGTAGTGTAGAAACCTGTCTTTTGGAAGGATGCAATTTGGGCTACTTATATAATGGTAAGAGTAACTTCCTTTGCCCCACCCATTGTTTTCCTCTGGCCCAGTCCACCACTAGTATGTTGCTCCCAGAAGGTTTCCCATGAAGGAATGTGACCCTTTGACTAAAAAGGGGCCCCCTATTTCTGCAATAGAGCTAAGCTGTACTTCCTTAGCTCTGAATGGATGTGCATGAATGTGTGTATCATCAAACTATATTCAGTCCCCTGTTACTAGGTATGGAAGAAATTGTCAATAAAGGTTATCTTAGTTTCTTTCTTAAATCCTATCTTAAATTCTATTCCCCAAAATTCAATACTAGTTTAATAATAATAATAATAAAGAAATAAATACATAAATAAATAAATAATAATAATAATATTTTTTAATTTATACCCCACCCTCCCCAGCCAAGACCAGGCTCAGGGCGGCTAACAACCAATAATAAAAACAAGTTGATTAAAATGCAATTTAAAAGATTAAGATATAATAATAATAATAATAATAATAATAATAATATGCTCATGGAAATTAAGCAGCATTTTAGTGCAAATTTATCCTTACATGTTTCTATGCAGGTGTGACTAATGTGCACATTTTTGCAAGCAATTTCTCCTAATATAATGCATTTTGTAGGCTATTTTCACAATACATTCGTTTTTATGTACACTTTCCTCTAATGTATGCAGTTTTTGGAAGCCCTGATTGGTTGCAAAATTCAGATAAGTGAAAATTTCAAAGGGTAGCTGCACCTCAGTTCTCAGATTGTTTTGGAAAGTGTAAATTTGATAGATTCAGCTTTAATGCAAACCAAATCAGATTTCTCTTCCATCTCCAGCTTCTACCCATTTTATTGTTTCAGGAATATTGCAATGGAATTGAAAGAAGCCCTGACAGATTTTGCTAATCTTATTTACTTCCTTTTCATTTCCCTTGGACAACCCACAGATAATGTTCACCTCTGCTGACCTTGCAAATCCACCTCCTTATTTCACAGCAGGCACAATTTGGGTGGCAGGGCAGAAGCTGATGAAAAACCCAGGAGTGCTTCTCCTGAAAGTAAAAACACCCAAATCCTCTGTAATTCTGACCCTGGGACTTTTCTGTCTTACACCAGAGATTTTGCAATTGCTTAGTGAAGTGATAGGGAGGGAAACTATCCCAACTGGCCAATGCTGAACCTTCCACAGGGAATGAAAAATTTCCTTGTAACCACTGGGGAGCCAATCACTGGGGATGGCTGGTAAATTCTTCATGGGGAGAAAATAGAACCAGGCAAATGATTGGGAAACTGTTGAGGCTTGCCAAGGAAAACGAGAGCCTGTTGGGTTACCCTCCTGCAGCTATGATAGCTGCAGACAAATAGCACATTTTTGACATACTCTGATCAAGCCATTGTGTTTCAATTTGTTGAGTAGGTGGATTTAGGCCACTCATTCAAAACCTTTGTTCTGCTGCAGACCCATCAGGCTGGGTCACACAGAGGAGCTTCGTAACCCCATTCCTAAACAAATGAAGAGGGGGGAAGGACTTGTACCTCAGTGGTAGGGCAGACAGTTGCCATGCAGAAGGTCACAGTTTCAGCCTGTGTGTGTGTGTGTGAGAGAGAGAGAGAGAGAGAGAGGGAAAGAGAAAGAGAAAGAGAAAGAGAAAGAGAAAGAGAAAGAGAAAGAGAAAGAGAAAGAGAAAGAGAAAGAAAGAATCATAGGGAGGTATCCAACATTCATCGTGCTCAGAGTGGGGCAATGTTAAGTATAATGGATGGAAGTATAATGGCTGGGAAATGGCTAAATGTGCATTGCTAACATAGGTTTTATCCACAAGAGTTTTTCTAAAGGACTCTGAGCGCCTTGCAGAGTTAATGATTAACTAACTAACTAACTAACTAAGGAGTGTTGTTCTCTGGTAGCTAATATGTGAGGGTTGTAACCTGGGATCATGTGAGAAGCATTGGGTTGCAATCTCAATTTTGAAGGGAGTTGCTTTTGCGTCTTTCTTCCCAAACTCAGTGCAGCGAAGATGTAAATGGAGTTGTCTCTCTGAATGCTACAGGGATGTATCCATGTATAAGATGCCCCCTAATTTTTGACATTATTTTTTGGGGGGAAACCTAGTACATGGAAAAATATGGTAAATGGCTTTCCTGGAGGGTGGGGCTAATAGCCTGGAGGCTTGGAGCCAGTTGGAGAGAGAAATAAATCTTTGCTTATAGGTCTGTTTCGATTATTGCATATTTTGTAAGATGCTGAGCCAGTGCTGGACCGCACAAGGTATTGTATGGATGTTTTTTTAATTTATTATTATTATTTTTGATGTTTTAATTCTGTTTTGAAGAAAGTTCTGCCAGTAAAAGTTTGAATAATATTTCTATGGGCCTGGATAGTGTTTCATTTCCAAAGGAGTCCGTTCTTATGTTTCTAGTCGCTTCAAACTGCACAGTATTTAATATCCGCTGCAGCCAATTGGAATTAATGAACAAATTGCCTAATTTTATTGAATTTGAGGGACAGAGCTAATGAAGAGTATTTCCAGAAGGGGGAAGGAGGAAATGTTGTGCCTCCTTGCTCCCTCCCTGCCAACTGAGAGCAGGATGGTTCAATCCTGCAAAGTGCTGCTTGTTCCTTGCAGTGAAGCCCCCCGCACCCTGCGAAGGAGCAGCAAACGTTACTGCACAGGATGGGATCCTTTGCTTACCAGCTTTTAAATGGAAGGTTTCATCCTGCATGGTGCTGTTTTGGAGGTTTTATTTGATGGGAGGAAGGAGATGCTGAACTTCCCACCTTCTGAGACTATGTAGCCAGTCAGGTAGGTCTACCCTACTCCTGGCTTTCTCTCCATTTTTCTTACTTCCCCTGCCCAGTGTCAGCCTCTCCTTCCTGCTTGATGTGTTAGCTCCTGACAGCTCCAGATTGCTCTGGTCACCAATCCTGACCCACAGGGATCCAGGGCTGTTCCAACCCAACACAGGAAACACTTGGATCCCCCTGAATCTCCCATCTTTGGTTTGGGACTCAGCCGAACCAATGCACAGCCCTAATGAATGCCTCATACCATTAACAAATTCACACAAAACACCACAGGATTAATTTCATTAAAAAGGCCTGAAACAGGTGACGGTTCTCCCCACCCCTTTGAGACATTGACGTTGTGTTTTAAAAACCCTTCTTTATGGGCCCATTTGATCCCTACTTCCAGTTTCCCCCCACCTGTATTTCCTCTTAAGTACAGAAAGAAAATGCTGTGTGGAAAGAGCTCGCCCTTCAATACAAATGGCTGTTTCGTTTAAAGACAAAGCAGAAGGAAGAGAGGACTCTGTATGTAATCTGTCTCTTTAAACAAAGTTTATGGCCTGAAAGGTAATTGATTTGCAATACTATCAGGGGGACACGTAGGATGCTGTTCTGCAGCTCAGTTGCCTGGAGAAAACCATTGGCAAAGCAAAAACATTGACATTTTTATGGGCGGGGGGAGAGGGAGGGAGGTATACGCTCCTTTTCTTCTGCACTCCAGAGAGTATTTTTTGTAGGATTCTCTCCCTCCCTCTCTCTCACATCCTCTTCCCCCGCTCTCCCTTCCTCCCTCTCCCCCTCTCTTATATCCTAGCTTTCCTCTGAGGAGTTCAAGGTGTCACACATAGTTTTCCCTCCTCCATCTTAGCCTAGGAGACTATGAGCTTCATGGCTGAGTGGGGATTCGAACCTGGATCTAGTCTGGCATTCTTACACACACACAGGGGGAAGCAAATTAAGTGGCTAAGGTGCATAATAACTAGCCATACAGTTGTATATATGTGTGTGTGTGTGTGTACACACACACACACACACACACACACAACATATGGGAAGCTGCTTGAGACTGAGTCAGCCCTCTAGCCCACTTCACTTAGAATTCTTGGCACTGACTAACAGGGTTCTCCAGGGTTCTGGCAGGACCGTCTCCCAGCCTTTCCTGGAGATTGAAGCTGAGACGCTTTGAGCACAAAAGCCGCTGGTTTGCCATTGAGCTATGGCCCTTCCCTTGTGCTGCAAGAGTTCCCCTCAAGCCCCAGCGGATGTTTCAAGAGCTATCCAAGCTTTTTCTTCCACCTTATTTCAAACGGTTTTCAATACAGTGATGCCTCGCAAGACAAAAAGAATCCGTTCCTCGAGTCTCTTCGTCTTGCGGTTTTTTTGTCTTGCGAAGCAAGCCCATTAGTGCTATTAGTGGTTTAGCGGCTATTAGCGGCTATTAAAGGCTTAAGGGATTAGCGGATTAGCTGCTAAAAGGCTATTAAAGGTTTAAGGGATTAGCGGATTAGCTGCTAAAAGGCTATTAGCGGCTTAGATCAGCTGATAAACGGCTTAGATCAGCTGTTAAGCGGCTTAGCGATCAGCTGTTAAGCGACTTAGCGAACAGCTGTTAAGCGGCTTAGGGGCTTGGGGAAAAGGGGGGGGAGGGGGGAAAAACCCCAGGAATCGCAAGACATTTTCATCTTGTGAAGCAAGCCCATACAAATTCGTTTTGCGAAGCACCTCCAAAACGGAAAACCCTTTCGTCTAGCGGGTTTTCCGTCTTGCAAGGCATTCGTCTTGCGGGGCACCACTGTATTGTGTTTTAATGCTTTAATCCACCCGGGGACCATAGGGTGAAGGGTAGGCAGCAAAATAATTAAATAATAACTGTAACAATAACACCCTATGCCTTTTGGGACCACTCCTGTGTCCCTAGTGTCCCACAACAAAGCTGCTCCCAGGGCCCATGGGAGATTTTACCCTCATTCTACAGCATGAAGGTAAAATTTGCGTTCCTTGCTCCATCTGTTTTTTCCTGTGGCCCATCACTGGCAATGACTCCTGAAAGGCTGCCCGAAACAGGTCGTGGTCCTCCCACTCCTAATGTCAATCCTTTGGAGACTTCCATAGCATTAAACTGAATATGGAATTTCGTGTCATTTGAATACATTCCTTCTTCTGTCCATGGTGCTCCTGCTCTTCCCATATCCTATCAACATATCCTCCCCACTTCTTTTCTTTAGGCTGAATACACTCTATTTCTGTAGTCATCCTCTTATGACTTGCCTTTCATAGACTTGATAATCCTCCAAGCTGCTCCCTGAATGTTTTCTGGGTTGTCAACATCCTTCCTGAGCAGGCTCACCAGCTGGTTTGAATTTCATTGGCCTGCCCAGATTTAACATTTGGGCCAGTTGCCAGAACTGATAAATGTAAAAGGGAGAGAGAGAGAGAGAGAGAGAGAGAGAGAGAGAGAAGGCAGGGGGAAGTGTGCTAAAGTGCTGTTATTATAATCTACTTATTTACTATAAGGTGAATTATAAAACACAAAATTAAAATGCGTTCTTAATATGGGAATTGTGCACTTTTGCAAATGCTCGGAAGTGTTTTGCCCTTTTGTGAACTTACTGTCAAAGGCAACCCCCCCCCCTTAAAAACAGCCCTTTTCTCCTGGGGGTACTCAAGGGTACGCAGCACCGGCACCCCTCAGAAGAAAAGCACTGGTTTAAAAGTGTGGCGCTGACTGTAACAACTTCATGATGAGTACCGGCACCATTTTTTCTAGAAGAAAAACATTGCTTAAAGGCACTTTGCCTCCAGATCCATAGAAAACTGAGAAAGGAGAGACAATTTGCATGTGCTCAGAATCATTCAGCCCACGCTGCAACAGGACATGCTATTCTTCCCCTTATTCTCATCTTCTTGTCCAGTTTTTTCCAGAAAGGTGCTCACAACTGCCCCTGGTGTCTTGTCTGCAAACCTACAGAAGATTCTGTTAAATTTCCTAAATTGTTTTCCCCCCCTATTATTATTATTATTATTATTGAACCCGAACTTAACATGTGTAAAAGTCCTAATTGCATCATGCTCCATTGTGCAGTGAGCTACTTGGCAAACATATGACAGATGCAAACCTTTCTTGATTGGTCCATGCACAATGCTTTGGACCACAACCACGCCATTGAAGTCATAATGGGCTGCTCCCTCCTTGAGCAGAACAAAAGGGCAGGCTGAGAGGTGGCACATTAAAGAAAGACAACGAGGTCTCAGCAAAGTCATTAGCTGTCTATTGTGTCAGGCTGGCAGCTGCTTTGAATCTCTGCTCTAAAAATATCTCCTTGTTCAAACTATTATTTTCGATATTCTGCATAAGCAGCAGCAGCACCTCCTGATCCCGCAATGGCAACAGAATACAGTGATGATCTTAGCCATGGATTGATTGCCGGAAATGTATCCAAGGGGGCCAGCTGAGAGAAAAAGCTGAAACTATGGAGGTGGGAAGGACCAGGAAGTGGAGAGAAAGACTCCATTGGGTCTTAAGGACACAAGAAGAGCTCCGTAGCTTTATTAGGCTGAAGGCCCACCTAGTCCAGCTTTCTGTTCTCAGAGTAGCCCGTCGGATGCCTAAGGGATGCCTGCAAGCAGGACCTGGCTGTAACAGGACCCTCCTCACCTGTGACTCTCAGGACCTGGGACTCAGAGCCATACAGTACTGCCCCTGACAGGAGCCACTGATAGCCTTATCCTACCTAAACTTACACTCCTGCATGTGGTTCCTTCCCTTTTTTATTGTTTCGACTGCAGCCCTCCCTGAATTACCACATTCTTAAAGGATGCTACTGAAAGGCCAAAATGAAGGCTTTGTGTCCAATATTCATGTTTAAGAACAGAAGGTGCATCTAGTCCAACCCTCTGTTCTTATAGTGGCTGGCTGAACTCCTACAGGAAGCCTGCAAGCACTCTCCCCACTTGTGATTCCCAGCAACAGGGACTCAGAGGCAAAACGTTCCTTCACATTGGGGCTGCTTCTGCTCCTGCTCTTGAAGTCACACATGGAGGCTGTAGCAAAGGGTTGAAGCAGGACTCGGGACATGGTTGGAAAGGCGATGGAGGTGGGAAAGCAGGCAAGATGCCCAAGATACTAGGAAAGACCCACCCCAAGCTGGTGCCCTCCAGTTCCTTGGTCATTGACCATGCTGGCTGGAGCTGATGGGAGATGCATTCCAACATCATATGGAGGGCACCAGGTTGGGGAAAGCTGGACTATGTACTTCAGGCTGTCTCGGAGCTTTGAGATCAGGAACCTCAAGCCCTGGGATCAAATGCAGCCCTACAGACCTCTCTACTTGGCTTTCGGCATTCTTACCAGCCCACACCTTTTACTGACCTTGCTTCATATGTGTATTGTTCTTGCTTGGCTGATATATTTCCTTGAACTCTGGTAGCAATTCTGGCTTTCTTGGAGGATGGAAGGGACTATGTGAGTGTGTGTAGAAACTAGTCTAACATACAAAGGTTAAATTAACATTAATTGCTCTGTACACTGTTGCCTCTGGCCCCACCCATTAATGGCATGTGGCCCCAGTGGCAGAGCGTGAATTGTTAGTGCCCCTGGTGGGCAAGCACACCAAGGGATGCATGCAGACCTGGGGGGCAGGGCATGGAGGGTGAAGGAGTCAGCCATGGCACCTGAGCCCTCACTGCCCATATCGCCAGAGTGACCCCCTGCACCAGAGCCAAGCAGGGTTGTGCTGCACCACCTGCCCGCCCACACAGGGGGGAGTCTGGCCAGCCAACATGGCACTTGGAGCCCCCACACCAGCACCTCCAGCACAGCCTGGCCCAGGGCTCCTGTCCATGGGGTTGGTTCCTCCAATGCCTGGGAGCAGAGCGCTGGGCCACACCACACTTGGGGTGCCTGTAGGGTGTGTGTGTGTGTGTCTGCTTCATGTCCTCTCAAAAATCCACACTTGAGGCCATGGCCCTTCTGGTTCTCCCCATGCTATGCCTCTGTTTGGCCCCTGGGCTGAAAAAGGTTCCAAGTCTCCAGTTATGCTGGGGTACCCTACAGGGTTCCCATGCCTTTTTCAGAGGAGGACTCACTGGGGTTCTGATCATGCTGTTGTTGGCATCTGTCTGTCTCAAGAGACAATGGAGTGCACCTCCAGGAGTGAAGCCAAACCACTGTGTTAGCAGCACCAAAGGGATCCAGGACATAGGCCTGGGCAGTGTGTGTGGAGGTCCTGGGTTGCCCAGACAAGAAGACCAGTCCCCTCAGCCTTGCTGATGTTGACCAAAGGAGAGTAGAGCAATAATTTTGGCACCAGCTTGGCTGCAGTAGTGGTTGCCAGAAGGAGACATATAAGATGCCATCCAACCATCTGAGTGGCTCCACTCTGGATATGTTATCCTTTCAGGTTTTCCTGGGTACAAACAATTCTACCATGGTGGAGAGCAAATGGAGAAGGGAGAGAGACATGAGACATGAAATAAAGACACAGAAGCATGGCAGGGAAGAAACGCTTGGAGAATGTTTGTTTCAAAGACTGGGGAAAATCAGAAGGTGGGGAATCTTTTTCACCCAGAGAGCCACATTCACACCTTTCCAACTGTCTGAGGGCCACATGCCGATGGTCGGTGCAGGATACATGCAGAATCGGGCAAAGCAGTGAATGGACATTTTACTGTGAGAACAGACACTGGAGTGTTGTTTAGTCGTTTAGTCATGTCCGACTCTTCATGACCCCATGGACCAGAGCACACCAGGCACTCCTATCTTCCACTGCCTCCCACAGTTTGGTCAGACTCATGTTTGTAGCTTCGAGAACATTGTCCAACCATCTCATCCTCTGTCGTCCCCTTCTCCTTGTGCCCTCCATCTTTCCCAGCATCAGGGTCTTTCCCAGGAAGTCTTCTCTTCTCATGAGGTGGCCAAAGTATTGGAGCCTCAGCTTCACAATCTGTCCTTCCAGTGAGCACTCAGGGCTGATTTCCTTAAGAATGGATACGTTTGATCTTCTTGCAGTCCATGGGACTCTCAAGAGTCTCCTCCAGCACTGGAGTAGATGGGCCTTTAGCGGGGCTCTTCATATGCTTATATTCTTATGAAATGAAATCATATAGAAACCATATATTACTTGAGTCAGTTGATCCTTGATGAGAGGGATTTTGGATGTAAACATGTATACAGAAACACATCAAATAAATAAACAAGGTCAAGAGTTGTTGCTTTCCCTTCAAATATATATTTATATAGAATATAGATGGGATGTTGATTATTTTCTTTTTTTCTTTTTATCTAGTGAGGCCTGGTTAAGAAGGGGATGGAGAATACATTGCTTATAGTAAAAGCTCATTTAATACGATTTAGAGAAAGAAGGGAAATTAGAAACTCATTTACGGGCAATTGAAATTTATTCTTAGCCTTTTGGAATAGAAGATTTGGATAAAATGTACCTTGTGAAATGTTTTTGTATTGATTTTGTCAAGGGATATGCTTTATTAAGTATGCCTTTTTTCTTTATCATTTGTGTGCATGGCTATAAAAGAAAAGAAATAAAGTCAATGGCAAGGGATTATTATGTAAATTTAAAGTGGCTGCAAACCTGCATTGCTTATTGTGGTGGCAACATTTGCCAGAAGTATATTTGAGTGGCAATCGTAAGCACACTTCCTTAAAAGTAAGCCTCCTTAAAGACAGTGGAACTTACTTCTGAGTAACCAAACATTTGCAGTTGCTCCATTAGTACCAAGGCTGTACAAAATCTCTGCATCTTCACATTTATTAATTTATTGTCCCTGTATGCAGTTTACATTTTATAATAATGGCTTTTATAGTGATCTAAAGAGATGTGATAGGAAAGGAAATACAAATGGGGAGGGAAAAGGAAAGAAGCAAAATGAAGCACTGGGTCTTCTGTGATGGAGTTACATAATGATAAGCGGGGCAGTTCTGGGAGAATAGAAGCCAAAGCTCTGGCTTTGTCACCTTCCACTAAGGCACAACCTGTTTGAATGGATCCTATCCAACTACTCCAGTTTAATATAGCTATAAAGTCACTATCCTGGTGCTGGATTTCAGCTGGAGCCATTTCTCTCCACACCCTGGGAGAAGCACAAGATAGACTACTAAGCCATCTACATCCTACAAGAACAAGTTGTCTTCCAGATCCTGGCCCTGAATAGTGCTAGAGAAACGTGGAACCAACGTGGCATTCACTCAAAAATCCAAATATGCCAACACTGCTGAGTTATAGCTTTTTAGGCCCGTTGGCATATTTGGATTTTTGAGTGAATGCCATGGGCATCATCCACTCTGGTTACTCTTCTCTTTGCTCCCCCAGATCAACACACCAACACCAGAGAGACAGAAAGAGAGAAAGTGTACGCTTTCCCCTCCCCCCCCCCCAAGTTATCTGGAGAAAAGTTGGATCCTATGTAATTAATCTGAACCTTGACAAACTCATAGAGCTGAAAGATGGGGAAGTGGGAAAGAGTGTCACTCATCCAACTTCCAGCTTCAGTTCTATGTACCTTTTCAAGGCAGAAAAGGGAAACTACCAACACCACTTCATGACTAAGGGTTGGGAGGTGGGGCTTCAGTGCACCAACAGAAGAACTGAAGGGTGTTACTGCATCCACAGGGATGATCTGAGTGACTGACCCCCCCCCTCCAGGTTAGGTCCCCAAGTCTCCCAGCTTCTCACTTGGCTTAAATGGGAACTGAGTCAAGGTAGGGCCCAACTGAGGCTAGTGAGAACTGGAAGTTAGCAGGTCACCCCATAAATTTTTATGACCAATGGTAGTGAAAGCTAGGGAAAACAAGCTAAATCTGGACCAAGACAGGAGTTGGGAAAGATCAGACAGCACTAATCACACCCCAAATTCAAACCTCAGTGCATGGACTTCTACTGATGACAAGGTATTCCGTGTCAACCACAGGAAGTAATGGACAATGTGCGTCTCTATGTGGAATGGCTTTACTACCCATCTGAATATCCTAATTTTGATAGCTATGGCAGGTGGGGGGGGGGACTTCCTTTTATGGGCCTTGAAGGAAGCAAATTCTGCTGCCTTTTGAATGAGCAGAAGCCCCAGTGAGTCTCTTCTTAATTAGTCTAATGAGCCTTTTGGCTTCTACATGATGACAAGCAAATGAATTTGCTCTTTCCCTGACAAGTTCTTATGGGAGTGATTCAAAGCTCTTCCCTTACAACACCCCCTGCCCCAACAATGTATCAAAAGCACAAAGTCATTAAAAGCAGTTGCCCAGCTATGAAATTAGATATTGATTAACATTGTACCCAACCAGCCATATTGTTTATTCCAATAGCAATGAGAGAAAATGATCCCACCATACACGTGTCACTATACGTGGAAGATGCTGAAGACCAAAAGGCTTTAAATAGTAGTAGTAGTAGTAGTAGTAGTAATAATAATAATAATAATAATAATAGGTTAGAAAGTTGCAGAATACAGATATATGAACCAATAAAATGACATTCAAGCTGGTGTGGAATGTTGCCCACATAGATGTTTGATTCAGAGATTTGGTAGAGAGATTTCTGTTGGTGAAGTCCACCCCAGTTTGGTTATAGTTAGAAATGCTACAGTCCAGCACATTCTGATTTTAGCATGGAGATTGCAACTTCATTGGTGCAAATAATTGTCCTTAAGCCACAAATCATGCTCCACTGGGCAAATGCACTGTTGTGAGGGTTTTGGGTTTTTTTGGGGGGGTGGGGAGAGATTAGACTGTATGATAAGCAAGCCCCTTCTAATTTCCTGGATCCAGCAAGGATTAAAATCTCATGGAGGATTCCATTGTTGAATTAGCTAGGCAAGGGCCACAATGGCCCCTAAGTATGAGCTGTTGTATAATAAAAAAGTGTCTCTGTGCCAGAGGGCACCCTCCCTCACCTGGCTGGGAGTGAGAAGGACAATTGCCAGAGTGGAGTGTGTAAGAGCTGGGCTAGAAGCCACAGAGTGAAAACCATGCTTGATTTCCACTTGAATCCAAGGCTATGGCTATGGGAAAAGCAAGACCTTCTGGGGTGTTGATACTTTGAGCCCCTCCATCTTAGGCTCAGTAAAAGTTAACATGGTACAATAGTGGTGGTACAGTAGTGGTTAAAATATATGGCACAGATATGGCCATAATCCGACAGTCCCCTCCCTTTCAAAGTTTCTTGTAGCTCTTTCCCCCTTACACTTAGCACTGTAACGCCATCTTCAAAAGCATCTTTCTAACTTTTCTTTTACCACCACCCAATAGTCACTAGGGATGGGGGAGAAATTTAATTCAGTTCACATTTAAAGACAAACCTTCCTAACCTGCACTTTCTGAAATAAGCATACTGAAAAATTCTCCTTTGATATACACACTTCTCAGAGTTTAGCAATACAATTCTCCCAAGGAAAGAGTACAATAATGCATATACAAGGGCACTGGTCTTCAACTGGTGGGTCTGGACTGGTAGGGACTAGGTAGGGACAGCCTGATACAACGTGAGTCACAGCATATACATAGAGATAGGGTTGGGGAACGACGACGATAAAACAAAATGCATTATATTAGGGAAAATTGAATACAAATAAATGTATATTTAAGGAGCAAGTGACATTAAAATGTTCATAGATTTTCATGAGGACTTTAAAAATAAATATATTGCATACTGTTTTGAAAATGTGGATAACTGAACTTAAAATTTAGGAATTTCTTTTGAGAAACTGGGAGGAACAGAAATTGGCAGGATTCACCCATCCCTAAAAAGCATAAAGCCTGCACACAGGAAAAATAGACACATCTCCATCATCAGCATATGGAATAAAAAAAATAGCAGTAATAGGCCAGTACCTTTCACCCCCAGCAAGCAGTACATTGTGCTCGATTTGATGGGGAAACTGTGAGTCTAGGAATTTACTTTATGATCTGGAAGGGATTGGTTTGTCTCATTAAGAGTAGCCTATTTTTATGAAGCTAAAAACTTGGTTGACTGCTCAAGGATAAAGAGGCTTCTTCTTCTTTAAAGAGAGAATATATTAATGAGAATCTTGGAATATATGTTGGGTACAATTAAGTTAATAATGCATGGAAAGCTATCAGTATTCAAAGTCTTAGCCAAAAAGCTTGAAGGTAAGGTGCTTTTTTATGCTGCAGAAGAAGCTTAGAAGCAATAGAAGTATGAATGAGTTGTGAGCACCTCATAAACAGCCAGCTAGTAGGGATTGGTGTTTAGAGTATCAGACTAAGAACTGAGGGACCAGAGATCGACTTTTGGCTCAGTCATGAGCCCTGGGCCTAACTTACCACATTTGGTTGTTGTATGTGACAGCCATGCCATCCTGAAGGCCCTGGAAGGAAATGTGGGAAGTAAATGTAACAATGTTCTTGTTCAGTCATTTAGTTGTGTCCGACTCTTCGTGACCCCATGGACCAGAGTACACGAGGCACTCCTGTCTTCCACTGCCTCCCGCAGTTTGGTCAGACTCATGTTTATAGCTTCGAGAACACTGTCCAACCATCTCGTCCTCTATCGTCCCCTTCTCCTTGTGCCCTCCATCTTTCCCAGCCTCAGGGTCTTTTCCAGGGAGTCTTCTCTTCTCATGAGGTGGCCAAAGTATTGGAGCCTCAGCTTCAGGATCTGTCCTTCCAGTGAGCACTCAGGGCTGATTTCCTTAAGAATGGACAGGTTTGATCTTCTTGCAGTCCATGGGACTCTCAAGAGTCTCCTCCAGCACCAGAATTCAAAAGTATCCATTCTTCAGCCTTCCTTATGGTCCAGCTCTCACTTCCATATACATCACTACTGGGAAAACCATAGCTTTAACTATATGGACCTTTGTTGGCAAGGTGATGTCTCTGCTTTTTAAGATGCTGTCTAGGTTTGTCATTGCTTTTCTCCCAAGAAGCAGGTGTCTTTTAATTTCGTGACTGCTGTCACCATCTGCAGTGATCATGGAGCCCAAGATGTATAAAATAAAGCTGCATGTCTTGGCACAATCAATGTTGCAGCTTCAAGTCCAGAATTAACCACGCCCAGGTTGTAAGGAACATCTGATTGTTTCTGCCATGATGCCATGTCATCAGATTGCCCACATAGTTTCTAATCCCCACCCCCCAATCAGGTCTTCCCATTAATTAATAGCTAGGTCTTCCCATTAATTAATAGCTCCTTTGAAAACAGTGCTTCCCAAGTTGCCAATGAAGTTGCAGAAGCTGTTGCAAATTGGGTCCTCCCTTAAAGAGGGCATGTGTTGCAGTGAGACCTGGACAACCGACACCCTGTGTTGTGGGTGGGTATGATTGGTCAGCCACAACACCCGATTGGTAGGCCCCTCAAAGCTGGGCACAATCTGGCCAATGGAATGCAGTCCAAACGGTTCGAGGGACCTATTTATGCCCAAGCATGTGTCCCAGAGCTTTCTCTTTCGACTTGTGCATCGGAACACTCGCCCACCTCACCCTACCTTTAGGGCTTGTTGCGCTTGATCTTGCTATGCCGTCGTGTGTCGTCTGTCATTGGGACAGGGGCACGGCAGGAATTTCCCCCACAGGTTTTGCCTGCCGCGTAGCAAATCATCACAACTTGTAAGGTTGTGGATAGGCTCTGGTTCAGGTGATAGGGATGGGAGAATTCTCTCGCCATCCCTATGTGAAGGGTATTCCATTAAAGGAATCCAGAGACTTGATGGTTTGGTCAACCCCTGTGAGGGGGTTGTGCCCATGCCTGAGTCCAGGGGGACATTTGGGTGGCAGAGTTAGCCCATTCCCTGCTTTCCACTTATCCAGGTGTTCACCCTTGGCTGACCTATGCTGGTGCCCTGGGTCAGTGCTACCTGCATGGCAGGGAGCTAGTCAGACCAGAGCCTATGCAACCAGTCACTTTCTGTAATCAATAAAGTTGTGGCCTAAATTATGCCAAAAACCAAACCAAAATTTGAGTCAGGTGTGAATTTATTTAGGGGGGAGGTTTCTGGTCTGAACACGCAAATTGGCATCCACACACCTGAAAAGAGTAAGCAAGAATAGTAAAGATCCCAGAGATCTTGCTTACTTTTTTCAGGTGTGTGGCTGCCAATTTGCGTCCCAAAGCCATGGCATGACAGACAAGGGAAAAGGAGGAGGGAGGGAGGGAGGGAGGGAGGAGGGTTGGAAGGCAAACTCAAGTGCTCTGGTTCTACAATTCTCCACCCCATTCAACCCCACAAACACCACTCTTAACTAGAGAAGCAGCACCAAAATCTCACCCATGGCAGTTTCTTAGGCTCCAGTGTCCCCCAAGAAGATTCCTGATGAGGAAATGTGGCCCTTGGGCTAGATAAGACCCCCCACTTCTGAGCTAGCATATTATTTTAGGTGTGATGGAGCTTGGTAACACATACCTTTTATATCCATCTGCCTAAGAAAATGTGACTTTCTCTGGAAACCTGGATCAGAAAAAAAATATTAAATGATTCATTACTTAACAATAATAGTTTAAGTTTACTAACTGAGCTCCATATTACTACTACTACTACTACTATAATGGAGAGGAAGCTCATTTTCTTATATTGTTTTTGTTTCTACCCATGAAATGACTCCTATATTAACACAATTTTCCAGACATTAATGGATAGATTTCTGAATAATTGTCAGTCTATTAATTCATCCCAATTAACTGTAAGTAAAATTAAAATTAAGCTAAATGGGAGAAATTAAAGTATATATATTTGAAATCTTTTTGCCTGAAAGCCTCAAGGCATCATAACGTTGTCATCTCTCATCTTCTGCCTCGTTTACATAGCAGGCTAAGAATGCAATGCAATCAGCTTGTCCTCTGCTGTGTTTCCTAAGCAGGGAGATATATATGATAAGAGTTTCATATCCAAAGATGCAGATTGGGCTGAGAATCTCCACTTAAAAGATTTGTTGAAAAAGGAAGAACACTAAAAAGACAATATTGGCAGCATGTGCTAGATATGCAATGGGGGAGTGCCAAAGGGTGTTGTTGTTGTTTAGTCGTTTAGTCGTGTCCAACTCTTCGTGACCCCATGGACCAGAGCATGCCAGGCACTCCTGTCTTCCACTGCCACCCGCAGTTTGGTCAGATTCATGTTTGTAGCTTCGAGAACACTGTCTAACCATCTCGTCCTCTGTCGTCCCCTTCTCCTTGTGCCCTCCATCTTTCCCAACATCAGGGTCTTTTCCAGGGAGTCTTCTCTTCTCATGAGGTGGCCAAAGTATTGGAGCCTCAGCTTCAGGATCTGTCCTTCCAGTGAGCACTCAGGGCTGATTTCCTTCAGAATGGATAGGTTTGATCTTATTGCAGTCCATGGGACTCTCAAGAGTCTCCTCCAGCACCATAATTCAAAAGTATCAATTCTTCGGCGATCAGCCTTCTTTATGGTCCAGCTCTCACTTCCATACATCACTACTGGGAAGACCATAGCTTTTACTATACGGACCTTTGTTGGCAAGGTGATGTCTCTACTTTTTAAAATGCTGTCTAGACCAAAGGGTATTAATATGTTATTGTTGCAGATCTGTTTGATGGTTGCTTGGAGTTGAGCTGCCTTATCTGCCTCAGAAAGCTAGGATACAAACACAGGTAGGATCTGCAACAAAATGCTGCAGTTGGGGGAGGGGTCCTCTTCAGGGTTCTATATCGCCAGCCAAACCCTATTCTAAGAAAATCTATTCCATTTCCCCACCCCTACTCCCCACCCCCAGTGTCCTTCCCCTTACATCACCCAACTTGGAAGGGCCATAGCTCAGTGGTAGAGCACCTGCTTTCTATAAAGAAGTCTCCTGTTCAGTCTCAGACAACTCCAGATAGGGATGGGAATGTCCTCTTCCTGAAAGCTGGGAATGCACTGCTAGTGTGCACAGAATGAGCCAATGGGCTCTAGATGAGCCAATGGCTTGTCTCAGACCAGGTGGCTTCCTTTGATCCTAATGTGGCTTTTTGTTGAGGAAACAGGTACTGTGGTACTTCGAGTTATAGATGCTTCAGGTTACAGATGCTTCAGGTTACAGACTCTGCTAACCCAGAAATAGTACCTTGGGTTAAGAACTTTGCTTCAGGATGAGAACAGAAATCGTGCGGCGGTAGCGCAATGGCAGCAGGAGGCCCCATTAGCTAAAGTGGTGCTTCAGGTTAAGAACAGTTTCAGGTTAAGAATGGACCTCCAGAACGAATTAAGTTCTTAACCTGAGGTACCACTGTATATACATCCAAATTGGTTCAGAAGCAATATTTATCCAAATATCAGGTGCTGGGGTGGGTCAGAGGGTGGAGGCTTGGCTTTCTTTACTATATCATAAATTTAGTGTTCTGCCTTCCTCGCACCCTTTCTGAAGTTCCTACTCACACACATCATCTTTGTTTTCTAACCCTGCCATTCTGTTTAAGGCAGAAATCAGATTTTCAAAGGTAAAACTTTATTAAGAAAAAGTCTTCCTTAAAAAAATAAAATAAAGAAAAGAAATATTATTTTTAGAGGATATATTCACCCCATTGACTGAAAGCAAATTTAATATGTGACAATTTCACCTACATTGCATTTCTGCCAGAAGCAAAGAGGTTTTCTTCTGCATTTAATTTTAAAAACATATATCTGCATGAAGAAGAAAGCATTTCTTTTTATTTACCAAAAAAATAAAAATACTATGATGGTTTTGGCTTGTGCAGAAAGTGACACTAGAATTAGACATTAACCCTTCAAGTCAACCAACCCTTTGGCTTGTTACATATTTCAACGAGGACACACTGAATTATAGCAAAGGACCACATTCATGTGACAAGTGACAAAACTTTGATCACTCCCTTGTGTATGGTAGTGAGAAGAATGAGTGTTCCAGCTACTAATTTTGCCCTTCCTTTCATCCTTTATTTAGCTCAGAGGGCTCTCAAAGTCCCAGGACCTTCTGGCACTGTGAATGAGCTTAGTGAGTCTCATATTTCTGAACCAGTAAGCACAGGACTCTTCTCATTGCATGCGTTTATTTGTATGCATATACAATACATCTAAATATCTCTCACTTGTACACTCTTTATAAAGCCCATTTCCCAATCCAGGGAGGATTTTTTTTTAAAAAAAAAGCCTATGTGAAAATATGGAATTCTCTTTACTTTAATGTTATCCTACACCACTACCCTTGAATTCCAATTGCTTTTTGAAGTTGCCATTTGTTGCACAGTTCAGTACGTTGCTTGTGCCTCCTCTGATCTGAGCCAGCCCTCTGTCATCTGTTCTCCCTCTTTATATGCAACCAAAGAAGAAGAAAGTCTGCTTACCTGTGTCTGACCCTAACCTTGAGCACCTCGTGTTAATTTCTGGTTGCCTCAAGGATGTTGCAGAATGAATGTCAGTAGCCTTTGCATCCTTACCTCCTTCGCAAACTGATACACCTGCCCGTGCTCTGACATTAGTCAACCCCTCTACCCTGGTATGTACCATTAAAACAAGGCATATAAATGAAGAAGAAAAATCCCAGTGTACCACTCACTGAAATTAATGGAACAATGTTAGTTATGTTCAGTAATTGTAATGGGGATATTCAGAGCAGAACTAACCTTTTCTCCCTCTCTCATAACAGTAGATCTCATGGACATTCAATAAAGTTGAATGTTGGAAGGTTTGGGACAGATAAAAGGAAGCACTTCATGCAGTGCTTAGTTTAACTGTGGAGCTCACTACCACAGGAGGCAGTGATGACTACCAACTTGGATGACTTCAAAAAAAGATTAAACAAATTCGTGGAGGAGAGGGCTATCAGTGGTTACTAGTATGATGGCTCTGCTCTGCCTCCACAGTTGGAGACAGCAATGCTTCTGAATATCCATTGCTGGAAACCACAGGAGGGGAGAGTGCTCTTGTGCTCAAGTCCTCCCTCCTGATTTCCCATAGGGATCTGGTTGGCCACTGTGAGAAAAGGATGCTAGACTAGATTGGCCATTGGCCAGATGGATTTGGCTCTTCTTATGTTTTTATATTATCCACATTGGATATCACACAAAGAGTGGATTTCTGCTCAGATCATCTGATATTTTTAGCATGTAACAATTTGCAATTGATCCTATGAATGGGATCTATGCAGATTGGATTATATGCCTAAAGGTCACACACTACTACACTGGCTTTAATTTATGCCTGTTTGGGACCCATAAACACCAAACAGGACTGATTTAGGACAGAGGAAGAAGAAGAAGAAGAAGAGTTTGGATTTGATATCCCGCCTTTCACTCCCTTTAAGGAGTCTCAAAGCGGCTAACATTCTCCTTTCCCTTCCTCCCCCACAACAAACACTCTGTGAGGTGAGTGGGGCTGAGAGACTGTGACTGGCCCAAGGTCACCCAGCAGCTGCATGTGGAGGAGCGGAGACGCGAACCCGGTTACCCAGATTACGTGACTACCGCTCTTAACCACTACACCACACTGGCTCTCCAATGTAGAGAGGAAAGATCTCTACATTGGTTTCTACCTTCAACCATTCTAAGGATTTAGGATATTGTGGCTTAAATGTCACAAAATACTATGCCTGGGGCACCGTGGGAAATTAAAATGGGCCATTCACTTGCTAGCATTGCTGCTGCCACCAGGAAACCCCACCCAGGGCCCTGAGGTAGTAGGGCTAGAGGTTGCTTTGCTAAGCACCCTCAGAAACCTGGGATCAGCACTGCAACCTAAACTTCCCTTGCCATTGAAACTGAAATATACTTGGAATCGAGTGTGAATTTCATGCTCTTTATTCATCTCATTCATAGCAATGAATGAAGTTTTCCCCAAAATGTCTAGCTATATATACATTATTTACACAATGGGCCCCGTGTGATTGGCTAATTCCGGGCTGCTCCTGTAGACCAAACAGGTTGTGGATTCACTTCCTCCAGAGGCCTGATTGGCTGCTCCTGCAGGCCAATCAGGTTGCTGATTCAATTCATCCAGGAGCCTGATTGGCTGCTCCTGCAGGCCAATCAGGTCACTGATTCACTTCCACCTGGAGCTGGATTGGGTGGCTCCTGCGGACCAATCAGACTGCTGCATTCTGGATCCTATTGTTCGAGGATTCAGCTCAGTACAAAGCAGAAACAAGTGTAGAATGTTAAAACAAGGCTAGGGATAAGCAGGGTTGCCCCTGATCTGACCTGATCAGCACTTCTTGGGGTAATTTGAGAATTAGAAATTATGGGCATTACACAGTGGCAGAGACAGCATGGGGATGGGTGTGGGGATGTGGTAAACACAGTACACATGTGCATTCAACTGCCTAATGGTGTCTGTGTCACCCAGGAAATAGCAGCCACAGAGATAAGAAAAGAAGAGCCATTCCGTTGTCTGGAGAGGTCACTTCTTGGTTCACATGGAGAATCCGCTTTCAACAGAGCCGAGTGCTAGAAGCGCACAGCTGTATTGAGGCAGCACTGGGACCCATTTTGGCTCAGCTCTTTGTGTTTTAGGGTAGACCCTACAATTTTGTTAAATCTGTATGAGTGATGGATGGGACAACCCACTTCCATTTCACATCAGATTTGCATGTACTCAATCATAGCTGTCCCCTGTCTTTCTTTTCTTTTTGCAGTTTTTTTCCCTAATCATGCAAAACTCACATTTAAATTGCAATTTTGCCTTCAGCTCAGCATGCATGAAGCACACCCTTTGTGTGCATTCTCCCCCTAAAATATGCATTCTTCCATGCTTTTAAAGTGTGTTTCCCCCTAAAATACATAGGTGCACCTTTTTAAAGAAAACAAATAAACTGAAACCGCAGAGCAATAATTTGACTGAGAGCTGCATCACTTTCCACATATAAGAGTGGGACTGACAAATTAAGTCTGTTTGCTGTAAAATGCAGACTGAGAGCATGTTTCCTTCACCCCATGATAGCCATAGCAGAGATGGAGTTACATTTTATATATAAAAAAGGAAAGTGAAAAGCTTTTCAAGGAGGGGAGAATGCTTCTAGCAGCCCTCTGTACCGGATTTCTGGCTAATGTAACTAGAGACTTAAATACGATTGAGTTAATCTTGGAGGCAAATAGAAAATACTGCAACAATAAAAGGCTGTAATACAGATACAAATGAAAGCTACGGCTCCCTTCTGCATTCTAAATTCTGAGGATAATTCTAGGGAGCTTCATTACTGGTGCATAATTGTGTTATAGAACGCTAAATCACCCCGCTACACTTAACTGGCAATAACATTAAGATAGCACAGATATTCATTTTAATTAAAACATAGCCTCAAACTATTTCCTTGTTTTAAGAGGCAAAACTAAACACACACACGCAACCACAGCAACCCAACATTTGATGCTTTCATTTGGTGCTAGGGGTTGTCAACCTTTTTAGACCTATGGACATATGTTAGGACCCATTCTGAAAATTGTTATAACTGTATCTTTGCATTGCTGTAAGCTGTCCTGGAACCTTATGGTGAAGGCTGGGTAAGAAGTCATCACCACCATCATCACCATCATCATCATCAACAACAACAAATTTGGGAGAGGCACAGACTCCTTTCAGATGACATACTCCAGAACGTATTCGTATATTAAACCCCAATCACACATGATAGTGTCAACTTCATGCCATTAAAGGCACATCTAAAGTGAAAGTGGTGAAATTTAAAGTATATCATAGGGGTTGAGAAAGGGGCTATGGAGTGAGTGTTTGTAAAATTTGTGGAAAGCCTTTTGCACATTCACAGATGTGTGAAGCTCTCTGTGCAACTATTTCCAGGCCAGCAACAGTTCCTCTAACTCCCATGTGGTTGTGGAATGCCACAATGGGCACCTCCAGACAGACATTATTTTGCAAGGGGGAATCAAAGCATATCTTGGGGAATATAGGTTTGTGTGATTAAAGTTAATTAAAGTGCTCTGTAGCCCTGGTAGCAGCACTTTTTAAAAAATGGATTTTCCCCCAGTTAGGAAATTGATAAAGATCTGTTGAAATTAAAATACATGCCTAACTTAGGTCGGATCATCTCAATGGGTCAACTCTGAGTAGGGCTTGATCTGGATACAACCCAGAGATCCTTCAGACACCTCGCAGAAGCTCTTAATGTCAGAAAGTTATTGCTAATGTTTCGCTGGAATCTTCTTTCTTATAATTTGAATCAATTGATTTGGGTCCTACCCTCCAAAGCAGGAAAACAGGCTTGCTCCATCTATCACATGATAGCCTTTCAGATATTTGAAGATGGCTGCCATATTGCCTCTCAGTCTTCTCCAGGAACTCCCTGAACCGTCCCTCATAAAGCTTTGTTTCCAGACCCTTGATCATATTGGTCTCCTTCTTCTGCATGCATTCCAGCTTGTCGATATCCTTCTAAAACTGGTGCCCGGAACTAGACACAATCCTTCAGGTGGGGCCTGTCGAAGGCATAACAGAATGGTACTATTACTTCTCTGGACACTGTATGTCTGTTGATGCAGACTAGAATTACATTAGCCTTTTTTTTTGCTTCTGCATCAAATCATCATCTCAGTTTGATTTGTAATCAGGTTGTGTTCAAAACAAAGCAATTATGAACTTTGGTGATATCACTAAGATGGAAGCTCTGGTTTATCTCTGATAATGAGTTGGTAAGGCTGATGAAAGGTAAATTATTAAAGCTCTTTTTAGGAATAGTGGGTGGGCAAATAATATTTCCTAGGTATACGTGCTTTGTAAAGAAAATTAGCATCTGCTCAGTGAATACTAAAGTTTGCCTGTAATGCTTAAGATTTATGAAGTATGTAGTGGAAGTGTCAGAAAAAAATGTTATATCCATCTATCATCTATCTATCTATCTATCATCTATCTATCATCTATCTATCTATCATCTATCATCTATCTATCTATCTGTCTATATCTATCTGTCAGAGACTTCACCCTGGAGCACCAACTCCACCTGTTGCCACTAGATTTTCCCTTGCAGGTGAACACCATAGATGGGAGGGAACTCCTGGGAGGAGAAGTGACACACCAGACACCGCCAATGCGAATGAGGGTCGGCAGGCACACGGAAACCATTGCCTTTCACGTGGCCACGCTGGCAGGACCCCCAATAATACTGGGAATGAGCTGGCTGGCAATGCATGACCCGGTGGTGTCATGGCATCAGCGGTCGGTCACCTTTGGGTCAGCTTACTGCTCAGAACACTGTCTGGGGGAGGGGGGAGCCAAGATTGACTGTAGCGGGGTTGGCCCTGGAGCAGAAAGGGCAGGTGCCACCACAATATGCTGATTTGAAGGCGGTCTTCAGTGAAAGGGAGGCAGACAAACTACCCCCCCCCACAGGTCCTTTGACTGCCAAATCAACCTGCTTCCAGGGGCTCAGTTACCAGTGGGTAAGCTGTATGCCATGTCCGATCGGGAGATGCAGGAGCTGAGGCAGTTCATTGACAAGAATCTGAAGAGAGGCTTCATAAGGGAATCTAAGGCGGTGGGGGGAGAGAAGCAGCACATCTTCTGGGGAAGGAAATCAGCGTAGCACCAGTGGAGGAGGGGGGCAGATGGGGGAATCGGCGAGGTGGCTCCAAGACTCTTCGCCGGGAACCAGCGGGGAGAGCACGGGTCCTCCGATGCCCACACCCTCCCTGCGCAGAAGGCTTCCGCGCAGGGAGAGTAGGCGGCGACTAGGCGTCAAAGAACTTTTATGCTGGAAGAAGTTCAAGAAACACCCACTGACGGATTCTGCCAGCGATTGAGACAGCCACAGGTGAGTGGCTGTCCGGACAGGAAAGGTTCACTCAGGCAACCCAGCCAGGTGTTGGCACCGATTTACGCACGAGCAACCCCTAGAACCATTACACTATCTATCTATCTATCATCTATCTATCTATCTATCTATCTATCTATCTATCTATCATCTATCTATATCTATCTATCTATCTATCTATCTATCTATCTATCTATCTATATCTATCTCTATCTATCTATCATCTATCTATCTATATCTATCATCTATCTATCATCTATCTATCTATCTATCATCTATCAATCATCTATCTATATCTATCATCTATCTATCATCTATCTATCTATCATCTATCTATCTATCATCTATCATCTATCTATCTATATCTATCTATCATCTATCTATCATCTATCAATCATCTATATCTATATCTATATCTATCTATCATCTATCTATCTATCATCTATCTATCGTCTATCATCTATCTATCTATCTATCTATCTATCTATCTATCTCTATCTCATGGCCAACCTAGAATACTTTTTAATATTTAACATAAGCCTTATGACTCTGTCATGCCTGAAAATTAACTGTGTATCTCAAGACCCACATGTGTGTAATATACATTTCCAATTCCAGCAGTCTTTGGTGCAATTGTGTAATTTGGTGGAAATGTTATCTCATTCAGAATGAGAACAGAACTTCCTACCCTCCTTTGACTTTGTTGTTGTTACTGCTGTTGCTGGGCAACCAATCAGAGAGCCAGGAAGATTTGTCTAAGGCACCATGATGTCATATAGCCATATAGTCATATAGTTTTCAAAGGTACTAATCAACACAGGTTCTGGAAAAAAGTATGCTTTGGGTATCCCTAAACTCCCCTCTCAGACTTTTGTTTTTGTTTTTGCCCCCTCTTTGCAGTCTCAGCTCAGCCTTGAACTTACAAATTCTGGAATGGAAAAAATAAAAAGCTTTCTGTCCCAGTAGCTCAGCCCTTGCTTTGTGAAATCCTCTTTTAGCCAATTCACTTCCAGTGACCTAAATCTACTGAGCTTGGTGTAGGGATTATTGCAGGAGTTGAAAGGTTACATTTTCTTGCTTTGCCATGGATGCCTTCTGCACAGCTTCCCTGATTACCCTCTTGTTGGCTGAAAGGATCTGGGAGTCCAGAAGTTCTTAAGTTAATAGTGTGATGGATAAATGACTCTTTGATTGACTTTTTGTGTTGTTTAATGTGCTGCAGATAGGTCTGCACAATGCCTACAATGTCTTTATCTTCACTTTGCAGTTACTAAGTTGTTCTCTGGTGTCTTTCATTTGGTGTTTCAGAACAGGGCCAGTCCAAGACACTTTGGAGTGAACAACAAAATGCCACCTCCCTCCATGCCAGGAAAGAAGGGGTGAGTGAAGATCTACAACAAGAACAGGGGGGAAATAAAGATCTGAATAGGGATCATGGAATTGTAAAGTTGGAAGGGACCCTTAGAATCATCTAGTTCAACTCCCTGCAATGCAGAGATATGCAGCTGTCCCATACGGGGATCAAACCTACGACCTTGGTGTTATCAGCACCAGACTCTAACCAGAGCTATCCTCTGTCTGAAGTGGTTGCCTATACTTCCTCATGGGTGGGCCAGTCCTGTATCAGAGACAAACTGAAACACTGCTTCCAAAGAGTCAAATCAGCTTCTGGTATTATAAGGGAGCACTGTCACTGGACAGCCATGGTTTTGCCAGAGAATCTCTCTGAGCTGATGGCATGTTGTCACAGTTAGAATTCCTGCTCTGTGATTGCAGTCATGGGATTGCTGTCTTTCACATGACGGTGTATGTTTTGACTCCACAGAGTGGGAAGTGACAGAGACAGGATGTTTGTGTTACTGTGTTCCGTGAAGTGGGACTATTGTCCTTTGTTCTTTTCCTCTTTGCTGTCTGATGCTAGAGAGAGAGGGAGCCATGTTGCAGTGCTCCGTGTGTGTTTATATGTAAATAAAGTAGATTAGCCAAAATGCTGAGTTGCTGAGGTCTGTTATGCAAGCTGCGAAGACTCTGCGGATCCCTAAGCGTGCTAATGTCTGTTGGCATCGGTTTCTGTGATGTTCGGGCTGAAGAAAGCTTTTGAAGCTCCTGAACGATCGACCAGGAGGGAGAGAACATGCCAGTCAGGCATGTGTCTCTGCCAGGGTCCAACTCGAGTGTAGGACAAGCTCCTGACGGTCACAGCATATCACTCCCGGGGGAAATCACAGTAAACTTTTCAACATATGTGGCAGAAGCAGCCTATGCTACCTGCCATAGAGCCTAGTATGTGTAAAAGGAAGGGGGTGGGGAATACCAAGTTAGGGAGCTCCTGGACCATCCCATAAAGGAATCCAGTTGAAGCACAAGTGGCAAAGTAGATCCAAGGCTAAACCAAACATTGGTGCAGATCAGGTGAATCCATTTCAGAATGTGAACTCATCACATGCCAACCCTAATGCAATACACATAAAATCAGCCATTCCAATGGTCCTAATTACAGGGAGGAGTTTTTACAAGTTCAGGTGGCTCTCCCAGCAGACCTTGGTTGAACCCATGGGAGTCAGAGAACAGGGCAACAGTTTCACTTTAATGTAGAAACTTGTGTTTCCTGGGTAAAAACTGCTGTGCTGCTGATGTTGGATTTTAAAAAGTAAACAGCCTCTCAAAAGTAAGTAAATCAACTAAAGCATTTATTGATTAATCTACCAGTTTAAACAATGACGCCTGGCAGCTATTTTGTAAAATTACAAATTTCAATGTATTGGGCACTATTGAAAATAAAATGCTGTTGTATTTTCTTTCTCTCCCCACCCCCCACCCGCAGCATGCCCCCATGAGCAAACCGATTATGGTCATCATGTAGAGTAATAATACAAATTTTATAGTACGAATAATATTAGTATTATTCCTCCTAATTTCCAAGGGGCTGAGGTCAATACACATAGTCCTCCCTACCACATTGGAGGGGAATCTGTAGCCCTCTAGACACTGTTGGACTCCAACAATCACCATCCTTGATTATTGGCAACATTACCTGAGATGAATGAGACTCAGAATTGGCTGGTGGGTCAGATCTGTATCTCCCTCACTCCATGCAGATCATGTTTGATAGATGGGCAGTGCTATCCAACTGTCAGTCACAATGACACCAGGTGACCAGCTTTTTCCCCAGGTGATCATCCTGGTTTGCAAAGCATTGTCCATAGAGCACTGAATAATGCTTTGAAGGTGCTACCATCCAGCTGGTTCATGATGTAACTATAGCTCAACTGGTAGAGCATGAGACTCTTAAACTCAGGGTTGTGGGTTCAAGCCCCATGTTGGCCAAAAGATTCCTGCATTATATGGGGTTGGGCTAGATGACCTGCATGGTCCCTTCTGACTCTAAAATTATATGATTCTGTTATATGAAATGTCAGGGGGACATGGCAGACCTGTGGGCCAGAGATTGCTCACTACTGATCTAGAGGGCCACAGTTTCCCCATCCATTTTGTCTTCACAATAGCCTTATGAGGTAGGTTAAAGGTAAAGGTAAAGGGACCCCTGACCATTAGGTCCAGTCGTGGCCGACTCTGGGGTTGCAGTGCTCATCTCGCTGGCCAAGGGAGCTGGCGTACAGCTTCCGGATCATGTGGCCAGCATGACTAAGCCACTTTTGGCGAACCAGAGCAGCACATGGAAACGGCGTTTACCTTCCCACCGGAGTGGTACCTATTTATCTACTTGCACTTGACGTGCTTTCGAACTGCTAGGTGGGCAGGAGCAGGGACCGAGCAACGAGAGCTCATCCCGTCACAGGGATTCGAACCGCCAACCTTCTGATCAGCAAGTCCTAGGCTCTGTGGTTTAACCCACAGTGCCATCCGTGTCCCTTATGAGGTAGGTTATGCTGATGGAAAGTGATGAGCTCAAGGTCATCTAGTGAGCTTCATGGCCAAGTGTGGATTTGAACCTGGGTCTTCCAAGTCTTAAGTTCAGCACTCTAAGCACCAAACCATACTGGGTTGTATACAAATAAGTTCTACTCAGAGTAGACTCATTGAAATTAGTGCATCTAAGTTAGCCATGCCCATCAATTTCAGTGGGTCGACTTTGATTAATGCTTAGCTGAATACATCCTCACTGTCTGTCAATAAGCATAACTTCCCCTCTCCCTTTACGGCTGTGACCTTCCATCACCCATGAGCTGTTCTACATCCTGAACTGACCTAGCCTTAATAGAATACAAAGGCAGCCTTGCTAGCTTCATTGGGTGATGCATCAGCTTATTCCATCACCAGCTCCATCACCTCAAGTTTGTCCTATTTGCCTTGAACAACCTGTCATGGAGTAAGCAGAAGAGAAGTCCCTCACACCAGCTGCTGGCCTCCAATGCAAACATGACACATTCATAAAATGTGATCTATGTGTAATCATCACCCACACACATCCCTTCAGACAAGGGGAAGAGAAGTTACTTTGCTAATTAAGTTTTACAGTCCAGTGGTGATGAGGAAGATAAAAAAACATGCCTCTGGTCAATCCATTACCAAAGAAAAAGCACGGTGCCTCTGACCTTTTCATCCTACCTTCCGTTTGCAATCGGCAGATCCGTAACCTTTCTCAGCTGGAACGGAAAGTTCAATTAAGTTTTGTTGGCTCAGAAACCTGTCGGTGTCCTGGAGAGAAGATTAGGCACCGAGGGCCTGCAATTATCCATCTGGCGCCTCTGCAGAAATAATATATAGAGATAGTGAGTGCTGGAAAACCCATCATTTCACAAAACGACAAGAAATAGTATGTGGCCCAGTGAATAGACCTGGGCTTGAATTTCAGCATTGACATTTACATATGGAAGCTGCTTTCTGCCGTGTTGTCCTGTTGGTCCATTTCGCCCATTATTAGGGCTGGTGTCTTTGGCTGGCATTGTAGGGAAGCTGCCAAGGCCCATACCCTTGCATGGTGCCCAGGACTGCCCTCTGTAGCCTCCTAGTCCTGCAGTTCCTCTTCTTCCTCCTCACTTTCACTGGCTGCCCACCTGCTCTCTCTGAGCATCCAAACAACGACAAGAGTCAGGAAATGGAGTTGCTCCCTACACTTCTCTCTGCTCATTTCTGTGAATTGGGCCCAGAGGGGAAGGATCTACTGTCGTCACATTGCCAAAAGACTCCCTAAAACAGGGGCAGGGAACCTCAGTTCTGATGGTGAAATACAGTCTCTGTATCTGGTCCCCAGCTATGTTCACCACCTGCCCTGCTTTGCCATCCTCCTTGAGTGTTTTTGCCTGGTTGGAAGGTATCCTTAGCTCTGATCATGCCCCTTGCTTTATCTGGATGTCCTGCTGCACCAATTTTGCCCTTCTCTGCCCACCATTGGCATGTGTCCCCAGAAAGATTGCTTGGAAAAGAATGCAGCCCTCAGGCTTATACAAACCCCTTGCCCATTGAGAGAGGTGAAGAACAGGGCTAGTAGGATGAGATGTGTGGTCAGGAGGGAGGCCTAAAGGCCAGATATGGAGGACCATTTGTCCCTGGGGGGGTTAAGTTTCTATGTCTGATATAAAAGGTAAAGGTAAAGGGACCCCTGACCGTTAGGTCCAGTCACGGATGACTCTGGCGTTGCGGTGCTCATCTCGCTTTATTGGCCGAGGGAGCCAGCGTACAGCTTCCGGGTCATGTGGCCAGCATGACTAAGCCGCTTCTGGCGAACCAGAGCAGCGCACGGAAACACCATTTACCTTCCCGCTGGAGTGGTACCTATTTATCTACTTGCACTTTGACGTGCTTTCAAACTGCTAGGTTGGCAGGAGCAGGGACCAAGCAACGGGAGCTCACCCCACCGCGGGGATTTGAACCACGACCTTCTGATCGGCAAGCCCTAGGCTCTGTGGCCCACAGCGCCACCCGCGTCCGATATATGTCTGATATAGAGGGACACAAACAAAGAGCAACAACCATACAGTATTTTTTGTGTTGAGGATAAATTTATTCCCTCCCTCTTCAATAAAATTGCTCAGGGTCCAATTGGCTGGCAGACATAACCAAAAACTGTGATATAACCAGTCTCATATAACCAACATGCTTAAGTCTAATTAATGCATGAAGGGTTAAGATGGCAGAGTAAGCTGTCCTGCCAGGTTTAATGAGATCCTGCCCCCTAACCTTGGGAGGAAATGGGTAATCAAGCCTATTGCTCTCCCCTAGTCTACTTGGTAAACTCATATTGTCAAGAAGCTAAGATGATTGCTTCACATGGCTCTCACAAGCCACTCTTGAGTTCCTAAACCAATAATTTAAGAAGTTTCACCACTTTGCAACTAAATTAAGTTTTACTGCCTGTGCAGCCTTTCTGACTGATGTATGGAAAAGCACATGAGCCTGACCTTTGGAGAGTTTGTAAGTAAACCACTTTTAACTCATTAAACTTGTGGCCTTTTCCTATGCTGAGAAAAGACAGAACGAAAATAGCCAAAAAGGAAAATCCCACAAGGGTGTATCTTAAAAGTCTAACAGCATATATTTTCATGCATTACTTTGCTTGCATATTTTGCTAATTTAAATCTGCTGGAGTTTTCTTTCCAAAGAGTACTTGTCCCAAACTTGGATCCTGGCATCCATGAATTATCCTTCCTTCCTTCATTCATTCCTTGATTCAACAAAAACATGCTTCAGTCACAATGGGATGGAATTAATGGAATTTCATGTCATATGAGGGGATGACTCTTGGCTTCACATTGGAATTAGGCAAATTCATAGAGTAGGAGAGGTTTTCAGTGGTTTCCGGTCATTTTAGCAAAACGGAGCCTCCCAATTAAGAGGCACTCTACCTCAGAGTGCCAGTTGTTGAGGGGGATTATGTCAGGGGCCATTTATTTACTATTCAGCTGAAGCCTTTTTACTACACTCTTCAACTGGTGGTGGGAACAATCATTGCCCTCATGCTTACAGTATGAAATGCATGTGCAAAAGGAAAAGGGATAGGAAGAGGGGATTAGAAAGGCCAGGCATTAGTTCTTGGTTACAAAGTTCTTACAATGGTGATCTGGAATGGAAGAGGTTCAAGGAGCAAGGAGACCCAAAAGTTGCTGGCAGAACTGATAGAGTGGTCCTGCTTCTCTTGGAACAAGCCTGATGGAACAGCTGCTGTCAGATGACAGTTGAAGGAGAGAGGTGCCTGATGGGAATGGCGTCTCAACTGCTGCCATTTGGGGAAAAGGATTCAAATGCTCTGATCTCCGGAATGGGAAATGTTCAGCCCCCCAGATGTTGTCATTTATTCATTCCATAAAATTTATACAGCACTTCTTGGTTATAAAAAAAGCAACTCTTGGTGGTTTACAAAAATGAAATAATAAGAAAAAATTACAGCCATAATTTAAAACTTTCAAAAAGTTAAAATAAAATAAAAACCAGATTAAAACTCACACCAACTTTCTAAACATCTGGGTGGCCTTGTATAAACAAGAATGATTTCATAGAATCATAGAATCATAGAGTTGGAAGAGTCCACAAGGGCCATCGAGTCCAACCCCCTGCCAAGCAGGAAACACCATCAGAGCACTCCTGACATATGGTTGTCAAGCCTCTGCTTAAAGACCTCCAAAGAAGGAGACTCCACCACACTCCTTGGCAGCAAATTCCACTGTCGAACAGCTCTTACTGTCAGGAAGTTCTTCCTAATGTTTAGGTGGAATCTTCTTTCTTGTAGTTTGGATCCATTGCTCCGTGTCCGCTTCTCTGGAGCAGCAGAAAACAACCTTTCTCCCTCCTCTATGTGACATCCTTTTATATATTTGAACATGGCTATCATATTTAAGCAGGCACTGGAAAAGATTACAGTGTTGTGGTTTGTATCTGTCTGTCTCCAACCTGATATCCATAGGCAGGGAGTTCCAAAGCGTAAGTGCTGCTACACTAAAAGATCAAATCCTTACAAATGCAGAATGCGTATTATGTGGCACCTTAACAGTGCCAGTTCTGTCAATAGAGGCAGTTGAGTGGGCATACAGGGGGTATGGCAATCTCTGTTGGGCGGCAACTCTCACCTTCCTTAATTAAACTACCTAGGACAGCAGCCACAAAATTAAAAGACGTCTGCTTCTTAGGAGAAAAGCAATGACAAACCTAGACAGCATCTTAAAAAGTAGAGACATCACCTTGCCAAGAAAGGTCCGAATAGTAAAAGCTATGGTTTTCCCAGTAGTGATGTATGGAAGTTAGAGCTGGACCATAAAGAAGGCTGATCGCCGAAGAATTGATACTTTTGAATTATGGTGCTGGAGGAGACTCTTGAGAGTCCCATGGACTGCAATAAGATCAAACCTATCCATTCTGAAGGAAATCAGCCCTGAGTGCTCACTGGAAGGACAGATCCTGAAGCTGAGGCTCCAATACTTTGGCCACCTCATGAGAAGAGAAGACTCCCTGGAAAAGACCCTGATGTTGGGAAAGATGGAGGGCACAAGGAGAAGGGGGTGACAGAGGACGAGATGGTTGGATAGTGTTCTCGAAGCTACCAACATGAGTTTGACCAAACTGCGGGAGGCAGTGGAAGACAGAAGTGCCTGGCGTGCTCTGGTCCAGGGGGTCACGAAGAGTCGGACACGACTAAACGACTAAACAACAACAAGGGATAATGGGGGGTAGAGTCCAACTCTATGTGGGAAGCCACTGCTTCCTCGCTCCTGATACCTGTTATAGTTTTACATTCTGCCTTCGGAGAGCTAAGATGTAGAAAGGGAAAGATGTAGGAAGGGATATTTTGCTGGAGCATCTAGTTCCAGCCAGGAAAATGACTGAGGCTTTTGCAAGTCTTGGCCTCGGAAAAGGCTTGTCAAAGGGAAGAATGGTTTACTATTGTACCTTTAAAGGTCTTCATCTGTGTCAGTGCACTGATTTATGGACACACATTTCCTGTGTTTTAGTGGAGGATGAGCAGAACCTCTTAGAAATAATTCAAGCTTCGTCAAGCCGCAGTGTATTTCTCTTTTGGAGGTTTTTTTTTTATAAAAAAAATTTATTGTTAATTTATTTGAGGACAAGGTGTGTGAGGCCCTGGCAGATAATTCATGCAATTACAGCAAAGATGAGGCACTGACAAGGACAAGGCACATCAATCATTCCGGTGGATCAATAATACCAGTGGAACATGCAATCAAACCTAATCAACCTCACATAGCCCCATGATTAAAGAACATCTTGGTTGCTTGCTAAATGGAGAAAAGGCATAATGGCCAGAGACAGGCTCTCATAGGTGAGAGCTGCTCTTTCATCCAAGCTGCTCACTACTTCATGCAGCTTGGAACTCACTTCTGCAGGAGGCAGCTTTAACCTAGACAGGATTAAAAGAAGATTAGACAGATTCATGGAGGAGAGAGTTATCAGTGACTACTAGTCATGATTACTGTTCTCTGCCTCCACAGATGGAGACAGCAGTGTTCCTGAATACCTGTGGCTGGAAGCCACAGAAAGGGAGAGTGCTCCTGTGCTCAGGTTCTGCATGTGAGCTCCCCCTGGGCGTCTGGATGGTCACTATGGGAACAGGATCCTGGACCAATTAGATCACTAGCTTCTTCCAACAGGCTCTTCTTATGTTCTTACGGCTTCCCTCTTAGGAATGTTAATGGGACCTATATGAACCAGCTCCATACTGACTCAGTCCATCTAGTCTATTGAGCCCAGTATTGTTTAATCCAGGGGTGGGGAGCCTTTTTCACCCTAAAAGCTGCATTCCCTTCTGGGCAGCCTTCCAAGCCTCACATGACACAGAGGTGTGTGAGGCCAATGGGAGGAGCATTCCCCTTACACACACACGTGTGTGTGTGTGTTTCTCCTTCTTCTTTGTTCTATTAGACATTTCCCAGGCTTCTTAATCTGAACAAGTCCCTTGGCTGGAGCTTTAACTGAAATGCTAGGAAGGCAGGGGCTGCTCATCCTGTTTTGCCACCTGCAGCAGAATGGGGAGGTGTCACCCTGTACACGCACCCCTCCTTGCTTCCCCCACAGAAGCCTCACATACTAGGGTCATGCAGCAGCTACGGCTTCTGGCAAGATCGTGAGAGAAAACTCTGGAGGCATCCATGCAATTTCCCAGGGCTCTTGTGAGATCTCATCAGAACCTAGAAGCTTCTTCTTCTCCTTGCTTCTCTGTGTTGGGTGATAATGCCGAGGCCGGGGCCTCCCCCCCCCAACACAGCATCACCTGGGATTCATCCCGTCATGCTGATGTGACCCATATCCAAGGACATGAGCACACGACAAGCAGAGTTCAAATAGAAGCTCAGCCTTGAGGTGTAACATCTAAGCCTAATTTATTGCACACAAAATCAAACATAACAGAACAAAGAAAACATGGTTTCTCCCTCTGTTCTTTCTTCCTCGGAGAGGGAACTGCAAAAGTAATAGCTATACAGAGTGGAAACAACATATCTCCCTTCCCAAAATTTCACCCAAAATTCATCTCCCTTTTGATTTTTTTTTTTAAAACAAAATCCTTTCTCATTAATTGACTAAAGAGAAAATTTGGGGAACAAAACTACCCAGAGAACACAGGCTAAGGACTACCAGCCCTGTAATAGGGGTGTCCATCAATGCTGTGAATGAGTCAGTTGGGTGATTCAGGAGCCTATCTTGTTCTCTCAAGTCAAAGCACAATGTAAATACCCACTTGAATCACAATGTGCACATTAGGGACATTGAGGAGAACTCCTTTCCTCAGTGTGAGTGGAGACTGGCCTAATCTGCCAAACCTCTGGGTTGGGGCTTAATGATACACATGATGTGCATGCTCAGAGCACAGAGAGCACCAGCAGTTATGGAAGGGTGTGGTTGTGTAACGTTCATGTTCATCTCTCAAAGCTGAACCTGACATTCTGTATCTGCTAGCACAGGGACTCACAGATCAGAAGATGCATAGATTTTAAGGTTGCACAGCTGAGGAACCCAACACAGCAACTGTACTAGTGGAAGCTCATTGCACAACAGATAGCACAATCTATTGTGCAGCAAAATTACCAGTGACCTGCTTATGCATTCTCTTGCGCAACAAATATGTGGCTAAGCGACTTTAATTTAGCACTGCATTGGATACAATCCTCAGTTCCCATTTGTGTATGTGCCTTGTGATTCCCCATTTGCAAGCCCCAGTTTTAACAGACAGTTACATCTGCAAAATTTAGGGTTTCCTTTAAGAGGGCAAAACTTCAGTTTTGTTTGCGAATGACCTCATTTTTGTATCAGCACCCAAGCACCCAAGCTTGCAATTAGAGAGAACATTGTCCTATGTTTAAATGTGCTTTTTTAAAAACACCCAAAGCAGGTTTTCAATGTCACATTCCTTTCAAACCAAATGTTTCCCCTGTCTCCCTGTGCTAGCTGCTTCTCTTAACATGATGTCGCCTCCCCCCCCCCCCCTCACTGCCTGTGCAAGGCCTCATTACAGGCTTTCGGGACTCACCATCTGAGAGATGGGACTTTTGGCAGCAAGGTGTAAACAGTCAGCTTAATTGGGCATTTAGAGCAAAAATAAATGACAGAAGCATTGTCGCTCCAGAGTTTTAAAAAATGTACGAATAGGCAGTTTGAACAGCATTTCCCCATTTCTGCACTGATTAAAAAAATAAAAATAAAACCTCTCTAAACCTCCCCAGCTAGTACCACCGTTAAACACTGCAGCATGACAAACACACTGTGCTCTTATTGGCCTTCCTCACAAGTGTGGTTCGAGGTAACAAGTTGCTATCATTTATAGATCTTCTTGGCCTCAGGTAACTGCAGATGCTCCACCTGCCTCCATTAATTTCTTGTTCTGGGGGGTTTGTGTTGCCCTCGGTTCTTCTCTCATAGGGTCAGGGGGGCAGGCCACCTAGTTGGAGCCCTGTTCATCTAGAACTTGAATGGATACATTGGTGCCACTGTGCAAGCAAGATTAGGTCACCTGGAAGCAAAACTCTATGGTAAAAATTGGATGCGCACAGTTTAATGAGCGTCCATCCTTGCCTGGGCAAGGAATTCCCTACTCATGTCCATGGGTGAGAAAACATACAGAAATGCAACTCCACTTACACATGGAGCTATCTTGCACACCAAAATGAATTGCTGAAGTTGTCATTGAGTGAAGAGGCCCAGAAACACAAGTCCATATACATAAGCCCTGCAGATTTTAGGACTGGGCTAATTGACTATTACATTGTCTAAAAATTGATTGTATTAAACACTGGAGTTTTTTTTTTTACAGCTCTTGCGACGTGTGTGTGAGAGAGAGTGAGAGAGTGCATGTGTGTAACCTTGCAATAGTCTTTTTATGGCTTTAGTTAGTGGATTTTTACCTCTTATGGCAACTATTCTATCTCCATTTATGTTGTTCTGCATTAAAAAATAAATAAAAATGTAAATAAAAAACTCCTACATAGCAGCTCCAACTTCTGCTTGCATTGACACACAGCAACAGAGACCAACTCATATGTGTTGCTTGGATACCCACATCAGTGGACTGTCTGGCCCCTTCATGTTTATTTAAACTCACATTGGATGAAATAGGACTCATCCGGGGGGGCTGAAAGTGGAAGTTCAAAAGGGTCATTGATTCTGCCACCTGGCTTCTCCTGTCTTTGGTCTCAGATGAGCTTTCTCAGTGGATGGGAAAAGACCAAGGCTTATGTTCAGAGGCAGTTGGTTCCCTGTAGGCGCACAGGATTTATATAGCAATGACTTATTTATTTATTTGCAAAAACTTTGGAAGGAGGAAGAGGAAGAGGAGGAGGAGGAAACATTCTCCTGTGGTAGCTGAAAAGCATAAAACCAACAATGAGATTACATCCATGAAATAAGTACAAACTACTGTACAGCACAAATCAGTAGATCACTTTAATATAGCAAATAAAACTGAATCACTTAGCAGAGAGAGCCAGTTAGAATGCTAAACTAGGACTAGGGATCTGCACTGAGCACAAGATTGGGTTTGGATCCTGAGTCAGTGCTTTGGGAAACAGTTTGTCTTGAACAGAGGTGCCCAATTTGGCCTGGGGTCCATACGAGTCTACTTTTTTGTTTTCCCTACCCCATGTGTGGTAACGTAACTGCCCACTTGCCCTCTGCCACTCGGCCACGCTAACCTGTCTCCGCTCTCCGGCCAGAACAGGTCCCCTGAGTAGCCCAGGCAAGCGGGAATTACTATTTTACAAGACAGGACAAAATCGTACTGGTAGCTGCCACCCCCCCCCTTAACCCGGGGAACTCTAAGCCACAGCCCAGGGGGAAGGCTGAGCCTCAATTAGTACCGGTTTCCCCCAACCCTGCAGTTTGTATCTGCAGGCAGAAATATACACGGTAGTGCGTAACCAAGCGTAAGGCTAGGATTAGCTAATTTCCAGAAAGGCACACAGCTAAAACAGTTTCTTTTCTTAAAAAATTATTTTAAAAAAGAAGAACAGAAGAACACATGCAAACTTGCAGGCACATCACTTGAAGGTTACAGAAACAAAATAAAAACATTGTAGAATATAGCTAACTCTCTACATACTCACGCTACTTGCAGGTTAGGTTAGAAAAAGTTCTTTTAAGTCCGTGGATGAAAACGACAGCGATTCCCCATCACAATAGGCTGTAATTGTCGGCTATTAGGTGTAGCATTCTAGCCGGGTACAATGCGGATTGCAAGGCACGCAGAGCACACATTTCCCAGGACTTTTATCCCCAATACACACGTGGGAACGGAACCCCAAGACCAATCATAACTTTAGATTATTTTCAAATTCTCCAATGACCGACTTGCTGATTAATCAATCTAACTCTTGGCAGCTGGGGCAATTAGGAACCCAGAGCCAGATCAAGGGGTATCCTCCCTTCCTGGATGCTATGCAGATGTAGGCAATTAAGATAGATAACATCAGTGAGAAAATGTGAATAACATAAGACCCAGGTGCTAGATCCTTCAGTAAATCAAGCTTCCTTTCCCACCATAAACTTCTCATCCTGGATGCCTGTTAGTCTAGAGTTAAAGCAACAGGACTTCTTTCCCAGGGTCCTTGTGGCTTGTTGGTTTCCCACAAGGCTTCACTCCCTTACTTGACCAAGGAATGGCTTTCAGAAATATACTAACTTTACTACACCATGTCTTTCCCTTCTTTTGCCAGAAGATGGGTGTGTACAATGCAGCTCATCTGAGTGCTGAGTGGGCAGTGGTGAGGTAGAACATCAGACCAGGGTGACTGCCCCAGTCCCTAGTGTGAGAAACTAGGGTGATGTCAGAAGGGTCCAGGAAACCTATTTGTTGTGTGATTTATTTATTTATTGTTTGTTTGGGGGGGGTGATCTGTGAAGAGGTTTTTGGAGTCCTGGGTTGGGTGGAGTCTCGAGTGAGAGGCAGGAAGCTGTGAGGTCTTGAGTGGGGAGCAAAAATGTGTCAGAATCTATACCAGCATCTGTTCGTTGGTAATTTGTATCAATGCTTTTTAAATTGCTTATTTTTGTAATAGTTCAGTAAAACCATGCTCATAGGAGACTGATGGGAGCTCAAATCCAACACCAAATGGAAAGCAGGGAATCCAATTCAGTTCACATTTCATAGAATCATAGAACTGTAGTTGGACAGAACTCCAAGGGTCATCTAGTCCTGCAACTCAAGAATCCCAACTAAAGCATCCATGGCAGATGACTACCCAACCTCTGTTTAGAAACTTCCAATGAAGGAGAGCCCATCACCTTCCAAGGAAGACCACTCCACTGTCAAACAGCTCTTTCCACCAGCTCTTTCCAGAAAGTTTTTTTCATGATGTTTCAAAGCAGAATCTACCAACTTTGTCAACTTCCAAAATAACATGAGAACTAAAACATAGCCATCCTTCAAAATTTTCACTTATCTGAATTTTGTGATGCTGTTCTGCAATCAGTGCTTACAAAAATGCACAGGTTAGTGACAATACCTTACAAAAATGCATTATATTAGGGGAAACAGCTAGCAAATATGTGTATATTAGTAAATACATTGTGTTCACACTAGAAACTGGAAATTGCTGCAGACATGTGGAGAACTTAATTTAAGGCTGTAAAAATGAGAAAGCAGAATTGACAGCTCATACCATCCCTAATGGAGAGCACCATATTGGTGAAAGCTGACTTGGACTATGGCCTGAGAGGGATAGGGTGGGGATTTTGCAACCAGAGGGAGGAGCCTTGCCCTCCTGCTCTTAATTTTCAAGTACTGGCAGAGCTAACATTTGATGAAAAGGCCTTTGCTGTCACATCCACAAGCTGGCCTTTCTGCCTCGGCATCTCAAAATGCACTGACTGGAACCACCAGAGCGCTATGGCTGGAGGTAATACAACTCTAAATAGATAGCCAAGGGATTCTTTTTCTATATTAAACTATTGATTTTTCATAAACTAAGAGCACAAAAGGCCGTGGAAAACAATTGAATCCCAGTACAGGAAGCTGAAAAATTAGACACTGCTGTGTGCCCTAGTGACTGTGCTTCGTGCTGAGACTTTCAGTTACAAAAAGCTTTATTTATGGGCTGTGAACCTCAGAAGGTTGAGAAGGGCAGAAGAGAGAGGCAATGGAAAAGTTGGCTTCTCCTTAGTTTGGAATAACTTCTCTCAGCCGACAGGGAAAAGAGGGGAGAGTAGAAGGAGAATACAGTCTAAATTCTGCAATGCAATTTATATTTACTTAGACCAGGGGCAGGCAACCTTTTTATACCTACCACCCACCAATGCATCTTTCTTGATAGTGAAATTCCCTTACCACTCACTGGTGCTCGATGGAAGGAGGACTCAGCTTGTGCTGTAGAACCCCCTACTGCCCACCTAGAATCCTGACAAGCCTACTAGTGGGTAGAAGGGACCCGGTTGACAACCCCTGACTTAGACTGTATCTTTGCTGGTTGTTGCCTTCAGTAGTAGGGTGTTGTTGTATTGCATCCCTTTAAGCAGAAAACTAGGAAGGGCCATAGCTCACTGGTACAGCATCAGCTTTGCATGAAGAAGGTCCTGGGTATAATCATCGGCATCTCCAAGTAGGACTGGGAGAGGCCTCTGGCTGAAACCTTTGAGATCCACTGCCAGAGCCAATGTAAGTAGCAGGCATTGCAGGGTACCTGTCAAAGACCACACTCCTTCAGGGGTCTGACCACCATTCTCTATACCCTGCTTGTTTGCAGTTCCTTCTCCTAAGTGCCAGCATAAGACATTCTGCCACTTGAGGCCATAGCTGTCAACCTTCCCTTTGTTTACGGGAAATTCCCTTATTCCAGTACCGTTTCCTGTTGCTTTCCGCTGCAATCCTGGATTGTTAGATATCCCATAGATTGTCCCTGGGACAGGTGAGGCTGCTGATCCCTTATTTTCAAGGCTGCTGATCCCTTATTTTCAAATCTGAAAGTTGACAGCTATGCTTAAGGCAAATCATAATATGGTACATCCCTTTGCACCCAAATTCCACCTCCGCATCCTCTGCTGCCAACTGAGGCACGCTGAAGGCAGCAAGGGGTAAAAAAAATGAGGTTGGGGAGGAAGAGATGGTGGCAATGCTAAGGCACCTTCTCTCTCGGGGGTGACTGAGATGGTGGCAGTAGCAGGTCCTATCCACAGCTGCAGGAATATAAGCAGCAAAGGTACATGAGGGTGTCACTTTCTTTCTGCTTCTGCCACGCCTCCTAACTGTCCCTACCCTGACACCTTCCTCAGTGAGTCTAATGCATGGGTATGCAAACTAAGGCCCAGGAGCCGGATCTGGCCCAATCGCCTTCTAAATCCGTCCCATGGCCAGTCCAGGAATCAGCGTGTTTTTACATTAGAATGTGTCCTTTTATTTAAAATGCATCTCTGGGTTATTTGTGGGGCATAGGAATTCGTTCATGTTTTCCCCCCAAAATATAGTCTGGACCTCCACAAGGTCTGAGGGACACTGGACCGGCCCCCTGCTAAATAAGTTTGCTGACCCCTGGTAATGTGTGGGCTGGTCCTGCTCCTCCTCATTGTCACTCCACCTGCCCATCTCTAGCATCTAGCCAATGGTAAGAGTGAGCAAATGGTGTTGCATGCCCCCTATCCTGCTGCACTCAAAGCAAGAGGGAGAGTGAGTGGGGCGTGCTGCTTTGCAGAGGTGTGGGAAGGGGGCTCCATTATGGGCCCATGGGCCTCTAGATGCTAGATCCATCACTGCCTCCAACAGTAAGGACCTTGTGCCTTTTCATGTTCCCTCATGCCCTAACATTATCATTGCTCCACAAGTTCAAACTACCATGCTTCCATTTGTCAAGTGCACAGCATGCTATAGCTTTCAATTCATCCTCAAGGAATCACAGTATTCCTAAAGTTTCATTGGAAGAAGGATAGACTGTTAAACCATTCTGGGGACTGTAGCTCTTTGAGGGGAATAGGGAGTATCCTAACAACTCCCAACATGCTTAAGAGATTATGGTTCCCAGGATTCTATGGGAGGACAGCCATGACTGTTCACAGTTGTATGTTAATGTTTTAAATGTGTAGTGCGCAGATGAGGCCAGCATCTGGGGTAGGGACACAGATTCTCCAAACCTGAATTATATAAACACCAATATTTGTGTGCAATAATTGCCTTGCCTAAATTGACCATCATTCATTGTAATCTCACTGGAACAAAAATAATTTCCGTTCAGATTAGAAAGAAAGGCACACAAGCCAGATACCTGTGGCCATTCAGATGTATTCGGGCTAGGGCTCTCATCGCCCTGACCTTTGGTCAGGCTGACTGCAGCTAACACATTATTTGTAGTGCCACAGGTTCCCCCATTTCTTTTATACATGCAAGATTATGATTCATTCTTTTGAAAAACAACAACAACACACAAAACCACCTCGAATAAATTGAAGGGGAAATCAAAGCCAAGCAAGTAAGACTCACGCCTCTTAAACTGTAGTTTTGTAAGTTAGGCTGCCAAACCCTACTTACTTACTATGGTTAAGGGAGAGTAACTCAGTAGTACAGTAACTGCTTTGCATGCAGAAGGTTCCAGGTTCAATGCCGCGTATCTTCAGATAGGGCTGGGAGAGACCCCTGCCTGCAGAGAAGCTGCCAGCCAGACAATACTGAGCTGGATGGGCCAATGTTCTGACTCAGAATAAGGCACCTTCCTAGGTTTCTATGATTACAGCCTAAACCAAAATGACAATTTTGTGTTTCAGTATTTCCAATGGATACACCTGACTTGCTTCAGCCGGCCTCACGCTTGCAGTGTGTGTGCATGTTGTGTTATCAGAATGGTGTGCATTGTTTAAAACAAGCTGAGGTCAGCACCCCGCTCTGGTTCAGTGCAGGGAGAAACTCATCTTCCCTTGTTATCTGCTTCCTCTCCCCCATGTGGCTGAAGAAAAAGAAAGCCCCCTTTGTGGCAGAATGCCAAATCTTTCTGGGGAAGGTCCTGCTTTGGCCCCATTTGCCAGCTCACTTTCCAAGCTGGTTTGACAGCCATCCTGCTCTGAGGCTTATCAAGCTGCTGCTACACGGTTTATTTTTGGCCAGGTTTTGAAGTCCCGACCACGTGAAGCAGCCAGTCCTCAGCAAAATGCCATAGCAGTCAAGGCAAGACCAAGTGTTCCTGTAACCTCTTGCACAGAGGTAAAAATAAACCTTTAATAAAAGGCCGTGCAGAATGAAAGTTAATGGGAAGAGGGAATGCAAAGGCACAATGACAGGGAGTTGGCTCAGAAAAGAAGCAGGCAAAGAATCTCCCCCCCCCTCTCTGTGTGTGTGTGTGTAACCCCCCCCCCACGCCTTTTAATTTATTCATTTCTTTATTGGGCTGCCTTCATTGCTACTCTCATTTGTAGGAGATGAGGTGGTCAGCCCCTGACCTTGATGCGTGGTTCCATGTTCAAACCCTTGAGGCAGAAACATGACAGAGTGTAACTGTTACTAGTGTATACAAGCCCTTAAAACCAGCTTACAGTAAAATTAGAGTAAAATCACATAAAATGGGAGAGTGTAGATTTTCCTCATCATCTGTAGAAGAACAGTTGCCAAAACCCTCTTGCAAATTAATCCTATCTTAATTATAAATTTAACTGGCATTTTGATAATTGACAGTTATATTCACTGAGGAAACATCAATTTAGTAAAGCACACTTTGTAGGGGTAGAGGAACGAAATAAATTCAATGGGAATTCAATTGCTGTTCAGCTGAAGTTAGGGGCAGGTAGGCTGGGTGGAAACTGCTTTCACTGTTTCTTTTATTGCAGCTGTAACCATAGAAATAAGCAGACATGACACACAGGTGAAGTGGGTTAAATGTGGGTGGCATTTATTAAATTAATATTCAAAATATCTGCAGTGTGACTACCTGTGAGGCATGCAAAACTCAAGAGAGCCAGTCTCTGACAAAGTAAGAAATAGGGAGAGTTTAACTCCATCACCTCCCCAAGCCCCACACTTTAGGGAAGTCTTCCTGATCCACTCCTTATTGGGGCCCCAAACCAAGAATGGGTGTTATCCTGCCAATGGGCTCCAGAACTCAGAGGACGTCTCAGCACCTGCCTTTCACCTCAGATATGCTGAAAGATGCTCACTTAAACTTACCAACCTGGATGGCTTTAAAAGAGGATTAGATAAAATCACAGAGGATAAGGCTATTAATGGCTTGTAGCCCTGATGGCTATGCTCTACGTCCACAGTTGAGGCAGCAATGCTTTTGAATACCACTGGAAACCATAGAAGGGGAGAGGACTCTTGTGCACAAATCCTACTTGCTGGTTTCCCACAGGTAACTGGTGGGCCACTGCCTGACTAGATGGACCTTTGGCCTGAGCCAATCGGCTCTTATGTTCTTACTTGGCCTGTAAAATTCCTGCATATACCCGCTGTGGTGTGACCAAGTCACAGCTAACTGAACACCAAAATAAACCCACTACTACAGAATCCTAGGTTGGTGACCACCTGCCCCCTGCTTCCAAATATCTGGTGAAGGAAGTTTCTGAGGCCATTCATTCCAGCGCAAAACTTTTAGCTGAGCTTTTTGGTTTGTGCACTACTGTCTGGAACAGCGGGAAGCAATTTTTCTCCACTATCCATGTTCAGATTTGCTCCCTTCAACATCTGGAGATGGTTTGAGGGGGAGTCCTGCCTCAAGCTGTCCCATACAGCTAGAGTTCACTGCAGATCCCATTTGTTAATATTTAAATAGGTATTGGAGCCATGAGTACCCAAGGCCTATATCTCTCTAGTGTCTTCCTTCCTGGTTTATGTGCAACTCCATCATCCAGCCTGCTCTAATGATAGTGCCTCAAACACCCAATTGAACTGAGCTCTTGTGACCTCATGGAGTCTGCTGCTGGGTTGGTGACAGATTTCTGGCTTGAAGAAAAGGTCAGCAGCAAAGTAACTGAACAACCAAATCCATGTGGAAGTAAGAAAGACCCTGCAGCATGTGAAAACACAGATATGGTTAAAAAGGAAGGAGATATTTCTAATGCCACTGGTGATTTACTCAACATATACATCCACAGACAAAAAGAAAAGAAAAGTCATTCTTTTAATTAAAACTATGGCCAGCAGGGAGGGGGAGGAGTGAGAGACAGAGCAAGAAACAAACACAGCCTGACAGCTTCAATTTTCACTTACAGCTTACTTGCCCTCGATTGATATCCTTCTCCTTTCTGCTGAAGAGACCACCTTTGCAGCCATAAATCAACCCAATACTGAGTTGGCAAGGCTCACTTCCTTAACCCTTACGAGGAAAGGGACTTTTGTTTGAGCACATATCACAGGGCATGCAGTTCAAGGAGGAGAGAGAGAGAAGGTTGAAGGAAAGGAGGAAGGAAAACCATAACTAAATATAAGAGCATCTACTTTGTACACATGAGTTTGACCAAACTGCAGGAGGCAGTGGAAGGCAGGAGTGCCTGGCGTACTCTGGTCATGAAGAGTCGGACATGACTAAACGACTAAACAACAACAACACTTTGTACACAGAAGGTCCAAGTTTCAATTCCTGGCATTGCCAGGTAGGAATGGAAGAGCCGCTGCTCTGAAATCTTGAAGAGCCAAATTAATGTCTAATTTGTATATCCATGCTGCCTATCTGTGCTGAGTATCTCAAGGCTTCTTAAAAAACCAACCAAACACCCCTAAATTGTTTCCAAAGTCTTGATAGAAGGAACATGACAGACACAGGGGCATGGGAATCAGCATAACTAACCACTCATCAGTTGCTTTTATTTTTTTGAAAAAACAAAATTTAAAGGTGGGGAGCATGGAAGCATTTAGAATTTGGCGAGGTTAGTCCCAACTTTCACCCCTCAGTAATGTTTTTATGGGGGTACTCAAGGGTATGCAGTACCAGCATCTCCCCCCCATGTTAAAAGAGTGGCACTTACTGTAACAAGTTCGTGGTGGGTAAAGATAAAGGGTAAAGGGACCCCTGACAGTTAAATCCAGTCACAAATGACTCTGGGGTTGGGGCGCTCATCTCACTTTACAGGCCGAGGGAGCCAGCATTTGTCCGCAGACAGTTTTTCCGGGTCATGTGGCCAGCATGACTAAGCTGCTTCTGGCAAAACCAAAGCAGCACACGGAAATGCCATTTACATTCCCACTGGAGCAGTACCTATTTATCTACTTGCACTTTTGGCGTGCTTTCAAACTGCTAGGTTGGCATAAGGTGGGACAGAGCAACAGGAGCTCACCCTGTCGCAGGGATTCGAACCACCGACCTCTTGATTGGCAAGCCCAAGTCTCAGTGGTTAGGCCACAGGGCCACCCGCATCCCTTTCATGGTGGGTACCAGTACCTTAAAAGAAAATGTATTGGTTATAGCCATTTTGGTTTCACAATGCGAATCAGCAGAAATCCCAGAGGTTTGTAACTACTAGATCATGATCTATCTGGATTGGGTCCAATGCAGATTTACAGATTGGATGTGGTAGTGTCTGTGCACAGCATAAATCAATTAATGCAATACAATTACAGAAACATAGTTTTTTTTTTTTTAAAAAAGAAAACCTACACTGTAATGGAAAGCTCAACCAACTTTCTTAAAAATTGAATGCAGATTGAAACAAATAAAATATTAAGTTCCATTAAAAACCCCAGATAATATGGGGCAACACATATTGCCAAATCAAGTAAGATTCTAAAGCACACAAGAAAGTAACAATTTGGGCACTATACTGCTACAAATACTACTATTAAAAACAGTAATATTAGCTGTGCTGTTTTTCTAGAAAAAGAGGTGCTGGGGCTCACTGTGAACATCTCCCTCATTATCTTAGAATGACAATGGTGCCTGCCTGAGAGGTACAGGAATTCAGTTCTGGCGAGTTCCGGTTGGGGGGAAAAAAAGCCCTGAAAATTGAGTTGTATCCAGTGTCACATTCCTGCTCAGAGTAGACCCACTGAAACTGATGGACAGGACTAACTAAGGTTCTGTACGTTCAATGGACCTTCTCTGAGTAGAACCTAGTTGGCTAAATAAATAAATAAATAGAAAGCATGCGACCCACGCAGAAAGTTTGATATTTAACAGTAGGAGGTTAGAGATACTGGATTTGCTATCAAAGAGCGAACAAGGAACTACCTGGGGAGTTATGATTTAATTAAAGATAATAAGCATGGATTCATAAAAGGAATCCAGGACTAGCAAATCTGAACAAAATGGTTTCGGGGAGCAACAGAGAAAGGAAGACTTGATGAGGAAGATCACCATTGTTCAGGTAGGCATTATGGGAGCAATGAATAGGCCCCATGCCAATTATGCATAATCTCTCATATAACCAAGTGCAAGATATAGCATAAAAGTGGATGATGCTAAGCAATGTGAAAGAAATGTGATACTAGGACTAGACGTTCCTTTTTTATTTTTATAAAAAGGGAGCTTCTATTTTATGCTTTCAGGCAAATCCCTATCCACCCCCCCCCTTTTCTTCCACTTCCTCTTCCTTTCCTGTTTGGACCCTGCAAATTAGAATGAACTCCCTCAGAAGGCAGAGGATTCCCCTTCAAGGAAGGTCAGGGATTCTTTAACTGTGATTACTGCATTTCAGTGTGTTGGATTAGATTACACTTGGGGATTCCTTCCAACTCTACAATTCTGTGATTCTATTAAAGGAGCCCATCATAAATGGAGGCAAGGCAGGTGTGTGTGGAGCCAGTGAGAGCCAGTGTGGTGTAGTGGTTAAGAGCGGTAGTCTTGTAATCTGGGGAACCGGGTTCGCGTCTCCGCTCCTCCACATGCAGCTGCTGGGTGACCTTGGGCCAGTCACACTTCTTTGAAGTCTCTCAGCGTCACTCACCTCACAAAGTGTTTGTTGTGGGGAAGGAAGGGAAAGGAGAATGTTAGCGCTTTGAGACTCCTTAAAGGGAGTGAAAGGCGGGATATCAAATCCAAACTCCTCCTCCTCCTCCTCTTCTTCTTCTTCTTCTTCTTCTTCTTCTTCTTCTTCTTCTTCTTCTTCTGTTGTTTCAACCACAAAGAGAGCTCCTAGTCCTAGTGAACATTTTGTTTTGATAAAGACTGGAACCAAGAGAGGACTTTGGAACTTTGCTCTCCAGTCCACCCTTGCTAGGCTCTAAAGCTTTTTGGAGAACTAGAGTCTCTTAATGGGCCAACCTTCTGGCATGAGGATGAGTATGTCTCCTGCATCCTGTGACCTCCCATCAGGTGCAAACCATGAAAGGTACTGTGAGAGGCACAATTACTATATATTGAGTCAGATTTATTGGTCCATGTAGCTCACTATTGCTTACAATACTCAACCTTTTTGAGTCAATTGCTCCCTTGACCAACGACATTCTTTCTGTGGCTCCCCTGTGGACACCACTCACACTGGGGTTCCATTACAAGATGCGTGTAAGTGGGTGTAAGTGAGGATTTGCCCATTCCGCCCCACCCCTTTCCAGCACCATTTTTGGTGTGTATGTAAGTGGGAGCACATGTGTTGATTGGAACCCAGGCAATGCCCCTATTCTGCAGGGCTGAGCTGATTTGTGTGCACATGGGGAGTAGGTAGAGAGGGCAAACCAAGATTAGGATCAAAAGCAGAAATATTATGTTATTGCAGGGAAGGAAAGCGAGAAACACACAGCACAAGACACACATGCAGATATGGTCCTTTCCTGTAACATTCTTCCTGTCCCCATAAAGCCGGTGACTGTTAAGGAGGAGGGAGGTTGCCGGGGGGGGGGAGGTGGAGAAGAAAGGGGGGGATGTTCAGAGTAGGAGAGAAAAACACAGAAGACACTCTTCATTTTCAGGGTTATTTTTAAATCCCTCCTTATAGAGCACACATACATCCAGGCAAACATACCATCAAGCTACTTGGTTATTTTCTTGCATTTCTCAAGCCCTCTGTGTAAAACCAAGGAACTGTTAGTTCCTAAAACTGGGGAGAATTTTTGTTTTTTGGGGGATTTTAGGAAGATGAAAAGTGTTTCCCCACCTTTTTTTTTTTTGCTGTCATCTTATTTTGGGAAGATAATAGGCTGCAACTTAAAGCTCCCATGAATGTTCCTCCAAGAGAAAGAGGGAGATAATGTAGGAAGCTATGGTTTGGATGTTAATGAAAAAATGGTCCACAGGGCTCCCTTGAATGTTCCTCAAGTCACTCCAGGGTGCCATGGTACACTGGCTGAAAACCAATGGCTTAAATTGATGGACAGTAGATCTCCAGCATTTCAGATGGGGGTCTCTCCCAGCCCTACCTGGGCATGCTGGGAACTAGACCTTGGACCTTCTGCATGAAAGCTAGATGCTCTACCATGCAAATCTTTGCTCACTCTATCTTGAAAGGAGATGTGATCAAGTGCCTTGGAGCAAAGGCACTCCTCAGAAGGGGGGGGGGGGAATCCTTGCAGGAAACAAAACTCACTTGGAGGCTGACATATGTCAAGAAAGCAGAATATCTTCTTCTTCTTCTTCTTTGGCGATCAGTCATAGCCAAGTAAGATTGTCTTCCATAAATACGGTTTTAACAATGAGTCCGTAAGCGACTGTGGAGGCCAATTCTGGATCCATACATCCTTCCACAGTGGGGACATTGGTTTCCGGGTGGGAGTTGATCACAGTGTGGATTTGCCAGGCGTGGCTTCCTCTTAGCATGTTTCTCCCTTGCGTCCTGAGTTCAAGTGTCTTCAAAGCCCATGACACCTTTGGTAAAGGCTGTTCTCCAACTGGAGCACTCACAGGCCAGTGTTTCCCAGTTGTCAGTGTTTATACTACTTTTTTTTTTTTTAAGATTTGCCTTGAGACAGTCTTTAAACCTCTTTTGTTGACCAACAGCATTACGCTTTCCATTTTTAAGTTTGGAATAGCGTAGTTGCACTGGTGACTCCTGAAAAGGCAAGGAATGTCTCTTCCCCTTTCACATACAGTCACTGCCTTGTACAAAATTATGCTGTCAGAATGGAAAAAAGATTAGTGACTGGCAAAGGGGCCTGATTCAGGCTTTGGGCAACTAAAGCTGTTCAAAAACATTTGCAGAAGCAAGATGCATTTCTTCTGGAAATGTGGGGACCTAGAATGAAATGTTCTGAGAATTCCAGGCCTCTCAACCTGGCCCTCAGAACTGTTTCCAGGCTAAGCACTAGCCCTTCTTCACATTTCAAGTGTTTTTTAACAGCATCAATTTGTCCTTGAACTCTGATAATGATTCTTGCTTGCGTCTCTCTCTCTCTCTCTCTCTCTCTCTCTCTCTCTCTCTCTCATCCCCTGACAAACAAAGGGAAACAATTTCATTCCTTGCTCCGTCCACTTTTGTCTCTTGCCCCACCTGCATATAGCCCTCACAAGCCTGCCTAGATGGGAATGTGGCCTTCAGGAGCTGTGAAGATTTTTCATTGTCTCCACAATATAAAGGGCTATAACCCAAGCTTTTTGTATTCATTGTATTCTCAACACTTCTGAAAAAGAAAGGTGTTGGATAAAACTCCAAGAGGCTGCTTCAAGAAGCTGAATTTCAAGACTGATCAGAAGATGTTGCAAATGACTCACATTAATTCTCTGTTCAGTTAGAGAGGTATGCTCTGTTTTCACAGAGCAAGTTAAAATGTATTTTCATTGTAGTATTTGTTACTGCAGACTTTATAAGCTTTGCAAAATAGAAGAAGTGTCAAGTGTGAGACAAAGGAACTTTACTAAGATACTGAAATAGATCATCGCACTCCTTATATACTCAACTGATCACAGTGCTCTGCAGGAGAGAGCCTCCTGCAGATACCATCTCATCATGAGGTCCACTCCATATGATGTAAGAAATTGGTCCTTCAGTGTGGCGGCACCTATCCTTTGGAACTACTTCCTATTATATCAGCCACCATTTCTATTATTTTTTTCAGTGCCTGTTGAAGACTTCCCTTTTCCTACAATTCTTCAAAGACTACTTTTTTAAAGTCTCTGCATCTGTATTGGCCCAAAACTGTTTTTCTATGTGTTTTCATTGTTAATATTTTCATTGTTAAACCACATTGGCCAGTTTTATGGGATGGAATTCATAAATGAAATAAATAAATCAATATTTCAACGGTGCAATTCCTACATTGCTAATGCAAAATCGTTGCCAATTTTTGTGTGATTGGTTTTTACTTACTTCCCTATATTCCATTCATTGGACACATTTGTTGGAGAATAGTACATGTCTGTCCTCTTGGGCAGGACATTAAGAAAACTATTTTTAGAGGCTACGTCTTCTGTACTTTTTCATACTCTCCCCAAACACTTCATAGCTGAAAATAAGGACTCACTTTTAACATCCCTGTTCTCACACTAAATATTTCTGTCTATGCCTCTGTTGGAGAAGGGCTGTAGCTCATTTGTACATGTACAGTTGTACAGTTGTTCATTATATAAAGAATAAAGGGAAGCAGAAATTGACAGATTTGCTCATTCCCAGGGTAGCCAATATTGAGTTAGAAGGACCAATGGTCTGCCTCAGAAGTGTAGCATTGTGGGGGGGGGCAGGAAGCTCCTCCCCCAGGAGCACATTTTTGAGAGGGTGCAGTGAGGCACCCCCATGACAGACGCCCTCATAGAGGCTGGAGTTGCAGGGAGGCAAGCCACACTGAACCTGGGACTTTGGGACTGGGGTCACAGTGGCAGGTTCTTCTTGTGGCCAGCAAAGGGAGACCCGGTGTGTGCCCCACGCCTGTGCCAGAAAGGGGGAGTGCATCTCTGCCTACCAAGGAGAAGTGAGAGTCTCTGGCAAACTGGCCAGCTCACCCAGTCAGCGGACTCAGGGCTTGGCAGGGGCCATTGGCAGTACACAGCTCCAGAGCAGGGTGCTTCCTGCAGCCAGAGCTGACAAGGAGGGGGGAGGAGCCAGAGCCTATATCTGGCTTATTCAGAAGAGAGAAATGCAACAGGGGTGGTTTTCCAATCCTTGTGTAACATGGCATGCTCTAAACCCCAGTGGTTGGAGGAGATAGGAACATACCAGTTGCTGTAAACCACAGGAGGAAAGGGAACTGTTGGGTTCAGATCCCACTTGCTGGTTTTCCACATGCAGCTGGTAGGCCACTGTGGGAATAGGAGCCAGAGCTTGATGGGTGCAGCAGCTTCCTCATATGTGGTGGAGAGGACCTTATAGACCAGCTCACTGCAGGAGATCCATAGCTAGAACGTCCTCAAGAGAAGGCAGTCCAGACTCCCACTGAAGCAACAGAGAGCCCACCAGTGATCTAAGCAATTTGTTCTATTTCCAAACTTCCCCTAGTTATCAAGAAGTTTATCCTATTTATTTCTACAATTTATAATTAATTACAATAATATCCATGTGGTGTATAAAAAACTTGATATGATAGGGAGGTGGGGGAATAAGTTAAAATTATAAAAGCATAATTCAATTAAAGTGCCTGCTGGGATAATTAAAATAAGTCTTCAACAGTTGCCAAAAGTTCAAAAGAGAGGGAGCCTTTTTGACCTAAGCTGGAAGGGAGTTCCATTAATTGGGCCCAAAATACTGAACACCTAGCTATGCATCTGAGCCATAGAGGACCGCTGGTAGTTATTCTTCTTAAGACCTCAGTGATTGGGCAGGGATATAAGGGACCAGGCTATCCTTGGGGTATCCTGGACCCAAATTGTTAAGGGCCTTCTAAATTAATACAAAAACCTTTAACCTGGCTTGGTAGCATATGGGCAGCCAGTTTACACTGCTGAGCACTGGAGTTGTGTACTAATGGCAGTCTGTCCCTATCAACAGTCTAGCCACAGTGTTTTGCACCATCTGGAGCCTCTGGATCAAACCCAGGTTAAATGAAATCTAGTCTGCTGCAACTTATGCTGATTGGATCTAGTCTCTGCACCCTGGGGCAGTAGCAAAGAACAAGTGATTGCCCTCTTCTCTGTGACAGCCCTTCAAGTTTTTAAAGAGCACTTTATGTTCCCTCTCAGTCTGCTCTTCTGCAGGCTAAACATCCCCAGTTCCTTCAATCTTTCCTTACTGCTGATCACCTTTGCTGCCTTCCTCTGAAGTGGTTCCAATCTGTCTGCATCCTTCTTGAAGTGTGACACCTAGAATTTGACACAGTTGTACAGGTGATATTCAGCTAGTGCAGAATAAATTGGAAATATTGCTTCCCATGATTTAGAAACGGTGGGCTTTTTAATGAAGCCTAAAATCACAGTAGCCATGTGCCTATCTGCCTGTATCACACTGCTGACAAGTTCAGCTTGTGATTGACTACAGTCCTGAAATCACCATGGCATTACTCACATGCCAGAGGTTCAGCTGTTCTGATTTGGTCTACCATCCTAATGAGCCAATAAAACTGCAATGTTCTGGAAGGGCTGTGGTTTAGTGATAAAGCATCTGTTTTGCATGCAGAAGGTCCCAGGTTCAATTTCTGGCATCTCCAGGTAGGCCTGGTTGAGACCCCCTGCCTTGACACCATGGAGAGCCACCAGCAGTCAGTGTAGACAATGCAGAGCTAGAAAAAAACAATGCTCTGACTCAGTATAAGATATGGTTACCAGACTTTTTTCAATGAATCCAGGGACACTTTTTTAAAAAAATACATGCTTTACTATCCCTTATTTATTTATTTATTTATTTATTTATGCTGTCTTGAGAAGTCTGGAGTAGAGAAACCTGAGGGGTTAAATTGGAAGCAGAGTTTGAGAATGCAACTGTGGGATGATCACAGAATCACAGATTTAGAGAGGGCCTCTGTGGGGCATCTAGGCCAACCCCCTGCAATGGAGGTACCTCAACTCAACTTAAAAGAACACAGGTCTTCCCTGCTCCAATTTGACTTCCGCAGTTCCCGGCCGTCAGGGACACGCTCTCGTTCACACTCTCTCTCACGCTCAGCTGCCTGGCTCCGCACCAGCTCCCCTACCGCTCCAGTTGGCCGAGGGGATCGAAGTCATCTCACCCCTCCGCACCTTGCCCAGCAGAGAAACCGTGCACCTTGGAACTGTGCGCCTCCAGCCCGTGACTCCCAAGCCTCCCCCGATCTTCTGCCCCCTCCCCTCTTTGTTTTGACAGAGTGGGTGAGGCAGTGAACCCTATGTTTCAGTAGAGTGCATTATGCCTAGGGTTGCCACCCATCCCTGGAAAAACATGAGAAGTGGGAAGATAGTTTTTGCGCAGGCTCGGGAGTCATGGGCGGGCGGTGTGCTGTTGCCCAGCAGGGACGCAAGACACATGGTTTCTCTGCCAGGCAAGGTGCAAAGCCCTTCTTTCACACTCTTCGATCCCTCTACCCACCTCTGCCTCTGCCTGTGCAAAAACTATCTTCCCACCCCTCCAACTGCGTATTACTCCAGGAGAGTACGGTGTCACATTTCCAGGGACATCCAGGGACATTCCGGGGACAATTTGTCCAGGGACAGATTTGCAAATCCAGGGACTGTCCCTGGGAAACGGGGACATCTGGTAACCCTAGTATATGATAGTTTTCTGTTCCTAACATTTACTATTGGGGCTTGTTGTGTAGCTGCCTGCAGGACACTGGGCAGTATACAACTAACACATTCCATCAGCACAAAGTTCTAAGCTTTGTGATGGGGGGCCCCTACTTCTTCTCCCACTGAACATGCCTCACACATCCCCCCAATGGACCATGGATAGTTCAGTCGGTAGAGCATGCGACTCTTAATCTCAGAGTCATGAGTTCGAGCACCACATTGGGCAAAAGATTCCTGTGTTGCAGGGGGTTGGACTACATGACCCTTGTGGTAGCTTCCCAACTCTACAATTCTATGATTCTAAATCTGCTCTGGAGCTTAGAGGACCCCCATGACAGATTTAGTGGGTACATAGGGGAGAGGATGAAAAGTTATGTACCATAAATGCAAATTTGCTACTTGTTCTTACAAGCCAGGTCACAATGCTTACCCTTGATAGCTGTCATTTTGCCATTCACCAACCCAGCATTGACCAGCAGCATTTTCAACCCAGGAGGACTGTTGACAAGACTATCCAGGATATTTCAACAGGGAGCCCTGTTGTGGTACCCTTTAATTTGGGTGCAACCCCCTACCTGAAAACCCAAGCTAAGGTTAGTTCCCTCCCCCAATCAGTTCCTTGGAGATAAATGCAATCTGTGGTCCATCAAGAGGTAATGGAATTTTCAATCCACCAGACTGGTATTAATAGAACTTGGGTGAGCTTCTGCATTTCAAGGATGGAGAACATGTGTCTCTCCAGATATTGTGGGATTACAGCTCCCTTCATCCTTGACCAAAGGCCATGCTGGCTGGAGATAAGAAGTTTGGCTCCAACAACATCTGGAGGGGCATGGGTCTCCTAGCCCTGGTGCATGGCAATCATGATGCCTACTCAACCTTTTGAAGCTCCAGCAGTCTATTTGACTACACTTTGTATTAGTTGGTATCTTCTTTGCAGACTGGAAAATCCCTCCCCTCTCTTTATCTCCCTGGTCTCCATGAAGTTGAGCTCTCTGTGACCAACTCCCAGTGTCAATCAAACATCTCACGGGAGGAGGCAATGGCTGTTACTGGCAGGCAAGATGTACTCATGGGCTTGAACCACATAAATATTACAAAGAGATGTTAGGACTCTTGAAACATCTGTCAAAAGTGATCACTTTCAAAGCAGTGAGCTGACCTCTTCTTCCTGCTCAAAATCTTTCTTCCTTGCCTTGTCCTAATTTCCACAAAGCCAGATTCAGAAACCAGAGCTGAAAGGGGAAGGGGCAAAAAACAAAACAAAACACCATGCTCCCACCATCCAAAACATCATTCCAGTTGGAGGCTGTTGCAGCTGGTCTGGTGAGCACTTGGTTACCTCCAAGGATGTGTACAGGCTGCTTACACTAGTGAAACTGACTGCATGCCTCCTTGATTCTTGCCCATGCTGTCTCATAAAAGCAATGGGCTTTGTGGGGTGATGAATGCTTCCCTCTGCAAGGGAGTCTTCCTGGATTCTCTTAAAGAAGTGATTATTAACCTGCTTCTTAAAAAACTAATTTTGGACCTGGCCACTATGGTCAATTACATTCCAGTCTCAAATATTCCATTCTTGGGCAAGGCGGCTGAGCAGGCAGTCGCTGAATAACTGCAGGCATGCTTGGAGGATGCAGACCATTTAGATCCCTTCCAATCAGGATTCAGGCCTCATCATGGAACTGAAACCTCATTGGTCATGATGTTTGATGGTCTCTGTCAGGCTAGGGATAGAGGTGAAAGTTGTTTCCTCAGTGGCTTTTCATACCATTGACCATTGCAGTGGTTCTGCTGCTTCCTCATGGGCTGTGTCCAGAGAGTGGTGTTGGTGGGATGAGTGTTCAGACCCCTGGGAGCTCACTTGTGGGGTGCTTCAGGGCTCTGTCCTCTCCCTCATGCTTATTAACTTCTATAGGAAGCCACTAGGGTAGATCACCAGGAGGTTTAAGCTGGGTGTTCACCAATATGTGGATAATATGCAGCTCTATCTCCTCTTTAAATTGGAACCAGTGAAGTCAGCAAACATTTTGTATGTCTGGAGGCAGCTGGAGGATGTATGAAAGAATCCCAACAAGACAGAAATACTGTTTCTCGGGGACAGGGGGCAGGTAGGTCTGGAGGACTCCCTGATCCTGAATGGAGTAAACTGTGCCCCCGAAAGACCAGGTCATTTTGGACTCACTGCTGTTCATAGAGGCACAGGTTAATTCTGTATCTAGGGCAGCTGTCTACCAGCTCCATCTGGTACACCAGCTGAGACATACCATTTGTGAGTAGGAATGAAGGCATGTAGGGGCTTGCTGAGGGCAAGCTGAAGTGGGTGCCCAATTTGCCCAGATAGACCAGCCTCCACTTAACACTGCAGCATTTTGTTGCAGCCCTCGATTTTGCTTCTTAGAACCTGAAACCACAGAGAGCAGCTGTGGAGCAAACTCTTTGATTACATATTCCTGCTTTCTGCACCCTGCCCCTCCTCTCTCCTCTTCCAGAGAGAATAAATTAAGAGTTTATCTGTAATTTTCTCGGCAGGACAACTATATTGAAGTGCCAAGCAGAGTCCCCTATTGTATAAATCAATGCTTTTTATCTCAAGCTCAGGCCTTCTAGTAATGAACTAAACAAGAGACGCTGCTTCCCCCATGGATGTAATCGGCAAACAGGTGAGCACAGAAGCTTCCTTCATACTGATGGCACAGAGAGAGTAAAAAAAGGGGGGATAAAAAGAGAGAGACAGTTAATTTGACCCAGAGTGTACAGATGGACTGTTTCCTCTGCAACAGGGCTGTTTCTATAGTTATCTCTCCAGGTCCAGCATCCTGAATGGCTTTTGGCCTTATTTCCAAGCCAGGCAGGCTGTACAAAACCATTACCATATTTATAAAGCTACCTGGATGCACAGAACATGCATGAGAGGACATGAATTGCCTATCTGTTTTACCAGCTGTTCATCCACCATTTCTAAGGGGGGTTGGAAAGAAGAGGGGGGAGGCAGAATGAAGTTTCCTGTTTAAGGAAAGTTGGGAGGGGGTGTTAATGAAAATGAAGCCCTTCAAAGAGAAACAAAGGAAACTCCACCATGCTGGATCATGCCAAAGACCCATCTAGTCCAGTATCCTGTTCTCATGCTAGCCAACTAGGTCCCCCAAGTGCATGAGTGTTCTCCCCACCTGTGATTCCCAACAACTGGTACACAGAGGCATACTGCCTCTGACAGTGAAGGTGGAACACAACTGTCATGGCTAGTAACCATTGATAGACATAACCTCCAGGAATTTGTCCAGTCCCCTTGTAAATACATCCAAGCTGATGGCCATCAATGTCTCCTGTGTGAGCAGGTTCCATAGGTTTACTCTGTCCCAGATGTTTTCCCTTTATTGAACAGTGGCAAGAGAAATTGATGAACTGGCGAAATTGACATGCAAATTACGAGACAAGGACAACTGTGACTTCAAAGAAGAATGGGAACCCTTCACAAATTATTTAAAAAGGTGGGAGGGGGAAAATGGGGGGGGGATAATGAATATGATTTGTTTTGATAATTTGCTATGTTGAAATTGTTAATATATATATATTTTTTTAAAAAGATGTTTTCCCTTTCATCTGATCTGAATCTTCCAACATTCCCTTTCCATGGAGGCGCAGATTGCAGCTATAACGAAGGCGGCATTTTTTCATCTCTGCCAAGCTAAGCAGTTGGCTCCTTACCTCTCTCACCCTGACCTAGCCACTGTGATCCACACGACGGTCACCTCCAGACTGGATTATTGTAACTCGCTCTACGTGGGGCTGCCCTTGAGACTGACCCAGAAACTCCACCGGGTGCAGAATGCTGTGGTGAGACTCCTTACGGGGTCCTCGCTGCGAGATCACATTCACCTGGTGCTATACCAGCTGCACTGGCTCCTGGTGGAGTACAGGATCAGGTTTTAGGTGCTGGTTTTAACCTTTAAAGTCCTATACGGCCTAGGACCCTCTTACCTATGGGACCGTCTCTCCTCGTATGTCCCATAGAGGAATTTACGGTCTTCAAACAAAAACATCTTGAAGGTCCCAGGCCACAGAGAGGTTAGGCTGGCCTCAACTAGAACCAGGGCTTTTTCAGCTGTGGCTCCCATCTGGTGGAACACTCTGCCACAAGAGACTAGGGCCCTGCAGGACTTGACATCTTTCCGCAGGGCCTGCAACACAGAGCTGTTCCACCGGGCCTTTGGCCAGGGCACAGCCTGACTCCTTCCTTTGGCAATCTTCACAGAACTCTAGCCCAATGGTTGCCATCAATTTGATTTGAATTAATTTTATAATGAAATGATTTTAGAATGTTGTATTATTTTATTGTTGTTAGCCGCCCTGAGCCTGGCTTTGGCTGGGGAGGGCGGGATATAAATAAAATTTATTATTATTTATTATTATTATTCAGCTTCATTGTTATGTCCCTAGGTTCTAGTGTTCTTCTGTCTAGTTTCTCCATACCATGAATAATCTTATACTCCACTATCATGTCTTTCCCCACCTTACTCACCTTTTCTTTAAAAGGAAAAAAAATCCAAATATTGCAACCCTTCTGCATGTGGAAGCCGTTCCCTTTGTTTGCTTTCCCCACCTCTGCTAAAATATCCTTTCTAAGGTGAGGTGACCAGAGCTCTACACAACATTCCAGGTGTGGTTACACCATAGATTTGTTAAGTGTTACACACAAACCACCAAGCTGCATAGTTTGAGGGGAGGAAATGTTTTAAAGTGCATTTAATGTGAATTTTTGCATGGCTTTGTTTTAAAAATTTATGATCCCAAAGTCAATGGACAGACAGGATGGAAGAGGGTTATGGTTGAACATATGCAAAAGTCACTCAGACCAAAAATAGACTGACTTGTTCATCCTTATTTTCAGTGCTTATTATGCAATAATCTGTTTTAAGTAACATTTAGGGACGCGGGTGGCGCTGTGGTGTAAACCACTGAGCCTCTTGGACTTGCCAATTGGAAGGTCAGTGGTTCGAATCCCCGCAACAGAGTGGGCTCCCGTTGCTTGGTCCCAGCTCCTGCCAACCTAGCAGTTCGAAAGCACATCAAAGTGCAAGTAGATAAATAGGTACTGCTGTGGCAGGAAGATAAATGGTGTTCCTGTGCACCAGAAGCAGTTTAGTCCTGCTGGCCACATGACCCAGAAAGCTGTCTGTGGACAAACGCTGGCTCCCTCGGCCTGAAAGCGAGATGAGTGCCGCAACCCCATAGTTGTCTTTGACTGGACTTAACCATCCAGGGGTCCTTTACCTTTACCTTTAAGTAGCATTTATTTATCACAGTTTATTCGTGCCATCAAGAATAAATATATGGTTTTCCCCACCTTAATCCTCTCAACAGTTGTGGGGGAGGAATTTGACTCAGTTTCACATGTCAAGGCACATCTACCTAATTCACACCTTCCAAAGAACATGGGAACCTAAACAGAGTCAGCTTTCAAAATTTGTGCTTCTCTGAATTTTTCATTGCAGTTTGCCAGTCCAGCAGAGTGTGTCTCCAATGTCTCCATGTGTATGTGTGTGTGTGTTTATGTAATGTATGCATGCAAAGATGCATCTACTAAAGTAAAGTGTGCTTAGAAGCACATATAAATGAAAATAACATGCAAAAATGAATCACATTTTTCTTTGCAAAAATGTGAATATTTTATAAAGTTGCCTTCTGTGCCAACTTTTAAGTGCCTACTGAAAACGTTTCTATTATACCAGTCCTATGTGGGCAATTAATACATCCCTCACAATGGTCTATTGATGTTTGCTTTATAAATTTATTTTTGCTTTAAATTTGTTTTTAACTTGTGATGTTATTGTATAGTTTTATTTCTTTATATTGTTGCAGAACTCTGTGATATCTTTTAATGATACAGCAGTATATAAATATTTTTATAAATAGCTATATATATATATATATATATATATATATATATATGGAGAAATTTGCATTGAAGTGCCAATTAACTTTCATGAGGGTGTGGTTTTTTTAGAAAATGCAAACTGATATTTGGAGATGTGGGGAAAACTGAAGATTAGAATAGTGGGAAACAAGAAAACTGAAATGGATGGATTTGCCTATCCCAAGATCACAAGGTGATCTTCACACCTATGGATTTGAACCAGGTTCTCCCTGATCTAAGTCCAACCCTCTTGTCATCCTACCACATCTCTGGCACTGAGCTCTGCAAATCTTCCCCATGGGTGCTGGTGATGCTGGGGCTGATTTCCAGCCACATCACAAATGTAATACAAACCCAAGAGAAAATGTGGTAGCCATAGAAAGAGTGCACTAATTTGCTGCGCATATGGCAATTTAAACTTTGGGTCCAGATAAATGTGATGGTGGCAGCAGAAAAGCTTAATGCAGAAACAGTCATCTTTGCCCCAGAAATAATGTTAGACAAAAAGGATAAGCTACACAGCTTTGGTCTTGTCTGCCAGCAGCCCAAGGCAGCTGTTGGGGTTGGCACAGAGGTCTGCAGGCTGGGTGGAAAGATGGATGCTTGCCGCATGTCCCAATTTAGACCAAAAGCAAACATATCCAACCTAGAGTTTTGCCAGACATCAATCATGTATTGCATGTGAAGCTATAGTTTATTCTAGCCCATTTTGTACTCCGCTCAACCATGCTCAGAGAAAGGCCTTCACAAGTTGTGATAGGCAACTGATTTTCAGGTCTGGCCAGATATTTGCAGACCTGCAACCAAAACAATCAAGGGTCTGGTAATCAAACCTTATGAGGAATGGTTGAGGGAACTGATTATGTGTAGCCTGGAGAAGAGAAGACTGAGAAATGATAAATAGCCATTTTCAAATATCTGAAGGGCGATTGCATGGAAGATGGAGCAAGCTTGTTCTCTGCAGCTCCAGAGTGTAGGACTTGAACTAATGGATTCAAATTATAAGAAGAGAGATTCCAACTAAATTCTAAGAATAACTTTCTGACAGTAAAAGCCGTTCGTCAGTGAAATGGACTACTTTGGAGTTGGTGATCAGACGTTTTAAACAGAGGTTGGGGGCTGTCTGTCAGGGATTCTATAGCGGTGATTTCTGCATTGCAGGGGGTTGGAATACATGACCTTTGGGGAACCCTTTCCATTCTACAATTCTAAGATGCCTTCCATATTCCCATGTCCTTGACTGGGCCAACCTCTGTTCTCCTGCACATTTGCTTGTCTTTTCTTTCAAGGTCCACCCACACCATGGCTGGAAGGAGAAGGCTCCTTCCCTTTTTCCTTGATATTCCCACTGCTTTCAAGCCCCACTGAATTCAAGAGAACTTACTACTGGGCATACATGGTTAGGATTGTGCTAATAGTGAGCTGACAAACCTAGACAGCATCTTAAAAAGCAGAGATATCACCTTGGCAACAAAGGTCTGTATAGTTAAAGCTATGGTTTTCCCAGTAGTGATGTATGGAAGTGAGAGCTGGACCATAAAGAAGGCTGATCGCCGAAGAATTGATGCTTTTGAATTATGGTACTGGAGGAGACTCTTGAGAGTCCCATGGACTGCAAGAAGATCAAACCTCTCCATTCTTAAGGAAATCAGCCCTGAGTGCTCACTGGAAGCACAGATCCTGAAGCTGAGACTCCAATACTTTGGTCACCTCATGAGAAGAGAAGACTCCCTGGAAAAGACCCTGATGTTGGGAAAGATTGAGGGCACAAGGAGAAGGGGACGACAGAGGATGAGATGGTTGGACAGTGTTCTCGATGGTACCAGCATGAGTTTGACCAAACTGTGGGAGGCAGTTGAAGGCAGGAGTGCCTGGTGTGCTCTGGTCCATGGGGTCACGAATAGTCAGACACAACTAAACGACTAAACAACAACAATAGTAAGCTGTTATAGAGTCACAGAATTGTAGAGTTGGAAGAGGTCCAAAGAGTCATTTAGTCCAACCCTCATCTAGTCCTGCAAAACAAGAATCACAAGAATTGCTGACAGATGGCCATCCAACATCTGTTTTAAAAACCTCCAGTTAAAGAAAGTCCACACCTCCCACGATAGTGCATTCCAGCATCAAACAGCACTTACAGGAATTTATTTGCAGGATGCACACTTAGATATGTAGATCATTGCTGGAAACTGGCAAGGAAGTGACACTCCCTGGCAATTGTTACCTTCTGAGAAGAACCCATGAAGAGCCCGGCTGGATCAGGCCAAAGATTTATCTAACCACAAGCATTTTGTTTCCAAAGTCGCCAACCTGATGTCTCTGGGAAAACCTGGGGAGGGGGGACATAGCCTTCTCCAGCGACTGTTATTCAGAAGCATGCAGCCAGTGAATTATACGGTAGCATATGTTATCTTGCATTTAAGCAGCTACCCCTCATATATCTGTGATGGAAGGAAAGAACTTCCAGGTCAGAGTGCATCTCTGCCAACTGGGCTCCAGTCCTGTCTTTTTGTACAAATTAAGCACTGCCAGTGTTGCTTCCCACATGTCAGCAGAGAGGAAATACTGGCCCAGAGTCCCAGACTGTATGATCTACAAGACTGTGCTTCTCCTAATGGCAATTTACAGCCCCTGAAGTGTAATAAATCAGGATGTGAAAGTTCCCCTGCTCTCTTATCAGGAAGATACACTTACAGCACAAGTGTATCAGACACTCAATGAGCACCCGGCGCCAACCAGCAAAGGGGAAGCTAATTCATTCACTCCAAACAAGAGAGAACTACATCAAAGGAAATGGTGCATTCCAAATATTTGGGCAGCTAAATTAAGAATGTAAGAGCAGGAATGCAGATGATTGGAGAGTTTGATTTCTGTATAAGAGCCATAGCTTGGTGGTAGAGCACCTGCTTTGTGTGCAAAAGGCTGCAGGCTCAACCCACTAGGTAGGAGTGAGAATGTGCTTTGATTGAAACCCTGTAGAGCAGCTGCCAGTTGGTGGAGAGAATATTGAGTTAGATAGGACAATGGTCTGCCTCAGTGTATGGCAGCATTCTCTGTTCTCTTTGCTGAAGAGATGTAGCTCAGTGGTATAGCATTGGCTTGGCAAGTAGAAGAGCCCAGTTTCAATCTGTGGAATCTCCAGGTAGCAAGATGTGCCCTACCTGAAACCCTGAAGTCACTGTCATTTGCATAGATCAAGGGCTCATCGAGACTTCCTTTTGTTGTTGCATTTCTAGGCTCTCTCTCTCTCTCTCTCTCTCTCTCTCTGTGTGTGTGTGTGTGTGTGTGTTGTCCCAATGCTTTACCTGGTAAAACCCATGTTTTACTACTGAATTGGAGCAATTGGAGCAATTGGGTTTTTCAAGGATTGTTGTTTGCTCCAATTCAAAAGCACTGTCACCAAAAAACAAAAACTGGTGTGGACACGGCACTTTAAAACATGGACCTGTCCCTAGAAAGTGTGGTGCAAAAGAAAGTCTGCATGAGCCCCAAGTGTGGGGGATCTTTGGCCCTCTAGATGTTGCTGAACTACAACTCCTGTCAGCTGTTGTAAGCATGGACAATGGCCAGGGGTGATGGAAGCTGTAGTCTAGCAATATCTGGAGGACCATATGTTCCCCATACTTGATGTAGACAATACTGAGTAAAGTGGACTAGTGGGTCTGACTCAACAGATTCCTATGACGTTCAGAGCTGACCTAACCATAGAATCAGGACAGCTGCACAACTGGCTGTGCTGACTGCCTGGAGACCCTAAACATAAGCAGGAACTCACATGTTGGGAGTTTCCTTGTAGGCAACTGTATGTAGTGTGTGATTCTGTCAGAAGTTCATGTGACATGAGGGCTGAGCTAAAAGTGCTGTCGTATTCAGTCACTCATTCTGAAAATGCTGCACTGTCTGCCAGTGAGATATGGGGCTCAGTTCAAGGTGCTGAGTACTAGCTAACTATTCTGTTCTGAATAGAATTTAGTTAACTGCAACCCACTGTTCCTGTCCACCTTGAAATATGTGAATATGTGAGTGTTTAAAAAAATATTAAAATTAAAACAAGTAAGAACATTTAATTGTATTGGTTTGTACTCAGAGTAGACCCACTGAAACTAAGAAACATTAATTTAAAAAGGTCTACTCTGAGTAGGGATAGTATTGGATACAATCCACTATTTTGGTACTTTGTTGTGTGTGGCCTTTGAATTCCTTGAAAAGAAAGGTGGGATAGAAATCTGACTACTAATAATAGTCATCATCATCATCATCATCATCATCATCATCCAGAAGTCCAGATTCTGGGAAGAAACACTGACATTGTTCAGTTGAATGCTAGAACAGGGGTTACATACTGTGAATGATCCGTGGGCACGTGCCGTCATGTTCTTGTGAATATATGTGACATTAAAGATTGCCATTATTAGTCATCGATCACCATTTGATGCTGGGCTCTCCTCCCAGGGATGTGGCCTCTGCCTCACCAGAAAATGATGGATGTGGCATTTCTAAGAGCGTGGAAATGTTAACATTTGAACATGCATAATGCAAGCTGGTGAGACATCTTCGTTCGGATGTGGAAAATAGAAACAGTGATTCTAAGCCTTTGGGAGAAAGGAGCTTTGGAACACCTAATCATTTTTCAGTAATTTCTAGGAGTGATTTATTATGATTATGATAAAAATCCTGTTTTACTACTACTACTTTTTTTTTTACTTCTTTAACAGTCTGTTTGTTAAAGGTCAATTTCTATACAATCCTGCACTTAAAGAAACCTCAAATTATATTGATTATTAAGCCTGTCCTGGAAGTTGAGCCAATTGCGCCATCATGAACAGATGCCTAACTCAGCAGAATTGACAGGAGGAACCCTGCAAACACACTGGGACTGACTTAGCACATTTTGAAGTTAGTGAAGAAATCCATGTTACTATCTAAAGTGCGTGTGTGTGTGAAAGGCAGACCATTTAACTGTAAGTGTAAAATTGCCTAACGGCACCACTGTGTGGAACAAGGTAGTGAGCTCCTGGGTCTAAGCAAGGGATGCGTAACTGGTGGCCCTCTGTACATAGCTGGACTCTAAGTCCTATAAGCCCTAGCCAATATGGCTAATGATCAGGGATGGTGGGAGCTGGAATCCAGCTACATCCAGAGGACACACACACAGAGAGATTTCCAGTTACCAAGTACCAATATACTAGGGAATGATTCCTCTGCTTTTCTTAACTCAACAGCCTGCATCAATACCCCAGTCGGTATAGTCAGTATCACCTGGCCTTTTCCACCTATGGTTCTTGATCCTACTCTAGACTTGTATTTCCTCACCCTGCAGGGCCAGAACAATCACACCTCCCAGTCTCCATGTCCTCACCCCTTCAACATTTTATCCTATATTTGTCCACCACTGCTGCCTCTCCCAGGTTGGTTTTCAAGGCAAATGTTTTATCCATTCATTATGCAAGCTGGCTGCTGAATCATGAGGACCATAAGTCTACTCTTATATCAACTCAAATTACAAGAAATGAAATTCTGAATAAATATTAGGAAAAAATTCTGATGGTGAGAGGTGTTTTGCAGTGGAACAGACAACCTCAGAAGGTGGTGGACTCTCCTTCATTGGCGGTTTTTAAAGAGAGGTTGAATGCCCTGTCCTCTGTGCATGTATCTAAACCCTCCTGGGCTAGGAATGTTTACCCATACAAATATTATAGAGAAAGAATGAATTTATTAAATTATGCAGTTTTAGTAATAAAGTGCAGCAGGATACATTCACTGAACTGGGCACACATAAAACACTATTCTAACAATCACACTTCAAACTTAAATAAATAAGAGTTTTTAAACAAAAAGCGAGAAATAGCACTGAAGATGTAGTGGCAAAATTTACCACTCTGCATGTTGGCTAAGGGCTTATCCAGACTTCCTCTTCTCCTGCTACTTCCCCCCAGGGAAAACTGCTCTTTAGCACTCAGTGGCAATCAGGTTTTCCACATACAGTGGTGCCCCGCAAGACGAATGCCTCGCAAGACGGAAAGCCCGCTAGACGAAAGGGTTTTCCGTTTTGGAGGTGCTTCGCAAAACGAATTTGCTATGGGCTTGCTTCGCAAGACGAAAATGTCTTGCGATTCCTGGGTTTTTTTCCCCCCCTCCCCCCCTTTTCCCAAGCCCCTAAGCCGCTTAACAGCTGTTCGCTAAGCCGCTTAACAGCTGATCTAAGCCGCTTATCAGCTGATCTAAGCCACTAATAGCCTTTTAGCAGCTAATCCGCTAATCCCTTAAGCCTTTAATAGCCTTTAATAGCCGCTAATAGCCGCTAATAGCGCTAATCCGCTAATGGGCTTGCTTTGCAAGACAAAAAAACCGCAAGACAAAGAGACTCGCGGAACGGATTCTTTTCGTCTTGCGAGGCACCACTGTACTGCTGTTTGTTCCAATTTATTGCTAAAGAGCAGGTTTTCCCTGGGAAACGAGTGGGGCGATGGGAAAACCACTTGGACCCATTACTACAAAGTGTGGGTCAAGTGGAAAATCACTTGGATCTGTGCTGTCTAGAACTCTCCTCAAATAGAAAAACCAGGACACAGATATTAGGTTCAGAACTCTATGCTGAAAGTGATTTCAGATCTTTGTTAGTGAAACAGGATCACAGGCAGTGCTTTTTTTCTTTCTAGGGAAAATGGTCTGGTACTCACCATGATCCTCTCCCCTCCCCCTTCTCTCTCTCTCACACACAGTCTCCTGTCGTCCCTCAATTTATTCAAGCTCCACTTTGCCTGCCCCTGCCCCTAAAGAAACAGGTGTGGCTGCATAAGGAGCTTAGATTTAAGAAGAGCGTGTAGAAGAAATGGAGAATCACAAAGGAATATACACGAGTAGCCAACAGTTGCAGGGCCTGATGAATTGTGCCCAAGGGTACTAAAGGAGGATGTGGATGTAATGTCAGAACTTCTGTCTATAATTTTTGAGAATTCTTGGAGAACCATCCCTATGGACTGAAAGAGGGCAAATGTCCCCAACTTCAAAATGAGGGAGGTGGAGAAAATCCAGGTAGCTACCGACTGGTGTGGTTGACATTGATGGCAGGAAAGATCCTAGAAGAGATGGTTAAATAGCCAGTCTGTGAGCAATTAACCCTTACTCTAACCCAACCTGGTGATAACATAATAAATGATGAAAGGATGGAGCTGCAGCCCAGATAGGAAATGGGGTAGTAAGGCAATACACATAGAAACTTTAAATGAATTCAGATTTCCAGGGCCTGATGATCTGCATCCAAAGGTACTAAAGGAGCTTGCAGGTCTGATCTCAGAACTTTTTTCTATGATCTTTAAGAATTCTTGGAGAACAGGTGAGATCCCTGAAGACGGGAGGTGGGCAAATGTCCCCATATTCAAAATGCGGTCTTGTCTATGCTACCACTCAGTGGATTTGTAACTGGCTGACTGACCGGACCCAAAGGGTGCTCATCAATGGTTCCTCTTCATCCTGGAGAAGAGTGACTAGTGGGGTGCCACAGGGTTCTGTCTTGGGCCCGGTCTTATTCAACATCTTTATCAACGACTTGGATGATGGACTCAAGGGCATCCTGATCAAATTTGCAGATGACACCAAACTGGGAGGGGTGGCTAACACCCCAGAAGACAGGATCACACTTCAAAACGACCTTGACAGATTAGAGAACTGGGCCAAAACAAACAAGATGAATTTTAACAGGGAGAAATGTAAAGTATTGCACTTGGGCAAAAAAAATGAGAGGCACAAATACAAGATGGGTGACACCTGGCTTGAGAGCAGTACATGTGAAAAGGATCTAGGAGTCTTGGTTGACCACAAACTTAACATGAGCCAACAGTGTGACGCAGCAGCTAAAAAAGCCAATGCAATTCTGGGCTGCATCAATAGGAGTATAGCATCTAGATCAAGGGAAGTTATAGTGCCACTGTATTCTGCTCTGGTCAGACCTCACCTGGAGTACTGTGTCCAGTTCTGGGCACCACAGTACAAGAAGGACACTGACAAACTAGAACATGTACAGAGGAGGGCAACCAAAATGGTCAAAGGCCTGGAAACAATGCCTTATGAGGATCGGCTAAGGGAGCTGGGCATGTTTAGCCTGGAGAAGAGGAGGTTAAGGGGTGATATGATAGCCATGTTCAAATATATAAAAGGATGTCACATAGAGGAGGGAGAAAGGTTGTTTTCTGCTGCTCCAGAGAAGCGGACACGGAGCAATGGATACAAACTACAAGAAAGAAGATTCCACCTAAACATTAGGAAGAACTTCCTGACAGTAAGAGCTGTTCGACAGTGGAATTTGCTGCCAAGGAGTGTGGTGGAGTCTCCTTCTTTGGAGGTCTTTAAGCAGAGGCTTGACAACCATATGTCAGGAGTGCTCTGATGGTGTTTCCTGCTTGGCAGGGGGTTGGACTCGATGACCCTTGTGGTCTCTTCCAACTCTATGATTCTATGATTCTATTCTATGATTCTAAAAGTGGGGAAAGGAAGACCCAGGTAATGACTGACCGGTGGGCTTGACAGCAATACCAGGGAAGCTCCTAGAACAGATAATTCAACAGTCAGTTTGTGACTACTCAGAAAAGAATGCTGTGATTACTAAGACCCAGCATGGGTTTCTCAAAAATAAGTCATGTCAGACAAATCTCTCTCTCTTTCTTTTTGGATAGAGTTACAAGCTTGGTGGATCAGGGGAATGCTGTGGACGTGGTATATATTGATTTCAGTAAAGCTCTTCACAAAGTCCCCTATGATATTCTTGCGGAGAAGTTGGTAAAATCATGTAGTTTGCATGAGGTAACTGTTACATGGATTTATAGCTGGCAGACTGACTGAACCCAAAGAGAGCTCACTAACGGTTTCTTGTCATTCTGGAAAGAAATGACAAGTAGGGTGCCGTAGGGTTCTATCCCATGCCCATTGTTGTTCACCATTTTTATAAATGGTTTGGATGAAGGTATTGAGGGGAAGCTCATCAATTTTGCAGATTACACCAAACTGTGAGGGCCAGCCAATGCTGTTGAAGCATTGAAGTGGGATTCAAAATGACCTAACAGATTGGAGAACTGGGCCCAAGCTGACAAAATGAATTTCAATAGGGACAAATGCCAGGTTCTACACTTAGGCAAGAAGAACTAGCTGCACAGATGAAGGACACTTGGCTTTCCAGTAGTACATGTGAAAAAGATTTTGGTGTCTTAGTAGCCCACAAGCTGAACATGAGTCAACATGTGATACAACAGCAGGAAAGAAAGGGCAATACAATTCTAGGCTGCATCAAAAAAAAGTTGATGTAGTCCAATCAAGTTGGACTACATTAAAAAAAAAATGAAGTCCAATCAAGAGAAGTTATAGTCCCATTCTATTCTGCCTTGGTCAGACCACAACTGGAGTACTGTCCAGTTCTGGGCACCACAATTTAAGAAGCATATTGACAAGCTGGAATGTGTGCAGAGGAGGGCGACCAAGATGATTAAGGGTCTAGAAGCCAAGTCTGATGAGGAACAGTTGGTGGAATTAGGTATGTTTAGCCTGGTAAAGAGGAGTTTGAGAGGAGGTATGATAGCCTTCTTCAACTATTTAAAGGGCTTTCACATGGAGGATAGAGTGAGCTTGTTCTCTCCTGATCTGGAGGCTAGGACCTGGAACAACGGCTTCAGATTACAAGAAAGGAGATTCTGACTAAACATCAGGAAGAACTTTCTGACAGTAAGAGCTGCTCAACAGTGGAACAAACTTCCTTAAGAAGTAGTGGACTGTCCTTCCTTGGAGATTTGTAAGCAGAGGTTGGATGACCACCTGTCATACATGATCTAGTTGAGATTCCAGCATTGCAGGGGATTAGACTAGATGACCCTCAAGGTCCTTTCCAATTCTACAATTCTTCAGTTTCTACAATTCTTCAGTTGTATGGTTTTTATGGAATATGTTATTGGGATGTGCAGAGAGATTGCTAACAGGAAGAGAGAGTAGAGAGGATACTCAGAGAGCCTTATAGTGGGTGTCCGGGGTGGGGTGGGGGAGAACAATGCTAAAGGTTGGTCTTAAATAAGTTTGTAGGGGATCCTACTAGGTTACTTGGCATTGTAACAAATGATAAGAGGTCAAAATGAGGGAATGAAGGGGCATTTGATAAAATCTAGGTTGGTGTGCTTGAGCATAGGCCAAGGGGCTTTGAGGGAAAAGTCCCCAATAATGTTCCAGTCTCTACAAAATTCAGTTGTGTTTTTCTTTTTTTAAAAAAATAAACAATGAATGTTCCATAATGAACTGCCTGCCCCCCACCCTCAGAAAGAAGGCCTGGAACTCAAAATCTGGGGAGAAATTCTGGAGAATCCGTACCGTGTACAGACGTGAGCAGCATAACAGGGTCCCGATTACAATCAGGAAGAACGTGCAAGGTCTCCAGAATTCCTGCCACAGCTTTAACTATATGCTTGGCGCCATGTGCTGCTCTTTATCATATCCATCTCTGGCATTAGCTGTTTGGCATTCTGATCAGAAACATGAACAAGCATTTCAGATTCTCGCTCTCTCTCTCTCCCTCTCTCCCTCCCTCCCCGCTTTCTCTCCCTCTCTCCTTCAATCGCTATAAATATTTTATGAATTTCCATCCACTTACTTTAATGGGGGATTGTAAAAGCATTTAACCATATTACACCCTATCTCTCAGAGACTGCATTATTCCAACAGAACTGTTTTTATTAGAAGCAACTGGCAGCGTTGTTGTCAGAGGTTCTGTTTAAATATATATCTCCTGATGCCTCTGAACAGATGAAATCAAATGGCAGCCAAGGAGAAACTAATTCACCAGAGCTGTGGACTGATGGAAGGGGAAGGTTTCATTTGGCTGGGTTTCACTTGAGTACCCATGTAGCTCCTGCTAGTTTTGCTTTTTTATATATATAAAAAGGGATACATTTTTATAGACCGGCTTTAGATTTAAAATAAAAATAAAAAACAACCTTTCGCCCTCCTCTTCCCATCCAAATCAGTATCTGAAAGTATAAACACCTGATAGCTACAGGTATAAGGAAGTTCTGTGAAGTTTAATCTCTTTGCTTCTTAGGGGAAGGGTCATAGCACCTGCCCTGCATGCAGAAGGAAATCCTGGAGGAACCACTGCCCATCATTGTAGATCAGAGCTTTCCAAACTGTGTGTTGGGACATGTTAGTGTGTCAGCTGCAGTGTGCAGGTGTGTCGTGCGAACGCTTCCCGTACTCCTCCCAGGGGCTGGAAAGGAGTTAGTTAACCTCCAGTTTGCTAGTAAAACTGAATTACTGTGCCACAAAATGATGCATGTCTAAAAAGTGTGTCATCAACACGAACAGTTTGGAAAGCTCTGTTGTAGACATATTGAGCTAGATGGATCAATGGTCTGACTCAGTATAAGGCACCTTCCTGTGCTTCTGTATTCTCCATCAAGAGAATAGTAGGGGTGGAGAAATCTCAGGCCTGTGGGCCAAATGAGCTGCTTCAACCCTCTTTATGTGGTCATCAAGACTCTTCCCAGGCATCATCGCCCTCCCCGGCTACACCTCCTCCTCGCCCTGTTCTTGGAGGGGGTGTTTTGAATTCTGATAATGGCATGTGCTGCCCTCCTGATGCACTAAACCAAGCCTGTTGCTAAGCTGTAGAGCTCTTCTTGTACCACACAGCATACAACCTTCGTATTTTATCAATTTGAATGAATATTAGAAGTCAGAACAGACTTTTTTTCTATGCTTATTCAATTGACCAATTTTCTTTTCTGTTGTTAATAAACTTAACTTTTGATTAGTTAAACAGCTTGATCTCTCACCCAACTTACTGAAAATCTGAGAGGATAGTGGTGTGGACAGAAGATGGAAATTGGCAGAGTTGCCCCAGTTAATCTCTCCTGAGTTCTGCTCTAGGGGAAGGTCCATAGTTCAGCTGACCCCACATCATGCCAAGTCAGCTTCTAATCCAGGGCTGCTTAATCATGATCTCAGCCTTCCTGATCAACCTTTCATGGAGATACTGAAGCCAGGGGTCCAAACACACCCCACCAACACCATTTTCTGGCCCAGAAGGAAGGAGCTGAACCACTGCATAACAATGCCCCCAACCCCACTAGGTGGTCCGGAAGGATACCATCCTCAATGGTATCAAAAGCTGCTGAGAAATCCAGCAGAACCCGGAAACAGATTTCACCTCTGTCTCTAGCCTGCCAGAGATAATCAAACAGCATGACCAAGGTGGTTTCAGTCCCATGATGGAGCCTGAATCTTTAGGGGGGGGAGGGTCCGAGAAGACTCCCTCACAGAGGGAAGCATTCATTGACTCACAAAGCTCATTGACTCACTTTTATGAGCCAGGATGGGCAAGGATCAAGGAGACATGTTGTCAGTTTCACTTGTTCAAGCAGCCTGCCCACATCTTAGAGGTAACAGGTTGGAATTGATTCCGTACAACCTGACTAGACAAAGCTCTGGCACTGTCCTACCCCAGCCAAGCCCCACTATGTAGTCTGCCTCCTTCCGAATCTGAGCAATTTTATTTGCAAAAAACTTCACAAAGTCATTACAGTGGATCTTAGATCCTTCCCAGACCCCAGTGGAAAAGGGGGGAGCGTTAGACTATGGACCACCTGAAAGAGTTTCCTGGTACTGTTTTCTGCAGATGCAATAGAGGTGGTGAAGAAGGTCCTCTTTGCTTTCATTATCGACACTTGGTAGGCTCCGCGTTGAGCTCTAACCCCTGTTCTGTCCACTCTGATAGCAATTGTACTCCACAACAGCCAAACTGACAGTTCTTCACACACACCCTGAGGGTACTTAGTTCCCCCCTCCCACAAGGGGCTGCCCAACAGTCCCAACTCATAATTTCAACCCATACACAAGGCACAAAAGTGTTCATTCCCCCCTGGGGCAGTAACTACTAGGGTTGAAAAATAATGGTCCCTTTATGATGGAGATTACGTCCCCCATTAAGATGAGAAAAAGCTAGGAAATAGAGCCCAGCCTCTTTGGCTCCATTCTGGTGCATCTCCCCATTATTAAACACAAACACATCATTGGCCTCATGACAAGCAGCCCTGAGCTCAGTGCCTGCCTCAGTGCAACTTCAAGAAGTGGAGCAGCAGGCAGGAGATGGAACAAATCACAGCTAGGAAGAGGAAGGTGCCAGAGCTTGAGGAGTGCTGGTTGGGAGCCAGAGAGCTCCTTGTAAAGAACACAACAAACAATAAAAATATGAAGATAAAAGCACGCACTGTGCTATATATAGGGAGATGTCAGTCGGCTCCTATTTATAGCCTGTGATGGCAAACCACTTATTTTAGCATCCTAGCAGTAGGCAGATCAGCAAGACTAGGCTGTAGTCAATGCTAGTCAATAGGCTCATCCACACTTCTACTTGTGCCATGCCTAGAAAGCATGTGTCCAAGCTGTTTTCTGCTTGACTGACTCATGCTTTCTAGACTTGGGCCTGAGCAGTTTCCCCCTTGCCACACTTCTTTCCAGGGGCAAACCCAGTCTTAAGCCACAAATCAGAACAAATGGCAATGTTCCAATTAAGTGCTAAAGAGCAGTTTTCCCTGAGGGAAGCAGCGGGACAAGAGGAAGTCTGGAAAAGCCCAGAGAAGACTTGCCAAAATTAATGGGCATGGATAACTTGGGTCTATTAATTGCAACGAGTCTGCTCTGAGCACAACCAGCACTGGCTATAAGCCATTCACGTATCTATGAGTTTTCTCCACTCTCCAGCTGGAGAAGCAAGACTTCCTTCAGCCTGCCACAACTATGATCTGAGGATTGGCATCTCTATTATAAGGCTGGCACCATCTTGTGTACTTAAGAATGTAATAACACAGGAGCCTGCTGGATCAGGCCAATGGCCCATCTAGTCCAACATCCTGTTCTCACAGTGGCCAATCAGATGCTTGTAGGAAGCAGAACCTGAGCACCAGAGCCCCCCTCCCCTCCTGTGGTTTCCATTGGCTGATATTCAGAGCATGGCCATCCTGCCTAGTAGTCATCAATAGCCCTCTCCTGTACTCTGTACTGCATCTTGCCTCCTTGCCACTGAACAGTGTAGGTCTCTGCTGCTTGACATAAGGACTAGGAAAGATTTTTAGGGAGATGGAGTGTTCCTCATTTGGGCTTTGGGCAAACTTTCTTTTCACCTACTACACACCACCCATAGAAGATTGGCTATTTCAGGTTTGGGCTTCCCAGTTTAGTTGTTAATTTCAATTTGGCATTTAGTTTGTTGCAGGGGACTGGACTGAGCGACCCTTCTAACTCTGCAATTCTATGATTCTAGTGCAACAAGTTAGTGGATTATGTAAAACACCATGGGTAAGTACCCTTAAGTATGCAGGGGTGAAGGGAGCTTCCCCAACTAAGTTACATTGCTGATTGGCCTTGAAGGCTACAGGATCAGGTGCTCTTGGGGCCCTGTAGAATGCTCAACAGTGGAATGTGGGGTACGCAAATCAGGTCCCACAAACCCAGTGCTTCCCAATATGTTGTTGTTGTTTAGTCGTTTAGTCGTGTCCGACTCTTCGTGACCCCATGGACCAGAGCACGCCAGGCACTTCTGTCTTCCACTGCCTCCCACAGTTTGGTCAAACTCATGTTTGTAGCTTCGAGAACACTGTCCAACCATCTCGTCCTCTGTCGTCCCCTTCTCCTTGTGCCCTCCATCTTTCCCAACACCAGGTTCTTTTCCAGGGAGTCTTCTCTTCTCATGAGGTGGCCAAAGTATTGGAGCCTCAGCTTCACGATCTGTCCTTCCAGTGAGCACTCAGGGCTGATAATCTTTGCCTCTCAAAAGCAGCCTTCTCAGGGCCACAGGTGGGTGGAGCCAGAGGCAAAGGAAGGTAGTATACAAAATTTACTTTTGTGCCGTTTCTGCACACCCTGCTCTATCATCCAACCAGGCAACCAAAATGCATCCTCAGTCGTTAAAGGGCATGACTCCAGGCAGACAAAAACACTCTAGGAGGCGATGTTGAGGAGGGAGGGGTGTGCGACAAGATCCAGTAGGGCTCTTCTAATGTTCTTAAAGCACTTCTCTTTTGGCAAACTTTTTTTAAAAAAAGAAAAGAATAAAGATGCGAAGCTTTTAATGAACTGCTCCCTGTTGTTTCTGTTCTCAATTTACTGTGAACTCTCTTTTTATTGTTACAGTGCAGGATTTTGTTGGTTCTATTGCATGGTGGAGTCCTTTTTTTTTTTGAAAAAAAGTAAAAACAAAAACAGTCTATTGCAACCAAATGCCAGACATGGACAAAGTACCTGAGAAGGCCTTTGATAGAACTGGCAGCCAATCCAAGCCACATGTTCAATGGTATCCTTTCTCAGGTGGGAGGCTGCCCACTGCTAGCCACCATTTTGCTGAAAGCAAAGTTTTAAAGGTATGGATTAGATTGGCTACATGCCAACTGACCTGTTCCATGTTTTCAAATGCATTTGTGTACTGAATGAGAGTAGGTCATGGGTTCTGCCCTCCAGTTTTAAAGTGTTGTAAAAGCAGCAACAGGTGGAGGATATAATATTTCAAATGAATGTAAATAAATATTTTTTCTGTCATTTTTATTAGTATCATCACCAATACCACCGGAACTCCCTGCCTATTGATATTGGCCAGGTGCCTTTGCTGTATTGTTTTTTGGCACCAGCTAAAATGATATTTTTTCAAAAAAAATGAGCCTATGTGTGTAATTGCACATACTTGTTTTAAAACTACTGATTTTATCTATACTTCAATAAATTGTTGTCTCCACTTTTTTAAATAAACTGATTTTATTGGAACTTTTGTGTGTTTCTGTTGTTTTATGCAAACTGTTTAGAGGCTGCTTTTGATTAAGTGGTATATACATATATAAGTTTTAACTTGGTTTTAGTGCTATAAACTTCTTTGATATACATTTTTATGATATATTTAAAAAATCGAGTATTTAAAAACAAATAAGCAAAATAATAAATAAATAAATAAAAGCAAAAATAATAAAGATAAAACCACAACTAATATTCTAGTTTAATTGGTAATAGCAGATTAAATTATTAAGCAAATTCCAGTAGCCAGCATGAGCTGGGGAATCAACTGCCTGCCAAAGTCTTGCCCTTAGCTGTGCACCCCTGTCCTTAGCGAAACCAGGGAGATAGCATCTGATTCAGGAATGAATCCAAATGCCAATCCCCATCAGCGTCCCGAGATGGCCTCCTTTCTCTGAGAAGACTTTTACTGGTTTGTAATTCCTCATCCAAGACAGCAAACATTTCAGACCCTGACAGTTTCCTGTCAATCCAATAGCTTCACATCTTGTTTCTGGAATGCTAACCAACCCTGAGAGTCAGACAGTGTTTCTCTTACCTGATGCTCTGTGTCGAAATAACAAGACGAGGATGCCAGGGAACAAGGAGGCCTCGGCAGTCCTGTTGCTTTGTAGAGGGGCTGCAGCTTAAGTGTGCAGGACCATCCAAAATAGGCAAGTATAAAGTACAGGACGACTGTGGCTCACAACCAGCCTATGCACCTGTTGCTGGGGTCTACAAGTGGAGAGAATGCTGCTGCACTCAGGTCCTGCATGAAAGGCTTCTCACAGGAGGCATCCAGTTAGCCACTGTCTCTCAGTTGCCATCTTTGGTCAGGCAAAGTAAAGGGCAGGTTGGGCAAAATACGGGACAGAAGAAGAAGAAGAAGAAGAAGAAGAAGAAGAAGAAGAAGAGTTTGGATTTGATATCCCGCCTTTCACTCCCTTTAAGGAGTCTCAAAGTGGCTAACATTCTCCTTTCCCTTCCTCCCCCACAACAAACACTCTGTGAGGTGAGTGGGGCTGAGAGACTTCAAAGAAGTGTGACTGGCCCAAGGTCACCCAGCAGCTGCATGTGGAGGAGCAGGGAATCGAACCTGGTTCCCCAGATTAGGAGTCCACCGCTCTTAACCACTACACCACACTGGACAGGTGGGGGAGAGGGATTGGAGGACTAAAAATTCCTTTACCTGGTGCAGAAATGACTTGAAAATCTATTACAATGGAACACATGGTTTACCTGGTGCAGAAATTCCTTTACCTGGTGCAGAAATGACTTGAAAACAATCTATTGCAAAGGAACACATGGTTTACAGTGCTTTATTCAATGGGGGGGGGGAAGCACTGTGATTTACAAGTGTAAGAAAAATATTGCACATTACATGCATAGCTGGGCTTTGTAATGCTAATTGATTTGACACAAACCAGCATGAAACATCACAGTTGCATGGTGTTCACCCCAATCAATTGCAAGCTATCTTCAAACAATACTGGAAGGGAATTAAGCAAAATTAACATCTTTGTTTCTGTGGAAAGGGCCAGTCAGCAAGTCTTTTGAGACAATAGTCTCTCTCTACTTCACCTTCCATGACTGCTTTCTGTCACTCCTTGCTGCATTAAGCAGTGGTTTGTGTTCAAATATAATAGGGAATGGGGTTGGGATTTTGCCACAGGACAGGGAAACGACATGTTTTGTTGTAGCTGGGGCAAATAAAGGTGTCCAGTTGTGCTGCTTCAGATGCACCATGGCATAACAAACAAATACTTCCCTGACACAGTTTAAAAGGCCATAGATATCATCACCATCATCAATTAGGGATCAGTGTTTAAAGGCACTAGAATCAGATCTGGCCACCAGTAGAAAACTGATCAGCCCAACCACTTTGCCAATGAATAATTATGTGAAATTTTGGTCCTATAAGTTATGCAGCAGCATCTCACTTTGGTGGAATAATAATAATAATAATAATAATAATAATAATAATAATAATTATTTATTATTTATACCCTGTCCATCTGGCTGGGTTTCCCAGCCACTCTGGGTGGTTTCCAACAGAACACTGAAATACAATAACCTATTAAACATTTAAAAGCTTCCCTAAACAGGGCTGCCTTCAGATGTCTTCTAAAAGTCTGGTAGTTGTTTTTCTCTTTGACATCTGGTGGGAGGGTCATCTGCTTAGAGGTCCAATTAATTAAGAGCCAATTAATTCATACATGGGTGAGGACTAGGGGTGGGTTAACCTTGGTTCTCTCAGTTTTTCATTTTACTAGTCTTTTCCATTTTCAATATTTCCATATCAGCCCTCATGAAAATTTTAGTATGAATTCTTCTTATATAGAAATGTTTGTATACTTTTCCCAATATGTTACTAATACAGTGCATTTTGTATGTTATTTTCACTTATATCTGCATTTTTATGCACAGTTTACCCAAGCATAGGCTTTTGGCTAATTAAACAATCTACGTCCTTTTAAGCTGGGGAGGGTATTTTTTGCTTGTTATTATGTTATGTATTTTTGTGTTTTTATTCTGTAAATCACCCTGTGATCCTTGGAGGAAGGGTAGTATAACAACAACAACAACAACAACAACAACAACAACAACACACATTAGATAATAGTTGTGTTTCCATTCTCATATTATCTTGGAATGTCACTCCCACACTTGAGTAAATGTGAATTTGCCACACACCATTTCCTTTGGAAAGGAAACTCAGATGGTCTATCCCTGGGAAGGAGTTGTTGATGATCCACCTTAAAGTGTGGGCCAGTCAAGGAAGAGAGGGGAGCAAATTCTCTGATATTCTCTTCAGAGCTCCGCCCCTCCCTCTGCTATATGGGCGGTGGCTAGTTCTCCATTTGGCAGCTGAGTATGAATTGGAGGGCATGCATGCTCAATTGGCCTTGTGACTCCACTTTTTTTACCTATTTTATATGATGGGGAGTTTTGAATTTGGAGTGGTGTTGACTTTTATTTGGTTGAATTCTCTGTCAATCTGTGCAGGAAAGACATGTCAAGAGAGGTGGGGTAAAGAACTGAGGCTATATCGGGGTTAAGGGCATCCTTAGATCCCTATATGCTTCCTTGTCTGAGGTCGTTTTGGGGGCCTCTTTTGGGTTCTCTTTTTGGCTCTTCAAAATATGGCAGCCCTACATAAGGAAAACCCTGATAGATCAGACCAGAGGCCCATCTAGTATAAAACTTTGAGAGCCACTGCCATTCAGTGTGGAAGATACATTGGCAAGAGAGATGGGTTGATTTGCCCATCCCTGCGGGAAGAAAGATCTCAACATGTCAAAATCACAGAGAAAGAGGAAAGTGTCAAAAACTGATAGTTTCAAGTCAGTTAGAATTGTGAGGTTTTTTTCATATTGGCTCCCCTGCAAGGGAGACAATCTTGATCCAGAATCTTGAGATAAAATTGCTTTATGTATCCTTACAGGCCACATCTGAAAGAAAAATGGTCACAAAAAGCTGGTCATCAATCACTTCACTTAGGAATCTCAGTCTGACACCAATTACTCCATCTCAGGATGTGACTCAGTTTTGAGAATTGCATCTAATCAGACAAACAAACAAACAAACAAACAATAGGTGGTGGGGAGAGAGAGAAGAAGAGAAAAGGAGAAGGAGAGGCAATTTCTTACTGCCCAGCTGCCTGCTTAGCTCTGGCTTCAAATCAAGGAATACATCTTCCACATAGGTTCAGCCATTGTAGAATTTGATCTGAGTTCACCCACGAGGCAGAGTGAGATGGAAGTGGGATGGGGATGTTCCAAGGTGGCCCAATGGGATGTAGGTTGCAAGCAGAAGGTGCCATAGTTGAAAGATGTTGAGAATTTAATTAACATTATCTTATCTTATTACAAATGATTTACCGGATGGGAACTGGAAGTTCAAGCTCAAACTTTTGCTTCCTTTGCCAGTTTTGTAGCCTCAAGAAGGGTTTAAAAGAATCCATGACAGAGAATTCAAAGATATTGGTATGAGTCTGGGGGGGGGGGGGTAGGGTGGGCTATATGCCAGGGTTCCCTTATAATTCCTGGAACCAGCATGGATTCAGTTCCTGGAATAGCCAGACTCATGTACTGGTGAGGTAATGGCCCTCTAAGTATGGGTCATTGATGTCCTCAACTTGCTTGTTGACAAAGGCCAGAGTTTAAAGTTGAGTTAAGTGAGCTAGAAGCTGGCAGATTGCAGGCTGGGTAGCAGGGAGACAGAGCTGTGCCTGATTTGTCTTGGAATCCAAGGCTGTGGCTATGGGATAAACAAGACCTTATTGGTGTGTCAAAGCTGTGAGCCCCTCCATTGTAGGCTCAGGTTGTATATATATATGTAAATAAACCATATATCAGAAATACACCACAGTCTCCTCTGTCCCTCATTCGAAAGGAATGCCTGGAACACCTGGAATCTTGCACCGCCCAGAAATTGGGGTGGTGGACAACTATATGATTCCCCCACCCACGCCCATTATCTAGAGACTGAAGTGGTTCATTCTATTCTGCCACCTCATTCAGCTATGTAGACCAGACCATAAGTTATGTGGATGGGGTGCACCAAAGTCTGCATGAGGCTAACATCACAGCTACCGAAGTAAACATGCAATTCTATTTTTAGAAAAAGTATTCTCAAAACTTTGGAAGCATAAGAGGTTATTGTTTATGTGTTTGTGTCCTTAATTTGGAATTTAGATGATGAAACATCTCAAAATTTGTGGGGGAGGGAAGTTGTATCCAAAGTTAATCATACTGAGAGTAAACCTGTTGAAATTAAGGGACATGACCAGGAACATTTATTTCAATGAATCTACTCTGACTAGAACAGCTGGGTGCAGCCCAAAGCTTATTTTATTTCTGAGCTCAATGTAGAAATTTAGACACTGTCTGAGACTGCAAACAATACAGGTTGGAACTTATTTTGGATTCTATAAAATCCATCTCTGGGGCTTTTTTGTTGTTGTGAGCCAGTGTGGTGTAGTGGTTAAGAGCAATAGACTCGTAATCTGGTGAACCGGGTTTGATTCCCCTCTCCTCCACATGCAGCTGCTGGGTGACCTTGGCTAGTCACACTTCTCTGAAGTCTCTCAGCCCCACTCACCTCACAGAGTTTGTTGTGGGGGAGGAAGGGAAAAGGAGATTGTTAGCCGCTTTGAGACTCCTGAAGTGGAGTGATAAAGTGGGATATCAAATCCAAACCCAAACCCTTGTGCTATCATTTGACCGACACCCTGCTTTTTTGACGCTACTTTTATGATTTTGTACAGTATTATTTTAAAGGCTGTACATTTTGGTTTTTTAAAAATTGTTTTACTTATTATTGTTGAATTTGTTTCATCCTGTTATGTTCTGCTGTGTGCTTGTTGGAAGATATCTTTATATCTTTTAACATAATAAAGTTTCTTTAAAACCTCCATTGAAGAGGCTGGTTAAACAAACATGCCTCAAAATTAAAGCACCAATTCAGTGGAGGTTAGTCCATTTGGTGAATGAGGTACCACACCACCAACCTCACTCAATTTTCCCTCAAACAACCTCTGCTTGTCTGTCTTCTTACTCGCAACCAGTCCAGGGGCTGGCACTGTCTGCCAGGTTTCTTCCCCTTAGTCTGAGTGCTGCTCATTAGAGTTTAGCTGGGAGGAGGATGGAACAAATTCTTGATTGGCTCTGGCTGCACCTACTTCTGGCTCCACCAGTCCAAAGAGCTGCCTGCCATCACGCTTCTAAGAAAGATGAAATACTGGAGGTAAACCACTGGCTGTGCAGGTGGTGTCGTCAGGAAGGATTTGGCTTCTTGGATCATGTCTCCCCTTCCTTGAGGTAAGACTTCTGGCAGGAGATGGGCTGTACCTCACAGTGGTTGGCAAGAATGTGTTTGCTTAGAGTCTTGAGAATCTGATAAGGAGAGCTTTAAACTAGATCTTGAGGGTTGGGGGAGGGAACAATATAAACAACAGAAGAGCACCTGGCATTGGGGAGAATAGCTTCATTGATGCACAGGAAACTGAGGTGGTGCTCCAGAAATCTGCTAAAGGGCAAGAAGCTACAAGGAGGAAGCAGCTGGAGGGAACGACTCATGGTTTCAGCTGTCTCTGCACAAATGCACAGAGTATGGGAAACAAACAGGATGAATTGGAGCTTTTAGTACAGGATGGCAAATACGACCTTGTAGGCATTACTGAAACTGGGTGGGATGAGATTCATGACTGGAAATTGAGGGGTATAACCTGTTCAAATCGAGCAACCAAGAAGGGAAGGGAAGTAGCATTATATGTAAAGGATGTGTACACTTGTGAAGAAATCCATGACCTAGAGCATGGAAGGCAGATGAGAGTGCATGGGTAAAAATTGTAGGAGAGAGAAGCAACAGTGACCTTACTGTGGGTGTCTGCTATAGACTGCCAAGACAAACTGAATGCTTTCATGATGCCTTACTAGAGCAGATTACTAAACATTCAAAACGGAGAGAGATAGTAATCATGGGGGACTTCAGCTTTCCCAATATCTGTTGGGACTCAAACGCTGCCAAAAATGTAAGGTCCAATAATTTCCACCATTGCCTCTCTGACAATTTCATTTCCTAAAAGGTGAAAGAAGCAACAAGGGGATTTTCGATCTTGGACCTAGTTCTCACCAATAGGGAGGAACTGATTGGCATAGTGGAAGTACTCAGAAACTTGGGAGGAAGCAAATATGGTCTGCTGGGTTTCATGATACAGAGGCGAGGGAAAACTGAGCGTAGCCAAACATGCACTCTGGATTTTAAGAAGGCCAATTTCAAAAAGCTTAAGGAGCTACTGGGTGGGATCCCATGGTCAGAAATACTCAAAGAGAAGGAAATCCAAGAAGGAAGGATGGGAGTTTCTTAAAGGAGAAATATTGAAGGCCCAAATGAAGATAATTCCAACAAGAAGAAAAGTGGGAGGCATCTAAGGAAACTGGTGAGGGAGCTTACAGATGAGCTGAGAGTTAAGAAGGGCATGTATAAGAAATGGAAGAAAGGGGAAATCACAAAGGAGGAGTGTACACGAGTTGTATGGGGAAAGTCATGCTGACTGAAGCTCAGAATGAGCTCAGGCTTGCAAGAGAAGTTATAAATTATTTTTTAAAAGGTTTCTTTGCCTATGTTCGAAGTAAGAGGGGAAACAAGCCAGCGGTGGGTCCTCTGCATGGAGAAGACAGGGAAATGCTATGGGATGACAGAGAGAAGGTGGAACTACTCAACACCTACTTTGCCTCTGTCTTCACTCAAAAGGAAAGTGATGCCCAACCTGGTGATAACATAGCAAATGATGTAAGGAGGGAGCTGCAGCCCAAGACAGGAAAAGTGGTAGTAAGGGAACACCTGGATACATTAAATGAATTCCTATCTCCAGGGCCTGATGAGCTGCATCCAAGGGTACTAAAGGAGCTTGCGGATGTAATCTCAGAGCCTTTGTCTATGATCTTTGAGAATTCTTGGAGAACAGACTGGAGGTGGGCAATTGTTGTCCCCATATTCAAAAAGGGGGGAAAGGAAGACCCAGGTAACGACAGATACTCAATTTTTAAGAATTTTCATGTATGAACATTTGCATATTTTGCTTTCTCCTTGGTAAGTTGTTTGCTTTGGCAGTTACTTTTTAATGGCCATTGAATAAGAATGATAAAAATCTGAACATAAATGTAGAAATGTGGGGAACATACACAAATGTAGGAACCAGTGCTTTTTCCCCTAAAAAATTTTTTTAGGGGTACTCTCATTTTGGCTCAAGAAAATCACCATTTTATAGTTCAAATCAGTAAAAATAAATACAGTAAATGGACAAAAGTACAAAGGTTCACAAAATGTTTAGGGGTTTGCGTACCCCTGTGTACCCCCAGAAAAAGCACTGGTAGGAACTAAATGTTTTAGCATGTTCTGTCCAAAACTTCAAAGCCAAAGATCACTCAAGATTTGAACTGGAGTCAAGCAACATCTGGAGGTCCACAACTTCCTCACCCATGACCTACAGGGAAGGATATTTGCTGTCCCTAATGCTGTACATATAGATATCCATGAGTCTCTCTGGCTGTTGCTCTGTTTACATCCTCAGAATGCTTTGGCTCTATTTGAAAATATGAGCCAGTTTGCTTCCAATTGCCTTAGTGCTATCTTGCCTGCTCATCCATATTAGAAACATTGGTCGTAAGATGTTGAGTTGTAAAATTGTAACATTGGAAGGCATCCAGAATCAGCAGTGCTCAGAGAGTGGAAAGTTTTGGATAAGACTGACTGAATGTTTGCTTTAACTCTTTAAACAGATGCTTTCCTATTCCCACTATTCACATAGTTCTAAGTTTGCATTGTCAAATGTCTAAAAAATGTCTTTTTCAAAGCAGCGTAGCATTCTGCATTTGTTAGCATCCATAACTAGAATGTATGTGGATTTTTTTTAAAAAATGTATTTGCATGCCTTTGGGGCATTTTCCCCAAACACTACCCAAATTGGATCCCATGGGATCTGTACTGTGCAAGAAATTCATTCTGATTTGCTTAGAAGAGCATGTCAACCCCTAACAGATATGGGTGTTGACATCACTGAAAAGCAAATCCATTTCAGTAGGGTGTCTCCCCCTCCACCTCTGAATAATGTACACCCCTTTTTGAAATGTAAGGACAGATATCTCTTTCTCTAAAATTTTGGTGAATTGTAGCTCCTGAAGTTAACGAGCATGACTGATTGGCGTTTACCCAGGGAAATTGAAATAAAATTTCAACAAATCTACACTAAGAAAATGTTACATTTGTCTGCCTGTATATTACCAGCTGGTATGGAGATTTATTAATATCTCACAGTATTAAGGTCATAAATCAAATCCAAGACCTTATTGCACACCCAGAGAAAATTGCTTTCCTGCGACATATGGTGCAACCTTCAAACTTCTAAATTAATAAAATTCTTGCCAATCTGCAAGGGGGAAAAAAAGAAATCAAGGTTTTTAAAACTCATGTATTACTTTTATGGAGGTTGTTAAGTACTCCCAACATGAGGGTCAAAGGTAAAAGCTGAAGGTTTGTGGCAAAATGTAAGTGAAATTAGTGTCAGTGTTCAAATATCTCGGTGTCAGAACTGCTCCAGGAGGAGAGCAAAGCCTACACAATCCATCAAAGAGTGCAGAAAGGCAACAACTTTACAGTGCATGTGACCAAGGAAAAGGAACTGCATTCAAGTGCTGTTTTCATTTCACACTTTCATCCTTGCCAAGACAGCAAAAGTGTTTCTTCACATACTTTGCTAAAGCTTTGTGTTCTTTGCCAGCCTTGGTCTAGGATTCCCAGTGGTGTTTTTCATTGCTCCCCTCCCCCCCTTCTCATTGATTCTGTGTGACCTTGTAATTTGCCAACCAAAGCTCAGCATATCTAGACAGTTTGCCTTTCGTTAGGAGAGGTCTTTTCTCTTTTCTCTTTTGCTCATCAAGTTAAACAACAGCTCATAAGGACAAAATATCTCCTTATGCTACCCTAGTTGGCTGTGAGACCTTTAATAATAGCTCTGATTTCTTCATCTAGTGAAAAGTCACACACTGTCTCACTGTAGTTCTTCTCCATTTTATGTAGTATGATACATTAAAGATAAAGCTTCATCTGGCCTTTAATACATTGAGGGTTAAATCCAATAGTACTCCCAATCACAGTATATCCTTTTAAATGAATAGACATTTCAATGGGTCTGCTCTGAATGCGATTAACATTGGATACCACCCTTATCTATTTGGATGTTATCTTGCCAAATATGAGTAGTAGATAGATGGGGATATATCTAACATTAGTCTTCCTGAGAGTAGACCCTCTGAAATTCATGGACATGACTATCTTAAAGTCATTAATTTCAATGGGTCTGCTCTGAGTTTGATTAACATTGGATGCAACCCATATTTATTTGGCTAGCATCTTTCCAAATACAAGTAGTCAGATAGATGGGGTCATATAATTCAGTTGGCAGAACATGAGATTATTAATCTCAGGGTTGTGGGTTTGAGCACCATATTGGGCAAAAGGTTCCTGTACTGCAGGGGGTTGGACTAGATGACCCTTCACGTTCCCCTCCAACTCTACAATTCTATGATACCTAACATTAGTCTTACTTCAAGTGGGAATTTCTTATGAGAAGATATGCTTCAAGTTCGCCAATTGGGCTCAAACTTATCAGGTATAACCAGGCTGGCTTCACAGCTCCTTACACACTCAAGGTTAAGCTGACTGTGTAATTTACTGGGAAGGAGGGGAATATCCTCCCCCTCCCACAATTATAAGTTTTATTCTGATTTTGTAATATAGAGAAAAATTGACTGCTTGAAGTGCCTGAAGCATTTCATGGTGCCCTTCTGCATTTCATGTACAAATGATAACCAGATTGGCAGTTGAATCTTACTTCAACCCTAGCAGTGGGGCAACGTCTTCCACTGTGCTTGGAAGCAGCAGGCCAGCTTAGGGAAAACAGGGCTGTTCCTATGTCTCACAGAGCTGTGCCCTTTGACACCATGCTACTTGCTCTTTGCTGCCTGAGACCTAGTGCGTTCCCTTCTGGGCAACCTTCTGGAGACCACATTGATCCTGAGTCAAAGTGTATGTGGAGCAGCAACTGCAAATTTTACCTTTGGACAGCAGGGATAGCTTCCACACACCGACATGCCTCTCTATCTTCCATTCAGGCATGCAAGGAGCTTTGCCAGGGTTCAAAGAAACATTTTACCAACATTTAGCATGGCAGGGGGTCCCTTCCTATTCTACAATTATATGAAAAACACATGGACAATGAGGTGTGTAGCCTGGGGAGAAAGGGTGTGGGTGGGGAAAACCTTGAGGGTCAAGATACAGAGGCTTGAAGGGCTGCATACAGCCCTTAGTTCCCCACCTCTGGCTTAAGGGCAGGACCATAAAAACATAAATAGATATGAAGTGCAGATTTAGGCTCATTCTGTTTCATAAAGAGCCATTAATTTTTATCCTCAGGAGGTGAAGGGGATAGAAAAAGAAGGAGGGGAATTGCATGTTAGAAGGAAGACCTTACTCCAATGATTGATTCCAGATGTCAAGAATAATTAGACATTTGGTACTTATGGAAGTGTCAGGCTGTGGACCTTGTGTGGATTATCCCTCAATCCCTAAATCATTTCCCTGCAAACATAATCTTTGAGTAGCAAAGTCATTCTTGGGAACGTGCCAATGTCTTGGGCTGAAGCCTGTCAAAGGATTGCTCCACTTGCATTCAGATGCAAGTGGATGGCATTAAAGAGATGGCGCTGAATCAGCATCTCTTTCTTTAAAATGAAGAAGATACCTTGCCATAATGAAGGAATTTTATGCACCCATAGGAAATTTACCACTCAGCTGCTGCCACCTTGGGCTGTGCTGAATATTTGCCTCTTTCTCTGACCAAATGTATATTCCAAAATGGGGTATGTATTTTTGGGTGGTGGGGAGGAGAGACTTTGAGGGTGAGGGGTGATGAGAGACCAGGTTCATTATTTATTCCCTGCTATTGCTTCAGCACCATTCAAAGTACGGTAAGTAATTTTTCAGCAAACTGTGTTGCTATGATAAAAGCGTAAGGATCAGATAAGCATGCTGGATCAGATGAAAAACCCACCTACTCTAGTATCTTGTTATCCATGGCCAAGCAGATGTCCCTTAAGCAGGACCTGAGCACCAGAGTTCTCTCCCATCCTGCAATTCCCAGGATGTGGCATTCAGATGCACACTACCTCTGACACTTTAAGTAGAAGACAACCATTGTGGCTGCCAGCCATTGATAGCTTTAACCTCCATGAATTTGTCCAATCCTTTTTTATAGTCATCCAAGATGGTAGCCATCACTACCTCTTGTGTGATATCCACCATGCCTGAAATAGTTACCCAAAGCCACTTGAAGATGTCATTGTGAAACTGATGATCTCTGGCTGCTACCTATCAAACCATGCTTGGCTGGGTGATAATGCTACTAGGAAATAGCAGAGAAGTGATGGATGAACCCACTCCTCAAGACCAATTAAGGATTAGACAAAAGTGAGAGATCTCCCCCCCCCAAAAAAAGGAATATAGATCCAACTCTTTATTCAGAGGCCAATTTAGATCCCTGAAGATATTGTCAGAAGCATAGCAGGGCCTGAAAGCCAACTACCAGAAGCAAGGATTATTATTGTTGTTGTTGTTGTTGTTGTTGTTGTTGTTGTTGTTGTTGTTGTTGTTGTTATTATTATTATTATTATTATTATTATTATTATTATTTATACCCCGCCCTCCCCAGCCATGACCGGGCTCAGAGCAGCTTACAAGCAATAATAAAAACAAGTTAAATGATTACAACTTAAAAACAACATTAAAACTACAACATTAAAATATTGAAACATTAAAATATTAAAATGTAGCCTCATCGCAGGAGGAGAAGGAAAAGAAAAAAGAAAGAGAGGGAGGGAATCAAATTGGCTGCAAGCCAAAGGCCAGGCGGAACAACTCTGTCTTACAGGCCCTGCAGAAAGAAATCAGATCCTGCTCTGGTAGAAGCCAATCTAACTTCCTTAGGGCCCAGGACCACTAGGGTGTTGCTATTTATGGACCTTGAGGCTCTCCGTGGGGCATACCGGGAGAGGCGGTCCCGTAGGTACGAGGGTCCTAGGCCGTGAAGGGCTTTAAAGGTCAAAAGCAGCACCTTGAACCTGACACTGTACTCCACCGGGAGCCAGTGCAGCTTGAAAAGCACTGGGTGAATATGCTCCTGTTGTAAAACTACCAGAAGCAAGGATGCCACACTGGTGAACTGTAAGTGAAGGTCTCTCAGCCTCCTGGCACCTGCTATAAAACTGATATAGCAGTATCCAAGATGCCAGGGACTCTGGGAAGTACAATTTTCCCAGCACACCAAATCCCTTTATTTTTATTTTAAAATATTTTAATTAATATTATATCATTGCACTTTGTAGCCAAGATTGTTGTACATCAAACAAACTAGCTTGTCAAGAAAAAAGAAGAAGAAGTAGTGAGGAAAAGCTCTTTATATGCCCTGGAGCTTCTTGTTGTATAACCAGTGGGCACTTGATATCCCTAAGAAAAGGATATTTCCCATATTTCTTACAGCAGCATTCGCAACCAGTTTGAGATCCTTGCCACTGCTATTGATCCCACCAATAGAACAGTTAAGTGGGAAGAAAGGCAGCAGAAGGTTAATAGCTCAGTGGTATAAATACAGTGGTACCTCGGGTTACAGACACTTCAGGTTACAGACTCCGCTAACCCGGACGTAGTACCTCAGGTTAAGACCTTTGCTTCAGGATGAGAACAGAAATTGTGCGGTGGCGGCAGCATGGAGACAGCAGGAGGCTCCATTAGCTAAAGTGGTACCTCAGGTTAGGAACAGTTTCAGGTTAAGAACGGACCTCCAGAACGAATTAAGATCTTAACCCGAGGTACCACTGTATCAGCTTCGCATGAAGAAGGGCTGGATCTACACTGACCTGTTTTACACTATCTGAACGATATTAGATATATTGTTCTAAAATGTCGCAGGGCATACTGGTAAATTAAAAGTGTTTCATACCTTGTTTTCTCTGTAAAAGAGGGGTTTCCCTACTGCCAGTTCCTGGTTGCTCTACAGCACCGTCTGGTGTCACATTTTAACCACGCATTATGAACGTTAAAAGCAGAACGTAATGTGTCCATCTACGTTATGAAAACCAATCCTTAACCATTCCTTAACATTATAAACCATGGGTGTAGATCTGCCCAAGGTCTCGTGCCCCATGTCCAGTTCCTAGAATGCAATGGAAAGCCTCCTATCTGAAACCCTGGAGAGCTGCTTCTAGTGAGCACAGAAAGTAGTGAGCTAGATGGACAATTGTTCTGACAGAATAAGGCAGCTCCCTTTGCTGCAGCCTAAACTGCTCACCATATACTCAAGGTTACACTATGAGTCACTTAGGCTCCAGTGACATCGTGATGCAACAGTGAGGACAATGAACTCTGCAATCGCCAGCACCTGCCTCACTTTGAATGAATACGTACTTGGTGCCTGCTTTTAAAGCAATTGGAGGAGGTAGGGAAGCACCTGTGCAGAGTAGGATGAGAATGATTTGCAAGGGATGGCCACATAGCTCATTTCCATGTTTCAGAAGGTCTGTGCTCCATTTGTCGGGAGTCAGCAAATACTAATGTGGGTGTGTACAGCAACATCTAGCCAAACAGCAGCAAAAGTCACTAATGCAGAACATAAGGTAAAAGGGTGCCTTAAATGTAATGTGGCTGGCAAGTTAGGAAACACCAGCATCAGCTAATCTGAGCAATAACAATTAGCTATGCCACATTAACTACCCCTGCAAATACCCAGTTGTTTTAAAATCCCTCCTATCCTGATGCCTCTTTCCCTTTCCCACTCCATTATCCTGCCCTTTCTTTCCACCTCTGTACCTACACTCTTGGATTCAGAAAGTCACTTGCACCAAAAGGCAGAATTGCAGCTGGTTCTTGTGCCTGATTGAAACAGCTATGAACCCCCACCCCTGGCTGGCCATACCTCAGGTCTGGATAACCTCAGGCTCAGGGGCCAAGTGTGGCCCTGCAGGCCCCTGATTTGAGGATTTTCCCTGAGGCAACCCTCCCTCTCTCCCCAGTAACACCCTTCACTGGGCCTGTTTCACATCCTCTGTGAGAACTTTCTCCCCACTAGCTGTAATACTTCCCCATTTGAGCTCTGATCGTGCTTCTTGCTTGCCTGGATGAAGGATGGAGATGAGCGTGTGGGTGTGTGCAGAAGCTAGTCTACTGTACAAAAATAGCACTTACATTAATTGCTCCACCCACTTTTGCCTTTCTCCAATTATGACATCTGAAAATTTGAGTAGACTAATGTAACCCGGTTTTTAAATTGTTTAGTCCACCATTGTTTAGCACCACTGGAAAGAGCAACAAGCTTGTATCGTCTTTGTGAGACGATGTTGAGGCTGTGCTCTGGAGCAGGGAGCTCTGATGCTGATTCAGCAAGAACCAAACAAGAGACTGAGCCCTCTATCAAAGCAGCAGCAGCAGCCCCACCCACATGGTAAGTGATGTTTTCCTTAAAGGAGCCCACTGCATCTCCAGTAGTCTCTTGCTGCAAAGGGCTTGGGAAGACTCTGGTCTCCAATTGAGTGTTCTGGGTCTTCTAACAGCAGTGCCATAGCCATGAATTATTCTGGGCAATCTAATCCAACCCATACAATCTGTGGCTACTTGAACCCCACTTGTCCATTGCCTAAGTCCCTCCAGATACGTCCAATCCAAACCTGGTGCACAGCCTTCCATTGTAGAACTCACCAGGGAAGAATAAGCTATCTTTACCTACATTTGGCCTCCCTGCTTTCTGCCCTACCAGACCGAATGCTTACCAGCAACCACTGCTTATATTGGAACCTACTTTAGTAACCTGGTTCAGACCAGACACAGATATAAACCAAGATCCACAAAGGTAATGAAAGAGTCAGAAGTGAGATCACATCCCTCCCCTGGATATTATCTGCTGTCTATCCTACTCACATCTTTGGCTAAAGATGGGTCCCTTCTGGAGGTATCCAGCTGGCTTTAGCAAAGTGAGTGACAACTTAGGGAATCTTGGATGACAGGCCCAAGCCTAGAAGGGAGGAAAAGATGACAGCTCTGCTTCACAAATCCCTTGTCAAACATGTCCCAGTTCCAGGACCTCTTTGCTGATTCACAAGGGAGCTCGGCCCCAGAAATGAGCTGCTGAGGTATCTGTTATACTGCTGGAATGCACAGAAATCTCTTACAATATTACTTAGGGTTGTTTCTTAGGTTCATTTCACTCTGAGGAACCATGGGAAAAGCCATAGCTGGTTCAAAGTTGCACAAGGCCATATGGGGGGAACATACCTCTCAGCCTTAAACTAAATCTGATTGTTGGTCCATCTACCTCAGTACAGCATACTCTGCATGCATACAGATTGTCCCAGGTTCAGTCACGTGTGTCTCCAGGTAGGGCTTTGAATGGACCCTGTCTGAAAACCTGGAGTGTAGACAATACTGAGCTACATGGACTGATGGTTTGCTTGCATATATGATAGCTAGTATGTTCCTGTGTACACTGACCAGTAGTGGCCCTCCTAAGGTTTCAGACAATGAACATTCCGAGTCCTGCTGGAGATAGCAGAGATTGAACCTGGATTCTTCTGCATGTCCTTCTCCATGCCAGCCAGATGGTCTGTTCCTGAGCTAAGGCCCTTTTCCAAGTTGGAAGTTGGATGTATCTCTCAGGCACAGATAGGTTTCCTCCTGATGTGCTCTTTGCCTGTCCTTGCAAGCTTCATAGAGAGGCATTTGAAGTGGTGTACCAAATACTGATCAGGGTAAATCTTGCATGTTCCGTACAAATGCAAATAGATACCTATTCATAGGATGATGCAATTGTTGGCTTGCTATCTTGATCCTCCATCCAACTTTGCACTTTGGTCCTGACTTGTGCTTCATTCCTAACAATTTGTTTGCCCAGCATCCTGGCTGATTTCATACTGATGACCAAACCCATCCCGAAAGGGGATAATTAATGTGTTTTAGAATAAATAAAGAAGAGTTCCAGATGCAGTTTGGAGCTGAAAGTGGACCCTGAATCTTAAAAGGCCCAAGATGAGTATTTCTGCTACAGTGCTAAGATAGCTATATTAGAATCGCCATCCGCTGCTCAGCAATCTACTCTTATGATTGTCTCCAAAGTATCCACATAGAGTTTACTTACCTACCAGGACAAATTGATGATTCCATTCTCTCAGTAGAATTTGTCTCTCGTCATTTCAGATTTGTGCTAGGTCACACACAAACACACAAACACCATTAGCAAAATGGTGCATAAAGAGAGTGAATTGTTATCTCCATTCTTCTTTAAATAGAGGGAGCTTAGCTATACTTTTAAAAATCCCACTTACCAGTATCTGTCCAATCCAGCAAGCAGAGTATTCCTGTTCTTGGCTGCATCTCAAGAAGGATCACAACAGGGGTAGTTAATGATGCCCTCCAGATTCTATAAACAAGTGTTGTTCAACCCTGGGTCTGCAGATGTTGTTCAGCTGCAGCTGCCTTAATATCCAGCCATCTTAGCCAATGGTCAGGAATGATGGGAATTGTGCTCTACAATATCTGTCTGTCAACAAATTGGCTACTTCTGGGTTACATAATTTCCTCTGTCCCTTTCCTTCTCACAGGTACAAACAAGCTCCATTCTTTTCATTCTTCACCAGCTGGAAACCCTCGGAATGAGGGCCAAATGCAAACTTGGCAAGTAATTGAAGTTCACCTTGGAGCTTGAATAACTGGAATTCTACATACCTGTTGAATTGTGTTTGAAATGCTACATTCATATGTTGTATTTTGAAGCTGTAGGCAGAATCTACAGACCCTATGTTGCCTTATCAAATAATCATGTGCTTATCGCAACAAGTGCTATTAACATAGAATTCAATATCCCGATGCTATTATTCAAATACAGACAATGCTAAAAAAATACGTTTTATGAAGAACTGGCTACAAACCCTATGACGCAATGCAAGCTGCAATCTAAAGAGTATCTGTAGCCCTGTAGCTGAAATATGAAATGTATGAATATCAAAAGTTTGGCAGCACAAATCAGCTTGCTATCAACCGGCATGGCAGCTCAAACCAACTGGATCCCACAGAAATTGGTTGCTTTGCAAGGATGTCTTCCTGGAGGTTTCAGACACCCCTAGCATAACTGGTTGGTATTTGTCTGCCTCAGGAGACAATGGATGAGTATGGCTTTGGGGGTGAAGTCAAACTGTTGAAAGCTTGCAGCGCCTGCTATGGCTATAGAGACCGATACAGGAGAGACATGCTTGGTGTTTGGTTGTGCTACTGCAGATGCATCACGGTATTTCTTTTCACTGTGCTCCTCCCAATAGTCATTCCTCCTCTTTGTAATGCCTACAAGAGAGCCTTCTCCTCCTCCTCATAGAAAATATGTTTGAGGCTTCTGCTTCTGCCATCTTCTTGTCTGTGGACATGACCAAACTAACATAGTTGTCACTGAGGCAGGAGTGTGAACATGTTGGTAATATGCACTTGGGAAGAGCACTTCCTTATTTGAGCCTCTCAAATGTGACACCCAAAATCTTCCTGAGAGCCAGTGTGGTATAGTGAGAGCCAGTGTGGTGTAGTGGTTAAGAGCTGTGGACTCATAATCTGGTGAACCGGGTTCGCTTCCCTGCTCCTCCACATGCAGCTGCTGGGTGACCTTGGGCTAGTCACTCTATTCTGAAGTTTCTCAGCCTCAATCACCTCACAGAGTGTTCGTTGTGGGGGAGGAAGGGAAAGGAGATTGTTAGCCGCTTTGAGACTCCTCAGGGTAGTGATAAAGCGGGATATCAAATACAAACTACTCTTCTTCTTCTTCTTCTTCTTCTTCTTCTTCTTCTTCTTCTTCTTCTTCTTCTTCAGCACATGTGGAAGACATTGAGGCATTGCTTCTAGCAGAACTGCACATCGGAGGACTTTCATACCATCCTTAAGCATGCCCAATAAAAAAAAATTCAATATAATAAACTAGTTGGTGCTCCATCTTTCTGTCCATATTGGCCTTTATATATAAAAAACAACCAATTAGGATTTGATTTGCCATTTCAAGGGACATGCATGGGTGTCAATTGTAGCTGCAGGGCCTTGCCATTCTCTTCTCGTGCACCTGAATGTCTAGTCGCTTATTCCTTTGCTCTCAGCAGTATCTGCCTGTCTGTCCATCTCCCCTTACCTCATCTGAGGATGCGCCGTCATTCTGGTGATTCATTCAATGCCTGCCAGCTTCCTCCAGTAATTACTAACGAAGCCTTCACTTGTCAAAGCTCTTAAGGTGGTTTCATGCTGGGATAAATAAGCGGCTTAGCAGCATGGAAAGAAATGGTATTTAAACTTTAATATCTTTTTTAGCTCCTTTTCAGAAGTACACAGTTTTTCTTCTTAGTCTACATGTGTGATCTCTTCAGGGAAACCACAGCATGTGCTGTCGCTTTTATTCCTCTGTGGGACGAAATGGGAGGCAAACCATAGGTGCAGTGAGGAATGATATCACCAGTCTATGTTTGCTTGTCTCTGTTATTTCAAACCAGGTGATGAGTTCTACAACAAGCATAAAGCAGCTTTACGTAGTTAATGTGATGTTCTTGTTCTGGGAATTAGGTAGATTTCCTCTTCTGGCTGGGGTTGCACTCCCACTGAAAGATCAGGTTTTTAGTCTGGAGGTTCTTTTTGATCCTTCATTTTCTCTGGAGGCCCAAGTGACTTCAGTGGGGAGGGCTGCCTTCTATTTGTTAAAGTTAGTGTGTCAGCTCCAGCTTTTCCAGATTTAGGAAAGTTTGGCCATAGTGTCTCATGCACTGTAACCCTAAGACGGGGTTGCTGTATGGGAGGCTTCCCAGCCAGTGTGGTGTAGTGGTTAAGAGCGGTAGTCTCGTAATCTGGGGAACCGGGTTCGCGTCTCCGCTCCTCCACACGCAGCTGCTGGGTGACCTTGGGCCAGTCACACTTCTCTGAAGTCTCTCAGCACCACTCACCTCACAGAGTGTTTGTTGTGGGGGAGGAAGGGAAAGGAGAATGTTAGCCACTTTGAGACTCCTTAGGGTAGTGATAAAGCGGGATATCAAATCCAAACTCTTCTTCTAGAAGCTGCATCTGGTGTAGGTGCAAACTGGAGCAGCCAGCTGTGTGCATGAGCCACCACACTGTGCATGAGCCACTGCACTGATCAACTCAAAACCTACAAGTTGTTTGTTTTTACCAACTCTATATTGCACGGTATTGGACAGGTAGGTCTGGGGCTACCATTTGTTGGTTCAAGGGAAAAGAATAGATGCAGAAAGGAAAATTACCTGGATGCCAAGATCCAAGACTGGGGCAAGTTCTCTTTGGTGAGAGACCCCCATCAGAGATTTAAAATATGCAGCAAAGGAAAGTGTGGAAATATAGGCTGTTAGACCCTTAAAATATGCCCATGAGTTCCTTCTAAAGTTTCCCTCTACCCCTAGAATAGAAAAAAGAATGGTTTACTTAGATACTTGTTAGAATGATTTACTTACAAACTCTCCAAAGTTCAGATTCATGTGCTTTTCCATACAGCATTCAGAAAAAGTGGTATAGTTGCAAAGTGGTGAAAGCTCCTAAATTATTGGAATAGGAACTCAGTAGCGACTTGTAAGAGCCACATGGTCTTAGCTTGGAGCAACTAGCTCAGATCTCCTTACATGTTGAACTTCTCAGGTAGACTGGGGGGAACAAGCTCGATTACCTAGTCCCTCCCAAGGTGAATAAAGCCTTGTAGGATAGCTTACTCTATGGTCTTAACCTCTTTATGCATTAATTAGACTTAATTATGTTGGTTATATGAGGCTGGTTTATCCCACACCATTTACATAGGTTTTGGATGGTCACACTTGTAGGTTTTCTATATCTTTCATAAAGTGTGGTGCCCTTCAGGAGACTGAACCCTGAAAGATGGCACCCCTAGCAAGTTAGGCTGCCAGCCTGTTAACAAAAAGTTAACAGTGCATAATCAAACTATGGGTGGCCACCAACTTGGATGGTTGTGAAAAAGAATTGGTCAGGTTCAATGGGCATAAGCCTATCTACTACCCACAGTGGCTATGTTCTCTCTCCACTGATGGAGGCAGTATGCCTCTGAATACCAGTTTCTGGGAATCACAAGTGGGGAGAGTGCTGTTGCGCTCAGGTCCTGCTTGCAGTCCTCCCATATGTATCTGCCCAGCCACTGTGAGAACAGGGTGGTGGACTAGATTGACCTTTGGACAGATCCTGCAAGGCTATTCACATGCTCTTATGATTATGTTCTGAAAGCAAAAAATCTGGGCAAAATAAGGGCAAAGTTTTATCTCCTCCGGGAACTAAAAATGGGGAACATCCCAGGTTTTTTAAAACCGGAAAACCTGGAGCATATTGGAGCATCTGTGCAGATCTCCACAGAACAGCACCCAGAGGAAATGTCCAACCTCTCCCTCACAATGAGCAAACTGGCTCTGTTGGACTAGTCCCTCCTGCCTCGCTTGCTCTGCAGCAACTGCAGCAACAGCAGCACCACCATCTGTTTATATATTTTATTATTTTATTTTCCTAGCCACTTTTGTAAAGCAACTTAAATGTCATCCTCCTACAATTATCCACAGAAGAAAGGAATGAATAAGAACATTCCCACAGGGGTCCCTGTCTTAAATGAAGCTTTTGTTGTTATAAATTGTTACTCAAAGCCGTACAAGCCTTTGGAACTGTTTGCATGTTGCTTGGAACCTGATACATGTGGCTTTGAATTCAGAGCACTCTGCTGGAGTGTGCCAGCCAGCCTTCCTTCTGGAGGTGTGAATTCTCCAGCTGCAGCTGAAAGAGGCACACTCCATTCTTAAAATTTCAGCTGCCAGGAATAGAGGAGTAAGGCGTAGTTTCTCTCTCTCAGGCTAGAAAGCCTGATTGGGTTGCACTACTTCAGACAGCCGTTGGGTGATATGGCTTGGATGAATGGCTTTGCCATTCAAGACAACTGATGCCAAGCTGAGGAGTTCTAAGAGGGGTATGCACCAACAGCAAAATTACATTTAGTTCCTAATACAGCATTTCAGAAAGCCATCTGTCTAGGTCAAAGGCTCTTTGCAGGCTGCCCAGTTGGGATTGCATCTGTCTCAGCCTTCTGCCTGTCCCCCAACTAATAACTGGGGAATGATCAAATTCCTATATCTTTTTTCCCTTCTGACAGAAATGGATGAAATTTGCAGCCCACTAGCTATTGAAAATGGGATTGTGCCCTGCAAATTACAAATACAGTGGTACCTCAGGTTAAGAACTTAATTTGTTCTAGTGGTCCGTTCTTAACCTGAAATGGTTCTTAACCTGAGGTGCACTTTCGCTAATTGGGCCTCCTGCTGCCGCTGCACCACTGGCACGCAATTTCCATTCTTATCCTGGGGCAAAGTTCTTAACCTGGAGCAACCACTTCCTAGTTAGCGGAGTCTGTAACCCGAAGCATCTGTAACCCGAGGTACCACTGTCGGTATTTTGTGCCTGGGCACCTTTAAAGCATGATTACACACACACACACACACACACTTTGTGACAGAATTGGGTGAAATTTTCAGGCAGGATCACCCCTTCAGAATATGTGGATCCTGCCACAAAAGCAGGAGGATAACTGTAGCCAGTACAGCTTTGATTTCCACTCCTCTTTCGTTCAGAATTATTGGGAAATGTTAAAAAGATTTTAAATTGAATATATTTCATTTTGACAGATGTAGATACAAGTTGCAGATGTACTAACCCCTCCAGAATGGATGACGTTTGCTAAAATACAATTGCGTAAGGCTTGGAATTTTTATGCTGGACCTATTTTAAGTTTTTTTCATTTCAAGAACAGGAAATTTCTTAATTTCTTTTTATTTTTTAGAAGAATTGGGTGAAATTTGTAGGCAAGGCCCTCCCGTCTGAGGGTGTGAATCTTGAAGGAAAAAAATGGTTTCAGTGGTTTTCCTAAAAGGCAGCTGTTGTAGTTTTTGAGTGGGAGGGGGGTTATGAATAATTTATTAGCCCCTAGTGCTTTGTTGACTATTGGTCCAAAAATTGCAGACATGAGAGAGGCTCCCTTAGGTAAGAAGCCTGCCAAATAACAGTGAAATAGGTCCAGGGGCTTCTGTGCAACAGCTTTAAAGTTGGTTTTGAAGTGGGAAGATATAAATTGGCTTTCTGGGTAAAATAATCACCCTTGATTACAAACCTGACTTGTAAGTCACACACACACACACAAAAACCCTGCTTTCAGATCACTCTCAGCTCACTCTGTTGATTGATCTCCATTCCCCCATCATCCTACCCTATTGTTATCCTGTTATGGTATTGTGGAGATATCGTTTTTCTTGTAGTAGATGCTTGTTCGCAGAGGGTTTTTATGTCTGGATCACTGAGGCACCACGAAGATCTTCAGGAGTCCCTGTTTCCACTCTTGCCACCTAGCAGAGATCCTGTTTTGTCTCTGGCAAGCCGAAATTCCCTCTGAAAAATCTGAAATTGCCTTGAGTTTTATCTGAATTCAGTGCACACCACTAGGTTCTGGAGCTCAGCCTTCTGTCTGACATGCTCATCTACCATGTGTGTTATGTATGAATGGAGAAACACACCATCATCCCCCTCCAGTCAAAAATGGTACAAATTAGACAAAAAGCTAACCATAGATGAGAACTAGGCCTTAGACTTCCTTACAAAGGAACCAAATCAGAGCATCAGCCCACTTATCTCAGCTAGGAAGGTGATCATATTTTTTCCCCTATTGTGTGGGTGGGTGACCTGTGGCCCTCAGGATGATTCTGGACACCAACCGCCTCAGCTCCAGCTTGCATGGCCTATGGCCTAGTTCAGGCTTCCTCAACCTTGGCCCTCCAGATGTTTTGAGACTACAATTCCCATCATCCCTGACCACTGGTCTTGCTAGCTAGGGATCATGGGAGTTGTAGGTCAAAAACATCTGGACAGCCGAGGTTGAGGAAGCCTGGCCTGGTTTGATGGAAGGTACAGTCTAAAAGCATATGGAGGGACATAGGTTCCCCAGCCTTGAATTATATACTATGCTAAGAAAATTCAAAAGCTCATCCAAGCTGCATTATGACCAAAGACAAATAAAGCTGATGCTGTCTTTGTCTCTTGATAAAGATTTCCAAGGAACTGAGTCACCCTCACAGCTTTGGGGAGGGAGCTAGGCCTTAACTTGAATGTTTTCAGATAGAATCCTGAGGATAGCTAGAAACAAGAGCCCAACCAGTTGATGGTTGTGAATTAAGGGCTGAATTTAATACCACCGAGTCACTGTGCATCATAAAATGCATCATGAGCTACTGTAGCCATGAGGATGTAGCGGGGCAGGGGGGGGCACCATACTTCCCAGGTGAATGCTCTGGAAAAACAGCAGAAGCAAAGCAGATTTTGGCAAGCCTACTCCCTCTATAGGCATACACACTTCCATATGTACTGACGCTCACACAAACCTCTGCACACACACTCCATGCATCCAAACAGATTGGGAATGCAGCAGAAGTGCACATTTTTGAGCACATGCACATATGATTAATTTTGTGTGACAATGATGCATAACACAAGGGCAATCAAGGGCAAGGGTTAACATCCAGGTCCTTGTTTCTGTGATACAGAGATAATTGGGCCTTCAACAATCACAGCAAGCTGACAGTCAGCCTCTAACAAAGTGTGCAAGAGACAAAATGACACCCTGACACATCCTGCCAATGTTGTGGCCTGGCACTTCCCAGGCAGACAAATGATCACCAACCTTCTGCTGACATTTCAAATGCTTAATTGGAGATAATGCCCAACAGCTGTCAAAGAGAAACTGGACAAAGACTGACGACTAAACCCAGACTTTAGCTACTTTCAGATCTCGCTGACATAATCAAAGATATGCAAGGTTGAAAAACCGGGGCTGTGGTTTTCAAATATCAACAGTTGCAACCCTTGATTTGCAGAGGTGATGCGATTAATGCTTTTGGGGGAAATTAGGAGCTGCCTTTTACCAGGAGTAAATTAGGCAGGGGAGAGAAGTTTGTTCAATCTGCATTTTGAAGCAAACATGGTCCCCAGATCATGGTCCCCAAGCACAGTTCAATGTGTTGATGCTGACCTTTAAAGCCCTAAACAGCCTTGGCCCAGAATACCTAAATAAGCATCTCCACCCCCGTCACTCAGCCCAGACACTGAGGTCCAGCACCGAGGGTCTTCTGTTGATTTGCTCAATGCGAGAAGCGAAGTTACACAGAACAAGGCAAAGGTCCTTCTCAGCAGTGGCACCCTCCCTGTGGAGCACCCTGCCTGTGGAGCACCCTCCTTTCAGATGTCAAGGAGATAAAGAACTACACAACCTTTAGAAGAAATTTGAAGGCAGCGCTGTATTGAGAAGCTTTTAATGTTTGATGTTTTATTATGTTTTTATATGTGCTGTGAACTGTCCAGAGTGGCTGGGGAAACCCATACCCTCCAACATTTCTCCGATGAAAATAGGGATGTGCCATTCCATAATTATAATTTTACTATTTATACCCCACACATCTTACTGGGTTGCTCCAGCCACTCTGGGCGGATTCCAACACATATAAAAACATAATAAAACATTAAACATTAAAAAAAAAACCTTCCCTATAAAAAAATTTCCTATACAGATAGCTCGGGGGTCAGATAACTATACCCTCCAATATTTCTTCAATTAAAATAGGGACATCCTAAGGAAAAGCAGGACATTCTGGGATCAAATCAGAAACAGGAACGGCTTCTCTAAATCAGGGACATCCCTGGAAAACAGGGATCCTTGGAGGGTCTGGAAACCCTGCCAGACCTGCTCTTTATTTTGCCCAACTAAGAGTGGCAACCCTAGTCCTTACTGCCATCATGCCTCAGCCCCATTTCATCCCAGTAAGTGTGTTTATATGTGTTGGAAGCCACCCCAAGTGGCTGGCACAACCCAGCCATATGTGTGGGGTATAAATAATGATTATATTATACTATTATACCAAAATGTGTAATTTTAGGGATAAAATGCATGCAAAAATGAATACTTTAGGGAAAAGTGCACACAAAGATACCTGAAATTGCTGCCCTCTAATGCATTAAAACAAATCCATAGGAAATAGGATAGAATAGACATGGTTGAATGTAATTTTAATTTGGTTTAAGTATTTCTGTGATTTTAAGATGTTTAAAACTGTTTTTAAGAGTCTGTAATACTGTGTTTCAATATTAATGTTGTGCTTCAATTGTTGTAACCTGCCCTGAGATCTTAGGGCGAAGGAAGGAAAATAAATTTTAATAATAATTATGTATGCAAAACTGACAAAAAATAGAAATAGGCTGATCTACCTACCACTTCTAACTTGACTATATATCCACATCACAGTATTTTCTGTTCTTACTTGTAATGGTTCTCTGGGGTCTTGGGGGTCTTGGGTGTTGCAACACCTGCCACCTCCTTCTTTTAACTGGAAAAGCCTGGAATTGAGCCTGGTCCTTTGATCTGAAAAGCATGTGCTGTGCCACTGAAATATGGCTCAGAAAGAAGCTCTGGCCTCTCACTCCATGCCCCATTGCAAATTAAAGTGTATCTAGTCAAATTGTCCTCAACATTTTCAGAGTACCAGCTTTGTGCGTGTAAGAGCAACAAATCACACATTTCACATCCAACGGGAAAAGAAACGGAACACTGAGAGGCATGTATGATGTTTTCTCATCCCATGGGTTGAACATTGTGAGAACCCAGCATTTCACAGTGAAATTGTCCATGCTGATAAGAGAAGCAACCAAGGTCAGATTCTCCCTACGCAATAATGCCTTGTTGCACAAGTTGAATCTTACAAAGCATCTCTTTGGACCAACAAAACATGGAAGGGAGCTTGTTTTGCCCCAGGGCTCTGAAATCAAATTGCTGGTGATGCATCAAGGAATCTTAGAATAGAGCTGGCCCTGCAAGCACTGAAAAAACAATTCTATGAAGTTATGTCAGTCACCAGAAGAGGATGTGGAGTCTGCAACAGTGGCTCCATGCCATATGGCAGGAATGGGAAATCTGTGACTTTCCAGAACTGAAGGACCAGCATACCTTCAGGATCCCTTGAGCCCTTCTATTCCAGCCGAATCACTGAGAACATCTGGAGGAGCATTGCTAGGTGTCCTCTGGGTTACAGTGGTCCAACTAGAAACTGGCCATTTAGTGTTGCTGGCCCCAATCTTTGGAATACTCCTCCAGCAGACAAAGGGAGCAGACCTATTGAGGACTTGAGGAAGGGGCTCATTTTTCACCCACCTGGTCTGCACTCTCAGCTGCAAATAAGCCAAGACACGAGGCCTCAGCCTCCCAAGAGGGTCACTGTTCTTTTGACACCACCATTTAGTAGGGCTATGCACTGGATTCTGCCAAATCCTCAACTGAATTGGGCAAATTTGGGGGATCAAGACAGCCAAGGATTGCTCCAGGTTGGGACAGGCTGCCAGAAGAAATCTGGGGTGTCAGGTAGGGAGGTTTCACCAACATGTTCGCTGCAGAGATTGTATGAACCCTCTGATCACCAACTGGCCAGTGGAGGATTTGATCCTGCAGGCTGCTCTTTTATAAGCACCTTCCTCGCAGGGAAGGTACTTGTGAATCAACATCTGGAATGACTGAATTCTGCTCTTGGTCAGGGAGAAGGACATGCAAAGGGATGGCACTCTGCTGAAGTCACAAGCATGAGGAAGGAAGGATAATATCTAATAAATATATTCTCTCCTAACATCCGAACAAAGTTGTCCTCCCACCACTTTTGCAACCAGGTAAAGGTAAAGGTAAAGGGACCCCTGACCCTTAGGTCCAGTCGTGGCCAGCTCTGGGGTTGTGGCGCTCATCTCGCTTTATTGGCCGAGGGAGCCGGCGTACAGCTTCCAGGTCATGTGGCCAGCATGACTAAGCCACTTCTGGCCAACCAGAGCAGCACACGGAAATGCCGTTTACCTTCCTGCTGGAGTGGTACCTATTTATCTACTTGCACTTTGATGTGCTTTCAAACTGCTAGGTTGGCAGGAGCAGGGACCGAGCAACGGGAGCTCACCCCGTCGCGGGGATTCAAACTACCGACCTTCTGATCAGCAAGTCCTAGGCTCTGTGGTTTAACCCACAGCACCACCCGCGTCCCTTGCAACCTGGACCTAGGGTTATTTTGATCTGTGGTGCAATCAGGCCCAGGACTGCCCAAACCAGCTCTGTGCTTCATTAATGTGTGCTTCAAGACCATGGACAGCACTGCAGTTGGGAGCAGAAGGGAACACTGTTGCTTTAGCACTGATTGCCAGAGATTTCTAGTCTGATCTGGGTGACCCAGAATAAATTTGTGTCTTCTGATTGCTGCATCCTATTAGTTACAGCAGTGGTTTTCAACTAGTGTGCCATGGCACCCTGGGGTGCCTTGAATGATAATCAGGGTGCCACAGGCAACACTGGCCTCTGTCTCTCTTTCCTTCCCTCCCTCGTCTGATGCCCTCTTGCATCTTTGCCTCCCAAAGGCTTGGCCAGCTGTTTGTTGCAGCAGCCCTGGCTAGAAGCCCCCTGGGTGAATAGTGCCTCGGGGGCTGGCCAGGGAAGGCTTCCCAAGCCCCTGTGGGACAGTGCAAGGAGGCACCTCTTTTGGGGGCAGGGGGCAGCTCAGAGACCAGGGGTGGCAGCTGCATCTCATCTAGCTTGGTATTGTTTACACCAGTGGTTTTCAACCAATTTGTAGTGGCACCCTGGAGTATCTTGAAGGATGGCCAGGAGTGCCTCAGGCAACACTGTCCCTCTTTCCTTACCTCCCTCCTCTGATGCCCTCTTGCATTTCTACCCCCCCCCCAAAGGCTTGCACAGCTATTTGCTGCAGCAGGCGAATGGTGCCTTTCGGACTGGCCGGGGGTGCTTCCCATGCCCCTGTGGGGTAATGTGAGGAGGCGCCTCTCTTTGGGGTGGACAGCTCAGAGACCAGGGGTGGCAGCTGTGGCCACCCAGAGGACTCCCAAGGAGAGGGGAGAGAGGAGGAGGCTGAGGGAACACCCCACAAGGGAGCCATGGACTCAAAAAGGTTGAAAATCTCTTAGTTACAGAGTCAGTATCATGCAGGGTCTAGTTCCCTTTTTAAGTGGAAATGCTTTTGGCTGTGTGTATTTGGTTGGTGGATGATCTTCCAAAAAGAGCATTCCATTTCTAAGGGTCCCTGGGTAAAGGTGCTCCAGAACTACTGCTGCTCAAAGCCCATGGACTCATGATCCAATGCCATGGCACTGGTAGAGCACCTGCTTTGCATGCAGAAGGCTTCAATACCATCCATCGCCAGGTAGGACTGGGAAAGACCCCCATCTGAAACCTTGAAGGGCCACTGCAAGTCAAGGTACACAAGCATGCTAGATGGACCAATGGCTTAAACCAGTTCAAAGCCACTTACTATGTTCCTATGACAGGGGCAGTGAACGTGAGATGGATGCTGTTGTTTAATCCTGCAGTTTTGCATATTTGATTGTTCACTGAGATTTTTATTTCCTATTTGCTTGTAAGCCACCATGGAAATGTTATTCATTTAAGGGTGGTACATAAACTAGGAAGGAAGGAAGTAGTCCATGGTCAAGGCCCACTTCTGTGTCTACAGCAGAGACATGGAACCTCAGGCCAAATACAACCCTCCAGGGTTTTATATGTGACCCCCAAGAAGTATGTCTAGAAACTAGCCTGCTGTACAAAGATAAAAACTACATTTGTTTTTTTGCTCACATTTGTCTCTGATTTCAACCACCATTGGCATGTGTGTCCCCGCCCAAGATTTCCCTGAAGGGAATGTAACCCTCAGGCTGCACAAAGTCCTCCACCCCTAATCGACAACTTAACACTAAACTCAAAATATGGCTAGGAGATAAACTGCCCTTTGATTCAGACCCTTAACTCCTGCATCATGGTGAGCATGAACACTTAGCCTGTGAAAGAGAATGGCATGGATGGTCCAAGGCTTAAATCTTCCCACCCTACTGCCTGAATCCTTTTCACTTCTTGCCCTTCAAATCACAGAATAAAGCCATGTCACAGATCTCATTTGCCATGTGCTTCCATGCCCACAATGTCCACTCAAAGAGAAGGAGTCTAAGTGTCACTACCAATCGATGTCCATGTTAGCCACCAGCCCTGCTGCCCCACTCATTAGAAACAATTTACATGCTGCACATCAGTGTGACAGCTCTAGCGAGGGATTTGTTTAGCTAATTTAGAGTAATGGAGAAGAGAAATTAATCACATTAACACTGATGCTCCCTGGCACAGTAAGGCGAAGGCTACACACCATGGCATGCACCTGTCATTTCTGACTCCTGTGCCACCCCTTCCCAGATCTCTGTGCCTCTCTGCCCCTGAGCAGGGAGTTTAGTGCTATAATCACAGGCCTGGGATATCAGGACAGGAGCTGTCAGCAAAGAGGAAAAGGGAACACAAGTGCTCACAGCAAGGTTAAAGCACACAGGCTTATCCTTTCGAAGTACTCCAGAGTGCTGATGCGTCTGAAACAAAGGAACAAGGGAAGCAATGGAGGCTCCAGCAATTGGGACAGAGCAGCAGTCGTGAGCTTCGGGGGTGGCTTTCATCTAAGAAAACAAACCCACAGCTTTCTGTAATGTGACCTCAGGCCACTTCTTTATTAATCATTCATTATGTCAGTAACAATGGGATGCAGGAAGCCACTGTATACAGCCCCACCAAAACCCCTCATTTATGTGAAAGGCATGGCAGGAGTTTGCCCAAAGATGCAGAAGGCATAAAACAATGGCATCAGAGGATGGAGATCCAATTATCCCATCTCCAACTGGAGCTGGTCAGGAGTTTTTAAAACTTGTTCTTGAAAAAGAAGAAAGTGACATGACACCAAAGGAAACTCAATCCTGCTACCTGTGTTGTTTCATAGAAGTTAAGGGAAAATATATATATTTGCACATACTGTATGTTGCACAATTTATTTTGCATTACGTGGTCATGCACAAAGCGCATAGAATTGTTGGCTCTTAGTGGGTGACTGGGACACCATCTAATCCAACCCCTGAGCCAGTGTGGTGTAGTGGTTGAGAGCGGTAGTCTTGTAATCTGGGGAACCGGGTTCGCGTCTCCGCTCCTCCACATGCAGCTGCTGGGTGACCTTGGGTCAGTCACACTTCCTTGAAGTCTCTCAGCCCCACTCACCTCACAGAGTGTTTGTTGTGGGGGAGGAAGGGAAAGGAGAATGTTAGCCGCTTTGAGACTCCTTAAAGGGAGTGAAAGGTGGGATATCAAATCCAAACTCTTCTTCTTCTTCTGATTGTTGTGGAATATCAAAAATGAAAGCATCCCTGAAAAATGGCTTCTCTCTGTGGGGTAGAGCATCTGGTTGGCATGGATAATGTCCCAGGTTCAATTCCCAGCATCGCCAGGTAAGACTGGGAGATGCTGCCCCAAAGCTGGGATAGAAGCTGCCAGTCAATGCAGAGCTAGAGGGGCCAATAGTGTGGTTCACTAGGAGACAGCTCCCTGTGTTGCTATGGTTGAAGGCTACCAGTGAGGGAGAGTCAGCCAACACAAGTAATTAGTTGCATTGTCTCTGTCAGTGAAATCCAGTTGCCTCAGACCTCCTATCTGAGATCAGTTTTAACTGGAGATAGAAGACATTAAACTTGGAACCTTCTGCATGCAAATGATGTGTTCCACCACAGAGCTATGGTGTCACTGTATACATTTTCTTGGGGGAAATCCCTCCGTTCAGTTGCAGCTGGTGAACTGGTGGGGCAGAAGATTGGGAAGTCTACAGCAGTTGGAGTCAGAGTAAATGGCAGGCAGAGTTATTCAGGTTTTGCCTCCATCCTCCTCCCAATGTTCACTGAATGCCCAAGTCATACCACAACTTTTTAGCACCCCTCATTTTGGGAATTTGCATGTTGAAAAATTCAACACTAATTCAACTCCCTACTAAGGGAGCGTAAATCCCCCCAAAGTGGGTGATGGAGACTGGACATTCTCAGTGGCCCAAGAATACTGATTGACATTGAGTAGCAGAGTTGGAAATGTGGTATGGAGTTGCCTGAACCCTGGAAAGGAACATCTCACAGTGCAACACTTTGTTGTAAGACCCACTCATAGTAAAAATAATAATAATGTAAGTAAAGGTAAAGGTAAAGGTACCCCTGCCCGTACGGGCCAGTCTTGACAGACTCTAGGGTTGTGAGCCCATCTCACTCAAAGAGGCCAAGGGCCAGCGCTGTCCGAAGACACTTCCGGGTCACGTGGCCAGCGTGACATCGCTGCTCTGGCGAGCCAGAGCCACACACGGAAACGCCGTTTACCTTCCCGCTAGTAAGCGGTCCCTATTTATCTACTTGCACCCAGGGGTGCTTTCGAACTGCTAGGTTGGCAGGCGCTGGGACCGAACGACGGGAGCGCACCCTGCCACGGGGATTCGAACCGCCGAGCTTTCGATCGGCAAGCCCTAGGCACTGAGGCTTTAACCCACAGCGCCACCCGCGTCCCCTAATAATGTAAGTACAGGTGTACAAATGCGGAGTACTATTAGTACAGCATAGGAAGCCCTTTACAACTTGGGAATAGTTTACCTACTGAGATCACTTTATTCCATATACATCCACTCAACCACATTGATCGACAGAACTGGCTGTGTTAAAGACGCCTCATGCCACCTGTTCTGCATTTGTAAGAACTCAATATTTCAGTGCAGCCTCACCTGTAGTTTGGAACTCCCTGCCTAGTGATATCAGGCAGGCACCTTCTCTGTACCCTTATAGCACCTGCTAAAAACAGTTTTGTATAGCCAAGCCTACTGTAATATGTAAAATGTTGGTGGGTGTTTTTAATCTGTTTTTAGTTTATTGTTGTTTTTCTGTTTTAAATTTTTGTTGTTAATTCTTCTTTATTGATAATTTTATTGTTTCATCTTTTTTTGTAAACTGTTTTTTTTTACAATAAAGCAGTGTATTTATTTTACTAAATAAATAAAGCCAAAGTAATCCAGTATGGGACCCCCAGTTCCATTGCTTTCAAGAGAGCAGACAGCAGGCTCCAAAGCTCTGTTGCCAATATATATTCATTTTACTCCAAACCAAAAATAATGAAATCTTGAAAATCCCAATAAAGTCACACTCAAAGTGTAGTGAAGCCACTGCAGATCTTTGCTCTGACTTAATTGGGTTAAGGAATCATCCTTAACCAAGAGAGTTTAATTCAAAACTTTCGGATGTCTGAGAAATTTCACCATGTCCCTGTGTGTTGATCACCCTCTCCGTATATATCTATATCATCTATATCTATATCTATTATTTATATCTGTAACTAACAAACCAGAAATTTTAACTTTAGTAATTGCTAAATAGTCAAACTGCTTGGTGCAATGGTTATTCTGTTTACCACCTTTAACATTCCAGTGGAATGACTGTGTGTGTGTGTGAATATATATATATATATATATATATATATATATATATATATAATCCCCCTCAACTGTCACCTGGCATCAGCCATTTTAGCAGGATGTAGCACTGGAAAAGATAGGAGAGAGAACTAATTCCATCAGCTCTTTCAGGCTCCTCTTGTCTTAGAGCTATTTTCATACCAGCTGGTCATTATAAACACCATTTACAGTAACTTCAAGAATGAATATATGAGTTCGTGTTTTTCCTCTTCTCTTCCCTTTCTTTTCACTTTTGCGCCATGTCTTTGTATATTGTAAACATTTAGACAGGGACTGACTTGTTTTAATTAAGCTTCTCTGAGAGCCTTTCTGGCTGATGAGGAGGTTACAAATGATTTTTATTAACACTGTTTAACAAAGTGAGCAAATGAGGAGAGTGTGATTGGTTACTTTGGACTAAATCTTGGTTAAAATTTGGTAGTGCCACCTTGGGTTAGATGAAATTGCTTTGGGGCCCCATCTGACTCATGTGTGACCTCTAATTTAAATAAACAATTGAACAAACTTAAAACACCAACACTTTTCTCAGACATGAGAACAAGACAGAAGGTTGGAAATGATTTTTCATTAGCATATTTTGATCATTTCTCATTCATTTTCACAGACGTTCAAATGAAATACTCTCTTTAAGAAAAACATGGCATGCAAATGAGAACAACAGCTCCTTCTTCTTAACAATTCATTATCTCTTGATAATATTTGTAAGTAGCTTCTTATGGGGGGAAAGAAGCAACAACAAGACTTCATAGACATTAATTCAGAAGGAGGTTAATTTCCCACCAGGGAATACGACTATCGAAGGGGAATCATCAAAGTTAGAATACATTAATGCACTTCTTTAGCCTACATGTTGGGGTCTTTTCCCTATTCACTATCAAGGATAAGTATATCACTCAAACAAATGTTGTCAGTGTTAAAAGACAGCGTATTAAGGGGGAGGGGAGATGGGAATTAAGTTGAACAAAATCCACAATTACTGGAGGTTTTCTGTAGTAGCAGTGTTGCATTAGAAAGCAAAAGAGCACTTTTAGGCTAATGTACGTGCTCTAACTCACATGATGCAGGCCTCTATGGATTATACCACTTCATAAGAATATAAGGCTATGCTGGGAGTTTTCTGTGTGTTTCTTGTCAAGATCAGTCCAGCTGCTGCATTCCTCAACCAAGGACAGAGTTTGCTGAAACAAAATTCTCTTCCAAACTTCAAACTGGATTTTTTCTTCTTATTTCTTTTTAATTATGAATTTGTTAACAAATAAATAAAAAACGTACGTACATGATAAAAAGAAAGAAAACAAAGAATAAAAAAATTAAACAAGTGACACAGCCTGGAAGGACAAAGATACAGCATTGCTCCAAAGGGATAATAAAGTATTAACTCATGTTGTTGTTTAGTCGTGTCTGACTCTTTGTGACCCCATGGACCAGAGCACGCCAGGCACTCCTGTCTTCCACTGCCACCCGCAGTTTGGTCAGACTCATGCTGGTAGCTTCGAGAACACTGTCCAACCATCTTGTCCTCTGTCGTCCCCTTCTCCTTGTGCTCTCCATCTTTCCCAACATCAGGGACTTTTCCAGGGAGTCTTCTCTTCTCATGAGGTGGCCAAAGTATTGGAGCCTCAGCTTCAGGATCTGTCCTTCCAGTGAGCACTCAGGGCTGATTTCCTTAAGAATGGAGATGTTTGATCTCCTTGCAGTCCATGGGACTCTCAAGAGTCTCCTCCAGCACCAGAATTCAAAAGCATCAATTCTTCGTCGATCAGCCTTCTTTATGGTCCAGCTCTCACTTCCATACATCGCTACTGGGAAAACCATAGCTTTAACTATACAGACCTTTGTCAGCAAGTGATGTCTCTGCTTTTTATCTGTCTCTCATACTTTTTATCTGTCTCTCATACAGCACCATAATTAACACATACAAACTTTATTATTATTAACAAATAATAAAGATTTGTGAGGAGTTTGCCTCGGTCTTCAATGGATGCCTTGGTTGCTACACAGATCTGCCAGTCTCATTTCACCTGGATCCTGCTGTCACCCCCATCTGCATGAAGGCTGGTGGGTTCCCTTTACGTGAAAGGCAAAGATTGACGCAGAGGTGGACCACTTCATTGGATAGGGGGTCCTCGAGCCAGTCTCCCATGTCCGCTGGGAAACTCTGATTGTCACCCCCCTCAAGGCCAATGGGGATGTACAAATCTGCGCAGACTACAAGTGCATGCTGAGCAAGGCACTGCAGCAACATGCGTACCCTGTTCCTGTTGTCAGCCAACTCCTGGCATCCCTGGCTGGCGGAAAGGTCTTCACGAAGCTTGAGCATGAGCTGGCTGAAGCATACCAGCAGCTACCTGTGGATGATGCCATTGCTGATGCACAAACAATTATGACCCATCAAGGGGCTTTGTGGGACAAGCACCTCCAGTTTGGCATCAGCATTGCCCAGAGCATATTCCAGGGATTGATGGAGAGCACCCTGAAGGGCCTCCCTGGGGTCACCCCAGTTTTTGATGACGTCCTGAAAGCCAGAAGCAGCACAATGCACTGAGAGCCTTCACAACAGTGACCCCGTGTATGTTAGGAATTCTGGGGATGGTTCTGTCTGGGACCCAGCTGCAGTCACCAAGGTACTTGGACCTGCCTCCTACCAACTAGCCATGCCAAAGGGCAGGACCCTCTGCTGCCACATGGACTGAATGTGGTGTCGTGTTGGGGATTCAACCACACCAGCTAGCAATCAGTTGGGTGACCCTGCCAGGGGTCCCCTGGAAGACACTGCACCAGAGACTGGTTCCACTGGTCCCATGGCTCTGGCAGAAGTGGACCAGCAGCTGCTGACATTGAGAAAGACATTTGGGCACCAGCATCACCTTCTGCACTGTCACTAGTGCCTGCCAGAACTCCAACGACCCCAAGCACTGGACCGTGGCACTCATGGTGGACACGGGCTTGCTCCCGCCACCTCCAGGACTACATTTGCTCTTAGTGAAGAGTTATGTATGCAGGCACTGAAGGCCAAAGCCAGGCTGTATGCATACAGTGCAGGCCTAGGCCTTCAGACCTCCTGTAACTCAGGAGCTTCATCTGTATAACAAAAGACAGAGAGGATTCTAAAATCCTCCAATGACATTGTTAGTAGCTGGCAGGCAGCCAATCCCTGCTGAGATAGGTCCAATGTTGTGATTCACTAATTGCAGCATTAATACAACCTATCACAGACGGTGTGTGTGTTTTACCTTGGCCAGATTGAGGTATATATACTGGGCCAAGTGCATCTGTCTGTCCTTCTTGTTTCTGATGTTCCAATAAATCCTTTTTGAGCTGGATCATGCCTGAACCCACCTACACTTCAATAAATTGCAGCAACATCATTTTGTGATACATATTTTTTTAAAAAAGCTCTCATGAAAATTCATCAGCATTTTAGTTTGGTTTCCTTTGAATTGTTTCTATGCAATTTATCTTAATACAGTGGTACCTTGGTTCCTGAATGTCTTAGTTGTTGAACAAATTGGCTCCCGAATGCCACAAACCTGGAAGTAAGTGTTCCGGTTTGGGAATGTTTTTTGGAAGCTGAACATCCGACGTGGCTTCTGTTTGAGTGCAGGAAGCTCCTGCAGCCAATCAGAAGCTGCGCCTTGGTTTTAGAATGGTTTCAGGAGTGAAACAGACTCCCAGAACAGATTAAGTTCGAGAACCAAAGTACCACTGTATATATATATTTGTGAAGCAATTTACCCCAATATAATGCATTCTGTATGTTATTTTCACCAATATTTGCATTTTTATCCAGACTTTACCCTAGTGTAGAAATTTTTGTACTGAAGTCCTGCGCTGCAGAGTTCAGAGAATTGCATTTTGATGGATGGGTATGCTGTGGCTCACATTATGTTTTGGAAAGTGTGAATTGGGGAGGTCTGCCTTCAAATGCAAACTGAATAGAATTTCTGCCCCATCCCTAGTTTTGGGAGCACTGGAGGTAGGGTCTGCCCACTTTCTTTTACATACTTTATGTTCACACATATTCTTTTCAATGCATAAAGGACTTGCCCATTCCTAGCCATTGGCTCAGTGACAATCCTGACAAGCACAACATCTGCCCATCTGACAGGTAAGGGAACAAAAACCATAAGGAAACAGGCAGCAAGGTGATAGATTTTCAGTCTCGACTCTTTTATGTAAGCACATGATTCCTCTTGCAATGACTGGAATAATAATAATAATAATAATAATAATAATAATAATAATAATAATAATGTACTCAGCCATGCAGGGGGCAGGAGGGAGTGCACACTTTAAAAGAGATGAATCAAACAAAAGAGAACTGGGATAAACAGCATCAGAAAGAGGAGGAATAAATCCAGAGAGGTTGTGAATTCACAGCATGGGTTACAGTGGTGTGGGGGTGGGGTCGTGCAGGAGGCTGAAGCAAAGCTGCGGAAATGAGCTGAGTCCCTTTTCAGCTGCCATGCAACTTTCTGACAGTCGCAACATTGCCTCTGGCTGTGGAATCTGCCTCCATCAAGTCCTGGAGCAGCCCCGCAAGCGGCGCTTTTTCATCTTGCCCACCCCTTCCAACCCTATTTGTCCCAGGCTTGAACACCCCTACATGTGGGCAAACGCAGAAGCAAAGGCCCGATTTAATGAACCCGCCATCGAGACTTCTTGAAAACTTTTTGCAGTGTCAGAACTTTCCTAGGAACATGTGTTGACTGGAGAAATAATATACGCGTATATCCTTCGTTTTTCCCTACCAGAAGGGTAGAGAATGGCTTCTTTTTATGCTAAATCATACGGGTCATTAATTTTTAAATAAAAGTATGAGATGAGTCTTTACATAACTGGTTGTTTGTCAGACTGACACTGGGCCACCCAAAATCCAAGATATTTATTTGTCTGCTCTCTTACCAATGCATAATAGTACAGTCAAACTTCAGTTTTCGAACGTCTCGGCTGCCAAATGTTTCCTAGTTGAATGCCGAAAATCCGGAAGTGAATGCTTCCATTTTCAAATGCGCCTCGGTAGTTGAACGGCTTCCAAGAGGCGTTTCTCAATTTCCACCATTTAACTTGCTGACAGCCCTTTGATCCTCGGGTTTTGAACGTTTCGGAAGTTGAATGGATTTCTGGAACAGATTACGTTTGAAAACTGAGGTTCCACTGTACATGTGAATAGGACCAAAGGAAGCTTCCTTACCCAGAGTTAGATCATCAGTCCATTGAGTTCAGTATTGCCTACGCTGACTGGCAGCATCTCACTGGGGCTTGTGGGAGAGAATGCTCCCACCCATACCTGGAGATGCTGGGTATCAAACCTGGAACCAGCTGAATGCAAATCAGATGTTCTATCAGTGACCTATGGCATTTCCTGACATATCAGTAAATCACTGTGCAGAATGCATCTTGATATAACCACATCTACAAATGCAGCTGATTTTTTCCTTAGTTAAAGGGTGGTGATAATCTCAGATAGCAGATGTTGGGGGCAATGACAGCAGCACCTTGATTGTTTCTCCCAAGCCCTGCAGATGAATAGTCACCCTGTTGGTAAACAGAGCAGTGTATGCTAAATAGTCTGTCCTGAACCCTCTAAATTAGACTGCTGCAATCAGGTCCAGTAAAGGATGCTGTCCTATCACCAGTGCTGAAGTAGGAGGCACTGCCAGTTTACTTGACTCCTTGTGTGGATCACAGAGCAGGCTCCATCTCCACCTTGTCCCTTGCTTCAGGCAGCAATATGTGTTGGAGTGGGTATGTGTGGGATGTGAAACACAGAGCAGTCAAGTACAACATCCCTAGAGTGGACATAAAAAGGGGGTGTCTGGACCAGCCAGTCAGAACTTCCTGTTTCCTTCTAGGGTGGGACAGACTTCCTCTACATGTGACCAGGGGTGGGCGTGACCTCACCTATGCAGGTAACAAAATACCTCAGTGGAGGCCACCATCTCTCTCTCTGACTACATTCGTCGAAGAAGCAACATCTGCTTAGCCTAAGATACTTTCTTGTCTTCCAGCCAAGAGAGGATAAAGGGACTATCTCTTTATGGGATAGATTCCATGTATACTACTTTTGTAACTTAAGTCTGCTTTCTGGGATCCATCTGTGAACAGAATGAGTGAGCGAGCAAACTCTTTTCATACTGTTATAGAAGACTGCGTCATGTCTTTCTTTTATGAGGAACTAAAGGGGAAATTACCAGGTAACTTATTTTAGAGGCTTTAGCGAGCCTGAGCAAACACATCCGCTGTGCAAGTTTAAAAAGGGGAATGTTTTTCTGCAAAATGGTAGAACTTGTAAACACAAGTTGGAAAGGATATAATCAAACAATATATCCTCTCCTGCATCCCTGACCATTCCCACAGTATGAGTGCACATTGCTAAAACATTGCAAAAAAAGCAAAGGTGATGTTCATTGTACACGTGGGGTGATCAAGGGACTTTATCTTGTGGGAAAGGCTATAATTATGTGGTGCAGCACCTACTTTGCATTCAGATGGTCCTGCGTACCCCCAGGAAAAAAAGCACTGGTAAGAAGGCAATCTGTGTTTGTTTAGTCGTTTAGTCGTGTCCGACTCATCGTGATCCCATGGATCAGAGCACGCCAGGCACTCCTGTCTTCCACTGCCACCCGCAGTTTGGTCAGATTCATGTTTGTAGCTTCGTGAACACTGTCTAACTATCTCGTCCCCTTCTCCTTGTGCCCTCCATCTTTCCCAACATCAGGGACTTTTCCAGGGAGTCTTCTCTTCTCATGAGGTGGCCAAAGTATTGGAGCCTCAGCTTCAGGATCTGTCCTTCCAGTGAGCGCTCAGGGCTGATTTCCTTCAGAATGGATCGGTTTGATCTTCTTGCAGTCCATGGGACTCTCAAGAGTCTCCTCCAGCACCATAATTCAGAAGCATCAATTCTTAGGCGATCAACCTTCTTTATGGTCCAGCTCTCACTTCCATACAACACTACTGGGAAAACCATGGCTTTAACTATACGGACCTTTGTTGGTAAGGTGATGTCTCTGCTTTTTAAAATGCTGTCTAGGTTTGCCATCACCTTTCTCCCAAGGAGCAGGCGTCTTTGAATTTTGTAACTGCTGTCACCATCTGCAGTGATCATGGAGCCCAAGAAAGTAAAATCTCTCACTGCCTCCATTTCTTCCCCTTCTATTTGCCAGGAGGTGATGGGACCAGTGGCCATGATCTTCGTTTTTTTGATGTTGAGCTTCAGACCATATTTTGCGCTCTCTTCTTTCACTCTCATTAAAAGGTTCTTTAATTCCTCCTCACTTTCTGCCATCAAGGTTGTGTCATCTGCATATCTGAGGTTGTTGATATTTCTTCCGGCAATCTTAATTCCGGCTTGGGATTCATCCAGCCCAGCCTTTCGCATGATGAATACTGCATTTAAGTTAAATAACCAGGGAGACAGTATACAGCCTTGCTGTACTCCTTTCCCAATTTTGAACCAATCCGTTGTTCCATATCCAGTTCTAACTGTAGCTTCTTGTCCCACATAGAGATTTCTCAGGAGACAGATGAGGTGATCAGGCACTCCCATTTCTTTAAGAACTTGCCATAGTTTGCTGTGGTCAACACAGTCAAAGGCTTTTGCATAGTCAATGAAGCAGAAGTAGATGTCTTTCTGGAACTCTCTAGCTTTCGCCACAATCCAGTGCATGTTTGCAATTTGGTCTCTGGTTCCTCTGCCTCTTCTAAATCCAGCTTGCACTTCTGGGAGTTCTCGGTCCACATACTGCTTAAGCCTGCCTTGTAGAATTTTAAGCATAACCTTGCTAGCGTGTGAAATGAGTGCAATTGTGCGGTAGTTGGAGCATTCTTTGGCACTGCCCTTCTTTGGGATAGGGATGTAGACTGATCTTCTCCAATCCCCTGGCCACTGCTGAGTTTTCCAAATTTGCTGGCATATTGAGTGTAGCACCTTAACAGCACCATCTTTTGAAATTTTAAATAGTTCAGCTGGAATATCATCACTTCCACTGGCCTTGTTATTAGCAGTGCTTTCTAAGGCCCATTTGACTTCACTCTCCAGGATGTCTGGCTCAAGGTCAGCAACCACACTACCTGGGGTATACGAGACATCCATTTCTTTCTGGTATAGTTCCTCTGTGTATTCTTGCCACCTCTTCTTGATGTATTCTGCTTCTGTTAGGTCCTTAGACCTTAGTAGAAGGCAAGCTACTCATCCCTATTTTAGGTAGGCAGTAGACAAGCTTCTTAGGAGAAAGAGGAAAAAAGAACAGAAAGGATGCTAGTTGGGTGTTTCTTTGAACAATATTTGCTGGCCTGGTAACCTCCCTCCAGATGTTCTGGATTTCAATTCCCAGCAACTCCAGCAGTCCAACAAATCTGAAGGGAGGCTTCCAGGTTGGGAAAGGCTGAACCCAGTGTGATCATCACACATGGGACAGCTGCAAAGGCCACTTTGTTATTGGCAGCATGAACGAGAACAGACATAGGGTGTTTGAGCTGTGCTCATACCACAGCCTAAGCACCATGAACACATTATTCTCTACCAAGCCAAAACACCAAATGTCCTGAATATATCCAAGGTCAGGCTACTGGCAGCAGCTGGACCTGACTGTCATGAAGCAATTGGCGCTGAACTGTGTTCGTGTCACACGGAGCTACCACAGTGCTGACTGCGACATGGATCATGCCCTGATAGCTAGCAAGATCTATCTCCAGCCAAAGAGGGCCCATAGCACAAAGCAGAAAGTGCAGTCACAAATCAACATTGCCAGAGCAGCCATACGTTGTGAACATACTTTGTGAACATTTCTCCATTTTACAAGCTCTACTGAATTGCCCCAGAGACAGTATCAAAGCAATATGGAACTGGATCAAAGAGGCAACCTACAAAACAGCTATGTCCTCCTTTGGCAAAAGAGAGCAGCAGATCCCCAACTGGTTGAAGGCTCACATTAAGGACATGTTAAGGTAGAGCCTGTTATTGCTGCAAAGCACAAGGTTCTTGTGAACTAAAAGTGTGTGTTCTGTGAGAATATGCGTGCTGTGCTGGGAGAGGCAAGGAGCGATGCCCAGCAGATTTGCCAGATGATGTGCCAATGACTACTGGCTAAAGCTATGTCAGAGCATTCAACTCACTGCTGGCAGTGGCAACACTTGCAAAATATATGGAGGCATGAAGAAAGCCTTTGCATCTACAGGAAAACTGCATCGCTGAAAACCTTGTCAGGAGAGATCATCACAGAATACAGCAAGCATTGGGCAGAACACTATCAAGAATTGTATTCACAGGAAAACATGGTAGCTGACATAGTGTCCAGACTCTGCCTGTCTTGGAAGAGCTGTGTGTCCCTCCTCCCTTGATGAGCTGAAGAATGACACCCACTCTCAGGCATGTGGTCCTTCCAAGAGAACATGTGTGGCACCATCCAGTATGACAGCTCACCCTTAGATGCCTTCCCTATAAAGAGTGGTGTGAAATAGAGCGGTATTTTCACCCCAACTCTCTTTAGCATATTCTTCTCCCTGGAGCTCTCAAGTGCCTTCAGCTCAACTGAAGACAGTGTATATATCCATTTAAGGAGCAGCAGGGGTCTATTCAACCTGGCACATCTCTACATCAAGACAAAAGTGTGGTGGGTTCTTATCTGAGAAGTGTTGTTTGCAGATGATGCAGCCTTGGCAGTGTGCCCCAATGAAGTTCTACAGAGTCTCATCAACTGTTTTGCCCAAGCCTGTGTGGAGTTCAGCCTTATCATCAGCCTGACAAAGACCACCACCTTTGGTCAGGACTTTCCCAGCACTCCGTGCATCAGTACTGTGGACCACACCAATAAAGGCTGGCAACATCAACATCAACCCTGCCATGTGTGCCCTGCAGACAACTGCAGCACCTGCAGGCATTTACTCACAGCAGCAACCAGAGGATGAATGACTGCTGGGAGGACCACAGAGAGAAGAAGTGCCATGGTGCATCTGCAGCAGCACAACTGGACACCTTCATCTGCCTCAGCTGCAACAAAACATGTCTCTCCTGTGTCAGTCTCCACAGCCACAGCAGGCGCTTGTTTCCTGAGACAGATGGATGCTAACCAGTCTAATAACAACCCCTGTGCATTTCAAAGGCTATGCATGTATATAGCCGTGATTCACACATGCACACACGTCGTTGTTCTAAACATCTCCCTTTGCTAGTCTTGAAATCATCAGTGATCAGGATTTCTTCACCTGTAAGGCTGTCATGAGGCCCATAGTGGAAAACACTGTGAATTTGCTGTGAGTCATCTTGAATTTTACAAGATAAATAATAGCTCATTCTTCCCAAGGTTTCAGAAGCCAATTTCCCCTGCCTCCCAAATAAGTGTTTCTCTCTTGCTCAGATAACCTTCTGCAGGCATCTCTCCCCCCCACCCCTGGTCTCATATGACCCTTCCTCTCCAACCCAGTTCCTGCTGTTTCCCCAAAACATCTGATTTCCTGTGAGTTGGAGAGCATTGGGAAAGGGTATAATTGCAATATAATTAATGAATTAGAAGAATGAGATGCTTTAAGTGCTTTCAATATTCCGCTACCTATAATTATCTACAGGAAACGTGTTCATTAACAATCTCAGAGTATCTAGACTCATGTTGATAATGTGAGACTCCTTCTGGGAGGGGGTTGGGGCAGCAAGGGAGGGTTCTGACTTGTGCTTGCACAAGCTGACTTGCTTACTTTCTAGATTTGGGGAGGCACCTGAGAAAATAAGGGTTTATCTACCTGGCTCTTGTCTAAGCATATCATTTTTCAGAGCTGAGCCAAAAGGCATAGAATGGGGGATTTTTAGAAATGGGTAATTCCATGAAAATGTCAACCTAGAGATTGTTTTTCATTTCTATGTATAGTTAATATGTTCTGTATCCTTTTAAGTATAATTTTGCAATGTTTTGTTATCTGGCAACAGTTTTTCAAAATGGCATTTTACATTTGAATAAAACAATTAGAAGTGTGACATGCAAGATGAGTCAGAATTCCTCTTTTTTCTAAAGTTCATTTAAAGACTTCTCCAAGAAAATAGAGAATAGGTTAGAGGTAAAGGGACCCCTTACCATTAGTTCCAGTCACGGACAACTCTGGGGTTGTGTGCTCATCTCGCTCTATAGGTCGAGGGAGCCGGTGTTTGTCTGCAGACAGCTTCCAGGTCATGTGGCCAGCATGACTAAGCCACTTCTGGTGAACCACAGCAGTGCAGGGAAACATCATTTACCTTCCCGCTGGAGTGGTACCTGTTTATCTACTTGCACTTTGATGTGCTTTCAAACTGCTAGGTTGGCAGAAGCAGGGACCGAGCAATGGGAGCTCACCCCATCACGGGGATTCAAACCGCTGACCTTCTAATCAGCAAGCCCTAGGCTCTGTGGTTTAGACCACAGCGACACCCGCGTCCCAGAGATTAATGAAGGTTAATGAACCTTTATTGTCTTGATATTTTTGCTTTCTCATTTGATGCATGCATTCTCTTCTTTGAAGTTCTTAGCATTAAGAAAATGTAATGAGATATTAATTGAAATGTGCTTCACAAGCAACATTTCTGGTGAGCAATGTAACACTACAGTGGCACCACTCACATTTAAACTTCTTTTTTTTAGGACTGTTGTATTTCCCTCAGAATTAATAATTATTAGGGGAGCAATCTTAGGCACAAGAAACTGATGTAAGTTAGGCAGAAGTAAAACTACACCACATCAAAACTGTGTTCAGCAGCAGGGTGGCTGCTGTTTTGCCTAGTCCGATAGACAGAAAAGAAAACTTTAAAGGTTTTTAAGATGTTTTTCTTGTTTTATTGATTGTGTGTTCTGGGCTCCTTTGGAAGGATATAAATGTAAAAAATACATAAACTGAACATCAGAATTAGAAAAAACACTTGATCATGGGCGCAGCCAAGAGCGGGCAAGGGGGCAGCTGCCCCCCTTAGACCAAGTAAAACAATAGAAATGCTTCACTAACTGACCAATCACATCAGTTCTCCCCCTCGCACTAACAAAAGTTCTTCCCCCTCTAACAAAAATCCTGGCTATGCCCATGACTTGATAGCCAAACAAACACATCATCTGGAGATCCCTGGTTCAAATCTGCCTCTACTTTACTTCGGCAATGAGCTTGCTAAATTGATTTAAGGAAGTCTAGTGACACACACAAATACCTTATAGGTTGGTTGTAGGATTATTGAGTTAATTCATACTGGAGTGTTCAAAACTACTATATGTATTCAATGTTATTAATCTACAGTGCAATGCTGTACATGTCTATTCAGAAGTTAGCCCCATTGAGTTCAGCAGGGCTTCCCCCCATGAGCTGCAGAGAATGTGAAAACAGCAGCCAAATCTATAGAGCCACTTAAACAAGCCTGCCCTCTTCGCTGAGCTTTAACCACACTGAGCCGACAGGTGGTCCAGCTCAAAATAAACTTCACTGGGCATCCTTCATGCTTCTCAGCTTCTCCCACTGCCCAGAATGAACTATGCACATTGGCTATTCAGATGGCTGGGTCGGTAACTTTCGATGATGGTGAGTGACAACAAATGAACATTCCCTCCCCCATGTTGAGGTCCTTGCTGGTATTGACAGGGCATTGAAGCAAAGAAATGGCACAGCTGGAGGGTTGCTTGGTTGGCACTGTTAGGGCACTGAAGTGAGAGAGCTGTCACTGTTGGGGCTCTAGCTATTCCTAATAAGCCATGGTTGAAAGACTGCCTATGTCTCCGAAGCTTCAGATTCCTTCTGCCTTCAAATCAAGGTAACTGCTAGGCACCTGCTGCCATATGCAGCTGCCTTTATACCAAGACAGACCATTAGTCCACGTAGCTCCATTTTTTTCTACACTAACTGGCAATAGATCTCTAGGATTTCAGACTGAGAACATTTCTAGCCCTGCTTGGATATGCTGGGGGTAGAAGTTGGGACCTTCCACTTGCAAAACAGATGCTCTGTCACTCAGCTGAAGTCCATGAAAAGTCAGAGGGAAGCACACTATTTTTGAATTCTTTGTTTTTGCTACTGTGTGGAAGAAAGAGGGGAGAAATGGTTTCGTTCACAGAAGAGTCCACTCCAAGACTTCTAACTCAAGGTGTTGTAGCTGTCACTGGCCAGAAAGATGCTCCAGGCACATCAGGCATGATTGAGGTTGCCTTCACCTCTTCACCTCCCAGATATTTTATCACCAGAAATATGCTGCCCTAGACTATAGAGGCAGAATTCTCTGCTATGGTTTCAGGAGAATTCTCCTTGCCCTGCTTTAAAGCTGAATCTAGCAGGTTCACACCTTTTCCAAAACAATAGAAGAACCAAAGCACAAACATTCACATTTATCACAATTTGAATTTGCAGTTCTCCAACCAAAGTTTACAAAAACTCATATATATGGTAAAGGTGTACTTGAAAATCACTATGTTGCTGAAAATAACATGCAAAATTGCACTATATTTGTGCATATTAGCATTGCTGTTGGCATCTGTCTGTCTCAAGAGACAATGGAAACTGCCTGGGGGAGGGAGTCAAACCTCTGGAGAATCACAGCATCTGCTGTGGCTGCAGAGACCATTAACTTGTAACTGCTGCCTCCTGCATTGCTTTTGCTGCATTAAGCAGCAGGAAAGTGACCTCTTCGGGGTGCAAGTGTGGACAGTGTGTATGGAGGTTCTACACTGCCCAGGCAAGACCCCATTCTCAGCCTCACGGATGTGGTCCAAAGGAAAGGGAGCTGTTTCAAGAGGCAGAATTGTGAGGGGAATGGGACTTTGTGCTGACCATTAGGTAATGGCTTTTTCCACCTGCCTCGCCCCACCCTCCAGCCCTAGGAGCTTTCCGAAAGACAGTTCTGCAGATTGATATGGTCAAATCATAAAATCATAAAGTTGGAAGGTACCCAAGGGTCATCTAGTCCAACCCCCTGCAATGCAGGATTCTCAGCTAAAGCATCCATGACAGATGGCCATCCAACCTCTGCTTAGAAACCTCCAAGGAAGGAGAGTCCACCACCTCCCAAGGGAAACTGCTCCATTGTCGAACAGCTCTTACAATTGGAAAGCATTTCTGTATGGGCATATATTTGTTTTTCCCATAATAATTTTTATTAAGTTTCCAATTTTACATTTTAAAAAAACCCACCAAAAACATTTTACAAACTTTAAAATATCCAATGACTTCCCTTCTTCTCCTTCCATGGTTCATTTTGCATATCATACATTCCTGCATATTTTACTATAACCATTCAAATCAGTTTTCTACTTTTACATCAATCAAATATTATTTACACTGTTGAGTTTATCTTAATGCTGCCAGCGTTTTCAGCTGTATACAGTTATTTTCCATAGATTCAATAAATGTTTTTCACTCTTCTTTAAATATATGTTCTTCTTGCTCTCTTATTCTATGTGTTAAATCTACAAGTTCTGCATATTCTGTCAACATAAGTTGCTAATCCTCTTTAGCTGGGACCTTTCTCTCTTTCCTTTTGGGGGCTCACCAAACACAAGCCACAGTTGTTACATACATAAATAACCTTTTCTGACACCTGGGAATTTCTGCCTGGGTTATTCCCAATGAAATGGACTCTGGGTTTTTTGGGGAAAGTACTTTTAAACATCGCTTTTATTTTTTATCTATGTTATTTTAAATTGTGATTGATATTAATGATGTATTCTTAGTTTTAGATTTTATGATTTATGTGGAAATTGTTTTCTGTTTGGTTGTGTACTTCTTGATGTGTTTTATTTATTGTTTATGACTTTTGTTATGTTGGTAATTATGTAAATCTTGTCATGTAAGCCACCTTGAGCAATGTTTTAACTATGGAAAGGCAGCATATAAATAACATGATGATGATGAAACATTTTTTCAACTCATCACAAATCATTTCCCAATATACTTTTATTTTTTACATGTCTACCACATATAAAAAAAAGGTTCCCTCTGCTTCTTTACACTTCCAATGTGTATCTGATTCTGTTTTATAGATCTTAGGCAACCTAAGTTAAATACCATCTATGGATCATTTTTAAATAATTCTCTTTCAGTGAATAACATACAGTAAATTTCAGGTCACTTTTCCAAAGTTTCTCCCAGAGGTTGCAATCTATATTGTGTCCTATATCTATTGCCCAGTGTGTCATTAAAGCTTTAACAAGCTCATCTTTTGTTGCCCTTTCTAAATTTTTAAAATACATTTTTGACAGAAGTTTATCCTTATTTTGTAAAAGTTCTTTTTCAAAATACGAGCTTTGGTCTAAAAATTCATTATATTTATTTAATTTAAACATATTCTGTATCTGGTGATATTGCAAGCAATCCGTAACTTGGCTCCTTAAGTTTTCCATTAGTTTCAGTTTGGGTTCCCTCCCCTGTAAAATCCAGCAGTTCCCTGTAATTCGCCCATTGTCTATCCATATTAACTCTCTTAATTGTAATTGCTTCGATGGGAGATAGCCCAGCAGATTTTTATACTTCTCCCAGACTCTATACAGATCCTTCCTAAGAATGTGGTTCATAAAGCTCTTGTAAATTTAAGCCTTTCTATACCAAAGACATGCATGCCAGCCAAATTTTAAATCATGGCCTTCTAAATCTGCATGGGCATATATGTTGTAAGGTAGGTAAAGGTAAGGTAAAGGACTATGGGGTATGGTGCTCATCTAGCTTTCAGGCCGAGGGAGCTGATGTTTGTCCACAGACAGCTTTCCGGTCATGTGGCCAGCATGACTAAACCACTTCTGGTGCACAGAAACACTGTGACAGAAGCCAGAGCACAAAGAAACACCATTTACCTTCCTGCCACAGTGGTACCTATTTATCTACTTGCACTGGTTTGCTTTTGAACTGCTAGGTTGACAGAAGCAATGAGAGCTCACCCCATCGCACAGATTCAAACTGCCAACCTTCTGATCAGCAAGCCCATATATGTATGGGCATACATGTGGTAAGGTGATCCCACAAGTAACCTGGTTCCAAGCTGCTAAAGGGTTTATATATTACTACTAATAAAACTAAGATCATGGCCACTGGTCCTATCACCTCCTAGCAAATAGAAAGGGAAGAAATGGAGGCAGTGAGAGATTTTACTTTCTTGGGCTCCATGATCACTGCAGACAGTGACAGCAGTCAAGAAATCAAAGACACCTGCTTCTTGGGAGAAAAGCAATGACAAACCTAGACAGCATCTTAAAAAGCAGAGATATTACCGTGCCAACAAAGGTCCGTATGGTTAAAGCTATGGTTTTCCCAGTAGTGATGTATGGAAGTGAGAGCTGGACTATAAAGAAGGCTGATCGCTGAAGAATTGATGCTTTTGAATTATGGTGCTGGAGGAGACTCTTGGGAGTCCCATGGACTGCAAGAAGATCAAACCTATCCATTCTGAAGGAAATCAGCCCTGAGTGCTCACTGGAAGGACAGATCCTGAAGCTGAGGCACCAGTACTCTGGCCACCTCATAAGAAGAGAAAACTCCCTGGAAAAGACCTGCTGTTGGGAAAGATGGAGGGCACAAGGAGAAGGGGACGACAGAGGACGAGATGTTGGACAGTGTTCTCAAAGCTACCAACATGAGTTAGACCGAACTGCGGGAGTCAGTGGAAGACATGAGTGCCTGGCGTCCTCTGGTCCAGGGGGTCGCGAAGAGTCGGACACGACTAAACGACTAAACAGCAACAACTAATAATGTAGTTAATAGGCCTACAGCAAAATGTGTACACATTGTCTAACGACAAGCAGAGGGTGAGGTTCTTCTTCCCTTCAGAAATAGCATTTTAGTCATGCAGATTATGCAGATGGAGTAGATTGCTTAAAAGCTGAAGATGCAATTACATGGCTAGGATTGGGGAAGGGCTGTAGCTCAGTGATAGAACATCTGCTTTGCATGCAGAAAGTCCCTGGTTCTATCCCAGCATCTTCAGGTAGGACTTGGGGCCTGTCTGGAATCCTGGAGAGCCACTGCTAGCCAGTGTAGACAGTGGGCTTCTAGATGGACTAGCGACCCACTTCATTTAAGCCAGCTTCCTGTGTTCCTAAGGGAACTGTCACTTTAATTAGGGAGCTTTCATTAGGTGACAACTGGAAAGGGGTCTGCTTTGACTATGGCAACATTGCTTGGAAGAGTCCATTTGTATTGACTTCGTGTCTAAGGGTTGAGAGAACTGCCATATTCTGATGGTGAGCACCTTATGGATCATTTTCATGAAATCTGACAGCTCGGTATTTATGGATCTGTCAAACCATCCATCTATGTTGCCAGTCTCCCAAAGAGAAACTGACCTTCAGCTTGTCAGCATCACCAACCTAGGCAGGCAGTCCACAGGTGTCAGCCAACCGTAAGCAGGGGCTGGAGAACCTATTTGTCCCTTAAATGTGTGAGTGTGTCTCCCTCCGTTTGATAATGTAAACAAAGCCTTTTAAAAAGTCCACTGTTTTCATCTGCAGTTCTGAGTTGCCTGGGGGGTTCCCTTGGTAGTTGTGTTGGCACATAATAATAAAATATCTTCTTTTAAAAATTGAAAAGAGAGTGAGTCCTTTTCAAAGCGCTGCTTTGAATGCTGCTCCCTAACTGTTTTTGCAGAATAAAATGAAATGAAATCCAAGGGCCTTGTCAGTGTTAGATCCTCCGTTTGCCGTTTGAAAGTCTAATAAGGAAGAGCATCGGCTTTCTTCTTTCTCAAGATGGTGGTCCCAGGATCATGCGACTCAGCCAGCATCGGTGTGGTGGGGCGTATATGTGCTGAAAGCAAGGAGGGCAGTGGATTTTGCAGGAAATGCTCCTGCAGCGTCTTGAGGAGTTTGGTGATTCAGCTGTGAAACATTGGAGCTTTTCTTCCTTTTCTCACTGGCTCCTAGCTGCCTTTTCAAAGATGTGCTTCACTCGCTAGAAAATCGCTTTGGTCCTTTTCATGTTGGAAGCCTTTGTTGTTTGGTGTTTTTTTCCCCCCTTCAGCCTCTGGCTGGCAGCATCCTTCTCACTTTGGAGTTCACCCCACAAGCTGGCCAAGGTCTATCATGTGCTTCTTCACAGGGGCTCCTATGGGATTCTTACAAAGGGCTGTGCCCAGCTTAGTTCTGTTCAGGGTAAACTCACTGAAATTAATTAGAGGCATTCCAGTACATTTTGCTCAGGGTAGAGCTACTGAAATTACTAAACCTAACCTGATCATTACGGTAATTTCAACAGGTCTACTCTGAGCAAAACTTACTTGAATACTACCCTTTGAATCAAAGTTCATTATTTTCAGTGGGTCAACTTTGAGTAACACTAGCTGTCTCATCAAATGGTGCTGCACTTCAAAAATCAGACAGTGCAGTGGGGCAAACAGGAAAGGACAGATCTATCAATTTTACTTTCTCATTTTCCAGTCTTGATTCAGTTCAGGGGTGGGGGAGAAATTTGAATCAGTTTGCATTTATAGACAAAACTACCCAGTTCACACATTCCAAAACAATACGTAGACAGAAACACAACCCGCCTTCAAAATTCACATGCCTCTGAATTTTCAGCCAAGTAATATGTAACAAAAATACATACACTAGGTTAAAGTGTGCATGTATTGGTGGAAACAACATACACAAATGCATGGGGAGAATTGAATTGCAAAAAATATATATCAGGCAAAATTGCACAGCAAAATGTTTTTGGTATGAGGTTGCCAAAGGGGGCTGGGGGTGGCAGGCAGACAGAAAGGCAGCAACATGGGGGTGCTTGTGTCCGTCCCAGATTTCAGTTAGAAAAAGTTGGAGATTATGCCAACACATTTTTATATGCAGTTTTGACTAACATTCATATTTTTTCAAGTTCCCCAAATACAATGCATTTCTGTGTTATTTTCACACATATACGCATATTATTTAGCTATGTACGGTATTTCAATTTGTATGCTGCTTTTTCATATAAATAAACCAAAGCAGTTCAAAGTTCAATACAAATGCAAATTAATACATCATTTGAAAACATAATATGGCAATCAAAAATCGTTCATTTTCACAATATAAATATTATAAAATAATTTATTATAGTATAAGCTATTTATGCATACTTCCCCCTAAGATATTTCCAAATGGCGTTTCCAGGGATTCCAGGTGCTTCCCCAGGGTTTGTGCTTCATTGGAATGAAGTACAGAAGGGACTGTGGTGTCTTCATAATTTATGGTTATTTTACACATACTTGAGCCTATGATGGAGGAGCTCACAGCATAAACACCCCAAGAGGGACTTGCTTCCTCCATAGCTACAACCTTGGATTCATACAGAAATCAGGTATGGTTCTCTCACTCTGTCTTCCCAGCCTGAAACTTCTTTTCGAGCTTCCAGTTCATATGACTGAACTTTCTACTCGTATCTGAAGAAGTGTGCATGCACACAAAAGCTCATTCCAATAACAAACTTAGTTGGTCTCTAAGGTGCTACTGGAAGGATTTTTATTTTTTAATTTTGTTTCGACTGAAGAAGTGCACATGCAAATGAAAGCTTATACCAAGAACAAGCTTAGTTGGTCTCTAAGGTGCTACTGAACCATATATATATATATATATATATATATATATATATATATATATATATAGACTGCGTCAGACCAACATGGCTACTTACCTGAATCTACCTTCCAGTAGTTGGGGGTGGGTGTCCCACCTATTTTCTATCTGTCACAGAGCTACTTCTTTTGTTACCTTAATGGCCCATACTTAGAGGGCCATTACCTCACCAGGAAGATAGCCTGGCTAGTCCAAGAATTTGAATCCTTGCCTAGATTTTAACCATTGATGGTCCAGTGATTGGAAGAGGGCCCAGGCATACAGCCTCTCCCTCCCCCACACTGCTGCAAACTCAGAACAATATGTATACAGTAATCCCACATTTTAGGTGGGGGTTCAGCTCCATAGATCCTTAGCACTCCCAAATCCAGCATGTTAAATGGACCTTGCCCAGTAAGCAAGGTGGAGATCTTAAAAATGCTTTCAGTGCTGGGTAACCCAGGTGGACTTGGCGTGGGAATAGCTTTTGAGCCTTTTACCTTGTTTGTGGTCTACTAAGACCCCTATATCCTTTTAACATGTACTGCTAGTAAATCAGGTGTCCTCCACCTTATGTTTGTACATTCAGTCCTGCCTCCGAGTCTGATCCTGGCCAGAAAGATACAGGTATCAACAAGGGTGTCCCACGTGACCTTAAAGTGATGTTGTGCAATACCAGGTCAATGACCAACAAGACCAATGCCATCTATGGATCGAGGAATTGACCTGGCATGTGTAACAGAGATGTGGTTGGACACAGCAGCTGGGCCTGTTCTTGCCACTGCTTGTCCACCAACTTTCTTTCTTTTTTTAAAATAATGTTTATTGCTTTTTGAACAATTTAAACACTACAAAACCAAATAAAAACAGAGAGGAAAAACAAACAATACAATACCATATAAAGACACTACATAACACTAAACACATTAAACTAACAAAAGCAAACAAAAACAATTTAAAACACTCAATTTCAATATCTTATCTTTCATTCACTTATTTCACCGACCTCCTCACACCTCCCTTTTTGTATTCCACTTCTGTCAGATGTTTCAGCAATTCCTTTCCATCTTCTTCTGTTATCTGTCCCATAATTATCCTAACACATTCTAACCTTATTTTACCTTTGAAATTCCATTAATCTATTCATACTTAAATCCTTATAACATTTCTACTAAAGCCATATAGTTTCATTCCAACAATCTTTTAACATTCATTAATTTTGCAGTATTTCTGTAAATAATCTTTAAACTTTTTCCAGTCTTCTTCCACCGACTCCTCTCCCTGGTCTCGGATTCTGCCAGTCATTTCCGCCAGTTCCATGCTTGTCCACCAACTTTCTCTTACACACAGCAGCACAGGTCATGTGGACGGGGAAGGGGTTGCAGTGGTTTTTAAGAAGTCCTTTTTCCCTCACCAGATGTCCTGTTACGGAGATCCAGCTCTCTGAGTGCAAGTTCTGGAAACTGGGCAACAGGGGCAGTACAGGATTCCTATTGGTGTACCAGCCTTTCTGCTGCACCAAGGATTCACTGCATAAGTTGCTTCAGGTCAGGTCAAATGTTCTCCTAGAGACACCTAGTCTGGTGGTCCTCGAGCATTCCCCCCCCCATTATTTATTTATTTATTTTGTTTTAACAAAGTAATAATCATAATTAAATAGGGACGCGGGTGGCGCTGTGGGTTAAAGCCTCAGTGCCTAGGGCTTGCCGATCAAAAGGTCGGCGGTTCGAATCCCCGCAGCGGGGTGTGCTCCCGCTGTTCGGTCCCAGCGCCTGCCAACCTAGCAGTTCGAAAAGCACCCCTGGGTGCAAGTAGATAAATAGGGACCGCTTACTAGCGGGAAGGTAAACGGCGTTCCGTGTGCTGCACTGGCTCGCCAGAGCAGCGATGTCACGCTGGCCACGTGACCCGAAAGTGTCTCCGGACAGCGCTGGCCCCCGGCCTCTTAAGTGAGATGGGCGCACAACCCTAGAGTCTGTCAAGACTGGCCCGTACGGGCAGGGGTACCTTTACCTTTACCTTTTTACCCCACCACCGAGACCATTCCATTGTATCTATTCAACCTCCCAAAATTTCAACACCTCTTGTCATGGTTTGACCCGTTTCCGTTTTAATAGTACAAATTCTACAAACACCCTCCATATCGACTCGAAATCATTTCTCCTGCATATTCCTTGTCTTACCTTAATGGCACATGTTAAATTATCGTTAATAGCTTCCATTTTATATTCTGCTTGCCCCTTCCACTTCTTGGCTATAATAATTCGTACAGCTGCCAATAAATTTGTGAGGAAGTCCTTCATAGCCTGTGAACCTTCTACCCCATCGTAAATTGATAATAATGTTACTTCTGGACTTAAGATCAACTTTAACCCAGTGATTTCTGTTATCTCCTTAAACACCCTTTGTCCCCCCAAAATGTACATATTTACACCCCCACCACATGTGAACATAATTCCGTTTCCTGGCATCCCCTCCAACATAACACCGAATATTCCTTGTTTATTTGATTTAATCTGACTGGTGTTAAGTACCATCTCCAAATTAATTTATAATAATTTTATTTTATTCTTATAGACAACATTTTCAAAATATGTTTCTCCCATATTTTTCCCCAGCTTTGACTATCTATTTGCCCTGTTGTCTCCTTTTCCCACACTTCTTATAATTGATCTTCTTGATCCTCCATTTCTACTAATATTTTATAAATTTCACTGGTTTCCCCTTTTATAACTGTATTTTCTTCTTTATCTCCCCTTTATATAATTCCCCCCCAAATTTTGTATATTCTTTGCAGTTCTTGTTTTTCCTTAACCACTTCTTTGTCCATTGCTCCAGTTGTATACAGTTAAACCAAGTTATTTTACTTTCTATTAGAGCTTTGTCCTAGAGCATTTTAACATCCATGTCAACATTACCTTACAAGGAGCCACTCGGGACTTGAAGATAAGCATGGCATCCATGGTGCTGTCCCTGAATAAACCTGGCCCTACTCATAGCCATGGGCATGCCTTAGATCTGGTGTTTACCTCTGTGGGTGTGGGTGATCTGACACTAAGTTCCAGTGGAACAAAAGAAGTTCCATGGTTGGATCACTTCCTGGTGCTTATAAAAGCAAGCCAGACAGGGCTGAGCAGTGGGCTACATGGGGTGATAAATGCTTTCCTCTATGTGGGAGTCTTCCCAGAATTGCTTAAAAATCCATCTCTGGATCCAGCCACTATGGTCAATTATCACTCAGTCTCAAATATTCCATTCCTGGGCAAGGTGATTGAGCAGGTGGTTGTGGAACTCCAAGCATGTCTGGAGGAGCTGTATGTTTAGTCCTCTTCCAGTTGGGTTTCAGGTCCCAGCATGGGACTGAAACTGCCCTCGTCATGCTGGTCAATGATCTCCAGCAGACTAGGGACAGTGGTGAACGTTGTTTCCTGGTTCTGCTAGATCTGTCAGTGGTTTTTGATACTGTTGACCATGTATCCTCCTGGACTACCTAGGAGGGTTGGGAGTTGGGTGTACTGTTATGCAGCTGTTCCACTCCTTCCTGGACTGTGTGCAGAAAGTGCTCTTGGGGGATGATTGTTCGGACTCCTGGGCATTCATTTGTGGGGACCTCAGGACTTTGTCCTCTCCCCCATGCTGGGAGAGATAGTCAAGGTTTTGGGCTGGGAGTTCACCAAGATGCAGACGATAGCCAGCTCTACCTCTCGTACAGTATGTTTCTGAGCACAATTCAAAGTGTTGGTGTTGATCTTTAAAACCCTAAACCCTTGGCTCTATTTGCTTGAAGGAGAGTCTCTGACCTCATCATTCAGCCTAGACACTGAGGTCCAGTTCCAAGTACCTTCTGGCAGTTCCCTCATTGTGAGATGTGAAGTTACAGGGAACCAGGCAAAGGGCATTTAGTGGCACCTACCCTGTGGAACTCCCTTCCATCATATGTCAAAGAGATAAAGAATGATATGACTTTCCATAGATAGCTGAAGGCAGCCCAGGTTTTTAATGTGTAATGTTTCATTGTGTTTTTTACTTTCAGTTGGAAGCCACCCAGAGTGGCTGGGGCATCCCAGTCAAATGGGTAGGGTGCAAGTAATTTATCATCACTATTTTATTCCTGCTAAGTGCAGAACCTTTTATTTGTCCCTACTGAAATTCATTTTGTTAGTTTGGGCCTGGCTCTCTAATCTGTTAAGGTCATCTTGAATCCTGACTCTATTTTCTGAAGTATTAACTACTATTCCCAGTTAGGTATAATCTGCAAATTGGAAGAGAATCCTCCCCATTCCTTCATCCAAGTCATTTATAAAGATGTTAAAGCAACAATGGGCCCAGGACAGAACCCTGTGGCACTCCACTTGTCACTTATTTCCAGAATGATGAGGAACCATTAGTGAGCACTCTTTGGGTTTGGTCAGTCAACCAGCTGTAAATCTGCCTAATAGTTATCTTAATAATAATAATAATAATAATAATAATAATAATAATAATAATTTTCCATACATAAATATAACAAAAGAAAAGATTGACAATAATAAAGGAAAAAGAAAGAAATAGAAAAAAGGAAAAAAAGAATATAGAACATAAAATAGAACAAATCATCACTACAGTAACAATTAATTAATTAAAATCCATCTTCATAAACATATTATTTGACTTCCTCAAATATCTTCCATCTGAATTTCTTAGTAATTATATGTAGCAGTTTCCAATATCATTATTTCATAAAACTATAACACAGTCATAATCATATTTCCTGACTTTTCTTATCGTACATTTTCTTATTTATTTATTTAACCCCAATTTAGTCCTGGGCCTAATTGATTATTTCAAGTGATTACATATCTTTAATATTACAATATTTATTCAAATAGTCTTTAAATTTCTTCCAGTCTTCTTGGTGTTCCTTTTCTTTCTGGTCACGGATTCTCCCAGTGAGATCAGGCAGTTCCATAAACTCCATCATAGTTATCTTCTCCAAGAATATCGTAGGGGACTTTGTTGAAAGCCTTACAGAAATCAAGATATGTTACATCCACAGCATCTCCCTGATCCACCAAGCTTGTGACTACATAAAAAAAAAAATGCAGAACAGAAACCTATGCTGGCTCCTTTACTAAGTGCTCACAGAACAACTGTTTACTTATATGTTCTAGGACAGACTTCCTCAACCTCGGCCCTCCAGATGTTTTTGGCCTACAACTCCCATGATCCCTAGTTAGCAGGACCAGTGGTCAGGGATGATGGGAACTGCGGTCTCAAAACATCTGTAGGGCTGAAGTTGAGGAAGCCTGTTCTAGGAGCTTTCCTGGGTATTGTCATCAAGCTGATCAGCCAGTAGTTTCCTGGGTCTTTTCTTCTGCTGCCATTTTAAGATGGGGCACACCTGCTCTCCAACAATTCTCAAATACATTTTTCCTATATTTTTAACCCACTGGAATACAAAGTGGAAGAGAAATGCATTAAACATTAGTAGTAGCAGCAGCAGCAATGATAGTTTGCAAGTTACCTACATGTAAGTAACCTACATGCCTATTATTATTCCAAAAACTGTTCCTCCCCCTTTTCAACATTCTTTTATTCATTTTTTTTGGAGGGGAAACCTTCTTTCTTCCCGAACTTTCAGCATGCCAAGATCATGTTGTTGACATGCCAGTGTAAACCCTTACCTCTCATCCAGCTCCCCTGAGTCCATCATGGATGCATGGCTCAAAAATATCTCAGGAAATGAACCTGTCTCCCAAGTAATTGAATCATGCCAGAGCATTGTACTTCCAGCCATCCCTTCTCAATTCATTCTGAGAGCAAAAGGTTCAATCTGCCTTCATTAGTTGCACTGCCCTTGAAACAAGGTGGCAGTGGGAAATAGTGGGTGCCGAACAAGGGCTCTTAGCAATCTGATTAAATCTCCCCAGTGCAAATAGCCTTATCAGACTGTAATCTGTGTGTCTGGGAACGTGATATTTTTGAATTCTTTCCCCAATGCCACTTTACGTGCTGAACGGGTCCTCTGTTGCTTTATGTGGTTTCAAAACAAGAGTTTAGGGGGTGGAAGGAACTAAAGAGTCAAGCTGCTGCACTGTACACAACATCAAACGAGATGGCAAAACAAAGAGAGATCCCTCTTATTCCTTCCTATCAATTATGTCTAGATTCTGAGAAAGATTAGCACACTTTGCATCATAATTTTAGGCCATTATGCTTCTGTAATTCTTTCCCTTTGCATCTCTCCCCAAACTTCTGGAGCTCCAAATTACCCATTCTTGCTTACAAAGTAGAACTGCAATAGCTCCATGTACTGTCTGTCAAGGAGGGAGTTGCCTTCCAGAGTCCTCCCTCCAAGATGCTAATCAATCACATGCAGGCACCGAACGGGTCATCAGGCTTGATGGGCTTCTTCTCTAGCACCAGCTACAGAGCGTCAAGCAGTAAGTCTAACACATGGCATGTCTCTCTCCCTCCCGCCAGGTTAACCTGAAGATTTATAGGGGTGTGAAAATGCCGGCAACCAACCAGTCCCAGCACATGCTCCCATTTTGGGGACTAATTGTTATCACCTGCTTGAGAGCCCCCACCCAGTGGTACTTGCTCACAGGATCACTACTTCATGACACTGTCCCTGCTCCTTTCTAAGTATATACAAGGCCCCTACAGACTTTTTTAGGGGCACCAGCTTTAGGGTGATTTTGTTTTGTTTTAGGAACATAGAAAGCTGCCTTAGGCTCAAGTGAGACCATTCGCCCATCCAGCTCAGTATTGTCTCACTGATAGGCAGTAGCTTTCCAGGTTTTCAGGCTGGTATTTTATTGGGGATGTATTCGTTAGCATGGCAATAATGCTGCATTAGTTGTTATTTTATTCTGCTTTAGTTTGTTCTGCAATGCTATCCCAAAGTGACCGTGTTATTGCCATTTGCAGGGGCTACAGCACAACAAAAGTGGACAAAAATAAGGCAGAGTATTTGAGATATGAGAAGTTACAGGACTTCAGCAGGAAGTTATGAGATATACACTGGTTGGAAATGAAGCAGTGCAACAGCCCCAAAATATTAGCAGGTGCAAACAGTAATAGAAGGCAGGATAACATGTGATCTTCCCCAAAGCATTATGAGCAGAAATTGAATCTGAAATTAAAAAGGATATCTGGAGGGGCCCACAGAGAGCATTATTCATGTACACTTTAATGCAGCTTTTAATTCCTTCAGTACAGTCATGTTGTTGGCACCCATCTGTCTTGGGATAAAATGGAGTGCGCCTCTGGGTATGAAGTCAAACATCTGCATTAGCAGCACCTAAGTGACTTCTCCAGGTCACAAGCCTGGGCAGGGTGTATGGAGGTCCTGGGCTGCCCAGACAACAAGACCCCACTTGGCTTTGCTGACATGGTCAACAGAAAAGCAGAGCAATATGTCTGGCACCAGGCTGGCTGCAGGAATTGCTGGAAGGAGGCATACAAGGCACCATCCAACCAACTTAGTGTAGGGATGTGTATAGATGCTAGGAGATGCTATTTATCCTCTCAGACTGGATTCTCCTGGTATTTCCCCCTATCCTCCCCCTTAAAACGATAATCACGCAAATGGTCTTTTAAAAGGCAAAAATAACATTTACTCTCTCAGAATACTTGTTGAAGAGTAACAGATACAGCAGCTTTGTTCAGGCAGGCTTAAAATTGTATTCCAGTTACATGCTTTTTAAAATGGTGTCTGAGCAATGGAAGTTCAGACATGCAGATGTTCTGCATCACTGGAATGAGGTGAAAGAGCAAAGAGGAAGTGCCAAGCCAGGTGAGGAGAATATATGTGGCTGCACCCTGCCCCTGTCAGCGCACAGTGGGAGTAACTCTCAGAGTTCTCTCTAGCAAACTTACAGTAAAACTCTGAGCTTCAGCTCCTATCATGTGCCTATCTAGCAAACATGCATTGTTAGTTTGACTGCTTTGTAAATATCCAGAGTCCACTCTGGATTTGTGTAGGATTTACTCCTTTGTCTTTGATTCTTCCCAAAAATATCCTGAAAGGCAATGGAGGTTTAGGATCAGAGTTTTCCTTCTCTGACACGGGATACCTTCCTAGGTTGACAAGCCCCATCAGCTGTCACTTTCCCTCTTCAGCACATGCAGAAATTGCCTTCCTGGTGTTATTCGTCTTGTCAGCTCAATCTGCCTGTCTTCACAGGCAGGGAAAGTCATTAACTCACAGAAGATTTGAGACCCTCCTCACCTAGTTTAGCCAGCTAGTCTAAACTGTTCCTGGGGTGTGGCTGCTGTGTCTAGGAGCCACTGATGAGTGCTTAGTGCAGGGCAGGAACCAAAGGTGGACAAACCAGCCCAGAAGGACCTTGTTCCTATTACTACTGGTGTGCCATGCACACTAATAAAACAGCAGCAGCATCTTATTGTGACTGTACACAAGGTTAGTCGTACCATTAGACAGCATGATAGGCTGCAGTCAGTGCTTTATTTTCTTTTTAAAAAATGTTTAGAGGCACTCTCATTTTCCTACTCATATTGAAAAACTGCCCCTCAGTGAGGCCAAACTTCGATTCACAAAATGTTTAGGGGTATGTGTAACCCTGCATTCCTCCCCCCCCCCCCCCCGAGAAAAAAAGCACTGGCTGCAGTGATAAGTTGAGGGCTGTCATTCAGTGGCAGAGCCTCTGCTTTGCATACAGAAGGTCCTAGTTTCGATCCCAGATATCTTCAGGTAGGATTGAGAATGATTCTCTGCCTGAAATCCTGGAGAGCTGCTGTGAGTCAGTGTAGACAATGCTGAGCTGGTGGAACAAATTTCAATTAAGGAACTTGTTCAGATTTTAGTTGCCCAAGCATGATACCTAGATCCTGCTGCCAAAGACCCTGGTTTGAATTCTCTGTTGTTTTTCAATTTGACTTTCAGATCATTTGCATGTCTACCCTGTGCTCCACCAATATATTTGTGATGTGTAGATGCACTCTTGTGCAAAGGTAAGACTCCATTCAAACAGGATATTGATGTGCCTTTGGCCATGATAATGGTGGCTAATGGTGCTCACCAGCATAGCCTCTACTTAGTCCCCTCCTTATGCATCCAACAAATGCTACTCTAATACTAATCCAACATTAGTCCTGCTCAGAGCAGACTTATTGAAATTGACACAACTAATTTAAGTGAGTATCTCTGTGTGAAACTTAGCTGAATATTCCAATCAGCACAAATTGGGCTGTCCCTCCACACACACACACCAAGCAGTTCCTCTGCATCTTGATTTGCAGAAATTACCAGCAGCTACTTGGCCCAAATAGACAGCTGGTTCAACCTGTACTGCAGGATTCAGGGTGATGAACTCTAGCTCAGTGGTAAGAAATCTGCTTTGCATGCAGAAGGTACAGAGCTGATGGACCAAGGAACTGACTCAGTATAAGAAAACTTCCTATGTGCCTGTGGCAAGTAAGAGGACAGCTAACCTAACAGATCTCTTGTGGAAGAGCCTTAGCACAGTGGTAGAACATCTGCCTTGCATGCAGTAGGTCCCAGTTTTGATACCTGGCATTTCCTGGTAGGGCTGCTAAAGGATCTTACCTGAAACCTTGGAGAGCTGCAACCAGCAGTGTAGGCAGTATTGAGCTAGGTGGACCAAAAGCAGCTTCCTGCGTCCCTTCATGATAGACCATGGAGGAGAAGCAAGGCCAGTTTACCTGCCCATTCTCTTCTGTAAAGTAAAGGTAAAGGTACCCCTGCCCGTACGGGCCAGTCTTGACAGACTCTAGGGTTGTGCGCCCATCTCACTCAAGAGGCCAAGGGCCAGCGCTGTCCGGAGACACTTCCGGGTCACGTGGCCAGCGTGACATCGCTGCTCTGGCGAGCCAGAGCTGCACAAGGAAACGCCGTTTACCTTCCAGCTAATAAGTGGTCCCTATTTATCTACTTGCACCCAGGGATGCTTTCGAACTGCTAGGTTGGCAGGCGCTGGGACCGAACAGCGGGAGCGCACCCCGCCACAGGGATTCGAACCGCCGACCTTTCGATCGGCAAGCCCTAGGCACTGAGGCTTTAACCCACAGCACCACCCGCATCTCTGTTCTCTTCTGTACTCCAGCCTTATTCTCCTTCTTGCAACTTGACAATGGATTCAACCCCACCCACATCCGATTGCCTGGTGGAGCAGCATTGCTAATACATCAGTCAAATTTCCACTTTAGAAATGGGATCAGGCAGTGCTTTTTTTCTTTAAAAAATGTTTAGGGGTACTCTCATTTTCCTACTTATACTGCCCCTCAATGAGGCCAAATTTAGATTCACAAAATGTTTAGGGGTATGTGTACCCCTGCGTACCCCCAGAAAAAAGCACTGGGATCAGGTTATCTGCACCCCCAAAATCTTTGGCAAGTATGCACGAATAGTAGGGGATGCTTTCTCTCTTTCTCTATGGATGCTACAATGGATGAACTCTGTGGATGCTACTCAACAAAATAATGAGGGAGGGAGCTGAAGCAAAACACACGGAGAAAAGCTTCTTCACTTTCCAATAGTAACTAATCAGAGATTGTCTCTGCCTGCCTGCCTCCTCCTGGTGATTATGAAGATTTGATGGCTGTTGTTAAGGAGTCTCATCACATCTCAGAAGAATAAATCTGCCCTCCAGAGAATCTCTTTCTCCTTATGGCCAGGATCACCACATCTTTCAAGCCAGGGGATTTAGCTCCTTTTGACAGCAGCATCGCTCTGAGCTGCAAGTGCTGCCTTGCCACCATCCACCAAAGGATGGAGAGGTCACCCTCTGAACTTACAAAAAGACACAAAATCTATCTCTTGAAAGCAATCAATACCTTCTATAGCAGGAGTGGTGAACTTCAGGACAGGGAATTAAATGTGGCCTTCCAGGCTTCTCCATATGGGCCTCATGACTCTGTCCTGGCCACACTCCTTTCTATGTCTAAGTCACTGTTTGCTGGTCAGGCCCTGCACCCTTCTTGAATGATTTTGTCTGGCTGAAATGTGTCCTTGAACTCTCATAATGCTTCTCTCATGCTTGGATGGAGGTGTGTCTGTGTGTCTGTATGTGCACACATGTGTGATTTTTGCATGGCTGGAATGTAGCCAACTATAAAAAGGTAAGAGTCAGATGCACTGTCTCACCTGTTTTAGCCGCTGGCCCTACCCACCAGTGGTGTTTGGCCCCCAGGAAGTTTGTCCACCAGGGAATTCTTAAGCCAAAATAGGTTCCCCACCCCTGACCTACATAGCCACAGCTCTGATGCTTTTTTCTGTAAGAGTTCAAACTTTTAGAATAGATACAGTGGTACCTCAGGTTACAGATGCTTCAGGTTACAGACGCTTCAGGTTACAGACTCCGCTAACCCAGAAACAGTGCCTCGGGTTAAGAACTTTGCTTCAGGATGAGAACAGAAATCACGTGGTGGCAGCAGGAGGCCCCATTAGCTAAAGTAGTGTCTCAGGTTAAGAACAGTTTCAGGTTAAGAATGGACCTCCAGAACGAATTAAGTTCTTAACCTGAGGTACCACTGTACTTTCTTCCCAATTCATTTTTGCTTAAGGGGCTGCCTCCTTTTCAGAGTGAAGGTGAACAGGTGAGCACTCCGAAATGTATCCTTCTCAGACTGTATGTTGCCTGAACTGATTAGACTTAAAAACTCCCACCAGGGCTGAGACCACTGGCACTCAACAGGATATAATCTCAGCCAGCATAAAATGGTGACATTTGGTTAATATTGCATAGCCTTGGATGTAGCTATGCCAGGTGGAAATCTTGCTAAGACTTTTCAAAGGGCCAAGGAGTTTCTACCTGAATAACAAGAAACTTCCCCCATCCCCAACTCAGAAATCCTCTCAGCAAGACAGACTTACGAAGCCAACCACTGAACTCCAAAAGAAACTTGAAATGTTCCTGCTGGGTGAGCTTCAACAGTCTTGGCTCATTTAGCAATCATTCTCAACCTTCCTGTCTTTCTGTCACTTGTGCCTTCAGAGGCTTGAAACTTGGCTATTGTGATGCTCTCTACATGGGGCCAGCCTTGAAAATAGTTCAGAGGCTAAAACTAAGTGCAGAATGTTATGGCAAGTGAGTGAGACCCTGGAAGCTTGGTGAAGCATTACCTCGGTGGTGCAGAATGCTGGTGGCCCAGCTGTGCCCCTATCTGGACAGGGATAGCCTAGCTTCTGTTGTCTATGCTCTGGTAACCACTAGGTAAGAACCCTGCAATGCATTATACATGCTGCTACCTCTGAAGGAAGCTTGGAAACTTCAGCTAGTGCAGAATTCGGCTGCCAGGTTTGAACACGTAACGCCGGTGCTGGCCCTACTGCACTGGCTGCCAGTTAGTTTCTGGACCCCATTCAAAGTTCTGGTTTCGACCTATAAAGCCTTAAATGGCTCAGGACCACAATACCGCAAGGGCTGTCTCTCCCCATATGAAGTGACTCAGACCCTGCGATCATCATGTGAGGCCCTTTTCTGTGTGCCTCCTCCCCAAGAGGTTCTGAGGGTGGCAACACAAGAAGGGGCCTTTTCTGTGGTGGCTGCTTATTTGTGGAATGCTCTCCCAAGAGAGGTTCACCTATCGCTCCCTTTATTATACACCTTTAGGCACCAGGTGAAAACATTTGTCTTCAACTAGGCCTTTGGCTAATAAACATCCTAAATCCTTTTAAATGTGTTTGTGGGAGGGATGGGGGATTGTTGTTTTGTTTTGTTCCTGTTCTTGTTTTTATGATTCATTTTCTGTTTTTATTTTTATGCTGTGAACCACAAAAAGCTCCACAAAGAACCTCCCCTATTTGCAAGGCCATAGCCAGGACCTTCAAAAGGCACCTTCCCCTGAAGAACCCAAAGCCTCACCATGTACATCTCCTGTCTAGTAACACAGGTTGCTGATTCAGAGCTGCCAGTGGCCCTGAAACTTCTGAGCTGCATTTTCTGTGGGCTCTGGCATCAGACTAGACCATGACAGGGGCTTAAGTGGTAGGTTCTCACTTAGCATGTCCAGCATTCCCGAAGAGTTGCTACTACTTGGAAGAAAACAGTACATCTCCTCATCCTGATGAGATCCTAATGTTGTTGGACTCCAACTCCCATCAACTTAAGTCAGCATAGTCAAGGATGATGGGAACTGTAGTCCAGCAACACCCAGAGGGCATGAGGCTGAGAAAAGCTGATGTAGAGAACACTGGGATAGAGGGACTAATTGCACGATCTGGAATAAGGAATATTCCAAAATTCAGAAATGTTTGTGGAAGATACTCCCACTAGAACAGCTGTGGGGAGCTGTGGGGAGCCTTTGGCCTGCCAGTTTTTGCTTAACTACATGATCATTGGCCATGCTTGCTGGGGCTTGCGCTTGCGAGTTGTGGTTCAGCAACATCTGGAGAGCCAAGGGTTCCCCACACCTGCAGTAGACTGCTCTATACAGAGCTCTGTGAGTCAGTCATATTTGTAGAGGAGAGGACAAATGGGCAGTTTCTTTTAATCAACATGGAATTCTCTGGGCTAGAGAAGATGACCCAAAGCATCTGAGGCAGGTGGGCTATCATCTCTTAATCTTCATAAGTCTTGAGAAAAAAAGCCACATACAGGCAGAAAAGTGCCTCTTTCATGAGAAAATGACATGCACAGTATTTCAAAGGGTCATCTTTTATGCTTCAATCAGTGAGCCCAAAATACTTTCCAAATAAAGCATTTCTTTGCTAGGAATTCTAGAAAGAGAGGAATCTCGGGTATCAAAGCAGCTATTATGCAGGCCAGTTTGACAGCAGATAAATATGAGAATGGTTCCAATGGGTCCATTACGTTGCAAATATTAGGTAACAAAATCCCCACTAGGCCAAGTGAGGCAGTGGCTATTATCCATTCTGTGCACATAATAGGTTCCATGATGCTGATATAAATATTAAAAAGATAATGTGTACAAAACTACATCAGCAACAACACTCCCAACTTCTCTGGGGAGCCCATAATTCCCTTTAATTTTGTTCAGGTGCTGAGTGCCATTGATTATATACCCAAAACAATACCACCCACGTTCAAGCCAGAAGTCAGATTCCTTTTCTGCAGGTGGTAGAGTCAAGGTCTCAAAATGAGAAGGGGAAAGGCACACAGGACCGATCCTAGAAGTACTGTTGCTGGGTGATTCTGTGTGGCCAGAGGCTCTGCAGCCCAAGAAGGTGGCACTGTCATCATCAGAGGCCTCCATTGCAGATGATGTAGTGAGACCAGCAGTAGGACAAGTCTGGGGAATATTTGGCCCTCCAGATGTTGCTGAACTACAAGTCCTATCACACCAGCAAGCAATAGAACATTAGAAGAACCAAAACAAGAAAAGGAATGATTCTGATCAGTGAAGCAGGGAGCTTTCAGATATGCTAGAAAAGGGGCAGGGGGAAGTGGGATGTTAGTCAAGCAAAGGCTTTACAGTGGTGGTGCCTCACTTATGGAATGCACACCCCAGAGAGGCTCACTTAGCAACTATGCTATGGACTTTTGGTAGGGTTGCCATATTTCAAAAAGTGGAAATCTGGACACCATTTTGTTTTTTTAGGAAGTTCACCCCCCCCCCATCAACACTTCCAATATGTGCTGCCATATGCTGGGGTTTTCCCGGACATTTAAACCAATTTTTACTAGACACCATTTTCAACAGGTGAATCCCAACGATGGCAGTCCTACTTTTAGGCAACGTTCTTTCTCTTCTTTTATTTATTTCTTCATCTTGAAAGGAAACTGGTAAAATATGGGCTGAATGTAGTAACTGTTAGGTGGATTTGTAGATGGTTGACTGACAGAATCCAAAGAGTACTCATTAATTGTTCCCCATCATCCTGGGGAAAAGTGAGGAATGGGGTGCTGCAGGGCTTATGTCCTGGGCCCGTTGTTCTTCAACATCTTTATAATCAACTTGGATGAAGGAATTAAGGGGATGCTCATCAAATCTGCAGATGACACCAAACTGGGGGGGGGGGGGTAGCTAATGCCACAGAAGATAGAATCAAAGTTCAAAATGACCTTAACAGATTAGAGAACTGGGCTCAAGCTAACAAAATGAATTTCAGTAGGGCAAATATAAGGTGCTGCACTTAGGCAGGAAGAACCAGATCCACAAATATAGGATGGGGGATACCTGGATTAACATCTGTACATGTGAAAAGGATCTAGGGGTCTTGGTGGAACACAAGCTTAACATGAGTCAACAGTGTGATGCAGCAGCAAAAAAAGTGAATGTTATTTTTGGCTGCAACAACAGAAGTATAGTGTCCTGATCAAAGGAACTAATAGTAGCACTTTATTCTGCCTTGGTCAGACCATGCCTGGAATACCGTGTCCAGTTCAGGGTGCCACAACTTAAGAAGGATGTTGACAAGCTGGAATGTGTGGAGGAGGGCAAACAAGATGATCAAGGATCTAGAAGCCAAGCTTTGTGAGGAACGGTTGGAGGAACTGGGTATGTTTAGCCTGGAAAAAAAGAGGCTGAGAGGATATATGATAGCCATCTTCAAATATCTTAAGGGCTGTCACATGGAAGATGGAGCAAGCTTGCTTTATCCTGCTCTAGAGGGTGGGACTTGAACCAATGGCTTCTGAAAGCAAGAGCTGTTTGACAGTGGAAAAGTATCCCTTGGGAGGTTGTGGCCTCTCATTCCTTGGAGGTTTTTAAGCAGAGGTTGGATGGCCATTTGTGATGTATGTTTTAGCTGAAATTCCTGCATTGCAGGGGGTTGAACTAGTTAGGGTCGCCATATTTTGAAGAGCAAAAAAAACCCAAAACACATTTGCTGACTTCTGCTTTTAACTATGGATTGCTATGATGACTCTACCCATGAAAAAGAGGCTGTGTCCTGGAAAAAGAGGCCATATGGTAACCCTGAGACTTGGGGTCCCTTCCAACTCTACAATTGTTTGATTCTATTAATCTGTCCAGAAGTGCAGTCACTAGGACTAGCCATAAGTAGGAAGGCGGGCAGGCTGGGGCTGGCTGAAGATTGAATGAGGATGTTCCACCATAATGGAACAGCCTCTACTGCCCATGTATGATCTGAAAGCAGCGCAGTTATTCATGACACAGGTTGGCTACCTAAGAGAGTACTAGACCCTGTTTTTTTCCATCAGCTGAGTACATTCCTTTCTGTTCTTCAGAGGGTTTGAACTTCCCTCTAATAACTCAACCCTGGCATGTGCTACCTTGTCATATTTTCAAATCACAAACAGTAGAGCCTCGGTCTTTGGAAAAAAATAAAAAGCAATAAAACTGTCAGCTCTGAAGACATCTGCCTGCGAAGAGTTGTTGTTGAAAAATGGGGGCTTTGGAAAAGATCGCTGCACAAACCTTTGGTGAACCCAGGCACTGTTCTACGATTGCTCGGTTAACACTGTTCTAGAAGGGGTGTGTGTACATGCATACCTACAGAGAGAAAGGGGGGGGAGAGGGGGAGGGAGAGAGGGGGAGAGAGAAGGAATATCACTTTCAGCTGTGGACTTGTTCCCATGAGGAGCAAAAGAGTACAATCTTTGCAGATACCAGTGACAGATGGATTTGATAATCAAAACCCCAATGACACCTACACTGTGTCGCTGCCGCCAGACATGGATGTCACCTGAGTTTATTAAGAGAAAGACCCAACACACAATATTTGTTTTGCTTTGAGACAGAGAGGTCATCCACCCACATCCAACTTGTAAGCCCAATGGTATTACAATAGATGGGGCTACTTATCTCTATCGGGATGCAGCAGGCCTTGCTAACAAAATCATTCTCCATACTCCAAAATGGAGTCACTTCTCTGGCTCTCCAGAGAATACACTGATATTTCCTTTGGCTGTGCGCCCCCCCCCCCCCCGCTTTTGCTTTTTCTAGCTGCTTCAAACAAATCCTCCTTAAAATAAACATATTTTCACATAATTGTCAGGTTTCCTCTTATTTGCTTTTCAGATATTCATTTCTACTGGACCTCAGCTTGTTGGTGGATTCCAGCTTTCTGAATACCAGCTTCTGGAAACCGCAGGAAGCAAGAGTGCTCTTGTGGTCGAATCCTGCTTGCTTGTTTCCTTCAAGCAACTCTTCAGCCAGTGCAATAGTATGTTGGACTAGATGAGCCTTTGGCCTAATTCAGCAGAAGTTTCTTATGTTTTTATATCTAACTAGCAATAGCCAATCATGGGGTCTGAAGAGAATTAGATTTCAACAATATCCAGACAGCATCAGGTTTGGGAAGGCTGATCAAGGATTTCTTAGATTAATCTAGTTAGTAGAGAATGTGTAGTTTGTGTCAGTTCTAGGGAGAGCAGTGGCTCAGTGGTAGAGCATATTCCTTGCATTCATATTCCTGAAGGAGCATCTCCCCCCCCCCCCCATCGTTCAGCCCGGACACTGAGATCCAGTGCCAAGGGCCTTTTGGCGGTTCCGTCATTGTGAGGAGGTTACAGGGAACCAGACAGAGGGCCTTCTCGGTAATGGCGCCCGCCCTGTGGAACGCCCTCCCTTCAGATGTGAAGGAAATAAGCAGCTATCTTATCTTTAAAAGACATCTGAAGGCAGCCCTATTTAGGGAAGTTTTTAATATTTAATGCTGTATTGTTTTTAACACTTGATTGGGAGCTGCCCAGAGTGGCTAGGGAAACTCAGCCAGATGGGCGAGGTATAAATAATAAATTATCATTATTATTACTATTATTATTATTATTATTATTATTATTATTATTATTATTATTCAGAAGGCCCCAGGTCCAACCTCTAGCATATCAGAGTAGAGCTCAAAGAGCCTCCTCTCTATCAGCCTGGAGAGTCACCACCAGTCACTGTAGGCAGTGCTAAGATAGGTGGACCAGCAGTGTGACTCAGTATAAGGCAGCTTTCTATGTTCCTAAGTGCATGGAATCCTATGACTCAGGTGAGTTGAGGGGAGAAACATGTAGCTCAATGACAGAATATCTGATTTGCAAGCAAAAGGTCCTAGGTTCGATCTACAGCATCTCCAGTTAGGTAGGGTTGCCTGGGGGGTGGGGTGGGGACAAAGTTGTTGATCTTTTATCCCATCTAATTTGGGGGAAATTCCGCCCAGGTGCAATTTTTGATGGGCAAATCCTAGCAATGTCCGCGACATTCCATACATATGGCAGCCCTAAAATTAGGCTCAGTAAACGCTGGAGACCCACTTCCAGTAAGTGTAGGGTACTGAGCTAGGTAGACCAATGTTGTTACTCAATGTTGTGCTCCTTTCAGTTCCTTTGGTTATTTTGTCTCTTTTTTAATCTCCATAGTCAGTCATGTCATTTCACTTTTTGATCCAGGCATCAGCAATAGAAGAATGCAACACCAGCTTGGGATTTAAAATGGGAAATGACTTTGTTAATTATAATTCTAGAGGATCTGCAATACGTCAAAATGCTAGCTCCTAAAACCTCTTCCCACCAGTGCAGTGCAAGTTCCTACTAATATGAAGCGTTAGGGCATTTCCTTACATCTCAAACCTTTCAGGCCAATTTCCTTGGCTCAGGCCTAGGGCTCAACAAAACCTACAAAGAAAAGAATATTTTTTATTGATTTTTTATTCTTGGTTACAGTCCTTCTGCAAGGTTGGAGAATTTCAATTCTCATCAAGGAACATTCAGCAAGTTGGCCTCCTGGTTTTTGCCATGTGAATGTTTGGATGCAACTGTATATCCTATTTTAATGCTGTTTAATAATGGTAATACTGTTGAAGGAAGAAAAGTAATAGCCCTTAGTCCAGTTCTCCTCCCTTATATCATGTTCTGCTGAGACTTGAGGTTCACAGTGAGTGCAAGCAGTCCGAGTTTCTTCCGAGCAGGTCAAGTCTAAGGAGAAATGGGTACATAGGGCAGCTCCCAGTGAGTCCTGCTGGCTGAACTCTGTAAAGATGTGGTTGCAAAGGGTGAGTTGAGGACTAAAATCCTTTGCGGCTGTTCCTTAAACAGTCCTTGTCTCATTATGGACCATTCAGCTTCTGCAAGTTGTATGAGATGGAAGGGTGGCTAGGGAGTTGTCCTCTGGAAAGTGTGGTAGGGCCACAAAATAGAAAGCAGAGTAGAAGGCACTCACCACCACCATCCAGGACAAAGTGGCAAGTACCTAATACTCATTCAAATCTTCACCAGAGCTCTGTGGCACCCTAAGAGCAGGGGCCATTAATGCTTAGCCCATTGCCTTCATTCACCAATATGAATTAAGAAGAACTTTTCATTCAACAGTAAGTGAGCTGATATTTCATACCCTTCAACATTTCTCTGATGAAAAGAGGGGTGTCCCCAGGGGTGTAGGAACTGGGGTGCAATCCAACCCAGGTGTCATCCCTGAGGGGGTGACAAAATGACACACTGCAGGGGGTGGTCATTACCGCAGGGCCTGGTCTGCAGTGCACCTTAGCCACGTGTCTCTCCCGGGAGTGACACGGTGGCTCGGGGCCCCACACTGCCCAAAATGGCAGTATGGGGCTTGAGTCTGCCAGGCGGACTCTGTGGGCAGCTTGCCATGCTGCCCCCCCCTGCACGGCTGCCCTGCCCCTGCAGCTCTGGGTGCTGGCACAGCTAGCTACACCCATGGATGTCCCATTTAATAATAATAATAATAATAATAATAATACCTGGTCCATCTGACTGGGTTGCCCCAGCCACTCTGGGCAGCTTCCAACATATATAAAAACATAATAAAACATTAAACATTTTTTTAAAAAAAACCCTCCCTATACAGTGGTACCTCGGGTTAAGAACTTAATTTGTTCCGGAGGTCCATTCCGAACCTGAAACTGTTATCAACCTGAGGCACTACTTTAGCTAATGGGGCCTCCCACTGCCACCGCATGATTTCTGTTCTCATCCTGAAGCAAAGTTCTTAATCCGAGGTACTATTTATGGGTCAGTGGAGTCTGTACCCTGAAGCGTCTGTAACCTGAAGCGTCTGTAACCCGAGGTGCCACTGTACAGGGCTGCCTTCAGATGTATTCTAAAGGTTGTATAGTTAATTATCTCCTTGGCTCAGGGGTTGCATAACTCCATACCCTCCAACATCTCTCCAATGAAAATAGATACATCCTAAGGAAAAGTGGGACATTTGGGGATCAAATCAGCTTCTGTAAATATGGGACTGTCCCTGGGAAACAGGGACAGTTGGAGGGCAAATGGTCAGAGATGACAGGAATTGTAACTCAGTGGAGGGCACCACTTTTGCTCTGACCACTCCACCATACTGGCTTTCACCAATGTCATTAGTAACGGGTAATGCATCATGATAACACAGACAGATAGACTCTTTTGTGTGTAAATGGATAATCATTTTTAAAAGATAAAATTAAAGTTAAGTGCTGTCTAACCTTAATCTGACTGGGGGAGAATATAAGTGGCAAAGGCTTCTAACTGAGTGACTGTGTCAGTGTATAATAGAGTGAATGATGTAACAGTAAGAAAGTTAAGAGATTCCTGTTGCCATGTGATTTACTGTGTTCAAATGGCTTCTCCTGATCTGAAATGCTCTTAATTTAATAGACAAACATCCCAGGATGAAGGTTGGCTTGAGACTCAGCTGATGGGATAAACATCAAGAGATTGAAGACCTGCTGGGGGAGTCTATAATTCCCTTATTCAAATTCCAAAGTGCTTCCTTAAAATGAAATGTTGCTAAGGGAAGTGGTACCATCAGGCTATGTTTAAAAAGCAGAAGTGTGTGATTTGGGGTGCAATGCTTCAGCATCAGGGCACCATTAGCTAGAGCAATGCGGAAGGGCTGAAAAGCAACCACACTCTTTCTCCTTTTGATTGCTAAAGAGAGTGCTCATGAAACACACACATTAAGTGAGGCTTTAGAACCATTTCTAAAGGCAGCTTAGAAAGACTTCAGGGGATTCAGCAAAGTGTTTGCACCTTCAAGCAATGAGTTGACATCATAGGTCAGCAGATGGGAGAGAGAATAAAAATTGGAGCAAGGGCTAAGTGCAGAAGTGTACTATGTAGCGGGGGGTTGTCAGCCTGGGGGCTGCATTCCCTTTCGGGAAATCTTCCAAGGGCCATGTTCCAAAGGTGGGTGGAAGCAGAAGCAAAAGTGGGTGGAGTAAGGAGTGTCAATCTTATATTTGTGCAGTAGGCTAGTCTGTAGACACACACACACACACACACACACACACACTCACTCACACACACACACACACCCCTGTATCCTCCATCACAAGTGAGAGGCATTGTCAGAGTTCAAGGACACATTCCAGCTAGCAGGGGCATCTTACCCATAGAGGCTAGTGGCGCGGGACGCCAGGGTGCCAAGTTCTGGAGGGCGCCAGGGAAGAGGAGGAGGCTGGACGTGGTGCCTCCCAGCATCAGCTCGCCGCCCTCTCCTGCCTCCGCCATGCTGCACCGAAGCAGCGCCATGCCTGGAGCCTCTGTCTGCCGTGGCCACTGTGGCCAGCTGAGCCAGGAGGTGCCACTTCCAGCCTCCGCCTCTTCCCCACCAAAGGAGCCACCCTCCAGCCGCTGCCCGCCTCCTCCAGCCCTGCCGGCAGTGCTGCCCTCCCTAAAAAAAGGTGGACAACTCTGGGAAATGGGGGGGGGGCATGCCAGAGGGAGCTTTGCACCACAGCGCCAGATATGCTTAAGACGGTCCTGCCAGCTAGGCAAAAACATCCAAGGCTCGTGAGCATGGGAAGAACTTCAAGGGCTAGATGGACCTCATTTTGCCTGCAGGTCCTGACCCCAGCAGGTTGTCATGGCAACACCTGCCTGCATCTCACTCCTCTTTTGGGAAAAGCAATATCAGCGCGCACACACAACGCAACCAGCTGCTCTATCTTCTTGTTTGCATGTTCAGAGAGCAAAGTTGGGAAAGCAGGGGCAGCAAGAATTGTTGGAAAGGCTCTAGATCAGTGGTAGAGTATCTGCTTTGCATGCAAAAGATCCTATACTCAAGCCCAGGCTGAAACACTGGAAGCCTTCTGATAGCTAATGCGGAGCTAGTTGGTCTGGCTCAGTAGATGGCAGCTTTCTATGTTCTTATTTAAATCAGCACTTTCTTCTTAGGGGAAGGGCTGTAGTTCAGTAGGTAGAGCATATACCTTGGATGCTGAAGGTCCCTGGTTCAATCCCTGGCATCTCCAGGTTGGACTTGGATTGACTCCTATCTGAAAACTTGGACAGCTGTTGCCAGTCACTGTGGATCTTAATTAGCTTGATGGACCAATGGAGCAACTCAGCATAAGGCAAAATACTTATATTATATTTCTATGACAATTCCCAGCAGCACCAGCAGGCATCATGACCATAGGTTAGGACTGATGGGGATCTAGCAGTATCTGGAAAGACACAAATTTGCCACTCCTGGAGTAGACAGTGCTAGGCTAGATGGGAAATGTTATGGGGTTTGGGGTGCCAGAATTTGGGGTTGCCTGGATTTAGTAAATGCTAGAGTTTAATAAATGCTTGGAGAGTTAAAATGGAAGCCAGACCTTAATAGCTGGGCTCAGTTTCCCTGGTCCAGGCTAACCTGATAATGGCTGAGTCATTAAGCAAACAAAGGGGACAGGGAGATGAGTGATTAACAAAGCAGAGTTTCTGTGTCAGTCAGAAAATGTGTGAAGCCCCTAGGCCAGGAGTAGGGTTTCAGGCTTGCAGTTTGCTCTCCTGTGCTCTAGGGGGAAAGGTTTCTCAGTCGGTAAGCAGCAATGCAACAGATAAGCAATGAAGGCAGCTGCCTAGTTCAATGTTAGGAGTTATGTGCATGGGAGAGCAAGACAAGCTGCAGGGCAACACACAAGATGTCTGATGTCTGCTTGAACCCAGGACTGTGCCTATGTAAGAAGCAATACTCTAGGAGTAAAACGCTGGCAACCCCTCCATCACAGCCTAAGATGGTGTAAGGCAGTTTCCTCTGAACCTAGGCTCCAGGACAGTAGCATGGTGGTAGAGCACCTGCTCTGCATGCAAAAGTTCAGTCCCCAGAATCTCCAGTTTGGTCTGGGAGATACCCTTCTCACACCAGTCCCTGTCCAACTAACATGTATTGCAGATTCAATTTGATTATTTAATTTCTATACCTTTTAATATATTTATATAAGTGGTGTATGGAAAACTGAGGCAACAACACACAACTTAAACAACACATTACAAAAACACAAAGTTGCATATAGAAATGTCACATTAATACAAAGATAAAAGGTAAAGGTACCCCTGACTGTTAGGTCCAGTCGCAGACGACTCTGGGGTTGCGCACTCATCTCGCTCTATAGGCTGAGGGAGCCGGCATTTGTCCGCAGACAGCTTCTGGGTCATGTGGCCAGCATGACTAAGCCGCTTCTGGTGAACCAGGGCAGCACAGGAAAATGCCGTTTACCTTCCTGCCACAGCAGTACCTATTTATCTACTTGCACTTTGATGTGCTTTTGAACTGCTAGGTGGGCAGGAGCTGGGACCCAACAATGGGAGCTCACCCCGTCACAGGGATTCGAATCGCCAAGCCCTAGGCTCTGTGGTTTAGACCACAGCGCCACCTGTGTCCCTTAATACAAAGATACTAATATATGAAAATCAATATCAATTCATTTTCCTTCTGACCAGACCCTCCCTCTCAGCCTCTGGTTTCTCATCCAGGGTCCAAACAAACTCTCAGTTCACCCAAAATTGTCTCACAACAAGAGAAGATCCTGGAAACAGTGGAGTTCACTCTAGACTCACACTCTAGACTTGCTTTTTATGGGCAGGTCCAAGGCGGGTGATACTTCTCCAGGCTGCTCACAGCTGTGTCTCATTCAGCTACATTCAGCGTCCCCGCTCCTCCACATGCAGCTGCTGGGTGACCTTGGGCTAGTCACACTTCTCTGAAGTCTCTCAGCCCCACTCACCTCACAGAGTGTTTGTTGAGGGGGAGGAAGGGAAAGGAGATTGTTAGCCCCTTTGAGACTCCTTCAGGTAGTGATAAAGCGGGATATCAAATCCAAATTCTTCTTCTCTTCTACATTCTCCACACCCAGGGCAGCAGCAGGTCTCTTGGTGTAAATTCAAATTTCCTTCTGTATGTGTGAATAACCATTTATTGTTCATGTGTTGTTATGTAAAACAACTAAAATATGCTTTAAAAGGGTATTAAGAACATGCAAGCAGGGAGTTCAAGCGGTGAAGAGAGCCTTCCAGCTCTAAGAGAGAAAGAGAGAACAACATTATTTCATTTTAACAAACATCAGAATCAAATTAACCAACAACCAAATGCTGATTATTATTTCCAATTTGTTCGCTGAGATTTAATGACCATTGATGGGTTATGTATCACTGACAGAGACACTGAAAAGTCCTACAAATACGTTTTTAATGATCAAATCCCATTTAATGTACACTGCTCAATCTCACATTAAGGAGAAATTACATACGTGGCTTAGTGTATCATTGCAAGGCACAAGCTCTAAAAAGAATTTGTTGTCTCTTTATAATGGGACTCTTGACAATGCAGCTATTCTTCAGAAGAAGTTGTTGGAGGCCGGGCTGACCTACAGTTCCATTAGATCAGGGATGGGCAACTGGGATTCTTCAGAAGATGCTGAACATTGGCTCACATAATTCTTGGCCATTAACTATGTCACCTGGGGCTGATGGAAACTGAACTACAACTGGGGCTCCATAGCTTCCCCATCCTTACACTGGATAATTGTACTGGGAAATTCCTCTTTCGGGGCCTAATGAGCAACCATGTGCCCTTTCTTTATCCTGTTTAAGAAAGGGATCCACCTGGGAAATGAAAAAGCTCAGAAAGAGGCCATGCTTTGCATATAGACAGTCCCAAGTTTCACATGTAAAATTTCATGCATTTTTGCCATAATATGTATATTTTTGATGTATGGAAAAATATGATGTATGGAAGTGAGAGCTGGACCATAAAGAAGGCTGATCGCCAAAGAATTGATGCTTTTGAATTATGGTGTTGGAGGAGACTGTTGAGAGTCCCATGGACTGCAAGAAGATCAAACCTATCCATTCTGAAGGAAATCAGCCCTGAGTGCTCACTGGAAGGACAGATCCTGAAGCTGAGGCTCCAATATTTTGGCCACCTCATGAGAAGAGAAGACTCCCTGGAAAAGACCCTGATGTTGGGAAAGAGTGAGGGCACAAGGAGAAGGGGACAACAGAGGACGAGATGGCTGGACAGTGTTCTCGAAGCTACCAGCATGAGTTTGACCAAACTGCGGGAGGCAGTGGAAGACAGGAGTGCCTGGTGTGCTCTGGTCCATGGGGTCACGAAGAGGCAGACACGACTAAACGACTAAACAACAACAACATGTATATTTTTGGAAGTATTTCCAATAATAATAATAATAATACTTTTAGTTGCTTTTTTTCACACAGTGACCCAAGCAACCTTAAAACCAATTAAAAACATTCAATAGCAATCTAAAAACACAGCTGTACAGATAAAATGGAGGACTTGCAGATCTCACCCCACTAATAGAGACCAAAATTAAGGGCCAAAAGCCTGGATAAAGAGAAAAGCTTTTGCCTGGAGCCTAAAAATGAATATAGGTGGTGCCAGGCATGCTTCCATGGGGACAGCATTCCACAAGTCAGGGGCCACCACGGAAAAGGCCCGATCTAGTATTGCTACACTTTGAACCTCCTGTGGAGAGGGTACACGAATAAGGGCTTCAGATGATGATCACGGGGTCTGGGTTGGTTCATGTGGGAAAGTTTGTGCACACTTTCCCTCTATAAGCACTTTTTTGATTGGAGGACAGCTCTGCAATATTCAGAGAACATTTCAAAGGATAGCTTCATGTTAGTTCACATATATTATGAATCTTAGGTTTGTTCCCTTTATAGCTCCATACTTCCTCACTGATTCCTTTACACTGACTCTGCATTCAGTCACTGAAGACCATAAATACATCTTGTCATTTTTTTTAATGATTATTGTTGGTTTGGATTTTATGAATATTGATACAAAGCAACTGTGGGGATGATATTAAATACATTAGACAATTTTAAATCCACCCCTTTCCCTCATCCCTCTTTAGAGCTTCATCCAATATGAATCAATATTGGCTTAATAATTAACACGTTTAAACATTTTTTATGTCTATTACATGGGTGGAAGCTCTATGTTTATTTTATGAAGATGAAATATTTAGTTTCAAGGGAATTTGAGTTTGCTGTCATCCCAGCTTCAGATCAGTCCTTTCAACGGTGCCTAAGGGGGAATCTCTGTCTTCCAGACATAACAGACGCTTTCTGGATTCCCCATTGCCCTCACCAAAGGCCCTTCAATACAGGCTTAAAATGCTCAGAGTTAGAACAGATAATTACAAGATTTTACTCCCTGATAAAGTCATCCAATTCCCCATGGCTGGTACTCGAGGAGAATTGGATAGATTTGCAAGCCCAAAGCAAACCTCAGGTTCCAGGCTTAGGGGTGGGGAATGGGTTGGAGATGTATATACAAGATATCACAAGCAAGGGAAACAATGGGAATGTTAAGTTGGGAAAAGAAGAGGGGTGTCTTCTAAGAAACTAGTAAAGTACCCCATGGCATTTGTTCTGATTGTTTGCTTTGTATGCAAAGCTTGCATACCCATCAGCTGCCCTGAAAAAAAAGGGACATCCAATTTTTTTCTTATGGCTCCCGCAATCTCAGGCTGCACTTTGCCAGGCATGGTGCCTCAAAATGCACTGCGGGGCACTGTGCTTGAATAAAAAGCACTTTTGAGGGGGGGGCGTGATTTCACATGGGTCACGTGACTCATGCCGAAGTGAGGATACAGAAGATGGCATCCCAAATTAGGGCTGTGTCATGTTGGAAGGTATGAGCTTTGTTGTTGTTGTTGTGGTTGTTGAGTCATTTAGTCATGTCCGACTCTTCGTGACCCCATGGACCAGAGCACACCAGGCACTCCTGTCTTCCACTGCCTCCTGCAGTTTGGTCAAACTCATTCTGTTAGCTTCGAGAACACTATCCAACCATCTTGTCCTCTGTCGTCCCCTTCTCCTTGTGCCCTCCATCTTTCCCAACATCAGGGTCTTTTCCAGGGAGTCTTCTCTTCTCATGAGGTGGCCAAAGTATTGGAGCCTCAGCTTCAGGATCTGTCCTTCCAGTGAGCACTCAGGGCTGATTTCCTTAAGAATGGATGCTTTTGATCTTCTTGCAGTCCATGGGACTCTCAAGAGTCTCCTCCAGCACCATAATTCAAAAGCATAAAATCTTTGGCGATCAGCCTTCTTTATGGTCCAGCTCTCACTTCCATACATCACTACTGGGAAAACCATAGCTTTAACTATACGGACCTTTGTTGGCAAGGTGATGTCTCTGCTTTTTAAGATGCGGTATGAGCTTAGAATGAATTAAATCCTAGGGCTGAGCTGAAATGCCTCCATTCCTGTCAATTAATGGGGGAGAGCTATTGATGGACTATTAGCCACCCATTTGGAGGCAGCAACACTTCTGAAAACCCGTTGCTGGAAACCACATGAGAGACAGTGTTCTTGTGGTCAATTCCTACTTGTGGGTTTCCTACGGGCATCTGATTTGCCACTGTGAAAAGAGGATTCTGAACTAGATGGGCTACTGACCTGATCCATCAGGCTCTTACTATGTTATGTTCTTATGGTCTGTCATTCCATTATGTGATGTCCACAAATGCAGTCTTAAATGGTACAGTGGTTATTCAAAGACATCCCAGTTAAGAACCTTTAGGATTTCAGCCCGCAACCTTGATAACAAACAACCGTCATTATTCATTTGTCACCATTATTGGGTGTCTGGTATTTTAAAATTCCTGCCACTACATGGATGGAAAAGAAATCTTGTAGCATGGAGGGGAGGGGATCTCTAAGCCCTTTCCTCACTTTGCATTGTATTCAGTGGTAGTTCCACAGAGATAAGACCCATTGAGATTGATGGATGTGATGAACTTGCATTCATTCATTTCAGTGGCTCTACTCTAAGAAGGACTTACATAACTAAATTCAACCCCGTGGCCCCAATCTGAATCAACCATCTCCATGCCACACCTTTGCAATGGGGAAGTTCTCATTGGTATCTGATCCAGCTCATTTGACCCCAGCTGTTAACAATCCTCACTGGCTAAAGAGGTTATTCATTATAAGAATTTCAGCTTCTGCATTTTTTGCATGTCTTAAGCATAGCCTTTCGCTTGTGGCCAATATAATATTTTTGTGCTGTTAAGACTTTCAGTGGGTGCTTAAGGGGATTGTTGTTGGTAGTGGTGGTGGCGATGTTGTTGTCATTAATCTAGGGTTGCCTTACGTGCGGATTTTGCCGGACACCCCTCTTTTTCAGGCTTAAAAATTTTATGTCTGGGGGGAATTTTAAAATGTGGCAAAATGTCCGGCTTTCTTTTGTTGAGCAGCATGTGAGCGCTCGCCTGCCCATCAACATCCTCCAAGCCCTTGGAAAGCTGTGTGTTTCTGTGCGTGCGTGCGAGTGTGCAAGTGTGTGAGAGGGAGAGAGGGAAATAGCAGGAGGCAGGGGAACCAAGAGAAGGCACCTGACTGCAGCAGCACTTCCCGATCGAAGCCCCCCAGAACAAAATCAGTAGCAGCCTCTCTCTCTCTCTCTCTCTCTCTCTCTCTCTCTGGCTCCCTCCCTCCCCCGTGCGCCTCCTTCGCAGCCTCCCTCTCCTGCTCTTTTTCCATCCAACGATCCACCCCTCGCAGAACTATCCTTCTCCTCCCACTTTTAGGGGGCGCCCTCCAGACAAAGCTCAGGGAGGCCCTCCTTTTCCCCCAACTGGGATTTATTGATTTAATTCTCCCTCCCGCCTTTACCCGCATCTCTGCTGCGCTCCCTGACGTTTTCCCCCCAAACGGGTTTTCCTCCTGCTGCGATTTCTGATCGCTCCTCCCTCGCTCGCTCGCTCTCCGTTTCTTCTTCCTTCCCTTGCCTCCACCCCAGCTTCTCGCCATTGCCTGGCTTCTTCAGTCCTTTGCCTCCTGCTTCCTGCCCTCCCCCAGCACTCCCCTCTCCTCCTTCTTCGGATCCCCTTCCTTTCCTTCTCTCTCCTTCTTCTGCGATCCCTCTTCCATTCTCTCCCCTTTAAACCTCTCTCTGCTCATGCAATCTTCTGCTTGTTTTAGGGCCGTAGCTCAGTGGCAGAGCATCTGCTCTGAATGCAGAAGGCCCCAGATTCAATCCTCGGCATCTCCAGGTGGGCCTGGGTCCCTGCCTGCAACCCTGGAGAGCTGCTGCCAGTCAGTGTAGACAATACAGTGGCACCTCTAGATACGAACGGGATCCGTTCCGGAGTCCTGTTCGTATCTAGAAGCAAACGTAATTAGCGGTGGCACGTCTGTGCACACATGTGTCACTTTTCGCCGCTTCTGCGCATGCGTGTGACGGCATTTTGAGCGTCTGCGCATGCGCAGGCGGTGAAACCCGGAAGTAATGTGCTCCGTTACTTCCAGGTTGCTGCGGAGCGCAACTCGAACACGCTCATCCTGAAGCGCATTCAACCCGAGGTATGACTGTACTGTTCTAGAAGTCAGCAAACGTGCCCTCTTTTTTGCTTTTCACAATATGGCAACCCTAGTTAATTATCTTAGAAATGCAAGTGTAGTGAAAAGACAGCAGGAAACAAATGCAGGCGTTTTGTGGAAACGGAAATGCATTTGAGAGAATGGGAACAGATTCTGAGAAGCTTCAGTTTCAATGTTTTTAAAACTTCCTTGTGAATATTTGCCACAGTAGGTTTGACTAGGATTAGCAACAGCATTAATCTGCCCCCAACCTAAGTGTATAATCCTTGTATAATCATCTGCTACCTGGAAGGAAGAACTCTTCCAAGACCCTTTTATTAATGCTTGGTTAATATATACTACATACTTAGGATCAGTGCTTTTTTACTGGGGGTACTCAAGAATACACTGTACCGCCCCCGCCCCCGTGTTTGGCACTTACTGTAACAACTTCATGGGTTGGTACCAGCACATTTTTTTCTTAAGAAGAAAAAGCACTGCTCAGAATATTTATTTTCTTCCCATCTAAATTGTTCCCTGGTTTTGAAGGTTCAGCATAATCTGGGCCAGTTCTCAAAGCACCATTGATATGCTAGCAATGCACAGTTCTTCTGTGTGTGTTTTACTCTAAAATGTCTGCTCTTGATCAGACTGCTGCATATATATACAGCTTTGCTGCAGCTTCACTCGCTGTGTTGCATGTTACTGAGGTATATAAGTGCATATGGGAACTGATGAAATCACAGTGCAAGAAAGAAAGAAAGAACGTAATAGCCCTGCTGCATCAGGCCAAAGGTCCATCTAGTCCAGCAATCTGTTCCCATAGCAGCCAACCGCATGCTTATGGCAAGCCCACAAGCAGGACCTGAGTGGAACAGTGCATGCCCCACTAGTGATTCCCAATAAGTACATTCAGTGACATGCTTCCATCCACAGGGAGACAGGGCATAACCATTGTGGCTAATAGCTAATTTTCCCTCCATGAATTTGTCCAAACGTATTTTAAAGCCCTGTAAATTGGGGGGATGTCACTGCCTTCTGGAAGTGTGAGTTCCACAGTTTTAACTATGCACTATTTAAAGAAGAAGAAGAAGAGGAGGAGGAGGAGTTTGGATTTGATATCCCACCTTTCACTCCCTTTAAGCGGCTAACATTCTCCTTTCCCTTCCTCCCCCACAACAAACACTCTGTGAGGTGAGTGAGGCTGAGAGACTTCAAAGAAGTGTGACTGGCCCAAGGTCACCCAGCAGCTGCATGTGGAGGAGCGGAGACGCGAACCCGGTTCCCCAGATTACGAGTCCGTCGCTCTGAACCACTACACCACACTGGCTCTGTTTTCTTTTGTCTTTCCTGAATTTTTCAAGATTCAGATTCATTGGATGTCCTGGGTTCTACTATTCTGAGATAGAGAGAAAAATGCCTCCTTGTCCACTTTTGACACACAACACACAATTTTATGCACCTCTGTTGTGTCTCTTCTTACTTACCTTTATTTTTCCTAAACAGAAAAGCCCCTGATATTGTAACCTTTGCTCTTCAAAATTGCCTGGATGTGACTGCACAACAGAACTAAGAGTCCACTGAAACTGTAATTTCATTATTTGTGCATGAGCCCAATATATCCTTTCAAAGATTGATTCAATCTGCATGTATGCTAGTAGGCAGGAACAAGTTACCTGTTTGGAAAAGTTTGCACAGCAAACGGCATATGTGCCAGTTCCAAAGCTGTTAGGTTGTACAAAATATTAAGAAAATAGGATAACAGGAGCTTAAAAAATTGGATCACTTGATATGAAATGACTCGGTAGGATTAGCAGTGGATACAAACCATTGTTAGTATTTTAAAAATTCTTCAAGTTAGATTAGAAGGCAGGTAGAATGGAATACAGTAAAAAAAAATGGCACAAGAACAGTGTACAATGGAATCTATCCATCCATCCCTAATACAAATCTAAACCACCTGTGTATCCTATCCCTGTTGGGGTATAAAAAAGGTAAAGGACCCCTGACAGTTAAATCCAGTCACGAATGACTCTGGAGTTGCGCACTCATCTCTATAGGCCGAGGGAGCTGGCGTTTGTCCGCAGACAGCTTCCAGGTCATGTGGCCAGCATGACTAAGCCGCTTCTGGCAAACCAGAGCAGTGCATGGAAACACTGTTTACCTTCCCACCGGAGCGGTACCTATTTATCTACTTGCACTTTGTGCTTTCGAACTGCTAGGTTGGCAGGAGCTGGGACTGAGCAACAGGAGCTCACCCCATCACGGGGATTTGAACCTCCGACCTTCCAGTCGGCAAGCCCTAGGCTCTGTGGTTTAGACCACAGCGCCACCCGCGTCCTGTTGGGGTACTCACACCCAAATGAACTGCTAAATCACATTGCAGGACTGCAATACCTCAAGGGTTGCCTCTGCTCATATTAACAGACTCATTCCCTGTGATCTGAAGCCCTTCTTTGTTTGTCTCCTCTGTGAGAGGTGCATAGGGTGGCAACATGAGAATGGGCCTTTTCTGCATTGGCTCCCCTTTTGTGCAACGCCCTCTTCAGGGAGATTCAGCTAGCACCTTCATTATGTTGCTTTAGGGCCCCAGGGAAAAACATTCTTTTCCTCCTTTGGCTAATTAAATTTTAAATTGGTGTGTGTATGTGTGTGTTGTTTGTTACTATATTATGTAATTTTGCGCTTTTATGTTGTTAACTGCCCTGCGATCCTTGGGTGAAAGTCAGTATCTAAATATTTAATAAATAATATTTATTAAGTAATAATATTATTAATTATTAATTTATTAATTAATTATATTTGGAATTATTGTTACTGATCACAGCTGAATCACTTGATTCAGTACTTCACATGGCAGCAGCTGGATATGCTTAGTCAGGGTGTGTGGTTTTACTACACTACCCCCCATGGTCGGAGGAGTACAGCATCTTGATATTATAATTTCTCCAATAACTTTGTTTCCCCAATCTCCTCCATGTCTCTGCGTGAGGGGGTACCTCTGATGCTGACACATCTAGTGCAAAGGGGTAGTGGTACATCATGCATGCAGCTGTGTGAGCATAAGCTTTCCATGTGATTGGAAACCCTGGAGAGATGTGCAGAGATGATAATGCAGAGGAGGAGCAGGGAGATCAGAGCCGGCCTATCTATGATGCTAAGTGAGGCAGTCAAGGGGTGTTACCCTTGTTCTGCTACCCAGCTTTGCTGCTAGGGTCCCTGAGATCCAGGGGCAGAGAGGGACTGGTGGCAAAACTCTGCGAAATGCTTCCTGAGGTCTCTCCCCTGCTCCCAGTGGTGTAATGGAGCTTTGCACTGGTATGAATGGAGGGTGGGTTCTGGAAATGATCTTCCCCACCTGGTGGGGGAGACTCCTTATGGAATTTGTGCCCCCATTATGGGGCCGGCAGCCGGGCATTTCACCTCAGGTGCTGAAATGCCTTGGGCTGCCCCTGAGGAAGATGAATATATAATTGATACATCAGTGCCATGCTGCAAATAAGCCCAGATCATTCTGTTCACACAATAGCACTGAAGGGGGGAGGTATTAGTAGGCTTTGAAGAAACCCCAAAGCTGGCAGAAGTATCAAAAATATATATATAGGGATAAAAGTTAGAAAACACTTCCCCCCCAATGATGACTGAACTTTATCAGAGCCCATGGAATACTAACTAGCAGATGGAAGAAGAGAAGGTGAGAAATTGATGGGGAAGGGGGGGTGGAATGGAGTATTCTGAAAGAAGGCATGGCTGGCTGGCTGAGACCATTTTATTGCAGGCCCACCTGTGTTTAATGAACAATGGCACCCGGGGAAGTTGGCAAAATTAGTAAAGGTGGTGGTAGAATGTGGCTGGCTGTGGCCTTTCCACTTTTCCACATGAATGACTGCAGCTATCATTTGATTGTCTGGTGGAGCAAAGCCAGATAATTTCCTGACGTACAGAAGTCTTTTGTCTCCAGGGATGTTAATCTAGCACATTCCAGCAGAACAGGATTCTATGGGGACAGGAGAAATCGCTGGGAGAAAATTACAGTGTTTATTCATTGGAAGGAAAGTATGTTTTTGTTGACTCAACCTTCATTAAAGGGCTCTTATTATTTCCACTGTGTGAGCTCCTGGCACCACATTTTCACTGGTACCGCTGATAGCCTGATGCCATCTGGAAATGGAAAGGGAGAATTGGAGATTTAAGGGCCAAATGAGACACTGCATGGATGGCACATCCATCAATCTCCTGTGTGTTTGGTTTAAAATGAAAAGCAGCCTCAGAAGCTGAAGGGAAGGGCTGCTTAACCATTTCATTTCCTGCCATTTTTCCTTTCACTGTCAATGTGCATGCACACATACACACACTTTCCTATGTGCATAGGAAAAGATACAAGCAGAGAACGAATAGGTTGAGGTGGGTGACCTCTGAGCATGCAAATGGCATATTGCAATGTGCTCTCTATGGAGCTTCCCTTGAAGACATCCATGGCTGGTGCTCATTGTAGGGCAGCCATACGTACAGATTTTCCCAGACATTACCAGGATACCAAAGGTGGAATTGACGTCCTGGGGGGGAATTTCCGGAATGCGGTACTTCGTCCTGGATCTTAGACAAGTCAATAATAAAAAAAAAAAATCACTCATTGTGGGGGGAGGGGGCGTTTTTGTAAAACACGTTTGGGTTTTCCTGGTTTTTACTTTTTGAAATATGGCAACCCTAGCTCACTGGGACTGGCAGGGTGAAAGGCAGAGAGACTAACTGGTTGTGAGGCCACATCCAATGAGAGGCAGAACTAAATAATTCTGGTTTTGTCCTCCCTGAATTTTACAGGTGCAACAATGAAACTGAGGAGGAAGAAGCAAGAGAATCCCCTTCTGGAGTGACTGTATGTAAGAAGGCAGGCAGGTGGGGTTGACTAAGGGCACAGTACGCTTGGTGCCCCATTTGCCTTAATGGAGTGGCTGCCACTGGTTGAAGACCATTAGGAAACTTCAGCTGCTCCTAAATGCAATGGTCACATGACCATTTGGGGTTTCATTGCAATCTTGTATTATCCCTGTTTTAAAGCAGCTGAATAGTTTGCTAGTTTTTTATCTGGACCCAAACCAAGATGCTCAGATTAGTGTTTAAGCCCTGTACAGTTTAGGCCCGAAATATCTGAAAGACCACCTCCATCCCTAGAAGCCCTCTCAGTTGTTGGCAAAGGGGGGCTGCTCAGTAGTTTCACCACCAAAAGAAGTGCTGTGGGGTTGCCCAAGAGAGAGGGCATTTTCTGTGGCAACACCTAAAGTGCGGAACTCCCTCTGCACAGATGTGTGTCTAGAATCTTTGTTGAACAGTTTTCACTACATGCGGAAGATGCATCTCATTGACCTGGCTTTTGACAACAAAGGCATTTCATTTTGTGGGCCACATCTCTTTTGCTGAATTGATACTGTTCTGCTATATTTGCAGTACAGTGGTACCTCAGGTTAAGTACTTAATTCGTTCCGGAGGTCCGTACTTAACCTGAAACTGTTCTTAGCTGCCGCCGCACTGCCAGAGCACAATTTCTGTTCTTATCCTGAAGCAGAGTTCTTAACCTGAAGCACTATTTCTGGGTTAGCAGAGTCTATAACCTGAAGCGTATGTAACCTGAGGTACCACTATAGTTTTATGCCTTTTAGATATGTCTGTTTTTATAATTAATATTACATTATATACACTCACACACCTGTATATTATGTTGCTGGAGCCTGCCCTAGGACCTTATAGACTTTATAATTTTATTTCATTAAATCAATAAAGAGTTAAGCAGTCTCTTCCCAGCTGTTCCTTCTTTGTTCTCTGTTGCCCCAGAGCGAAAGGCTAGCCCTAATGAATTTAAGTTACACAGGGTAGATTTAAGTTGGACATTAGGGGAAATTGCTTGATGGCAAGAGATGTTGGGTAATAAAACCAGTTACCTGGAGTGGTGGTGGGCTATACCTTGCTGAAGGTATTCAGACAGAGGCTTGTCATCCATTTGAGATGCTCTATGATCTATGGGTTTCCTACATGGAGCAGAGGGGCAGACTAGATGGCCTTATAAAAGACCCAAACTCTATGATTTTTTAATTCCCTGCATTCAGAATAGGTAAACACAGTGTTCCCCCATCTAAAGAAATGCTTAGGGGTACTCTCATTTTCCTACTCATATTGAAATACTGCCCCTCAATGAGGCCAAACTTAGATTCACAAAATGTTTAGGGGTATGCGTCCCCCCAGAAAAAAGCACTGGGCAAACATATACATACAATGAACACTTTAAAGACATACTTTATTTTGGTTGCAGAAGTTGTCTTTCAGAAGAATATCTCTTCCCCTTTGGTATGCTGCTGCTGATTTTATTTATACCCCACCCACTCTAGGTGGCTTCCAGCAAAATGTTCAAACAAAATAAAACACCCTCCTATCAGATGTCAAGGAGATAAAGAACTACACAACTGTTAGATGACACCTGAAGGCAGCCCTGTATCAGGAAGTTTTTAATGCCTGACGTTTTACTATGTTTTTATATATGCTGTAAGCATATACAATGATGATGATGATGATGATGATGATGATGATGATGCATTCTTTGGCTTCTGTGAGCTGGGTAGAGCATCTGAGTCAGAGGATGGTGACAAGGGTGGTGTCCTCCAGCTTGGAATGCCCCAAATAAGGTACTGATGGTTCTCCCCCTCAGGGAAGCTGTCTGAGCCTCATCATCATCTGAGTCCTCCACTCTGAGGTCCTCAGGTCAGGGGCCATGGCAATTTTTCATTAAATTCATGTTTTGATCTGTTTGGACTCCCAAGAATGATATCACAACAGTGCATAGAAACAGCAGCAGACCTACATTTTGGGTGCCTTAAAGCTTAACTGTTATGGGGGTGGGGGGTGGCTTTGCAATTAGCAAAAACAAAACAAAACACTGTTACCTTCTTCAACGGTGTTGTTCCACAACAGATCACCGCAGATCTGTGCTTCTGGCTCTAAAACTTTGGGATTGTTGAGACATATATGAATAAAATAATCAATCTGAGTCATGCAACTCATATTGGGTCTACAGTGGTGCCTTGGGTTAAGAACTTAATTCGTTCCGGAGGTTCGTTCTTAACCTGAAACTGTTCTTAAACTGAAGCACCACTTTAGCTAATGGGGCTCCTGCTGCCACCACGCAATTTATGTTCTCATCCTGAAGCAAAGTTATTAACCCAAGGTACTGTTTCTGAGTTAGCGGAGTCTGTAACCTGAAGCGTATGTAACCCAAGGTAAAGGTAAAGGTAAGGGGACCCCTGACCATGAGGTCCAGTCGTGGACGACTCTGGGGTTCCGGCGCTCATCTTGCTTTATTATCTGAGGGAGCCGGCGTACAGCTTCCGGGTCATGTGGCCAGCATGACTAAGCCGCTTCTGGCAAACCAGAGCAGTGCATGGAAACGCCGTTTACCTTCCTGCTGGAGCGGTACCTATTTATCTACTTGCACTTTGATGTGCTTTTGAACTGCTAGGTTGGCAGGAGCAGGGACTGAGCAACGGGAGCTCACCCTGTTGTGGGGATTTGAACCGCCGACCTTCTGATCAGCAAGTCCTAGGCTCTGTGGTTTAACCCACAGCGCCACCTGCGTCCCAACCCAAGCTACCACTGTACTAAAATTTTAAGCAATATGGACTAAAGTCGCTTCTGGGGCCTGTCCAGGTTTGGGGTTCCTGAAGCTTAAACTTCATTAGTTTCATTGTAGATCTGCCCCTGCATATAAATGTGCAACCTGTTGGGTAGTTAAATTCCAATCTACATATTAGCTTTCCCTCTATTTCAGTTTAACATTAATATTAAGATATTAAGAAGCTCCTTCTTTCCCTTTTATACAGGTCAAAAATATACATTCAGTCTGAAGCACAGCAAAAAAACTAGAGGATCCTTCCCACCCTTCTCCCCCTTCTATATCTCTTATACTATAAATCTCAGAGGTATCAATAAAATAATTCCATAAAGTCTGACCTGAAGCATCATAATGGTATCAATACAAGTAATAACTTATCCCATGCACATTTAATATTAAATACATAACATTCTAGTTGCTGTTTCATTTGTGATAAAATCCATAAATGCAGGCCGTATTTCATTATAATCCCTTACCCTATTTCTTCTCTTCTGTGCTATCAATTCATTTATCACTAACTCAGCAACCAGCAGAAACCACACATAAACTTCCAGCGTATTTATACCCTTCAGTCCTGTTCTCTTTATAACCAATGCGACTTGTGTAGTGGAGGCTTATCACCAAGTGCCGTTGCAGAATCCTGACATTGATCCCTCCAATGTTAATTGAAATAACCCTGATATGATCTGCAACCCACATCGAGCCACATTATTATGGCCCATCATGTCCCTGTCAGGCCCAGTCCAGAACCAGAAACAGATAAGACCTCCTCCACAGAAAAGGACAGCACTATCCTCTGGCCATGGTATCATCTTCCCAGGGATCATAGGATTGTGCCCTAAATGATAGTTTATCAATTCAGCAAATAAACAGAAACTCTGTGCAAGTAGAAAATTAGCACAGCCTGGACTAGTCCTTGATGTGCTAATTGTTTTGTTTTTTTACCTGTGAGGAGTTGTTGTTTACATGGAAGAACATTTATTAATGGTGTTCCCTGCATGTAACCCAAAGTAAGAGAGTCCCCTGCCCCGCCTAATTCTCTTGCATCCGCATAGAAAGGAATAAAGGAGGCTTGAAACAGTCATTAGAAAAAATCTCCCCAAGAGGGATAAATGATCAAATTCTCAGATGCTTTATTTCATTTGTTGGCTGTGGGTCAGCACCAGAGCTGCCAATGATTTCAGCTTAAAGCATCATTCTGAAGCAAATAAGGGGGTTCCTGCTCAAACAAGATGTATTTCAAGGGAAGCTTATAGAATTCTTTCAAAAGTAGTGTGAATTCTGTGGACAGGTTTTCCACAGCACTTGAGAATACCAGCTGAACATGAAATTTTGATATAAAGTTGGGGGTTTCTTGTGAAGTGAAAATTGTGAGGAAGACCAAGGGGAGCAAAAATCATTGAATAAGATTAAAAAAGATAAATGCACTCTCTGTGTGCTCAGTGGTTCCCAGTGGCGTAGCGTGGGGGGTGCAGGGGGGGGGGCCGGCCGCATCGGGCGCAACATTTGGGGGTTAGGGTTAGGGGGTGTAAATCCATGGGTTAGGGGGCGCAAATTACTTGCCTTGCCCCGGGTGCTGACAACCCACGCTTCGCCACTGGTGGTTCCCTCAATCAACCACATACCCTTAAATCCAAGTAGCACAATTAAAGGGGTGTTTGGTTGGTTGGTGCTCTTGCACAACAAACCCATTGCCCTCCTGCAGAGAGAAAAAATATATGAACTATTGTGATAAGAAAACGCAAGGAAAATGCACTGGAAAGTGTGGGCTAACACTTATTTGATAAGAGACCATCTTGGCTGTGAGTCCTGGCAGACCCACTCTCTACCATGCAGCCCTTTTTCCACCTGGCCTAAGGTGTTGGTTTGCAAGCCCCTCCCCCCCGAGGCTAGCCCCTCTCACTGTCCTCGGAGCTTGCTTACCGGTAACCTCCTCTGGCTGATATCTCGGACAGACCAGGGAGATTTTGATAGGCAACATTTTCCCAAGCGTGGGTAAAATGCACAACCCCTCCCTCCTGCTTCCGCAGGGGAAAGAAAATAAGTCAGAAATCTATTTACATGATGTTTATTTCTGACATTACAGCACTAGAGAAAAACACGTCCTTTCAGTTCAGTTCTTCTAGCAAGTCTGACAAACTTCCTGAACATGCGCAGTCAGAAGGTTTCAAATTACACTCTTCACAAAGACTTATCCAGCCTGTGAACGTCCGGGGAAATTCTTCTTTCCCACAGATAGGCGCATCATGTGATGTCAGCAATCTGGCTGGCTGCAGCGGTGATGTTTCCATGTACTGACATCAGGAGGATGGCTTCCGCAGTTGCTGTTGCTGAATGCCAGGTTGACTTGGGAGTATGACCATCCTCATCCATGATCTGATTGTGGATGAGGAGGCCGATCTAGTCTGTATCACTGAGACCTGAGTATGGTAGTGGCTGCTGAACTGGCTGCACTCATTTTGTACTTTTATGTTTTCACCATCATCATTATCATGGTAGAGTTGGTCTCATCCAGCTGTGCTCATCACAATCATCTCCTTGCAAACAAATGTGAAAATGAACAGGCTTGCCTGAGCATTTATTTATTTGATATATATATATCCCACCTCAAAGGAGCCCAGGATGGTAATATTTTTCCTGCTTAGAGTTAATAATAATAATAATAATAATAATAATAATAATAATAATAATAATAATAAAGTAAGATGTAAAAACTGTTTAAAAACATCTAAGAAAATATAATGAAAGTTCTAAAATATATGTGATCAGATCATGTGTCTGAAAAGCTTTCAGCAGTTATCTAAAAACATGTAGTGATAGAGCCTGCCTAATATCATAAAAGGGACACGGGTGGCACTGTGGGTTAAACCACAGAGCCTAGGACTTGCCAATCAGAAGGTCGGCAGTTCAAATCCCCATGACAGGGTGAGCTCCCATTGCTCGGTCCCTGCTCCTGCCAACCTAGCAGTTCGAAAGCACGTCAAAGTGCAAGTAGATAAATAGTTACCGCTCCAGCGGGAAGGTAAACGGCGTTTCCGTGCACTGCCCTGGCTTGCTAGAAGCGGCTGAGTCATGCTGGCCACATGACCCAGAAGCTGTACGCCGGCTCCCTCGGCCAATAAAGCGAGATGAGTGCCACAACCCCAGAGTTGGCCACGACTGTACCTAATGGTCAGGGGTCTCTTTACCTTTTAACATCATAAAGCAGAGAGTTCCAAAATACAGGTAATGCTACAGATGACTCCTTACAAACGCAGTATGGACATTGAATGGCTCTTGCAGAACTGAGAGCTCTGCAGATAAAAGTCACTGTATTAGCACATATGTGGTAAAGCTACCTACCCTCCAACGTACTGGGAGGGAAAATCGGGAAACAACCTCCATCCCCACATACCATCCTGCCACTGCCAGCTGCCCTCCCCCTGCAGCATCCTGCCACTGCCTGCCCTTACATACCACCGTTGCCCACCACTACACATGCACGTGGACATGCCACACACACATGTACTACCAGAAGTGGCACTGGAGGAATGGGAAAGCATGGCACCCAAAAAGGGGTTCTTTCGGTTCTGCACTCTTTTGGTTCCCAGACAAGTGCAGTGCTGGTTTCCTTCTCAAAACAGGGTGGTTGCGATCAAGTTTGTCTGGAAGCAACCTAAATAAACACAAATTTGGTTTTTCTGGTCCCCTTCCCCCCATTTTATTTTTAGTTTAAAAAAACAGTAACACATTTGCTGACTTCACCATCTTTCCAAGTTTTCATTCCAAACTGTCAGGCTTCTTCTCTTGCCCGTGTTCTATCCTTATCTAGCTGGCTCCAGTCTCATCAATATCTACTTTTCACTCACATCCTTGACCTGACACATTATGGGCTGCACACAAAGGCATTTCTTTGTGTGTTGTCCAAAAACTAAGAGGCATGTGCTGTCTCGTTGTGCAGCCATTACATCTTCATCAGGAGGGTCTCCCCTGTTGGCCTCTAGCTAATCAGAATATCCTGTTCAGTCATTTGGGAAGGCTGGCCGGGAGCAAAGTTCATGCTGTTTGTTCCTTGTCTGGTGGCCTCCAACACTCCCTCTCCAGTATTTAATGGTGAAACATTTCATTATTAATTCCTTGACTCAGCTGGTCGGTGGCCTGGGGTGGGCAGTTTGCCTCTAGGCTCGGAGACAGCTTTCAACTTAGGTTTAAATCTTCTTTCTTTTATTCCTCCTCCCCCAAATGGACTGCATGCTTGTGAGGAGCAACATATATTCCAGGGTCAAACTGTTGCATAATGGAGGAGACAGAGGAGGAGGAAGAGGGCAAAAAGAAGTCAGAAGAGATGCAAGGCACAAATACAGTGATTATAACAGGAGTATTTGGATTGTCTCTCCAACCCTGCCCCCCCCCTCTACACCATACACATATACTGTCACCCACTGCAAAATGGTCCTAGTAGCAATTTGTGCTTGAGAAACTACAAAATGCCTCATTATTACCACTGGGATCAAATCCTGTCCACTCACCAGTTTATAAACTGCATTTCAAATATGGAACATGAGCATTGATTAGAAATGTGAAGCCATTTTCAATTATCCAGAGACCAGCAGATTTAATTTAAAATAAAAACACACACACAGTCATCCAGCCCAACAGTCCTGCCAAGACAGATCCTGTTTTTTTAAAAAAAATAAATAAAAAATCAGGCAACTCTCTTTTGCTCACCACCGATTTATTTAAATATCTAATAAGGTCATTGTTAAGGTCTCAGGAACAAGCTGAGGCTTTGATATCTGAACTGCCCAGATGGAGGCGTTGGGGGCATGGGGGGAGCGGAGATAGAGAGAAACTAGGTCAAGTCTTCTGTCAGCATCTGGGATCTATAAAAAGTGCCAGTTTTGGCAGTCCACAACCCCACAAGCAGCTGCCTAGGACTGCAATCTTGCTATTGAATAGTCTTCTTTGACTGCTACAACCATAGTAGTGATGGATCAATCAGTTTATTTCTGGTCCATGCCAGTTTCCCATGCATTCATTCATACGTTAGGGAAGGGGTAGTACCTTCTGGGGGCTTCTGGGGTATCTCCTTCTGAAATAGTTTGTCCACCTTTGGCCCCAAACTTGTACTTAACTCTAACTTGTGTCTCCTAGAAGCTGTCGGTATGCAACAATGGTCACACCCAGGAAATGGCTTTGGCAGGTCAGCTAAACCAGGTGAGGGTAGCCAATGGGTCTCGAATCCTCAGTGGGTTAGGGGCTTCTCTTGTAAAGAAAGACAGGCTCCAGCGGATTGAGCAGACAAGATCAATAGTAGGTCCAACGGTCAAGATGGCGGTTTCTGATGGGACTTTTCAATCTGGGAAGTAGCCTATTTAGGAGGAGGAAAACTCTGATCCAAAATGTCTGCTGCCTTGCAGGATGTCTTAAGCAGAAGAAAATGCTAAGGAATAAACCCTACACAAAGCTGGAATGGAGTCTCAAAGAAGAAGAGATTGGAAGAGTTTGGATTTGATATCCTGCCTTTCACTCCCTTTAAGGAGTCTCAAAGCGGCTAACATTCTCCTTTCCCTTCCTCCCCCACAACAAACACTCTGTGAGGTGAGTGGGGCTGAGAGACTTCAGAGAAGTGTGACTAGCCCAAGGTCACCCAGCAGCTGCATGTGGAGGAGCGGAGATGTGAACCCAGTTCCCCAGATTACGAGACTACCCCTCTAAACCACTACACCACACTGGCTCCCAAAGACTGTTGGATGGCATCTTGTACAACTCCTACTGACAACTCCTGCAGCCAAGCTACTTCCAAATGTGGCCAAGAGTGGGTCTTGTTATCTAGGCAGCCCAGGACTTCTATACATGCTGCCCAGGCTTGCATCCCAGGGAGGTCACTTTGGTGCTACTAACACAGCAGCTTGACTTCACCCCCAGAAATGCACTTCATTGAGACAGGTGGATGCCAACCATTCCATTACAACCAGTCATAAATCTGTTCCATTCTGTTTCTTCTTCAAACTGACTTTTTAAGAAGTACAGAAATTTGCATTCTTTTTGAATATATTTTCTGAAAATACACCGTTTAAAATAATTTTTCACCTAAATTCAGCCCCACCACTGCATATTACTATTGAGAACATAAGAAAGGTTCACTGGAACAGGCCAAAGTCCTGTCCACTGAAAGTCAGACCACACTGGCCCATCTAGCTCAGCCTTGTCTACACTGACTCGTAGTGGCTCCCCAGAATTTCAGGAAGTGGTTTCTCCCAGCCCTAACTGGAGACGGTGGGGACTAAACCTGGGGCCGTCTGCATGCAGAGCAGATGCTCTACCACAAAGCAGCAAAATGTCCTTGGGCAGGTGGATTTTGTCCTATGGGCTGTACATCCATGCTTTTCTACTGCCTCCTGCTGATCATGACTCTCTTTATATCTTCACTGGAAGCCCCAGCAAATGGTTTCCAGAGAATGCACTTTTGAAGAGTGGTTTTTCCCTCCATCCTCATTCTGATTAACCTGGAACTTTAGAGTATCTACATACAAAGGGCCAGAGGACTCTCTCAGATCCTGCCACTAACCAGATCATTAAAAACAAACATGGCAATTATGTAAGCCATTTTTGAATCCAAGAGACTGAGGTGGGGTTTTAATTAAGGTAATTATGCTCAGCAGGAAAGGCAATTTGCAGAGACATTTAATGACTCAATGCTGACATGCTACCTTTTACAAAAGGTGATTCTCACAGTGCTGGTTTCCAGAGACACCCAGGATCTGTGAGCCGTCTCACTAGCCAGGCCCTTTCTTTACACTCTAGGCAGACTCCAACTAAGCAAACCCCTTGGAATTAGTGGATTTGAGTTAGACATGCCCATTCTTTTCAATGGACCTACTCTGGGTAGGGTTGCCATATATTTCAAAAAGTAAAATCCAGGACACCCTAAAATTGTTGAGCTTTCTTTTAGGGAAACCCCAAAGTTGTTAAGCTTTTTTTAACAAAGCCTTTCAGAAATTCCATGTCAGGAGGGCTGACTCAATATTTAGATAGATAGATCTTTTGCTACATAAGGCACCAACATCACCCAAACACTGAACATCAAAGAATGCTGCACAGTTCCTTTCAGAAACAGGACTGCTTTATTAAGAACTCTAATATCCATAAACCATTTTTGATAAGGAACATTTTGGAATCATCTATAGTTTTTTTAGTTCTTGTTTCTTGAAATGCACAGGATTTTTTTTGGGGGGGGGGTGAGAGGGGGCAACACTTTCATAAAGAATAGATATACAGGTGAAATAGGAATGCAAGGTCTGTGTTCCACCCCCACCCCCCAATATTTGTTATTGAGTCTTTATAAGAACTAGTGGATTAAAAGAAAAGAAAAGCAAAAACGGTGGTTTTCTTAAATAAGATTAATTGTCACAATTGTCAGTAAAAATATATATAGTATGAAGCTACATATGTGATCCACTGCATAAATAATAAAATATATCAAGAGGAAAGGGATGTGTGATCTATAATTACAAAAGGTTCCTTGGTCCAAATCAAAGCAATTGCAAATTATTTATTTCAAAAAAGAATATAACAAGTAACCTTCAACTGTAGTATACACTTGTGTAGTGTACCTGACACTTCTGAGTGATACTTATAATACTAATAGTCCTTGCCACTTGAATGTCCTTCCTTCTCCATTTAGGCTGTGCATTAAACGAAGATTCAATCCTCATTTGAGGTCTTGGAGATTTTCAGACTGCCTCAGAATCCACAGTACTGTGGTGGCTGGTGCTACTTGGGGCTGGTAGGGCAGAAAGCAGAGGGGCACCACAGCCAATGACAGACACAGCCAATTCACTCCAGTTGTGTATTCGCAGACCCTCCAAGTGTCCCTATTTTCCAGGGACGTCCCTGATTTAGAGCAGCCATCTCAGTTTCTGATTTGATCCTGGAATGTCCCGCTTTTTCCTAAGACGTCCCTATTTTCATTGGAGAAATGCTGGAGGGTATGGAATTATTCAACTTCCAAGGCGTCTGAAGGCAATTTTGTATAGGGAAGTTTTCTTAAAGTTTAATGATGTTCTTATATATGTTAGAAGCTGCCCAAAGTGGCTGGGGCAACACAGCCAGATGTGTGGGGTATAAATTTATCATTATGGAATGGGGTGTTCCCATTTTCATCGGAGAAATCTTGCAGGGTATGTTAATTCAACCTCTTCCTTGACGAATTCTACAAAGGCTACACTGAAACACCTCCCCTTTGAATGGTTGGAAATAAGAAGGCAGGTAGATGGGGAAAACTGGGGTTCATGGGCATCTGAGCTTGGTGTGGCTCTTCCCCACTTGCTGTAATAGACCGTTGTCCACCGACAGGGATTCAAAGTGGTCTGAAACAAAGCAGTCTGCTTCCAACGCTTTGGAGGTTAGTGTTTAAAAACAACAAAAAACAAAAAAACAGAAAGAAAACTCTTCCTTGGATGTTATTCCTCCATAACATTCTCTGTGCCTTAGCTAAGATATTCTGATCACCTCAAAATGTCTGTGCTTGGCTGATCCTTTGTTCCCTCTTTTAATATCGCTCTTTATGATTATGATGATATTCTAATGATAGTTGTTTATGTATGGCTGTTAACATCCCTGTGTCTTAATTGCTACTGGATGGCTCTGGGCCCATCACTGAGTTGATTTTTCTTTTACATGTTATTACAGATATTTATTTACATCGCGGGAAGGGAAATCCTTCCAACCACAACACTATTTCCAGGGACCCCTGGAGAAGAAAAAGCATACTGTGCCCAATTCCCCCTTCTCCTGTCCTCAAAAGAGGGCATACCTATAGCATGTTTGTTCCAGAACAGTCCTCCTCCTCCTCCTCCTCCTCCTCCTCCTCCTTCTTCTTCTTCTTCTTCTTCTTCTTCTTCTTCTTCTTCTTCCTTTCAGGGTCATGGAAGGGGGAGAAGGGGGAAATTTAATTAGAATGGTACTGAAGAGGTTTCTGAATTTTCCTACCAATTAGCATTTCATTAAGGCAGTGAAATTGCATTTACCAGAGACAGGGGCACACATCCTTTGCAAAAGCTTCTTTATTTTAAGATCCTGCTGAGGCTTACACACACACACACACACACACACACACACACGTATTCATTTGTTACTCGTTGCTAAGACTTGGTCTGGTAGGAACAATAAGTGTTGTTCTTGTTGTTACAAAAGCTTATATATAAAAACACACTTTTTCCTAACCACTAGGATTGCCTGATCTAAGTGTATAAAGTGACAGTTCAAGGTTTCAGCCTCCTTCTTAGTCTCGAAGGAGAGGACCCACGTTTACTCTGGTTCCAGCTGGCTCCGATTGCTGGTGTTTGAAGCTAAGTACACATGATGTCAGTCACAATCCATGGGTATCCTATAGTTCTTAAATACACACTGCTGTTTTATGTGCTTTCCATCAAACCAGCTCCCACCCGATTTCAAAACAGAAGCAGTGGTTAAGCTGAGGTGTGCCCATTCCAGACAGCTGTTGCAGTTGCACGCATGACAGCACACGCACACAACAGCTTCAATGAATTGAGCTTCGATGGTGGGAAGCAAACTGGGTCATGGGCATTGGGTGAAGACATATCCACTCCTTCTCTGGTCTGTACAGCAATTTAAGAATATTACTTGAAAAATAGCAGAAGGAAATGAGCTCACCATGTTTCAAACTGCTAATGTGTACATAGTCAAATGTTTAGGATACGGCATGGTGGTGTTTTTTGTTGTTCTTTGTTTGATGAGCTATTTTGTTATTATTTGCTATAATATTTCTGATAATTTTGCTATTAGCTCCAGCCCAGCAGTGTCTGGTGTCCACTGGACCCAGTAGGACAACAGGCAGGGAGGACAAGTATACGTGGAGCCATAGCCAATGACAGCAGAGCCAACTGATTTTGCCCCACCTTCCTCCCCATTGAGTTTGACACTTCTGCTTGTCCCCTGCCTAGAAAGCATGGGCCCAAGCAGTTTTCCACTTGACTTTCACTTTCAGTGAATTGTTTCCCCCATTCCGCACTCCTTTTCCAGGGAAAAACTGTTCTTTAGCTCTAAATCAGAACAAGCAGCAATCCACAGAAAACCTGGTAGTGGTTTGCTCTGGCTGAGCACTAAAGAGCAGTTTTCCCTGGGGGGAAGCAGAGGGACAAGAGGAAGTGTGGATAAGCCCTTAGACTCAGAAGAAAGAATCTGACACACAGTGCTACCAAGTGCTTTTTTTTCTGGGGGAATGCAGCAGAATGCAGTACCACCACCATTTTTGCTAGGAAAAAAGCACTGGGATCTCTCTCTCTCTCTCTCTCTCTCTCTCTCTCACACACACACACACACGTGTCCAGGGCTGCCACTAGACTGCTGCCAAGGAGAAGTGAGGATGGTTCTGGGGGGTGGGGGACAGCACAGGAGGCAGATCATGGCATGCAGGGTTCCTGCAGAGCAGAGGTGGAATCAGCAGTAGCAAGTGAGCTTGGGGCTTCTCTTCATGGCTGCAATAAAATGAAGGGTCAGAGCCTGGGCAAATCAAAGGCTTCTGTGCTGCTGCTGCCCAAGCCAGAGTAGCAGAGTGCAGGAAGGACTCAGGAAAGTGTGCTCCTGCTTCTCTCACAGCCTACAGGCAATGCACGCACCACTCATTGACATAGCTGCTCACCCTGTACTCTATCTCCCTTTCCTTGTGTGGAAGCTTGGGGACGCACACAGGATTGACAGAGAGAGCATGTGACAGAAGCAGTTTGGTGTGTGAGGGTCGAGCAGGGGTAGGAGTGTGCACATGCAAGTGGGCAGTGGGCTGAAGTTGTGTCCAGGAGCCACTGGTGGACTGAGTGACTGGCCGCCTCATGGAGCAGAGTGCGAAGCTTGGCTTCCTGCCCAGTAGATGAGAGAGAGAGAGAGAGCAGGGGAGGGGAGGAGAGCGGAAGGGGCTGGTGGGTGGGCAGGCCAGGGAGCGTCAAGCAACTAACCTGCCCTCACTGCCCAGCCTTGACATCAGGCCATGCCTCTCCCCCACACTGGTCCCTCCCCCTGCCTGCTGGTAAGTATCAGCACTGTTTTGTCTAGAAAAAAAGAACATGGGTGCTACCACACCCTGGACTGGTTGTAAGAAGTAATAAGGCAGATAGGAAGGAGCTGGCTGGGGGCAGACAGCTTATTGGGGCAGTGCCCTCCTTGCCCTAATGAACTAGCCTCCACTGCTCAACACTCTAAGCTACCAGGCACAGCCAAGTTCTGTCCTCTGAGTCCCAAGTGCTACCACACTACACATGGATCTACCTATGGAATCCAGCCCTTAGCTCAGTAAAATCTCAGGGTAATGATCAAGAATCGGGATGAGAGGCTGTTTTGTCCTCGACTTAGAGCAGTGATGGGGAGCCTATGGCCCTCCACCTAGCAAGAGCCATAGCTCAGTTGTAGAGCATTTGGCCCATGTTCAATCCCCAACATCTCCAGGTAGGACTGAGAGATACTCTTGGCTAAGACTCTGCAGAGCTACTTCCAGTCACAGTAGACAATAGCCTGACTCAGTACCGTATTTCACTGCATACTGGTTGCCACCACATAATAGTTGCACCTTCCCTTTTTCGGATTTCGAAAATGGCCCCAGAGCATTCCCTGCATAATAATCACTGGGGTATTTTCACAGTGCATTCTCTTACCAGCCAAAGGCAACAGGAGTGGACAGGCAGGTGAAGTAGCCATGAGTGAGGCACAAAAGACTTGTATCTCTACTTGCCTCTTCTCAAGAGAGCTAAACCATACAGTTGGATACATTAAGGCACAAAGCATTTCTTTTTAATTATTATGGTACTGGTATTCTGATTCTGATTCCTTTGTGATCATGGTATGGGCAAATATAAAAACTATTCTGTGAGCTGCAAGGTGGAAGTGAGAGGTGCAGAGAGGCAGTTTTCAGTGAGTCAAAAATTGGTGCAAAATTTGTGGAAAGCAAAAAACAAGCTAAAAAACACAAACCTTTCTAGACGTGTGCTTAGCGGTCCTAAAACTGGCAAGTTTCCACAAATTAATAATAATAATAATAATAATAATAATATATTTATACCCCACCCATCTGGCTGGGTTTCCCCAGCCATTCTGGGTGGATTCCAACCGAACACTAAAATACAATAACCTATGAAACATTAAAAGCTTCCCTAAACAGGGCTGCCTTCAGATGTCTTCTAAAAGTTTGGTAGTTGTTGGCTTCCGGGTTGGCGCGCCTGGCAATGGCGGACCTCCTTCGTCTCGGAGGAGACTGCTCTCTGAAAAGAAGGGTCTGACCGCCTACGGCGAGGCGGAGACCCGTTAAAAACCACGGTCGGAGGAAGACCGTGGACTTGGGATCCGGCTGGTGCCAGTAGCGCCTCCCCTACTCGCGGGGAGACCCGGTTACGGGCTCCGGAGCGACGTGGGGTGAGTGGCGCGGCACTTTGGATCGATCGCTGTTTTCGGGGAGTGAAGCCGCACAGCTGCTGTCAGGAAGCGCTAAGTTTTCCTGTGGACATTTGGACTAAAGAAACTCTCGTAAGTAAACGGAAATTGGATTATAAATTACTGAAATTCGGCATCAGATGGAAGGTTAAAACAGGAAGCCCACCTTCCACTTTGTAGAAAGATCAAGGCAAAAGTGTGAGAACTGGAGCCTCTAAAAAGTACTTCACAAGGAAATAAATCTGTCACCTAAGCCCTTTAAACCCCCCCTCGGAAGCAGGGAAGAGGGGGAGATTGCTTTAACAGTTTATAGTCCTGCAGAGCAGGGTACTTTGAACTTACTTTTTACCATCTCGAGCCCGGGACCGGGCGGCCAAAACAAGAAAAAGAATCTTTATAACAAGAAATAAACTACTAAGAATTATTAAGAAGAAAAGGATTAAGAGAGAACTGAATTTTTTGCTTACTGTTTGGGAAAGGAAAAAAGGAGTTAAATGACAATTGTTTTTGAAAGGTGGATGAAAAATAACTAAAGGAAACTGTAATCAGGTGGCTGTGGAAAGTTACAGAAACTCATGTTGGATTGTTACAAATGTTACACTTTTGGATAGAAACTTTCACACAGGCTGCAACCTTACAGACTAAATAAGCATCTGACCTTGACAGTAAGATAACATTGAAAGAACAGACTTGGGAACATGGAGGGAAGAATAGCAGCTCTGTTTGAGCAATTTCAAAAAAAACCTGTCTATTTTGGAATTTGGCATCTCTGATTTGAAGGAAAATGTGCACAGCCTGGCTCAAGAAGGGAAAAAATTATTAAACTCGGCCCAAGGACTGGAATTAAACCAACAAGGAAGGACAACTGACAAGAATATGGATCAAACAGAACAGGTTCCGTCTTTACAAGAGGAATCTCTGGTGGAAAATACAGTAATAGAGCCTCAAGTTGATGGACAAAAAGTGGACTATGAGAGTAAAGAGTTTAAAGGACAGATCTGGAAAAGGAGTGCCATGTATGGACTAAGAGACACAGGTTTGATAAGATATATTTTGGAAATTGGCACTCAGAGAAAGTTTGAAGAAGTGAATTTTAGCAACCTTAAAGAGAGTGTGGAGCAAACTTTGGACAATTCTTTGGTCTACAAGAGGAACTACAGAGTTCGGGCAAGCTTGTTCACAAAGGTTAAAGGAGATGTTGAGGGGAATGTGGTTTGGGACATAATTTTAAGCTCAAAAAAGACTCTCCAGACAGGCCAGAAAGATGACTTAAAGGCCTCGGACACCAGGCAACCTGGCTGATGGACTGAATTTATGGATTGGAAAGACTCTAAAAATTTGTAAAAAGGATTGGCAGCACCCGATACCGGGGGGATGAGATGGGGGGAAAAATTGGAGTTTATTAAGTAAATTTTGACAAAATATGGTTTTAATAAGTATTTTGAGGGGATGACGGAAGGAAGTTAACTGGTTCCAGGAGTAAGAGAAGGAAAATGAAAAACTAAGATATCAGGGTATATAATTATAGAATTTAAGATTAGAAGTTTTAAGATAAATTCTCTTTTTCTATTATTATTGGTTTTTTTTTAAAAAAAGAGGTAAAGGTAACTAAGGGAAAAAGTATCAAAAGTTGGAGGGAATTTGCCGATTAGATTAAAATCAGGAATACAAAGAGGGAGGTGGGAGGAAGTCATGGAAACAAGTTAAAGGAAAAAGGGGAATGTGAGACTTTGTGTGGTGTGGGGTATTTTTGTGTTTTGTTTTTTGGGATTTTTGTGTTGGGGGATGGGGAAGAGGGTTCTTTGTTTTTTGTTTTTCTTTTTTCCTTTTTTTCTTTTTCTGTTCTTCTTTTTTTTCTCTGTTTTTTGTGGATATGTTTTGTTTCGGTGTTATGTTGTTGGAAAATCTCAATAAATATTATTTAAAAAAAAAAGTTTGGTAGTTGTTTTTCTCTTTGACATCTGGTGGGAGGGCATTCTACAGGGTGGGTGCCACTACCGAAAAGACCCTCTGCCTGGATTCCTGTAACGCGGCTTCTCACAGCAAGTGAACCGCCAGAAGGTCCTCAGCACTGGACCTCAGTGTCCGGGCAGAATGATGGAGGTGGAGACGCTCCTTCAGGTGATGAACCAGTGTTTCGGTATGTGAATGAAATGAGAAACAATAGGTGCAGTGTACCATATGAGATGCTGCAAATGAAGGCACAGGAGGTTGAGCACATACACAACATTCCCACAACTCATTCTTATCCAAGTAGGGGCTGGGTTATGAGGTTTATGCAAATACACAATTTGTCTGTGCGAAGGAGAACCACAATGTGTCAAAGGTTGCCACCTGTTTTCATTGACAAGCTTTAAAGCATTCATAGATTTGTCTTGTGCATGTAACAGGAAACTTCATACCCACTATCTCAAATTGGTAATGATGATCAGACTGCAGTGTTTTTTGATATGCCTCGCAACAGAAAGGACTGTTGCAATGAAAGGATCCTCAAGTATATCTATGAGAACCAACGGTAATGAGAAATTGTGATGCATGGTAATGCTTGCTGGTGGACGGAAGTTACCACCTTACATAATTTTCAAGAGGAAAACAATGCCTAAGGGAAAACAATTTCCCCATGGAATTCATGCGCAAATGCAAGCAAAGGGGTGGATGAACTTAGAAATAATGGTTGACTGGATTGAAACTGTGTGGAAGAAAAGATTGGGTGCTTTATCTGCTTGTTTTAGATAATTTCCGAAATCACATCATGACCAAAGTGAAGCAACTTTTCCAGAAATATGGGATTCAGCAGGTGGTCATTCCCAGTGGCCTAACATCTATCTTACAGCTGCTGGATGCATGTGTGAACAAACCCTTGTGCCGTTTCTACAATGAGTGGGTGGTAAGCAGTGATCACTAATTGACACCCATTGGAAATATTAAGCGCCCTTCCTTGGATCTGATATGGACACAGGTAATTAAGAATTGGAACCTTATACCATTAGAAACAGTCATCAAAAGCTTCAAAAAGATGGGAATTTCTAATATACTAGATGGATCTGAAGATGACACACTGTGGCAACACATCTGACATGAGTAGCCCTGAGTTCAGTACATCAGATACTGGTAATAAAACCAAAGATAGCAGCATAGAATCTTCAGACACATAAGATTAAATTTTGTAAGTCTGTACTTTGCAACACTGCAGTAAATTTTCTCCAGTGCTTTTTTTTATTTCAACAAATCAATAACAACTAATGTGTTAACTTTATTTTTCGGACAGGAAAAATGTTCACTAAACTCTCAGAAAGAAAAGATTTGCATTGAATTAGACTTTTCACCTTTTATCTTTGCGTGTTCACGAGTACAGCACCCTATTCCATGCATCCTAATTTTGTACTAAAAACAGATACTAATGGCAAATAATAAGCAACATAAACATAAATACATTCGTTAATTTTAAAAAAACTTGTTTCCTTGCATAATGGTCCTACTTTCGTATTTCCCTGTGTAATAGTCACCCTCCCCCCCCTTTTTGCAAAGGAAAAATCAGCACCAAAAATGTGATCATTACACAGTGAAATACAGTATAAGGAAGATCCAATGATGTTGGACTGTAATTCCCATAAGCCCTAGCCAGCATGACCAGTGACCAGGGATGACGGGATCTGTTGTCCAGTAGGCTCTCCCCAGGGAGGTTTGGCTGGTGCCTTCATTATACACCTTTAGGTGTCAGGTGAAAATGTTCCTCTTTAACCAGGCCCTTGGCTGATTAATATATGATACCCCTTTTAAATGTGTTTGTGGGAAGGGAAAGGGGTTATAGATTTTCTCTCTCTTGTATTCATCTGCTCATTCCTCACAGGAATAGGACCCTCATCTCATTAGGTCCTATTACTTGATCTATAAGGCACCATGCCTCAGATCCTAGGCATTGCCTCTTGCATCTCAAGGTCTGAACAACAAGAATCTTGGAAAACCCATGTCCCCATATGAGAAATAACAATAAGCATAGACAAGACCATTGAACATCATACATTACAGAAAGGAAGAAGTGTGTAGTTGGCAATGCTCAGTTTTACTCCTTATGTAGAACAGACTTCCACATTCCAATCAAGGGGATAGAAACCCAAGAAACGCGTGGAGCAGAACTAAGGGTTATGTACTGGGGCCAGGGGAGTATGGCCAGCGGTCATCACCTAAAGATGATCTCAAGGGCCAGTTAGAGAAGCCTGGAAGGGCCATAATCCAGCACCTGTAGCTAAGGTTCCCCACCTGTACCTCAGACTCCTTTTGGGTTCAGCTCAAGCTAAACAGGGAAAGGACTCAGCAAGCTGCTTTTCCTTTGCCCATGATGCTGCCAGTAACACCGCTTTCTTCTTTTCGAGGTCACCATTGATCAGCCTCCAAAAGCTTTATGGCAGTATACTTGGGTGGGTAGAAAGGGGACTTAATTGCTTTTAGGTCAGCAGCAGACCAAATTGCATTGACTGGTTTCCCATTCATATGGATGGGTCCAGCTACCCTTTATGGCTCTCTGATTCTCTGCTAAGGAAATACAAAGAGAGAAATGGAGATGCTGTGAGATCTCTTGGTTTCTTGGATTCTTGAAATTTGTAATGGTTGAGAGGAGATCCCTTTGATTCCTGGAACTGGGAAATACATTCCCAAAGGTTGCAAGAATGGATTAAGGCAGTTCTTAATGTGTGTTTGTTTGCTTCTGTACGCACATGTCCCCAATTCTCAACTGGATTTTTGGAGTTCTGCATTACTGGATCGTGTCTTTGAAACGAACCAGTGCATTCCTGCTATTTCTGCTATCCAGGGGGCAGGGGCAGTGGGGCAGTGGGGGGCAGTGCTATTACCTAAACAGCCAACATAGCACTGCTCTCACACAGGAGGAACCTCAAGACTTGCAGAAATACATAACACATTTTTGGGGTGGGAGGTTGGGATCCATAAGTGAGGAACACTTCTAAAAAAAAAAAAAAACCTTCTCAATGAAGACTAAGCACTTTCACTGGCCCAATAAAATGGCCCAGTGCTTTTGACAGTGTGTGTGGGGTTTTTTTGCAGGTGTATTTTGCAGCATGTCATTGGCACAAATATGGCAGAGCACCAGATTCAGCTGAGTCCCAAATTCTGAACTGAATTGGGCTGACTTGGGGGATTCTGACCATTGGCTGAGTTGGGTCGAGATCACTGCAGGTTAGGTTGATCTGGAGTTACCTACCCAGCGGCTGTGTATTCACAAAAGTAGCACTTGAAGTGTGTGGGTGCCTTGCCCATCTGACCTCCCCTTCTCCCTACTAGCCTTCTCCTTATTTCTTCCCCTTGAAGCTGATAAATGGGAGGATCCAATCCTGCATGGTGCCCGTCTATTCCTTCATGACCAGCTTCACTTTCTGCAGGGAAGCCCTAACAAAAGAACAGAACCCCAAAGGATTGAACCTGCAGGGGGGCTCATTTCATCCAGTGGAGCTCTTCTTTTTCTCCCATATTCTTTAGTCTGAAGAATCCAAGGAAGGGAGAAGGGGCCTATTCCTAACCATATTAACATGCTGGGGGGGGGGGACAAACTCCTGCAAAGATCTTCTCCTCCCAGTTCCTAGCTATTCAAATAAATTCTTCCCATGTTACTAAGACAGCCAGAGGCTGCTGTTGAACAGGTGCTCACTTGACCCCCAAATCACCTCCGCTTAATATATCACATCAGCCTCAAGGGTCTTCTGGTGCAGCCAACGTGTCTTGCTGAATCCCTTGGAAGAAGCAAAAAGAGAAAGATCCTTGCTCTCTGTGGAAGAACATGAAATGAGAAAATAGACCAGTGGTGCCAGGCAGAACTCTGATTCATTGCATTTGGATTTACGCCTACAGCAACTGGAGCAGGGTGGGGTTCTTCCCAGCTGACTTAGAAAAGCATAATCGTCTCCCAGAATGTCCTGAACTGGGTAATGTTGGGTGCAAAAAATTGTCCCTCTCGCCCTTCTGACCCCCTTGACCTGGCTGAAAGTTCATGCCCTAACAGATAATGCCTCTTTGGTTTTGCAAACATGGAATAGGGTGTTTTCAGAGGGGGTGCCCTCCTCTCCCTGATTCAGATGGTGCCAACACTGGTGGGTCTTTGGAAAACATTCTGTATTTGCCCAGGAATTTGGTTGATTTCTTTTCCTGGGTTCGGTTGATTTATTAGGAAGTAGTGTGTTTTCCACTCTCGTTGTACTGCTTTATGAATTGATTTATATTTACTCTTCTTGTATGTTAAAGCTATCATCATTATTTTAATTTATTACACTCACTTCACCCAAAGATCCCAGGGTAGGTTGCAACAACTTAAAATGCAACATTAAAAACAGTTTTAAAAACCTACAATCACAAAAATATAATCTCAAAAAAAATGGTGGGTCCTGCTTGAAATGTTGAGGGAGTCAATGTTTTAAAAGTAACAAAAATAAAAAAATAATAAAAAAAACCTGTTGGCTTTCTTGATATTTTGATCAATGTTGAGGAAACGACAAAATCTTTAGGAAAGAAAGGATGACAGAGCAGGGGGGCAGCTCAGTGGTTATAGCTGAGCATGCTCAATGGACATGGAATACCATTGGTCCACCTAGCTCTGAACTGTGTACACAAACTGGAATAGAGCATTGTGGTGGAGGGCATGGCTGTTTGTCTGTCTGTCTGAAACCCTAAGAAGAAGTGTTCTGCACTGCGACTGTTTGTCACAAGTGTTACACGTTGCCCCAGTCTGTGAAGCTTCAAAAAGCGACAATTCATTCAACACTGCTGAATGGTGAAGATACTTGCCAAGAAAACTCTTTCCTTATGCATTTACCAAGGAATCCATGAGACCTGAATCCTGTTCACCCCATCCCCCAATGATTCTGAGCTCCTCCTAATTGTGATCTCTGATCAATTCCCTAACGTCTTATGGATTCCTTCCTCTCTGTGGGATTATAGCTTGCAGTAAAGAAATGATAAACATCCATATTATTTATTTCCCTATCTAGTGTAGCCAATTAAGCATAAGTCAAATTCATCTGTAAATAGCCGTGCTTGAAGAGAGGAAAGGGTTGTGGTAGTGGGGAAGACATGTCATCTGAAAGAAGAGGCATTTGACTCATGCTTGAAAAGAAAAAGGGTGAAGGTCAGTGAAGACGCATCACATTGTACTGATTAAAATGTTGACAGCCATTCATTTCATTTTATGAAATCGTCAATTGATCTGCAATTGCAGACTCCAATCAATGCTCTGAAAATAAACGACGCAGAAAATCAGGCAGCCCGAGAATACTCTTGCAGAAGAGGAACAAGGTCTTCTGAGAAGCAATTAATTCCTTTGTGGGAAGAACAGAACCATTTTCAATGGGCTTTCTGTGATAGACCTGTCATAGTAGTGAAAATAAAGAGAGGGTCATCTGCTGCAGTTCCCTTGGATGGCATCCAATGCTTGTCCTACTCCAAGTAGACCCACTGAAGTTAATGGGCATAATTAACTTAGTTTCATTAATTTCAGCATTGCATTGCAGTATGGTTTACAGATGCAATTCAACAATTAATGTCAATGGATCTACTCTGCACAGAACTAATGGGAAAACAACTCCCTGTCTGAAACCAGGGGTGTGTGTGCTGAGATTACCAGATGCAAAGGAGCACAGGACTTCAGCAGTAATGTGCATGGAGGGTTGCTCTCTGGATAGTGGTGTCACTGCTGCTTTACCTAGTTGTGGTGGGGCAGTGCGGGTGAGGTCAGGGCTGTGCAGGTACACCACTGCCAATCCAGCGTCAGTTGCTGGTGCCCATTGTGGCAAGTAGGGCAGAAGACAGGGAGACAAATGACAGAGTCAACTTTGTTGTTTTGTTGTTTAGTTGTGTCCAACTCTTTGTGACCCCATGGACCAGAGCACGCCCCTACTATGGATCACTGCCTTGTCATGGCGAAGGGGCTTGAATAACTCAGAGAAGCTATGAGCTATGCCCCGCAGGGCCACCCAAGAAGAGCAGGTCATAGTGGAGAGTTTTGACTAAATGTGATCCATCTGGAGCAGGAACCAGCAAGCCACTCCAGTATCACTGCCAAGAAAACTCCATGGACAAAAACAACAGAGTCAGCTTACTCGGTGTTAATGAGAGCCAGTGTGGTATAATGGTTAGAGTGGTGTACTATGAACTGGGAGATACACGGTTCAAATCCCCTCTTAGCCCATGAAGCTCATTGGTTGGCCTTGGGCAATTCACCAACTCCTTGGAGGAAAAGGTGGTATATGAATGCAACCAACCAACCAACCAACCAACCAACCAACCAACCAGTCTTGCCCTATCCTCCTCCCTGCTAAATTCAAGCAGGCCACCCCCTGCACTGGTTAGAAGAAAGAAGGTAGGCTTTTGAGGGCTGGTTGAGGACTGGCTGAGGTTGGTGGGGCAGTGCCTCCTTCACCCTAATGGACTAGCCTGCTAGAGTCATGAACATGGTCCCAGCCTCACCACCACTCGTCTTTTGAGTGTGGGTACTGGGGGAGAGGCTCAGTCAGCTTTCTGATCAGGGGCTGCCAACTTTTTGGGACTCATGGGCTCATTTACAAACTGGAGAAACTATTGTTGGCACACAACCACACACACACTCCCCACACCAGCAGGTCTGAGCCAAATTGAGGGTGGCATCTTCCTGAGGAGTGCAGCTGGAAAGATAAGAATTTGCCTTTCCTCCTCATCTGTGGTCTCCAGATTAAGCACCCACCGCAAGATGCACCCCTCACTGCCTTGCTTCATGAATGCCTTTAGTCTTCTTGCCTAGCTGTATTGTATCCTTGAACTGTGAACTCAGCCCCTTGCTTGCCTAGAAGGAGGATGGAGTGGGTGAGTATGTGTTGAAAGCAGACCAGAGTGGTAAGATTTACATCCATTGCTCTGCACACATTTTTCTCTGTCCCACCCTCCACCATGAATAGAAAGATCTGCCAGTTGCAGTTTTATATGTTCATTGATTGCATTTCTATACTGTCCTTCATCCAATGATCACAGGGCTGCTTTACACTATAAAAACACGAAAATGCATACTATAGTTACAACAACAAAAAACCCCAAACACAATAAAATGCCAAAGATTGTTTAATTAGCCAAAGGCCAGAGAGAAAGGGAATGCTTTTGCCTGGTGCCTAAAGAAATGTAACAAGGGCACCAGGTGAACCTCCCTGGGGAGAACATTCCACAAGTGGGCAGCCACCACAGAAAAGGCCTCATCTCTGGGCCTCTCATGGAAAGGCACATGAAGGAGGGTCTCAGATGATGATCACTGGGTCTGAGTTGGTTCATATGGGGAGAGGCAGTCCTTGAGGTATCGCAGTCTTGAGCCATTCAGGGCTTTATAGGTCAAAGTCAGCAACCAAGAAGGGCAAGGGTTCAGGGCACAAGTGGTCACCTTGACTGATCCAAGCACCTTGTTCACGTGCTCAGGTGTTACTAACTGAAACTCATACAACACAACAGGACTAGACTGTGCTCTGGACACCCCTTGAGATTTATCTGCTGCAACAGTGGAGGCAATTACCCTGTGAATCCTAGTGATTTTATCCTCAAAATGCTTTGCAAACATCACAGTGAGTTACAGTTGGTTCTGTCACCTCCTTCAGGCCAGATTGTGAAAGGTCCCATACTACCCAGAATGACACAATGAAGATACAATGGTGGTAGCAGTATATGCTTTCCTTGGGTCTTCACTGCCACCTGGTAGGCTTGACAATCAGCCCTCACCACCATTTGATTGCATTTGACTGAAGTTTTCCTCCACTTGCATCTCCCAGCTTGTTTCCTCACCCTAAGCTCTGAAGTACAGGAGTGGCTGATAGGACAACCACAATTTCCCAGATGTGAGGAGGGGCCAGCACATGGCACAATCACAAATTGCCTGTGCCTTGTGCCCCTTATCTGGTCTGCCTCAGCTCCCACAACATGCTTCCCTCTACCCTGAATCACTGATATTGGAGCTCCCTCAACTCCCCTCCTCCCGTACACATTTCCCCATCACCAATAAAAACAAACCACAAACAATTAAAACAATTGAAGAAGTGCTGGCTCTATCTCTGCTTTGTAGCTGGTACTGCAGCCAGGAGATGAAGATTGGCTGTAGGTACATAGGTCACAAGACTACTGCTGCTCTCAGCTGCTAGGGCTAGCTTGTCTGATGGTGATAGGCTTAGCTAGCAGGAAAGAGAAGGTAGATGTAGATGGTGAGAGGAATGAAGTCTCTCTTATTACCCTCCCCCCTCCCTGCCACCCCCTGTTCACCTTCTTGCCACAAAAAGCAGCCTCTTGGTTCCTGGACCAGTTTCTCATTTTTCCAAACTGAAATTCAGCAACTTGAAAAATCCTTATTAAAACCATTCAGCATTTTAATGCAAATCTCTTCTAATAGATACATTTTTATATGCAGTTTTGACTAAAGGATGCATTCTTGAAATTAGGTTTCCTTAATATAATTCATTTTTACATTCTTTCCACTAATATCTTCATTTTCATGCAAACGTAGTATGTGCATTTTCTGTAAACACTGTTTAGCTAGTGAACAGCGCTGTGAAATTCAAATAACAGCAAATTTAAAAGGGCTGTGTTTCATGTTGCACATTGTTTCAGAATTGGGTAGATTTAGATTTAAATGCAAAATTAATCAAATTCACCCTACATCTCACTGGCATCTGCCCATCAAACTCTGCCCAGAAGGTAATGTGGCCCTCAAATTGAAAAAGATCACCGGCCTCTGTACTTCATAGCCCTCAGAAGCATTTTGTACGGTTATGGTCCCACATTAAGATTTCAAAAGCTCTCTGGTTCCCAAATGTGTCTGTCTGAGGATGATGCTGTCAAATTCCTATACAGTTCTCTGCCATGGAAGGTGCGATGGGTGAGTGTCAGGCAGGTAAAATTGAACAATGAAACAAGGATGTATATGCACATGGTGGTGTCTTAATGCAAATTGCAACATGATGAACTAAGAGAAAAAACTTGGAAGGCAGATGTGTTTCTCCCTTTACCCCAAGTCATTGGTAAAAAAATAGAAACAAAAAAACCCCAAAACCTTGTGAATGTCAAGTTCATCCCATAAAGAAAGAGTTTACCTGTTGTTTGCCAAACACCCTTCTTCTCTAAATGTATTACAGCTTCAAGAGCTCAGTCATCATTAGGAGAAGTGGGGAAAAGTTTCTGGTTCTTCACTATAAAAGGTAAAGGTACCCCTGCCCGTACGGGCCAGTCTTGACAGACTCTAGGGTTGTGTGCCCATCTCACTTAAGAGGCCGGGGGCCAGCGCTGTCCGGAGACACTTCCGGGTCACGTGGCCAGCGTGACAAAGCCGCATCTGGTGAGCCAGCGCAGCACACGGAAATGCCGTTTACCTTCCCGCCAGTAAGCGGTCCCTATTTATCTACTTGCACCCGGAGGTGCTTTCGAACTGCTAGGTTGGCAGGCGCTGGGACCGAGCAACGGGAGCGCACCCCGCCGCAGGGATTCGAGCTGCCGACCTTTCGATCAGCAAGCCCTAGGCGCTGAGGCTTTTACCCACAGCGCACGGTCCTTTATTTTCTAATGCTTTCACACGGCCTTTAATTTCCTCCACATGACTGATGTTTTATATATATGTTGATTAACACATTCAAATCCCACTTTTATTTCCTGAAGTGTAAGACTCCAAAGCACAACCAATTCAATTATATCAAAAGATTGTCAATTTCAAAAGATATATCAAACAAATTGTCAATTTCTAGCCACTTTTGCACATACTTGCTCTGTTCTGTCCCATTTCTGCATTTGTCTGTGGTGTAACTTTTTAAACTTCATACAAAAATTCACATTTAAGTAGTATTTAAATGTGTGTTTTCTCTCAAAATATGCATTTTAAAAAGAACTGAATCAGCAAATACAGCAAATGCAAAAGATATAGAAGATCCTATCAGTACATTACTTTAGAGGTGTCATTTTGTACAGAACTTCATGATGACCAAACGTTTTCCATTATGTTGTGCCATTTAGCATGGTTTATACTCGTTCTGGACTCCTACCAGAGGAAGGGAAGGATAAAATCACAGGCTTGTATCCAATGGTAGTTCTACTCAGAGTGGATCTATTGAAACAGAAAGACGTGACTATCTTAGATTAATCAATTTCAATGAGTCTTAGTTGGATGCAATCCATAGTATCTTTATCTCAAGTACAACTGCTACTACCATTAATACTACTAGTATCCTAATTACTACAACTACTACCACTAAGGGAAAAGGTGCTCCTCTGGATTAGATTACTGCATTTTAGACAGATCTATCTGGGAATCTTTGTCCAGGGAATCTTAAACTTTTATTTTTTTAAAGAAAAAAAACCCTCACATTGTAGGCATGGTTTCCCCTTCTGAGGAAATAAATCCTGACATTGTAATGTGTGGGTGTGCCCTGAAGCACCCGATCCACTTCATTATTCAGGGGATGCCCTTACTGTATACCCACCAACCACAGCCCTATCAACTGTAGGACATTGTGCAGGGTCTCCCTGACAATCTGACTGAGAAGGAAGTGTCATCTGGGAATAAACACCCTTTAAGATATCCTAATGTCAAGCTATTTAGGCTTTAGGTGTTTGCCTTTCTTCGTGAAAGCATTACACCATTACCTGCTCATAGGGCAAATAAAATTGAGATCTGCTTTTTAACAGTGTGGTTGATTCCCAAACCCCTGAAGTAAATTATGAAGAGAGCAACTTAGAGCATGGGCTGAGAGTTCACCCTAACAAGTGACCCATGAACAGTCCTTAAAGGTATGGCACTGGGGAGCTAGGTGTTTCTAGTCCAGGCAGGATCAGATCATGTCAACAGCAGTTTTAGAAATTAAGCAGTGTTCTCCCGTCACCTCCAACACCTTCAGTCCTGCCGCAAGCTTGTTAAGAAAGGTTAACGTTCCTTTAGAAGATAGATGGCTATGCATTCATACATTCCCCAAAGAGGTAAGTAATACTGGAAGAGCTGACATCATAAGAATGAAGACTCAAGGAGATGCAAGGAATGCTTTTGTCAGTAGTTCAAAGAGCTGCTGGGGAGATGTTTATCCACAGCCATGAAGACTACACTATGGAGCCATTTATCAAATGGCCCAGCCCTCCCACTTGCAGGCAAGATCTAACAAGATGATCGCCCTGCAGCACCATGAGTCTGCCTTCTCTTAACTCTGCTCCCAAATAGCACACAGAGAATGTACCAAGTTGAGGTCAGCCAAGGGCCTCCAAGAATTTTACCTGAGCTAAATTTTGCTCTCTATGTATGGCATATCAGCAATCTGATAAAATATTTCCCTGTTAAATGCACACACACATCGGGGTGGACACATCAGCTTATTTCCATTCTGCGTCAATTTCACTGCATTCAAGTGCACAAAAGCTTCACATTTAAATTGTACAAAGCTTGATGTAAAATATTTATTTTGTGCACAATCCCTCCTGAAATATGCATTTTTGTATGTTGCCAAGACTTCACACATCAGCCTTGATGACCACACACTTGAGGTGGCAGTCCATTTTGTCTACCTGGGTTCCACCATAGCCAGCAACCTCTCCATTGATGCTGAGCTGGACAAACATTTTGGATTCTATTATTCTAAAGTGTGCAATCTATTTCTTAACTGCATTCTTACCTTCTCGTAAGTCCCAGGAACTTATAAGAATCATAGAATTGTAGAGTTAGAAGATACCCCAAGGGCTCTAATCCAACCCCTTGTTATGCAGGAATCTCAAGTAAAGCATCCAAGAGAGAGGACTATCCAACCTCTGCTTAAAAATCTCCAATAAAGGAGAGTCCGCCACCTTCCAAAGGAGTCCATTCCACTGTTGAATCGCTCTTACCATCAGAAAGTTCTTCCTGAGAATTAGATCAGTTCACTTTAAAATACAGACTAAACAAAACTCTGCTGCATCCCTGATCACAAATCCAGCTTGGTTTCTTTACTAAGGGTCCTGCAACACAATAATTCTGCAGAGTTTGTCTCTACAGTGTATATTCTTCAACAGTTTTTGGCATTTCAGAGAGGGGAGAGTCTTCATGAGGGAGATTATAAAATCTAACTCCAGCCTTATGTGAAAATTTAACAACAGCATGGAAACTTTGTTATATAGAGTGAGTCCGAACCATTGGTCTATGGAACCAAGTACCGTATTTTTCGCTCTATTGGACGCACCGGACCATAGGACGCACCGGACCATAGGAGGGGGAGAACAGGGAAAAAATATTTTTTCCTTGTTCTCCCCCTGTAAAACAAGGTGCGTTCAAGGTGCATTCAGCCGAGCCTATGGAGCTGTTCCGTCTCGCTGTTCTGCCCTCCGTCTCGCTGTTCTGGCTTGGGGACAGCCTCTCTAGCCTCTGCAGGAGAGCGGGGTGAACGCACCCCGCTTTCCTGGAGAGGCTTTGCGCCCAGCCGCCCCAAGCCAGAACAGCGAGACGGAGCCCTCTGTCTCGCTGTTCTGGCTTGGGGACAGCCTTGCTAGCCTCTGCAGGAGAGCGGGGTGAACGCACCCCGCTTTCCTGGAGAGGCTTTGCGCCCAGCCGCCCCAAGCCAGAACAGCGAGACGGAGGGCTCCGTCTCACTGTTCTGGCTTGGGGACAGCCTCGCTAGCCTCTGCAGGAGAGCGGGGTGAACGCACCCCGCTTTCCTGGAGAGGCTTTGCACGCAGCCGCCCCAAGCCAGAACAGCGAGACGGAGCCCTCTGTCTCGCTGTTCTGGCTTGGGGACAGCCTTGCTAGCCTCTGCAGGAGAGCGGGGTGAACGCACCCCGCTTTCCTGGAGAGGCTTTGCACGCAGCCGCCCCAAGCCAGAACAGCGAGACGGAGCCCTCTGTCTCGCTGTTCTGGCTTGGGGACAGCCTTGCTAGCCTCTGCAGGAGAGCGGGGTGAACGCACCCCGCTTTCCTGGAGAGGCTTTGCACGCAGCCGCCCCAAGCCAGAACAGCGAGACGGAGCCCTCCGTGTCGCTGTTCTGGCTTGGGGACATCCTTGCTAGCCTCTGCAGGAGAGTGGGGTGAACGCACCCCGCTTTCCTGGAGAGGCTTTGCGCGCAGCCGCCCCAAGCCAGAACAGCGAGACGGAGGGCTCCGTCTCACTGTTCTGGCTTGGGGACAGCCTCGCTAGCCTCTGCAGGAGAGCGGGGTGAACGCACCCCGCTTTCCTGGAGAGGCTTTGCACGCAGCCGCCCCAAGCCAGAACAGCGAGACGGAGCCCTCTGTCTCGCTGTTCTGGCTTGGGGACAGCCTTGCTAGCCTCTGCAGGAGAGCGGGGTGAACGCACCCCGCTTTCCTGGAGAGGCTTTGCGCGCAGCCGCCCCAAGCCAGAACAGCGAGACGGAGGGCTCCGTCTCACTGTTCTGGCTTGGGAACAGCCTTGCTAGCCTCTGCAGGAGAGCGGGGTGAACGCACCCCGCTGCCCTGGAGAGGCTTTGCGCCCAGCCGTCCCCAAGCTAGAACAGCAAGACGGAGCCCTCCGCAGCGCTCCGTCTCCCTGTTCTGCCTTTCAGCTTAGCGGCGCAGCCTGCATTCGCTCTATAGGACGCACACACATTTCCCCTTAATTTTTGGAGGGGAAAAAGTGCGTCCTATAGAGCGAAAAATACGGTACTGTATATCAGAGGTTGGAGACCTTTTTCAGCCTGGGGTCCACTTTCTCTTCTGGGAAACCTTCCAAGGGCCGCATGTTAGTTGTGGACACAATCAGAGCCAAAAGTGGGCAAAATAATAGGTGCAGAAGGTGGCGCTGTGGGTTAAACCACAGAGCCTAGGACTTGCCGATCAGAAGGTCGGCAGTTCGAATCCCTGCGACGGAGTGAGCTCCCGTTGCTCGGTCCCTGCTCCTGCCAACCTTGCAGTTTGAAAGCACATCAAAGTGCAAGTAGATAAACAGGTACCGCTCCAGCGGGAAGGTAAACGGTGTTTCCGTGCGCTGCTCTGGTTTGCCAGAAGTGGCTTAGTCATGCTGGCCACATGACCTGGAAGCTGTAGGCCGGCTCCCTTGGCCAATAAAGCGAGATGAGCGCCGCAACCCCAGAGTCGGTCACGACTGGACCTAATGGTCAGGGGTCCCTTTTCCTTTACCTTTACAGTAGACTAGTTTCTATACACATTAACACACATGCAACTTTCTACTTTTCCTCTATGCATGTGAGACACATTACCAAGAAGTTTTGTGTGCAATGCATACACTCTTCCATTGAGCTCTGGGCCTTTCCAGGCTGATCTCCACTAAACATCTAGGTGAGTCTCATTTTCATTAGTAGGTTATTATTTAGGACAATTATTGCTGCTGATGCATAATTTTGTTTACAGTCCAAGGGCTGTAGGCAACATAGCACTAAGCTAAATATGCTTGTTTCTCTGGAGGAATGTTTGATGCACTTGCAAGATTGTTGTGCAAGGGAAAGCGATGATTCCTGCATTGCAGGGGGTGGACTAGATCACCCCTGGGGTCCCCTTATGACCCTACATTTCTATGATTTTATGAAAGTATATGCAAGTGGCTGGTAACTTTGTTGCCCAATACATTGTGTAATCTGTTCTGCAATGAGTTCCCATAAGTGCAACCTTAAAACTTACCCAGCCTCTTGCACAGGAACCCTTGTGCTGGCAGATAGAGAACATCAGATACAGCTGAAAGCTTATTATCCTTTGTTGTTACTTGGTCCTCCCTTCTGCTTTTATTTCATATATTTTTTTCCTGAGTTGTGTTGTACTGCTCACTGTCCAGCCCTGATCCTTACCTCTAATTGGAAGAATTGGCTATGCATGGCGACTAACTAGACAGCCTCTTTCCAGTTTTCCATCTCTTATAAGGGGTTGGAGGCAAAATCGCCTTTGCCTCCCACACAAGTCAAACCGGGAAGAGCAAGTCCAACATATAAATACAATTTATCTAGTTAGAGCTATCATTAGAGGTGTTCACAGATTACAGAGGCACCAACTTGAATAAAATATGTTGGGGGGGGGCAGACAAACCCTGCTCCTGCTCCTAGCTTGCATTCTCTATCTCTTTCTCTCCCCACTCCAATTAAAAGGGCTGTAAAAAAATGATATCAGAGGCTCTTGCCCAATCCAAGCACTCTTGCCACCCAGCAAACTTTTACAGTTTGTTTACAGGGCTTGCTGGGAAAGTTCGAATGTAGAAAAGAAAGAAAGGCAGCAATACCCATCAACGTTTGGGAGACAGCCTCCTCAAGCATTTTATTGGGGTGTGTGTGTGGGGGGGGTGTGTGTGTGTGTGTGTGAAGGGAGGTGGGCTTCTAGGAGCTGGTGACTATGACAGATTACATGCATAATCTAAGTATCCTACACAGATAGTTGAGCTGGCATAGTTAATCACCTGGAACATTCAACATGTGTACATTCTGTGTACCTATTTACACAACAGTTGAGCTGTACATATCAGCAAGGGTACACTCTTTCCCACAAACAATTTTGCATGTGTAGAGAGACAGCTTATATCTGTGTTCAGTGTCACATATAAGCAAGCCTTTTAGTGTTGGAGGGGTGGCGACTGATTCAGACTGAGACCTGGTAGGATCTGAAACAAAACAAAAAAAGCATAAAGATTTTGCCTACCTTTTGTTGCAAAGCTTGACTTTTCATTCTCCAAATCTCATCAGGATTCACATTTCTAATACATACACTCTTGCTTTTTAAATTAGTATGATAGTTCTTTTATCCCTCCATTTCTATTCAGTGAAAGATAAAGATGAATAGAGATCCTTCGGTGTACAGATCCCTACCTCTGCAGCTGCCTGGTGAAATGAATATCCAGTGTAAGACTAAACCTTTTTCAAAAGACTAAACACAGTACAATCGAGTTTTCACCAGTGCGACGGATGCCTCTCCCCGCAGCCGAGAAAGGGATTTAAGCCTCCTTGAGAAAGACAGAGGCTCATTAAAAGGAGTTATAACAAATCAGTTATCAGACATTTAAAGAATAACCCTTTTCAAATAAACCTGTTAAATAAATCCACAGTAAAGATAATTAGGTCAGCGTTATAGCAGCACAATGCATGCTTATCCACCCAGGAAGCTTTAATGGTGGCATAAGCCTGTTAAAGGCAGAGCACTAAGTGTACACAATAAGCCAGGTCTTTAAAAGAAGTCATCATCACACCATTTCTTTCTGACAAACCTGGCCAGGCGATGGCCATTTGAAGCTACAAAGAGTCTGTTTCAGCCAACCCCAGCCTGATGCCCTCCATATGTTGTGAGACTGTCACCCCCATCATCCCTGACCATTGGCTGTGCTGGCTAGGCTGATGGGAGGTGGACATCTGGAAGGCGCTGGGGTTGGGTAAGGCTGCCTCTTAGTTTTAGTGGAAATGCTACACTGAGAAACCCTGCAGTCAACAGGCAATTTAGGGTCTGGACGACAAAATGATTTTGTGGCATGCAATTTGTTTAGTTATAATTTAGGCATTTGTGTAATGGGCAAACTAATTTTAGGTTCAGTTTTACTGATATGTTTCGTCGCCAAATTGTTGCTGTTATGACTTTGTGGTTTATATGATGTGTATTTTGGGTTATTGCTTGTCTTTCGGTTGTTGGCTGCCCTGAACTCCAGACTGGAGGAAAGGAAGGATATAAGAATGACTGAATAAATGAATTTGCAACTATCCAATGAAAGTCTCTCTCTCTCTCTCTCTCTCTCTCTCTCTCCCTCCCTCCCTCCCTCCCTCCCTCCCTCCCTCCCTCCATCTCCCCCCACCCCTTACACAGTGCTGGCTGGTGCCCTTGGGACTGGGAATACAGAAGATTGGAAGATCAGCTATAGGTGGAGTCAGAGCTGATGACAAACAGAGACAACTAAGTCCCCCTTCCTACTGCAATGAGCAAGTGCAGCACTGAATCTAAGGAGCAGAAAGTTGACAGGAAGAGACATCCTCCAGACTGGTTGTAAGTATGAAGGTAGATAGGTAGATTCTGGCTGAAAGCAGACTGAGGTTGGTGCTTCATTCACCCTAATGAATCCTCCTCCTCCTCCTTTCTATCTAACTACCTTTCCTCTCTTCATCTATATTTCTACATTCTTGCAGGTATTACACATTTACTGAAGTTATCTTTGCAATTGCAGAAAGGGCATATGCCTCTTCTGTTGTTCGTAAGTCAGAAGGGGATAAAACCAAAAAGGGGGCTAAAACCAATTTTATAAATCAGGGATAGGGAACCTGTAGCACTGCAAGTGATGTCAGACTCCAAATCCCATCAGCACCAGACAGAATGGCTAATAGCCAGGGATGATGGAAGTTGCAACAAGATCTGGAGGATCTAGGTTTCATATCTTTTAAAAATGAATGAATGAATGAAAATGAATGAATGAATGAATGTAATACCTTAAATAACAGTTTATGGCCCATGCCTTAATTGTCTGAAAACTGGATGGTTGCAATTTCCCCTTTTTCCTTTTGCAGTGTTTTTTCTTTTTTATCAGTCTGTGTGCAATGGAAACATGGAAGACAGAAGAAATAAACTGAAGTTGTTGAAGGTGATGATTGAAGTTTTGGTGGTGCCTGATGCACAAGATGACTTTAGTACAGGGATAGGGAACATTTTTCAGACTGAGGGCTACAGTTCCTTCTGGCCAACCTTCTGAGGGATAAATGTCAGTGGTGGGTGGGGCCAAAGGCAAAACTGGGTGGTGCAACAGATGCAAATTTTACCTTTGTATAGGAAACTAGTTTCTATACACAGTCACACACCCCTCTCTGTCCTCTATCTCGCCACTGAGGTGCATCATGTACCAACATTGCTAGTGTTTCACTAAGGTATTTGGGAGGGGGTCATGTATACAACATGCTTCAAACCATGTATACTCCAAAGTGCATCCTATTTAATTCAGTGGGGCTTCCTAAGTGGCCTAATCATCTGAAACCCTGTTAACTGAATTATCTCTTTGCCTGTTTTCATGAAGAGTGTTTATTGATGGTTTTTAGTTTTACTTGTTTTATTTATATGAGATTTTAGAATTGTTTTCAGTTTTTATTTTAATGCTGCATGTATGCCCACTCTGGAACTGCATAGTGAAGAACTGCTTATAAATACTGCAAATAAATAATATAAAAAAGCAATGAAATATAGGAAATCTTCTTATCCCAACCCTGGATAAATGCTCCTGGATCTGCTTCTTGTCATGGTGAGGCATTGAGTAGTCTTTCTGAAGTGCTAAGAGAGCATTCAGATAGATTTTGAATATTAATTTATTCTTGCATAAATCTCTGGACCATCCCCTTTTAATTTGCAAATGGCTGTGGCTATAGCTATATCCCCCACTCATGTTTGGCTGGCTCACATCCAACCAAAAATGTTGCCTCTGCCTAAGAGGCTGATTCCAGCACAATAAACCCTGTATTGAGGCCAAATTTAGTCCCCCTATGGCATTGCTTGCTAAAATAATGGTGTGTGGGAGGGAATATGATGGAGCGCACACAAGAATAATACACAGGTCACTTCTAGACAGTTTAATATTTAGCAAGAGTGATTGAGCGGCATACTAAAAAATTAGCTTTGCACAAGCAAAGTGAATTGAAGCTCTTTGGCACAGCTATTCAAAACAACAACAACACAAAACAGAATTTTGTGGTTAGGAAAGTGGCAGGGAAATGCACTAAAAAGTGTAGGGTAAATGACTGAGGGAAAATGTCTAACAACTTGAGGTCCACATTCCCTTGTGGGTGACCTTCTGGGGGGCCACATTCCAGTCTAGCAAAATCTCTAGAAGGGAACACAGAGTCTTCACTGTTGGAGGCAGCATGCCTCTGAATGGCTGTCATTGGGAATCGCAGGTGGGGAAAGTTTTGTTGGATTCTGGTTCTGCTTGTTCTGTTGGACTCTGGTTCTGCTTGTGGACTTCCCAGAGGCATCTTGTTGGCCACTGTAAGAACAAGATGCTAGACTAGATGGGCCATTGGCCTGATCTAGAAAGGTTTTTCTTATGCTTTTAATATGTGAACCAAAACACAGCTGAGCTTAACAAGTCACATTTCCTTTGCAATGCAGTTCTCCAGCAAATGAAATGAACACAAATGTACACATATACTGGGGAATAGCGCACATAAGAATGCATGCATTGGTGCACATAGCATTTTTAAAAATGTATTAACATGCAGGCAAATTTCCATAAGGACTTTCATAAATAAAATAAAAACTGATGGAGAAATAAGGCAAACTGAACTTTTCAGTGGAAGAACGAGAAACTGAGAGAACCCAAATTTTTTCCATCCCTATGTAAAATAACATAAATTTACCAGAGAATTTAACAGCCACAATAAATGAAGTTAAATTTCTCAGGAGGTTTTCTGAGAAAGACTATTGCAGAATTTCAGCTCCCGCCACCAGTTTTTTGCTGCCCACAAATAGCATAGAGAAATTTCAAGGACAATTTTTGCTCTCTCCTTGCTTTCTTTTAGCATTGCATTCACCTCTTTTCTTTCCCTGTTTATGAATAAGGGACACTTATACGCACTCTCTGCACTGTGCGTTCATGTTTTTCAGTTCAATTTTCTCAGCTGACTCTCCATTGGGAGTGTGCCAGTTTACAAAAAGGCAATGGGGCTTAAAATAAACAAAAAACCAAATTGTCCAAATTGCAGACTTCTATGACAGTTGTGTGTATGTGTGTGTGTGTTTTTATGTTTATGTTTTAAAACCACCATTCCACTTGGTATGCCAGGTTTGTATGTCAAGATAGGATGTGCATAATCCTGTAGGAATCTCTTTAGAATCCTGACAAACAGCCTTTTGATTGGGTGGTTGACGATATCACCATGGTCCAGAAAAAGCAATAAATAACAGGCACAGAGCACCAGCATTTAAACAAAGGTGTGTGGGTTTTGTAGCTGAGTGTGAATTTCAAGCACATGGTAGAATTTAGGGAGATTTTAAGGACAGCAGGAACAGCTTGAACTTTAAGCTTCAAAGCAGAAGTAAAAGCAACAAGTAGAAATACATTCTCTTTTTTATTTTATTTTATTTTATAAAAAATATTTCTTCTTTTCAGATTCATACATTCCACTAATTTTACAATCATTTTAACATTTCAATACTTGACTTCCTTCCCCCTCTTTCTGTGATTCCTTAAATTTATTTTTAATATCTTCTGCATATCCAAATTAACTTAATTTGCTCATTTAATTATCTACTGTAAATATATACTCTTATAGAACTGCAGGTCATTACAATAATCCAGATAATGTTTTTATCTGTTTACAATTTATCTGTAAATATTCAATAAACCATTTCCATTCTTTTATTAAAAGTTTGTTATCTTGATTTCTTATTCTTCCGGTAAATTTTGCCATTCCTGCGTATTGCACAAGTATTTGTATCCATTCTTCCTTTGCTGGGACTTCTGCTTCTTTCCATTTTGGGGCGAGTAACATTCTTGCCACTATAGTAGCATACATGAATAAGTTTCTATACAGAGTAGGTAGTTCTGTCCTTAAAATTCCCAAAAGTAGAAATACATTCTCATGACACCAAGCTGTGGCCAAGCTAGAACCAGGAATACAAGCTGATTGCTTGTGTGTAATCAAGATGGGAGAGAAATTTGGATCAGTTCACATTTAAAAGTGAACCACCCTAATTTGTACTTTCCAAAACACAGCAATATTTCAAATCCACATTGCTCTGAATTTTGGAATGCAGTTCTGCAGTTCAGTAATGTGGGCCAAAATGTATATGCTAAGGTAACATGTGCAAAATTGTGTCCCAAAAATGTGTATACTAAATTCATACTAAAATGTTGGTGGTTTTTCATGAGAACTGTTAAAATACAACTCATATGGAAAAGAGGATAACTGAGTTTAAGCTTAGAAAAGAATGAGAAATGGAGAGAAATGAAAATTGATACATGCATCCATCCTTAGTGTTACACCACCAACATTATAATTTAGAGCAGGGCTCTCAAACAAGAACACTGGAAGATTCCTGCTGGATCAGACCAAAGGGCTATGTAGTCTAGCATCTTGTGTCTTTCAGTGGATAAATAGGTGTCCCAATAAGAAGCCCACGAAAAATACATGAGGGCACCAACACTCTCCCATTTCTGATACTCAGCAACTAGTATTCAGATGTATACTGTGTCTGATACTGGAGGTAATATACAACAGGCCTCCTCACCTGGAGCCCTCATCTGGAGTCATTGGCCATGTTGGAGGGAGCTGTACTCCAAAAAAAACCTGAAGGGCATTAGGTTGGAGAAGACTGATATAGGTCAATATCCTCCACAAATTTGTTTAGTTCACTTTTAAAGCCGGGTTGGCAACCATCATCACATCTTGCAACAGCAAATCCCCTAGTTTAACTATGTGCTGGGCGAATAAGTCCTTCTTCATTTTCAGCTTCATTTGACAATGTCAGGTTCTAATAAGGGCTGTGCACTGTTCCTCCTATGAGCTGGAACACACAAACACCCAATTCAGCCCTGAATCGATATGAGGGTCAATTAAATTAAACATATTGGATGTGTAAAAATATGGCCTCAAGGGGATGGGGGAAGGTGCTTGGGAAGTGGTGCCCTGCAGGAATCCTCCACTTACTAGCTGGGGAAGACAACTGCAAAGTAGATTCTCGTGTGCACTCCCTGCCCCAAAGCATTAATTTGATGGGGACTTCTCCAATGTGCTGGAAAGGCTAGAATGAAATGAGCCTTCTGGAGCTGTCCGTGGTGCTGCAATGCATCTATGCAAAGCTTTCAGCCACAATGGCTTTTATTACATTGTTTTGATAAAGCAGGGAAGAAGCTCTTGAGTTGTACAGAGGTACATCAAATGTACATTGAGTGACATACCTGGGTTATAGTTCACCCTGCTTCAACCTTCAGAGCTGGTTTACAGTACTGATATGTTTTTAAGTGTTCTCTCCAGCCTACTCTTTAAAAAGCTCCAACCTGGAGAAAACCTTCTTAGGATCTAACATAAGGAAAATGCAAGAGACGGGATAGTGAATTAAAAATAACCGATGTGTACAGTTCATGCATTATTTGAAATATTTATATCCCGCCTTTCCATCCTGCAGGAATCTGCAAAGCAGCTAATGAAAGCATATGGCGAGTAATCAAAACAGAATAAAACAACAGCAAAACATTCATTAAGACAATAAGCAATAAACAATAAAAGCCACAAATAACATAACAAAACCACAAGAGGCAGCAAAACAGACGGCAGAAGCATCCAAATTGGGATTAGAGGATTCCACCCCTTCCAATCATTTCTTCCTCTCATTCCCTCTGCATCTGTGTTCACTCCTCCTGATTTCAGGTTTAAGTAGAATAATTTCTAACATTCATTGCAGAATTGGAGCATACACAACCAGAGCTCAGAGTCAAGCTGTGGAGTTTGCTGTGGCATTCAGTTCTGTCAATACAGTTGAATTTCCCACAAATCCTGACATTATTTATGAAGCACTGTGAAAAAAGCAATGCTAATAGAATGCTACATATGATTGATTTTACACAATTGATTTTAATATGTGAACCGCCCTGAGGACACAGCTGATTGGGTGGTATAAAAATGTTTAAATAAATAAATGCATACATATATAAATAAATAACTGCTCTTGATTGTATTGGGATTCTTCTTTATGGAATATTTTAACTGCACAAAACCCTAACCACAACTTTGCGCACAAGTGTACCCATACATCAGCAAGACATTTGAAGATTCATTTTCTGCAGTGTTTTATCAATCAGCATATTTGCATAGCTAGTGTGTTCATGCTGCATGTGGAGGGTGGTGGTGACACTAATGAATGGAAGGTGTCACAATGTGTACATTGATCCATATAAAATATGTTCTATATAAAAGTAATTCCTGAGGAATTCCAATGCTTCCGTTCCACATTGAAAGTGCTACTGAGTTCTTTGGAACTCCAAATTTCAATGAGAAGTTCAGATGAATAAAATTTTGGAAACAATATTTAGAGAAACTTCCTAATGGTAAAAACTGTTTGGGTGTGGAACAGTCTGCCTCAAGACATAACATATGCTCCTTTACTGGAAGTGTTTAAGCAGATGCTAGATAGCTATATGTCATTCTGAACTGCAGATCTAGCACTTAAGTAGGAGGCTGGGCTAGGTGACCTCTTTTGTGCAAAAACTATTTGAGTTATGCCTCAATTCCTGGAAACATGGGGCTTCTTTCTGAAACAAAAAGAGCTTGCATGTATAATGCACCATTGTTCCATCATGGAACCCAAGGCAATGATCATCCAGTTCCCAGAAGTCACCCATCCAACCAATGATCAGACCCAGATCTGCTTAGCTTCAACAAGTTGATTACACACTCATGATATCAATCTTGCAAAATCGTGGGCAGAATGCTTCTGAATACTAGTTGATGAGGAACAACAGTGGGAGAGTACTGTTGTGCTCATGCTCTGTTTGTGGTCTTCCAAGAGGCATCTTGCTAGCCACTGTAGGAGACAGAATGGTGTGTAGGCCTTTGGTTCAGTCCAGCAGGGCCTGTTTTATATTCTTAATCACAACTCCTACATGGCCCTTTCAGGGATCATTTATATAAGTAAACCCCACCACACCTCCACCCTACCCTTCCCTAGCATTTTGTCTGCTTCCAGAAATGGAACATCCTGATTCCAGAAGGAGGAGAAGGAGGACGTGTTCTGGGTAATGACAGTGCTTCACATTCATTTGTCTAGTTGGAATCCTTACACATCTCTAAGGCAAGTCAGTATTATTAGCTCTCCATATTGCAGATGGGAAAACTGAGACTGAAAAAGAGTGGCTGGCTTAAAGCCACCTAGTGAGTCTGTGGCCGAATTCCTGCTAATGAACTTAAATTGTAAGTAGGTAGATTTGGTTGTATTTCTGTTACTTTCATACCTTTTACTGCTGTACTATAATTATATGTGCTTGTCTTGTCTAGTTTTATGTTTTCCAACCCCCACTTTTGTTTCAACCCGATAACCCTATTTATAGGGTTATTTGGCAGTAAAATGAATGCTTCTTGGTGGTTAAGACATTTCAACACGGGAACCAAGCACCTAGAGAAATTGTGGGCTCTCTGTCACTGGAGTTAAGTAGCCACTTGTATGGTGAAGCTCTTGCCCTGGGTTTCCTTCATTATGCAGAAGGTTGATAGCCTTACAGGGCCAGCTCCAGCTCAATTATTCTATTCTTTTTATTCTCAGTCACTCACATTTCCTTTTCTGCCATTGTATATGCCTTTAACTAACCTCCCTCATCATAGTTGTGGAAGATCATGCAGAAAACATAACACTTTGCACCTCCCTTCCTGAGTCAAACAGAGCCTCAATGAGGAAAGTGTCATCCCTGAAGGAACAAAGGAACACAGAAAGCTGACTTATACCTAGCTGTCTAATTGAACCACCCAGCCAACAGTGACTGGCAGCAGCTTTCAATGGCTACTAAACCTGATGGCTATGAAACCACAGGAGGAAAGAGTGCTGTTGTGCTCAGCTTCTGCTCATGGGCTTCTCATGGTCATCTGGTTGGCCATGGTGAAAACAGGATGCTGGACTAGACGGGCCATTGGCTCAATCCAGCAGGCTTTTCTTACGTCCTCTCTGGGGGTTTCAGGCACAGTCTTTCCCAGCCCTAACTACAGATGCCAGGGAGTGAACTTGGGACCTTCTGCATGCAAAGCAGATGCCATCCCACTGAGCTATGGCCCTTCTCCTTAAAGAAGGCTGCAACAAGGGAGGTAGAAGAATCCTCACAGAGGCTGATAGGAAGAGAACCCAGTAGATGGTCAGGCTGCTTGGAGATAGCTAGGACGTGTGTGTGTGTGTGTGTGTGTGTGAGAGAGAGAGAGAGAGAGAGAGAGAGAGAGAGAGAGAGATCTGGATGGATGGCTTGTTGGAGGGAATTTATGAGCAGAGAACAGGGTGGTTGGACTTTAGGGGAGGGAGACAAAGACTGTACACAAAGGGAGGGAGAAAGAGGACCCAGTAAGACAGAGATAGGGAATGGAACAGGGGCAAGAGGCAGACAAGCTGAGAGGAGCGAGAGAGAAAGAATAGACCAGAAAGCCAAACTGCATAGAAATGGGAACTACAGAAACACAACGGAAAACGAAGAGAGAGAAACAGATGACCCCCCCACTCAGTTTCCTGTGGTGCTTACTATATCCAGCGGGTTTCTCTAATTAGTCGCTTCGCCTTCGCCCGCCCAAATCTAATCCAACGATTCGTGTCCACGGACACACCAGCGACTCTTGAAGCCCACTCCTCAATAGGCTCTAAACCTCCCCTTCTTTCTCAAAAGCGCACACCTCTCTCTCCCCCCCCCCCGCCCCATGCCACATCTCAAGGGGTGGGTCCCCCTATATCTCACAGGCCAGCACCCCTGTCTTCTTTTTATGCTCTCCCCCACATCCCTGTTTCAAAACGCAGCCCCCGCTCCCACGTCCCAATGATAGAGGGAGTGAGAGACTTCTTAGGACCAGCCCCCTTCCAGGCTCTCGGCCCCGCCCTCCTCCCTCCCTCTACCCATTCATTTTCTTCAGCTGGGCCGAGAGCTCCGCCCCTGACGGCAACGAGGCCCCGCCTTTTCCTCCAGCCTTTGCTCATTTCGGTCACCTCCCTCCCTCTTTTCCTCCCTCCCACCTTCTCTCTCTGTGCTGCTTTTTGCGCCTTCGTTTCGCCCCCGGTGGCTGCAAACTGATCCATCAGAGGAAGGCAGGGAGGGGATTAAGGATAATAATAATCATACAGAAAGAACAGAAGGAAAGAGGACTGGAGAAGGATAGGTAAAAGAAGGTGGGGGAGAGAGGGAAGGAATAACATCCGGATTTTCTTTTTCATCTATTCCCCACACCTCCTCCTTTTTGCATCTCTGCCTTTTAATGCCTGGGATCCGGGGCGAGGAGAGGGATTCTCTGTCTGAGCATGAAAAGGACTGCTAAAGCCCCAGTCTTCCTACGCCTGCAGCATCAGCGGAGAATCGCCCACTATGCGCTCAGGATCCAGAAGGGCTCGCACCACAAGTTCCTGCCGAGCCGAATGAGAAACCAGATCTCCGCCAGAGAGGGGCACTAACATCCGGTAAGGGAAAAAGGCATTTTACTATTATTATTTTGACTCTGCTCAGCCAGACAGCCACACAGACAGCCGCAACATCGGCCAGCTCGTTCTCGTGGGGCCGCCCTCTAGAACTCCCGTAGGCATTCCTCGTTATCTAGCCTCTCTATCTTGGTAGTCACTGTGGGACTAAAATGGTCTGATCCAGCGGCAGCGCTCTTCTTCTATGGCTGGCAGACTTCTCTTCCGAATTCCCTCTCACACTCCTTAACAGCGCTGCCTCCCCCCCACCCCGCCAAAAAATAAATAAATCCTTCCATCGCTCCAATCTTTCCCCGGATTTCATTTTGCCTCCTTCACTCAGCCAAAATCTGAGGGATTCAGTTCCCATACACGTCGCTTTGCAGTTTCGTATCCCCCTACTTAGTAAGCAAAGGGTTAAACGGTGGATGTACAAAATCGCTCAGAAACTCTGGGCTTGCGTGTGCCGGACCGCAACGCAACACAGACAAGACCTGTACGTGTGTGTTCAGGTGCCTAATCGCTCACAGGCTGTATGTAGTGCAATTCCCAGACGAGATCTGTCGTGTGTCCGTGTGTATAAGTGTAAAACTCTTTCAGCCTCTACACACACCCTTGTAGAATCGTTTCTGCTGGGCTGTCATGATTTGTCATGATCTCGGGTCATAATTTTTGAAGGAAACTTCCCGGCAAGGAGGGAAAGGCTAGTGTCCGTGTTTGGTGGACGTGGACGTGTGTGTGTGTGTGTGTGTGTGTGTGTGTACACGTACAGCTGTTTCATGCAGTGCAATCACACATTATGCTCAGGCTGAAGTAGCATCTCATCAAACTGCATGGAAAGAGAGGGCTTGCAAAATCTCGGCGCCCCCACCGCAGCCCAGCCGCCATCCCCCCCCCCCCCCCGTGATATCTATGCCAAGATATATTGATCAGGACAGAGTCTAATAGAGTCCTGGAGGGGGGGGGGAGTCCCCAAGGAGACAATGTCCTCTTTGCTTAATAGACTGCTGTGTTTGGTTTGCAGAGTGACAATCCAAGCTTTGAATTCCAGGCTATGGGGGGGGGTTACTTCCTCACCCTGCCCCACTGGTATGTGGGGAGACTAGGTAGTAATTGTGTTAAAATTAGATGTGGGGAGAATGGTCCGTCTGTGTAGCTGTTCACGGTGGGAAGCAGAATGCTGGGCTAGCTGGATGTTGGGGTCTGATTCAGTGGGTCTCTTCTTATCTATTTCTCTATCCATTGGAACAGCAGGGTGCCATGCATGTATGGGAAAGGAGTCTCTAAGGGGAGCGCTCCAAGATGGGAGGGGGCACCTTAGGAAGTGGAAGCAAGCTGAAAGCTAAACTTCAGCTTTTCCAGCCTTTTAAATAATTTATGCAGCATGGATGGAGACTGTGCCATTCCTCCATTCTCTGGAGGGTCATAGAATATATATTCAGGGGTTTAATGGGAAGGTGGTCCGTCGTGGTGGTGGTGGTGCGGTGAAGTATGTACACACACACACACACACACACCTCTCTCTCTCTCTCTCTGTCTCTCTGTGGAGAGAGGCTCAGTGCTACTTCTGATGCATAAGCCATAGTATAATGAGAAGGCTATTGACAAACCACTCCAGGATAAAGATTCGCTACCCCCAAATCACAGCTGTAGGGGAAACGATGGGGGATGGAGCGTGTCCCACCCAGAGGAGAGAAATCTTTTCTTAATAGGAGTTAAGCTGGTCTGAGAAGAGTTACAGAGAGGTAGGCTGATGGTGCAAAGGAAGAAGAGATTAGCAAGAACTCTGGAGGGAGTGAGAGCTATTTCTGGGTAGATTCAAGCATCCTTCCCACTGTTGATGGTCCTATACACCAATTTACCATGCCTGCTTCCCTCTCTCTCACAGGACTATCTTTTATACACATGAACACATGCATGGACTGATACTAATGAGTGTGTGTGTGTGTGTGCGTGCCCCCCCCCCCACGAGGCAGTACATTTATTCACAGAGGTCGTCTTCTTTTGGTCTCACACAACGCATGAATTGGTGCTTGTATCCCTTTCATAACGCATAGCTAGTGTCTCTGACTTGCACAGGCACACACCACTGGTGGCCTACTCTGGCATGCATGGGCACACACACACACACACACATTTGTATTACATACGCACACTTTGCCATCAACACCTTTTCTTTTATATGCACACAAATACACATGCCACTTGGTCACGTAGATTTCGCCTGCTATTCACAAGCATGCTAAGGTATTGCAGACAGCTTCTCTCTGTATTTCAAACGTGCATGTGCACACACACACACACACACAGAGAGAGAGAGAGAGAGAGAGAGGGAGAGAGAGCCACACAGACTTTATTACTTTGCATTATGGTTGCTTCCACACAAAGTTTCACCATGTCCCCCTTCCATTTCCATAAACTGTCCAAAGAAAGCTCTCCTCTGATCTCCTTTCCTCTGCTCTCCTCTCCCATAAAATACCTATTTTATTCTGATGCACATGTATCTAGTGCTTTTTTCCTGTGGGGACGCAGGGGTACACATACCCCTAAACATTTTTTGAATCTTTGTACTTTTGTCCATTTACTGTATTTATTTCCCCCAATTTGAACTATAAAATGGTGATTTTCTTGGGTGAAAATGATAGTATCCCTAAACGTGGTTTTTTAAAGGGAAAAAAAGCATGGCATGTATCCCCACCCAGTTTCCTTCCATGCACAGACAGCCCCAGTTGCACACAACTTGCATGCACCCTTAGGCTTCATTCTGCACTCAGTCGCACGCAGGTTCCCCTTCTCATCTCTTGCACACCCAAAACTTCCACACTGTGTGGTTGCACATACAAATAACAATGGCCAAACAAGAGAGATCTGTCTTCGCTTCCCACCACACCACACATGCAAACAAGAACACATGCAGCAGACACATACACACAATTCTTTGGGAGGGTGTGACATTCTCCCTCTCCTGATTGGGTATCCCTTACTCTCAGCCCTGAACTGATGTGCACAGTCATTCATCCACATACACAGACATCATTGCCAGGGACTTTGTGGCAAGCTCTGCCCCTCTTGTCTGTACAGATCAAATCTTAAGAAGTGAATAGATATGCTTTCACCTCTCGCATCCTTTACTAGTAGCAGGATGCACTGTCCGTGTTTTCCTCCAGCCATTGATAGGGGTGGGGTGGGGGGGTTATCCATCACTAGAGCTCCTTAATCACTCAGCAGAAAATGCTTTGCACACATTTTCCCTCATCTTCCTTTTACTGCACTTTTCATGTCCCCAGGACTCTGCAGTTCCTTCATTTTGGAAAAAAAAAAAGGCAAGAAAACAGGATCCTGCAAAAGAGGGAAGGGTGCTTATCTCTCGGGTAAGCTGGGATACACAGGATTGGGATATGTAACGTTGGAGTGTTGTAAGGGTGGTGGACAAGAAAGGATCTTGTGTATGGTCCTGTGAGCCTAGCAAGTGAGTGTTGGAGTGTGTGAGGAAGCCTGTGAGTCAGCTGTGTTTGCACTTTTGAAAATGTGTGCAACAGAGCATGGCTGTCTGCCAGTGTGCTCCATGCTCACAAGACACATGGGATTGTGCCTTCATTTTAACTGGTTCCAGAAATAGGGTAGGATGCATGTCCAGAAGTATTGAGGCATCTGCATGAAGGGGTGTGGGTTGAAGGAGGGCTATTGCTGTGAGAACATGTGTGTATGAGTAAGAGGCTGCAATGTGAGTGCATCTGTGAGGGTGATGGAGGTTTGCAAGAAGATCAGTTCTAATGCATTCATGTTCATGTGTTTGGGGCTATGAAAAAAGGCAATGCTTTTTTTCTAGGGCAGCATCTGGGAGTAAAGGCAACAATGGTGGGTGAACATTGAGCATGTGCATTTGTGGGTGTTGATACCACTGCTTATAGAAGGGAACCAGTGGGGGATATAAGGGGATGGTGCGTACGAGTGGCTCCATGGATGGGTTTGCAATACGGATGATGCACATTCCCCGGAAAATGCCCAAGTCTCCCTAGTGAGATCAGAACCAACACTTCCTTGCTTGCATAGCTCAACCCTCACTGGCAGCAAGACAATTGTACTAAATTAAAATGCTCCCAAGTTTATCCCACTTCTCTTTCCAGGGCCTAGTTAAGAGACTGTATAATCCCCTCAAGGCAGCATTTAATAGGGCCAGACAACTGCCCTGATGAAATGTCTTATTTTGCAGTGATTGCTGCAGGGAGAAAAAGCTGGTTCCCCAAGAGAGGACTGCTGAGAATGGCCTTTGCTTTGACTCCCCTGCCCCTGGGGTCCCACTGTATATCCTACCCCCTTCCTTCCCCAACAATTCCACATTTAAGAACTTGGAAATATTTGTGGCATCAGCTAATACAAAGTCGGGTTCTCTCTCTTTTTTTTATAAGCACATTTGCAGGTGTTTAGGATTAACATTAGGGGGTGAGCTGGGAAGGTGGGAAAACTGTCATAAAAATTAAGCTGAATTAGGGAACCATCTCTGCCTGTGAAATAGTGTGTTATGTGTGTGTGTGTGAGAGAGAGAGAGAGTGAGTGAGTGTGTGTGTGTGGGAGACTCACGTCTGAATGTCGCCTTTTAACATGTATCTCAAAATCTGTTCTGCTGTCAGACTCAGTGTGGGTTGTTTAGGTATGTCACGATGCAAAGCAAGAGGGGTTGTTTGTGTAGTGGGAGGGAAATATCAGGGGATGACAGAATAATCTTAAAATGTCTTGGTAAAGCGAGGACAAGGATGGAGAAAGGGGGTAAATTGGAAGAAGAGAGAGGATGCAGAAACAACAAATAAAAGAACATTAGAATCTTGATATGTTAAGGTTGTCAGGGGAAGGGCATGAACATGTTTCAAACATGTGGTTTTATACATGGGAACCTTTGATGAAATGCAGGTATATTTAAGCACCTTTCAGGCAACACAATCAAATCACCCTTGTCTGTTCTCCTTGTCTGTAGAAAAACTCATCCCATGAAGACACTGTGTCTCCCAGAAGGGGGAGCTCTGACACCATTTCTGGGGCCCGCCTATAGATTTGCGGATGCCAGCTGTATACCAGAGCAATTTAAATTCCTATTTGGTTTAGATCTGCCGAACACACACACAGAGAGAGAGAGAGAGAGAGGGAGGGAGGGAGACAGACAGAGACAGACAGACAGAGAGACTGGTAATGGCTAATGCACCCTTGGATAAACTAGGATTGCCATATATTTTCTTTAGGATTCCCAAAGAAAAGCCCAACAATTTTGTCCCCTCTCCCCCAAAAAGCTCAATAACTTTTATGCCCAGATTTTCACTTTGGCAACCTTACCTAACCACTTTTACTAACCATAACCCTGTTGTATCAAATCAATGGTCCAACTAGTCCAGCACTCTGTTCCCCACACCAGCCAATTAGTTGCCTTCAGGAAGAATTAAAAACTAACAGGCAGGGCATGTGGGGGAAACCACTTCCTCCAACTGTTTTTCCTGCAGTAGCAGATGTTTTGAGGTAGGCTGCTTCTGAAGCTGAAGGTTCCACTTAGCCTTCAGAGGGATAGCCTTCAGTAGACCTTATCCTCCATTGATTTGCCCAAGACTCCCCCTTTTAATCAAGTCTAAGTTTGCAGCTGAAACCACATCTTGTAGCAGTGAATTCCATAAGCAAACTAGACATTGTGTGAACAAGGACTTTTTAAAAAAAGAACAGAAGAGGAAGCTTCATTTGTGTGGTAGTATAGACTTACTGATGGTCTGTGTGAAGCTTGTTCCTCCCCAAAACTGCCCAACTGAGGTGCCAAGCTTGGGAAGGTATGGAGGTTCCAGCAGTGTCCCATAGCCCTTGTGCCTTCTTCCCATATGCCAGGCCCTCCTTCCCAAAGGGTTTGGGAAGGCAGTGAGAGAGCTCTTGTGCCTTGTTCACAGTGCCTGTCACATTTACCCGGCCCTTGTGCCCACCCTCCACCATAAATACAGTGCTGTCTATAGTGATCTACAGCCAAGATGGCCCTGAAAGTATCCCAAAGCACTCTCAATTACTCCCCAAAGCCTAGCACCTCAGGCATCAAGTTATGGGAAGGCAGTAATAGGGCTCTGGCAACATCCCAGAACCCTCCTGCCTCCTGCCTCCTTCCCCAAACCCTGCACCTTGGAACCCTCCCCCTTCCTTCTGAAAGTGTGGCATGTCCTAGAGCCCTTGTCTCTCCTTCCCAAAGGACAGTGCCTCAGATACTAGGCTTTAGGAACCAGTGAGGTGGCTCCAGCAGCAGATACAGACTTTGGCAATATGGTACCCTGGTTGAGGACAAAAATAATCTCCTAAAGATTAGGCTTTTGGTAATGATGTGCAGCACCTCAAAGCTGCTGTGCCGCATTTCTGAAGCCTAGCACCTCAGTTATCTGGCTCTTGAGCCTCCCTCCCAATATTTTTTATTTTCACAGTAATTCCTTGCTCTGCCCTAAAGACACGCTGTCAGCTGCAAAGCCTGGCACCCCAAAGCCCCACCACCTCCTTCGCAAAACTCAGATCCTCATTTCCATTCCAGAACCCCTGAACCTCCTTCCCAAAGCCCCGTGTCTCTATTACCCTACTCTGGGAAGAGTGAAATGGCTCTGGCACTGTCCCAGAGCCCTCTTGCCTCTTTCCCCAAGCCTGGTGCCCCAGAGCCCTCCTTCCCGAAGCAGGCTTCAGAGCCCTTGCAGCTCCTGCCCAAAGCCCAGCGCCTCAAGATAATATCTGGTGCCCTCCCAAAATGTTTCTTATTTTCTCAATAATTCCTTGCACCACCCCAAAGTCCACAGCGAGCCTGGCACCTCAAAGCTCACACACCTCCTTGCCAAAATGTGGTGCCTCAGTTACCTAGCTCTTGCACCTCTTTCACAAAGCCTGACACCTACTTCAAAATCCCAGGACCTCAGTTAATGGGCTGAGGGAAGGCAATGAGATGGCTCTGGCAGCAGGGGTGAACTTCGGTAATACGGCACCCTAATCAAGGACAAAAAAATTCACCATCCTATAGACTCCACTGTGCAATGAAATCTGGCACCTCAAAACCCTGGAGTCTCCTTCCCAAAGCCCACTGCCTCAACCTGGCACCTCCTTACCCCCAAAATATTTCTTATTTTCACAATAAATCCTTTCACCACCCTAAAGATGGCACTGCTGGCAGTGAAGCATTCCTCCTTCCCAAAGCCCACTGCCTCAGAGCCCTGTGCCTTCTTCCCAAAGCCTGGCACCTCAGTTGCATCCCAGAGCATCCTTCTCCAAGCCTATCACCTTAATTACCCAGCTTTGGGAAGGCATTGATATGGCTCTGGCCAAGAGCCCTTGTGCCTGCTTCTCAAAGCCTGGCACCTTGCTTACTGGGCTTTGGAAAGACGGCTCCTGAAAGTGGTGTGGTGTGAGGGTTTCGAGGTACTATCAGAGCCCTTCACTCCCTCCCCAAAGCCTGGTAAGTGAGGCAAACCCTCTGGGTGCACAAGCGGAGGAAAGTAAATAAATTGAGAGTGGAGAACTGTAGGTTTCCCTGGATCTCTGTTTATTTATTTATTTTCCCTCTCACATAAGGTCACAATCGCCTGCCTCTAATCTCTCTCTCTCTCTCTTTTAATTGAAAAAAGCAAATCCTCTTTGTCACTATTAAATACAATGTTCAAATCAGGATGAGGAAGAGTTAGGGTTGAGGGTGCTGATGAAACCCCCACCCCCCACCTGTTATTTCCACTAAACTGAGTTAAATTATCTTCTCCCTGTACTCTTCTAAAAAATAGCAGCTGGGGGGGCATGCTAAAAGAGGGGTGAGAAAATTCTGGCCCTGGCAGGGGATGCAATATGGCCCTCCAGGCCTTTCTTTCTGGCCCTCAGAACTCTCCCCAGCCACACCCATCACTGGACCCTGTTGAAATGTGGCTTTGAACTCTGATAATGCCTTTTACATGTTTGGATGGAGGTTATGAGCATTTTCTCACTTGGTTCCCATAATGCAATGTGCTAAGCATGCATCATGTATCTTAAGGTGGGTATACCAGACTGGAGAGAAGTGTTCTATTTTACCTCACCTTTGGCATACCATAAGTGCTGACATAGAGGAGCACTCTGTGATCAAACAGGATGTTCATGGGAAGCCCACAAACACGACTTGAGCACAACAGTTTCTTCACCTGCAATTCCTAGCAACTAATGTCGCTGCAGAAAGTGAAAGTGTAGCATAGCTGCCATGGGCAGTAGTCATCAATACCCTTGTTCTCCTGGAATGTTTCTAACCCTCTTTTAAAATCATGTGAGCTGGTGGCTACTACCACATTAGGCAGAATGAAGCAGTTGCCTCAGGCAGCTGAATTCAGGCATTGCCTGAAAACAGGAATTGCTCCAGACATTTTGTTGCCTGAGGAAAAAGACAAGATGGTGCCACTCTCACAATCCTATGTACAGAAGCTGGGCAATTGAATCTTTCTTCAACACTGGGGATGGGGTAGTGTCCTGAGGGTGGAAGGCACAGTGTGAACTGCTACCCCCTAAACATCTGTATTTATTTGCTTTTACATCTTTGTTTTTATATTCCACCTTTGCTCCCAGGTGCTCAAGGGAGCATACATGGCTCTCTCCCTCTCCATGCCATGAAGTAATTCAGGATGAGAGATGGTGTCTAGGCCACCAAAGTCACCCAGAAAGCTTCATGGCTGACTGGAGATTTGAACCCCTGTTCCCCAGGCCCCAATGACTTAACCACTTCTCCACGCTAGCAGCCATCTTACTCTTAACAATAAGGCCAGCCCTGTGTGCAACAACAGCAAACTGTCAGTTGTTTAATTGATTATTGTTGTGGTTTACTCCCAGGGAAGGCACTTGTCTCAGATACTGTGCGCTAGGGATGGGAAATTCGATTCAGTTTGTGTTTCAAGCAACCCCCTGGAATCTGCACTTTCCAAAGCAATATGCAGACTGAAACGCAGCAAATCTGTTGAAACTTGCACTTTCCCAAATTGTGCTCCAGCAAATTAATGTGTACAAGAATGCATATATGAGGGTAATAGTGTGAATGAAAAAAAGATGCCTATATTTGTGAAAATAATATGCAAAAATGCATTATATTAGGAAAAGCTGCTTCGTTAAGCAGTGTATTATTAGGAGAAATTCACTAAAATGCTCATCAGCTTTTATGAGGCTTTTTTATTGTTATTCATTTACTGCAAACCAATGTGGGAAAGGGGGCAACAGAATTTAAGATTGGAAAAAATGAGAGATTTAAAGGTTTGCCCATTCCTACCATGAACCTTTGGGTGAGGACTGTGAAGATTGAGTGGGGAGGGAAATATAATTTCCTGTTTCGTCTCAGGCAGCGAAATATCTTAGACCAGCCCTCAGCACCCTCCCCCACAAATGTCGGTTTGGCACAGCTTCATTTGCCTTTTCAGTGCCAGCTTAAAACTGTTTTAATGGATGTTTTCCTGCCCCTGTTGTGCATTTAATGGATGTTTTCTTGCTCCTGTTGGTTGCCTGTCGCTGCCTGTCTTAATTGTGAGAGTCAGCTTTTGTGTTGCCTTTTCAGAAAATTGTTTTGGATTTCTGCGTTCATGTTGTATTCCATATTGCAAGCCGTGCAAATTGAACTACAAAATGTGGCTGGCTGGGGAAACCATTTACTTGCCTGCTAAGAGGATAGTATTTCATGGCAAGCTATTCATGGCTTCCCATGCACTTGATCTGGAAGCTGCAATTTGTGCAGAATGCTGCAGCATGAATGCTGATGGGAGTGAGGTCTTGTCCGCACCTGTGCTCTGAGGTCTGCAGTGTTTGCCAATTTGCTACCAGGCCAAGTTCAAGGTGTTAGTACTTGAATATGTTTTTACTTGTTGAGCACAAGAGTAGAGGAGATAGCTGAAGAAATTGGCACCCCATTTCCCCCCTAAAAGCTTAGCTCCTTTCCTTTGATCACCATACAGCTTGGACCATTTATTTTTGCCATTATGCCTTTAGAAGACATCTGAAGGCAGCCTTGTATAGGGAAGTTTTTTAATGTTTAATGTTTTATTATGTTTTTATAAATGTTGGAAGCTGCCCAGAGTGGCTGGGGCAACCCATTCAGATGGGTGGGGTATAAATAATAAAATAATTATTGTTGTTGTTTGAGGGTATGGAGTGTGTCCCCCCCCCCCAATGCGCTTGCGCTGTGGGAGGCAAGGGGGCTCTGCATCCTCTTTTTGCTCTTCAAAATATGGCAACCCTACATTTAAGCACCACAAAGAGTGTGGTCTCAGCACTATCTTTCTGCATTTGCATGGGAAACACAAGCTATCCTCTTCTTAGCAGGGATCAAGCAGTCCAATATGATCCAGTGCTGCCGAGGAGTAAGGAAAGTAGCCAACATGAAAGTGAAATAGGCTGTTAGGGAAGGGGTTGAACAATCTATCCTTCTTCCAAAGCTCATCTGCCTGTATTGAATTGCTTCCGACCTGTGGCCAACTGGCAAGCTGCTAAATGCAATGATGGGGGCAGGAAGTTGAAATAATTTTAATCTGTTTTAGTATTTTAATGTTTGTAAGTTTTAAAGTAGGGTTGTAAATTCTTATTGATTTTACTGTTTTATTTTTTGTAAACTGCTTTGAGGTTTGTTTGTTTTTAAACTATCCAGTGATATGCTTATAATGTAGTGCAATAATTAATATAATATAATAATATTATATCCCACTATTTCTGTAATGAACTCAACTTACTTTATAATAAATAATAAATAAAATCTTTATTGCAATCCAAAGACCCATCCAACAATTTCAGAACAAAATACAGTTAAGACAGCCAACCACAAAAGAGGGAGGAACCAAGGCGTTTGTTTTGTTTTGTTTCAAGCATGATGATCCTTGTTTCTTTTAACTTCCAAGAGAAACTTTGCCACGGCCTGTGTAATATCATTAGACCAGTCATCCAAAAGATATTTAATATGGGAGGCTTCAAATTTTCCCGGCAGATTTGCCAGTAAGGATTTGATCAGTTGGTCTCTTGCTTGCTCATACTGCCCACAATGCAGTAAAATATGCTTCATGCAATCAATGTCCTAAGAACATAAACAAAGCCTATTCTGATAAGGGATGCCTCTCAGTCTACCATTTAGCACTTCTGATGGAAATACATTTAGTCTGGCTTTGGTAAATAAATGCCAATAGGTTGGTACAGACAGGTTCCTAAGATATGAGGGTATCTGAAAATCGTACCCGTATTGGATTCCTGCTGCTACCGGGCCACAAATTACATGGGATCAAGATCGCAGGTCGCTATGTGAAATGTCCCAAAGCCTTTGCCTAAGGGAACTTACTTTATAAGGTTCACTGACTACCCATTTCTTTCTCAGCTGTTTTTGACTTTTAAAGCCTTATACATCTAGGGACTATTTCCTCCAGGAACCCTGCATGAACCCTGAAACCCTTCCCCACGTACTACCACACTGGTGGAGGTCTGGAGCGTGATGAGGAGAGAATGGGTCTTCTCTATATCATTTTTTCAATTATCAGATCAGGGCAAAGTTTGGTAATCCTCGATAGCATGGCTCCCGAGTGAGCCCAAAATTTGGTTCCCCCCAAATGAACCTTCTCAATCATGGAACTTCTCAGTTTTGTACTTCCTCGGCTTGGTGCCCTGTGTGAGAGAACTACCCTACCACCCTAAGCTGGTGCTGATCAGATGCTTTTGCCAGAGAGGTCGATTTGGCAGCAACCTTGCCATCATTTTGGCACCAGGCTAAGAGATTCTTTTTACTTTCCCAGGTACTTAAGTAGCACCAATTATGTTTTGGGACGTGGGTGGCACTGTGGGTTAAACCACAGAGCCTAGGACTTGCCGATCAGAACGTCGGAGGTTCGAATCCCCACAACAGGGTGAGCTCCCGTTGCTCGGTCCCTGCTCCTGCCCACCTAGCAGTTTGAAAGCACATCAAATTGCAAGTAGATAAATAGGTACCGCTCCGGCGGGAAGGTAAATGGCATTTCCGTGCGCTGCTTTGGTTTGCCAGAAGTGGCTTAGTCATGCTGGCCACATGACCCGGAAGCTGTACGCCGGCTCCCTCGGCCAATAAAGTGAGATGAGCGCCGCAACCCCAGAGTCGGTCACGACTGGACCTAATGGTCAGGGGTCCCTTTACCTTTACCTTAATTATCTTTTAGAGGGCTGTTAAATTTATTTTGAATTATGCCATTTTATTGTATTTTTCTTTACTTTTTATATTGCCCTGGGACTTTTATTATTTCTTTTGTCAAATAATATTTATTAGTTTTGCAAATTTTTAACAAATCAATACCAAATTGCATTATATTTAATACATTTTTTTCCAAAAAATGACTTCCTGCTCTTTGTCCTAGATGCTTCCCAACTTTTCCCCAGCTGCTTGATATTTATTTCTAATTCCCATTTCATTCCTTATATTTGATTTACATTTTTTAAAATTTTTATTTTTTCCCTTCCCCATTATACATCATCTGTCGATTTATCAATTCCTGCATGTATATTTGCATAACAATAACATATTCCCTTAAAGAACAAAAGATATTATACATCCTGTTGCCTATCCACTTTAAATCATTGCTTATAATTTTATATTAGTTTTTCTTTCTTTTCTTCTTGGGTGTGCTGCCATCTGTGTCTATTTTCTCCTCCATCCTTCACCTTTCAGTAGTTGCCCATCTTCACTTTTCCAGTCTACACTCCTCACAACCAGTGCCCATTTCCTCTTCAGTTCCATGTTTTGCAATTCATGTTGTCTCCACAGCGTTTGCATTCTATTATCTGTTGTAAGATTATTTCTCAAGGACAGCCATCTGGTATTAACTCTAAGCAAGAAGGGCTCTCTTTATACAGCCCTACACACATCACCGTAGAAACTGGTCCACAAAGACCATTGCGGAGGAAGACCATTATTCCTTTAAAACTTTAAAATACTAGCAAGATCCCCTCCCCTCCACCATTGCTTCGCCAGTTTCACAATCAGCTATATTTCCAAACATAGTTCTAAGTCTCTCTTGCTTTTGAAAAAGCAATCATCTCCAACAACTCAAACCTGTGGTCTTTATTTCCAATTTCTCCTTTTCCTTTTTTCTCTCCATAGTCTGGGTGAGAGTGGATAATATCTCTTGATAGTGAGTGTGTGTGCCCACCCTCCGACCCGCACAACACAGCACATAAACACACAGACAGTGTCCTTTTCACATACCCCTTTCCAACACAATTCCAAATTTATTGCAGTCAGTTCCAATATTCCAAACTTAATTATGTCTTCATTCTGGAGGGGTGTGTGTAATCATCCCTTGACACAAAGAAGAAAAAATATAAATCTCTTCCCCTCCTCCTTCACTTCACAAGCTTTGCACACACAATTTCCTCATAACTCATTCTGTATTTATTCTCTTTTACTTAAATACAGCCAGGTATATCAAGCTAAGGTTAGTTTAAACTCTAGGGTCCTCTTTTGTAAGCATTTATTCCATTAAGGCCGGAGGGTAACCACAAAAACAAGGAACCTTAAAAATATAGAGAGCTACCCTCTTCCAATTCTCTACGGCAGGAATCAACTTCATCACCAACCTTGGTTCCAGCAGCCAAATATGTCAGCAGCTTGTTCTCCACATCTTCTTCACATCTTTAACTTAGTTCCAGTTAGCCAAACTGAGAAGGGAATCCGCACCTGCCATGGCAGATATGGAAGCTGGCTCACTGGCAGAGAGCTTGAAGACCCAGTGCCATTCTCTTCCAGCCCGTTTCGGAGCCTTCTTGCTTCAGCAGCGGCAGGATCCGGATCCGCGGTAACCAAGGGGGTTTCAAGTCTCCCTGAATTGTCTCAGGGAGTTTCAGGGGACATCTCAGCCACAGCTGCACCCCCTCCCTCCATCAGAACCTTTCCCGATTACGGGAAAGCAGCCTCCATGTCTGGAAATAGAAACAAAATTCAGACTTTTCTTCTTCTTTAAGAGGGAACGGCTTGTTTCCATTCCACAAATAAGTCAATCAATCTCCAAATGGCACATAGAAGTCTTAACATTGGAACAAAGAAGCAATTCAATTGGAAATGATGGGATCTTTTCTTTGTTTTGTAGTTTTCATCTTCCAGCCAATTAAGTTCTCTGGGTGGCTTTTAACAATAAGCTGGGGCAGGGAACTTTTTCTCTTTTTTCAGCTAAAGGGCTGTGTTTATGGGGAGGGGAAGGCTTTTGGGTGCCACATACCAGTGGAAATCAGGGTCAAATGCAAAAGCAGTTGGAATAATGGGACTGGCTTTTATTTTTGTAACTAATATACTGTATATGGCTGTTGTAAAGGCAACATGGATCAAGTTTTTGGGAAGTAATTTGAACAATCAGGAATAATTTTAATTGTTTATAATGATTTTTAAGGCAAGTTGTATATTTTCTCCATTCCTTATTAAATTTTTGGTCTTCCTGGTTTCTAATTCTTCCGGTCATTTATGCCATCTCAGCATAAGTCATCAGTTTAATCTGCTATTCTTCTCTGGCAGGTACTATGTCCTCTTTTCATCACTGGGCAAGTAACATCCGGGCAGCAGCGGTCCCATACATAAATAGTCTCATTTGGTCCATTGGTATTTCGGCACCTAAAATCCCTAAAAAGAAAGCTTCATTTTTTTTTAAAAAAAGAAAAGGTTATTTTAAACATTTCCCCCCAGTTCATTATATTTCATTTCCCAGAATTCTTTGACTACTTTCCAAGTCCACCACATGTGATAAAAGGTGCCTTCTTTTTCTTTACATTTCCAGCATGTACTTGATTTTGTTTTGTACATTTTAGCTAATTTACTAGGAGTTAAATACCACTAATACATCATTTTCATATAGTTTTCTTTCAAAGTATAACATGCTGTGAACTTTAAATCCCAGTTCCATAGCCTCTCCCACGCTGCAAGTTGTATATTATACCCAAAGTCCCTGGTCCAGTGTATCATAACTGATTTGACGTGTTCGTCTTTTGTATGCCATTCTAATATTAATTTATACATTTTAGAACGCAATTAAGTCTTATTTTCTAACAACACTTTTTCAAAATTAGAGGTTTAATTAGAAAAGCCTTTCTTTTTGTCCATCTTAAATATGTCATTAAGTTTATGATATTGTAGCCAATCAGTTAATAGTCCTCTTATATCTTCAGACCTCTTTAATTTTGTGTTCTACTTTCATTAATAATTCTTTATAAGTTGCCCAATAATTTCTCATGTTTAATTTTTTTAAAGATATCGGGGAAAGCCACCATGGTGTTTTTTGTTCTAATAAATTTTTATATTTTCCCCATACTTCATAAACCACTTTCCTTACTACATGCATGCCAGGAATGATATTCATTCCTTTAGCCAGCATAGGCAGGACACCTCATAATATATACTTAAATCCGGCAGGGAGAACCCATCACTTTCTTTAGAGTATCAGCAATTTATATTTTATTCTTGGCTTCTTCGTCTGCCAGATAAATCTGGTACAGTGGTACCTCGGGTTACAGACGCTTCAGGTTACAGACGCTTCAGGTTACAGACTCCGCTAACCCAGAAATAGTACCTCGGGTTAAGAACTTTGCTTCAGGATGAGAACAGAAATCATGCTCTGGCTGTGTGGCAGCAGCGGGAGGCCCCATTAGCTGGTACCTCAGGTTAAGAACAGTTTCAGGTTAAGAACGGACCTCCAGAACGAATTAAGTACTTAACCCGAGGTACCATTGTAATGATAAGTTCATCCTTCCCCACACCTCCAGATTTTTCTTTATTTCTCTCCAAGCTGTCATATAGTTATCTTTTAAAATATTTATATTCTTAGCTGTTATCCACACTCCTAAATATTTAATTTTTTCTCTCTCAATCATTAATCCTGTTAATAATTGTAATTATTTTTTTATATTGGTCAGTCCCATTATTCACCAGCACTTTTGTTTTGCTTTTATTTATTTTAAAGCCTTCAACATATCCAAATTTAGAAATCACTTCCAGGACCACAGGGTCTTCCACAGTTACCACAAATGCCTGCAAATGCCTTAAGTGTATACGCTTTGTACCGTACTGTTATTCCCTTTATTTCTTCATCAGATTTTAAACTTCTAGCCAGGGTCTCTCACACTAAAATAAAGAATAATGGTCACAGGTGGAAATTTGCTGGCAAACCAGTATAAAACCATTAAACTCTGCCTTCTCTTCCTTTTCACACAGGTGGAAATTTGCTGGCTTCTCATAAGAACTGAATCTTACTTGTGAGGTTCTTAAACAAAAATCCCAGAGAGAAATAGTAACTTTAGGGAAAGAAGCATTGAATAATTTCATAGAATCATAGAATCATAGAGTTGGAAGAGACCACAAGGGCCATCGAGTCCAACCCCCTGCCAAGCAGGAAACACCATCAGAGCACTCCTGACATATGGTTGTCAAGCCTCTGCTTAAAGACCTCCAAAGAAGGAGACTCCACCACACTCCTTGGCAGCAAATCCCACTGTCGAACAGCTCTTCCTGTCAGGAAGTTCTTCCTAATGTTTAGGTGGAATCTTCTTTCTTGTAGTTTGGATCCATTGCTCCGTGTCCGCCTCTCTGGAGCAGCAGAAAACAACCTTTCTCCCTCCTCCATGTGACATCCTTTTATATCCTTTTATATATTATATATTTCTATGGGGTATTATTACCTCATTGTTATAACATGGAAGATGAATGTACAAATGTACAAATCAATAGGTCAAAATCTTAACATATCTCTACCTCCACCCCCCTGGCTTTTCTTTGCAAATGTCTCTCTCTTCCTTCTCATTCAGAATAGCATACAACCTTCCAAGATTAATGCAAACATCATTAAGCACTTCCACAGGGAGGGATGTTATTCTGGACACAGGTGTGACTTCAATATCATTCATGAATGAATGTTGGGGCAAAAGATGGCGAATGATGTCTACCTCTAAATATCAAGGGTTAATATTACTTTTGCCTGTTTTGTTCCTTTTCAAGTGATCCCAGACAACCAGGGATCACATACAGGATGTAGCCAATCAGGTTTTATTCTTGTTTTTGATGTTGGCAAATGAAGCCCATTGATAGCGCTTCCTGTATTGGTCACATGGGTGGTCCCGCCCAATCCAGGATCACTAGGGAGGGACTACACCTCAGCGGCAGGGCATTTTCTTTGCATGCAAATCTCTGGCATCTGCTGCCAAAATTATCTGGTAACAGGTGCTGCTGGATAAAGTGAGCTAGATGGTCAAATAGTCTGACATCATGCAAGACAGATTCCTATGTAGAGAATAAGCAAATTTTTACCTGTGATATTTTCTTTAGACAAGGAGAGAGAGAAATGTCAAGGTAAAATGGCACCACTATCTTGCACACAATAATTGCATCTCCATGTCTTTGTGATAAACTTTCCACTTTACTCTTCAGCCCCCTTGAGATGATCCCTTTGATTGTTCTTTCCCCACTTGCCTTGATTGGTTTCTTACTTGTCTTGATTGCCTTGCTGGGCATTCCATGATCTTAACAATTCTCTTCCTACATATCTGTGTTTTGTTCATTCATTCTCTCTGTGTTCATGTAGCTTGTTTAGCCATTTATAAAAGCCCATTCAAAGTTCAAGAGAAGAAAGTTTAGAAGCTAGCTTGGTTGTGGCTTCTGTATCATTTCCCAGTTCACATGTTATGCTAATCCCATCCAATGTTTGTCCTCTGGTTTACAGCTCATGTGTGGTTTACAGCAAGGTAGAATTCCACCCAAATAGGCTTGCAAGTAGTAACAGAAATAACCATCTTGGATCCAGTTCCCTACCCTGAAAGAGATGGCTATGTTTGGCAAAGGAAGACCTTGGCCAGCCTGTCCCTGCTCTAATACTGTCACTGTTTAGGATGAGTGAGCAGCAAGAAATGTGGCACTTATTGGTTACTGAAAGCATTAAAAAGAAAAAAGAATAGAGAGAGAAGTTGTAATTACATTATACTAATATACCATTGAGTCGCTCTACAAACACAAATTAAATAAGTAAAAAAAAAAAAAAAAAAGATAGGAGGAAAAATATGTGTTGTTTAGCCTGGAGGGAGGAATATAGATAGGGGTGGGGGATTGCAATGAGAGAGGCAGAATTCTTTGAGGGCAGGATGGAAGGGAGCCAAGCACTTTGCAAATGAGAACACAAAAAAGCCTTTTCAAAAAGAAGCCACTAGGAAGGAGCTGGTGTCCCGCAGGATTCTGAGCTGTGGGAGGTCATAAAAGCACCGCAAAAGTAAAGACCATAAAGGCTTCAGTGATTCCATGTCAGTTAATTCCACTTTGCATTCTCTAATTAAGGGGAATGGTTGCTATGTTTTGCACTGCAGAATGTAAGAGGATCCCCTTCTGGGAGCTCCTGGGACCCAGTTGCTGATGGAAGTCCTCTCTCTCTCTTCTAATGTAGTGAATAGCATCTTAGACATGGGTCGGCAAACTAAGGCCCATGGGCTGGATCAGGCCCAATTGCCTTCTAAATCCAGCCCGGGGACGGTCTGGGAATCCGGGCAGCAGGCATAGCACATGAGAGAGATGGTTTTTGCGACAGACAGGCTTGGGGGTCAAAAGTGAGGTGGGCAGCTGCTTGAGACAAGCCCTTCTCCATCCATCACGCATGCAGCAATCTTTTCTTCCAGTGTGGGGAAGAGGGAAAAGGAGCCACAGTTCGGATTTCCACCATGGAGCTGCCGGCGACTGACCTCAGGAAGGGCAGTTGCGGTGACAGGGGCTCGGAGACACCTCGGGAGTGACGCCCGCTGGTGTCTGTGGCAGCGATGCTCCCCGCCAGAGGAAGTGGGGAGCACCTGGGCGGTTGCACTCTGAAGCAGTTCTGCGCCCTGCTGGTGTGCTGGTCCCGGGGGTAAGGTACCTTGGGTGTAGCAAAGTCCACACGAAGAGGGGCAAGGTCCGAGGCAGAGTGCCGGGCGGAGAACAGGAACGCTGGAACAGGAGGCTGTGCAGGGAACAGGAACACCGGATGGTCGGGAACAGGAGGCCGAGCAGGGAACAGGAGTACCGGATAGTCAGGAACAGGAGGCCGAGCAGGGATCAAGAACGCAGGAAGGTCCGAAGCCAACAACGACGTTGCTCCCGCAACCTGGGGCCGGGCTGACTGGGCTTTTATCCTCTTCTAAGGCCAGGGGCGGTCCCGGCCCCCAGGAGCCCCGCCTCCTCTGGCCTTAAGGCGAGCACTCCTCCTGGGGGCAACCAGTTCCCTTCGCCTCTCTGCTCTAAACCTCTGCAGATCAGGAGAGGCCGAAGGGTTACTGGGCCCTGGAGGAGGCTCACCTGTGGCCACTGAGTCGTCAAGCCTCTCTGGGGCCAGAAGGGCTTCACCTGGGACCAGCTCCTGATGCACTGCCACAGGTGCAGGCTCTTCAGCATCTAGGCCTGGCCCCAGTTCAGCCGGCCCTGGAGGCGGGGACTCCTGTGCAGGCCGGGATTCCTCTGTTTCATCCTCCGAATCGGAATCCCAGGCCATCACACCATCCCCCCTCCCAGGCCCCCCCCTCAACCGAGGGTCCGGACCCGGCTTGCCGGGGTACGTCGCATGGAACTCTCGGAGGCAGGCAGGTGCGTGGACGTTGGCCGCTGGTTCCCAGGAACGGTCCTCCGGTCCGTACCCCTTCCAGTCAATGAGATACTGCAGCTTCCCCCTGCGGTATCGGGAGTCCAGGATGCGTTCCACCTCGTACTCAGGCTCTCCCCGAACCAACACTGGCTGCGGTCGGGGACGGTTCGGGTGGAACTCGTCGGGTGGGGCCACCGGACTCAAAAGGGACCTGTGGAAGACCGGGTGAACCTTCAGGGTTGCGGGTAACCGGAGACGAAATGCCACAGGAGAGACTTGGTCTACGATAGGGAACGGGCCGGTGAAGCGGGCGTCCAACTTCCGCGAAGGTCGAGAGGGGTGGAGGTGGCGAGTGGAGAGCCAAACCAGGTCACCGACGCGAAGTTCCGGCCCCACCTGGCGGTGGCGGTCGGCCTGGGCCTTGTACGCTTCCTTGGCCTGGTGCAGTTGCTCCACCAAAAGCTGTTGCTGGGACTGGAGCTCTTGAAGCCACTCCGTCACCGCCGGGACTGCGGATGTCGGCAGCACCTCTGGAAACAGCCGTGGATGATAACCATAACTGGCCTGGAACGGGGTCTGCTGGGTGGACGCATTCACCGCGTTATTGTAGGCGAACTCCGCCAATGCCAGGTGGTCGACCCAGTCATCCTGCTGGTAGCTGCAGTAACACCGGAGGTACTGCTCCAGCACCGCGTTCGCCCGTTCCGTCTGGCCATCGGTCTGTGGGTGGTAGGCTGACGAGAGGCAGACCTCCGTCCCGAGGGTCTGGTGTAGTGCTTGCCAGAACCGGGATGTGAACTGAACGCCCCGGTCGGACACCACGCGCTCAGGTAGGCCATGCAGGCGGAAGACATGCTGAAGGTACAGCTGAGCAGTTTCCTTGGCTGTGGGTACAGATGGACAGGGAGCGCAGTGCACCATCTTGGTGAAATGGTCGGCGAAAACCAGAAGGCAGGTACAGCCACGAGACGAGGGTAAGTCCACTACAAAGTCCAACGAAACCGTGTGCCAAGGGTGCGGTGGAACTGGCAATGGCTGAAGTAGGCCGGGGGGTCGCCCGGTAGGTCCCTTGGCGCGCCGGCAGACATCACAACCAGCAACGTAGCGAGCCACGTCAGCCTTCAGGCGGGGCCACCAAAACTCTCGACTGACCAGATGGGTGGTCCGATACCGTCCAAAGTGCCCCGCTGCTGGGGCATCATGGGCCATCCGGAGAACCTCCAGCCGTAGTGGCCCTGGCGGGATGTACAAACGACCGTGGTGCAGCAGAAGGCCCTGATGCAGGACCAGCCCCGGATACTGTGGGCTGGACCCTTCAGCCAGCTCCCGGAGTCGTTCCTGGGCCCAAGCGTCGACCCGCTGCTGTTCCCGCACCCGAACCTGCAGTGGCTGCGCCTCCTGGGTGGCCAGGAATGCAGCCGGAGGTAGGATCGTGGTGGGTTCTGCTTGCTGTACCGTGTCTGCGTTGTCGTCAGGTTTCCGGGACAGGGCATCCGCCTTCTGATTCTGAGAGCTAGGGATGTAGCGGATCCGGAACTGGAACCGGGAAAAGAACAACGCCCACCGGATCTGTCTTTGGTTCAGCTTGCGGGTGGTCTGGAGGTACTCCAGGTTCCGGTGGTCGGTTCTCACCTCCACCGGATGTCGTGCCCCCTCAAGATGGTGGCGCCAGACCTCAAAGGCTACCTTGATGGCCAGTAGTTCCCGCTCCCACACAGTATAGTTACGCTCCGCTGGTAGGAGCTGGCGGGAATAGAAGGCACAGGGTAAGAGTGGCGCTTCAGGACCAATCTGTTGAGACAAGACGGCACCGAGAGCCGTACTGGAAGCGTCGGTCTCCACCACAAAGGGTCGAGAGGGGTCAGGATGTTGTAAGATTGGTGCCCTCTGGAAACAGGCCTTCAACCCCTGAAACGCCTCCTCTGCCTCCTTGTCCCAGGAAAACGGCGTCTTTGGGCGCAGTAGCCGGGTCAACGGGGTGGTGCGATGAGCATAATCAGCGATGAAGGTCCGGTAGTAATTGGCGAACCCCAGGAAACGCTGTAGGTCCTTGCGGTTCCGGGGTGCCGCCCATTCTTGAACCGCTGTCACCTTCCCCGGGTCCATTTGCACCCCATCTGGAGAGAGCCGGTGACCAAGGAAGTCCACAGTCCGCTGATGGAACTCGCACTTGCTGAGCTTTGCGTACAAACGGTGCTCACGCAAGCGCTGCAGCACGGTCCGGACATGTCCCTCATGGCGAGCCGGGTCACGGGAGTAAATCAGTATGTCATCCAAATACACCACCACGTACTTGTCTAACAGGTCCTGAAACACGTGGTTGATGTAGCGTTGAAACACAGCAGGCGCGTTGCACAAACCGAAAGGCATAACCAAATATTCGAACTGCCCGTACCGGGTCCCAAACGCTGTCTTCCACTCATCCCCGGCTCGGATCCGAATCAAGTTGTAGGCCCCCCGGAGGTCCAGCTTGGTGAACACCTGTGCCCCTTGCACCCGCTCCAGCAGCTCCGAGATAAGGGGCAAGGGGTACCGGTCTGGGACGGTAATTTTGTTCAGGGCTCGGTAATCATGGCAAGGGCGGAGTTCCCCACATTTCTTCTTAACAAAAAGCACCGGCGCCGCGGTGGGCGAGGTGGAAGGCCTAATGAACCCACGCTCCAGGTTCTTGCGCAAGAAGTCCTGCAAAGCCTCGCGCTCTGGCTCTGTTAGGGAATATAAGCGACTCACTGGTAAAGGCGCTCCGGGTTGGAGGTCTATGCCGCAGTCAAAAGGCCGATGCGGCGGCAGCTGGTCTGCCCCCCGTTCCTCGAACACGTCCTGGTAGTCCTGGTACACGGCTGGGAGCGTGGGTGCTGCCTCCTCTGAGGGCGCGGCCGCCAGCGTTCCGGATTGAGCATGGGAACATGGGTCTGGGAAGTGTACGGTCCGTTTGACCCAGTCAATCTGAACGTTGTGGGCCTCCAGCCAGTCCATCCCGAGCACCAGGGGGAAGCGGGGCATAGAGGCAATGTCCAAAGTTCGCAACTCCCGGTGCTGCTGGAGACACAGGACCAGAGGCTGGGTCTCCTGAGTAACGGCACCTGAACGCAGAAGTCGTCCGTCAATCGCTTCCACCTGGACCGGTACTGGCTTGTTCCGAAGTGGCACCTGATGATGGGCGGCAAAAGCAGCGTCCATATAGGAGCGGGTTGCCCCTGAATCTACCAAAGCATGGGTGAGGATCCAGGGCCCACCTGGAGGGTATAAACGTACCGAAACCATAAGATGTTGCAAGTCCATTGGTGCGGGCCCATTCTGTACGGTTTGGGACCCCCGGTAGCTAGGGCCATCAGCTACTGGGGTTGGCGGTTTCCCTGCGGCTGGCGTTTCTCAGGGCAGGACCGAGCGAAGTGTCCACTTCCGCCACAGTAAAGACAGAGATTTCCATCCCGACGCCGCGCCTTCTCTGCGGGGGAAAGGCGTGGCCGCACTGCCCCGAGCTGCATAGGCTCCTCCGTTAAATCAGTTGTGACCGTGGGGCTGCCGGAAAAAGCTGGTGCCGTGAACTGGAAGTGTCGGCGACCCCGGGCCTGACGACGATCCTCCAACCGGTCGCCTATTTGTAGACTCCGTTGAATGAGAGTGTCCAGCGTGGTGGGGCGTTCCATTGTGGCCAACTGGTCCAGTACCTCGTCCGAAAGCCCTTCGAGATACTGGTCCCGCAGTGCCGAGTCATTCCAGGTCAAGTCCTGTGCCAACAGCCGGAACTCCGTGGTATATGTGGCCACCGTGGACTTGCCCTGTTTCAAATGCCGAATCGCCCGGTTGGCTTGACTCTCTTTCTGGGGGTTGCCGAACGCGGCCTCCAAACGATTGCAAAACCCCGTATAGTCTGCCAGCAAGGGGGAGTCTTGCCTGAGTAGCGGCAACACCCACTTGGCCGCCTGGTCCTTTAACAAGCTAATCAAAAAGTGCACCTTGGTACGGTCGTCAGGAAAGTTCCGGGCTCGCCCCTGAATATACAGTTTGGCCTGGGCCAGGAACATGGGAAAGCTGGCCGGGGCTCCATCAAATTTCTCAGGCAAAGCCACTGGGTACTTGCCCGGAGCCGGGGCGTCGGCCCCAGAAGCCGGTAGGGCTTCCAAGCGTTGCTGAAGTGCCTCAACCGCGTCACTGAGCTGCTGCACGGTGTGAGACAAGGCCTGGTTCTCCTGGGCCAAAGCCACCAGTGCAGCCGCCTGTTCAGCCATGGCCTCTGGCTCTTCCCGAACGCACCCCGACGAAGGGGGAGTGCGGGAGGTGGCGGGAGCAAACTGTGCTGGTCCCGGGGGTAAGGTACCTTGGGTGTAGCAAAGTCCACACGAAGAGGGGCAAGGTCCGAGGCAGAGTGCCGGGCGGAGAACAGGAACGCTGGAACAGGAGGCTGTGCAGGGAACAGGAACACCGGATGGTCGGGAACAGGAGGCCGAGCAGGGAACAGGAGTACCGGATAGTCAGGAACAGGAGGCCGAGCAGGGATCAAGAACGCAGGAAGGTCCGAAGCCAACAACGACGTTGCTCCCGCAACCTGGGGCCGGGCTGACTGGGCTTTTATCCTCTTCTAAGGCCAGGGGCGGTCCCGGCCCCCAGGAGCCCCGCCTCCTCTGGCCTTAAGGCGAGCACTCCTCCTGGGGGCAACCAGTTCCCTTCGCCTCTCTGCTCTAAACCTCTGCAGATCAGGAGAGGCCGAAGGGTTACTGGGCCCTGGAGGAGGCTCACCTGTGGCCACTGAGTCGTCAAGCCTCTCTGGGGCCAGAAGGGCTTCACCTGGGACCAGCTCCTGATGCACTGCCACAGGTGCAGGCTCTTCAGCATCTAGGCCTGGCCCCAGTTCAGCCGGCCCTGGAGGCGGGGACTCCTGTGCAGGCCGGGATTCCTCTGTTTCATCCTCCGAATCGGAATCCCAGGCCATCACAGCTGGGGAAGCTGCTTGTTAGCTACATGGTGCGAGCCATGGAAAGGTAAATAGCCACCGCCTTGCCTTCCCTCATGCGGGGAAAGGAATGTTTTTGCTTGAGCGGCGCCAGCATGACTTAGCGTGGCCAGCATAACTAAACTGCTTCTGGCGCAATGGGACACTGTGACAAGTGCCGGAGCACATGGAAAGGCCGTTTACCTTCCCACAACAGTGGTACCTATTTATATACTTGCACTAGTGTGCTTTCAAACTGCTAGGTTGGCAGAAGCTGGGGCAGAGCAACAGGAGTTCACCATTGTCAAACAGATTCAAACCACTGGCCTTCCGATCAGCAAGCTCAAGGGGTTCAGTGGTTTAGACCACCGCACCACCTGCGTCCCTCGGTGGCAGAAGGACACCCATGCCAGCTCAGCATGACCACACCCCACAACCCCAACAGAGGGAAGTAGGGTGCTAGCTCTGCCCTCTGTAGATTATTTGGACAATGGCACAATGTAGCCCAACTCCCAACTTGCCTCCCCATGTTAAATTTTGCCCAACCTAGCTCACTTCCAGGATATTGGAAATGTGGTCAAATTCAGTCCAACTACAGACAATCATTGTCCTTGCACAATCCTTTGTTGCTCCAGGTTGTTTCCTTCACATTCCTTTGAAGCTCCTCTGAATGTGAAGAAAGGTATTTTATCTGGTTGGCACATTCTTTTTACATTTCCGACCACCATCTGCACTATATTCTTACCATTGTTCTCAAATCAAGTTCTTATTGCTGTGGCTCCAGCAAGCAATGCACAGCAAGAAAGGACATTCTCCTTTCAAGTATCAATGCATCTGCCTTTCACAAGGTTATCAGGTATGGGCTTTTTCTCAATACCTAGACACATGCTTGAGTCTTTTTAGAATCATAGTACTGTAGAGGTGGGAGGCAGCCCAGAGGTCATCTTATCCAACCCCCCACAGAGCAGAAATCACAGGTAAAAATCTAATCCGACCTCTGTTTAAAAACCTATAATGTCTACCACTTGATCAGTGTTCTTCCACGGAATTTCATTCACATCTCTTAAACTAAGTAGTGTGGGGGTTTTCGGTTTCTTTTGCTATTTCTTCGTACATAGGAACATAGGAAGCTGCCTTCTACTGAGAGATTCCAACACCTCAAAATAAATATATTAGCTAATGTCTCATATTTGCTATGGATGACTTTTTGGTGGCTGCTGCTGTTCTTCCCTCTACTGCACGTACAGTACTCTATATACAGGCATCTTACCTGCATTGTGTATCTGCTTGGTCTCAGTTCACTTGTATATCTTCTCTGGAGCTATTCATACTGAAGGCACTCCAGCTACCCACATGCAGGAACAGTGAAGTAAAGACTGCATGGGCTGATGGATGCTGATGAATGAATTGTCTTAATTTACATCAAAACTGCACTGCCTTTGGTGCCTTCCAACTCTAGGAATCTGCTGGAAAACCCTGATGCTAAAAGTACAATCAGAAGGGTCCCCCAAAAGTATAATACAGTGTGGGGAAACCTGGTAGTAGCACTACAGTGTGGGTGGAACACAGAATTGCTCTGGACAAGACAAAGTGACTAACAAATTTAATAAATAAATAAAAGCAATGAAAAATCATCAGTTTATCTAGTTCAGTATTGTCTACATACTGATTGCCAGTGGCTCTCCTGGGTTTCAGGCAGGGGATTCTTCTAGCCTTACCTGGAGATGCTGAGATTGAGCATGGCCCGTTCTTTGTGCGAGGCAGGTGCATTGATCCTGAGCTATGACCCTTCCCCTTACTGTAGCCTTTCAGTAAACAAGATCAGGTTGTTTCAGGGCATTTTCTGGGATTTCCCATCACTGGCTCTTCATTAGTTAACCATTGCAAGACCTCTGCTTCACAGGGTTTGTTTGTTTGTATAAAGCTGTTATTTTTCTTTATAAAAAACCTGCCCTTCTAGTGCTTATCGACACTTGGAAGAATTAATGCCAACTGTAGCACTAGGCGTACCAGCATACAAAGCCTAAAATGACTTGGAACCTATGTACATAAAAGAACACTTTCTATAGTATCAACCGTCTCAGGCCTAAAAATTGACAAGTTTCATTGGGTCTCTAAATGTCAGGTTTATAAAAAGCAGATTTCTGGTGGGAAACTACCAATCATATCAGGCCCTATGATCAGCGGGTTTCTAAACTAGTTGAGCATCAGGTTTCTAAACTAGTTAGGTTCTCTGTTGGTGATGTTGCCACTGGGTGCTACCTGGTTTGCACTGGCCTTCTTGGTGGTGGCATCCTGTTTATGGAATCCTCTCCTTGGTGAGGTGTGTCTGACCCTCTCTTTATTAACTTGCTGGATTAATTTTAAAACATTCCTGGTTCCCCCAGGCACTTAATAGCTAATTTTTTCTGTTCCCGGAGACTTTGGAATTATTTGCTGTGAGGATAAGTGACTTTTTAAATATTATTGGGTGATTAAGTTCAGTACAGTCTATGCTGAATGACAGCATCTCTCCAGGTTTTGAGGCAGAGGGCAGCCCTTGCCCTGTCTGAAAATGTCGGACCTGTGACCTTTTGCATTCAAAGTACCGTATTTTTCGCACCATTGGACGCACTTTTTCCCTCCTAAAAAGCAAGGGAAAATGTGTGTGCGTCCTATGGAGCGAATGCAAGGGGGAGGCAGGCGGGAAAAGCCCCCAAGAGCCGCACACAAGCTTCGTGCGCTCTTGCGGGCTTTTCTCCAGGAGGGAGAAGGGACTGACTGGCCGCATCGGTCCGTTCTCCCTCCTCGGGGAAAAGCCCCAAAGAGCGGCGCCCTCTTTAAAGGCTGCGCGGCTCCTGCGGGCTTTTCTACGAGGTGGGGGAATCCCCGCACCTCCCAGAAAAGCTAGGAGAAGCCGCGCAGCCCCTTTAAAGAGCGCACGGCTTCTGCGGGAGGTGGGGGAAGCTGCAGCAGCTTCCCTCCTCCCGCGCTCCCTTTGAAGCGGCAATGTGGGAGGGGAGCAGCTTACACTTGTGTAAGCAGCTCCTCTCCCACTTTCCTCCTTCAAAACAACTAAGGAGGAGGGAAGGAAGGGGACCATGGATCCTCCGCTGCTCACAGGGATTCTTCCGTGATTGCTTTGAATCAGGAAAGTGGGAGGGGAGCAGCTTACACTCGTGTAAGCAGCTCCTCTCCCACTTTCCTGCTTCAAAACAACTACGGAGGAGAGAAGGAAGGGGACCATGGATCCCCCACTGCTCACAGGGATTCTTCCATGATTGCTTTGAATCAGGAAAGTGGGAGGGCAGCAGCTTACACTCGTGTAAGCAGCTCCTCTCCCACTTTCCTCCTTCAAAGCAACTAAGGAGGAGGGAAGGAAGGGGACCATGGATCCTCCGCTGCTCGAGGTGATTGCTTTGAAGCGACAATGTGGGAGGGGAGCAGCTTACACTCGTGTAAGCAGCTCCTTTCCCACTTTCCTGCTTCAAAGCAACTGCGGAGGAGAGAAGGAAGGGGACCATGGATCCTCCGCTGCTCAGGAAAGTGGGAGGGGAGCAGCTTACACTCGTGTAAGCAGCTCCTCTCCCACTTTCCTCCTTCAAAGCAACTATGGAGGAGAGAAGGAAGGGGACCATGGATCCTCCGCTGCTCACAGGGATTCTTCCGTGATTGCTTTGAATCAGGAAAGTGGGAGGGGAGCAGCTTACACTCGTGTAAGCAGCTCCTCTCCCACTTTCCTCCTTCAAAGCAACTAAGGAGGAGGAGGAGGGAACGAAGGGGACCATGGATCCTCCGCTGCTCAGTAAAGTGGGAGGGGAGCAGCTTACACTCGTGTAAGCAGCTCCTCTCCCACTTTCCTCCTTCAAAGCAACTACGGAGGAGGAGGAGGGAACGAAGGGGACCATGGATCCTCCGCTGCTCAGTAAAGTGGGAGGGGAGCAGCTTACACTCGTGTAAGCAGCTCCTCTCCCACTTTCCTCCTTCAAAGCAACTATGGAGGAGAGAAGGAAGGGGACCATGGATCCTCCGCTGCTCACAGGGATTCTTCCGTGATTGCTTTGAAGCAGGAAAGTGGGAGGGGAGCAGCTTACACTCGTGTAAGCAGCTCCTCTCCCACTTTCCTGCTTCAAAACAACTACGGAGGAGAGAAGGAAGGGGACCATGCATCCTCTGCTGGCGAATGCAGCAGATTCCCTTCTCCCGGGCTCCATTTGAAGCAGAAAAGTGGGAGGGGAGCAGCTTACACTTGTGTAAGCAGCTCCTCTCCCACTTTCCTGCTTCAAAGTGGAGGGAATCCACTGCAGTTGCGAGCAGAGGATCCATGGCTCTGCTTCCTTCCCTCAAAGCAGGGTGCGGGGGTGCAGGGGGGAAAGAGGGCAGGAAATAGAGGCCGGGCAGGAAGACACAACCACACTTTGACCACTGGAAAGTCCACCCCAGCCTCCCCAGATTTCCACTGAGACGGCCAGGCTAATCTCGATGGCCATAAGTCAGGCTCAGCATTATTAACTGGACTTAGATAAGCCCTGGTTCCCCTTCCTACCCTCCTCTGAGGCTCAATTTAAAGCAGCAAAGTGGACAGGAGCCACCCGCTTTGCTGCTTTAAATAGTTTAGTGCAACATTTGATTCAGAATATTTTTTTTCCGTATTTTCCTCCTCTAAAAACTAGGTGCGCCCTATGGTCAGGTGCGCCCTATGGTGCGAAAAATACGGTAGATCATTGCCACAAAAGGCTCATTCACACTTCTGCTTGTCTCAGCCTAGAAAGCACGAGCCCAACCAGTTTTTCCCTTGCCCTGTTTCCCTGCCCCCAAGGAAAAACCTGATCTTTAGCTCTAAGTTAGGGCAAATGTCAATCCAGGGAAAACCTGAATTGCTGTTTGATCAGACTGACTTCCAAGAACAGTTTTCCCCGGGGGGAAAGCAGTAGGAGAAGAGGAACTGTGGATAAGCCCTAAGTTACACCCCTTCTGAACCATAAAGTACAGTAACACCCCAAATATATATTATATAATATAATAAAAACAGAGATAGGCATAGCAGATAAAGTAGGAGCATCAAATGAAACAAAAAAATCTGCCTAAACAAAAAGGTTTTTCATCTGCTCTTCATCAGTAACTTGTATTCAGAATCAGAAGGGTCCATTTCATCTTCGTGAGTAGCATCAGCAGATAGATCCTATCCCATCCCTCATAACCTTAACATAACCTAAAGCCATCTTACTCAGTGGCCAACACAACATCTTCTGACAATGCATTCCATATTCTGCTTGCCTATGGTGTGCAGAAATGAGATGGGAGGGCAACTTGACATCATGGGCAAATGACTCCAGTGTGGCCATAGAGACACCCCACCCCCACCCCTGTTCTAACTCTCAAATGCAAATTGTACGTGTTGTGTCTCTAATTGCAAAGGTCTTCCCAAAGATTGCCCACAAGCAGGCAATAACCTTCCCTTCCTTCTGTGCTTTACCAGTAGCATGCATTCAGGGGTACACTGTCCCTGAATATGGAGGCTCCATTTAGACATGAATTTGTATTTGAAAGCCACCTTACTTAGTGCCCATTGCCATGGGCAGTGCATTCCACAAGTCAGGGTTCACCAATCTTTTTAAGGGTTCACATTTGGATTTTTCAGCTGAGCCCACCCCATCTGGTCACCCCTCTGCCTCCACCACTAGAGTCATGGAAGGAGAAGGTGTGCACTCACATGCTTCACTCTTCCAAGCCATCTGAATAAAGCTCAGATCCAGCATAGTTAATACAAGCCTTGAAAAAACACGTAGAGCTGAAGAGGGAAGTGGGAAAGAGTCTCACTCTTCCAACTTTCTCCTCCAGCCCTGTGTACTACTCAAGGGAGGGGGAAAATGTAACAGTCCTCACCGTTTCATGACCCAGGAGGGCAGTGAGTGGAGGTGTCTCAGCGGGCAGGCATTGCGGAAAAGAACTCAAGTGCCCCATCGGCGCTGCATTGCAACCCCTTCCGTAAATTAGTTCTGTGTTGTTTGAAGAAGTTCTCTCTTTTTCTCTCTCTTGGTCTGTCCTAAATCTGCTGCCAACTCCCTCAGTTCTACCTGCCTTTCCCTCCAGATGGCAAAACACCAGTAAGATTCTCTCTCTCCCCCCCCCCCACTTTCTAATGAAGCCAAAAGATTAACAAAAACAAGGAGGCACTGAGGTTTGCAGGAGGGGTCAGAAGAGAGGGGAGTGCAAATGAGTTCCTAGTCGTTTTGCATCATCTTGGCACAGCCATGCTTTTAGATCCAGATAAGGACAGTGTGTGCAATGGTTAGCAAAAAAACAAAAACAAAACACAAAACAAAACTCAACAAGCAAACAAACAAAAACCAGTCAAACAGATAGTTAAGGGTAGAGAACTATAAAGGCTAAGCGAACATGGAGTTTCAGCTCTGAACAGATGGAAGAGGATAAAAGGGGAAACAGCTGTAGAGAAGGTGGGAGCTTCAGAGATGGAATAATCAGACACTTAGAGAAGCAAGGAAGGAGAGGGAAGGAAGAGAGGATGTGTGCCTGGGCCTGGGGTGGGGGAAGAGTCACTGTCAGGTATGAACACCACCTCTATTGACAAGACAGACATAAATACAGAGATAAGAATGAGTGACACCAATGCTTGTAGGGTATGGGACCAGGGAAGGAAATGTGGTAGGCATGTGGGAATCTGAGATAAGGGGCAGTACATGTGTGAATTGCTAGAATTATACAGAGGAGGAGGATGCTGGAGGACAAGTGTGAAAGAAGGATCCTTTTCCACATCTCTAATTCATTTGTAGAGAGAAACAGATAAGGAAAGGACACACACACACAGAGAGAGAGAGAGAGAGAGAGAGCGCGCATTATGCAGTGTACCATTTGGTGTGATTTACTTCTGATGGTGGAGAGAAGAGGAAGGAAAACTGAGGAGCAGTCACATGGTTTACTTTGGTTTCACACACCAGTTTACACCTTACTAAGAGCTGGTTCAGGGGCCCTTAGTATAACTATTATTTTGGCCACTGAAAGTGGGGAAGAGCAATCAATCGTCTGATGTATGTCCACCTCAGTGTAATATTTCACAAACAGAAGTAGAGTGTGTTTGGAACATCCCAATTCTACTACCAAGGGTCACTACTATAGTAAATCCACACCTACAATTTCCCACAGAACACAACAACCTGCCCTCCACTGATTAAAAGGCCAAGATGGTAACTATCTTTTTTCTTAGATATATGTGTGAGGTGGTGGGGGGGGGGGGGTTATTTGGGGACGGAGAGAGAGAACTATCCCTCAAGACCAACTAATCAAGTATATTGCTGAATTCTTCCCCTCCCCCGTGTTCATTGCAACATGGGAAACACATGAGCCTTAAGTTGTTGATGGGAGTTTGAAAAGGAATATACTTCCCATGGCACTGTGGGAGTTGTCCCAGAGCTTTGAGGGAATTGCACCTCATTTTCAGTTAAATGTAAGACAAAAGAATGGGTATTTCTTGACAGCTCCTTGTCAGATGCCTCGAATGTGGACATGCCCGATTCTCCAGAGAGTTTAATTCATCTGGATGGGTCTTCTGTGTTAGGGCATCTCCAGCAAAATCAGAGGCAACTGTGCATATTCAATGAGACGGGTTGCAGATGCCCACGGCAGAGCAGGCCTTGCATGCTGGCAGGGAATACTCTGCCATCTGGCTTGTTGTGCAGTGCTTGCTGATGAATTAACACCTAGGCCCAAGATGCGGCTGGAGTTACCTGCTCACTTTCGACAGGAAAAATTGTTGCTTGGGCAGAGAATTGATAAGCAGGAAAAAGATGCAGGAAAAGATAAATGAGGAGTGAGGAGGGTACATTCAGCCCCCCCCCCGGGGCATTTCTGTCTGTCCCTTGTGACCCTCCCCTAAGGTCATGCCCCCTTCCCAAGCCACACCCCCTCTGACCCTGCTCCACACCTTCCTTGAGTACTTCAGCCATGGTAGGATGTATTACTGAACTGCGATAATGCCTTTTATTTGCCTGGATGGAAGCTTGCGTGTGTGTAAAGCTCTGATTTTCTGTAATGTAGCTTATTGTGTGAAGGGGAGAACCCTACCCACTTTCTACCTTCTGCCACATCCACCATATGCCACCCCCTGAAGTTTGCCAATGAGGAAATGTGGCCCCTTGGGCTGAGGAAGGTTTCCCATCCCTAAGCTAATGGGGGTTGTAATGAAGACCTCGGAGTCTCATCTTGCTGCTATGCTCTTCCTTCCACTTTTGATGGTGATGAATGATCTTCCTTATCAAGAATGGATGGTGCTGAAATATGCATTCTTTGATTTCATGCCAGCATTATGGACCACCTGTATAAAAGCAGGTGTATTCCCAAGCTGTATAACTTTATGGCTGTTCAACGTTGCCTCAATCCAATATTTAGACAAAGACCTGTGTTCACTAGGAGTTCCTAGGAGTGAACTTAAGGGCGAATGTTTTCTGCAAGAAAGTAGGAAGGGGTGTCTGATCAAACTCTCTCCAGTGCAACCTTTAACACCAGTGCACTGGTGTTTTCAGCCATTATCAGCTGCATGGAAGTGCCATAGCTCAGTGGTATAGCATTTGCTTAGTATGCAGAAGATCTCATGTTCAATCCCTAGCACCTCCAGGTAGGGGTGAGAATATGTCCTCTGAAACCCTAGATTTTAACCACCATGCTGACACAATCTTACAAGGGGCCTATCGGGACTTCGTGGAAAGCATGGCCTCCATGGGGCTGTCCCTGAATAAGTTTGGCCCAACACATAGCCCCAGACATGTCTTCGATCTGGTGTTCACCTCTATGGATGTGGATGATCTGACACTTCGTAAAAGTGAAACAAAAGAAGTGCCATGGTTGGATCACTTCCTGGTGCAACTAGACTTCTCTGTTACCCTTCACCTCCACAGGGAGGTGGGACCAATTCGGATGGTCCGCCCTGCTACAATGGATCCAAATGGTTTCCAGAGAGTGGCAGGGGATGTTTTATCCCATGTTAATGGCCTTTCAGCTGATTACCTGGTGGCCCACTGGAATGCGGTGTTAACCAGGGCTATTGACTATCTGACTTCAAAGTGCCCTCTCCAGTTGCATGGAGCCCAGACAGCCCCATGGTTTTCCTGGGAGCTGAGAGTGATGAAACAATTGCTGAGACGGCTAGAACACCGGTGGAGGAAAACTCATTCTGAATCAGATCGGACACAGGTTAGAGCTCAATGTTGAGCCTACCAAGTGGTGATAGGGATGATGAAGAGGACCTTCTTTACCGCCTAATTGCATCTGCAACTCTTTCAGTGGTTTGCAATCTAACGGAACCAGCTTCGTCATTGGGGCCTGATGAGCACCCCAAGATCTCCTGCAATGATTTATTGCAGATAAAGTCACTCAGATTCAGAAAGAGGTAGATTTCACCATGGTAGTGGGGCCGGGCTGGGAGAGTGCTAGAGCCCTGTCTAGTCAAGTTGCATGGAATCAATTCCAATCTGCTAACTCCAAGGATGTGGACAAGCTGCTTGGATGAATGAAACTAGCCACCTGTCTCCTTGATCCTTGCCCATCCTGGCTAATAAAAGCGAGCTCGGAAGGGCTGCACAATGGGCTCCATGGGGTGGTGAACGCCTCCCTCTGTGAGGTGGGTTCCCACTGTTTAAAGAAGTGGTTATTAAACTGTTTCTTAAAATACCATCTTTGGACCCAGCCGATATGGCAACAATCACCCAGTTTCAAATCTTCCATTCTTGGGCAAAATGATTGAGCAGGTGGTCGCTGAACAACTCCAGGCATGCCTGGAGAATGCGGACCACTTGGATCCCTTCCAGTCAGGATTCAGGCCTCATCATGGGACTGAAACTTCCTTGGCTGCACTGGTCGATGATCTCCAGCAGGCTAGGGACAAAGGTAAAAGCTGTTTCCTAGTTCTGCTGGATCTCTTAGTGTCCTTTGACACATTGACCATGACATCCTTCTGAACCGGCTAGAGGGGCAGGGAGCTGGGGCACTGTTATGGTAGTGCTCCTTCCTCCTGGGCCATGTCCAAAAAGTGATGTTGGGGGATGAATGTTCAGACCCCTGGGCACTCATTTGTGGGGTACCTCAGGGCTCTGTCCTCTCCCCCATGCTTTTTAACATCTACATGAAGCTGCTGGGAGAGATCATCAGGGGGTTTGGGCTGGACGTTCACCAAGGGCCTCTGGCGGTTCCCTCACTGTGAGAGGCAAAGTTACAAGGAACCCGGCAGAGGGTCTTCTCGGTAGTGGCACCATCCCTTCTTCAGATGTCAAGGGGTTAAAGTACTACATAACTTTTAGAAGACATCTGAAGGCAGCCCTTCATTGGGGGGTTTTTAATGTTTGATGTTTTAGTATGTTTCGATATATGCTGTGAGCTGCCTGGAGTGGCTGGGCAAACCCAGCCAGATGGACGGGGTATAAATAAAATAACAATAACTATAACAATGTTACTATTGCTATTATTCCAGACCTATGGAGCAAAGTATTAAGAGCCCCCTGCTTCACACCATGGTTTCAATCCATCTCTCCCCCCCCCCGCATACCCTATTTATTTGTTACACAAAAACCAGCAATATAACAAAAGTACATAATAAAAGTCATGTTTACTATGGGTGTTAAAAGCAATCATTTTGGTCACCAGTTGCCTTTGAAAAATTGGACTCATTCCCTCCTGCTGACACAATGCCACCATTATTTAGCCCCCTGTGCTTCATTAACTCCTGTGTGCATGCACACACATGCACACATTAAATGGCACACTTTAATTTAAAGTGGCAATGGCTCTCCTGTCTTCTGTTATTTTCAAACTTGCTTGCAGACTCCGGCATTTGGGGGACATTGATTGCAGCTGAATTGCCCCTAACACCTTCAGTGTTTCACAGAAGTACAATACACCTGTCCTGGCTCTTGGAGGGCATATTTCTCTGCATGGGCCAAGAATCAATATAAACTTCATATTTTCCACTTCTGCCTTGCACCTTGCCACTCCGCAACCCTGTATCCTGTTACACATTTTGCAAAGGCAACTGTTAGAGACTGTAATTTCTTCTTGTCACAGAGAGAGAAAGAACATTCTGATATCTGGATTAACACAGAAAAAAAACAGCAGAAAGCAAGCTTGATTGATGAAAGAAACTCCAAAACACATTCCACACTTAATATTTGTGTCTGATATATGTCAGAGCAGAATTCAAGGTTAGGATACCCCTCTGAAGTTTGAAAGTACCTGAGAAGGAACGCATCTGTTCTCCAGGCCAGATAGCTTTTCCTCATGTTAAAAGTGATTTTTGATGTACTAGGTTCTTGCTGGTTAAATAATTTACACTGCTTGTAGCACACGAAGAGCTTTGGTGGTGGTAGGATGTGTGCATGTGTGTGTGTATGTATGTATATGTAACCAGCTGGTGCAATGGTTTGGAAGTGTCAAACTTTGTTAGGGAAGTGCAGGTTCAAATCTCTGTTTGGCTGCAAAGCTTTCTGTTGAGCCATAAAGCTCATTGGGTGACCTTCAGCCAATCCCTATCCTTCTGTCGGGGAAGCTGTGGCCCTCTGGATGCTGTGGCAATTCTATTCGCATAATCTTTGACCATTGACTATGTTGGCTAGTGCTGATGCGACTTAGAATCTATCAACATCTGCAGTGCCACAGGTTCTCCATACCCACCCTGAACCGTGGTCAATGGTACCTTTGTGTTTAAACAAGCCAGCTTCACAGCCAGCTTCGAAATTTGCTTGTTTCGAATAAAATTACCGTATTTTTCGTCCTATAAGACGCACTTTTCCCCCTCCAAAAATGAAGGGGAAATGTGTGTGCGTCCTATGGGGCGAATGCAGGCTTTCGCTGAAGCCTGGAGAGCGAGAGGGGTCGGTGCGCACCGACCCCTCTCGCTCTCCAGGCTTCAGGAAGCTATCCGCAAGTCTTGCAAACCCGGCGGGAGGTCCTGTGGGCTGCCAAGGCTTGCGGGCAGCAGCCTGCAGCCCAAAAGCTCGGGGGACAGCGGGGAGGCGCAGCGCCGCCACCCCGCTATTCCCCGACCTGGTCTGGAGGCTGGCGGGGGGGGGGGGAGAAGCAGGCTTGCTTTCCCCCCCTGACAGCCCCACAACCTCGGGGGACAGCGGGGAGGCGCAGCGCCGCCACCCCGCTATTCCCCGACCTGGTCTGGAGGCTGGCGGGGGGGAGAAGCAGGCTTGCTTTTCCCTCCTGCCAGCCCCACAACCTCGGAGGATAGCGGGGAGGCGGAGCACCGCCACCCCGCTATTCTCCAACATGATCTGGAGGCTGGCAGGGGGAGAAGTAGGCTTGCTTTTCCCCCCTGCCAGCCCCACAACCTCGGAGGATAGCGGGGAGGCGCAGCGCCGCCACCCCGCTATTCCCCGACCTGGTCTGGAGGCTGGCGGGGGGGGGGGGAGAAGCAGGCTTGCTTTTCCCCCCTGCCAGCCCCACAACCTCGGAGGATAGCAGGGAGGCGGAGCACCGCCACCCCGCTATTCTCCAACATGATCTGGAGGCTGGCAGGGGGAGAAGTAGGCTTGCTTCTCCCCCCTGCCAGCCCCACAACCTCGGAGGATAGCGGGGAGGCGGAGCACCGCCACCCCGCTATTCTCCGACATGATCTGGAAGCTGGTGGGGGGGAGAAGCAGGCTTGCTTTTCCCCCCTGCCCGCCCCACAACCTCGGGGGATAGCGGGGAGGCGGAGAACCGCCACCCCGCTATTCCCCGACCTGATCTGGAGGCTGGCGGGGGAAGAAGCAGGCTTGCTTTTCCCCCCTGCCAGCCCCACAACCTCGGAGGATAGCGGGGAGGCGGAGCACCGCCACCCCGCTATTCCCGGACCTGATCTGGAGGCTGGCAGGGGGAGAAGCAGGCTTGCTTTTCCCCACTGACAGCCCCACAACCTCGGGGGATAGCGGGGAGGCGGAGCACCGCCACCCCGCTATTCCCCCACCTGATCTGGAGGCTGGGGGGGGGGAGAGAGAAGCAAGCTTGCTTCTCCCCCCCCCCACCAGCCCTACAACCTCGGGGGACAGCGGGGCAAGCCGCTGCCCCACGGAGGCTAGAGAGGCTGTCCCTGAAGGCAGAAGAGGGAGACGGTGCGCTCCGTCTCCCTCTTCTAGCTTGGGTATGGCTGCGCAAACCTGGGGGGGAAATAAAATTTTTTTTCTTTATTTCCCCCCCAAAAAACTAGGTGCGTCCTATGGGCCGGTGCGTCCTATAGGGCGAAAAATACGGTATATTTACATTAACCACAGTTTGTTGAGTTCAGATGGTAGAAGAAACTATGGTTATGCAAAAATGGGAGAAAAAAATTCCGATTTCCCCCTCACAGTTATATTGGAGGGAGGAAGTATGCGAACCTGAGGCTTGCTGTGGTTTATTCTCATCATTTTTAACAATGGTTTAGCATGTTGGCCAATGTGGTGCTCTTTAGATATTGTCAAACTCCAATTCCGATCATTGCTGACCATTGGCCATGCTAAGTGGGGCTGAAGGAAGTTGGAGTTCAACAACCTCTGGCAGGCACCACACTGGTTTAAGCATAACATCCAAGCTGGGTCAGTCCATAGGACCTGGTGAACTGGATGTAAGTCTCAGAGTGAGAGGTTCGGCTGATGTTAAAGCCTCCTTTCAGACCACCTTATATTCTTCCCTCAATGCCAGCTCTTCAGCTGACTCATTGTTCAATTCTTTACCTTTCAGAATGTTATGTAGCCCTGAAGGCAGGCAGCACTGCTGCAGCAAAGTGGTCTACCAAGAGCAATTCGTTAGCTGTTTCTCTCCAGTGAAAGCCACAGGAAGCTGTGACCTTCTTCTTCTTTTGTGCATTGCGGGGGTGGGGGTGTCTTATGAAATGTGGGACATGAAAATAAGAACAACCGTACATAGACTAATTGTGTGTGAACGTGAAGTGAGAGGCAGCTTGTTTCATTATCGCGTTTTATAATCTCTGATGATTCCCCCAAATCTAGCAAGAACAGGTTATGTGAGGCTGGGAAAGTGAGAGAACATCTTGTTTGAAGGGGAATAGACATCTAAATCTGATGTTAGGAGCCAAGGGCAGGCCTGGAATATGAAACAAGAGCTTTGTAATGACCCTCTAAAAGGGGGCATTTTATGTGGAGGAGCACTGACCTGGTGTTTCAAGACTTAATGCAAAGGTGGGAATCTCAGGCCTGGATCAGTAATTCAACTAAACATGGTCAAACATGGTTACATGCACAGGTCTCAAGCTTGTGACCCTCTTCTTCAAGGCTTCTCCTCTGGTATAGTTGTGAGGATATCAGAAGCATTTACTTCCATTTGAAATGAAACACACTGCATTGTTCATCTGAACAGGATTAATTTAAACTTTAGTTCACCCGAAGAACTGAAGATCAATCCATGGTTTCTTATCCTACCTTGTTTGAATAAACCAGCAGGTGGTGTGGGGGAGGGGCATGGGAAGGTGTCAGTGAGTGGCATGGCCTATGGAGAGTTCCAATGCCCTTATGTACATTTGTCCCCCAGGCCTGAGTTCCCCTGAGTTCTCTTTACTATCAACTTATCTCCCTCTTTACCTGTAGAACATGAGTGGACTACACTGACAGAAAGGTTTTCCGTACGTTTAATCAGAATCTCTTTTCTTGTAACTTGAAGCCACTGCTTCAAGTCCTACCCTCCAGAGCAGGATAAAACAAGTTTATTCCCTCTTCCATGTGACAGCCCTTCAGGTATTTGAAGATGGCTATCATATCTCCTCGCAGTCTCCTCTTTTCCAGGCTACACACCCAGCTCCTTCAAGCATATAAGTCTTGGTTTCCAGACCCTTGATCATCTTGGTTGTCCTCCTCCTGCACATATTCTAGCTTGTCAACATCCTTCTTAGATTGTGGTGCCCAGAATTGGACACAGTATTCCAGGTGTGGTCTGTTCAAGGCAGAATAGAGTGGTACTATTACCGTACTTCCCTTGATCTAGACACAATACTTGTGATGATGCAGCCTAAGATACCATTAGCTCTTTTTTTGCTGCTAGATCACACTGTTGACTAATGTTAAACCTGTGGTCCACCAAGACCCCTAGATCTTTTTCACATGTCCTACTAGTAAGCCAGGTGTCCCCCATCTTCTATTTGTGCATCTGGTTCTTCTTACCTAAGTGCAGACCTTACATTTGTCCCTACTGAAATTAATATTGTTAGCTTGGGCCCAGTTCTCCAATCTGTTAAGGTCATTTTGAATTCTGATTCTGTCTTCTGCAGCATTAGTCATCCCTCCCAGTTTGGTGTCATCTGCAAATTCGATGAGCATCCCCTCAATTCTTTCATCCAAGTCTTTCTAAAGGTGTTGAACAACAGGCTCTGGACATAACCCTGCAGAACCCCACTTGTCACTTTTTTCCAGGATGACGAGGAACCATTCACAAGTACTCTTTGGGTTCAGTCAGTCAACCGGCTACAAATTCACCTAACAGTTACCTCGTCCAACCCACATTTTACCAGCTTCCTTACAAGAATATCATGGGGGACTTTGTCAAAAGCCTTACTGATCAAGATACACAGCATTCCTCTGATCCACCAAGCTTGTAATTTCATCAAAAAAAAGAAATGAGATTCTTCTGGCATGACTTATTTTTGAGAAACCCATTCTGGCTCTTAGTAATCACAGAATCACAGAATCCTTTTCTAAATTCTCACAGACCAACTGTTGAATTATAATTATCTGTTCTAGGACCTTTCCTGGTATCGATTTTAAGCTTACCAGTTGGTAGTTACCTGGGTCTTCTCTTCCCCCCCCCCCCCCGTTTTGAAGATGAGGAGTAACCTCATCTTCTCCCTCTCCCTCTCCCTCTCCTTTCCTCCAAGTCCCATTCTCTATTATAGTCCTTTTATGACAAAAATCCATTTGTGCAGGTGATATAGCCCACAAATCACAAGCTTAATTACTCAACTTATTTACTTAATTACTTCTGACGATGCTTAATTGCATTTTGTTTCTTAATTGCTCAGTGCAGGGCTAGCTTACAGTTAGCATGCCCACTCCCTTCAGAATGATTCTGAGTTCTATGCTCATTCCAATCATAAAACCTTGGACATTTCATTAGATTCATGTGCCTCTGACAGTTTCTATATACTTTCTGATAGCATTTCTTGTCAACTTTGGATGCCACCACTTTGATTCTTCAAGTAGTGGTCTCTTAAAGTGATCACATAAAATTCATAACAGAATCCTATAAAGAACACATAACAAAGCAGTAGGGGAAAATTACTAGTAGCCTCAATCAAGTCTCTCCTCTAAACATCATAGCCAAAAAAGATGCATTTTAACTAACCATCTAAAACTACAGAAAGAGTGGGATAGATGTGCCTCAACCCAAAGTTAAAGAATACTGCTGTAGTACAGGCTCCCCCAACCTGTGCCCTCAGATATTTTTGTAAAGGAATTGCCATTAGTACTAATATTATTCATAGTGGTAGTCTGTGCTTTTTTCAGTCAGAGCGCACTGGAGCACAGTTTGAGCACCTTTCAGGTGGGTGCCGTTGTAGGCTGGTACTCTTCCTACCCGCTTCTTTCCTTTATGTACTTCTCAGAAGCCCTAAGTGAACATTTGAAGTCATAACAGAAGCCGGGCAGCATGTGTGAGTCTACAGGTTAAGAATGGACCTCCAGAATGAATTAAGTACTTAACCCGAGGTACCACTGTATACAGAAGAGCTTTCTGACAGTAAGAGCTGTTCGACTGTGGAACAGAGTCCCTTGGAAGGTGGTGGAGGTTTTTTAAGCAGGTGCTTAAGTTTTAGATGCTTAATTAATGGGTGCTGCATTGCAGGGGGATTGGATTAGATCAGGGGTCGGCAAGGTTTATCTTGCCTGGGCCGGATCAGGCCCACGGAGATCCCTCTGTCACATATGCGTGCACACAATTTTTGGTGCAGACCCGATTTTCTACACCACAGAAGTGAGTCCCCGCATTGCGCTGCACCGGTTTAGTGCAGGCGGCTTGATTCGGGGGGGGGGGGGGGGGCTTGTGGGCCAGTCAAACAACCTCCACGGGCTGCTTCCAGCCCATGGGCCTTAGGTTGGTGACTCCTGGATTAGATGATTCTCAGTGTTCCTTCCAACTCTACAATTCTATGATTAAAAATTAAAATGCAAACCACCAGTGTTGAAATGAGCAACAAAACGATCCCATTAAAGCTGCTGTGCAATTAAAACAAAATACTTGCGTTAAGAGGTCAAGAAACTGCTTGTGTGTAAACAGGGCAAGAGGAATGGCAGTGAGGATGGGGGCCTTTCACATTTCAGCAAGGAGCACATTCTACAACACCCGCATTACCAGTGAAGAAGCTGATAAGCATCATGCCTTTGTGAGGCTAACTAGGGCCTATTTGTTGATCTTAATGCCCTTACTGGACAACAGAGAGAACACCTGGCATTTAGGTAGCCTAGCCACTCCATATTTTGTTGTACTACAACTCCCATCATCCCTGACCATTGGCTAAGCTGCCTGGGGTGATGGGACGTGCAGTCCAACTACATCTGGGGACCCAGAGTTTATTTATTTCATAAAAATGATATACTGCTTGATTATTAAAAAAAAGAAAAAAAGAAAAACAAAAAATTCACAACCCTGCTTTAAAACATACGGAAGTTAAATTACTGAAAAGGATTAAAATCACCTCAACTTTGTTAGCATCTGGGTAGGCTTGTTTAAACAAGAATGCTTTTAGCAGGCACCAAAAAGGGAACACTGAAGGTGGCTTCTTGATCTCAGTAGGCAAGAAGTGCCAAAGTTGTAGTCGCTGCCACACTAAACAATCAGGTTCTTACAAATGCGGAACTAGCATTATGTGGCACCTGTAGTAGTACCAATTTCACTGGTTGATCCAGGCATGTGGGGTAAGGCAGTCTTGTAGAGAACACTTTGGAGAACGCTTTGCTGGAGAATAACCCCTTGAACATACTGAGTTGTTATGTACAAGAATGCAGTCTCCAAGGAAGAGACAGAGACTCTTGAAGATCAGATGTACATCAGTGCACATGCATGAACATCAAAGCCTCATGTCACACACAGTCTGCCATTCCATTTGCTGTAGCTTTTGAGGTTCATTTCCCCACTACTGATGTGCTGTTATAAGGACAATTATGCTTTTTTATGAAACTCTCAATCTGTCTATCTTTATGAAACACCTTTAGCTGAAAGCACAAACTTTCTCTTTGTTTTCCAATGAGCACAGTCAGGCTAGCATATACAGAAGGCAGAATGACAGCCTTCAGCAATGGAAACTGTTTTGGTGTGAGTTCCCGAATTCTTTTGGATGAACGCAAGTGGAAACTGTAGGCAAATATACTATTGGTAATTTAAAAACAAGCACTGAAACCGCTCTTCTTTGCCCCTGTTTTTCTCTTTCCTTTCTTCCCTCCCCACCTTTCCTCTACTCCCTCTTTCCCCTCCCTACACAGGACTCCACAGAATGGAGCAAGAATGAGAGGAAAAAGGCAGACAGAAAAGCATGAACTGGAGGCTTGCTGAGTTCCTCTACTTCCTCTTTATATGGGACCATATAACAGTACAGCCCTCCCACCAGCAACCCGCTGCGACCAACCAACATGTCTCCAAGGAATTTGATTGGCTTATTTCAGACAGAGGGCCCTTCCACCACTCGCGGAGCTACTTATCCTTTGTGGAAAGACATCGTCAGGGATTTACAACCCGGTATAAAATATACAGGTAAGGAGGAATCTTTTGTTTGGGGGTGCTTCCCATTAAACCAATATCTTCCCTTTGATGTCTTTTGAGTGGTACATGCATGATAGGCAGCTGCAAACTAGAGGACGGGTGGTGCCCGACTTGTGAAAAGGAGCTCACAGTTGCTGAATATGACTGGTAGCTGCAAAAATGGCTGATGCAGTCTTTAGCTGCATTGACACGGCTATAGTTTCCCAGTTGTGAGAAGTGAGAGTTCCATCCCCGCCACGCTCACTATTCTTGAAGGACTGTCACATGAGGCTTGTTTGTGTGTTGCACTGAATGCAGGAACAAGCAGTCTCTACACATGTGAAAGAGTGGGCACTTGTTAATTTGCACAGCTCAGCTATTGTGTACAGATTCATAAACTGTATATTCATTGAACGATACATGTGGATTATGGTAGAAGCGTGTATCTTGACTATCTGTGTACATGGATACATGGACTGTACACTTGCAGCATCTGAACACCTCTATAGAAGAGGGCAAAGACATCTGCACCACAAGGGGTTGGAACAGATGAACCTTGGGGTTCATTCTAACCCCACAGTTCTGTGGTTCTATGTGCTCTGCTGCCCTAAAGGAAAGAATTAGATCAAATTCAGGATGGCAGATTTCTCTTGGATCAGCTGGAAAAACTGCTTGGCCATAGAAGTGGTTGGCAAGGACAGGAGAGAGGTCTTTTATGCAAAGAGAGCTCCCTACCCCAATCTTGCTTTAATAAAGGCTCCTGGGGTGGGTGGGTGTGAGTTAAACCAGAGCCTCTGGTGATGTGGTTTTAGTCTGCTATTTCTGTTTTCCTTTTATTAAACTGTTTTATGATTTTGCTTTATGACACTCTTCCCACCCCATTTACTGCTGATTGTTTACTTTTATTGTAAGGGTTGGTTTTAATTTTGTTGAAATATAAATTGGAAGCCACCTCAAACTTTGCTAGGTGTAAGTGGTCAAATAAGTACTGTGTTCTTTGCTCTATAAGACTCACTTTTTCCCTCTTAAAAAGTAAGGGGAAATGTATGTGCGTCTTGTGGCGCGAATGCAGGCTGCGTAGCTATCCCAGAAGCCAGAACAGCAAGAGGGATTGCTGCTTTCACTGCGCAGCGATCCCTCTTGCTGCTCTGGCTTCTGAGATTCAGAATATTTTTTTTCTTGTTTTCCTCCTCCAAAAACTAGGTGCGTCTTGTGGTCTGGTGCGTCTTATAGAGTGAAAAATACGGTAAATAAGTAAGCCATCTAAGCAAGTAAATAAATAACCAAGCAACCCCAGGTCGAAATATGTCAATGGACAAGGCAAATGTGGCTATAGAATCATTTTCTATGCATTGCTTTATAATGTGATATTTTATGGAGAACTTGGGGTCTTGAACTTTGTGTCAATACATGGAGAATGGAAGAGGATTGCTTTCAGAAGGCATGGTACATTCACTGGAGTTGGTGTTATTTCCATGCTGTTTTGGGTGGTATGAAATATTTATTATGCCAGTGATGTGGGGTCTGAATTACGATGCCCCTCCCTGCAATTCTTTCTCTGTGTATTGAATTCCTTCATAACGGAAGGAATTTGAAGCTTTTTAGTTTAGAGAAAAGGCAGGTAAGAGGGGCATAAAAGAAGTGTATAAAATTATTCACTGTGTGGAGACAGTATATAGGAAAAAGTCCCCCCTCTCCCCATAATACAAGAGATTCTTACTTGTGTAAGAATGCAAATACCCATTTCAGCTGTTTTTAAAAATCACCACCTGTGCATAGCTTACCTTTAGAAGCTTTTAGAGACAAGGTTGTATAACCTAGAATAACAATGATATTCAAAGATGCTTAGGTAGAGGTGGATCATCTCCCTTCTCTGTTTCCCTTTTAACAAAGAAATCACTTGTAAACAAGAAAAAAGTAAAGTTTACTCACATATAAGTCTTGCCAGGATTAGGGATGCAAATCAGTAAGGCAATAGTTCTTATAGTTACAAAATACCATTGTTCAGTTCAAAATGGTGAAGTCCAAAAGGCAGGGCGGCCTGAAGCTGCTGGTGCACTGCCTGGCTAAGCTCGACCCCCGTGGCAAGGCTGAAGCAAGGCCGAAGGCCTGCCACAGCTGCAGCTGCCTTACTGGGGTTAGGGACTCTAATGGAGCTCGCACCCGCAGCTGTCCCTCCCTCAAGGGAGAAGTGTGACAGAGCCCGCGTCTCCCCAGCAGCTCAACGGAGCCCCCACCCCAGTGCTGGCTCGTGGGAGCTGGTTGAGGGCTCTGTAAAACTGCTTGGCTGAGGTGAGGACAATGGTGCACCCCTCGGCCAAGCAGTTCAAAGAGGCAGAGGGAGGAACAAACTATATCAGCACCTCACCGATGTAGCTTGTTTCTCCTTCTGCAAGTATGAGGACAGATGATGGTGGTTTTACTCAGTGGTATATCGCTGGCGAAACCGCTGCCTTCTGAGTCCCCTTGCCTCCAGCACCCAGCTACAGCTTGTTTCTGAGAGCCAGTGTGGTATAGTGGTTAAGAGCGGTAGTCTCGTAATCTGGGGAACCGCCGACCTTCTGATCGGCAAGCCCAAGAGGCTCAGTGGTTTAACCCACAGCACCACCTGGGTAGGCTTGTCTAAACAAGAAGGTTTTTAGCAAGTGCCAAAAAGAGTACATTGAAGGCACCTGCTTGATCTCAGTAGGCAGGGAGTTGTTGGGAATTGGTGGGGAGGAGAGTGCTGTTGCACTCAGGTCCTGCTTGTGAACTTCCCATAGGCATCTAGTTGCCCACTGAGAACAAAGTCCTGGACAAGATGGTTCTTTGACCTGATCTAGCAAGCTCTTATTAGGCTCTTCTACATGGGGATAAGAGGGACGCGGGTGGTGCTGTGGGTAAAACCAGTGTTTCCCAACCTTGGGCCTCCAGCTGTTTTTGGACTACAATTCCCATCATCCTTGACCACTGGTCTTGCTAGCGAGGGATGATGGGAGTTGTAGTCCAAAAACAGCTGGAGGCCCAAGGTTGGGGAACACTGGGTTAAACCACAGAGCCTAGGACTTTCCGATCAGAAGGTCGGCGGTTCGAATCCCCGTGATGGGGTGAGCTCCCGTTGCTCAGTCCCTGCTCCTGCCAATCTAGCAGGTCAAAAGCACATCAAAGAGCAAGTAGATAAATAGGTACCGCTCCAGCAGGAAGGTAAACGTCGTTTCCGTGCATTGCTCTGGTTCGCCAGAAGTGGCTTAGTCATGCTGGCCACATGACCCGGAAGCTGTACACTGGCTCCCTCGGCCAATAAAGTGAGATGAGCGCCGCAACCCCAGAGTCGGTCACGACTGGACCTAATGGTCAGGGGTCCCTTTTTACATGGGGATATCACACCCAGTTTTTTAAACCAACCCTCCTAGGACTTGGTTTCTAGGTCCTCCTCATCCCGGTTGTCCACCTCTGAACATGCTCCAGTTTGTCCATGTATTTTTCTTAAAAGGAGGCACGCAGAACTGGACACAACATTCCAGAGGGTGGAAGTTGTGGAATCTTAGTGATAGCAAGCTCTGCAGTTGACTGCATTGTGGAAGTGAACGTGAATATTCCCCTTGCCGGTCACGTACAAAAGATGGTAATGGACATCTTCATTTGGAGAGGAAATTGCAGAGTAGGAATTTTTATTATAAATAAATGGAAAAAATTAAAAAAATCAACAACATACACAGAGGCTACATAACTCTAAATATAGATGAAGCAAACATTTGTGGGCTCCATCTGGAAAGATTATTTCCTCTTATAATTGGCTGACTAAATAACTGTTAGGGTTGGTTTAGTTATAATTATTTCTTTAAAGGTTCCCCCCTCCATGGTTAAAAATTGCTTATTTCACAGTAAAAATGTGCCATTTCATGGTACATTGATCAAAAAAAGGGGGGGAAGGAAAATAAGAAAGACATTTTTGAGGGTAAATGGAATACATTTATTAATATCAGAAAACAGTTCTGTCATACTTTCCCATATTTATGACGGATGTTCATGCACTAAATTGACATGTTTTGCGAGTTACAAATATGACTGGAAAGAGGTGTAAATGATTTTTATGGGTGGAAAATGAATGCTTGCCACAAGACGCTAGAAACAGCCCAGCTGGATCAGAACAAAGACCTATTATTACCACCACCACCACCACATTTGCTGGATGCTGCATATGATAGGTTCTCTGGGCATTTTGCCAAATCAGTCACAGTGTACCTGCCACTTATGTGAGGTCCACATGCAAAGGCAAAACCTTGCAAAGTCAGCAGCCCCTGAAACCACCACTGCTGGTTGCAAGGGGGACCCTGAGACCCTGGGGACTTTCCAGACCTTCCCAGACCCCACTAAGTGAGGAGGTGCCTTCCTTACTGGCCTCTAGGAGGATTCTAGTGCTATCACGCCTCCTTCCAAAATTCTGTTAAAGAAGGTGCTGCCATGCTTACTTGGCCTTGGGAAGCTGACACAATGGCTCTGGGACACTGTCAGAACTCTCTCGCTCTCTTCCCAAAGTCTGGTAAGGGAAGAAAACCTGTGCAGGTGGGGTATGAAGTAATAAATGGAGAGCCGGGAGTGGTGGGTTTGCTGGCTTTCCATCAGAAATTCAGCAGGCACTTCACTTTAACTAATTTTATTATTTTTTATTCTATGTTATATGTATTGAATACAGGAAAAAGCATACATTCAATTAAAGTTCCCCCTGTCCCCACTGTAACAACCCCAACTACATCCAGTTGTATTAGTATTAAATAAAATACAACCTTACTTCAATAGCTGATGACTTAAAAAGTGTTGTTTCACAGGTTTCCTTGTGTTTTGTGTAGTTTGTAGATGAAGTGAAAGTGGAAAACGTCTTTGCAGATTATTGTGTTGTCAGATGGGTGGGGTATAAATAATAAATTATTATTATTATATTCTGGTGAAAAACCTTCTCCGTTAAGGACTGGGGCTGAATGGACCCTTTTTGAGCCCCTGCTTCCAGACCAGTTCCTTAGGGTCTACCTCCTTTGTTGGAGAACTGCAAGCTCTTTAACAGCCATTGCTCCGGCCTGAAGATGGTAACTTAATCCTTTGATCCAAGGCATGGGCATAACAAAGGGGGGGCAGGGGGTAGCCCCCCTTCTGTGAAAATCAGTAAAAATTGCAGGTTATGCCCCCCCCAAAAAAGCCTGCTCTCCCTAACAAAAACCCTGGCTACACCCATGTTCCAAGGTCTCCCACACATGGTGTTCTCCCTACACCATTGGAATAGTGAGGTGTGGGAGACACTCAGTTCCTTGGAACCAGAGGTAGATACCTGTGAGGGTCATGGCTTGGGGCTCTCAGATCTGGTTCAGTGGATGCCTGCCTGCCAGCCAGCATCAGCTTTAGTGGGTTGCTGAGCTCATTAGGCGCAAAGCCAGGAACCCAATCCAACTGATCTGAAGGTGGCATTGTAGCCTTTGACAGTGTCCCAGTCCTTGCTAGACTCCAGGGTCTTGATACATAATAAAAACCAGGAAGCTGTCGTGGTCCCAGCCCAGGAACCCTCAGGCAAGGATGAAATGGATCCACTCCTTAGTCTTGTCATTAAACGCTGTGGCACCAGAGTAATATGAACCCCGAGGAGACTCCTCTTCTGTCAGCATTTTGATGACCATTCCACAGACTCCTTGGAGGATCAGGGCAGTCCTGGGTAATGTTCCTCATGGCATTCCCCACAGATCAAGTCTCTACTGCTAGAAAATGACCCTTTTACTGGGCAGATGGGAGTGGAGCTTCCATCTTGATTCCCTAGAGCCTAGACCAAACCACAAAGCTCTGTCAGTTGTTCCATGACACTGCTTAGACATTGATTTGATCCCTGCATTGCAGGGAGTTGGACTAGATTACCTTTCAGGTCCTGTGCTACTCTACAATTCTATGACTCCATGTCCATTTTAAATTAATGTGTCAACTGTATGGCTTCTGATAGTCCTTGCAAGGCTGCCTCAGTCCTTGTAAAAGGTAAAGGTAAAGGTACCCCTGCCCGTATGGGCCAGTCTTGACAGACTGTAGGGTTGTGCGCCCATCTCACTCAAGAGGCCGGGGGCCAGCGCTGTCCGGAGACACTTCTGGGTCACGTGGCCAGCGTGACATTGCTGCTCTGGCGAGCCAGAGCTGCACACGGAACGCCGTTTACCTTCCCGCTAGTAAGCGGCCCCTATTTATCTACTTGCCCCTGGGGGTGCTTTCAAACTGCTAGGTTGGCAGGCGCTGGGACCGAGCAACGGGAGCGCACCCTGCCGTGGGGATTCGAACCGCCGACCTTTCGATCGGCAAGCCCTAGGCGCTGAGGCTTTTACCCACAGCGCCACCCGCGTCCCTTGTACAAGGTCCTAAAATCTCCTTGCGTTTCACCCCCTCTTTTCCGTAATCCAGGGCCTGCTATTTTCATCCTGCCTGGGCCTTCACCTTTCTTTGGCAGTGGACATCACTGTGACTGAATGGAAGCCTCTAGTTAACCACAGTTTCCAAACAGGGAAACTATAGCTACCATATTTGGAACAAGGCAGGAACTTCAAACATCTTCAAGCCATGATTCCGCCGTGCTTCAGCCATCACCAAGCCATAGTGCCTTATTCTGAAGTTGCTGACTATAGTTTCCTTGTTCTGATAAAATGGAAAACAAAGATGAATCAAAGGTTTGTGGTCTGCATGTTCATGCTGCAAAGGAGAGGAGGAAAGGGGCTGTATGCATGGACAAAAAAAAAAAAGCCATGTTCCTCCTATCTCAGCTTGAGAAGCCAGTGTATAATTGCCCAAATGCATTCATTGTCTCACACATATGATGCATTTTCTCATAAATCACACCTCACTTCTAATCAGTTTAAGCTCATTGGTTGCGTTTCTTTTTTAAAATTTTACTTTCCATTTTGTGAGTCACTCTTTCCTTTAAGCTGTTCTCAGTAGGTTTGAAATGAAGAAGCTGTTTCACCCCCTCCCAACTGCCACATCCAGTCACTAATTGCCACAGTGTACCTTGTTTAGTTGTGATTTCCCTGGAGTGCCTTGTTGTGAGGGAACATGGACACAGTGTGTTAAAATCATGTCATTTACACTGGAAGCCCTCAGAGATAAAATGGTGTTGTTGGCATTACGTGACGTACATAAAGTACAAGCCACCAGCTTTGATAGAGTGAGAAGGCTCAAAGCAAGTGGGGAAAAAATGCTTTCTAATTGGCATTTCTGCCCAAGCTGGATTTGCAGGTAAGTTTCTCAGACCAGGGATACTTCTGAATCCCTTCACACTTGGATTACTTGTTCTAAAGGTGTAACTGATCCATGGGGATAGATGGCTCAGTCTTGATGTGCTTTATGCCCCTTTGCCTATGCCTGCATGTCCGTTGATTCCCATTTCCATGTGGACTACCTATCTTGAAAAACCCCACACCATTTAACCTCCCCCCCCCAACATATGGATAAAGCATGTACCTCATTAAAACTCACTGCTTATCATTCAGAACCTTTTGATTCCGAATCCAAAGAATGTGGTCATGGTCATGGACACTGTCTTGGATGACTTTAAGACAGGATATAACAATCTTAAATACATGGCTTTAGGAAGTGGATCTAGTACTCTGCCCCATTTGTCTCACGTGTGAGCTGAATCACAAGTTGATGGGATGATTCAGAGACTCCCACAATCCCACATTGAAGCACAGTGTCAATACCCACCCATCGCAAATTGGTTCGAGGCCCCACAAAGTTTTGTGTCAGCTCTGGTTTTCCAATACAGTAAGCCCACAATTTATGTGGGGATTATGTTCCTGGGATCAGGCCTAAAGCCAATATCACATACAGTGGTGCCTCGCAAGACGAAAAGAATCCGTTCCGCGAGTCTCTTCGTCTTGCGGTTTTTTCGTCTTGCAAAGCAAGCCCATTAGCTGATTAGCGCTATTAGCGCTATTAGCAGTTTAAGGGCTATTAACAGCTATTAAAGGCTTAAGGGATTAGCGGATTAACTGCTAAAAGGCTATTAGCATCTTAGCGCTTTAGAAAAAGGGGTTGGGGAGTGAAAAAACCCCTCAAGAATCGCAAGACATTTTCGTCTTGCGAAGCAAGCCCATAGAAAAATTTGTCCTGCGAAGCACCTCTGAGAACGGAAAACCCTTTCGTCTTGCAGGTTTTCCGTCTTGCGAGGCATTCGTTTTGCGGGGCACCACTGTATGGTCAAAACACATTGGGTTCAATAGTGGGTGGGACTGCCAAAGTCCTTTTTCCCAGATGCCTGCCCCCTTCCACTCCCCAATTTAAATGCATGTAAGTTGTGGGCTTACCATTTATCTCTATTTCTTTCTATGAGCTTTGCAAGGAGTGAAGCTGTGCAAAAAGTTGCTTGCAGAACACTGAAGAGCTCTAGATAATAAAAAAACCCAAACATGCCATGTTGGTTTGCCAAAACAAAGCCCAGAACTCTTCAGAATTCTGCAGGCAGCATTCTAGACAGCTTCATACTACAAAGCTATCAGAGGCCTGTAAATCCCTACTGGAGGATGCAAAGACATCAGAAAGTAAGGCCAGTGCAAAGTTGCCAAGTTGTTGGTTTTTTTAAATATATATCTATATATCTCTATCTATCTATCATCTATCTATCTATCTATCATCTATCTATCTATCTATCTATCTATCTATCTATCTATCTATCTATCATCTATCTATCTATCTATCTATCTATCTATCTATCATCTATCATCTATCTATATGCAAGTAATAATAAACTTCATCCAACCATTTAATTGTTTTAAGGTAATAAAGACACACCTATTGTGGGTTAAACCACAGAGCCTAGAACTTGCCGATCAGAAGGTTGGCGGTTCAAATCCCCGTGACAGGGTGAGCTCCCGTTGCTCGGTCCCTGCTCCTGCCGACCTAGCAGTTCGAAAGCATGTCAAAGTGCAAGTAGATAATTAGGTACCGCTCTGGCGGGAATGTAAACGGCATTTCCGTGCGCTGCTCTGGTTCGCCAGAAGCAGCTTAGTCATGCTGGCCACATGACCCTGAAGCTGTATATTGGCTCCCTCGGCCAGTAAAGCGAGATGAGCGCCGCAACCCCAGAGTCGGTCACGACTGGACCTAATGGTCAGGGGTCCCTTTACCTTTACCTATTCTCCCCTTTATTATGGAAGAAAGTGTATCCCTTTTATTTTTACCACAAAAAGCCCCTGAAGCTACCGTATTTGTCTGTAATTTGGCAGGGCTCAATTCACTCTGCAAGGGCTCATATACCCATAGATTTCATCCTCTTTGGTGAAAAAGGCAGGAAAGTCATAGCCATTTTTATATTCTCCATTACAGTGACTGGGAAAACTCAGGCATTCACTGTACAGAGAGCTCAGAAGCTGAAATACAGCATGAATAGACCCAAGCAGATAAGATTGTGTGTGTTTTGAACCCCACACAGATATGAGTCAAGTCATGGGGGCTGTGAACACCCCTAGTATCTAATGAGAGGCAGACTATATCTAAATCCCAGTCACTGTGGAATCCCAAATTTAGAGGGCTATTGCACTCATGTCCTGCTTATAGGCTTCCGATAAGCTTATGGTTGAATATTATGGGAAACAGGATTCTAGGCTAGGTTGGCATTTGATGGGCTCCAACAGGGCTCTTCTTATGACCTAATGAATATGCATGCATTTTGCAGGACATCCATTTGAGAACCTGCGTGCTCTGGTGCCATTTCTGTGACCCTTGGAAGAACTTTATCAGCTTTACAAAGTAGTGAGGGCCATGCAGCCTGCCAGCACTATAGATTGCACCCCTGCAGGGGAATTAATCCAGGGCCCCAGAAGCATCAATGCCGCAAAGCTATTTTGGAACACATGCTACTTTCGTTCACTTACACAGGCTATTTTGAACCAGAGTGAAGGAGGGCAGGTCAGGAGACCAGTAGCTATTGCTTTTTGTATCTTGCCCCTTTGAGCTACCACTGCTGTAGTTTCTTTGGACCTTTTGTCAGCCTTGTCATGACCCCACTCAGCTAGCCAGACATGGACTGCAGGGAGGAGAAGAGGCACTGAGCCTGCTGTCTGGTACAGAGTGGTGCGACCCGGGATAAACTAGTCAATGCAGATTCATAAACAGCTTGCCCATTTGAACCTGCAGCCTCATCACAACATGAATTGTCTAGATCATCAGTAGCCAGTATGATCCCATACCACCTGTCCTGGCCACCACAGACAATGGCAAAATTTTGGATTGCAAAGACAAATAACTAATTGGCCACTTGCAAATTGTAGCTACATTGACCTTCACGTGTCTTTGGAAATGCATGAATAAAGCCATGGTGGAAATTTGCCACGAGAAAGTCTAGTTTCTGGCCATGTCAGAAAAGCTAAAGCAAAAACTGTTTAACACAGGAGGATATCAATAAAAGAACCTTTTATGCAGTCTCGTTTGACTTTATTAAATAAACAAACGAGGGAGCAGCATCTCCAAAGACACAAACAAGGTATGCGAGTTTATGGAGCTCTTAATAGCTAAAGGACTTGACATCAGAGCTCAGTCACCAATATCTTGCGAACTCTGTGCTACACGCTGTGGACTTCGTGAAAAGAAAAAGAACAGAATCATAGACTCGTAGAATTGGAAGGTGTCTGAAGGCCACCTAGTTCAACCCCCTGAAACCATATTGGACCCTGCTTAGCTTTGTAAATGTGTTAGCAGTTTTATTGCTGCTCCAATAATTAGACTGATCAGTGGCTTTTGTTTTATGTTTTTACTTACCTCTGAAATCCTGGGGGGTTTATCTCATGTGTTTGTTATATTTTATTTGTAGCCTTGTCTTCTACAAAATTATATATCTATAAATTATGCACACCATCACACCTGCGCACACACACACACACACACACACACACACACATTAAATTAAAGGGACAGTGATCAGGGATAATGGGAGTTATAGTTCAGCTACATCTGGAAGCTGCCACATGGGCTCCCCATTTAGGTTAGCATGAAAGAGGTTTCACCAGACACAAACCTCAGAATTACCAGTCTGCCGTAGCAGGTACTGGAGGCCTCTGAAGGACCGCTCCACCTAGTTCAAATTGTTAGAGTCACAGAGTCCAGTTGCTAGTGATGTCAGAGGGCCTTTCAAGATGTATTTCAAGATGTATTCAGCAACATGGGTTTTGTAGTACTTAGGCTGCAGAAACAATTATTGCAGATTGCACACCTAAAATACAGAAAAGTCTGGAGAACCATCTGGTGAGAACCAACATTCAATTTTAGGAGCCATTTGGCCACAGTGCCACTACCCTTGATGTTGACTGACTTTTTTTCTTTTCATGACTGGTGGAAACTAACAACTTTTCAGTGCATTGTTTCATTTACACCAGGCATAGGCAAACTCAGCCCCTCCAGATGTTCCATATGTTCTGGGATGTTCCAGATGTTCTGGGACTACAATTCCCATCATTCCTGACCACTGGTCCTTTTAGCTAGGGATCATGGGAGTTGTAGTCCCAAAACATCTGGAGAGCCGAGTTTGCCTATGCCTGATTTACACCTTCAATGGATCAACACAAGGTGGTGACACTCTCTCTCTCTCTCTCTCTCTCTCTCTCTCTCTCTCTCTGTGTCACTTTTTTAAAAATGAGAGTTTTTGCTAACATTGATCGGGCAGATGAAAGAGTGGAAGATGAAAGGACGTGCTTGTTGGCAAAGTGACGGCAAATCAGCTCAGCAGGGCATGGAAATAGCAACATTTCCATAGTCTGTATTATACATGCCAACCAAGCGTGTACAGTGGTACCTCAGTTTACAAACTTAATCCGTTCCGGAAGTCCGTTCTTAAACCAAAGCTGCTCTTAAGCTGAGGCGCGCTTTCCTTAATGAGGCCTCCCTCTCCCAGTGCCCTTCCACCATTTGGCTTCCATTTGTAGACTTAGGTTAAGTTCGCAAAACCGGGACACTACAGTCATACCATGGGTTACAGATGCTTCAGGTTGCGTTTTTTCAGGTTACGGACCACCAAAACCTGGAAGTACCGGAACGGGTTATTTCCAGGTTTCGGCAGTCGCACATGCGCAGAAGCGCCGAATCGCAACCTGTGCGTGTGCAGACGCGCCGTTGTGGGTTGCAAACGCTTCAGGTTGCAAACAAGCATCCTGCACGGATCATGTTCACAACCCGAGCATCCACTGTACTTCCGGTTTTGCGGAGTTCATAAACTGAATAGTTCATAAACAGGTCTGTTCTTAAACCGAGGCACCACTGTACTGGGAGGCAGCCTGAGTGTAGGATTCTGAAATCAATTTATATGCAGTGTGTAAGGAAGGAGACCTTGCAGAAGCTTGCTGCATGGATTCCTTAAAGTCTATTCTTCACAGGCTTTTGTGAAACATTTTAAGAGATTGTTCCCTTACTCTTTTTTGCCTTGTGCATTTCGCCTTGTGCTTTGGCAGAGAACTCACATCCTAGGACTGAATGCAAGCCAGTGAGTTGCATCATGTAGCTGCAACTGCTATTCCTTCTGATGTTGAGGGAACATCCTTGCTGGATGCCTTGCATAATACATCAGTGGGCATAGGGGATGTCCTTTCATGTATCTGCATCATGAGAACAAAGGGGGGCAACAGGTGGGAACGGATGATCCGAGTAAGACTCTTTAAAGTGGAGACTGGGGGTGTGGGCTGCCTACCAGAATTAAAGGGATCAAAGGAAACTTCCTGATACTGACCATTGATTGACCCAGTATTGTCCACCCTGACTGGCTCTCCAGGGTTTCAGGCAAGGGACATTCCCAGCCCTAACTAGAAAGGCTGGGGATTCAAACTGGAAACTTCTTCATGCAAAGCATATGCTCTGTGAATTCTTCTTCTTCAAAACACAGAGAACTGCCTCTTACAAGTCGGCATAGTTCAAGCCATTACTGGTAATGGGTAAAGGTCAACGCCAGAATGTAAAAAAGGTTCAAAACTATATCGCAAATCACATTTGCAAACACAAATAATGAAAATAGTCTGCATGCTGGAGGTCAAAGAATTAAATAAAGAAATAAGAAAAAGAAGCAATGAAAGAAACAAAGAAAGTACTCCTCACTGGCCCTGTTACACACACAAAAAATGCTTCTGTCTGTCTGGAACATGTTCATGAAATCCAATCAATGCTTCTTGTATGTCAGGATGGAGGATAGAGAAGGGTGTGTGAGTGTGTGTAGAAATCAGCTTCCTGTACAAAAGTAACATTTGCCTTCGCTACCCCACACGTTTTGCCTGTGGCCCTGCCTACTGCTGGCATGTGGCCTTAGAAGGTCCCCCAGAAGAGAATGTGGCCCTTTGCTTCTGCCATGACTGAAGAAGGTTCCCCAATCCTGCTCTTCAGGAAATCTTACTCTTGTTTGGTACTGTAAGCACGGTTTGGGCATGCAGGGGAATCCCTGATCATGCAGGGGTTCCATTCCCATGCATGGGACACACAAATCTGTTCTGCCCCTACCCTGCCCCCTTTCTGTGCCAAAAACGGCACTCATGTCAGTGGTCGTACACATGCTGATCATGCGCATGTTGGGTGGTTCCTGTAATTCCAAACTTCTAAGAACAGAAACTTTTTGTATCACTGCAGGGAAATTCTACCCACTGCATTCTCCCTCGATACAGCAGTTACTGGAAGGGCAGAAATTGTACATGTCTTGTTTCCATTCTGATATTTTCTAATCTTTTTCACCCTGTCAGGCCTCTCCAGGGTGTCTCAGGTGGGTCTCTTCAGTGCTCGATGCTGGAACAGCTTTGTCCCTGGGAAACATTTTTAAAGATCTCCATGTTGTAAATCTGCTAGCTCACTCCTGGAAGCCGGGAGGCTCCATAGAGCATAATTTAAGGTTCTAACAAGCCAAGCAGAAGCCATTACTCAATTTTAATTTTAATTCGGCTTTTTCTTTCTCCAAATGGGCAGCTTGCAGCCTCCTGCTGGAGCAGTTATGTAAAGAATAGGAGTCATTGTGTTTGAAGCTAGGAATTAACTTTTTTTCTCAAGCACAAGGAGTTCTGGCTCTACCTATTAAAGTGTTTGCTATTTCTGGAAGCTCTGTTATCCTCCCCTTCTTCACTCACTGTTTCTGAAGACAGGAAGCCACCCACGTGCCTCTATAGAGAACCACCCACATGCCTCTATAAGAAGAGCTCACCCTCAAGAGACTGGCGTGGGTCAGACCTTGATGTGACGTGAGAATGATGCTTTAAGAACCATGTGGCCACATTTAGGGATGGAGGAGAATCTTGCTCTGTCCACATTTTAAGGAAAGCTTCCCTAATTCACAGTTAGGGTAAGGGGCCATCGCTCAGTCGGTAGAGCAAATGTCTTGCATACAGAAGGTCCTGGGTTTTCTGTTATTGTTGCAAGCTGCCCAGGGTCCTTACAGAGACCATAAGAAATCAAATGAATAAATAAATCCCTGGCGTCTCCAGGAAGAGCTGGGAGTGAACCTTTTCTGAAATTCTGGAGAGCCACTACCAGTCAGTGTAGTCTGTGCTATGCCAGATGGACCCATTGATCTGAATTGGTATAATACAGCTTCCTAGGTTGCCAGCCATGTATATGGATTGAAGTGTAGTTAACAACTGGATTTCAGGTAGGCTAGACTTTGAACGAGGGATCAGGTAACCAGTAAATCATTTGCTTCCCTTCTGTAAATGCTCTTACGTTGCCCCAGCCACTCTGGGCAATTCCAGGAAAATAGAACAACAAAATAAAACATCAAACATAAAAGAAATTCCTATACAGATGTCTTCTAAAAGTCATATAGTTGTTTATCTATTTGACGTCTGATTGGAGGGCATTCCACAGGGTGAGTATCACTACCAGGCCCTCTTCCCAGTTCTCTGTAACTTCACTTCTCCCAGCGAGGGAACCACCAGAAGGCCATCAGAGCTGGACCTCAGTGTCTGGGCTTGATGATGGAGGTAGAGACGCTCCTTCAGGTATACAGGGCCAGGGCTGTTTAGGGCTTTAGGGCAACTCCCATCACCACTGACCACTCTCCATGCTGGCTGTGGCTGATAGGAGCTGGTCCAAAAACATACGATTCCCCACATCTGCTATGTGGTAAACATTTGTGTGGATCTTTATACAGCTAACATTTTCAGTGGATCTCCTTCCTTCCTTCCTTCCTTCCTTCCTTCCTTCCTTCCTTCCTTCCTTCCTTCATGGTGGAAGGGCTTTGTGTCTGGGATCTACCACTCCAATGCCTTGCAAAACCTAATAGTTGCTCTGGTGTTGGGAATCTATTTGCACCTTCAGAATGGTGATTTCAATGGTCCACCTTGCAAATGACTTGGAGTGATCTTGCCTGTAATGCATCCTTGAATTCTTGATGGTGACTCTTGCTTGGATGGAGGACAGAGAGGAAATAGAGAAAGAAAGAGAGAGTAGAAACCTCTGACTTTTGCACAGCTGGAGTACCTAGTGTAGAAAGATAACAGTCGCATCCATTCTGCCTACTTTTGTTCGTGGTCCACTCACATTTTGTGTCTGCTCCCTGAATGATTGCCTATGATGGAATGCAGGCTTTAGACCAAAAAAACATTTTTTATTTGAGTTTGGTGCATGCTAGCTGTAACTAGGTCCTTTATCTCCTAGTTTAATCCTATTGATGGGCATTTTGAGCATCTTTGTGTTCAAGAGGTGGGAGAGTTGCTAATTATTTTAAATATAACACTAATGTTTCCACAACTTACAGCAGGCAGTATTTGGTGCTCCTTTTTAGTTTACTCAGAAGCATGTTTCGACTTCTAAGCCATGAGTCAGTTTCTGTGGTGCTCAGAGACTATTTCACATACATCTCGCTTCACAGAACTTTGCGCTGACATAGTCATTTGCAATAAAATATTGACAGAAAGCTGCAGCAAGGCCAACTCCACAAAGGAGTCATTCTTGCTGCTTGGATAAATCCCTTCAGGATCAGAAATGGAGTAGTGGGGAGAGACTCTGAAAACCAAGAAATCAAAACATATTTACATTACTGGAGTCTGCCCTGTTATTGTATGCTTCTTATAGTGGTGGGGTTGCCTCCGATACCAACTGAATACACTGGTGTGCAGGCATGGTATGTCCACAAACATTTCAGCTGCTCGGGGAAAGAAGCAGATGAGATGCTTGGAGTTCCAAGTGTGTGAGGGAAGGGAACCTTGTCAGTTGTCAGGGATTAAAACCTCTCTCACGCAGAGAGTAAGGGCAGGGGTGACTTTGTGGGGCAGACTGAGAAGACCAGGGAGAGAAGGGAAACTGAAAACATTGGAAAGAGAGAAGGCAGGTGAAGGTGAAGACAATGCTCCGAGAAAAGCTAACTTCAGTGATGAGAGAGAAGGCAGTTTGCAAAAATAGACACTGAAAACAAGCACTAAAGCTAGAAGTGTGCAAAGAGGGAGTATATATTGTGGATGAGAGTGGAGACATATGTTTGAGAAACTGGCTAAGGGACAGGGTGGATGAAGGATGAAGGAAGTGTCGCAGGACAGGTAATTGACTGAAGAGCACCAAACTGGCCACACATAAAACAATAGGAGTAAACGAGATTTGTTTCTACATCTACCAGCTCCTCCTTTTCCTTTGGCTTTAGGACTTCATATGCCTTAGATGTTTCTCAAGAGACAGAGAAGTATGGAGGGATAAAGGATTACACAGCACGTCTGTCATTCGACTACTGCTGGCCCCCCAGGTGCCCACGTGGATATTCTTCTCTGTGCATGACATCTTTTATTTGATTTTAAAAGAGCTCTACATTTTTCAGCTAGGAAGGAATGTTGGAGCCACTTCTGAGCTGCAATCCGTCAGTCTGCATTTGCCATTTTAAAAAAGGAAAGTAAGAAAAGGGTGATTTATTTTTTAAATGCGTGCGCGCACAGACACACACACACACACGGAGAGGGAGAGGGAGCGAGAGAGAATATCTCTGGCTTTCATGAACTGTTTTCTTCTTCAAAGATTTGCAGATGCAGGTTCATTTATGAATGGGACAGAGATATATTTAAAGCATAATAGTAGGCCTGCATCAAGTTATAGCTAATGCTAGGCCTACTGAGGCCCAGTGAAATTAATGAACATGCCTAACACAGAATTATTACTATATCTTTCATCCCATAGGACGCTCCGTCCCATAGGATGCACCTAGTTTTTTAGGGGGGAAATAAAGGAATTTCCCCCCCTTTATTCCCCCCCCCCAACCAGGTCGGGGAAACCAAACCAGGTCGGGGAACAGCGGGATGGTGGCGCTCCGCCTCCCTGCTGTCCCCTGAGCTTGTGGGGCTGGCCGATGTCTGCCTGAAGCGCGGGGTGCTCTGCTTCAGCGTGCCCTGCACTCCGTGGAGCAGGCTGCTCTCCGCAGCGTGGGGAGCCCTGCGGGAACTCCCGCAGGGCTCCCCATGCTGCAGATGTCTGCCTGGCACACGGGGCACTCTGTTTCAGGGCGCCCCGCCCGCTGGGCGGCAGGCTGCTATCCGCAGCGTAGGGAGCCCTGCGGGATATCTGCCCAGCGTGTGGGGCGCTCTGCTTCAGGGCGTCCCACACACCGGGCGGCAGGCTGCTATCTGCAGCCTAGGGAGCCCTGCGGGAACTCCCGCGGGCTCCCCAGGCTTGCTGATAGCTTCCTGAAGCCTGGAGAGCGAGAAGGGTCGGTGCGTACCGACCCCTCTCGCTCTCCAAGCTTCAGCAAAAGCCTGTATCCACCCCATAGTATGCACACAGATTTCCCCTTCATTTTTGGAGGGGGAAAAGTGTGTCCTATAGGGTGAAAAATACGGTAATCCTGTTGGATCTACTCTCAGTAAAACTTGGTTGAATACAAACCCATTATCTGTGAGGTGAACATTGTGCTGTTCATCAGAATGCAGCAATATCTACATACCTACCTACCAGATAGTTGGGGCCCATTGGGACTTGTAGGACAGAAAGCAGGGAGACCATTGATGGGCAGAACCAGAGACAAAGGCAGCACCAACTCATTCCAGTTTTGCCCTATCCTCCTCTCTGTTGAGTTCTACAAAGGGAACACTGAGGCTAAGGAGAAGGAAGCTGGCCTGAACTGGTTTGCTATGTATGCAGGCATTGTAGGCCAAAGCCAGGTTGTAAGTTAAGAAGGCAGGCAAGTGAGGGCAACTGCAATCAGTGGGCAGTTCCCTGTTGTCTCTACTGAACCAGCCTCCATTTCTCACCAGCATCTGCCGTCAGCTATAATCTGAAACCACCATCTGCTTGGGATGTGGGTGGCGCTGTGGGTTAAACCACATAGCCTAGGAGTTGCCGATCAGAAGGTCAGCGGTTCAAATCCCCACAACGGGGTGAGCTCCCATTGCTCGGTCCCTGCTCCTGCCAACCTAGCAGCTCAAAAGCACATCAAAGTGCAAGTAGATAAATAGGTACCGCTCAGGCGGGAAGATAAACGGCATTTACGTGCACTGTTCTGGTTCACCAGAAGCAGCTTAGTCATGCTGGCCACATAACCCAGAAACTGTACGCCGGCTCCTTCAGCCAATAAAGCGAGATGAGCGCCGCAACCCCAGAGTCTGTCACGACTGGACCAGGTCAGGGAGCCTTTATAATCTGCTTATGAACATGTTGGCTTCTTCTAGTTCTTTATTGGTGTCAAACATCATCTCATCCCCCACCCCAAAGTTTTTTATTATTATTAGAAAAAGCACTGCCAAATTACTCAGCTTCTTCCCCACTCAATAAAAGATGTTTATGACCCTGTAAATTCCAGCATATCAGAAGCTTATTATGTAGAGAGGAAAAGGTCATTGGAGGGGGGGAAGCGGCAAAGGGGAGGGAGGAAGGAGGTGTAATTCTGTTGGAAGTTTCTGGCTCTGATACTTACAGGTCAAGTTGGCTCAAGGGGGAATATCTTTTGGAAGTATCTTGATAAAGGCTCGTAATGGGAAAATGTGCCAGCAATACTGAGTTTGTTTCATCGGATAAATATTTAATATAGATGACTGGGGATGAAGCGAGCACAGAAAAAGAGGTGTGTCCCATGGGTGATATATACAGTAGAACATCTACTTACAACTGCCTCCACTTGCGGATGTTCCAAGTTGCGACCATGGCAAACCTAGAAGTAACCAGTGGGTTTGCCACCATTCACGCATGCGCAGGAGCGGCGATCGCCGTTCGCGCCTGTGCAGAAACGGTAATTGCTGTCCATGCATGAGCAAAAGTGGGCAATCACCTCCCGCACCTGTGCACAACAGCACCTCTCCCAGCAACCCGTTTTGCCATAAGGACGGGCCTCCGGAATTGATTGTGGTCGTGAGTAGAGGTTCCACTGTAATAACTTATAGAGCCCTGCTAGTTCAGGGAATAGACCCTTCTAGTCCATCATGCTGTCCTCACAGTGGCCAACCAGATGCCCAAATGAGAAGCCTGCAAGCAGAAGCTGAGCACGAAAGCACTCCTGCAATTTCCAGCAACTGCTATTCAGAGCCATGTTGCCTCTGCAGTGCCATTGTGCCATGCCAATAGTGTGTGTATGGACAATCTACAGCTATCACTCTGAGTTTTATTCGGGAGGCTTAAATGACAGAAAGGGGTGCAGGTCACTCCAAGTAGCAGGGATTTCTGAGTTTTTGCCCCAACTTTATTTATAAAAGTATTTATATATGGCCATATCATTGAAAAATCAGGGTGGTATACAGTGTTAAAACATAAATCATTAAAATAACATGCAGATAATCATAATTGTGACTGATTAATTTAAAAAGTTAAAGTTAAACAACTTCAAAGGCTTGTCAGCATAAAAGAGCCTTCAAAAGACTGTGGAACACAAAAGCAAAGGTGTCTGCTGAATCTCTCTGCTGGGAGAGTTTTCCCAAAGCATGCAACTGGTGACTCAAAATGCTCAACTACTAGCTGAGACCAGCCAGGCTTCTGAAACATGGGAGACAACTAACAGCACTCTTCTGGATGATCTCTGACATTGTGCTGGGATGAAGGGCTCAGGTGCTCTTTAATGTACCTGGACCCAAGTTGTTCAGGGCTTTGTTTCTCAACACAAAAACCCTGAGCCTGGCTGATGCCATATGGGTAACCAGTTGAAGGCTCTGAGATTACATCCGCAAACTCCTTTAGTTTTTTTTTTTTAAAAAAATATTTATTAAGATTTTTACAATGTAATACAATCAGAAAAAGGAAAAGAAAAACAATACCAAATAAAAACAAACACAAAAAATAACAACAATTAAAAAACAATTTCATCTTTCAGAACAATTTTTGCTTTAGCTTGTTTCTTGGACTTCCCCACACCTCCCTCCTTTGTATTCCAATGCTATTGTTTGTTCAGGAAATCATTTCCCTCTTTACTTTTATCTTAATTTATATCTTAATATTTTAACTTTACCTTTCCCTCTATTAAGCATTCCATTTTTCCCTAATACCTCAAACCTTGTTACTATAAACCCCTTAACTTCAATCCAACATCATTCCATCATTCATTAATTTTGCATTGTTTCTGTAAATAATCTTTAAATTTCTTCCAATCTTCTTCCACCAGCTCTTCTCCCTGGTCTCGGATTCTGCCAGTCATTTCTGCTAATTCCATATAGTCCATCACCTTCATCTGCCATTCTTCCAAAGTGGGTAGTTCCTGTGTCTTCCAATACTTCGCAATGAGTATTCTTGCTGCCATCCGCAAGCTCCTTTAGAACCCTTGGATGTAACCCTAGAGTAGACCACACCCCATCCATCTGGCCTCAGCCTTGTCTGGATCAAGCTGCAGTTTATTGGCTCTTGTCCAGTACAGATGTGCCAACGACCCCCAAAATGTTGGCAACCCTGATCCAGGGGATACCTGGTGCTGCTTCTTTTAATCTTACAGCTGGTAGAAAGTGAAAAGAGGGGTTCTAATAAGTTCAAGGTGCAGGTGGGGATGAAACACTAAACGGCATAAGAAGATAAGTTAGTCAGAGGGCTTTGGCATAGTAGATGAGCGAGCAACTGCACATGTCTCATTGCTCAGCAAACCTGTAGGCTTTAAATACAGGAAGCAGCTGCCCTTCCATGGTGGGAGGAGAATGATGGCACTGAGACATGAAACCAGTTAGAACAAAATAGCAGAATCCTGTGATCTGCTGTGTGGGTTTATGAGGCCTTGGATCTGGTGAAAGCATTATGGCACCACTGCAGTATCACCACTTCAAGGAAGGTCATGCGAAACCATTCTATTTTCCACTCTTCAGGCAGTGAGTGATGTTATTTATGTAACCAAAATGGCACCACCCATAACAGTGGTGGTGGTGGTATCAGCAAGTTAAACAAGGATCCATTCTTGAAGAACAAGTCCACATGATTGACGTTCCTTAACACGCACACAGCCTTGCACACAGAAACCTAGCATATTGGGGAGGAGGGTGTTAGCTTTCCATGTGACCAAGTATGCGTGTCTGTGGTTTTGTGAAGGAGCATGTTGTTCAGTGCATCGTTCTTCATATCATCAATGAGCTGGAGGGGCAGGCAGCCTCAGATAGAGGTGGGGAGGTTGTGTGATTGGGCACTGAGCAATGAAGTAAGGGGATCCTTAGGCTCTTCAAGGGCAAGGCTTTATGTTCTAAATTACTGTTTTAAAGTACCAGCTATCGAGGGTAGTAGATTATAAAAACGGTGTTTGCCAGTACAGTCAGTTAAAATATATAGCTGATTGAAAGTCTTTTGTTTATAATAAACTGGGTTCCTTGTTATAGCTTTGCAGGGTTAGGCTAACGAGGGGACCTTATTTAGATTTCCTGTATTTTATTTTTATTTTACATTTTAATTCTGTGCTGTGGCTTCTCCCTGTCTTCCTCCAAAGGGAAATATGCACAAGCAAATAAGCAAAGCAAAACATTATGTCAATTCAGAACTCTCAGTTGGCCACCCTGGAGGTCCTTGACAACTCTGGATGATGAGGATTAAAATTCTTATTTACACTGTCATACTTCTTTGTTCAAAATCAGATGTCCCCATGAAAGTATCAAGGATTGGATCCCGACTTAAGGCTGCATTCCAACAGTGCGTCATTCTGTTTTCCTGACATTTCCACGTTTTATGTGATCTTTCACACAACGTAAAAGCCACTGTCTAGTGGAAGTGCTCGTTTCCATGTTGTTTCCAGAGGGGAAAATATGCATTTGCAACCCAGAAAAAAATGGGAGTTTTGTATTGTAACTTCATGTGATGAAATATGGACTGGTATCCCGGCATACAGTTCTTTCCCACCATTCAAAATTTAGTGTAACATGGTAGGATATTGATTTAAAAAGCCAGTTTCATAATGCAACAGGTGCTGCAGCATTAAAAACAACAACATTAGAAACTGGGGCAGAAGTGCTAGCTTTATTAGTAAAACTAATAACCAGGGGAACGAAGATATTCCTGGGCTTGGCTTAGTGTTGCATGCAAATGAGGCAAGTGGGAGCCGGAGAGCATTGAAGCATTTCCACCACCTCCCCTGCAAGGAACAAATCCTACATTCTGAAATATCCAGGTGAGGTAGGTCACTTGACATAGCACAATCCTTCATAACGGCCAGGAGATTGTGAAACTCACTCCTATGGAGATATTTCTTAGACCCCCACATAATTAGAATTTGGGTGAGGAAGTAAATAAAAAGGTAAAGGTACCCCTGATCGTCAGGTCCAGTCGTGGATGACTCTGGGGATGTGGCACTCATCTAGCTTTACTGGCTGAGGGAGCTGGCGTTTGTCCTCACACAGTTTTTTTCTGGGTCGTGGCCAGCATGAATAAGCTGCTCCTGGCGAAACCAGAGCAGCGCATGGAAACACCATTTACCTTCCCACCGGAGCGCTTATCTACTTGCACTTTGACGTGCTTTCAAGCTGCTACGTGGGCAGGAGCTGGGACCGAACAATGGGAGCTCACCCTGTCGTGGGGATTCAAACTGCTGACCTTCTGATTGGCAAGCCCTAGGCTCTGTGGTTTAGACCACAGCGCCACCCACGTCGCTTGAGGAAGTAAATACCAGTGCACAAATCATGAAGGGAAAGGACCCACAAAATCCACCCATTGACCCTTATTTTAGCCAAATCACGATCTTCATAGTGGGGGGGGGGGAGAGAGAATGTGTGGTAAGTATGTACTTCTGACTTGGACATTGTCGCCAGCTTTGATCTGAGTGAACAGGGTTGTTCTTTATCAAATACAAGGCAGCCAGAGCAACTGCTGACATCAGCTGCAGTGTTAGAAATCGTAACTTTAAGAACTTGTGCTGAGCTTGCTTTTCCCTCTTCTGTCCTCCTCTTTCTTCCTTGTGTGTCATGTCTTTTTTGATTGTGAGCCTGAAGGCAGAGATCATCTCCAGCACTAGATTTTGTAAGCTGCATTGAGACCCTTTTTACTAAAGAGAGGGGTGTAAAAATGGTAAAATAATAATAAATGAAAACTGTAGCTAAATGCGGCCAGTATTGCTCTGCTCCCTTTTAATTAGGGTAAATATGCTGCTATGTCAAAGCACCTTCTGATTACCATGGAATTAAGCCCCACTGAGTTCAGTGAGACTTACTCCCCAGTAAATGTGCCTAGGCTTGCAGCCTTAGTGATTTATTTCTGTTTTAGAGGTCTCTGCTGCTGTTTCTGTTGCTGCCACTGCGGCAGTTTTCTCATTATTTGTGGCCTTATTGGTTTCTGTTTATTTATTTTTTATACGAGTTGTCGTATTGCCAATTGATTGTGCTTTAAAATTGTTTTATATCAATGATAGCCACCTTGTAGACCCCTTGTGGGTACTGGCGCGGGGGGGGGGGATATAAATGATTTAAAAGAATAAGTAAGTTGAATGCAGAGACCACACACAAGCTTTGCTTTAAGGCACAAAACCAAGTGCGGTGTCAGAATGTATCTGGCGTATTAGGGATCACCAACATGGTTCCTACAAGCACCAGTGCACCCAATAGTACCTGCTATGGCACTTCTGAAAGGACTCACTTCGCCACACCTATCTCTGCTTCACTTAAGAATGTTGTGGAACAATTTTACATCTGATGCCAAAAATGCAGCAGGACGTGGTGGTGGTGGTGATGGTTGTTTTTTTGTGGAGAGAAGGAGGAGAGAACAAGGGGATGAGATGAAAGTTTTGGAAATGCTGATCAGGTAATAAATTGCTTCTAAGAGGAGATGGGTTTGGCGTGACCTTCATCCAGCTCTTAGTAAGTGGATTATTCCAGCTCTGTATTAAAAAAAAGAAAGAAAGAAATGGGGGGGGGGGAGAGAGGAGGACGACGAAAAAACAACCAAACAAGCGTGACATTGACTCTAGTGTTGTCTGCTCAGACAGCCTGGCCTCCTTTTATGAGTCAGACCTAATTATTTGCTGCTGAGATGATTTTATTGTGCAAGTAAAGTAAGGCAAGAGAAATCACCTGTCAGGAAGATGGCCCAGAGCCAGAATGGGATCAGACCACTAAAAGTTAGGAGCTGCTCCATCTTCTTCCCTGCTCCAGCTGCTGCTCAGTGATGCTTTTAGGGCAGGACTCTGTGGCAGAAGACCAGGGCCCCACTCAGCAGCATGAGCAGAAGATTCCCCAAACAGAGAAGGGCTGGCTTGCTACATTTTGCAGGGCAGGACTGTCCCCTTGATGTTCATCGGCATGCCAGAAGCATCTGGACTGGCAATGCAGGAGGCAGAGTGCTGGGCTAGATTAACATTTGGGTCTTATTCAGGAGAGGTCTTCTTATGTCCCTAAGTGATAAGCCTGCTTAGAATGGGATGCTGTGTAGCAAATTTCCTACAGGATTTCCTGCATAAACAGGAGGTTGGGCTAGATGGCGTTTGAGTTAATTTCCAACTCGGTGAGTCTACTGATAGATAAATTGTTTAAATTCAAGCCACACTTCATGCCTAACAGACACTCATCCAGGAAACGTGGTTAGCAAGTCCCTGACCTTTCTAAGTCCTTGGTCCCATTTAGATTTTTGAATAAGTCTCTTAGGTCACTTCTCCATTTGAGTCCCCATTCTCTACACCAGATCAGTAGCACAGACAGAAAGAGAGAAAGCACACACACACACACACACACACACACACACACCACCCTTCACCTCATTTTCCCATGGGATCTGGGTAAAAGTTGGATCCAGCCAAATTAATCTTAGCCTTGAAAAGCACATAAAGATGAAAGAGGAAGGGTGTTGCTCTTCCATCTCCCTCCTCCAGCTCTATGTACTTCTTAAGGGAGAAAAAGGAAACAATGACAAGTGGAGCAGTGAGTGAGTTGAGTGCGCTGTGTTCGTAGGCAGGCTTAGAGGCCTCATATATGCTTGGAGAAGTTCTCAAGGACACCGTTCTCTCCACAGGCACCACACTGGCATTCCTTTGTATGGGCTGCATGCCCAATTTTCACAATGTTCTACATGGAAGTGGCTTTTCAAGTAGGGCACTTTGTCCTGTGCAAAGGACTCCCTCCAACCCTTCAGGCTTCCTCATTGTCAGCCTGACTTCTCCTGGTTGATTCGGAAGCTGAAAGAAAGAAATCCAGCCACTGCAGTGTTAAATGCAGTAAATCACGCAAGTAGGAGGCTGACCCAGCAGCAAAGGAGGCAATGCTAGGAATAGAAAAACATTGACGTGAGCATGTGTCGAAAAAGCCACCGGCTGACAGATCAGGCTGTGGGTGGCACAGAGCAGATGGTACCTCTTGGGTGATGCTGGGGAAGCTGAATAATAAGCAGGGAGGGGTAGCAATGGGGGCCACAATGCCATTCTTCTTAACCCACCTAACTCAACTCAGTAGCAAAAGACAGCCCCCCCAGGCCCCCCCAGAAGAGCTTGTAGTCAAAGATTTGGCTTCAGCCTAGTTTTCCTGAGGCTTGCATACTCCAGTTCTGAATTTTTCTTTCAACACACTCCGGATTTTTCTTCAATTGTTGTGTTTAATTCCTTTATTTTTCGTGGTATCGAGCAACAACCCCCAAGGTTTCACGCTGATCTAATTTCTTTCCCCCTTCATGCCCTCTGGCCTGTGCGGTGGTTGGAAGATGGAGTATTTAATTTTCTCTGACGGCCTCTCCTTCGTGGACTCGTCACTTATGTCAGATGCTCCCGTGCCCTTGGAGTCTCCTGTTCCCCAGAGGGCAAACTCCATGCCCCCCAGGCTTTGAACTTTATCCTTCCTCTGCAGCGTTTCCCTCCAGTTCTCTGTCCCCTTGAGGGAGCATATTGCTAATGAGCATCCCAACAGTCCCTGGTGGCACCCACCATTCCCCCCTGTTCTTCTTAAAAACCTGTGCAGGCTTTATTGTGTGCTCATTAGTGTGGCAGTGCCTTGGGGCAAAGTATACATTGCCTTTTGCTGTGACAAGAAACAAGGTCAAATTCTTGCAACTTCTCTTCTCCTCAGGCAGGCAAGCAGTCCCAGGTGGCTCCAGAAACCAATGTGTAGATGCTTCCCCCACCCCAGATATTAAAGCTGAGAGACCCATAACTCTACTCCCTCCAATCCAGCACTGATAAGGATTGTCAGTGCTGAGGAGCCATAGCTTAGTGCTTAGAACATATGTTTTGCATGAAGACCCCAGTTAAATTCTTGGCATTTCTAGCTAGGGCTGCCATAGAACTGTTGAGTTGAAAGGAACCCCAAGAGTCATCTAGCCAGACCCCTCTCAGGCTCCAGGCTAAACACACCGAACTCCCTTTCCTCATAAGGCTTGGCTGCCAGACTCTTAATCATTTTGGTCGCCCTCCCCTGCACATGTTCATTTGTCAATACCCTTCTTAAACCATGGTGCCCAGAACTGAACACAGTATTCCTGGTGGGGTTTGACTAAGGCAGAATAGAGTGGCAGTATTACTTAATAGAGCAGCAGTATTACCCTGGTTATTCATATTGCCCAGTACTCCAGTAATGGGGAGCCTGTGACCCGCCAGAAATTATTCAACTCCAACTCCCATCATCCATGCACATTTGGGGCTGATGGGAGTTGGAGTTGAGCAACATTTAGAGGGTTGCAGGTTTCACACCTCTGATTCAAAAAGTGAGGATGAACAACAAAGACCTGTCCATCAGCATGGTTGGGACCAATGGCCAGTTTAACCCTCCACTCCCAGAACCATCTTCCTAGATACCGTATTTTTCCATGTACAGTGGTACCTTGGGTTACATACGCTTCAGGTTACAGACTCCACTAACCCAGAAATAGTACCTCGGGTTAAGAACTTTGCTTCAGGATGAGAACAGAAATCGTGGAGTGGCCATGCAGCGGCAGCAGGGGGCCCCATTAGCTAAAGTGGTGGTTCAGGTTAAGAACAGGTTAAGAACGGACCTCCAAAATGAATTAAGTACGCAACCAGAGGTACCACTGTATAAGGCTAGTTTTCCCCCTTAAAAAATAATGTCGAAAATTAGGGGGTGTTTTATACTCTGGGCCATCTCCCTCCATTTTCTTAAATCTGAGTCCCCCCAAATAGGGGGCATCTTATACATGGGGGCATCTAATAGACGGAATTGGAGTCCAACAACGTCTAGAGGTCAGGGGTACCTGTCTTCTTCCTCCACTCTGACTGGCAATAGTTCCCTGCAGTTGAAAGCAGAAAGAGATCATCCCACATAACCTGCTGTTGTATTCTTTGAACTGGAGAGTCTGCTGAGTCCGTTCACACAGTGTGATTGTAGGATATACTGAGCATGGGAAGAGGAATGCAAAGGCAGTTCTTGAGTTTCCATCTACTCTTATCTATTCCAGTGCCAGTAGACCTCACGGTGGCAGGACTGAACCTGGTGCCAGGTGTTGTGATGGCCGTCATCCTGGATAGCTTAAAAGGAGGAGTGGACAAAGTCATGAAGATAAGGCTATAGGGTGCTACTAGCCATGATAGCTATGTTCTATCTCCACTGTTGGAGGCAGCACCCCTCTGAATACCAGTTTCTGGGAATCACAAGCAGGACAGTGTGTTGTACACTCAGGTCCTGCCAAGTGAGGTAGCGGAAGCAGAGGAAGCGTCCATTCCTCTCCCCCACCTAATTGTGACACCCCACCATGTCCCAAGAGTGAAGTTCTCAGAGGATGTGACTGACTTACCAGATTCCTTGCACCTTGGTATGGATCCCAGTGCACCCTTGGCCCTTGCATAGGGGGAGTGTTGAGATGCTTTTGTGGAGCCTCTACTTAGCAGCCTAAAGGAATGCCCCATTTTTGAACCTTGAGCCTGACTGGGTAGAATCATGCCTAACTAAGCCTGTTGCTAGCACTGCTGTCTGAGAAAGTCCTCTCACTTAAGGGTGACCAGGATGTACCTCGTGAGTGCACCAGGGTGGGCCTGAGCAGCATGGCAGTTATAAAATTCTTAGCTTTTCTGGATGTTGCTGGTGAAACCCCTTCTTGGACTACCCCTTGTCTATATTTTGTAACCTGGCTGGATTGCCATTTTCTTGACTCAGCAACCTTTCCCTAGAGCAAGGAAGGGAAATCTCATACCTGATGGAGTGGAACAGATCCACCCTCGGGGACTCACTGTCCGGCCCCTGGGGCTTCCTCCATGTGACGCGCCTCACCAACCCTGCTTCAAACGGACAGATAGGGATGTGTGATTGTAGAAGCTAGCTTACTGTGAAAAAGGTAAAAGTTTCACTATTTGGCTTCCCATTCTTTTGCCTCTGCCCGCACCCATCCCTGGCATGTCTCCGCTGGAAGCTTGCCAAGTAGGGAATGTGGCCCTCAGGCTGGAAAATCTTCCCTACCCTGAACCTAGTCCTAGTACTAAATCCAAGCCACACAGTTCCAGTATCAGTGGAAATGGGCAACCCAGCCATGATGCATTCATAGAACTGCAGCACTGTAGAGTTGGAAGGCGCTAGTCCAGCCCCCTGCAATGCGGCAATATGCAGCTGTCCCATATGGGGATCAAACCTGTGACCTTGGTTCTATCAGCACCACACTCATCTAACCAAGCTGTAGTGGGGAGGATGTAGTGGGGAGATCATACATGACAGATAGCCATCCAACCTCTGCTTAAAAACCTGCAAGGAAGGAGAGTCCATCAACTCTCATGGGAGACCCGTTACACTTTCAAAGAGCTATTACTGTCAGAATGTTCTTCCTGAAGTTTAGTCAGAATCTGCTTTCTTGTAACTTGAATCCTTTGGTTTGAGTCCTACCCTCCAGAGCAAGAGAAAACGAGCTTGCTCCATCTTCCATGGGACAGCCCGTAAGATATCTGAAGATGACTATCATATCTCCTCTCAGTCTCCTCTTTTCCAGGTTAAATATACCCAATTCCCTCAACCATTCCTCATAAGGCTTTGCTTCCATTCATTACCCTTTTCCACCTCCCATGTAATAATACAAGGAATCAGCAGCTATCCAGTTTTAACTTGGATCCTTGTGGCTGTTTAGTTCCTTTTTTGATTGGCTTCAGAAGGGCCAGGTGTTCTTGACCATCTTGCTGGAATATGAATCAATGCTAAGGTGGGATAGTTTCTGGAAACTCCCCACGAAACCTAATTGCTTCCCCAAATTCCTGCTTTCTTATTGTTGCACTTATTTCTGGGCATGCTGACAAAGCAAAACAGTGAAATATTTGCCATGTCACAATCAATTTGCATTTACTTGCTGTGGCAGCATATTTTTTATTTGTAGTCGGATTTTCCTTGCCATCCACAGCAAATGCCCAACCTTAGGGAAAGGGCTGTAGCTCATGTGTTGGGCAACCTGCTTTGCATGCAGAAGGTCCCAGCTTCAATCTTCTAGAGCAGGATTCAACCAGTGTGCCGTGGCACCATGGGGTACCTTGAAAGATGGTCATGGGTGCTGTGGGAAACACTGGCCTGTCCCTCTTTCCTTCCCTCATTCTCCTGATGCCCTCTCATGTCTCTGCCTCCCAAAGGCTCATACAGCTGTTTGTTGCAGCAGCCCTGGCTACAAGCTCCACAGGGAAATGGTACCTCTGCAGCTAGCCAGGGGGTGCTGGTTGCCAGGAGCTGAGGTGTCCTCGGAGTAAGCAAGCAAGCATGCAAGGGAGCCCATCCTGCCAATCCCCCAGCCCTTGCTGTTGGGAATGGACAGACAAGTCCAGGGGTAGCAGCAGCAGCAGCTACCTGGAAGACTCCCGAGGAGATGAGGCTGAGTGGGTGTTCAAAAAAGGTTGAGGGGCTGCCAGCTCTGCAGGGAAGGGGTGACATAACTGGGCTCCTGAGCCCCACAGGGGAGCTGCAGAAAGAATGTAGTTGGTCAAGGGAGCTGTGGACTCAAAAAGGTTGAAAGCTTCTGCTCTAGATGGACTGAAGGTATGGCTCAGTAAAAGGTATCTCCCTATGTTTATATGTAACAGAAAGAAAAAGTGTGTTGTTTTATGCCTCCAGGGTGAATTAAAGTGGCTACTTTTTTCACAGCACCCGAAGGAAAAACCACATGAATTTAGGCGGGTTATTTTTTCCTTTTTGAGGGAGTGGAGGGGGAGCAGAGGAGGAGGAGCAGTACTGGGAAATGAAAACAACTGGGGAAGGGCAAAGAAGAGCCAATGTCCATTTTTGGGAAGTGGGAAGCTTTATCTCACATGTTGAAGTTTTGAAAGAGAAAATTAAAATATTTTCTTGCAGGGAAAACCCCCTCCTCCAATTTTCTGTGAAGTCAAACAGATTGACTTTCATGGAATCATCATTCAAATTAACATGCATAGTCAGACGTGTGCAGCCTTGTTTAGATTTCCAGTGTTCGTTTTGTTTAAAATTTGTATGTGGAATTGACCACTGGAGTGGTCTAATCAGAGGAAAGAGGGACTGAACTGGCTTTTGGGGTGTTGGGTAGGGGCTCGCTCACTTCCTTTTAGGAAAATATATAGGACTAACAGATACAACCCACAGTACTTAACACACCTGTCTGCAGCACATGTATGAATGGATGCTATTATTCCTTTGTTAGGGGCAGAACACACACATATATAAAATCTAGCCTTGTATCTTTTTGAATTATTATTGACACCAAAGCACATAGCTGAAGTACTGGGAGCAGGGAGATGGCAGTGAACTGTGATTTCAATAGGCATTTCAAGCGACACTGATTATTTTTATATACAGTTTGTAATGGTTGATTCAGCATTAATCTTCCCAAATATTTTAACTTCTCTAAAAATAAATCTGTCAGTATAGATAATAGGCAGAGAGGATAGAATATGGAACTCAGTCTAGATGGGCAACAAGCCATTGTGTCACTGAAGGGCTTTGGGCAAGTGGCCACTGTAAAAATGAGGATAACTAAGACATACTTGACAAGGTTGTCATTAGGGGAAAGACAAATGAAAAAGTGATGTTGCCCACTCTGTGCCTTGGGATACCATCTATAGATTAGTTCACTTGTCCGTCTTCATTCAGAGGACTCAGGAAGGTGTGACCTTCTTGCAAAACGTGGGATTCACTGCTGCAGAATCAGGGCACTGGGATTCATATCACTATCATGGACTTTATGTAAATTCCCTTGTGACACCTGCCTATTGCCAGTGGTTAAGTTATCAAAATCCGTATGGGTCTGGTTTAGGATACAATTTACCCAGCTTGCAAATGTTTTGGGGTATCACAAATCTAATGTTGTTTCCTTGGAAAGTTCTTGTCCAACCTATAGTCTGGAATGAGATTTTGTTCATCTGTGACCAGTCAGTTCACCCATGGAACACTAATCAATGCTCAGACAGAGCTGTACAAAACAAACTTGAAAGCTGTTTCTCAAAGACTGCGAAATGGTATAGTCCATAGATAGTGAACCTGTGGTCCTCCAGATATATATTTTTTTTTGGGGGGGGGGGTTGTAGCCAACTTTATTCTACTCCAAGTAGACCCATTAAAACTACAGGGCTAAGTTAATCATGTCCATAATTTTCAGTGTGTCTCGACTCCAACCCCGATCATCCATAACCATTGACTATGCTGGCTAGTGGCTGATGGGTGTTGGAGTCCAACAACATTTGGAGAACTGCAGGTTCCTTGGATCAAGTGTAGTCCCTGAAATACAGGCACAGAGCACTGCTCAGAAAACTCACATTCCTTGGTTGAAATGTCCTAGATTCATCCTCTCACCCCTTGCGCAATGTTCAGTTTCATTCTGTCAAGTGAATGGTTTCCTCCACACCTAGGGGATGTCTGGTTCTTACTATGGGATGAATCAATACATATCAAAATAATATCTTTCCTTCTCCTCTCCTCCTCTCTTTCTTTTGCTTCCCGTTTCTCCAGCCCTCAAACCTTTTAGCTCTAGCCCTGGAAATGTGCCTGTGTATCTCTCCAGTGGCGTAAGATGCGGTGAAGTTGCACAGTATTTCCCCTTTGTGTTCCTCCACAAGCCATTTCCCCAGTGGTCTGCCTTTCCTGCCTGGACTTGGAACCTCACCTTTGTTGTGTTCCTGTGTTGTCGCTTAGGGAATTTGCCCGTTGGAAGGTGAGGAACACAGCCATCGAGCGGAGAGACCTGCTCCGCAATCCCGTCCCCCTGATGCCTGAGTTCCAGAGGAGCATCCGCCTGCTGGGCAGGAGGCCCACGACACAGCAGTTCATTGATACCATCATCAAAAAGTACGGCACACACATACTCATCTCTGCTACTTTGGGAGGTAGGTGGCAGTGAGGTTTGTACCTTTCCCACAAGGGTTTGGGGTAGGGGGTTGGTGAATAAGGATGGGGGAGGATATTGGTTGTGTTTGCATTCCAAAGTGAACTTAGCTGATTTTGCATTTCCTCAACATATGCACAAAACAAAACACAGGTATCCTATGAAATTCACACTGCTCCAGGCTTTGCAGCTCAGTTTTCCAACCAAATGATGTGTCTATTAAAGGAAAGTGTGAAAATAACAAACAGAAAGGAATGTTACTAGCAAAAAAAAAAAATGTATATAGTAGTCAAAACTTTATACACAGTGTCCATAAGCAGGGGAAACTGAACTTATTATTAATTTTTATGAGAATACTGTTGTTTGTTTGTTTGTTTTTAAAAACTGCATATTCAAGGGTGGGGGACCCACTAGAAGACTGGTGGAATCCTGACTGCTCTGGGGGATTTTTCAGCTGACATGGCTGACACTCTTGTTGAGTTTCTTGTCTCACTGTGGAATGGTGAAATGTGTGGAGTCATTGACACAATTGCTCCTGAGTGCACTCATCATTGCTGTGGAGCACATAGGTCTCCTTGATATTCCTGTGACCAACATGCCATGAAGCAGGAGGGTTGGTAGTAGAGTGCAGGTGGTATAGGACCCTGTCTAAACCTGACAAACATGAGTGAGGCTGCTTCACCGTGTCTACCACGTGGCAGTGTTGGCAGCAAAGCAAGCCTCCCCAATTAGCTGTCTTTGTCACCCTTGTTAGTAACATTTATTGAGAGAGAGAGAGAGAGAGAGAGAGAGAGAGAGATGAGAGTATAACCCTTCTCATTCTCAATTTCTCAATGGCTTTTGATGTTGTTGACCACAGTATCCTTCTGGAGCATCTCAGGGAGGTGGGTGTTGGGGTCACTGTGCTTCTTCTTCCACTCCCAGGGCCATTTGCAGCAAGCAGTTATAGGAGGCTTCTGCTCAGCACCATGGGAAATCTGCAGTGTCCTACAAGGCTTTTCATTTAGAGAAAATGTGGGTTAGAAGTGACATGCTAGACGTTTTTTAAAATTATGCATGGCATGGAGAAAGTGGGCAGAGAAAGGTTTTTCTGCTTCTCTTATAACACTGGATTCTGGAAGATTCAGGACAAGCAGAAAGAAAGTACTTCATCACTCAGAGCATAGTTAAACTATGGAACTCACTCCTGCAGGAGATAGTGGTAGCCACCAACTCAAATGGCTTTAAAAGAGATTAGATGGATTCATGGAAGAGAAGGCTATTGATTGATGTGCCGCTGTGCTGAGAGATATTGATACTTCTGAATACCAGTTGCTGCAAACCACAGAAGAGGAAAGGTCCCTTCTGCTCAAGTCCTGCTTATTGACTTCCCACAGGTATTTGTGTGGTCATTGTGGGAACAATATGCTTCACTAGGTGACCTGATCAAGCAGGCTGTTCTTATGTTCTTAAGTGGTTTGTCTCACTCCAGCCAACTCATCCTGTGCATATCTACTCAGAAGTAAACTCTGTTGAGTTCAATGGGACTTTCTTCCAGGTAAACATGTATAACAAGGCTGGGGAACCTTGCTTAGACTGAGGGCCATATTCACATATGTGCAGCCTTTTGAGGAGCCCTCATGTTGCTGTTGGCAAGGGCCAGAGGCAGAAATAAGCAGAACAATGAATCTGACTCTTAACTTTGAACATGAAGTTATATTCCAGCCATGAAAAACCCAGAGGTTTCTTCACACATAGAAACACCCCTCTCCATTCATTCAAGCAAGAGGCACTATTGCAGCACAAGGGCACATTCCAGCCATGCAAAAGCACTCAAGGGTGTGGCCTGTGGGAAGCAGGTGTGGCCTGTGGAGAGTCCTGAGGGGTAAACAGAGAAGCCTGAGGTTCCCTATCCCTATTGTTTAGATTGTTGCTTCAGGCTTCAATTCAGTTCACACTTGCCTGAGATTAAACTGCATTGAACACAGTGGCATTTTTCTGAACAAACAAGCAGATGATCTGACTGCGTGCCTTGAATTTACATGAGGAGGGACTAGGGTTTGCTTCTTCATTTCACCTCCTACAACCAGCCAATTTTCTTTCCTTTTCCTTTTTTTTCTTTCTTTTTATCTCCCTGGAAATTCCAAATAACACAGACCTTTTGACGGTGAAATATATTTTTAATTTTGTTCAGGCGCGATGGTGAATTATTCACCTTGGCTTGTTCGTGCTCCTGATTTTATGACACAACACTTTAAAATATGCACAGGCTTGTAACGAGAGCTGGCGATGGACAGCGGAGCTAAGCGTTCCATCAGCCCCCAGCACAGAGCGCATGGGGAGGGAGAGCCGCCAGGGAAAGGCGCAAGAGGAATGAAAGATTCGTCTTGATGGCAGTAAAGAGGAGGATGAGGCAAAGGGACCCTCTGGGGAGCATGCATTGTTTATGAGCAGAAGTATTTTCCTATTTGGAGACTTCAGGTTCACACACACACACACACACACACACACACACTTCCCCGATTCAACCAGAATATTCATACAACCTATCATCTCTTGACATTTGATAGCTCCTCTTCCTCATTGGGATAATGCAGACAATGTACTTACCCCAAAAGAGCTTGAAAGCCACAACACTGGAAGGCATTTCAGTGCCAGCTTCTTAGTGCTGATGGGTACTAATGAAGCCCTAAGTGTGCACATTATTCTTTCTTTCTCAAGTCATACGTCTTGTGCCATCCTTTGTTAGGGTGTAACATGGGGAGTTGGGTGGTTGAGTGCTCCTCTGTGTCTCATTGCCCTCGTTGGTGTACGGAACATTGTGCTATGCTGGTGCTGTGCTCAGACCAGGGAGATTCAGGTTCAAGTGCCGCTTGGCTGGGGAGCTCACTGGTTGACCTTGAACCACTCAGCCTAACCTACTTCATAGGGTCGTTCTGAGGATAAGATGGGGGTTGAGCCATGTATGCCATCTTGGATGAAAGGTTGGATATAATGTGATGAATAAAGAAACTATTGAAAATTGAAAACCATTTGCCCATTATAAAGGTTCACACCTAGCATGTTCCCTGAACTATTGGCTTTCTATGTACAGAGTGGGGATTTTGGGGGGCGGGGGCGGGGGTTGTGTTGTTTGGGATGTTGGAATATACTCAGTGAGTAATTATTTTTTGTAAACACTATATAGCCCCAACGTATTATTACTGTTCATCATGTCAAAGAGAAGTGCAGACTTTGAACACTTTTACCCAACATGAAACTTTTCTGTGTTGATTCTTTTTTGTGTGTGTGGAAGGGTGAGGGGGTGGATTTGGAAAAGCATAGCATCATAGAAATCCTCACCTGCATGCAACCACATGTTGTATGATGCAACCACACTTGGAAAACTGAAAACACTTTTGTTCACCACTGGAGTACAATAGTACAACTGATCAAATGATTGGAGAAACTCTCTTATGAATAAATGTTATGACATTTGGGGCATTTTAGCTCAGAAGGAAGGTGATTAAGGTGGGGAGACATGTATAAAGATGAAGGGAGGGAAAAGTTTGTATGGGGTGGAGAAAGTGGGTAGGCGTAGAGGATTTTCTCCCTTTCACATAATGCTAGAAACAAAGTCATCCAATGAAGTGGAATAGTAAGAGAACAAGACAGGTAAAAGGAAGTACTTCTTCACACACCTTAAAGCAAATCCCATAGTACAGTTTTAAAAGGGGATTAAACAAATTCACAAATTCATTGGCTACTAGCAGTGATGACTATACAGTGTCTCCATGTTTCTGAGTACTGGGTGCTGAGAATTACAAGAGGGATGAAACCATTGTGCTTGTGTCTTGCTTGGGGAGCTTCCCAAAGGCATCTGGCTGTCCACTATGGGAACAGAGTGCTGGGCTAGATAGGATGTAGTGGGGAACAGGAGCCAAATTCAGCACTCTAAGCCTTTCTGTCTGTCCTTTGGGAGTTCCCCAGTCCACACCCCCTTTTCCTAGGCCACACTGGCCGCCAACCCTGCTTTGTAGCCTTCTTGAACATTTTCCCCTGCCTGGGAGGTGTTCTTGCTTGTCGGGGTGGGGTGGGGGGCGGAGAGAGAGAACTAGCCAAATGTAGGTGCATTATTTGTTCCACCTACTTTTTGTCTGTGGTCCCACCCACCACTGTCAGGAAGCTTGCCCTAGAGGAAATGTGGGCCTTGGGCTGAAAAAGGTCACCACACCTGAGACAGACCTTGGGTGTGATCCAACAGAGATCTTCTAGTGTTCTTAAGTGCTACCGAAAAGACAGTCCCCTCAGAGATAAGAACTAAGCCTCTAAGCTCTACAGTGAGTAATCTCTCAATGTTTTGCTGCCTTTGCATCAAAATGGTGTCCACAGTTGCAACCAAAACAGTAACATTCAGGTGGAAGAGGGTGGTATCCTCCGACTAGTGGAAATACCAAGATTTGCAGAAGTAGAAATGTAGGAACATAAGAAGCAGCCTTATGAGTCATACCATTGGTCCATCTAGCTTGGTATTGTCTACACTGACTGACAGAGGCTCTCTAAGATTTCAGGACAGCCCTTCTTAGAGATGCTGGGGCTCTACCACTGAGCTCAACCTGGGGGTGAGTTTAGCTCAGATCTAATTTTTCACACTGAGGACCTGCAGATCAACACACCATTACCTATGACTGACATCTCATCTCTCTGAAACTCATCAGTGAAATAGCTTGCCCTAAACTGGTTTCTGAAGCAGGGAGTCATCTGTCTATCTTGATAACCAGATAAAATTGGGGTGGGGAGGCAGAATGCAAAAGTGATACACTTTCAAGAGCACTTTTGCCCATTCTGATATGCTTCAGACATTGTTGGACTCTAACTCTAAACAGCCACAGGAAGCATGGTCAACGGTCAGGTCAGGGATCATAGAATCTTAGAGTTGGAAGGGACCCCAAGGGACATCTATTCCACCCCCTGCAATGCAAGAATTTCAGCTAAAGAGTCCACGACAGATGGCCATCCATCCTCTCTTTAAAAACCTCCAAGGAAAGAGAATCCACCACCTCTCATAGGAGTCTGCGCCACTGCTGAACAGCTCTTACTGTCAGAAAGTTTTTCCAATGTTTAGACGGAATACCATTTCTTGAAACTTGAAGCCATTGGTTCGAGTCCCACCCTCCAGAGCAGGAGAAAACAAGCTCCTTCCTCCATGTGACAACCCTTAATATATTTGAAGGTGGCTATCATATCTCCTCTCAGTCTCCTCTTTTCCAGGTTAAACATACCCAGCTCCTTCAAGCACTTCTCGTAAGGCTTAGTTAACAAACCCTTGATCATCTCTGTTGCCCTCCTCTGCACCTGTTCCAACTTGTCAACATCCTTCTTAAATTGTGGGGCCCAGAATTGAACACAGTATTCCAGGTGTGGTCTGACTAAGGCAGAATAGGATGATAGGAGTTGTAGTTAAAGAATAGCACAGCTTCCCCTTCTCTGTCTTATATGTTCACATTCTCCATATCAGGACTCCAGCACCTCATTCTGTTACATGAGTAGACCAGATGCCTATACAAGTCTAACAGCTCTAGGTTAGATTACTGCAACATGTTGCATATAGGACTGCCTCTGAAGACTGTCCAGAAACTTGAGATGGTACAGAATTCAGCAGCCTGGTTGCTCGCCAGGACAAGAAAGAGCATATAAATCCAACCCTGACCTGATAGCAGTGTCTGCTAATTAGGTTCCAGGCCCAATTCAAAGTGCTGGTTTTGAGGTCAAAACCATAAACCTTAAACAGCTCAAGACCACAATACCTCAAGGACCACCTCTCCCCAACCTGGACCCTCCAATCATCAGAGGCCCTTCTTCGTGTGCTTCCTTTGCATGAGGTCTGGAGAGCACAACATTAGAACAGGCCTTTTCTGTGGTGGCTTCCTGTTTGTGGAATGTTCTCCCAAGGGAGCCTCACCTGGCATCTAAAGTTATGTAATATTCTTTTCCCCCCAGACCTTTGGCTAACTAAATAATCTAGGACCTTTAAACTATGGGCAGAGGCAGGGGGGGGTGTATTGTTATTATTCGTTACTATGGTATTGTATTTGGGGGGGGGTATTGTAAACTGCCCTGTGATTTTCAGATGAAGGGCTTTATAGAAATTTAATAAATAATAATAATATTTATGCTGATGATGACGTCAGTTCTCAAGAGAATGTATGGAGTGCCAACTGGACATCTTCTGTTTGGGCTGATATGAGCTGAGATAACCCTCCAGTGTTTGACCTGTGACAGCATCTTTGTGTATGCATGTCATAGCTTGATGGTAAACCTGGTTCTTCTGGTGGGGCTCAAACCTAATCAGAAAATCAAGGAATGTAGAAATGTGCACAGCCATGGTCTTATCCTCTGTTGCCACCTGCTTAACACCTCAGTTCTGGAAACACCTAGAGTCCAGTCCCTGATGTAGACCAATGGACTAAATTAGAGCTTGTGTTAATTGTGTGGATGCAATTAATGTGCTTTTTTCTTTCCTTGTGCAGATAGTGGCTGAGGGGAAGCCTGAGCAACCACGGGACCATGGATGTGTGTGTGTAGAGGGTCATTTTTCAGCCAAAATAAGACTCCCTTAGTAGCTTAGAAGAATCTGTAATAACATGGTTGCAGCATTTAGGCTCATGCTCTAAAAGACATGACAGAAAAGGAAGGGGAGATTGGGAGGGAGAAGGAAAAACAACCTCACTTATGTCTCTTCCAGCCTGTTGCTATTTTCAAGTGGGATTTAATCACAAAATGGGATTTAATCACAAATCCAAGTTGCACAATTATAGGTGATTAGGAGATCTTATGCAACAACCATACTTTTCTGAAAGATTAGACTTCTGGGGATAAGGAGAGCGGCTGGAAAATGCACTGAGAAGTGTGGGACAACACTTGCTTTGATGCAACATCATCCAACCTCACTGTATACAGATAAGAAAGAAAAGTAATTAAATCGCTTACACCATCTAATCTCCTTGAATGGATGAAAGTTCAATAAACAGGACACCTGGAAGCATCTTAAAACACTAGCTCTTAATTGCAGAAGTCTTCGAATTGTTCTTTAAGTTCCATGGTCATGGCAAATATCACCTATCTGAGGCTGCTACTTGCATATCAAGGAAACCTCTTTATTGGCAGCAACAAAGGCTTCCCAGAAGCGGAAAGTGTGCAACAAGATTAGGGAGGTCTCATTTGTTGCAGCATGTCTGGCCCTCCCAGCCTAATTCTGATCTGTCCCAGTGCCAATCCCTTTGTCCCAGTGCCAGTAAAAGGCCCTGTCCTCTTTTTGTTTCTGTACAAAAGAAGAAGTAGAAGTAAAGAGAGAATGTGCTAGGCACTTCCTTGGAAATTCATCTGCTTGAGGATGGAGTGGGCAGAGCTGAAAGCTAATTTTCAGGGAATGCCCTGAAGGGAAGATGACTTTGAACACTGCGTCTGCTTAATAAATGAGAAATTAGGACTTAATAATGCAGAAAAAATCTATTAACCCTTCTTGATTACTGTTGCTGGCTCTTTCCAGGGAGGTGATGTGTTGCTCTTTTCCTCCCTTCCTCGAACATATCCACCCATGCTTTTTGCAGGTGAAAATGGGCATGCTCACAATTGTGACACCACTTCTTTCATCCCAGTGACTGCTACTCCATAGTAGCTCTGTGCATGTCGCCCTCCCCCATTTGACTTAGGACCTGGTTTGGTGCTTCAGATCTGACCTGGGATGGTTTGGGGTACACTTGGCATCAGAACTATATGAGCAAATAGGTGTGCATATGTATAACTTAAGTTTGGAAAAAATCTCTCTCTGTGTGTGTTTGTGTGTATGTGTGTGCATTGCCAAGACAACACTCCTAGCCCTAATTGTGCTATTGTTCTGCAAACACTGCGTCAATGTTGTCAAGCACATATAAGTACTAGAAGCCTTTACTTTTTAAATAGAAGCAGAGATCCTCCATGCGTCCTTCGTCAGGTTTCATAAAATCCCATACACTTTCCACATCACCCTAGATTCTTCCTAGTGTCCGAAATGATGATTTCGTTGCTTATGGTTTATAACAACATTGATGAAGAGAATGTAAAATGGCAGATTTGCACTGAGATGTGAAGCTTTCCTTATGGTTCTTTTTCATACTTTGGGTGTCAGTGATGTGGTAACACTTTTACACCTTCTCCTTATCATCACCGTGATTCTTCTTCTCACCAACCTCTTCCTTCTCCTTCCTCCTCCTTTCTTATTCCTCCTCCTTCCTCCCCTTCCTCTTCCTCTTCCTCGCATTCATGCTTTCTTCTTTTCCCTGCTAGGAGAGGAGGCTTTGACCATGTACATGGATAAAAGCCGACTCGATCGAAAGTCGGGCAATGCCTCTCAAAGTGTCGAGTCCCTTCACCAGCTCGCCTCCTCCTACTTCTTGGACCGGGATGGAACTATGAGGCGCCTTCATGAGATCCAGATCTCTACCGGAGCAATCAAGGTATGGCTTTGGTTGCATGTGTTCACTGAGCATGAGGAAACTGGATTTAAAGAGAGTGAGGGTACTGATGTTGTGATGGAAAGGGACAGCATCACAGCATTTAGGAGGCATTTTGTTGCAGGTAAGGATTGGGGAGAATTTTGATTCAGTTTGCCTTTAAAGCTGAAACTACTTAATTTTCTCTTCCTCAAACGACAAATGATTTTAAACACATACATCCTTTGAAATTCTTTCTTCTCTTAAATTTGTGATGCACTTCCCTAACTAAATAATGTGTGCAAAAAATGTATTAACTATTAGAAAGTGTGCATATACATTATAAGTTGAATGCAATGAGAAATGTGCATTATTTTATTAATTAAATTTATATATCACCCTTCATCCAAAGATCACAGGGCGGATCACTGTATAGAAACACAAAATATATAAAACAACAGCTGCAGCAGCAACAAAATAAAATCCACCCCCCCAAAACATTTTAAAAGCCATAGATTATTTAATTAGCCAAAGGCCTGGGAAAAGTGGAATATTACTTAACTTTAGATGCCAGGTGAGCCCCCGCCCCCCCCCCGGACAGCATTCCACAAAGAGGAAGCCACCACAGAAAAGGCTTGTTCTCATGTTGTCACCCTCTCGTGGAGGAGGCATTAAGAAGAAGGGCTTTAGGTCAGTACATATTATGTAGGGTCCAGGTTAGTACATGTTATGTTGCTGATGAAATGTCATGAGGACTTTTCATAATTGGGAACTGGTGCAGAAATGTAAATAGCTGAACTTGAGATTGGAAAAATGAGAAATTGAGGGAAAGGGTTTATTGTACATAATAAACAAAAAGGCTGTGTTGACCACTGAAAGTGTTAGGAGGAGGGGGGTGGAAGATGCCCACTCCTTTGGACGTAAGGTGTTGCTGCTGGTGGTGATAATGTGTTTGTTCCAAATGCTGTCCTTCCAAAGTGTTGCTGTGTAGCATCAGTCCAAAACATTTGGAAGGAGTAGGTAGGAGTCTTGAGAAGCTCCACCACCACCACAGGCAAGGCAAAAATAATTTGCTTCCTCCCAAAAATCAGCCCCTGCAGAAATAGGTGCCCAAACCCACGAAAGTTAAGCCAACAGTTTTCTTCTCAGAACGAAACAAAGCCTTATGAAGAATGGTTGAGGAGTTGGGTATGTATAGCCTGGAGGAGAGGAGATTGAGAGGGGATATGCTAGTCATCTTCAAATACCTGAAGGGCTATCACACTGAAGATGGGATAGGCTTGTTTTCTCTTGCTCCAGAGGGTAGGACTCAGACCAATGGATTCAAATGATAAGAAAGGAAATTCTAACTATACATTAGGAAGAACTTGCTGACAGTTGGAGCTGCTCGGCAGTGGAATGGAAAATGATGGGCTCTTATTTATTGGATGTTTTAAAACAGGTTGGATGGCCATCTGCCAGGAATTCAGCTGTGATTACTGCATTTCAGGGGGTTGGACTAGATGTCACTTGGGGATCCCTGCCACACTTTTAGCCTTTTTAAAAAATGTGCTGGTAATGCATACCCTTGAGTACCCCCAGAAAAAAACCCCGCTGGCTGTTGCCCATAGGGTATGGAAGAGCAGAAGGCAGGAAGGCCAACAGTTGGTGGAACCAGAGTCACTGATAGACAGAGCCAACTAATTCAACTTTTGTCCCCATCCTCTTTCTTGCTGAGTTCTACAAGGGATTTAGGAGGACAAGGAGGTGCCACCCTACTCCCCTGGTTTGGTTGTAAGCAGGCAGGCAGGCGTGGACTAGTTGGCAGTGCCCTATCTGCCCTAATGAACCAGCCCCTGCAAGTTCAGCTCTAGTCAACACCTCACAAAACCCAACCAGGCATATCACCACAGAAGCTGCTGAAGTGATAGGAGGTGGAGAGGAGCGTCTTTGCACACACACACACACACACAGAGAGAGAAAGGAGCTCACACAATAGTAACTGTTGTTTCTGTCCAGCCTTTTATGCTGCACAATTTAGCTTGGAAGTCTTTTCACAGGCTCTCAGGTGTATCAGCAACAAGAGCTGACAATAGGACTGGACAATACTTTTCCAGATACAGGTGGTCAGGGATGCAGAACAAGGCACGGGAGAGTAGCAGCGGAGGGGCACTGACAAAAGAAGCAGAAATGGGCCTTCAGACAAAGACCTTTTCAATCTGTGAAAGCAATCTACTGATACTGGATGAATGGAGCAGGGGGGCGGGGAGAAAAGAAGTCACATTCCCCAAGCAAAGGTCTAATTAAGCTATTACAGGCTGCAATTCTCCCCCCCCCCAAAAAAAAAAAAAAACCAACAACAACCACCACTAGAAGTTACTTTGCAATTTTATTGCATTTATATCTTACCTTTTCTCTGAGAAGTTCAAAGTGGTGCACATGGTTCTCTGCCTTCTCATTTATTCCCCACAACAACCATGTGAGCATCCCAACCCACACCCAGACCAACCCACCCTGGACCAACAAGGACAAGTGATTGGGTTTTAATTCTTTGTTGGCAAAGCACTCAGTTACATTGGCTCCCAACATGCAAGTGCTATGCAACACTCTCCACCAGCTAGCTGCCTAGGCAAACTTTGAGGGTTCCTCCTCAACAGCTGTTCAGACTTCTCTCATCACTTTAAGCTCCTCCTCAAGTGTGGAAGCAATGGGGAAGAGGAATTCCCCAGGGGATTCTGGAAACATGACCCCCTCATGGAGAAATTAATGGTGTGGAGAAAGTGGACAGGAAAACGTTTTCCTCCTTCCCATATAACATGAGCTGAATGAATTTTGTGAAATTTAGGACTCTTAAACGAAAAAACTTCACAGAGGGCAGAGTTAAACTGTGGTACTCTCTCCTACACATGGCAGTGATGGCCACTAACTTGGAAGGCTTTAAAAGAAGAAGGCAAATTCTTTGAGTAAAAAAAAATATTGATGGGTACTACCCACCATGGCAAGGCTCTCCCTTCACAATTGGAGGCACTAAATGCCTCTGAATACCAGTTTCTTGGAATCACAAATGCAGAGACAACTCTTGCCCTGAAGGAATGCATGAAGACTTCCATTAGGTATGCATTTGGCCATCATGAGAACAGAGTGGTAGAACATATGGGCCTTTTGTTCTGATCCAACAGGCTCTACTTACATACCATTCCCTAGTCTTTACATACTATTGGCAAAGGAAATGATTTTGCTTGCTTTCTTTTTAAAATCTCTGCTGCTTTAGGTAACCGAAACACGGACAGGCCCATTGGGCTGTAACAGTTACGACAATCTGGACTCTGTGAGTTCTGTCCTTCTGCAAAGCGCTGAGAGCAAACTCCACTTACAAGGTAAGGGGAGAAAGGAGTTGGACTTACTGGTGTCAGTTCCTCTGATCTCCATTCCATTCCCTCTCTGGGATGGGATGTTGACCTTTTCCTGAAGTTTTGTAGTATTGAATGAAAATTCCCCACCCTGAATTCACTGCCCTGTTCACATGGAGTAAAAGGGCAATTTCAGTGATATTTTTGCAGGGATTCACCACATTTTTCAGGGGGGACTTAGGTGGAAAATCTGTGATTTTTTAATGTTTCTTTTTTAAAACTTTCATTTTAAAACTTCTTTTTTAAACTACATATACCCTATACATTTAAGGCACCCCTTTAAAAAAAAGTTCACGAGAACTGTAATTTGCTAAGGCTGCTGGGAGTTGTGGCTTTGAGTGGTAAACTATAGTTCCCATGACTCGGGTGTGTGTATTTCAAATGTATGGTGCTTATGCAACCTTTGTTTTGCTTCTGCCCCTCCCCCCCCCAACACTGGCCCTCAGAACAATACTACTTCATCATACACCCTACTCACACATTCTGTGAACCCAAATAATCTGAACTAGGAACCTTTAAGTCCAGCCATATTCTGTTTTTCCTTCTCTTGCTTTGCTGATGCATGTTTCTGATCCTTTTACTTGTGGTAATATAAGGAAAGCTGTGGATGGAATCACTCTCCTCAGCGGTCAATGAATGCAAAGGCAGTGGGACAACTGACACCTAACATGATCTTACTTTGAAATGTTTGGTTTAGGGTGCAATCAAAACTATCTTTGTGCTGGGCTTGGGTGGTGGTGGTGGATTGGGCCAAGGTGCCCTTCCATCCAGTTCTGCTGGCCTCTGTCTTTGAAATGATGCCACCATCACTTCACTAATGTGGAGCTCCTCCTTCCACCTGCCTAACATGTAGGCTGATGGAAGTGCCACTGGCTGGTTCCCCAGCAGCAAGAGTCCATGGAAACTCTTGAAACAGAGCATTCTGGCAAGGGGTTGAACAAGCTCGAGATCCACTAGATTCTGAGCCAACCCCATTGACATAAGATAGTGGCATAGGACCTTGATGTGCAGTGACCTGCCTGCCCTGCTTTGCCCTGGAGTCCAAGCCAGCATTGCCAATGGTTAGGGATGATGGGATTTTGCATCCAACAACCTGGAGGGTACAGGTTCTCTGTCCTGGACTATAATAATGACAACATTCCCAGCCAAAGGTTCCAGCCAGAAGCATCCAAAGTTTGGTGATATCCAGTGTGGGGTTTTATATCCGAGGGTACTCTCTGCAAAACAAATTAACTGAGTCTGGTTGTGATGGTCCTTTCTCCTCCTTACAGACTCTTGCAACTCAGGACAGTAAGTGGTATCTTGGAGACGTTGCTCTTTCCCCTAAACTGTCCTTCAAGCCACAACAGATTACTGATTCGTGACAGTGGTTTGTGCTTGGCTGCTAATCAGATCAGAGGAGACACATTACCTGTGGCCCTGTAAATAATGCTTAATGAGCTCTTGCAAAGCAGCTGGAGAAGAAAGTCAAAGATCTTAGCTAATTATTCTGAGAGCCACCTTCTCAATTGTAGTGGGGGAGAGAGAGAGAAGAGGAGGGTAAGGCTAAAGCGTAGTTTTAAAGGTCACAGATATATTGTAAGACACCCATCCTATTCTCCCTGCTAAGTAACCTCTGCTAGTCTTGCTCATACAAAGCTATCTGATAACTGAGTTACACCACTGGCCCATCTTGTCTAGTGCTGCTAACAATGACATTCTGAAACCTTTTTCAGTCCTGATGCCTTAACCTGGAGTTCGACATGGGATCTTTGTCACGTTAAGCACACTCTTCCCCCCTCACTCCCAACATTGTCTGCTATTGTCTTCTCACAGCACTGGATTAAACTGTGCAGTTCATTTCTTCAGGACGTAGTGCTGGCTACCAAAGTTGTTGTTGATGATACTTTCAACAATTTATATACTACTTAATCATAGTCATCTCCAATAGGATTCAACAAATTCATGGAGGATAAGGCTATCAGTTGCTACTAGCCATGGTGGTTTATGTTCTCCCTCCACTTTTGGAGGCAGCATGAGAAACACAAATGAGGGAGGGGGGGTTGTTGCACTTGGGTTCTGTTTGTATGCTTCCGGGAGGAATCTGTTTGGCCGTTATCATAAAAGAATGTTGGAGTAGATGGGCCTTTGTTCTGACCCAGTAGAGGTCTTATGCTCCCTTTCTGTTCTGTGTTGCAGTGGCTCCTTGGTGATCTCTGGTAATGGCCTTTCCTAATCCATCTCTGCTCCTGAGATCCTTAGCTGGAGATGCTAGCCCTCCCACTTTTGAATGTAGGGAGGGAGATTAGACTCTTGGACAATTCTCTTAACTCAAAAACTTCCCATCTTGCTCATCAAGGGAAAGGATTGTAGCTTAGTCATCTTTGTGATATCTTAGTTTTCTATGTGCAGGTAGGTTATAAACTGAGGGAAAATTTAAATGAAGACGAAAAAGCTAAAAAGAGTCCTGTGGACTCAGACCAAAGGCTAATTTCAAGTAGGAAGAAACTGTGTATCCCCAGATGTTGTTAGACTACACTTTCACTTATCCCAGCCATTAGCTTGGTCTGGCTGGAGTTGCTGTCCACTAGCATCTAAAATCATAACTGTAGTGGTTGCAATCACGGCAGTTGGCCATAGCAAGTATGTTAAGAGTAAATAGAGGATGAATGATAGTATGAATGACTACAGCAGCAACCCACTCAGCCCTTGTTTGGATTACACTGTGAATCAAGACTGCCAGTTTGCATTCCTTTTGTTATTACTAAAGAGCAATGTGGTCATATGATACCATCAATTGGGTTGTCAGGTTTCAGGGTTAGATCTGAAGGCTTGAACTTCTCTGGGTCTCAGTGGGGAGCAGTTAGATTTCATGGTGATGTGTATGAATCAAGTGGGACAGTTTTTGTTGGGCTTTGAGTATTTGCCATTCTTCACACCCTCCAGTCCATCCAGAGACACCAAACTCACAGCTTAAATTCTAGCAAAATTGGGTTGAAGCAATGGCACTTGCTAGAAGGGCAATGTTCTGTCCCGAGGAGCAGAGTCACCTCTTTTAGGGTAAGGTCAAGATAGATTAGGCAGGATTACAAAAGGCCCCAAACCCTGGCCTTTCAGGACCCTGAACAAATCACTGGCACATGCTGACTAGGAACTCGCCGAAGGACAGTTATCTCAGTGCCACTCTTAGGCCTTATAAAGGTTAGCTGGTCTGGACCTGATGTTAACCCTGCCCTTGTTGTTTCTCAAAGGGTCATTGCCTGATTCTGTAGCAGCTGGCTCTGATAGCTGAGGTCTGGATTGTTAAAATGCTTTCTGGATTGTAGGGTTTTGACAAAGCTTTGCCCTCTAGCCTGGAAGCTCCTGGAGTGGGGGGGGGGAGACAATGGCTCCCCACATGATTCATCCTTTCCTTCTGAGTCTTCTTTGAGCCTGGGGGGGAGGGTTGAAACTAGAGTGCATGGCACCCAGGTGCCACTATTGTTGTTGTTTAGTCTGACTCTTCGTGACCCCCTGGACCAAAGCATGCCAGGCACTCCTGTCTTCCACTGCCTCCCACAGCTTGGTCAAATTCATGTTGGTAGCTTCGAGAACACTGTCCAACCATCTCGTCCTCTGTCGTCCCCTTCTCCTTGTGCCCTCCATCTTTCCCAGCATCAGGGTCTTTTCCAGGGAGTCTTCTCTTCTCATGAGGTGGCCAAAGTATTGGAGTCTCAGCTTCACGATCTGTCCTTCCAGTGAGCACTCAGGGCTGATTTCCTTCAGAATGGAGAGGTTTGATCTTCTTGCAGTCCATGGGACTCTCAAGAGTCTCCTCCAGCACCAGAATTCAAAAGCATCCATTCTTTGGCGATCAGCCTTCTTTATGGTACAGCTCTCACTTCCATAGCTTTAACTATAAGGACCTTCGTCGGCAAGGTGATGTCTCTGCTTTTTAAGATGCTGTCTAGGTTTGTCATTGCTTTTCTCCCAAGAAGCAGGTGTCTTTTAATTTTGTGACTGTTGTCACCATCTGCAGTGATCATGGAGCCCAAGAAAGTAAAATCTCTCACTGCCTCCATTTCTTCCCCTTCTATTTGCCAGGAGGTGATGGGACCAGTGGCCATGATCTTAGGGTTTTTTTATGTTGAGCTTCAGACCATATTTTGCACTCTCCTCTTTCACCCTCAATAAAAGGTTCTTTAATTCCCCCTATTAGGCGCTGCTGAAATCCTTCCTGACACAACCAAGATGCTAATGTACCCTAATCTACTAGGTCCCAGACCCTGCTCCCATGATTCAAAGTCTCAGCTGAATCTGTGGGAACATTTGAAATAACAGAAACTCTTTGGGCATTCTATAGTATATTACAGGTTTCATTAACCAGCTTGAGGACTGCCTCTTCCTTTATGCTCCTGTTGCATAATGCCAAATGCTACAAAGAAGTGTTACACTCAGAGATTTTGTCCATGTTTTAAAGGCAGTGTTATTGTTCTTGTACAATAAGCATTAGTATGATTACATTTATATCCCGCCATTCCTCCAAGGAAATCAGGGTTGTTCACATGGTTTTTCTCACTCCCCATTTTAATCTTTGTGACAATCCTGTGAGGTAAGTTAGGCTGAGAGATGGTGACTGGTTTGAGGTTACCCAGGGAGCTTCATGGCTAAGTGCAGATTTGAACCCTGCTCTTCCAGGTCTCAGCCCAGCACCCTAACCATTGCACCACAGTGTCTTCCATCAGCCATAACTCCCATCAGCCCCAACCAGCATGGCAAATGGTCAGTGATGATGTGAGTTAGAGTCCAGTGACATTGGGTGGATAGCATGCTGGCTCACCCTGTTATTCTGCTTCCTTGAGGTGCCTTTCTAAGCTAACTTGCCTAGTGCTGTTTTGCTGATGCTGAATCTATAAGTTCTCAAAATGTGGAGGGGGGAGTAAGGAAGGAGGGAGATGGGGGGAGAGAGAAGAGATGGAAGCTACTTAAGGATTATAACTCCCAGCTCAATTCAGTAGGATCTGCAGGTGCTAGACATGTCCTTTTCTTGTGAGGAAAAAAGGAAAAAGATCGTGACCTGAATCTGCTGCCACGGCCCTCCCCTTTCCTGCTGTGTCCCATATATCATTCCTATTGACTGCAGTGCTATGTTTATCCTCCCTGACAGCTGCCACTGCTCCCCTCTTGCTTGAAAATTGGGTCAGACAAAACTGGGTGATTCACTGCCATTGGGCAAGGAGTTCTAATCTGGACAGGCAGCCCAGAAGAGAGTGGCCTGTTTTCTATGAATCATTATGACCAATATGAACAAGCAGGTCATGCAACAAAATGTTGCAGCATTTTCTCACCTCCTTATCAGAGTGCTTCTGTTCAGGGTTCCAGCCAGCTAGCCACAGATTCTCCAGTCTGAAGATCTTGTTGTTGTCTATAAGTTCTTCAAACACTACAGTTAAACCAACTGTGCTGATACTTCCCTCCTGTTCTTTGGTGCCCACATTCCTGGTGACACTCATCACCAGAACTTGCTATTGGAGAGATCATAATTATCTACATCTGGCTCTCTGTCTGAAGAGCTCATAGAGCCATCCCATTTTTATCCTCATAACCTGTAAGGTAAGTTTGTGTGAGAAAGTATCACCCCTGGTGCAGTGGTGGCTGGTGTTGGTGAAACCAGTAGAGTTAGAATTCCTACCTGCTGAATTCTACAGGAGGCAACACTGAGACTAAGGAAGAGGAGGCTGTCAGTCAGAGCGACACTCCTACACAGGTTGTTAGGTAGGAAGGCAGGCAGGTGAGAGGGAAGTGCTGGCTGAGGGCAGCCTGAGATTGATAGGGCAGTGCCCCGTTTGCCATATGGCCCAGCCTCTACTGCCTTGCAGTCAGGATTTGAACCTCAGCCTTTCTTATCCTCACTACATAGCATTTCTGTTCTATTCTACCTATCTCATACACTGCTGAGCATCTATCAGATTCTGTAGCAGCTAGTAAGACTTAGTCCAGAATTCTTTTTGTATGGAATGAGTACTATATAAGGCATTTTATTTACATATTTATTTTTAAATTGTGCTCCTTTCATCCCTTTTAACCCTCTTCTTCACTTGCTATTTGTGTCCTGGCTGCACTTATGATAGCCATGGTCCCTATTCTTGTTGGGTGCCCTTTCTGTTCAGTTTTTGCCTACTTTCGTCTTCTTCTTTTCCCCACCCACCCCCACCCAAGATGCTAGATTGAGGGGGTGAACTATTGTCCTCACTCTGATTTGGCTTCAGGCAGCATGGAGGCCAAATTATTGCTGGCATGCAGAGGAGTGAGTTGCTCCACTTTGTACTCGCAGCAACTCTGCAAGACTGAGAAATAATGACTAGCAGCTACACAGAATCATAATGGAGCCAAATCAGACTGAAGGCAAACATGTCTGCTCTTCTTCTGGGTGAGATAATGGGGTCCCCAGCAGGAGCTGGACGTTTATTTACTAAGTTAAAATCCCACCTTTCCTCTAGAAAACTCAAGCTACCCAGTTCTCCCTCTCTCTATTTTATCATTGCAATGACCCTGTGAAAGCAGGTGAGATGGTGAGATGGCGACTGTCCCAAGGCCACTCAGTTAGTTTTCTGGCCAAGTGGGGATTTGATACTGGTTTCCCAGTCCAGCACATTAATCAGTAAGTGGGATGAACACATAAGTCCCATTCACAGCCTGCCTGCTCTCATGAAAATTAAAAAAATGAGAAGTGAGCTGTTCACAGACAGCAAACATGGTTGTCAATTTTGCCTGACCAGGGGTGGGGTTGATTTCGGCTGAGCCTTTTCCAGTTAAGGTTTTTGCCAACCTCTCTAGGTCACTAAAGTAATGCCTCCCAGGGACAGGACTCAAACTCTAGGATGCACCCACAACTGTCCTCTCCTTTTTGACCAGCTCCACCATGTGAATCCTGATTTCTTTCCCCCTCTCCTCTGGTGGGCTGGCAGCTTTAGAAAAGTGCCATGCAGAACCACAATGGCACAAACAGGATGGGTGACTGACCAGCCTACCTTCTGTATGCCTGTAGTTCACTGGGGCTTGTTGGTGTCTCAGACTCATTTTTAATCTGCCAGCCTGAAAACCCCAGACTTTGACGATGAGGCCAGACAAATCTGGGTAAGGGAATTATCATAAAGGATTCACTTTCTGTACTGCTTCCCATGCTGCCAGAAACTGACGTGAGTCTGACAAGCAGAACTGATCAGGTGTGAGGAAACAGCTGGGAATCCTCCTGGAGCCTCTGGCTCACAAACAGAAAGCTGCAGAATATGATCTAAAGAGAGCTAATGGAAATATATGTACTGTGTGTGTAGACCTGCACAAGCCTTGGGCCAGACAGGGGGATTTTGGCTCCACACAGAGACCTTGGAAGCACCACCTTGTGTTCTTATTCCTTGACCCACATGTCCCATGGAAGATGGAGAATGCCTGTTTTCTCCTGCCCTGGAGGGTAGTGTTTGAACCCATGGATTCAAGTTACAAGAAAGGAGATGCTGGTGGAACATCAGGAAGAACAGCAAGAGCTGTTAGGGAGTAGAACAGACACCCACAAGAGGTGGTGAACTCTCCTTCCTTCAAAGTTTTAAAGCAGAGGTTGGATGGCCATTTGCCATGGATGCTTTGGTTGAGGTTCCTGCATTTCAGGGGGTTGGACTAGATGACTCTTGGGGTCCCTTCCACTTCTACAATTATGTGCAGTGGCATTGCAGCATTTCCTGTCACCTGGGATGTGTGCTGGGCAGGGCACTAAGGGCAAATGGAACCCGCCGTGCCAGTTCACCCCTTAACGCTGACACTACAAAGCAGGTGTGCACTGGGTGGAGTGTGTAGGGTTCACAGAGCCTGCCACGCCAGCCCATTTCTCACCACCGGAACTAAGCACCACCTGCCTGCCCATGTAGGAGGGAGCCCAGCCAGCCAACGTGGGGGCTGGGGACATGCCAGCCAGGTGGGGCGGAACAGGGATCCCTGTGTGGGAGCGCCTTGTTTGCGTCCTTTCAATGTGCACCTGGGGCTAGTCCCCTCCTAGCCCCAGCCCCATGCCCATGATTCTGTGTGAGTCTATGAAAACAATGCTGACAAAACCAGGGCATTTTCTTTCACTTCTCCATTCATTCATATCTCAGTGAATGTTGAAAGCAAAGTCCATGAGTGCAGGTGGCATTTTCCCTTCATAGTCGCAGGCTAGTATTTCATCCTCTGCATCAGCAGTGGGGAACCATTTTCAGCCTGAGGCCCACATTCCCTTTTGTGGAGCATGCTAGGGGCCACATCCCAGGGCATCAGAGGGAAAAGTGGCTGGAGCAAGAAATGTAAGTGTTGTCTTTGTACAGTAAGCTACTTTCTACACACACTCACACCCAACTCTATGTCCTCATTCCAGACAAGCAAGGGGCATGGTCTGAGCTGGTCTGAGGGCATATTCCAGCCAGGAAAACAAAATACTTGAGGAAGTGTGAAAAGGGGCCAGTGAGGGTTCTGGCCTGGGGAGACTCCTAAGGGCCAGAGGGAGAGGGCAGGCATACCACATTCACCCTCCAAGCAAGAGGTGTTCCTACCCCTGCTTAACATTTTTCATCCTGCCCTTCTGCCAAGGAACTCAAGGCATTTTTGCAAAGGTTCTGTTCTAGGGCTCCACACACAAGGAAAAATGCGGAAAGTCAGGAGCCCCTGAAACACACACATGCCTGCAAGGCAGAGGGGCTGCTTACTGGGGTCCGGGGAGGTCGTGTGGGGGTTCTTGGATGGTGTGTGACCCTCTTTCTCTCTTCCCAAAGCCTGGTAAACCAGCTGGGTGTACAGGTGAGAAATAAATGAAGAGCATTTACTAATTTTTTACCCCAACCACATAAGGCCGCAAACGTGTAAGTAAAGCAAGTGCCAATTGGGGGCTTACTGTAGTCCGATCCATTCAGAAGTGAACCTTCCTAATTCACACTTTCCAAAACAATATGTGGTGAATGTATAGCAGCCTTAGGAAATGCCTTGATTTTTGACCTTGAGCCAGAGTAGATGCAAGTCTACCTGCCTTGCAGCCTGACACCTTCCATTGCTAGCATTGCTATACAGAGTGGACAGAAAGGCATTTGAACTGGACACTCTCCTTTTATATTCATTTGTGTTTGATGTTCTAAATGGTGCCTTCTAGAGCTTCATATGTCACAGCATAACCTTATAGTAGCTGGCTGATGTGATAAGATTTTCAACTCAGCAGAATCCAAGCTGAACTACCCTCAGTTTTCCGTGCCCTCAATTCCTTGCTTATAGTATAATCTCACAGTAAGGTTTTGCTGCCACTAGCCACAATCCCTGAACTGCTAATAAATTAAAATAAATTAAAAAAACACAAATAGAACCAATACACCATTCCTTCTAATAGCAAACTCAGGTGACTTGAGTGCCTATCATTTTGGAAGCAGAATGTGGGAGCACCTAAAAATAAGGTAGCAGTTTCTACATATGCAGGAGTCTCCATAGGTACAATGAAGTGTGCATGTTTGTAATTAAAAAGGAAACAAATGAATAAAACAAGACAAAGACCTGTCAGCTTCCAGGATATTAAGAATGTTGAGGGTTGAGTTGGACCTTGAATTTTTACTGTCTCTTTTCTTACGCTCAATTATTTTCAATAGGCCTCCAGCTAATCTTTCCTCAGTATTTACAAGAGAAATTTGTGCAGTCAGCATTGAGCTACATAATGTGCAATGGAGAGGGAGAATATATATGCCGAGACAGCCAGTGTGGATGTCAGTGTGCAGAAGAATTCCCACAGTGCAACTGTCCCATCACCGACATTCAGATCATGGAATACACATTGGCCAACATGGCAAAATCTTGGACAGAAGCCTACAAAGACCTGGAGAATTCAGGTAATGAAGAGGAAAGGAGAAGGTGGTTTTCAAAGGCATTGCATATTAAAACTACCCTATACCAGGCCCAGATATTTGCCCAGCTGGCTGTGTATCATCTGCTCCAACTGACAGCAGCTTATCTAGGGCAGATATAGTCAACAAGGCCATGAGTATCCAACATGGTGCCCTCCAAATGCTGTTGAACTACAACTCCTATCATCCCTGACCTGCAATGCTGTAAGGGGTTGATAGGCGTTGAAATCAAACAACTTCTGGATGGCCACAGTGTCCCCAGTCCTGGTCTAGAAAGTGTATTCTGCACATACTAAAGGAAAGATGGGGAACCTATGGCCTTCCAGATGCTGTTGGATGACAAATCCCATCAGCCATTGCCACTGGCAATGTTGGATGTGGGTAATGGGATTTGTAGTCCAATGGTATCTGGAGGGTGTCATGTGGCTTCCCATTCTCTATGGTTTCAGGCAGAGATATCTTCACTTACCTGGTTCCTGATCATTTTAACTCATGGATGGGAGACCTTGTTTTCAACTTGAGGGCCACATTGTGTTCTGGGCAAACCTCTGGGGAGTCATATACTAGTGATAGGCAGTGCCACTGGCAAAACCAGGCTTGGGGGGGAAATGTGAGATTTACCTTTGTATATCAACCCACCCACACCATCCATCCATCTAGGCAAGCAAGAAGCATTATCAGAGTTCTTGGGTAGATAGCAGGTCAAAATACTAAAGGAGGGTACAAAGTGAGGATAGTGGGGATGTAGCCTGGGGAATGTCCCAAGCGGTAGATTTCCCACCCCTGTTTTAACTGGAAATGCCAGGAATTGAACCTGGGACCTCATGCATGCAATATATGGGCTCTACCAATAATTTCATATTCTCCCCAAAGTTTGCCAAACTATAAAAAATAATAGAAAATTAAAGAGGGCATAATGCTACCCCCCCCAAAAAAATAACAAGAACAACAACAGCTCTGCCCTTTCTCTGTTCTTGGCTTTATATGTGTCTTTGTGTATTTCACAGATGAATTTAAATCTTTCATGAAGAGGCTACCTAACAACCATTTCCTGACCATTGGAAGCATCCACCAGCACTGGGGGAATGACTGGGACCTTCAGAACCAGTACAAACTCCTGCAGAGTTCCATGGAGACCCAACGCCAGAAGATCCAACGCACTGCCCGCAAGCTTTTCGGCCTCAGTATCCGTTGCCGGCACAACCCTAACCACCAGCTGCCGCGAGAAAGGTACTGGTCACCCTTATTTATGTAAGGGGTGATATACTGTATTCAGAGAGTGCTTGGTCCATGCATTAAGAGTTCAACATGCTTATTGTATATCACTTTCTGTGTAAGAAGGGTGCACATCTTTTTTTTATTTGCTCAGAGATTTCAGTGATGCAGATTTGTGGTAAAATGAACTTAAAAATGAGAAATGGAGAGAAACTGAAATTGTAAGATTTGTCTAATCTTCCTTTGAGGAGAAAATTGTGGTTTGTCTAGTAATCCAAAATGATATTTGTGAATCCTTGTCCAGAGGGCAAGAAATCAGTCTGTACAAAACTGCACAGATTAGAGATAATTGCACACAATATGTATACATTACTGGAAATAATACTGCAAAAATGCATTATGTTAGGGGGAATTGTTTGTGACAATGTGTGGAACAGGAGCAATGTGTATGCAAGTGCCTATGAATTTTAATGCATTTTTAAAGAAAAATTGCAAACTGATTCATAAATGGGGTAAATAGTACAAAAGATTTGAAAAATTAAAAATGGATAGGGGATAAATGACAGGTTTGTCCATCCTCTACTTGTGTACATGAATGCAGGAGGAGACTCCTGGGTATTTGGTCAGCATTATAGACGAGTGGCTTCTCCTTGTCCCATTTTGTTGGTAGGAGGACTGTACTGCAAAATTGGAGATGTGCAAATTTTGACACATACAAAGGTCATCAATCCTGGATTGCCCTTGGTGCCCATGTGCCTCCTTTCTCTTTCTCTCTGCAGAAGTAAATAAAGTTGGGAAAGGAAGACAGAAAAGTGGCCCCTTTCCCACTTCCTCTTTTATCTCTATGTGCTCAGAAGTATTCTACTTGCTCTCAATTTTATCCATACCATTTGATAAAGCAAAGTGTGTGGTGCATGTGCGTGTGTGTGTGTCCTTTATCTTTCTGTGCCAGGGGTAGGGAGGCATCTGGTCCAGGAAGCAGAAACATAAGAAGAGCCTTCTGGATCAGGCCAGTGACCCATCCAGTCCAGTCTTCTATTCTCACAGTGGCCTGTAAGCTGGGCATGAACCCACCAGAAATCCCCAGTAACTGGTATTTAAAAAACTGAATGCCATAGCTGAAGAATCTGTTCTCCAGAAATAGCTGTACAGTGGTATCTCGGGTTACATACGCTTCAGGTTACAGACTCCACTAACCCAGAAATATTACCTCGGGTTAAGAACTTTGCTTCAGGATGAGAACAGAAATTGTGCAGTGGCAGCAGGAGGCCCCATTAGCTAAAGTGGTGCTTCAGGTTAAGAACAGTTTCAGGTGAAGAACGGACCTCCGGAACGAATTAAGTACTTAACCCGAGGTACCACTGTATTCAAAGCCAGCAATATCTGGGGCACTTACAGCAGCAATAATCTCCACTTGATGTGATAAGAACCTAAGAAGAGCCCTGCTGGATCAGACCAAAGGTCCATTTAGCCCAGCATTTCCATGTTTCAGAGTACCCAACCAGAGGCCTCTGGGAATCTCACTGTCCTGGTTCCCACCTGGCTCTTGCTCGTAAAATTGTAGAATCATAGAATTGTACCCAAAGGGTCATCTAGTCCAACTCCCTGCAATAAAGGAAACACAGCAAAATAGCGTGATTATCAAACTCTCAGTGCTTCCTTAGTGTTTCTAATAGGATTTTCATTATTATTCATTTTGGAAGTTGTTCGAAGTTAACTAAGTTGAAAGTGAGTGGAAGTGCCATGACCCTCTTTCTCTCTCTTTGTTTTCCTTCAAGTGACCAGAGTATGGTGGTTCCATTGCACTCCGTCAAAAATCCAAATATGCCCACAAGCCTAGAAAGTTGACAACACTTGACACATTGATTTCAGGGAGTGATGATTAGTTTGGTTCACATTAAAATGTGAACCAATTTTCTCCCCTATCTTTAGGAAGCAGGCAAGCTGAGTCCAGTTAGAACAGGAGGCAGTTTTTCAAGTGGTGTAGGTTTCAGATTATGACAGCAACTTAGGGGAGAAAGTTAGTGTGCTTTCTTCAACAGATATCCAGACTCAGCTTCACGGTCCACTGTTCAGCCTCTGTCTTTGCCACACATCTGACATGAGTTTACCAGAATATACCTTGCACAAAATTAGACCCAATATGGCCCCATACTGGGGCAATTTTGACTGTGTGAATGCCCCGACCGAGACAGCAGCATTTAATATGTGCCGCTGACTTTGAAAAGATGGAGTGGTTATATTAACAGCGTGACACTCTCTGTCCCATTCACAAAGGTCTAATAGAAATAGCATGTTCTATATTCAATTATAGCCTAAAGGAACGTGCTGACACTCAACTGCCCTTCCGGAAATGAAGCAGAATAGAGCTGAATTCTGAAAGGGAAAGTTGTGTTCAGCCAATTTTAATGGTGCAGGAAGGTGTGAATCCAGATTTTTAAAAATCTATACTCCCTCCCAGTTTCACTTTTTGTTTTTTTATCTATAGATTTTGTTTGCCAAACAAGCAGAGCAAATGAAGTTAATTAAAAAAATAAAATTAAAAGTGACTCAAATGGAAATTGAATCAAATGCTGAATTCATTTCCTTCTCTTTTTTTTTCTGACCTGTTTGTGTGATTTCTGAATGGGCAGGCTGATGCATAGTTTGCCTCAGGGAAGTCTGCTAACTTTGCAGGGTGGAGGGGAGTAATAGATTTAAGAGGTCTGAGCTTGACTGAAGATTTATGGGCCTGTTGTGCTTTGGGTTTTGTTTTGCTTTGCTTTTTTTCGTTTTGTGAGAATGCGAGAGTAGCTGATGCAGGCGGATGAAATACGGCAAATGGCAATGTGATGATGAAGAGGAGCTTCTGCAAAGTCAGATCAGATGTTCAAAACAATATATTGAAATATTTGTGGGATTCAGCTAGGATCACATGTAGAATGGCCATTTACCATCTTGCCGGTTGCGGCCCAGTGTGATGCCTCCTCTCTCGCATGACGCACAGTGCGATTTTTGAATGTTTCCCCATCCCCTCTGGCCACCACAGAGGCTCATGGGTTCCCGTCAAACCCATCCTTCAAATGAGCCAATACGTGGCAGGTTGGGGGTGGGGCATGTCCATTTACTTAGCCCGGCCGACCAATCAGCACAGCATTCAGTTGGCTGGGAGAGTCACCCACCTTTCCCCTCCCTTCATTAATAGTTGATTACTGCTTTAACCATTTCTTTTCGGCTAGCCAGGCTTTGGTGTGGTCTTTTGATGGGTGCTGGAAGGAATTTTCCCTGCTCTGCAGGTTTTGCCTTCTCCATAGCATTAGTCACAACTTTGGCAATTTAGGCTTTGGGCAGAATCCTATAGTCTTTCATCCAATTAGGGTGTGGTGAAATGGTAACTCACCCACCCCCTGTTAATGGTGACGTTAACAGGGTGCCCCGTTAGAGGGGTCTGGAGGGAAGTCTCTGTCCAAAAAGCCAGTTGTTAGGGCTAGCGGGCCATAGAGCTTACCTGAGCGTTTGGGGGCCATCCACATAAACTTGCGTTTTGTGATGGATCCACCCCCACATAGACCCTGTTGTGCATCAGTCCTCCAGCAGGGGAGGGGCTGGGGGTAATACACACCCAATGCATATGCCAAGGCTTCCTATATCTGAAATCAGTAAAGTTGTGGCCATTTCAAATACCAGACAGTTGTGTCCATTCATTTTACCCCTCAGCAGTTAGGCATGCTGGGCAGGGGGACTCTGCATTTGGGCACCCCACCAAAGCACCACTTCCCTACATCTTTTTCTTCCTCTACCACCTAAAGCCTACTAAGTGAGGAAAACTGCTGGATGCATGGGTGAGGAAAAAATAAATAAATTGAGAGAAGTGGGTGGTGGGTTTCCCCACATCTCCATTTTTTATTCCCCCCCCCACGAAAGGTTGTGATTGCATAAGTATCATGAGTGTAATATGCAAGCTCACTGCATGCAAAAATGTGTAAATCCATCAAAATTTACATACAGAAAAATTTGCACTACAGGAGAAATTTGCACTAAAATTCTGATGAATTTTCATTTTTTAAAAAAGCAAAGTGCTGTGAAAATGTGGCTAAGATGCATCCTTGTGGCTTAGACCCAGGCAACACCTTCAAAGATGGGAGCGGACCTTCTGCTCCAGTGGAGTGTGCACTTGCAATCCCAGCATTCCTTCAAACACAAGAGTCTTGCAAGTGAGCAATCATTGAAATCTTGATGAGTACAGAAGGGAATATGGTTGGGGTACCTTTGGCATTTCCATCCATTTCTGAACTTCTTGCATTGCTCCTGAATCATGACTCATGGGTGCTGTGTCTGCTGCCAAGTCTGTACTGTTACTTGGCTGAATAAATACAAGTAAGAGCTTCTGTCTGCACATTTTGGGTGGGAGCCAGGGCAGTGAGATTCCCAGAGGCATCTGGTTTGCTGCTGTGAGAAACGAAGATGCTGGTCTAGATGGACCTTTAGTCAGATCCAGCAGGACTCTTCTTATGTTTTTTTTTCCAAATCAAGTGGAGAAGATCACTGTTGTAAGTGTTCCAGATATTGGAACACTTGGAATTTTAACACAGCTATTTCTGGAGAATGCTGCCTGTAGCACAGGGGTGGTGAATCAGTGGCCTGAGGTCTAGATCTAGCCCCAGGGGTACAAAAATGATTTTATTGGCCGAGTACACTGTATGTGCATTGAGCCTTCCAACCCTCTTGCAAAGTATGAAAGTCCATGTGCTTCTTCTTTTTTTTGGGGGGGGGAGTGTTCTTTAACACCCACCCATACTTATCATACAGTAGTACCTGATCTCAGGGAAACCCACCACAGGAAGGATGTGTCCTGGTTGCTAGATGGGGAAAAGAAGAACACACTTTTCAAGGAGTAGAAAATGAGACAGAAGCACCTAAAAGGGGAGGGGGAAGCAGCAGCTGTTTAGGACCCCAGGGATTCCTTTTGCCCAGTGTCAAAACAACTCATTCATCAATCACAGTTCTGGCTTCACTTACTGGCTAAAAATGCTAAAAGACTGGAACAGCCAGGCTGGCTCATCTCACAGAAATTGCTTAGCTGAGTACATTTTGCTTCATAACCTTGAGAGAAGTAGGTCCCTGCTGGTTCTGAACCTGGTTCATCAATATCCACTGTATCGGCCTCTTGGGTTATCTATCCAGCCCATAAAACCCCTTCTAGTGACCTGCCAACCCTCTGCTAAACTCACACATTTATTACATTGGAAAAGTACTTCTCACCCTGGCACACAACCATTAGCAGAAAACCATAGAGGCTCAGAAAACAAAGCACAGGGCTTTCTTTCACCCCATCACTGTGGTGGGCTATGCTGTGATGTGGGGAGGGGAGGGGGGATGGAGGGGAGCATCCTCTCCTCCTAGCTCATTGCTGTGATGGGGAAGACTTCCCTCCCCCCTCCCCTGCACCAAAAGCATACACCTCTGGTGATTTGTTGGTGATGAATGGGGTGCCTGAATATGTGTACATCTCTATGTGCCTGTCTGAATGTGTGTGTGCGTGTGTGTGTGCCTGTGTATTTGCACTCTGTGTGTGGTGAGTATGTGTATCTTCTAACACACATGAGTGAGTGAGTGTTGAACACCTTGGCTCACCCCATTGGTAGAGGGTAGTGATTAGAGAGCTGTTCACCCTTACGTTTGGCCCTCATGCTGAAAATGGCTAGTCACATTTGCAGTAAAAGAGCCTCGTGTTCTTTTAAATACAATCTAAATTTGTCCCATTCTCTATTGAAGTTTTGATCCTCCTGATTTCTAATTTTCCCAGTCAATCTAGCCATCTTTGCATAGTCCCGTAGTTTCATCTGCCAATCTGCCTTCGTGAAATATATTCAGAAAGCACCTCTATGAATGTGCACCTAACTGGCAAAAGAAAAAAGAAAGAAAGAGTTTTTGTTTTGAGGGGGACAGCTGTGAGTCTCCCTCCCCTTTTTGTCAGTGTTGCTACACAACTCTCAATTATATTCCCTTTGGCCATTCCAGTGGTATACAGTGGTACCTTGGGTTAAGTACTTAATTCGTTTGGGAGGTCCGTACTTAACCTGAAACTGTTCTTAACCTAAAGCACCACTTTAGCTAATGGGGCCTCCTGCTGCTGCTGCACCGCCGGAGCACAATTTCTGTTCTCATCCTGAAGCAAAGTTCTTAACCTGAAGCACTATTTCTGGGTTAGCAGAGTCTGTAACCTGAAGCATATGTAACCCGAGGTACCACTGTATGGCCTTTCTTCTTAAGATTGGGGTGTAGTTGTGCTGATTTTGACATGGAAATAGAAAGCAATCAAAATCTCTGAGAGAATCTGCTCCTCCTTCATGAAATATCCTCAGAGGGTAATTCTGTTGTTCTATTGCAATGGTTTTCAACCAGTGTGCCATGGCACCATAGGGTACCTTGAATGATGGTCATGGGTGCCATGGGGAGCACTGGCATCTGTTCCTCTTTCCTTCCCTCCTTCCTCTGATGTCTTCGCGCATCTCTGCCTCCCAAAGACTTCTACAGCTGAATGGTGCCTCTGTGGCTGGCCAGGGGGTGCTGGTTGCCAGGAGCTGAGGCGGCCTCAGAGTAAGCAAGGAAGCAGGAAAGTAAGTGGGTGAGGGAGCCCAGCCAGCCAGTCCACCAGCTCTTGCTGTTGGGAATGGACAGAGAAGTCCCAGGCCCCTGTGGGGCAGTGTGAGGGGGCACCTCTCTTTGTGGCAGGGTGGGGGAGGGCAGCTCAGAGACCATCTCAGAGAGGGAAGAGGAGAGGAGGCTGAGGGAGCACTCCACAAGGGCGGGTGTTCAAAAAACAGTGACAGGCTGCTGGCTTTGCAGGCAAGGGGGATATAACTGGGCTCCTGATCCCCACAGGGGTGCTGCAGAAAGAATGCAGTTGGTCAAGGGAGCCATGGGCTCAAAAAGGTTGAAAACCTTTGGTCTACTGTATCAAATACAGGGAGGTGGAGTATTGCAGTGCCTTAAAGGCTAACAGATTGTGTAGCCCCTGTGCTTTGCCTGCCATTTGCTGAGCTTCTCTGATTCCATACAGGGGCTCTGTATAAATTGGATCCCATTCCCTATCTTCCATCTTCAGAGGTGCCTTCTCAGAATGCATTATGTCAGGTTAGCTTTTTAAATGCCAAAAGATTCTGTGTTTTCTGAAAGGCATCCTTGCCTTCAGCAAAAATGTGGAACTGTCCTTGGCAGAGACTAAGAAGGTGAGTTCTGCAGTGTTAGCCATTGTTGATGTGGCTTTGTTGCTGGGCTTGTTCTGTGAGAACAATATTTATAGATTTCAGTGTCTCTGCCCCCCCACCCCACCCCCATCCAGTGCATTGGCTTCCTTCTACCTCGCAGGAGAGGGAGAGGGGGTGATAGACTCTAGCAGCTTCAGCACAAGCGAGACATGTGATAAAAGTCCTTTCACACTTCCAAAACCCTCTGGAAGCACATAACTGCTGATTCATTTTCTCCTTACTCCCCACTCTCTTTCTCTCCATTTTCTCCTTCCTTCTGGTCTTCCTTTTCAGGCAGCTTTGAGCTGTATCACTGGCAGGAGGGGCAGTGAATGGAAGTGCCTCATGTTCCCTGTGCACCTCCATGTTGCTGAATATGTATTATGTCTGCACAGGATGAAATGTGCAAATTGCTTCTGCCTGGAAGAGCAAATGCCGATGGGTAGCCCCACTGTGCAGGAAGCTATGGGAAAAAGAAAATTAGGTCCAGGCTAGTGGGTGCAGAACTGACTCATTTGTCAGCTTCTGAGGCAACAACAGCCTGACTGTTGAGGCAGTGAGTGACTGTGTCTCTCTCTATCACACCTAGGAGGGGAGAAACATCAGGCTATAGCCACTAGACTTTGCAATACTCCCTCTATCTAGGAGCAGAGGGTGGCCAACTTTAGCCCTAAGACTACATCTGGCTCGTGGTCTAATTTCTTTTAAAAACACATACACAAATAAGTAAATAAAACATATTATAACATAAATACATACATACATACATACATACAGGTGAGCAAACACAGTTTATACATAGCACATTATACTATCCAAATTCCCAAGTGGTGAGAGAATCCAAGGGTTACAGAAACTTCCCAGGTTTGGGTTCCTTGGAATGAAAGTCAGACTGTGGTGTCTTTGGAATATATGGTTTTATTTACACAGATACAGAAGCTGTGCATGGGCACAGGTTGGTCCCAAGCGGTCCCTCAACAGGTTGTGTTGGCATGGATGTTTAAATCCCCTACGACAACCAAACTAGATATTTCCAGGAGAACATACCTTCTACCCCCCACAGAGACCAAAGAGCTGGAAAGGACTCAGGATATCATGAAGACCAGCCCTTCCCCCAAACTCAGAACAATACATTATCTTCCAGTATTCATTACTGTGCAATCCTACCTTAAAATTATGCCATTCTTATATAATAATGTATATTACACATTTCCCCACCAAAAAAATGTAATTAACATTCCTCAAATGAAAATAGGGACATTCCTCACTCCCCTGCAACTGACTCTTCTCTCTTCCCCCATTTTTTGTCCTCCCCAACCGCAGAGCATTTCCACCACCACTACAGCAATGGGACGCAGCACACACTATCCATTGCCCTCAGAAAACCCCTTAATCTCAATTTTACTTTATTCTTTGGTGAAGGAATGGGGGAAACCCATTCCTTCATTGGTATATTTACAAAAAGCAAAGCGCACCCCAATCAATAAATTTTAGAAAGGGGCAGGATTAGACATGGATGTACAAAGCATTAAAAACAAAAAACCTAGACTCCTTTCGCTCGCTCCACTCTCCTTTTCTTCTACCCCAGGGCCTGCATGTCAGGGCTGGCGCCCCCCCCCCAAGCCTGGGCCTCAGTGGCAGCAGCCTCTCTTCCTCCTCACCTGCTTTCCAACAGGCACTACAAGCTGCCCAAGCAAAGAGGCCCACAGTGGTGGCTATGGAGAGGTAACAGGATGCTCCCTCTCAGCCACCACTGGCACCAGGACAAGTGCCAGCTCATCATCCTCCCTGAGTTCAGTGGTGACAGCACTGGTAGGGGAAAGAATCATAGAATCATAGAGTTGGAAGAGACTATAAGGGCCATCGAGTCCAACCCCCTGCCAAGCAGGAAACACCATCAGAGCACTCCTGACATATGGTTGTCAAGCCTCTGCTTAAAGAGAGACATTATGGAATCAAATCAGAAGCTGGGATGGCTTGTGTAATTCCAGGACTGTCCCTGGAAAATAGGGACAGTTGTAGGGTATGGAATTATAAATTAATTTAAGGTGGCAAACAAGAAAAACTGGGGCGATGGCTGTCAGAGAGAGAGATTAGGGGTGCAAGGGAGGGAGGAAGGAAGGATTGTAGAGAAAAGAGGATGCTGGGGGGGAATGCTTCTGGGATAGCTCAGTTGGTCAAGCATGAGATTCTTAATCTCTGGGTTGTATGTCCAATCCCCATCATGGGCAGAAGATTCTGGCGTTGCCAGGGGTTGGATTAGATGACCTTCATGGTCCATTCCAACTCTACATTTCTATGATTTTGTGAAACCTTCTCTGGCCCTATCCACATTTAGCTGAAGCCTTGCCCACTTTTGACTCTAGCCCTACCAACTATTGAGTATGTTGCTCCTGCTCTAAGTCATCCTAGTTGGCCCATGAAGCAAATTTCCTAGCCCATACACTGTGAAGAACTTGCTGGTGAGTTCAGCCAGCAGGACCAAACCCTCTGCTCATTTCCAAGTGAGTTAAGGGATCAAGCTTGCTGGGTGCTACTTCACCAGTGCTTTCCCCACATGGCCCTGCTCACCCATCAAAGTTGGCCAAAGGTGTGGAAAGAAGATAAAAATCTGACCCACTAGGTCAGAAAACGTCCCCATTCTTGGCTTAAGCAATGCAGCCCCCAGTAGAAAAGAGGGATTCCCCACCTCATGAGCGAAAGCTTTCCTTGCAAATAGGACAGGTGTTGGAGGAAGCAGGGCAGGGGAAGAGCTTGTAAGATGTAGATGAAGATGAAGGGAGAATATGAAGATGTAGAGAGAGGTCAGGCAGCAGTAGCAACATATCCAGAGCAAGCTTGAGAGCCAATGTGGTGCAGTGGTTAGAGTGTCAGACTAGAACCTGGAAGATCAGGGTTCAAATTCCCCACTCAGCCATTCCCCACTTGGTGCCCTTGGGTCTGTCACTGCCTCTCTGCCTAACCTATCTCACAGGGCTGTTGTGGGGATTAAATGGGGAGGGGGGAGCACTGCATGCCACCTTGAGCCCCTTGAAGAAAAAGGTGGGATAGAAATGCAATCTAAAACTTAGTAAGCTGGGAAGTGAGGAGGAGATTGTGTTGGGATACTTTTACTTTCCTTGGTATATAATAGATAGATAGATGTGATAGATGATGATAGATAATAGATAGATAGATATAGATAGATAGATAGATAGATAGATAGATAGATAGATAGATGATAGATAGATAGATAGATAGATGATAGATAGATAGATAGATAGATATAGATAGATAGATATAGATAGATAGATAGATAGATAGAGTATAATGGTTGTTAGCTGCCTTGAACACCTTGTGGTGGAAAGGTGGCATATAAATTTCAGCAAATGAATAAATAAGTCCTATCTTCCTTCTCCACTGGGTCAGCCAGAAGAAGGGTCCCATGTGGGGGTTTCAAGACACCCCACCCTTCACACCCACATCCAAGTCTTGTTATGTTTCAGATGATATGAGAGGCAGAGGAGGGAGAGAGGAAACATTTCAGGGGGTTGGACTACATTGCCCATTGGACCCCTTCAAACTATACAATTCTCTGATTCCTGCATTGGAGGTTGGGCTGAATGATCTTTTAATTACATATCATTCCAAGCCCTCATTCTCCCTCATCATCTTGAGGGGTTCTGGTGTCTCTGTGTTTCTCCGCCTTTTGTTTCCAGTCTTCTTTAAATTATACATGCCCATCCATTTCCCATCCTCCCACGCCAACCACCCTGATTGCTCCCCCTTCCCATCTCCCTCCCTTGCCTTGCTCTCCTGCACTATTGTGTCATTTTTAAATCTGCCTTTGATACAGCACACAACCTAATGATTATTCTGGGGTCAAGCTAGGCAGGTGCCGTGAATCCTACTAATCCGACTCTCAGAACCTCCGTCTGTAATCACTCCTCCCAATCTGCAGGGATGGCATCCTAATTTCTCATTAGTAAGTGTCTTGTCGCTGCTGAGCTGCTGAGAACTCTCAGCCTTTGGGGAAACAATGAGGCATTCATTAGCACAGCCAGGGAGGAGGGGGGAGTTGGAAAGAGTTCTTTGGACAGGAGGAAATGATGGTAGAATTAAGAAGTCCTGGAAAACTGTGACTGCTCTATTCAGGGTGGTCCACTTGTTAGTCCCATCAGAAGAGGGCTAGCTGGCTGTAATCTGGTTGGGATTCAACGACAGGAGGTTGAAGTTCAAAAGCGGGGGTGGCAAACTTGACGTTGCCCTCCAGATGTAGGCCAATGAGTATTATGTCCAAATGGTGTTCTCCTTCATTGGAGGTTTTTAAACAGAGGTTGCATGGCTATCTGTCAGGGGTTCTTCAGTTGTTATTCCTGCGTTGCAGAGGGCTGGACTAGATGACCCTAGAGGTCCCTGCCAGCTCTACAGTTCTGTGATTCTATGAATGAGGGTCTCCCCAATGGTCATGCTGAACACTACACCACACTGGCTGGCAGTCAGATAGGCAGCATAAGATATACTTATCTGTGAGGTGGGTGGTAGACTAAATGCACACATTTATGTATGATTGTTCTTGAAAGATTTTATTGGCGCACAGGTTGGTTGCACTCAGTGCCTTGCTTCTAATTGTAGGAAGGGAAACTATGGGTAGTGGTGGTGGTTGCAGAATCTTTCCCCAATAATCCATTTTCATGGGTTATCTGGTTTAAAGGGGAATGGTATGTGTGTTCGTGTGTGTGTGTGTGTTAATATTTGTGAAACTATGCAGGGCACAGAGAATGTGAATGGGTTGGTTGCCAGTATTATACCTATTTAGGGTACAGCCATTGAAATTGATGGCATGACTTACTCTGATGGGTCTACTCTGAGTAGAGCTTTGACGGATTAAACACAACCCAGTTCAGAACAGTCACATAATACTCAGGGCTGTTTAGGCATTAAAAAAAAAAAAGATTGATGTTTTAATGTATTTTTAATCTCATTTTGGAAGCTGCCCTGAGTGGTTTGGGAAAACCAGCCGGATGGGTGGGGTATAAATAATAAATTGTTGTTGTTGTTACTCTGCACTTGTAAGAAATCAGTATTTTAATGTGGCAGGATCTTCACTTTGGAACTCCTTGCCTATTGACAACTTCCACTTAGCTACTTCATTTCTCTCACCTCTGCTTTGTGGCATTGAGTTAAAATGACAATTGCCTTTAGAAATTTGGAGTTCATGCCCCTGTCTTTCTCCCTTATAGGACAATACAGCAATGGCTGTCCCGGGTTCAGTCCCTGCTCTACTGCAATGAGAACGGGTTCTGGGGAACCTTCCTGGAAAGTCAGAGGAGCTGTGTCTGCCATGGAAGCACCAGCCTGTGTCAGCGACCGATCCCGTGCATCATTGGAGGCAACAACAGCTGTGCCATGTGCAGCCTGGCCAACATATCCCTCTGTGGCTCATGCAACAAGGGCTACCGTCTCTCGCGGGGTCGATGTGAGCCTCAGAATGTGGACTCAGAGCGCAGTGAGCAGTTCATCAGCTTTGAGACGGACTTGGACTTCCAGGACCTGGAGCTGAAGTACCTCCTGCAGAAGATGGACTCTCGCCTGTATGTGCACACCACCTTCATCAGCAATGAGATCCGCCTGGACACCTTCTTCGACCCGAGGTGGCGCAAGCGCATGTCCCTCACCTTGAAGAGCAACAAGAACAGGATGGACTTCATTCACATGGTGATTGGGATCTCCATGCGCATCTGCCAAATGCGCAACAGCAGCCTGGACCCCATGTTCTTTGTCTACGTTAACCCGTTCAGTGGAAGCCATTCTGAAGGCTGGAACATGCCCTTTGGAGAGTTTGGCTACCCACGCTGGGAGAAAATCCGCTTGCAAAACAGCCAGTGCTATAACTGGACCCTGCTGCTTGGGAACAGGTGGAAAACCTTTTTTGAGACTGTCCACATCTACCTACGCAGCCGGACTCGGCTGCCCTCCCTGATGCGCAATGAGACTGGCCAAGGGCCCGTGGACCTCTCTGATCCCAACAAGCGTCAGTTCTACATCAAGATCTCAGACATTCAGGTGTTTGGATACAGCTTGCGCTTCAATGCTGACCTCTTGCGCAGTGCAGTGCAACAGGTCAACCAGTCTTACACACAAGGCGGGCAGTTCTACTCCTCCTCCTCCGTCATGCTCTTGCTTTTGGATATACGGGACCGAATCAACAGACTGGCACCTCCTGTAGCACCAGGGAAGCCCCAGCTGGATCTGTTCTCCTGTATGCTCAAGCACCGTCTGAAACTGACCAACAGTGAGATCATCCGTGTGAATCACGCACTGGATCTGTACAACACCGAAATCCTCAAGCAATCTGACCAGATGACTGCCAAGCTCTGCTAACCAAGACTTTATGTACTTAGGTACTACCAGACTCACCTTTTTGCTGTAAAAAACAAACACAAAACCCCCAACCCAACATTAAAAAAGAAGTTAAAAGAAAGAGATTTAAACAAATAAAAAAAAATGTAAAATGTAATTAATATACGAGAGAGAGAGAGAGAGAGAGAGAGTGATGGAAAGGTCTTTGTTTATTGGAATACTGAAAGAAAACCATTCAAGCAAATATGTAAAACTGCCGGGCATGTTTAGTTATTCCTGTAATCATTAAAAAGGGTCAGAACGTGAAAATCTGCTGAGGTGTTGCTCGGTGGGATTGGGAGTAAACAATATGGGATGGGGGAGGGAATTACAGAACATGCAGAAACGGCTTTTTTGAGATTCCCTGTACTTAATTGTAAAGATTTCAGCTATGCAGGTGCCAAAAAGAAAGAAAACCAGAGTGAGAAAGAGAGAATTCTGTGTAAATGTACCAAGAGTTGCCATTTCTCCTAATGGGAGCTAATGGCCAAAGATAAAAGAAATTTCTTTTGTGAAGTGTTACGGAAGCTTTATTCTCAGTCATTTCCCCCACTACTCTAGGATGAGTTTGACGACGACCATGACTACTACTCTGATTTGCATTGCCAAAGGGTATAATTTTATGCTTTGGAATTAAGGGTTTACCCAGCCGGTAATGCCTGGATGTGCTACAAACCACAGTGATAATATCTTTCAGAAGTTATTTTGCATCAGGGATGGGGAGACCTCTGGCCTTCCAGATGTTGTCAGACTCCAACTATTGTCAGTCCCAGCCAGTATGGCCAATGATCAGGGATGACAGGAGTTGTAGTCCAGAGGTGAAGAATCCTTTTCACCCCAAGAGTCACATTCCCTTTGTGGCAGTGGCAGTGGGTGCGGTCCGCCCTGGGTTTCATCCCTGAGGGGGGTGACATCGCCGTGCCATCCCTCTGGGATGCTCATCACTTTCCACGGGTGGCACCACCCCAGGACACTTGCCGCTCACTGTGGGTTGCACCTCCCCCCCCCCCAGGACGCTAGCCCCGTTCCTGGGTGCACATCATGTGGGTGGCTCCAGGTGCCAGAGCAGCTAGCTCTGCCTCTGCCTTTGGGGCAACCTTCTGAGAGCCACATGATAGTGGTGGATGAGCAAAGCAGGCAAAGCAATGATAATGAAGTTTTTGCCTTCGTACAGCAAGCTAGTATGTGTACAGTACATACACACTCCCTTTCCCTCCCTCTCTTTTTCTCTCTCTCTCTCTCCTCAAGAAAGCCAGGCATCAACAGAGCATCCCAGTAAGACAAAAACACCCAAATAGGGTGCAAAGCAGAGATCGTAAGGGATGGATCTAGAGAGGGTGTGTGGTCTGGGGTGGGTCCCAAGGGCCAGATAGAGGGGCTTGGGGGGCTGTCTTCACTGTCGCCGGGCCAGAGTTTCCTCATCGAGAAGGCCACACATCCCCTGCCGCTGTTCTACAGCCTGGAATTCAACGAGAATGCTTTTTTCTTCAACATCTGAGTCCTCTGCATATTTACTCTAAGGTGAATCTCCCTATCTTCAGGGGGTGGGTGGGGGGACTTTATCCGAAGTAAATAGGCAGAGGGAGGCAGTTCCAGAAAAGAAGAAATCCTATGGATGTTTCATGGTGCTTGGCACATTTATTTCCATGTAAGTACATGGAGGATGGCAACCATGTAGTGCAGTTATATGCACATCTACTTAGAATTAAGGCTATTGAGTTTAGAGGGATTTATTTGAAGTCAGTGGGATGGCGTAGGCAAGCAGTAATGACGGGTTGACGACATGGCACCAGCAGCTGCACATGTGCCCTCAAAGACCTTCTGTAGAGCCCACATGGCCTCTGCCACCACCTCTCCCTCACTGAAAGCAGGCTTGAAAGAAGCATAATGTTCTGACCAATAAAATAGGTTATGGGGTGTGTGACAGTTTTTCATGTTTGCATATGTGCTCAAGTGCCCCAAAGGTGGTGATCCTGCCCTTAATCCTCCCTCCCTCCCTCCCTCCCTCCCTCCCTTCCTTCCAAGATGACCCCAGGGACCTCTTCCAACTCTGCAATTCTATGATTCTTTCTCTTCCACCTTCTTTCCTTCTGCCTAGGCATGGAAACTAATTTAAAACTGTTGGGAGAGGGGAGGAAATGAAGTTTTTGTCTTTCTTTTCTTTTTCACGTTTCCCCAGTGACTACTTGTAATTGCTGACTCTATTCCGACCCATGGCAGTGGTGGTGGAGGTGAGGAGACTGGTTCATCACTAGGATTAATCTGTAGAGAATCCCTTCATGTGAACTTTCTCCCCTCTTCATCATTTGCCAGAGGAAGATCAGTTTGGTCCAGCTTACGCAAAAGATACTGTTGAAATGTGTGAATGTGTGGTGGCGATGGGGACTTACCAGGTTTGAGGTTGGAAGAATTTTGTTCATATAAAGTCACTTAACATTTATGGGGGGTGGTCAGGATCTCACCTGCTAGTCCCCCCCCCCCCAAAAAAAAAAAACATTCCACGTCAACACACATACTAGCTGTGTACTGAGGAGAGCATGTTCACCACTTTAATGGAAAAGAATCCTATATGCAAATCATTATATACATGCCCATAATATGTGTGTGTGTGTGTGAGAGAGAGAGAGAGAGAGAGAGGGACAGAGGGATTGTGTATCATGGGCCAGTGTTTATGCTCATGAGAACCACATGACTCAGTGGTGGAACATATATATATACCCTGCATAACATCCCAGGTTCAATCCCGGAAATCTCCAGGAAGATCTAGAAGAAAACAGTCTTCGAAACACTCAAGAGCCACTGCCAAAAAGGGAAGTAATTTCTGAGTTAGATGGACCAATGGTCTGTGGCCATACAAGGAAGTCTCCTATGTTCTCAAAGAGCTGTATCATATTCAGCTGTATGTGCACATAGCCCTTTCTCGTGAAAAGTGAGTTCATGGACACCCACACAGATTTTCTCATTAACACTGAATGTGTGGCTGCTGGGGAGTGTGGGAGCATGCAAAACTTTAGTACCCTAGTCAAGTAAGGGAGATAATATTATTCTGCTAGGGGGGCAGTGGTGCCATCTCAGCACAGTCCCTGTGCAGCAGAATGACCACACTTTGAAGTACAGAAACAGAAGAGCAACACAAGGCTTTGTAGTTCCTTGATAAGACTTTGGGGTGGGGTGTTGGCATTGCGCTTCAACTCGGAAAGGAGAAAGGTCCTTAAGTCATTCCATCTGCGTCTTTTTTCAGCTTCTCCACATACATAATTCACACCCATAACTCTTGAGATGGGACCAGTCTAAGAAATGGTGGCAGACCCAAAGAATCAGGCCACATTTGGGGGCCTAGGATGTAGGATAGCACCAACATTAGGCAGGTCATGTGGCAACAGTGAGAGTGACTAGGGGAATCAAGAGTAACAGATTGGCTGTTGCCCACCAGTTTCATTATTTCCAGCAGTAGGACCACTCCTGCCTGAGGATCATAAGAGATCCCACACAGCTGAAGGACAGGTGAAAATTGCAGAAGCAGCCTCTGCAAATTCCCACTTCCTACTTCAGTGGCAGGAAACTTTAGACCTGGGTATCAAATGCACCCCCCAATCCCCTGTCCAAGCCATGCCCTTCAATGTCCCTGCTCTGCACCCTATAGCAATCCTACTTGGCTGGAATGTATTCTTGAACTGTGATAATACCTCTTGCTTGCCTGAATGGAGAGTGGTGTGCATTTGATTTGTGGCCCTTGAACTGAGGAAGGTTCTCCATCTCTGTCCTATCTGATGTCCACCAATGTGGATTCTTGGCCCAGATGCCTTGCAGTTGCAAGCTGCCATCTTATCTTTTTCACTATATCAGCTTTCACCAACATAGTGACCTCCATGTTTTTTGAACAAAAACTCATTTCAGTCCCATCCATTATAGTCCTGGGAGTTGCAGTCCAAAACATCTGAAGTACACAAGGAGGGTGGAGGCTACTCTAGAGCAATGCTACAATGAGTGTTCCAGGGCATTTAATTCTAAATGACTACTCACAGCTGCCCACTGATATAGAAAGGGGAGCATGGGAGGCCAAAGGTCTTGTCAAATTTGTAGCTGGCAAAGCTCTCTAAGGGATTGTTGTTGTTGTTGTTGTTTTTATGTATTTATACCTTGCCTTTTTCCCTGACAGGACTCAATGCGACTTACAGATAAAGCATAGAAAAAACTATCATTAAAACAGCAATAGAATTAAAACAAGAGAGAGAGAGAGAGAGAGCTTAAAAGATAGGGATAATTACAATAGAAACAGCACAGCACCAGCCCTTTCATTCAAACAGTCAGTTCTTCAAAGCTTATTGCAACAAGAAAGTCTTCACCTCCTGGTAGAAGGACAGCAAGGAGGAAGCCAGTCTGGTTTCTTTAGGGAGGGAGTGACAAAGTCTAGGAGCAACCACCAAGAAGGCTCTCTCCCACGTCCCCACCAAGTGTTCCTGTGAGGGTGGAAGGACTGAGAGAAGGGCTTTCCCTGAAGATCTCAAAACCCAGGCAGGTTCATATGAGGGAATGCAGTCTTTCAGATAGTGAACGTGTGCTGCATTCCTGGTGCTGCTGGATTGAGGGGGTCTCTGGGTTGCCAAGAGGTGACTAACACGATAGAGGTAGGTGAAAGGGTTCTGAACGGACATGCAGTGGTACCTCGGGTTACAGACACTTCAGGTTACAGACTCCGCTAACTCAGAAATAGTACATCAGGTTAAGAACTTTGCTTCAGGATGAGAACAGAAATTGCACGGCGGCAGGAGGAGGCCCCATTAGCTAAAGTGGTACCTCATGTTAAGAACAGTTTCAGGTTAAGAATGGACCTCCAGAACGAATTAAGTCCTTAACCCGAGATACCACTGTAGCTGGTTGTTGTTTTTAAAGAAGTTGGCCCAATCATATTTTGTCTGGTCAGCACACCTTAGAGCAAGGATGGGGTACCTCAGGCCTGAGCATCGAGTGCAACCTTTGGAACTCTTCCCAAGGCCACATACCCTCCCTGGCCACATCCCTTACTGGCCCTGCTTTGAACAAGCCTTGGGTGTTTTTGTCTGACTGGAACGTGCCCTTGAACTCTCATAATGCTTCTTGCTTGCCTGAGGAACATGTGTACAAACTAACCGAACACAAAGGTAACATTTACATTTGTTGCCCCAACTAGTTTTGCCTCTGTCCCCAACTCCCACTGACATCTGGCCCCTAGAAGGTTGCTCAGAAGGGAATGTGGCCCTCATTCTGAAAAAGTTGTTCTGCAGTCCCAGAGAACTTATCAATATTTCTTTTAAGCCCATCATTGATATCCTGGGCAAGACCACTCCTTACATTGCTCTCTGGTGCTGTCTTTTCTTGTTTAATGAATTATTACCATAAATATCCCTAGTGGGATAAAATCGGAGGAAAATAAACTCTTCAGAGGAACAGAAGATGAAATGTCCTGCTTCTTTCCTGCTTCAGGCAGTGGGAAGGAGGAGATGGGGAGGGGAACGCAAGGCTCATATTAAGCCGAGAGGAAACAGGACATGCTTCAAGCCTGCTTAAACCTCCTCTCCACCCTCCACTCTATATTTTCTTAATTCAATTACTATCTTTGCCAGTCTGATGTGGGAGCAAGTAAGTTTCATCAGCTTGCTTTATTAAGAAATACATGGATGCTAGGGTAGTAGAATCAATTGAATTGCCACTTGGAGGAAGCCTAAGAGCAAAGCATGAGGTTGCTGTGGAAACGAGAGGCCATTAATTAGCCCTTATACAATATCATTGGGAAGAGAATCTCTTGGCATCGTTGCCCCATGCAGGGGCAAAGGGGACTATAGCAACTATAGCGTTGCCAAATAACAAGGCCAAAAAATATGAAGACCTGAACCCACAAATGTATTCATTTCATTTTCTCTGAGCTGCTTCCCATGAAAGCCCCTGAATGATTAACAATAAAGCAAGAGAAGGGCTGAGCATCTGCCTTACAAGCAGAAGGTCCCAGTTCAATCCCCAATGGCTTCTCCAGGCTATGAGGGACCTGCATCAGAAATCCTGGAGAGCCACTGTCCATCAGTGCAGACAATACTGAGCTATAAGGCAGCTTCCTAGGTTCTTAATATAAACATCAACAATTAAAACTTATTTTAAAATATATTTCAAAACCAATACAGATGCAGACTAGGATAAAGATATTCTCTTAAAAGGCCTATTGATAAAGGAATCTCTTTAGTAGGTGCCAGTTAACATAGGAAAACAGGCAATTGCCTTATACCAAGTCAGACTACTGGCCTATGTAGCTCAATATTATCAACACTGGCTGGCAGCAGCTCTCCAGGGTTTCAGGCAGGTAATCTTTTCCATCCCTATACGAAGAGCCCAAGTGTTGAGCTTCAGGCCTTCTGCATGCAAAGCAGGTGCTTTGTCACTGCACTGTGGCTCTTCCCTTAGCTTGGGTTTCAGGCCGGGGAAATTCTTCAATCTACCTGAAGATGCCAGGTACTGAACTCAGAATGTTCTGAATGCAAAACAACTACTCTAGCATGATATGTGGTTAATTGGAGCAGTAGAAACAAAGGAAGCTATTTTATACCACATCGGGCCTTTGGTCCATCTAAAGTCCATCAGTATTGTTTACATTGACTGGAAGGGCTCTCCAGGGTTTCAGGCAAAGGACATTGCCAACCCTACCTGAAGATGCTGGCTGTGCCACTGAACTATGGCTTTTCCCCATGTACTTGCTCCACTTGATTTCAGTGGGGCCCAATTTCAGCTAACCTAGCTCACATCCAACTTTTTCTAGGTAATGATTTTGCTGAAGATTGCCATACACCAACAGTATTTTTACTTAATTCAAAAATTCCCTCTGAAGTTGGTTTTCCAGGGAGACCACTAATTACTGACCCAGGATGAGTGTTATCAGCATAAATAGGAACCATTCCCAATGCAGGGACTAGGTAGAAAATGATTTTGTGTTTTTTTTTAAGGTTTAGTTTATTGGGACCTGTTTTTTAAGAGTTGGGGAGGGAGTGCAACTTATTTTCAACAGGATGTAAAGTGAGCACACATTGACTGATTTCCCTGATGCCTTCCATACTAGCCTAATTTCTAGTAATTCCCACATTCCCCAAACAATACTGTTTGCCAGTATTTTTGCAGCAGAAATTGCCACTCCAGACCACAAGTTCTTTCAAGGGTCACACTCCCCTAGTGCTTTTGCTGCTCTTCCTCCTTACAAGGAAAAAGAAAAAAGAAATATGTACCCACTGAGTGTCTGGCTGGGATTCTTCGATTGCTTTCATGGCCTGCTTGTGGGCTTCTCAAAAACATCCGAGTGGCTATTGTAAGGTGCAGGAGGCACAACTAGGCAGACCTTTGGTCTGATACAGATGGACTCTTCTTGTTTTCTTTTGCTTACTGCCTTCCTTGTGGGCTCCCTTGTGGGAATTATGTTGCTGGTCACTCTTGAAACCAAGATGCAGAGAAGGACGGGTCTTTGGTCTAAGCCAGAAGGGCTTTCATTAGGCACTTCTATAAGAATGTAAGAAGAGCCTTGTTGGGTGAAATCAAAGGCCTATCTAGTTCAGTGTTCTGCTCTCACAGTGGACTACCAGATGCCTGTGAGAAGCCTGACAGCAGGACCTGAACATGAGAGCACTCCCTTCACTGTAGTGCATTTTTGCAAGGCATAATGTGATTGACATCATGTTCCAGGATATGCTTTGAAAGAAGAGGCTTAACTCTGACAGTTAAGATGTTTTCTTTGCTGGTACCCACCTCTTTTCTTGAATTTATGCTTCTCTTTTCTACATGGAACACCTTTGCTTATTTTTATTTTAAATACATAGAGTAAATGTGACCTCGTGAGTCAGGGAGGCATTTATTATGCTTCCCCCCCCCCCCTGGAAAAAGACGTTCTCCCTTCCAACCTTAAACAATGTAGAAAGAGCAAAATAGAAAGAAAGAAACTAAGCATGAGTCAGCAATGTTATGCGGTGCCACAGAAAATAACAGTGTTTTTCTTTAAGAAAGGTCAAATTACTACGAACATCATTCCCAAATCTCAGGACGAAAATAGCATGAATATATCTGTTGCAGGTAAAACTAGATTTTTGAAACTTGCAAATTAAATTCTGGAAGAATCATTTAAAGGATTATGTTCTCAAACCGAAAATGTTCTGGGTATTCTTTTTAACAATTACAGCCATGAGTGGGAGGCAGTATTAGTCCTACCCAAAGGAGACCCATTGAAAATAATGGACATACCTAACTTTGGCCCATTAATTTGAGCAAGTCTACTCTGATTAGAACTTAGTTGGCTACTACTCAACATTTCCATTTAATTTTTTAAAAGAAAACATGAACTGCCCTAAAAAGTTCCAGAATGGCTCACAAACAAAGTTTTTCTTTCTTTCATTTTTTTGCTTTCATTTTTAATGCACTTCATTAATTGATACACCACTTTTCACAATCGTTCATAAAAACAACTAAGACAGTTTTTTAAATGGTACCTGCCTCCCAAAAAACCCAGCTAAATACAGTTTTTTTAAAAACAATACAGAGTAAACACCGAAGGCAAATGCCTTTTCATCCAGCTGGAAAAGCTTGTTGAAACAAACATGTCTTCAATTGTTTGCAGAAACTTCAAATATTGAATGCCTGTCGTATCTCAGCAGGTATGATGTTCCACATAACAGGGATAGTCACACTGCAAAAACCTGCTCTGAGTTACTTTGTAGAAGGCTTTTGATATTTTGATGCAAGGCTGGAAAACAAACCAAAACCACATCATTTTGTGTATTGCATTTAGAGCCTACCTGTTCTCCAAGTGGCTCAAGATGCATAGAAATAACAGAGTACTCTGTGTTTAAGAGAGAAAGAGGAGAGTGGAAAATAATTCGTCACACAGTAAACTGCAGTCTGCATAGGAAATTGGGAGGCTGTTCTTTCTAAATTCCCTTTTTCTTCTCCCCCACTATTGAGACACCCCTATATTCTTCCCACTACATTTAAAGCCGTAGCATTCCACTTTGAACAGTCCTACCTTCCCTAAAAAAACAAAAACAAACGGCAACCATTGGAACTGTAGTTCGTCAAGGATGCTGAAATTTGTTAGATCCCTGGGAAGAGATACTGAATATAAAACTACTTTGGGAACTGTAGCTCTCTGAGGATGATGCCTGTTTAAAGTCTGTTGAAATGTGCTGTTTAAATGATGGTACAGATGGGACCTGACACTCATTAGAGGGAAATCACCTTGTCAGACTCAGGGGGAGTGGGGACAATGAGGTTGAGGATCCAGCAAATACTCAGCATCCCTGAGACACACTCATCTAATTATGACCACATCCACCCCTGGGGAATGTTGAAGGCATGCAAAATATAAAAATAAGAGTGAGTACCTCAAGAATCACTACTGGAACCAGTGCTGGCTTACCCAGTGCTTTTTTTCTGGGGGTACGCATACCCCTAAACATTTTGTGAATCTAAGTTTGGCCTCATTGAGGGGCAGTATTTCAATATGAGTAGGAAAATGAGAGTACCGCTAAACATTTTTTTTTAGGGGAAAAAGCACTAGGTACAATATCCCACAAGGCAGCGGAAGTTTAGGATCAGAGTTTTCCTTCTAGATTGGCTACCTTCCAAGCTGATGAGCCCAATCTGCCCCTTATTTCCCTCTGCAGCAAGTCCATGGAAAACAGGGACACTTGGAGTATCTGCAATAACTTCTAGAGGGTCACAGATTCCTCATCTCTGATTTAGTAGTTTAGATCTCTGAGTGGGAGACTGATGGATGTACATTCTAGAGCACATAGAACAGGCACAGGCAAACTTGGCCCTCCAGATGTTTTGGGACTACTGTACAACTGCCATCATCCCTAGCTAACAGGACCAGTGGTCAGGGATAATGGGAGTTGTAGTCCCAAAACATCAGGAGGGCCAAGTTTGCCTATGCCTGACATAGAATTATAGAGTTAGAAGAGACTACAATAATCATCTAGTCCAATCTCCTGCAATGCAGGAATTATTATTTTTTTATTGGTTGGTATTGAACCCATGAACCTGAGATTAAGACTCATACTTTGCCAACTGAACTATCCATCATAGGTAATGCATGCCCATATATTTGTTGGGAATAGGGAACCCATGATCCTCCAGAAACTGTTGGATTACAACTACAGTGGTACCTCAGGTTACATACGCTTCAGGTTACAGACTCCGCTAACCCAGAAATAGTACCTCGGGTTAAGAACTTTGCTTCAGGATAAGAACAGAAATTGTGTGGCGGCGGCAGCGCAGCAGCAGTGGGAGGCCCCATTAGCTAAGTCGTGCTTCAGGTTAAGAACAGTTTCAGGTTAAGAACAGACCTCCGGAACGAATTAAGTACGTAACCAGAGGTACAACTGTATCACCATCCTTTATGACTGGCCAGAGCGAGCTAGAACTGATGGGAATTGTAGTCCAACAATATATAGAGATCCACAGGTTCCTCATCCCAGACATAAATTGACAAAAAAAGATCAGCAACAGACCTTCCTTTCCACAGCCGCTCCCATAACCACCTACAAATATAGTAAATATCTCTAAATACACTTGAAGTTTTATCGCTTCTTTAACCAGATACATATTAATATCAATTGTTCTATTAAAACAATTCTGTTCTTTTCTTTTTTTTAAAAAAAGAAGTGGCATCTAGTTCACAGTAGGCAGAGACCTCTTCTGTGTCTAATGGGTGGTAGCTAGTCAGTGACCCTTGCTGTAAGAATATGAAAGTTGTGAATCTAAGTTTGGCCTCAGTGACGGGCAGTATTTCAATTTGTGTAGGAAAATGAGAGTATCCCTAAACATTTTTTAAGGGAATAAAGCTCTGGGCTTACCCATGAGGCAAGGTGAAGCCATTGCCTCAGCATGCTGGGGTTTGGACTATTGGAAAGGATAGCAGATGCAGCTCCATGAGGAGGACCCTGTTTGCCACCTGCCTCCACCATCACCGACTTCCTCTCCTGACAGGTGCCTCTTCTTCTGTCCCTGCTTGATGCCCACCAGCTCATCCACTGATGCCGACTCCTCTTACCTCACCACCACCCCGTTGATCTACTTTTGACCTCCTTTTCCTCCCCTTTTTTCACCATCAGAGGTGGCAGGGGGAATTGTCACTGGGATAGGGGAGGTCTGTACAGTGGCGTAGCGTGGGTTGTCAGCACCCGGGGCAAGGCAAGTAATTTGCGCCCCCTAACCCTAACCCCCAGATGTTGTGGCCGGTGCGGCCGCCCCCCCCCCTGCACCCCCCATGCTACGCCACTGGGTCTGTAGCAGCAGGAGGAGGTGGAAGAGGAGTTGGAGTTGGCATCGGGGTGTCTGTGTGAGGAGGCAGCACTTTGCATTTTTGGCCAGCCTTGACTGTGAGATATATTATGGCAGGGGTCAGCCACCTTCTTCAGCCTTGGGCTGGTCCACTGTCCCTTAGACCATGTGGTGGGCCCAACTATATTTTGAAAAATAAAATGAACGAATTCCTATGCCCCACAAATAACCCAGAGATGCATTTTTAATAAAAGGACACATTCTACTCATGTAAAAACACGCTGAGTCCTGGACGATCCACAGGCTGGATTTAGAAGGCGATTGGGCTGCATCCGGCGCACAGGCCTTAGGTTGTCTACCCCTGTATTAAGGCATGGGTAGGCAAACTAAGGCCTGGAGGCCAGATCTAGCCCAATCGCCTTCTCAGTTCGGCCCACAGATGGTCCTGGAATCAGCATGTTTTTACATGAGTAGAATGTGTCCTTTTATTTAAAAGGCATCTCTGGGTTATTTGTGGGGCATAGGAATTCGTTCATTCCCCCCCCCCTCCGAAAAAAAATATAGTCTGCCCCCCCCCCCCCACAAGGTCTGAGGGAAAGTGGACCAGCCCCCTGCTGAAAAAGTTTGCTGACCCCTGTATTAAGGGGTGTATGGGGTGCTAGGGGAGAGGTAGTACCTCTGGTGGGGGGCATGTAATGCTTCTTCTGGGGCAGTTTGTCTACCTTTGGTCCCCACCCTGCCTTCATCTTTCACCTGTGGCTCCTGGGAGCTGTCAGCATGCAACAGTGGCCACCCACAAAAAAGCAGTTTCAACTGGCCAGCCAAACCATGTGAAGTCAGCTGATGGGTCTCAGATCATTGGTGGGTTAGGGGCTTCCCCATACGTGCCTAGACAGGCTCTGGCAGATGAGAACAATAGTGGGTCCAATGGTCAAGAAGGTGGTTTCTTCACATGCTGTAGAGGGATATAAGCAGCAGATTGGTCACATCAGCTTGGAAGGTAGCCAATCTAGGAGAAGGAAAACTCTGACCCGAAACTTCCACTACCTTGTGGGATATTTTCCGGAGAAGAAAAGGCTAAGAAGTAAGCCCTACAAAAATCAAGAGTGGAGTCCATAAGATGGTTGGATGGCAACATGTACACCTGCTTCTGGCAACTCCTGCAGCCCAGCTGGTGCTAAACTTACCCAGTGTTAGTCATACACAGAGCAGACATGATGAATTCAATGGAAAACTGTGACTTGCATACCCTCCAACATTCCACGAATGAAAATAGGGACATTCCTCACTCCCCACAACTGACTCTTCTCTCTTCCCCCATTTTTTGGTCTCCCCACCTGCAGACCACCCACAGACCACCACTACAGCAATGGGGCACAGCACACTCTCTCCATTGCCGTAAGAAAACCCCTTAATCTCAATTTTACTTTATTCTATGGTATATTTACAAAAAGCAAAGCACACACCAATAAATAAATTTTAGAAAGGCGCAAGATTAGACGTGGATGCACAAAGCATTAAAAACAAAAAAACTAGATTCCTTTTGCTCGCTCCACTCTCCTTTTCTTCCACCCCAGGGCCTGCGTGTCAGGGCTGGTGCCACCCACAAGCCTGGGCCTCAGTGTCAGCCGCCTCTCTTCCTCCTCACCTGCTCTCCAACAGGCACTACAAGCTGCCCAAGCAAAGTGGTGGCCATGGAGAGGCAACAGGATGCTCCTTCTCAGCCACCACCATCACCAGGACAAGCGCCAGCTCATCCTCCTGCCTGAGCTTAGTGGTGACAGCACTGGTGGGGTAAAGAAGGACATTCTGGGACTGTCCCTGGAAAATAAGGACAGTTGGAGGGTATGGACTTGCTTACACCCAGGGCTTATCCACACATACCATTTGCCTCACTTTTTTCCAGGCACAGGTCTGCACTTTAAAGTTCCATGTTTGAGCATGGGTTGTTTGTTTGTTTGTTTGTTTGTTTGCTTGTTTGTTTGTTTTGCCCCAAGCTTTCCTTGTGAAAACCCACTCTTTCATGTTCAGTCAGAACAAATATCAGTTCATGCTTTCCATGGATTGCTGTTTGTTCCAGTTCAGGTTTAAAGAGCGGTCAGGGCCTGGAAAGAGCAGAGGAATGGTAGGTGTGGATAAGCCTTCATTAATTTCATTGAGTCTACTCTGAGTACGAGTTAATTGGATATCACCCATTCCAATTCCAGTTTATTTGTATCTTTTCACAGCTAAATTCAATACAGATACAGGGGTACCTCGGGTTACATACACTTCAGGTTACATACACTTCAGGTTACAGACTCTGCTAACCCAGAAATAGTTCCTCGGGTTAAGAATTTTGCTTCAGGATGAGAACAGAAATTGTGCTCTGGTGGTGCAGCGGTAGCAGGAGGCCCCATTAGCTAAAGTGGTGCTTCAGGTTATGAACAGTTTCAGGTTAAGAACGGATCTCCGGAACGAATTAAGTACTTAACCCGAGATACCACTGTACAGATCCCAGTGTAATAGCCAAACAGAAATGCCTTCAAAATAAAAATTAACACTAGGATTTAGTAACAAATTTGCTACATAAAGTATGTGTGTTTAGAGGGATATACCCATAAAATGTGATTCCTTTTCTTTTCTTTGTGCACTGAATATTAGCTAAATGTGCAAAAGTAAGTAATTTTTGCATCTTTATTCATATATATCTACACACATACATGCTGGTTTCAGAGAAATTGGAATATAATTTAACAAATCATTCATAAACAAGAGAAAAAATCCATTTTCCTCTTGATGCTGTATAAAATCTGCAAAGAGAGTGGAGAGAATTATCAATATACTATACTGAGTAAAAAGCAGCTTAATCATGCTGGCCACATGACCTGGAAAAACTGTCTGCAGACAAACATCATCCCTTGCCCAGTAAAGCAAGATGAGCGCTGCAACCCCAGAGGCGTTCACGACGGGACTTTATTGTCAGGGGTCTATCTATCTATATAATGAGCAAAAAACATTTACATGTGTCAATAATATTTTGTTACCTTCTCAAAGAATGCTTTTATGATGGAATGTTGCAATGAGCATGCTTCTGTTCTATCTTCCCATACCTGCCCCTCAGTGCAGATACTTACACTCCTGGAATGAGCTGGTGGTGTCACTTCCTGCTTCATCCCAGTGTTGTGCTGTCAGCCTCTGGCTCTGAGCCCTTCCATTGTAACTGGAGTCAATAGCGGAGAATCTCCACCCCCATTCCCTCCTTTTCTAGTTGAGCTCGCCAATTCATATTTGAACCTGATAGAGCTGCAGGGCTCATGATACTGGAGCTGACCTCTGGCTTACATCACTACCATAAATTCTGACTGAAAGTATCCAGTAGTGTGTGGGGTGTTAGGGGAAGGGTAGTATCTGAGAAGGTAGCCCATCTAGGAGAAGGAAAACTCTGATCCTAAACCTGCAGCCATGCTGGGTGGCTTCCGACATATATAAAAACAAAAGAAAACATTAAACTAGGGCTGCTTTCGGATGTCTTCTAAATGTTACTTATCTCCTTGATATCTGATGGGAGGACATTCCAGAGTGGGTGCCACTGCCAAGAAGGCCCTCTGCCTGGTTCTCTGTAACTTCACTTCTCATAGTAAGGGAACCGCCAAAAGGCCCTTGGAGCTGGACCTCAATGCCCAGGCTGAATAATGGGGGTGAAGACGCATCTTCAGGTATACAGGACCTTCAGGTATACTTCTTTAATAGTTCCCTTCAAGAGCAAATACATACATAAGCGGTGTATGTATGGATAAACAGTAAGAGGAAATAATGAGAGGCCTCCAGCTGGCCATATTTACAAATTTGGGTATACATTCCTTGCAAAGTTCTGCCACTCCTTTGCATTTTCAGTCTTTCTAATTCAGCGACAAGGGACCTACGGCCCTCTATTTCTGACCAGACTTCAACTTCTTTCATACCAAATCATTGGCCAATAGCATACCCTCCAACATTTCTCCAATGAAAAAATGGACATCCTATTCCTTACCCTCCAACATTTCTTGGATAAAAATAGGGACGTCCTAAGGAAAAGTGGGGTATTCCGAGATCAAATCAGAAACTAGGATGGCTTCTGTAAATCCGGGACTGTCCATGGAAAACAGGGACACTTGGGGTACCTTCAATAACTTCTAGAGGGTCACAGGTTCCTCCTCTCTAATTTAGTAGTTTAAATCTCTGAGTGGAAAACTAGTGGATGTACATTCTAGAGCACATAGAACAGGCATAGGCAAACTTGGGCCTCTAGAAGTTTTGCGACTACAACTCCCATCATCCCTAGATAACAGGACCAGTGGTCAGGGATGATGGCAGTTGTAGTCCCAAAACATCTGGAGGACCAAGTTTGCCTATGCCTGACAAAGAATCATAGATTTATAGAGTTAGAAGAGACTACAAGAATCATCTAATCCAATCTCCTGCAATCCAGGATTTTTTAATTTTTTTTTATCAGTTGGTCTTGAACCCATGAACCTGAAATTAAGTCTCATACTTTACCAACTGAGCTATTCATTATAGGTAATGCATGCCCACATATATATTGGGAATAGGGAACCCATGATCCTCCAGAAACTGTTGGATTACAACTATCATCATCCCTTATGACTGCCCAGAGCCAGCTAGAACTGATGGGAATTTTAGTCCAACAACATTTAGAGATCTACAGGTTCCTCATCCCTGACATAAATGGGCAAAAAAAGGTCAGCAACAGACCTTCCTTTCCACAGTCTCCCCCATAACCACCTATAAATATAGTAAATATATCTAAATAAAGTTGAAGTTTTATCTCTTCTTTAACCAGATAGATATTAATATCAAATGTTCTATTAAAACATTCTGTACTTTTTTTAAAAAAAAGGAGGAAGTTGTGTCTAGTTCACAGTAGGCAGAGACTTCATCTGTCTAATGGGTGGTAGCTAGTCAGTGACCCTTGCTGTAAGAATATGAAAGTTGAGTGTAAATGAAATTTTGGTGGTTAATAATTGCAGCTGTCCAAAGCAGACACTGCCTAAGAAATAAGGCCTGATTTATGCCATTTCTTTTCCTTTTAACTAGGAGATGCCAGTGACCAAGATATTTCCTTCATACTTTGAGATGTGCTGATTGGTTTTCTCCTCTCTCTAGGAGAAAGTAGATATTCCATTATTCCCTGAAAATGGTTCATAGCCTTGTATGAATATGAGCTCCAGAACTTCAGTGAAGACGATGGTTCTTGTATATACTGGAGAAGCTGAAGGAAAGAAATAATCTGAAATGTATTTCCTTTTGATTATTTCCTTTCCCTCATTTTCCAGGTCAATGCAGCTGTGGTATGAGGATATATGTATGTTGTTGACCATTTTCAGAGACAATGGAGCATAGTCCCCTGGGTGAAGTCAAACCGCTGGAGAATCACAGCCCCTGCTGTGTCTGTAGAGACCAGTAACTCATAACTGCTGCTTCTTGCTTTGTCTTTGCTGCATTAGGAGTGCCAGAGTAACCTTTCAGGGAGAGGAGGGGCAAGTCTGGGCATGAAGGTCTTGGGCTGCCCAGAAGACAAAACCTCCTTTTTGGCCCCAGTCATCTTAGGGACTCCAGCCTGGATTTGTGTAGGGTTTTTCATCTCCCGAAGGTGTCCCACAAGGCAGAAGATATGCATTTCCCCTCAGGATTTACTTCCAAAGCCTTTCTCATGAATGAGTATTGCCGCAAGGCAGAAGAGCTTTCCTTCTCCAATATGTATGACCTTAATAAGATTGCATGAGGAATTCATTTTAATTTTCCATCAGTGGATTGAGTAAAAAGAAAAACCCGAACACAATGAGCAGAAAGCCAACAGCCAGCAGAACATTCCAAGAATCAAGGGTGGAGAACATTTTTCAGGCTTAGGGCCACATTACTTTGTGAAAAAGCTTCCAAGGACCACCTGCTATTAGCAGTGGGGACCAGAGACAAAGTGCGGATGGAGCAACTGATGAGACTCTCACTTTTGTAGAGTTGGCTACTTTCTATCTATTAAAAAATCGGATGTTTCTATGCACACACTCTCCATTCTCTGTTCAGGCAAGCAAGAGGTATCATACAGTTTATTGACATATTCCATCCAGGCAAAAAAGGAGGGATCAGAGAAGACCTGGTGGGAGGTGAAGCCTAGGGAAAGTGGTGTGGCCTAGGGAGAGTCCTAAGGGCAACATTTGGGGCCCAAGCCTGATGTCCCCCTTTCCACCACAAATGCCTTTGTGTGGAAGCTTGAACAAGTGACCACATCACTCAATAATCTAATAGGGAGGAACTGATACCCATTTTCTTGTTTTTGCAAGAAGTGGTAGAATATTTGGGAAGACATCTTTCCTTTCAGGTGTATCATGCAAAGGTGAGGTTTGAAACAACCCTTGCACTGCCAAAGACCACATAAGATCCAGCCTTTGGTATTTCTGATTAAAAAGCAACAACACCCACTCGACTATGCTTGTGTGAAGATATCACTGGCCTACTGGAACATCAGCAGAAGGGCACAGTGCATTGAAGGTCAAATAAGGGGAGGCTAGGAATTTAATTTAATTTTTGCAATTATGTGGTAATTACTATTTTATGTCCCCAGAAGGGAAGAAGGAGGAAGCTAAAGGGGATGGTGAAGGTTGCATAAGAAAACAATCAGTGCAAGAGTTTAGCAAAGTGAGGTTTAAATGCAGAACCTAAAATTAATTTATCTTATTTTTTGGAGGAGAGTAGTGGTGAAAGTGGTGGTTATGGAGAGACTTGCATATTTCACTTACTTGATTGGCATTTTGAGTTTTATACACATACAGATTAATAAATATCTACCAGTTTTCTCCTAAAGTCAATGTATTGTCCGATAAAGAGACCAAGAAGATACAAGAATAAATGTATCATTAGATGACAGGAGGTTATATGGTGGGGCGGGGAGAGAGAGAGAGAGAGAGAGAGAGAGACATTGTAGTTCTGAATTACATGCTCTGGCTTATGATGGGGAACCAATGCATTAGGAGTCCTGTTCTGAAGTCTGGACAGAAACTGTTGGTGGGTTTTTCATTTTCCTCGTCTCTATATTAACAGTGTGCCAATCCACGTGAATAAACACTGTGCGCACACATTCACACACACACACAAACACACACACACACAAATGCTTGTATGCATACTAACTATAATTGCTACTCTTGAATGATGTTTTCATTCAATTGCATCAATACAATGATACCTCTGGTTGTGAACAGGATCCGTTCTGGAGGCCCGTTCGCAACCTGAAAAGAACACAATCCGTCCCTGTGCAACAGCACATGTGCGGGTCATGATTCGCCGCTTCTGCGCATGCATGTGATGTCATTTTGCACGTCTGCGCATGTGTGAGCGGCGAAACCCAGAAGTAACCCTTTCTGGTACTTCCGGGTCGCCGCAGGACGCAACCTGAAAAAACGTATCATGAAGCAAACGCAACACGAGGTATGACAGTATTCTATGTGGTGTTTTCTCCATGTACAGATTATTATGAAAGCAATGATATCAGACTGGGCCTGTTGCACAGCTCAGGAGAACAGAGCTTTGATTTTGCCTCAGCAGCAATCAAACTGAGATCAAGCAGCAAGCAGCTGCATCCCAGTTGCTCACCCCGCCCACAACAGGGAGGTGCCTTTTCAGTGAAAGTAGCTCATTCTACTCAATAAGTCTTCCACTCAGATAGAGAGGAAACTACTTTTGTCTCACTGGAGCCTCTGTGATAGGTGAGTCAGGACATATTGACATTTTGGAAATGTCTTCTTCAATATCCTGAGAGTATCTGTTGCATCTTAGTAATGATGGTGCAGAAGCTGTTGAGGCACACAGCCGAAGGGTGATGTCTGTATGCCATTCCACTTCTGGTTTGAATTCCTTGACTTCATTTTCCTGAAGATTGGGAATCTGACTCCACATTCATGGCACACACCCCAATATAATATCATGAAAAAAAAGTGTGCAATGGCATCAAGGTTGCTATTTTTTGCAGTGTTTTATGAAAGTGTGTGAACTCAATGATGATAAAGAAATGGTAACTAGATGCAAATAGAGTGAAGGGACCCAACAGGTCTTGACATAATGGCAAACTGTACATACACCGATACATATTTCTTTTGCCTAAATGAACCAGAATTTGGAAAGAGTGAAACACAGGGCACAGACAACTGATAGAACCATCTGGGAATTTGACAAAGGAAATGTACCAAACCCTGGCAAATGTGCCACATGCAACCTGCTGAAACAACCTGGGATTTCCCTGGATGTGGTAAATGTTCTTAGTCATGAAGAAGAAAACTTGGTCTCGTCATCTGATTTTCTGCATCATATTCTTCTACTCAGTTTCCCTTTGGTTCTGATTTCTTTTTTGACCCTGACTCCTCCCGGTCCCATGTGCCACTGGTTTAAATAAATGCAGGACTTCATGGTAAAGAGACACAAAGGTTGTATTCAATGTTAGTCATTCTCAGAGTAGACCCATGTAAATTAATACACGTGACCAGCTTAGGTCCATTAATTCCAATGGAACTCTTCTGAATATAACTTAGCTGGCTAGAAACCCAATTCACTCATGTTCTGAACAAGAATGACAAAATTATAATGCCATCGCGATCTTTCCATCACTCTATTCCATTCAGGCATAAAAATATGACCAAATTAGGTCAGTTTGGGTCGACCCAAGATTTTACAGGATTGAGTTGAGATAACCATGAATTGCCCCAAGTGCCCATACAGAGCAATCAAGGGCTACCAAAAGGCAGGGCAGAAGGGTATTGGGTGGGGGAAAAGGGGAGGCAGGCAGCTTCAGCAGGGTTTGCTTGGTTAGCATGTTCCCTGCAGGGGACATACTCTGAAAATCATAGAATTATAGAATTGTAAAGTTGAAAAGGCACACCAAGGCTCATCTACTTCAACCACCTGCAGTTCAGGAATCTTCAATTTCTTATACATGGCAGTCTAAAATCTCAGCTCTTCTGTAAGCTCCTTATGCAGCCACACCGGTTTCCCTAGATGCCCCCCACTCTTCTTTCTTGTTGGAAATGTCTGCATTTGGGCCTTCCATATTTCTCACTTTAAAAACTCCCATTCTTCTTGGACTCCTTTCTTTTTAAGTATTTCTGACCATAGGATCTTACCTAGTAGCTCCTTAAGCTTTTTGAAACTGGTCTTCTTAAAGTCCAGAGGGCCTGTCTGACCACTCTCAGCTTTCCCTTCCCTTCCCTGTGTATCATGAAACCCAGGAGGACACAATCACTTCCTCCCAAGTTTCTGGGTACTTTCACTTTGTCCATCCGTTCCTCTCTGTTGGTGAGGACCGGGTCTAAGATCAAAGATCCTCTTGTTGCTTCTTCTACCTTCTGGGAAATGAAATGGTTGGTGACACAGTGGGGGAATTTGTTGGACTTTTAGCTTCAGATGGGCTTATGTACAGTTTAGGATATTTTGTCTGCTTCAAGTTGTCCAGTACTAAAAGACATATTTGCCTTGCTTCGGCTGTGTGCCTCAACAACTTCTGCATCATCATTACTAAGATGCAACAGATACTCTCAGGATATTGAAGACATTTCCAAAATGTCAATATGTCCCTAGTCCATGCTTTGGCCTCATAAGAGTATATTAGGTAACTACTATATCATACAGATCTCTGGAACACACCATCCAGTCCAGTAAGAGGAGAGTTTTCATATGAAATGTCTTGTTCTGGTCTGATGCCAGCTCAGCCACTTCAGGACCACAGAGTGAACAGCTTGCTAGAACAAAGACTGAGAAATACTTTTTTTATGCCTTTGCCCCTGGACTACCACTGCTGGGCTCCACCCAGTTTTGGATACTGTCAGATTTTTAAAGGGCTAACCCTCAGGATTGAAGATGGGCATGCTTTCTCTTCTCCATAGACTCCCACTTGACATGTCCCCTGCACTACTGGACCAGTGAGATCCTACAGGAGACATTGGGTTCTTAGAGGGAAGGCGCCTGTGAGATTCCTGGCTCTGACCCTATAGGCCCTGGTGATACAGGAGGTTCTTCTGGCAGCTAATATATGTCAGAACCCCAAACCTACTCTGGGACATGTCCAGATCCTAAACCAGAGATTCTGGAGACTCTGGCTCAGAGTCTTGATCACTGCTGGTCTCCGGAGTCATGACACATGACATTGAGTTCCCATTATCTGGCTTACCCTAGACTGCTGTCCATGGCTCAGTCTTGAAAAAGGCTGATCAAAGTATTCAAGTGGAAATACGTCAGTGATGTACAAATGTAAAAAAGGGACTGATGGAACCTTAAAGACCAGAAAGCATAGCATGTGCTTTCCTGGGTCAGAGCCTGTTTTCTTCCAGATGCATAAGATGTTATCTTCAATTGCCATGTGTGCACGTGCACACACACACACACACACACACAAACAGACAGACAGACAAACACACACACACACAGAGGGAGAGAGAGATGTACAAAGAGGAGGAACTGTCATTATCCAGAAAATCGAGAAGAACCAGCGATGTAAGAGAGAGGTGTGTCATGAGTCCTGTGTGGAGGTGAAATGAAAGCAAGCTCAAGTCAAAAGGAGAAAAGAGTCAATCATACTGGGTGTCACCCACTCCCAGGTGGTAAAGAACTGAAAAAGCAAGATGAATAGTGTACATAAACACCTAAAGAGGGACAATTGTGTTGTGTAGATAAGAACATTTAGTACATAAGACTTCAGTAATGAAAGAATTCAGTAAGGCTACCAATGGCTAATAGCCACAATGACACTTTTCTCCCTTGACAGCCAGACACTATGCCCCTGACTGCCAGTTGCTGAGTATCAGAAGTGGAAATAGTGATGTTTCATTCAAGTCCCACTTGTGGGCTTCCCATAGGATTCTGGCTGGCCACTGTGAAAATAGAATGTTGAACTGCATGAGCCTTTGGCCATGATCTGGCAGGACTCTTCTTATATTCTTAATATTAGAAACCTAATTCTCATTGGTGATTTGAAGTAGCCTTTGGGCAACTTGCCCTTGGAGGGAGGGGAGCTCAATTCTTGAGGAAGACAATCACCTTTTCATTGCTCATTCTTTCCCTGTCCTTCTGGATTGAATCCATACCACCACCCAAAGGAAGAATACAAGGTGAATGACAGTACATTCATCACACTCCTAGAATAATAGAATCATAGAACTGTAGAGTTGGAAAGGATGCCAAGGGTCATCCAATCCAACCCCCTGCAATGCAAAAATCTCAACTAAAGTATCCATGACAGATGACCATCCAACCTCTGCTTAAAAACCTCCAAGGAAGGAGAGTCCACAACCTCCTAAAGGAGTCTGTTCCACTGTAGAACAGCTCTTACCATCAGAAAGTTCTTTTGACATAAATACAGTAAGAATCAGACCAGTCTACAGAACAAGGATAATAAAAACCAAGAGAAAAAATAGAAGAGAGAGAGAAAGAAAATACCTGTAAGACCCTTTACCATATTTATATCATATATATCCTGTGTTTTATCCACATGTAGACATTCCCATCTCCCACCTGGGAGCCTACGTCTTCTCCCAGTTTTTCACACTGGGAGACCCTTTCTACCCTGCCTTTCATGCAGGGACCCCTCTCTTCCAACTGTCCCCTTCCTGTCCTCAATCCAAGATAAAGGACTTCTCCCTCCCCACACCCCCAAAGCTTTTTCTAAATGTTTCCAATACAGATTAATAAAAATACAAAGAGAAAACAAGAAAAATAGAAAAGAAAAAGAGAGAACCAACAGAACCAATCCATCTTTACATTTTATACATTTTAGAAATCAATTTTTCATTATTCTCAAGCAGCCCCATTTCAAAATCAGATCATTGTTCCATAAAACCATTTAAATAGTTCTTAAATAGTTCATTTACTTGATGATACAGAAACCAACCTGACTACAGTCTTGTTTTTTCTAATTTTTAAAGTTTATATCCACTTTCAGTACAACTTAATATATCTCTGTAAGTCTCCCAGTACTCTTTCATAATTATTTCTTTTTGAGCACAAGCTTCTATGGGGGAAAACCACAATGGCATTTTTCATTCAAGTAGGTTTTTATACCTGGCCCATACTCCGAACAAACTTCTCATTACACAATTATTTGAAAAGCATTTATGGACCTTTACTGTTTTTCATGCCACAGGTAAGCATTCCCAGTGCTCTTTTTCTAGAAAAAGAGGTGGTGGAACTCACCATGAATACCTCCCTTGCTCTCTTATTATGGCAATGGTGCCCACCTGAGAAGTGCCAGAACTGAGTTACTGTTAGTTCCAACAAAAAAGCCATACATGCCATCCATATCTTCTGCCATAAACTTCCAGATCCAACAATCTAGCATTTTTTACTATCATCCATTCCTTTATCCATGTCAAGCAGGCTGCTTAATAATATAATTTTAGTTTTGGAAGTGAGAATCCTCCTCTTTCTTTAGCATCTGTTAATATTTTAAATTTAATCCTTGGTTTCTTCCTTTGCCAAATAAACTTTGACAATTCTTTTTGCCATCATTTGAAATACCCAGGATTACATATTATCAGCATAGTTTGGAACAAAAACATCTTAGGCAGTACATCCCCCCCCCCTTTACCAACGTTTTAGTTTTATCATTAAATAAAAACCTGCTAAAGTGTCAAACTGCTTTATTGTCTCAAACACATTCACCACATTTTCCAATGGGTTTTCAACAAATAAAACTACATCATCTGCAAATGTCCTTAGTTTATAAGTTTGTTGTCCCACTTTGATACTTTGTATCTCATTACTTTCCTTGAATATGTGGAGATGTAACACTTCTAACACTAAGATGAACAATAATGGTGACAGTGGGCAACCTTGTCTTGTTCCTTTTGATATAATACATTTTCTGTCAAAATCCCATTTACTATAATATTGGCATATTGCTTTGTGTATATCACATTCATCCCTCTTGAAAACACATTCCAAAATCCCATTATATCCATAAGCTTCCTCATAATGCTCCAGAAACATTATCAAATGCTTTTTCAACATCTAGAAAAACCACGGCTGTTTGTCACTAAATTTTTCAAAATATTCAATAGCAATTCAACACTGTTCTTACATTATCTCTCAGTTGTTTTAAGCATAAAATCCCTGTTTGATCTTTATGTATTAAATTTATCAGCACTGCTTTAAGTCTCCTTGCCAATATTGCTGCAAAATTTTATAATCACTGTTAAGTCAAGAAATAGGCCTCTCTTAATGTCGCAAGGTAAAAATTAATATTAATTGCTACATTCAGTTTGCCTTTGCCTTCACCCTTAGCTGTCATGTGGCCATGAAGAAACATGGACCACAGTTTGGAAACATTTATCCAACCTTATTGTTGATAGAGTGAGATTAGGAATGGGGGCACCAGGGCTTAAATCACCACTCAGGCATAATGTTGACTGGGTGACAGTCATCCAAGCATTAGCTTTCAGCCCAACCACCTTGCATTGTTGCTATGATGTTGAAATCCAGTGGATGGCTTGTATACTACCATGTGTTCCTTGGAGGAAGATTGGGATAAAACTTTAAGCAGGAGCACCTTTTTTTGGCCAGCAACTGCTCCCTTGTAGCAAAAATCTCAAACAGAAAATAATATATCAGGTTTGGAATAAAAGCATACCAGTGAACCCAGGATCGCAACAAAATGGACCCTCTTTATGACATTGAAGTACATTTCCTGCTACTCTCCATATGCATTCCCACACTTTCAGTGGTATACATGAATGCAGAATTTGAGATGGGAATATTTATTTTGAGTGTGTTGGGAGGGAGATTTAATACCAAGCAGTTAGTTTGATGGTTGAATAGATGGTTAGGGGTACAAGCCTCAGTGCTCAAAGGGGAAGGAACTGTTGAGGGTTATGAATTTTATAGCTTTTTACACTTGTTTGGTTTCCTCATTTTATAATGCCTCATGTTAGTTAAGAATTAGATAATGGATCTCTCTCTCTCACTCTCTCTCTCACACACATTTGCTATTCCAGGCAGAACTGTTTTATTCACCCATTAAAAGAAATCTGAAGAAGGCAACGGAGGTACAAGCTTTCATTGCCTCCTGCAAGTTATCCTGGGGAGGCAAGGTTCCAATTTTCAGGCATATGACACAGTGAGATAAGCTGCAACAATAGAAAAGCAAACAATGCAACTCCAGCCTCTGGGTGTCTGGAAGTCATGATTCCAATGTATTCACACTTTGCTGCCAAATTCGGGGAGTGAAACTGAATTTTGTTTTCCCAGAAGCCAAAATGTATGATGCTTGGAGTTACAAAACTCCCTGCTCTCACCTTCCCAGGAGCCCAGCTTCTATCCCAAAAGGAATTGCCTAGCAAAAGGTGCTTCGTGATCTCTGACACACTATTTACAAGCTTTCTGTTGCCCTCAGGTCCTGGCATTTGCCCCCACCTAACAACACTCCAAGACTGGCCATGTTTTTTCATTCTTTATTTTTGTAACCTACATATTTGTTTTGAAATGGAAAGAAAGGAGTTTGATGGTACTTTGAGACTGACTTGTTTAAAAGATTTTTCCCCCTTTTATAAAATGGTACAAGCTTCAATTAATTATTTTTCTACCCCACGTTTCTTCCAAGGAGTTCAAGTGGCATACAGAGTTCTCCCCCTCCCTCCATATTTTATCCTCACATGAAGCATGTGAGGTAGGCCTGGGATTACCTACCCCTGCTTCAGATCAGGGGTAAGGAACTTGGGACCCACCAGATATTGCTAACCTCCAGGTCCCATTAGCCTCAGGCACATGTCCAGTGGTCAGGGATGATGATAGCTGTAGTTCATAAACATCTCACACTTTTAACATCCCTGCTTTAGATGAATAGATTAAAGAAATGAATTCTATGAAGAGCGTATGATGACTAACATAAATAATACATTTTACATCCTCACTAATAGCAGTTCTATTTGAAATCCCCATTGCTAAGTAATGGTTTAAAAGACATTAGCACGTAAACAGGGGAAAGAAAATGGTGGGATCACCACCACTCTTGTTCTTTAATTTTCACAGAATGGGTTAGAACCAGAAGGTGGAGGGGGTGACATTCAAAAAAAAAACCTTGGAAATAGGTTTTACTTCTGATATTACCTCAGTGTTCTATTAGCAAATATGAGAATCCCAGAAATGATTTTTTCTGTGCATGCCCTTAAACTGTGTAATTAAGATAACACATGATAAAAATCAGCTGCACATTTGGGAAAGGAAGAAAAAGAGAGAGAACTCCGTGACTTGTACTTTTCTGAATATGCCTCATTGAGATTGTGCCTTTGAGGTCAGAACATGGCTGCAGAGGGGGATGAAGGAAACTGCTATGCTGATAACACTGTATAATGAGGTGAACCATAGGTTGCACCAAGTACTCCGAGAATAAAATAGAAGGTGGAGAGAAAAAACCAATCAGAATATTGCAAAGCCTCATGGAAAATTCCTAAAGAACTACCGGTATATACTTCCATAGATTTTAAGTAAGTCATGACCAACCAGGATGTATAATTATTCTTTTTTTCAGATTTGACCAGATTTGAACATTAAAGGGAGCATTGCTATTGGGATTTATTTTATTCCAAAGTTATTGTTTTCCCAACTCAGGTTCCTCACCTATCAGATGCCTTTCTTGCTTTTGATCTCTGCTTTAATTACCCAATTGAAGGTGGGAAAGGAAAGGAAAGGAAAGCCGCCTATGTGGTGTGAATCTGAACATCCAGCAAAAACCAACCACCAAATGATGTGTGGACCCAAACACTGTCCAATGCCCTGTCTCATTATGACTTTATGGGATACCATGTAAATACCGCACAAAATGTCCAGTATGTCTCCAGTGATGCCTATCCAAATTTCCCCCCCTGTTGGGTAAGTGGCAGGAAAACTGTTTCAGCTTGAGGTTCATATTCTCCCATGGCCAGATTGCCAGTGATGGCAGGGGACATAGACCAAAGTGATCAATTGATGTGGCTCTTATTTTTGTACTGCATAAATTGAAGGTTTACACACACATACACACCTCCATCAATGACGAGCAAGATGCATCAGATCAAGGACACATTCCATTCACGCAAAAACATTCAAGGAGGAAAAGAGAAGGGTTGGTGAGAAATAGATTACTGCAACACATTATTCATGGTGCTGCCTCTGAAGACAGTTTGGAATCCAGCTGGGGCAGAGCATCCAGGTGGCTCACCGGAGCAAGACAGTTTGAGCATATAATGCCAATACTTGCTAGACTGCACTGGCTGCCATTTCAAAGGGCTGGTTTTGACCCATAGAACTTAAACAGCTCAGGACTGCAATAACTCAATGACTGCCTCTCCTCACATGATTGAACATGGACCCGGCAAATCACCCTCTGAAGCCATTCTTCATGTGCATCCTCTATGAAAGGTCCAGAAGTTGGCAATATGAAAACAGGCCCTTTCTGTGGTGGCTCCCCATTTGTGGAATGCTTTCCATAAGGAAGCTCACCTGGCACCTTCATTGAATATCTTTATGCACCAGTGAAAAATATTCTTCTCCCAGGCCTTTGTCTAATTAAATAATCTATGGCCTTTTAAACTGGGGAAGGGGATCATTGTTTTGTTTTTCACAACGTTACATATTTTTATGTTTTTATATTGTAAACCACCCTGTGGTCCTTACATGAAGGGTGGTAATTGGTGAGAAGCATGGTTAGGAAGAGTCTTGAGGAAAAGATAGCAGGGCATAGAGGGCTGCATTTGGCCCTAGGTCTGAGGTCTGGAAGGGAGAATGAAATTCCTGTGTTTAACTTCTACTTCATTTTCCTTAAAACAAACCAAAACAACCAAGCATTTTTACTGCAGTAATAGTTCCACTGAATACACAATGATCCAATATTTTAAAGAGAAAGAACAGAGCATAATAGAAATTATAGTTTCCTTATGAAACTTTGGGTTCTCTTTGTGGGGGAGGGGATGTGCAAAGGACCATTTTTTCATGGCAAACAACAGGTAAGACAAAATATCACTCAGAGGTTTCACAATAAAACATTTCAGGAAAGAGAAACATGCATCATGATACCCTGACCCAGTTGTGGGCACCCAAGAGTGTGCTGGCTAACCTCAATAGGAAATCAGAACCATGGACAGATCATGTTTGGAACTACCGTATTTTTTGTTCTATAAGACTCACTTTTTCCCTCCTAAAAAGTAAGGGGAAATGTGTGTGCGTCTTATGGAGCGAATGCAGGCTGCGCAGCTATCCCAGAAGCCAGAACAGCAAGAGGGATCGCTGCTTTCACTGCGCAGTGATCCCTCTTTCTGTTCTGACTTCTGAGATTCAGAATATTTTTCTTCTTGTTTTTCTCGTCCAAAAACTAGGTGCGTCTTATGGTCTGGTGCGTCTTATAGAGTGAAAAATACGGTAGTTACAAGTTCAGGCTGGGCGTGAACCAAATAAAAGAAAAGGCACCTTGGATTATTGCTCCAGTAATTAGTTGGAAGCCAACTGTGAGCCTAGCATGGAACCTGTGCTGGACACTGATTACCATTATCCCCAGCTAGCATGATCTATGGAATGATGGGAGTTGTAGTCCAACAACATCAAGAAGGCAACAGGCTGCTCACATTTAGAGACTCTTGAAGTAAGGTAGATAACTCGAGCTCCACTGCTTGGACAGCTTGGACATAAAGGGGGCTGCCCCTAAACATGTCAAAACAGTGGGAGCCTGTTATTTCCATGCTGCCTGTGGTTCTGAGGGGCTTTCTCTCTGAGTCACAGAAGGTAGGCAGAACAATTCCTCAGGTACAGAGGATGGAGACATCAGTAGTCTCTGGGGCCCCTTTTTTGTGGGAGTCTTTGGGGCTTTCTCCTGGGAAGGTTTCCAAACCAGCATCCATGAAATTGTCCTCTTTGCCATCTTCCATGAAACTGGATGCCTTATCTGCTAGCAGGAGATCTGAATCCTGAGGCATGACACATGATGAAGGTTGCAGTGTACAGCTAGGGTTGAAGAAGCAGCAGAAACTGGGAAGAAAGAAAAGAAAAATGGTTCTAAACCAGCTACTCCCAACTGGTGGGGGGCAGGGGGATGGCAGGGGTAGCAACCATGCTGACAAAAGCACATTTTCCTTCAAAGACCAATAGTTAATTTTTCATCCTAGCATTTTTTAAATTGCTACCCTACTCTGAAACATTACTAATTAATCCCTGAACCTTTAATCAAGGCCAAATGTAATCCCATTCATCTGACTTTTACTCTTAAATGTGTTTCATTTTCTGCAAAGGGGTAGCAATGACAATGAAATAATCTATGAAGTCTGGAATGGAGACAACATCTACGAGGACGTTTATTTGCTTTTCATTTACAAGGAGCCCCTGACCTCAATTTCATTTCTTATTTTTATTGGTTCCTTTCATTGTTTCAAAGTACATCTTCAGAGTCCCTTAATGGAAGGAGATTTCCTTCACTTCTGATTAGCGTTTCATCATAGTTATTGTTATTATGTACTGCTATTCCATTCAATGCATTTTAAAAGTGAACGGTACATTGTAACAATGTTACAGGAGGGGGATCCTTTCGCAGCTCCAGAGCCGAATTGCCTCATGAGCAACCTTTTAGGGGCCATGTGCCAGTGATGAGAAGGGCCACAGAGAAAAAAGTGAGTGGAACACTGGATGTGACTCTTTCCTATGTACAAGAGGCTATATTCCAACACCACATTTCTCCAACACATTTCAGCCAGGCAAAATTACTTGAGGAGAACACACAGCAGGTCAGTTGGGTATATCCTGGGGAAGAGGCAGGGCTGACATGTTGGCCTTCTATGATCAGGAAGTTGCTGGTACAGTGGTGCCCTGCAACACGAATGCCTCGCAAGACAGAAAAGCCGCTAGATGAAAGGGTTTTCCGTTTTTCAATGCGCTTCGCAGAACGAATTTCTCTATGGGCTTGCTTCGCAAGACGAAAATGTCTTGCGATTCTTGCAAATTTTTTTCGCTCCCCACCCCCTTTTTCTAAGGCACTAAGCTGCTAATAGCCTTTTAGCAGCTAATCCACTAATCCCTTAAGCCTTTAATAGCCGCTAGTAGCCGCTAATAGCCGCTAAACCGTTAATAGCACTAATCCACTAATCCGCTAATAGGGTTGCTTCGCAAGACGAAAAAACCGCTAGATGAAGAGACTCATGGAACGGATTCTTTTCGTCTTGCGAGGCACCACTGTACTGAAGAGCATTTCTGTTTGAATCAACGTTAAAATCCTTGAAAGTTAGGGTTGCTAAGGTACAAAAGGGCCTAGTGCCTTGTGTGTGTCTGTGTGTAGAACCAATATTTCTGTGATTCTGGTATGTACGATTCAGAAAACTCAAATCATTGGTGAAAAAGCAGGCATTTATCCATGACCACCTCTTTAATGCATTTCTGGAATGCTTATCAGTTCCCAGACTGACCTGTCAGCGTGTACAGGACACTTAGCAGAGGAAGATTGGCATGGGAAGCATTATGCATTACATGGACTATCAACCTAACCAATGTTGTATTCTCCTTTTTTTTTTTTTTTTTAAGGCACAGGAGTCTCAGAGAGTCCATAAATGGAATTTGTTTTGAGAGGCAGACAATCACTGCATGTATCTATAGGTTGCATCCAATTAAGTTCTACTCAGAGTAGACCTATAGAAATTAACATAACTAATCTAGTTCACCAATTTCAATGAAATTGAAAGTACAATTTACATTGAATACAGCCTTTTAAAGTGTACACCTAGCCTTTCTTCCTTCATGGAACTCAAGATAGTGCAAATGGGGGTTCCCAAGTGGACTCTCTTCCAGGTTCTGACTAGACCCAGCCCTGCTTAGCTTCAACAAGGTGCATGAGAGCCATACATGGCTTTATTTTTTGTGACGGGGGTCTCAGGCTGAAACCCCACACCAACTTACTCAGGAGTATGCCCAACTGAACTCAGTAGGACTTACAAGTCCTGAACAGGTGTGCGCTGCTTGTCAAGTTATTTTTCAAGGTCAGTCGACACCTGAGACTTCTTGACTTTGAAGAATGAGTGATACCCCCAAATTGCCCAGGTCTTATCAGTCTCCCACAGCAGAGCTTCTCAGCTGTGTCACCCATCCATCTAGGGAAATGACTGAAATCCTGTTGGTGCTCGCTTGGCCCAGGAAGATGGTCAAGGACACATACATTTCTGTCTTCACACATCCCAAGATTCTAACTGATACTTTGGGTCCAGCAGCAGTGAAACATATCTTATCTGATAGTGGCAGACTTGTTTTTGAGAAACCTTTGCTGGGTCGTAGTAATCACAGCACCCTTTTCTAAGTGCTCACAGACCGACTGTTTAATTATCTATTCTAGGATCTTTCCTGGTATCAACTTCAAACTCACCAGTTGGTAATTACCTGGTCTCCCCTCCCCTTTTGAAGATGGGGACAACATTTATCTGCAGTGACTTTACCTCTTCTCTAAGAATTCCCAAAGACTATAGACAGAGACTCTGAAATTACATTCACAAGCTCCTTTAGTACCCTTGGTGCAACTCAAAAGGCCCCGGAGATTTGAAATAATTTAAAGTAGCTAAGTGTTCCCTTACCTCCTCTCTTCCTACCTTGGGCTGCAATTCCCTCTTTGCATCATTTATTCTGTTATCAACAGGTTGGGCACTGTTTTCCTCATCCAAGGATGTTATTCCAAAATGAGTGCTGCGGAATCAATGTGTTCATTTCTTGAACTTGGTGATTGACATCTTTTTAAATGGGGACCAAACACCCCCAAATCTGATACTGCTTGAGTATTTCTCCTCTAGCCTATTTACACTGGGGAGTTAGTTAATTGCAGAAAGCAATGATGGCTCTCACATCATGTAACACTTGGGATGGACTACATCTCAGGGGCAGAGTATCTGCTTTATATGCAGAAAGTTCCAGGTTCAATCCCTGGATCTCCAAGCAGGGCTGGGAGAGACCCCTGCCTGAAATCCTGTGGAACTACTGCCAGTCAGTGTAGGCAATTTCTAGTCTGATGGAGAAACGGTATGACTCAGTATATGATAACTTCCTATGTTCCTAACACTTAATGTGTTCCTCTCCCTTAAAATGCTGCTGAAGAAAGTTAAACCAGATAAAGCATACACCACCCTTTGATTCCTCTTCACCTAGAATTCATTATCTCCTCTTTTCTACTTGTCACAACAAAGTGTCTTCCCAGCAATTTATCATGTTTGTGCTCATTTGTTTCCCCTCAGAATGTCTTTGAGCCACAAGACTCCATGACCTCTGGCGATGAAAAGGGACAGTACACACTTCTAGCCTGGTATTATGCACCACCAGAGACAAATTGGTTTACACATGTGTGTGTGTCTGGGGTGATGGGTAGAGAGCAGAAAAGAAGTGATGTCAGCTGAAATATCTGCTGCCCAAGTTTGATTATCTTTGAAACTGGAAGAGATGATAAGACTAAAGTGAGCCTGTAGGTTGCACTCTTTAATAGATGCACAGTCTCAGAGACTCCATCATTAGTTTATTATTAAGGACCATGACTATTGGTTAGTAGTTCTCAAGTCTAGGAACTTTACTCTCTGTTGGAGCAAAAGCATAATTTGCAGGGTGCTCCTGCATCTAGCTCTGTTGCTAGATGTGCAGGTATCCTTGGTGGCTAGGAGTGCCTTTCACCAGCTTCTGTTGGTATTTGAACAAGATATTTTGCTTGATTAGGTAAATGCTAGCATATGAATCTTAAACTGTCAGACAAATTAAGATAAGCAGCTCCACCTCCTTTGGGCTATATTTATCCTCTCCTCTTCTGCTAATCAGCATGGAGGATCATCCTCCACTATGTTGAGGATCAGAAGCAAAGCTGTGGTGTGAGGAAGAAATACTAGTAGATAAGATCCTCCCCACCCCACCCTGTTCCTTGGCACCCTGCACAAAAGTAGCCCTCCAGGCCATTCAAATTTTGCTCTTGTGTACTAGACCATGTCCGGGATTGATCTGGTAATGCTTGCCGTTCTCTCCAGAGACAGGAACCCAATAGCTCCCCTTGCATAGTCATGGGGTGCAGATCCTCTGAAACACAGAACTATCCTACTTTCCCCACATGACCTTGTAGCACATCCTCAGATGATGCTGTGAGATCTTTTCAAATCATTCAATTGCCTGGTTACCAGATTAGCACTGATGACAAACTTTTGATGACAGGCCAGCTGCTTTGCCCAGCTCCATAAATGCTACATTTTCCTTTCCCTCCTCACTGGCCTCTAGTTTTTCTCTCCCCCTCTACTATGGCTTCCTTCCTCCCACCCCTTTAGCTGTTCAAAGCACTCATGGTGTGCTCCTTGCCCAAGGTCCTACATTTATTCCGATGCCACAGAATTGGATTCCGATGCCATAGAATTGGATTCGTTAAGTGAAATAAATGATTTCATTCTGCAGATGACTTGGTGTGGTAAAACAATGAACTTTGCTTTATGCAAACACCATTCAGTACTAACAGAAATTATACTATCAGGTTCAAGACAGTGCCATTCATTTTAGATTAGATTTGGTACTAATTTCTCTACACTCCATGACCCCTTATCATTTACAGACTATGGGCTGAAAAGTAGGGCTATTCTGAATGTTTATAGATACCAGATTTGAGTAATGATTTTTTCCAGTCTGACATGTTTAAGAAGGATATTGACAAGAGAAGGATAACCAAGATGATCAAAGGGTCTGGAAACCAAGTCTTATGAGGAACAGTTGAGAAAGCCGAGTATGCATAGCCTGGAGAAAAGAAGACCGAGTGGTGATATGATAGCTATCTTAAAATATCTAAAATGATATCACATGGAAGATGGATCAAAATTGTTTTCTCCGGTTCCAGGGGGTGGGGAGGAGCCCAATCAATGGATTCATATTACAAGAAAGGAGATTTCGTCTAAACAGTAGGAAGAACCATTTTATATATAATATTTTATTCTTTTTTCCATATAGAAAATTACATCTGTTATTCAACAATTATATTCCAATTCAACAAAATTAGTGACTTCCCGCTAACCCAACATTGATGTTTATAACCCAGATTACATACAATTGCATTTTATCTAATTTCATCCACTCTAACATGTTTCTTAATATATTCTGCCATTTTCTTACACTTCAAACCCTACTGTGGTCTCCACATATGGGAAATAACATTTTTATATATACTAGAAATGGTTTCCAGTCTTTTTTAAAAGATTCTAAATTTGTATCTTTTATCAGTGCCATCAATTTTGCCTCTCTATGTATTCCAAGATTTTCATCAACCATTCTGCCTTTGAGGGTGTTCTCTCTTCCTTCCATTTCTGTGCATAGAGAATTTTTGCCGCTGTAGTCACATACATAAATACCACTGATGCTTTCTTTGGGATTCATTGTCCAGTAGGAAGGATTCTGGCCTCTTGGGAAAAATCGCTTTATTCCCCCTCCTTAATTTCATCATATATCATGCCCCAAAGGCCTTTGTCTTCCTGCAGGTCCACCACATAAGATAGAATGAACCCTCATTGACCTTACATCTTCAGCACTTGTCTGATACATTTTTGTACATTTGAGCTAGCTTTTTGGGAGTAAAACAATGATTCTGTTAATGCATAGCAAACATTCAGGGTGACCAGGCTGTTTTGGTGACTCATGGGCAGAAATTCTTTTATTTTAGTAATTCACTCTCAATGAAACTGTTGCTCTTCTGGGCAGCCTGTGGTCCTCTATACATAGCAGGACTACAATGTATGTCACTCCTGGGGGCTGTTGAAGCCTGCCCCCTTAAAAATGAGTCCACTATGCAGGACTTTCTTTGGGAATTAAACTTTAGTTCCCATTTACAGAGTTATGCAGAAGAGAGCCTGGGTCGTTTTGTTGTAAGCCAACCACAGTTTGACTCTTTAATTAGTTCCCCTTTTCTCCTATAAAAATTACGCAAGACGTTCTCTGTTTAAAGTTTAAATAAAAAAAAACTTTTACTCAGTGTACTTGCACTTGTTAGATTAAAAATATACAAGGCAGGTGCTATTTCTGTTGCTGGTACATCTTACATTGGCTTGTCTCTAAGACAAATACTGTTGCAGATTGACTATCTCTGAGGCACAACAGAAAATACCTGCTGCTCTCACACAAAAGATTGTTAATAACTGCCACTGCTGTGCCAATGGACATAACTGCCTCACATGTAGGACAGCACAGAGTTCTATAGCCTTTGTGAGCACTAACCCTTTAGCTAATATTTTGAATGTTTTCATGCCACACTTTCTCTGCACATTAACTGCCATTATTTTTGTGATAGCCACCATTTTCCCAATTCACAAAGTCTCAAGGTGATGACTCCTTAGTCCAGGGTTCTGACTCCTTAGTGTGCTGGCCCCGGGGGTAACCCATGAAGCACAGTCCAGGACCGGTCCAAAATCTGAAGGTTCCGCTGGGAGTCAGTCCAACAGGGTCAAGGCAGGACACGAGGCAGGAAACCAGGCAAGGACAGGTTCAGGATCTCAGGCAGGATCTAGCATACAACAATGTTGATTCCGCAACCTGGGGTGGGGTCCGACAGCCTTTTATCTTTGTCGGGGTAGTGGCTGGTCCTGACCCCCTGGCAACTCACCTCCCTGTTTCACCCGAAGAAGAGCACTCCTCCTGTGAGTACTCAGGTTTCTCCTTCTCTCAGACCTTAGTCTCTGCAGCTTGGGAGATGTTGGTGGGTTACTAGACCCAGGGGCTGCCTCAGCCTCCCCTGACCAAACAGGTAGTGGAGCAGCTGTAAGTGATGGCCCAGCTGAAGGCAGCAAGGTAACCCCAGCATCTGGAGCCAGGGCAGGATCAGGCCCGTGACTCAGCCCAGCTGGTGTTTGCTGCAGGGGAACCTGTGCAGACTGGGACTCTTCAGGATTAGGCCCCAGACTTGGTTCAGATGATGCGTGAGGCAAAGGATCCAGTGCGGACTGAGTCTCCTCTGGTTCCGAGTCTGAGCCCGAGTCCCAGGCCATCACACTTAGTTCCATAACTCAGTGATATAGAGCATCTGCTTTTCATGAAGAACATCCCAGTTTCAATCCCCAGCATCTCCAGGTATGGCTGGAAATCTCTCTTGTCTGAAAGCCTGGACAGCCACTGCCTGTCAGTGCAGACAGTACTGAACTAGATGGACTTGGCATAAGGCAGCTTCCTAGGTTCCTATGTAAGATACAAAAATGGTGGCTAGGCTGCCATTTGCAGTGACATTGGATTAAAAATAAATAAAAAGAAAGTAGCTGCGCTACCATCATTGTTACTGGTGTGCCTTATCCAAAGAAACTATTGGAGAATTTCTCCTCCCCATGAGGAAATTCAGTAAAATTACCCCCAGCATAGTGCAGTAGTTAGACTGCTACACTGGGACCTGGAAGACCAGGTTTCAGATCCCCCACTGAGCAGAAATGTATTCTGACTCTAGGTCCTTGGAGGAAAGGTGAGATATCAATGTGATACATACGTTTTTTTAAAAAAATATATGAATAGGATGGAGACTATAGAGAGACTCTTTGTGCATAGGCCTAGGTCTAATTATTTCCAGTCTGTAGATCACTGGTTACCGGACAAGTCAGCTATTCTCCTAACAGAAACTATCCCTCAGAGAAGACTCATTCAGCTTGCCTCTTTGATATCATTTCTCTCTAATCCAGGAGTCAGCAAACCATCCTTTAGACCATGTGGGGGGCCGGACTATATATATATATTGGGGGGGGGGGATGAACAAATTCCTATGCCCCACAAATAACCCAAAAATGCCTTTTAAATAAAAGCACACATTCTAGTTATGTAAAAACACCAGGCAGACCCCACAAATAACCCAGAGATGCATTTTAAATAAAAGGACACATTCTACTCATGTGAAAACACACTGATCCCTGGACTGCTGCGGGCTGGATTTAGAAGGGGATTGGACCAGATCCGGCCCCCGGGCCTTAGTTTGCCTACCCATGCCTAATCTCTAGACAATGCAGTGTCCTCTAGATGATTCTGGACTACCAACACCTATCATTCCTCACCATTCGTCCATGCAGGTAGGGCTGGTGGGATTTGGGATCCAACATCTGGAGGTCACCATATTGGCTACCCCTGCTTTAGCAGATGGGTTAGCAAAGGTGCCACCAGTGCTTTTTCCTGTGGGTACTCAAGGGTACTCAGTACCCTTTTCTGGAAGAAAAGCACTGGTTTAAAATGTGGCACTTACTGTAACAACTTAATGGTGAGTACTGGCACCTTTTTTTTTTTCTTCTAGAAGAAAAAGCACTGGGTGCCACCAAAGCTATAAACCACAATCTTGCCCTGTTGAAGTGTAAATTGACTAGAATATATTTCATCCTCCCACTGCCAGAGCCTAAAGCATCTGGATGAATATGTGCTTAACTATTTATAATTGACCTTTGCACAAAAGAACATGAAATTTTTATAGCCCAAAGCTTCATTTATTAACTTTACTGGAGTGTAAAATATTGCTGTTTGCTATAAATTTAGAGCAGGACAAACAATATATATGCTAATTAGTGGTGTTGCAGCCATTCAGTACAGATCTGCTTGCTGGCCGTTTTCAAGGGGGGGGGGGGGAGAGAAGTAAGTGACAGAGGAAGGGAAGCCACAGCAACATGGCAATTGAGTCATTTGATACTCTCTGTTCAAACAGGGAAGTCTGAAGTGGTGAATTAATGGTCTTCATTATACCAAGTCCATTTCCTTTTCATTTCCGTTATAAATTAGCCCAGGTAGCACGCTGCGTTCCAAAGAAAGTGGCTCAGAGACAACCTGCTGAGTCGCACCTGCAAATGGCCAGGATTTCACCATTCTCTCTCCATCCTCACCCCCAATCTCTAGACATCTTTTGCATTCTGTTCTCTCTCTCCTCTTTCAACTTTCCTAGACTCATCTTTGTTTTCAGTCTCCTCGTGTCACAGAATTGTAAGGAACTGCAAGGCTGTCATGCTTGACCTTTTGTCAGAAGAAAGGTGTGTCCAAGTTATCTCTCCCCCCCACTCCATACTACTTTCCTAGGGGTGGAGGATAATTTCATTGATATGTTTTTAAGTGAACTGACCTAATTCACACATCCTCTATCAATATATAGATTGGACCATAATTAATACACTTTGCCTCAAAAGCATACGTAATGCCCAAACAGATATGCAAAGTATAGTTGTTGTATGCAGTTGCTGTATGCAGGTATCAGACAGAAGATACAAAAGATCTTAACATATGCCTTTGCAAAATATAGTTGTTGTATACATACTTTGCAAAGGCATATGTGGGACATTACAAAGAAAACGTTCATTTTCTGCAAGTACTGCTTCTTACAGTTGTCACGTCTGACACTTGTATTCGTAAAGACACACGTGGAACACAAAAAACCTTCTATTTGGACATTACGTATATAAGAACTGATCTATTTGTATCTTCTGTTCAAAATGTTGGTCTTTAATTGCTTCTGCTTAACTTGATAATGTGAAAAGAGGTATGTTTATATGATGTATAAACATGATCGTTAAACATAGCCAGTTACATTGTGGGTGTTATTGTTGGTTGGATTGACGTAACTATAGGTTTGATAGTGTTGTGTGCTTGTCATACATGACAGGCTTCCCAAAGGCATCTCGTTGATTGCTGTATGAAATAGGATGATGGAATAGGTGGACACTTGAATATATCTAGCAGCGTTCCCCTTTTTGCCAAGGATAAGGAAGAGATGTAGCTGTCACAGAACATGTGCTTTCTGGGCAGAAGGTTCCAGGTTTAATCTTTGGCATCTCCAGGTAAGGCTGGGAAAGTTCCCCTGACTGAAACCCTATAGAGCCACTGTAAGTCCATGCAGACAATACTGAGCTAGATGTATCAATGGCTTGGGTTTGACTCCATACAAACCAGCTTACTATGTTCCTGTCACCTTCCAAATGTTGCTGGATTCCCAGTTCCCATCATCCTGGTCCATTGCCCATGCTGGCTGGTCCAACAGTATCTGGAGGACCACAGGTTCCCCACCATTGCTTTCTGTTCTTATTCTTAGCAGTCCCTCACAACTTGACAGCTGTCAAGATCCCCCAAGTGAAAATGAATTAATTTTTAACCCAGTTTGTCTGGGTAGATATGTCCAGAGAATTTCCTAGTTCCATGTGTTGTTTTTGTTTTTATCTTATGTTTATGTTACTGTTGAAAACCAATAAAATACATTTTTTAAAGAGAGAGAGAGAGAGAGAGAAGTGGAAAGAAAGAAAGAAACATCCCTAGACTGGCATTTCAGCCCTCCCGCCCCCACATCAATGCTTGTAAAGGAGGGCCAGATGGCTAATGATCATGAGATGTTAGAAGATCTTTGGCATGTGAGTGTTCCAGGAGACCCAGCTGACTCATGGAGGAGTCAGCAATTTCCCAAAGTTCCTGGTTCTCCATTGACCTCCAGGGGGGCAGTTTAAATAAGTGAGAGACAGTCATTTGGTTTTCTATATTCTGCACATTGGCAGGAGCAACTGCATGCATCAGAAGGCATAAAGGGATAAACCATACGATACAGAGAGCAAACATTTCCAATGTAATTGCCCTCTCCACTCTCCACATGCTGGTGCAAAGAGAGTAGTTTAACAGGTGGGCTCTCCACAGGCCCTGTTCCCTGGCTGCCTTCTAGCCAGCAACTAGTGATGATTATCAGCGAGCAGAACTGAATGATGGTTGCTCTTGTGTATGCCTTTCAGTCTCCAGGTAGGAAATTCAAGAGGACATTCTGGTTCCAGATATTAGATGTTGTGAACTCCTGAAGCTGAAATTGGATGGGATGGTCTCAGGACAAGGGGTGGGGGTGGGTGAACTTGTTTCAGCTTGAGTACCATATTTCCTTTTGGGCATCCTTCTGAGGGGCAACATGCCTCTCATGGGTGGGGCCAGAGGCAAAGGTGGATTGAGCAACAAATGCAAATTTTATCTCTGCACAGTGAGTTAGTTGTGCGCACACATTCACATGCCTCTCTTTACCCACCATACAGACAAGCAAGAGGCATTGGCAGAGTCCGAGGACATATTCCAAGCAGGGAAAAAGGAACACCAAAGGAGGGTGTGAAGTAGGGCTGAGAAGGGGTGTTTCCTGGGCAGTGGGAGTGTGGCCTGGGGACAGTTATAAGGGCCAAATATGGGACTAAAGGGAATGAGCACAGTTTAGGTAAAGCATGGGGAGCCTTTGGTCCCCAGAGGGCAGGGCATTCCACAGATAGTGTGCCTCAACAGAGAATGCCCCACCATACATCTTCACATAATGCACTTCCTCTAAGAATGGACATGAAGAAGAGCCCCCCCCCCCAGGTGTTAAATCAAAGGCAGGCTGGTATTGGAATGATGGACTAAATCAGGGCTGAATGAACTGGATTACATTCTGCATAAACATATGGGAGGCCACATACCACTGGTGTGTGCGGGCAGAGGCAAAAGTGGGCAGAGCAACAAATGCCAAATTTACCTTTGCACAGTAGGCTAGTTACCACACACACTCACACACCCTTCTCTATTTTTGTTATGGGAACCAGGACAATTCCAGCCACCCAAAATGGTTGGGGCAACCCAGTCAGATGGGCAGAGTACAAATAATAAAATCATCAACATCCTCCTCCTCAATTATTCATCCAGGCAACCAGGAAACAACTTTCAAGTTTAATGACACATTTCATCCAGCCAGAAACACGCAATGAGTGTGTGGAGTGCAACTGGTCAGGTGTGTGGCCTGGGGAGAGTAGGAGGGGCAGGTAGGGAGGCTGGAAGGACACATTGGCTCTCAGGCCTGAGGTCCCACATTTCTGGACTAGGTTGAACAGTATTTTGAATTGGTAGAAGACAGTTTCCTATGCGTGTGCAAGCTTATGGAGAACTTTGAAAAATTGCTACCAAGTTTGGAAAGCCTCATTGCCCTCATTATGGATGCAGAGGCAGTTCCATGCAAAGGGTTAATTGCCTCTCTTTTAAATGTTCATCAGAACAAGCCCTGCGTCATGCAATGAAATGACTGCTAGGTGCTTTTTATAAATGAAACATTCCATATACCCTCTGATTATTCTCTTGCAAATGTTAAATGTGTTTTTGCTGAAACCTCCTGCTTCCCTTTTTCCCAGAGAATAATACTTACCCCTGCTGTGAGGCAGGCCTGGTATATTTTAAATAGAAACAGAAACAATTAACAAAATAGCTAATTGCTTAGAGAAAGAGAAGAGAGAGAGGGAGGCAGGGAGGGGGGGGGAAACACACACGAAAGCCATCAATCTCCTGGAGCTTATGCACAGCCTAACATCCTGCCCCCCACTCCGCTTCCCCAAAACAATAACAAACAATGGTTTGGTTTTAATGATTTTTCTGTCTGTTTGTTTCCATTAATTTTAATCAATTTTAAAAGAACACAAATAACATAGCCGAGTGGCCCTGCAGCACTTTCCAATTTTCTCAAATATCCCCGTTGAAGAAAAATGCAATTTCAGCTTCCAGTCCATGGAATGGAATAAGAAAGGATGGTCTCAGTCATGGAGTGTGTATTTGAGCACAGGTTGCAGTGAGAAGACAGAAAGAGTTGGATCTACATATGCACCACCCTGGTTTCTGGTTCTGGTTCCCGCACCATGGCAAAGGCTCTCTCAACATTGGAGAGATGCACAGGTGTAGGAAAGGGGAATGGAAAGGGTTAAATCATTCCCTAAAACAGGCTTCCTCAACCTCGGCCCTCCAGATGTTTTTGGCCTACAACTCCCATGATCCCTGGCTAGCAGGACCAGTGGTCAGGGTTGATGGGAACTGTAGTCTCAAAACATCTAGAGGGCCGAGGTTGAGGAAGCCTGCCCTAAAACCTCCCAGGAGGGACCAGAGGACCCATGACTTTCTCCTGTGCTGGGGGTGGATGGAGGTGCTGGGTGCTAAACACTGGGCCTGATGCAATTCCCCCAGATCTCTATTGAACGTAGAGCTTCTCCTAATAATTAGGTTTTAACTGGCATTGAGGACAGGCACACGCCAGGGGAACCGCACACATTATAACTGTGAACTATCCAGCTTCACAGAACTGAGGTTTGAAATCAAGAGAAGACTCTATTCTGTGTTGGAGGTGCATGGAGGAGAAGGGGGCTCTCTGCTATATTTTATACTATGGAAGTTCCTACATTTATGATTTGGCAACCCTCTGCAAACTTGGATTTAAAGATATACAAGTGAGGATGGTTTGGTGTATGGTACAACATTGAGATTTAAAGAAAATGCAAAGCTGTGTGCAGTTTGAAATGAGGGGGGAAGAAAGCTTGGTTGTCTTGAAGGATGATGCTGGGAAGCTAGAACTTATCCCCCTAATAATAATAGAAAGGAAGGAAGGAAGGAAGGAAGGAAGGAAGGAAGGAAGGAAGGAAGGAAGGAAGGAATGGACTATGGAGATGTTGAGATATAACATATTTTAAAGAGGAAAGGCATTGGCCAAAAAATAAAATGCTATTGTAAAGGCAAAAATGCAAAATCAGCAAGCAGAATTTGGCCATAAGAGCACTTTTCATTCCTGTAGCTTCCAGCAAGTAGTATTCAGAAACATTACTACCTCCAGCTGTGGTGGCTGAGCATTCAAACCATTCAGGTTGGTGACCATCGCTGCCTCTTGTGGGAGCAAAGCACCATAGTTTAATTCTGTGCAATGTGAAGAAGGACTTTCTTCTGTCTTGTATCTTTCAAACATTCAGCTTCATCGAATGTCCATGAGTTCTAGTATTATGGGAGAGAGAATTGTTTCCCCTATCCATTTTCTCAGAGCTATGCATAATTTTATAAATTTCTATCATGTTGCCTCTTACTCGCCTTGTCTCTAAACTAAAAAACCCACAGACCTGCTCCCTATTCCCCAGTTGTTCTCCCCCGCCCCCACTGTCAACTGATTAGTCCTCAGGATGGATGAGAAGTGCCTCCAGTGCTAATCTCGTGGAGAATGAGGTGGTGTGCAGTGGGATCTTCTCACCCCCATAAGACAAGGAAATAATCAGCCATTGTTTGGTGGGAAGTCTGTCTGTGTGTCTGTGGTGGGTGAAGGCTGTGGGCTGTATCCAACATAGTCAGACACACTTCATGGTACACTTGTTCCACTGTTTCGTGCCAGCGTAACATGCAAGAGAATGCATAAGCAGGCCACTGACGACTTTCTTGCACAATAGATTGCAAATCTATTGCATAATGGGCTTCTGCTAGTGCAATTGTTTCATTGGACTTCTCTATCATGCAACATTAAAACTTACTTGTCCATTAGTGTAGGAAGTATTGCACTAGTGAACAGAGAACATCAGATGCAGCCCCATGTGTCTGTATCTGTTTATGTACATATGATTGTGTGGCGAAGGTGTGTGTGTGTGTGTGTGTGTGTGTGAGAGAGAGAGAGAGAGAGAGAGAGAGAGAGAACCTATGCTTCAACCACCATTATCCTACCCACAACCTTCATGTGGCCCACTCATGGCACTTCATCAGGGAGAGGTCTGTCAATGCATATTAAACAAGATTACTGCAGTGTGCTTCACATGGTTCTGCCTCTGAATATGGTCCAGAATGGTGACATTCGGAAAAGTGCAAAATCTGAAGGATAATTATGCTCCAATCTGCACATTACTCTGAGAGGTGTTTGCGCTTCCCATAGGCAACTGGTTGGCCACTGTGAGAACAGAGTGCTAGACTAGATGGCTCTTATGAGGCAATAATAAAATGACTTCGCACTGGAATTCATAATAGGTTCCTCAAGGATCCCTAGTGATCTCAGGGCAATTTGTGGTTTGTCTGTGCACAACACTCTACAAAAAACTATAGTCCCCCCCCCCCTTTGCCTCACTGAAAAACTATTCCCTGCTTTATCTGTTGCTCCCTTGGTCTGTTGCAGATCCTGAACAGTAGGACATGTAAACAGATGCTATGTAAAATATAGATGATATCCTACTCCTATGATGTGCTGTGAAGTAGAGAGTAGGCAGGATTCTTATCCCAGTGGAAACATGAATTGCATGGATGCCATGATAGTGCTCCTGCCTGTGAAATGCTACTTGAGACCACCACTGTGAGGCATCAATCCAACTCTGAACCTTCACTTCTTTTTTGCACTCTGAGGAGCAGAAGGACCACAGCACAATCTTTTCTACCATATGGGCATCCACTGAATTCTGTTCCTTTTTGATCAAAAGGAGTTTGGAGGCTGCCTGTTGGTCAGCACCAGCAGTATGACATTTGGGCAACTCTGGTCATCAATGTATCACCAATATATTTTGATTTAGCAAAATATTGTCCATTGATTTTGAAATTTCAAATAAAGATTTTCCTACCCCACAAACAAACAAAAAATGAGAAACAGAATCATAGGAGCTGGATGTTGGAGGGTTCAGGACAGCCCCAAAAGCACTTCCCACAGAAATTACTCCTCTCCCGTAAGAGGCAGTGACGGTCACCAGCTTGAATGGCTTTAAAAAAGGTTTTGAAAAATTCATGGAGGATAAAGCTATCAACAGCTGCTCATCGTGATAGCTATGTTTTACCTCCACTGTCAGAGGCTGTATGCTTCTGAGTACCAGTTGCTGGAAGTCAGATGTGGGGAGAGCACTGTCACACTACGGTTCTACTTGTGGGCTTCCAGTGGGCATTTGGTTGGCCACTGTGATAACAGGGAGCTGGACTAGATGAGCCTTTGATCTGATCCTCTGGCAGGGTTCCTATGTTCTTAGCTGAAGTTGAATTTGAAGGTTCAAACCATTTCTCAATGCAGGTTCTATAATGCAGAATATAACTATGCTATCCATGACAGGTGGGCATTCCGTCCTGTTTAAATATTTCCAAGTAAGAATGGTCCACCACCTCCTCTGGCAGTCTTCCTCCACTGTTAGACAGCTCTTGCCATTAGGAAAAACTAGCATTTAGCCAGAATCTGCTTCTGAGTCATTTTCACTCATTTCTAGGTCTAGCCCCATTCACTACAGCCAAAGAAAACAATTCTGCTCCATCTTCTTGACATCCCCTCTGAAACAGCTGCCTTCTTAATCTTCAAAGTCAGGTGAAGCAGCTCAAGTGTTGCAAGTCTCGCTGTGTCACTCACTGGTGCTTCTATTTGCTCTATGTACATTTGGCTAGAATTCCATTGCACAGACAACTTTTACAAAGAAAGAGGTATCTTTCTTCTGACAAGGTATCTTAACTTCTGACCTAACTGTTCTACACTCAAGCGAACCCTAGATATACACTTTTGTTTCTGTTTCATGACTAATAAGTGTCTGAATTCTAACCTGAATAGCTCAGTTGGTTAGAGCATGGTGCTGATAATGCCAAGGTTGCAGGTTCAATTCCCATATGGGACAGCTGCATATTCCTGCATTGAAGGGGGTTGGACTAGATGATCCTCAGGGTCCCTTCCAAATCTATGATTCTAACCTAATACAGCATTCTCTTCACAAATCCCAGCACTTGGTGGTCCATCAGAAAAAATGCTATTGTCCTGTTGGTGAGTGACTACCTACCTTCCACCCATTCCTCCTTTATGATGTCATAGTCAATGCCACCATAGAGCAACTAATTAAATATCAGCTTGTAAATAACTCACCTTGCAAAAGCGACAAACCTATTGGGACATCAAAGGGCCTACTGGGTGGCAAAAGTAAATTGAAATAGCTGAATGAGATGTATTAGTTTTACTAACTCATTGGGAAGGAAAAGAGGAAGAGAAGCAGAGCAAGTAGACATTAGAGAAGCAGGGAAGGGAGGCAGTGACAAGGCACGAGGCTTAATGATATTCTCAGCCCACTCTACTAGTAAGCACACAGAAAGATGTTCAAAGGTTGCATTTTGACATTTTGGAAGACATGAAATTGTTCAGAAACATCAATAGCATTTTGGAACTGGGATTTCACTCCCACTCCCAGCCCCCACCCCAGTTGCCAAGTTTAAAATGTTAACATTTTGATATTTTTTTTAACTTTTCACACTCCCTACATTGAATTACTCATCTCTTTAGCCACTGCATTTCACACACACACACACCCTCCAGCTACTTCAGGTTGCACACCAATAGCTTTCTTGGAAGTATAACATACTGAGCCTTCAGTGTGCAATTCACTCAGGATGAAACAGTCAAAATATTGTCAGATTTATAAAGAATGAAAAGCCTGAATAACAAACTTGAGTTAATATGTACCAACATGCACACAGACATTAACATGATACATTTCAGGTGGAAATGGAAATTTCAGCACAAATTTTCAAAGTTTTAAAAACAGTGAAATGCTACTCTTCCAATCCTCAGGTCTTGGTTCAAAAAGATTTTATCACAGCTTGTTTCTTAACCAGGTTTTGTGGCCGACTACAATAAAAAAAACAGTTGTATCCAAAGTCCCCATTCCCCTAGTGCAATGATTCTGCTGCTAGTGGGCAGGTTAGTTTTAATAAATCCAACAGCTGTGCCAGCTGAAACTCACTATCTCTCAGATTTGCAGTCTATTGCACAACAAATCTGCAGATTGCTTCTGCATTTTCTTGTGCAGCAACATTCCACTGGTGCAAAGCATTTCTCCAGGAGAGCAAGTACACTGCTATGTTAGCACTACATTGGATATAACCTCTAAAATGCTATTATAAACGACAATGAGTTTGTACTTTCTTAAAAAGATTTTCTTTTCCTTTGTCTCATTTTATTGTACATTGCTTCACTGGTTTCAGACTGTTTATAGGTCTGTAAAATAAATCAAAACTCTAATGCAGTATAAAAACTCCAGCAGCAGAGAATAAAATCAATCCTGTAGAAGGTGAGGGTTAGTGAAAGAATATTCACCAAGTGCCAAAAAGAGCATAGAACGCACCAAGTGAACTTTTCTGGGAAGAGCATTCCACACCTGGGGTGACACCACTGGAAAGGCCATCTCACATGGTTTCAAAGCCCTGGCCTCAAACCCAGAGCTGGCGAAGGAGAAGCTAAACACTTAGAATCATAGAATCATAGAGTTGGAAGAGACCACAAGGGTCATCGAGTCCAACCCCCTGCCAAGCAGGAAACACCATCAGAGCACTCCTGACATATGGTTGTCAAGCCTCTGCTTAAAGACCTCCAAAGAAGGAGACTCCACCACACTCCTTGGCAGCAAATTCCACTGTCGAACAGCTCTTACTGTCAGGAAGTTCTTCCTAATGTTTAGGTGGAATCTTCTTTCTTGTAGTTTGGATCCATTGCTCCGTGTCCACTTCTCTGGAGCAGCAGAAAACAACCTTTCTCCCTCCTCTATGTGACATCCTTTTATATATTTGAACATGGCTATCATATCACCCCTTAACCTCCTCTTCTCCAGGCTAAACATGCCCAGCTCCCTTAGCCGTTCCTCATAAGGCATCATTTCCAGGCCACTTCTTCTAGTGCTGGCACCACCAGCTAGAGAACTGGATCAAGCTCCCAAAGCTAATGGTTTCAGGCCCACAGAACCTGAGGATGGTGGTGTGAAGCCAGCAGAGCTCGAGTCCATCCTGAGATAAGAAGGAATATAAAATGCTGTTCATTCATTTTGCAACTTCATCATGTCCAAAGCTACTTTAAGCTGCTCCAATGTCCCCGGGTAATCTGTGAAACAAAAACAAACCTGGTTTTGTTCCATATAATCAGATCCCAAAATGATAGCAGACTTCATAAATCTGAAGGGTTTGCGGATGCCTCCAGAGCACACCCCATCTGCTGCTAATCTTCCTTTACTTAAAAAACACTGTGTGGTTTTATTGATGAAATAACCTCAAGGTTGTTTTTGTGCAACTCACTAAAGTGACAGAGGTTTCTTCCCTTCTTTCTCCTATTTGAAAAGGGGGCAAAAAGGGAGATGATCAAATTGATAATAAAAGTCGGCAAGATAATAAAACATTCCCCACCATATCAGTATTCATTTCAACAAACAGAGTCCCAATGCCATTTTGTAATATTAACACGTTACAAATGTCATTGATCTATTAAGACTTTCCAAGCGTTCAAAACCTAAAGCACTGAGAGACGAGTGCAGGGAAAATATGACTAACTCAACAAGATTAGAAGTGATATTTTCTTGTGAAATTAAATCTGATTCTAATGTTTGTGAACACAGCAGAGGGGATTATACACAGGTTATAAAGAGCTGCTTTGTGCTGAGTTACAGCTGTGGGTCCAGCTTTGAAACCATTCCTGACTACTTGAAAGACCAGCAGGTACCTTACAGCAGGACCTCTACCTGAGATTCTTTGAGATATTGGACTCTGAACCTAGGATCTTATGTAATCAAGGTATGTGTTTTAAACCTGCAGACTTCCATAAATTGCTGCACTACAACTTCCACCATCCCTTGCCATTTGTTACAATGGCTGGGAATCATGGGAGATGTAACCCAACAACATTTGGAAGGCCACAAATTTCCCACCCTTGAACTAATTCAAGGGTGAAAAACCTCAGCTCGGAGGCCAAATGTAGCCCTCCAGTCTATCTATCTGGCCCCTGAGGACACATGAAGGAGGGCTTACTTTCATGGCCACTGGAGGAAGCTATTTTCATGTATCACTGAGGTTCAGGGTATAGGGATTCTCAAGTACTACTATAAGAATCAGGGATCTGCTGCCTTCCTACTCAGTCTTCCAAATCAGATGGCCATATCTTTCAATTCTATTAAATAGATACCCCATGACCAACAATTTTCACAGCAGAATGATAGTTTTCCTGCCAAAGAGTTGGTTCCATGTCTGTTTTCTCTTCTGTTGGGAAACAAACACCTTCTAGTTCAGAAGCACTACTGCCTCTGACTGCCCGGGGAGGTAGAAACTGAAATTGACAGATGCATCCATCCCTAATGACATTTTAAGAATTGTAAGGTTCATGAAAGTCAAAGCTGAGGAAGTTTCTAGGCAAGACCTCCCAAGGACATAGCCTTAGCTTCTTCTCCAGTCCTCTCCCCTTCTCTTTGCTCACATAACCAACTGCATCCAGCTCTGCATCTTCTTACCATAAGGCCAGCTGCAGCTCCTGCTCCCTGGATTTAAATTAATTTTTAAAGAAGGAGGGGAGCAATCTGAACTTCCTTTTGTTTTTCACAACCTCATCCATATTCATAAGCCACTAATCATGTTTGATCAATCAAAATTCATTGTGGAACATATTAACCCCTCTTGTTGCTTGGAATTTTAATCTTGAAGGGGGAAAGCTGCCATTGAATGTGTTGGATTTAGAAGTCTCATGGCAATCCATTGAGTTTGTGGGCATCCCCCCCCCCCCTCATGGATGGTTGTCTTGTGTTTCAGAATCAAATTGTTCATTTGAAAGTCTAATTAAGTTTCTTGTCCTTATGGTTAACCTTCACAAAATGAGAACCAAAGACAGTTGATGCTTTGATGTCACTAGCTGGTTTTGTTAACGTGACACTTGTAGGGCTAGGGTAGAAATGGAGGGAAAGAAGAATATGAGAATTGTGGCAGGTTAGCTGGGAGGGAACTCAGTAGCAGAGAACATGCTTTGCCTAAAGCAGGTACCTGATTAAATACCTGGTATCTCCAGATATGACTGGGGAACACTCCTGCCTGAAATCTGGTGAGCTACTGCCAGTCATTGTAGACCAGGAATGGGGAACCTGCACCTACCTGTGAGGTTGTTCAACTCCAATTTCAGTCACCACTGACTTTTGGCCTTACTGGCTGGGCTTGATGAGACCTGGAGTCCAACAAGATCTGGCTTCCTCCCAGATAAGTAGGGTGAAGATTGCAGCTTCACTTGTCATTTCTTTATCACTAGCTGATAATGTAAGCCAGCAACCAGCAAAAAAAGGGCTTATATAGCTAGAGATGACAATATGACGCTCATATGGAATCAAATAAGTGATGGTATCACAAAGCCAAGTCAGAGTGATGGCAATAAGTTCTCTTACTCATAATGGGAGAATGTTATCAGCCTGTCCCTGAAATTGGGGATCATTTCTTTGTGGATTACAGATGCTACAAATACTAAGTTCTCCATTTTATTTCAGCTCTACTCCGCTCCTTTTAAATACCCTTAGAATATCTATGTATATTTAAACCAGCACTTAAAGTTTTGATATTTCTGGTTTGAGTTTTGAAATATGAACTGAATGCCAAATGTGAACAAAATTTCATGTAATCTTTAATGTTACCCACAGCAAGCATATGCACTATCTTAGCTGACAATGAATGCTTTAAGCCTTGTGTGAAGAACCTTTGACCCTCCGGAGTTTGCTGAACTACAACTCCCACTATCCCTGGCCATTGGCCACACATGCTGGGGAGGATGAAAGTTGATTCTAGCAACATTTGGAGGGCCACACATGCTTTAAGTCATGACCTTTATGCAGGTAAACTCAGAAGTGTAAAATAGCAAAGTAGGGATGCTTGAAAAATCTAATATTCACAAATACCCATATGAACTGACTTGATTCTCACGAACTAATATATGGACTGGAATATAGTTACTCACCAGAATTTTCACTTCCAGATTATTCCAGTGAGATTCTTGGTTCAAAGCAGCACCTCAAAATCTGCTTTAAGATGCATATCTTATGAGAAAATGTGTTTCAAAATACATATTTTAACATAAAATACATATTTAAATAGCAGTCTTTAAAAACATCTCAAAAGAAGGTGGAAATGGGATGAAACATCATGCAGAAGTGATATAGACCAGAAATAGACAGATTCTTGGGTTATTTTTAATACTATGCTCAAAGTTATGCTAATTTCCGCTGGCTGCCAAATGGATCTCACACGTTGCTCTGCAGAAGTGCCACGGGTGCATCCTGTGACACAGTCTAACTTACACCTAATAATTCAGTGATGAACTTGGCGCCTGAACGCAGCTTGAGAACTCTGCTTTACATGTCATCAATCCCACTTTTGCATCTTGCTAACCTTTGCAACCCTCTTATCCCACGCTACCATTTTTTTCCTCCAATTCGTCCAATACATAACTGTTCCCAGTTATTGTTAACTGGAGAGAGGCAGGTCGGTAGAAAGGAGATATATTTTCTATGCTAGGAAAGTTTATTATTTACCTCTCCTGTGTTTTGTACTCTTCCTTGTAGGGACTCTTCTCCCAGGCACCAGTGAGTTTGTTGGTAGAGATGAGTAGAATTTGAAGAATTAAATTTACACCTCCTAGCTTCCACTGTAATTGGGATTCCCAGGAGAAGCAACCTTTGTCTGGTGACACAAGTAAAACTTGCCAATCTCCTTCCAGTCCCCTTCCCTCCCTTCTTCTAAGATCTGCATCAGCCAAGGCCCCTGGAGAGGTCCTCTAACCAAATTACTCTTAAGCAAAAAGCTGCTGTTGTTGCTAAAGACAGAGCTGCAGAGCACCCTCAATGTGTTTATTGAACACATTTAATGGATTTATTTCTAGAAATTCCTCCCCCAACCTATCTGAAGCTGCAGCAATAAGAGATGTGGGATTGCAGGGGGAGGCAGAGAGAGCTGCAGTCTAAAAACCTTCTTATATCCATATACCCAAATGGAACAATGTTATTTCGTCTTTTAACTTTCTTTTCAAAAATTTGTAAAAAACTTCCATAAAGTCAACGTAAGAAGCAGAAATATGGTAAACAGCATAATATCAACAATGAGATTACGTTTGTAAAATATGCACAAAATAGACTACAAAACAGCTTAATACATCAACATACCTTGATCACCCACCGCACCTTGGATGAGTTTTAAGTGGACATCTAATTGCCACTGCTGTAGGCAATTGCCTGGTGTTTGTTGAGTGGGTAGACCAAGAGCCTATCTGCACTATACATTTATTTATTTTATATATTTAAAATGTGTGTACTGCCCTTCCGAGGGTCATAGGGTGGCTTACAAATTAAAACACAAATATATGTAACATAATGACAAACAAAACAATACCCCCCAGTTTAAGAGGCCATAGATAGTTTAATAACACTCAGCATCCTTAACTACAGTACCCCAGGATTCTTTGGGAAGAGCTATAACTCTAAAAAAATGGTGTGGTACTGCTTTAAACGTGTAGTGCAGATGGGGCCTAAAGGGCAGGTTCCATCACATTAAAGCAGGGATAAGAGAAGAAATTAGATTCATATTGAGTGTACCTCTAATGAGAAAGCAGAGATCGCATCAAAATACATTACCTTGCCCAGAATATTACCTTGTCCAGTTTGTCATGTTTGCCCATGTTACAAAATACGTATTTTGTGGCCCTCTCCCATAAATTTCCATCTACTCTCAAAAAAAGCAGGGCTGAAAATAACAGTTCAATCTGAGAGTAATGGGTAAGATCATAAAAAAAATCCCTGATGGATCACAAAATTGTGTTTTGTAAAGTGGCAGGGTCCAAAGGGCCATCTAGTCCAAAGCCCTGAACTGTAGGAATCAAACATCCAGTTCCCCACAGCTGCCACACAGATTCCGGTGGAAATTCAGGCTGGATACCTCTGACCCTGGAAGTAGCAAATAGCTGTTATAACTCATAGTCATTGACAACTTCAAACTCTGTGGTTGAAGGCCATGATGCTGAGAGAGCCCCTTCACACTTTCGAAAAGTTGTGCCCCTGAGATACACCTAAAAAAGTAAAATGTGAATGGGTCAAATACATTTCCTCATTAAATTGATATCCAGTCTTTCCTGCATAGAGTTCAAACTGACATACATGTATCTTCTACATTGTCTTCTCTCTACATTATCTTCACAATAACCCAAGGTAGACTAAGTTGGCCTAAGCTTACCCAGTAAGCTTCATGGTTGAATGTGGATTTGAACCCTGGTCTTCCATTTCCTAGTCTGACACTCTAACCATTATACCACCACTGGCTCTCAAGCTTGCTCTCTGGTACAGGAGAGTGCTCTTGCACTCAAGTCTTGCTTGAGGACTTCCTAGAGGCATTTGGTTGGCCACTAGGAGAACAGGATGCTGAACAAGGTGGGCTATTGGCACGATCCATCAGAGCTCTTCCTTTATTCTTCTTTCTCCTATTATTCATTTATTAGATTTCCTGCCTGTCCTTCACCATGAGGTCTCAGGGCAGGCTACCACACATTAAATATAAAATACTGAACAGTTAAAACAGCTTACAATCAAGAGAATAGGGCGGGTCCTAACAGCTAAGGTGTCAAGGGTCAGGGTATAGAGGTGCATCTTCATTATCCAACAAAAACCACATAATGAAGTGCCTCAGATGCACTATACAGTTAAAGCAGTATTATACTACAGTGGTACCTCTGGTTACATATGCTTCAGGTTACATACGCTTCAGGTTACAGACTCCACTAACCCAGAAATAGTACCTCGGGTTAAGAACTTTGCTTCAGGATGAGAACGGAAATTGTGCTCCAGCAGCGCAGCAGCAGCAGGAGGCCCCATTAGCTAAAGTGGTGCTTCAGGTTAAGAACAGTTTCAGGTTAAGAACGGACCTCCAGAACTAATTAAGTTCGTAACCAGAGGTACCACTGTACTTTAAGCAGTGATGACTTCCTCCAAAGCATCCTGGAAACTGTAGTATAAATCCTTTTCTCCAGTGAAGAAGATAGGATCTACTGGGAGACGGGATCTACTAAAAGATCTATAGGTGATTTGCAGTTTCTAGCTCCCAAATGTATAAGAGCAGAAACAACAAAAATTAGCATTTTCCTCTGTGTTGAAGAAAGCATAGAAGGAACACCAAGAGAGAATTTTTGAGTGTTCTGTGAATTCAGTTCTGGTGTTGTTGACAGAGAGTGCCTAGGATGAGGAAGGCACCCTCAGCATATTAAAAGTGCATGTCTAGCTTCCTGGGACACATTTTGCAGCTTGCTCTGATGAGTTGGAAGAAGAAGAAGAAGAAGAAGAAGAGGAGGAGGAGGAGGAGGAGGAGGAGGAGGAAGAGCTCACAAGTTTGAATTCTGCCCTGAAACGCAGGAGATCAGCTCAGGTTGGTGGTGTGAGTTCTTTCTTACTTTTCTAATGGGGAGGGAGGTGTCAACTCTTCCAACTTTATCTAACTTGCCCCGACAGTCTGCCACCCTCATCACCATGGTTTCCAAGCATCACACTTATTACAGGAATAAACAGCTTCACACCCAAAATGAAGCTAAGGTTGTTAAGTAACAACAACAGTTTATTTACCTCACATCATTTCCAAAAAGAAATATATAATAGTGGTGAGTGGGAGGGAAACACATCACTTTTAAACATAAAACATGAGTGACTGAAGACAGTAGGGTAGTATTAAATGGTACTCCTTGTCAGAGTAGACCCATTAAATTTAATGGACATGACTAAGTTGGATTTAGTTGAATACAACCCAGAATATAATGTCTCATTGCTCACTTTGCACCATTCTTTTGATTTTATGTCAATATGCTTCCATTTCCTGCATGAGAGCCACAAACACCCCACTGTTGTGGGGCATATGGATGTTTGGAGTTTGAATACATTATTTTGATTCGCCAGATGCTTTCTCCCATGCAGATATTGCTCAAGGAATATGATGCCCTAAAAAAAAATATTTAATTAAAAAAGGCCTCCTCTTGAAGAGTGAAGTGGTCACTGCATGCTTGACATTCTGAGGTATGAGACTGGATAAACTATCAGGCAATCCTCTAGGTAGGATGGATGTTTCTGAGTCTGTTCAAGTCAATGCAGTGATCTCTGTGTCTAACAGGGGTCTGCAAGGTTTACCTCGCCTGGGCCGGTTCACTCCAGTGGAGATCCCTCCGTGGGTCAGAGCGTGCCCCCCCCATGATTTCCAGCATCTGCACACGTGCAGATGCAATTCCCAGCGCTGCAGAAGCGAGTCCCCGGGCCACGCTGCACCACTTAAGCGCAGTGCATGGGGACTCACTGAGCAGGTGGCTCGGTTCGGGGGTGGCTCATGGGCTGTAAACGACCCCTGTGGGCCGCTTGTGGGCCATGGGCCTTAGGTTGCCGACCTCTGCTCTATCCCCAAACACCATCCCAGAGGGGAGAGGCTGTTCAGTAGCAGGAAGCATCACTGAATCAATATCAGTCTGTTGTGACATGGTGCTTGGGGTATCTGGTGCCCTGATAATCCACCTCGTCCAGCCTGTGGATCTGGTTTAGTGCCTCCTAACCAGTTGGGCACCTCCCTAGGATTCAAATCCTCCAGTTTCACATTCTCATCCCAAGCCCCATCCCCCTCTGAGCAATCCACCGAAATGTCTCCACCGGACTGATCACACTTCCAGGCATCATAGACATCCCTGGGATAGATGACAGCAAGAAAAGAAATACTTCTTGCATCGTGGGCTAAGTGAGACCCAGAAGATCTCAGTGGATGTTGTTGCTTGGCAACTGACACCAAGGAAACACTCGCTTAGTTGTTCAGCCCTACCGCATTACCTTAGAGGACCTTCTGCCTGACAATGGCCACCAGTGGAAGTCTGCTTTCACAATGGGCTGTGTGAAACCCAGATTCCATTTCTCTGACATTTTCTGACCTGATCATATCTGTGTTTTATGTGATCTTTCACATGATGTACAAATCGCACCTGGAAATCTAGTGGAACCTAGTGGAAGTTTAGAACTCATTTCCATGTTAATTCTTCGGGGGGGGGGGGAGGAATCTACTTGCAACCCTATTAACCTGGAAAATCATGGGCATTTTATGTTGCAATTTCAGGTGATGAAATATACAGTTTTCTGCTATTCAAAATTTAGTGTGACATTTCGGAATATTGATTTTTAAAAACCAAAAATTCATAAAACAACAGGTCCTGAAGTGCAAAAGGGATGTTGGAAATCAGAAAGGAAGCACTAACATTATAACTAATAAAACTAATGCAACAACCCCATATCTGAATGCAGCCCCATAAGAACTCAGTGGATGTTGTTGCTTGGCAACTGCCACCAAGGGAAGACTGGCCTTCATCACTGCTGGAATGAGATGCTGCTGCTTAGTCCCACTCCCCAGCCTCAGAGGACCAGCTGCCTGCCAATAGCCACCAATGGAAGACATTTTACGTCATGGGTTGAGAGCCCTTGCCTCAGAGAGGAAGCTTCTGCCTGGCATGACCCTGGCCAGGAAAGAGCAGGAGGTGAAGGTAGAAATTTCTTCTGGCATAATCCCTGTTCCATATGGACACCATACAATTTCTCTTTCTATAGTAGATTTCAGTGTGGTTTTAGTTTGAGAATCATTTCCAAGGCACATCCAGAGCCTTTTAGACCTGTAAAAGTGGGAAATGTTTCTGCTTCAAGAAGCTTTTCCAGCTGGATAAAAAAATTCACTGCTGTCAGTTTAAAAACAATACGAAATGAACACCTATCTTTGGTTGTCTTTGTGCTGTTTGAAAGCTATTTTTTAGCTGTTTTTGTAGCTTGTTTGCAGATCTCAATGAAATCACCATCTTAATAAATAAACAGATAGCCTGACGTAGTCATTTTCCCAATATTAAATTCAGTCCGATTGCTCACTGATCTGGATTCTGTAATACATTTTTGGTATGCAAAAATGTTAGGTCAAACATAGCTCCATGGTGGAGCAGGTTCAATCCCCATCATTTCCAGATAGGGTTGGGAGTGTAACCCTACCTGAAATGCTGGGGAGCTCCTGCCAATTATTGTAGGCATTACTGAATAGGCCAATAGTCTGACTAGTATAAGGCAGCTTCCTATGTTCCCATGAGTACAACAAGAACAAACCACCCAAAAATATACATATACAGAGTTACCTCGGGTTACAGATGCTTCAGGTTACAGACGCTTCAGCTTACAGACTCCGCTAACCCAGAAATAGTACCTCGGGTTAAGAACTTTGCTTCAGGATGAGAACAGAAATCGTGATCTGGTGGCCCAGCGGCAGCAGGATGCCCCATTAACTAAAGTGGTGCTTCAGGTTAAGAACAGACCTCCAGAACGAATTAAGTTCTTAACCTGAGGTACCACTGTATTTCATGCAAAGGATGGAAGTGTAAAATAGAAATGGAACATAATTAACTGCTTGGCCCATCCCTATATTTGAAAGTATTTAGTGCTGGTTATACCATCACACAGGACACGGATGGCACTGTGGGTTAAACCACAGAGCCTAGGACTTGCCGATCAGAAGGTCAGTGGTTCGAATCCCTACGACGGGGTGAGCTCCCGTTGCTAGGTCCCTCCTCCTGCCAACCTGGCAGTTCGAAAGCAGGTCAAAGTGCAAGTAGATAAATAGGTATCGCTCCGGCGGGAAAGTAAACGGCGTTTCCGTGCACTGCTTTGGTTCACCAGAAGTGGCTTAGTCATGCTGGCCACATGACCCAGAAGCTGTATGCCGGCTCCCTTGGCTGATAAAGTGAGATGAGCGCCGCAACCCCAGAGTCAGCCACGACTGGACCTAATGGTCAGGGGTCCCTTTACCTTTATACCATCACACACTGATATCTTCCACCTTTGTTATCAGATGCATAGGTGCCAGCTCCCTGGGGCTCTGGGTGCCCGAGCACTTACAAAATTCCGCATAAGGGCCGGTCACCCACAAATTTCAGTGTCAGAGTCATGTACACTGTATGGCACCCACGGCCCTGGCACCCATGTTTGCAGAGACAAGCTGGCATTCCTGATCAGATGCTTCTGTTCCTCAAACCTTTAGGTACTTGGGAAAACAATAAGCTCTCTCTCTCTCTCTTTCTCACTCTTTAAAAACAGTTCAAAGATAAAACAAAAAAGGGCACATTTCAAAGCATAGCCTTTGGGCTGCAAAAGGGACCCAACTCAAAGAGATAGAATAATTTGCTCCCTTTTTTAGCCACCTACCTTTCCAAATCAAGGGCAGCTGAGCTCTTACTTCCAAGGTAATAAAAGATTCAAAGGTTCATAGAAATTTCAACACTAAATCAGTAGTCACCTTTCCTAGACCAGAATTAGCTGACCATAGTAGTCATCCTTGGTAGGTACTTGATACTAGGGGCTGTGCCCCTGCTTATGTTGCTCACTAATCTTGCCTACCTGACTTCCACCAAAAACCCTGGCCCTTGCCCTTTACACATCACCTCACCCAACCCTTCCCCTTACCTCTCTGTAATTTCTTCCCCTGACAGATCACCAAAACCATGTCCCATCCCTTTACATATGTCGAAAGTACAGATCACTCGGACTTGCTTGGCTTAAAGGTAAAGGTAAAGGTACCCCTGCCCATACGGGCCAGTCTTGACAGACTCTAGGGTTGTGCGCCCATCTCACTCAAGAGGCCAAGGGCCAGCGCTGTCCGAAGACACTTCCGGGTCACGAGGCCAGCGTGACATCGCTGCTCTGGCAAGCCAGAGCCGCACACGGAAACGCCGTTTACCTTCCCGCTAGTAAGCGGTCCCTATTTATCTACTTGCACTTGACGTGCTTTCAAACTGCTAGGTTGGCAGGCGCTGGGACCGAACAGCGGGAGCGCACCCTGCCACGGGGATTCGAACCGCCGACCTTTCGATTGGCAAGCCCTAGGCGCTGAGGCTTTAACCCACAGCGCCACCCACGTCCCACCTGCTTGGCTTACAGGTAACAAAAGCTGTGCTTCCTTCCCATGACAGATGTTGAAACCACATGCCCCTTCCCCTTACAGATTAACAAACTGTATCCCCTCCCTTTCCACACTGCAAACACAAAGCTTTCTTTCTCTCATTCAGACCCACTCGATGCCACCACTACTACTACTGCTGCTGCTGTGGGTGGGATGCAACAATGGGTGGGAAGGGAGATGAAGGGGAGAAATACCCACACACATACACACATTTTGTCTTTCCACACTCCTGCTACTGGAGGTAGCAAAAGGGAGGAGCACAGGAAGTCTTGCAAAGCCTTCACCTTTTTACCCACCAGAATGCACACTTTTTTCCTCCCTCCGTTTAACCTTTTCCTTGCATCCTAGCTGGCCTTGGCCACCTGCTCACTTAATCAGTTGACCAAGCCACATCCCTTCCCCTTACAGCTTAACCAAACTGCAATATAGGTGAGCCACATAGGAAGATATAGGGCAGGTTGTGGCAGCCCCAGCAACCATCCTGCTTTGCTGCCACTCCCCTCCTCCTTGGCATTTGACATGATAAAGCCAAAGTAGCATTTGTTGTCCTCTTCTGTCCTGCCTGTGCTTTTGCAGCTCAGCTGGGCCACCCACTCAGGTACTCACCAACCAGCTTGTGCTGTCAGCCTGCTGTTCTGTCATCATGCTGCATATTGGCAGTCACACACACCACAGTGACAACAGCCTTGCAATCTTATTGTATAGTAAGAAAGCTTTTCAAAAAAAGTTCAGTGGGGAAGAAAAGTAAGACAATTGAAACTTTTTTTATTATTTACTGCAGGTAACTTTGCTAAAAGCAGCAGATTTAGAACATTGTCAAGAACTTTTCAGAATGCAACATTGTTGTTGTTTTTGCTTCAAAATCATTTCAGCATGCTAAACATAAAAAACCAAGATAACATTTTTAAAAATGTTGTTTCTCTTAAAGTAAGTACTCTTAACTTCTGCCCCCTCACTTTAAAGCTGACAATGAAAAGACCTAGTTTCTGTTTAAAAACTACTCCACTTTGCTTAAAAAAAAGGGGGGGGATTCCATACAATTGAATTCTTCATTGTCACTATCAGATATTTTTGTCCTCAACCCCCTTGAGAAACATGAGAGAATTTTCAACTGCATTAAAATAAAAAAAAAAAAAACTTTTCTTCTTTCTCATTGTATGAATCTATTTCAAAAACTAAGCACTTTCCCTCACGCTGCATGGTTTGGGACTTTTGATCTTTGTTTTGATTTTGCAGTTGTCTCATTTGCTTCCGTTTAATTTGTCCTGTTGCAATGTTGATTTTGTTTTCTTCTACTTTGTATTTTAGTGTTCTTATTATTTGTGTATGTTGCCCAGGGAACTTTTGTTATTGGGTGGCTGATGAAATGATTGATTGAACAAATATGCAGAGAGCTGTAGCTCGGGGGGGGGGGGGAGGTGCAGTTTGGTGGTAGAGCATCAGTTTTGAATGCAGAAGGTCCCAAGTTCTATCCCTAGTATTTCTCTCTGAAACCCTGGAGAGCTGCTGCCACTCTGTGTAGACAATACTGAACTAGGTGGAACAATAGTCTGACTTAGTATAAGGCAGTCTGATAACTACTATAGGTAGACCTATGTATTACAATTAAAAGGTGGACATGGAAGGAAACCATTGTGAGTTTCTACCTCTCCTATATTTCTCAAGCTAGCTTTGTAAAAAAAAAGAAAGTCTCATTCCTCAGCAGAAAAAAAGTTTCCGCGAGGAGCAGCTGTCACTTCAGGCTTGTAATTGGAAATAATTGGGATTCTGTCTCAAACCACAGAGCCCTGAATTAGCCAAGTCAGTCTCAACCAGGATCCAGGAAGCATCTGGTGTCATTGGAGATGGCAGCAGTTCAAGAACCTTCACACTCATGGGTGCTGATAATGCCATGGTTGCAGGTTTGATCCCTGTAAGGAACAGCTGCATATTCCTGCATTGCTAGGAAGGACACAGCAGCTTGGAAACCCTGCAAGTCCAGCACTGCTTGTAGGGCTGGTGCATGCCTGTTGGTAGTATTGTACTACCAACCTTACTATATGCTTGTGAAACATGGACCACTTATTAATGCCATCTCCAAATCCTCGAAAGATTCCATCAATGGTGTCTCCGAAAAATTTTACTCATCACTTGGGGAGACAGGCAAACTTATATCAGTGTACTGGAAGAAGCAAAGATCACCAGTGTTGAAGCAATGATTCTTCAACATCAACTTCGTTGGACTGGTCATGTCATGTGGATGCCTGATGATTGTCTTCTAAAGCAACTACTCTATTCCAAATTTAAAAATGGAAAGCGTAATGCTGGTGGTCAACAAAAGATGTTTAAAGAATGTCTCAAGGCAAATCTAAAAAAATGTAGTATAAATGTAGTTCCCAGTGACAACTGGGAAACACTGGCCTGTGAGCGCTCCAGTTGGAGAACAGCCTTTACCAAAGGTGTCATGGACTTTGAAGAAACTTGAATTCAGAATGCAAGGGAGAATTGTGCTAGAGGAAGGCACGCTTGGCAAATCCACACAGTGATCAACTCCCATCCAGAAACCAGTGTCCCCACTATGGAAGGATGTGTGGATCCAGAATTGGCCTCCACAGTCACTTACAGACTCATTGTTAAACCCATGTTTATGGAAGACAATCTTACTCGGCTACAAGTGATCGCCAAAGAAGAAGAAGTTGTATCTTTCTTGGCCACCGGGGAGGTGGAGGGGGGACGCAGCAGCACACACCCCTAACTACACAGCTGCTCTGATTGGCTGCAGGTACAGCTAACCAGAAGGGATGGGTGGGGACAGTACTTTGTGAGGGGAAAAGAAAAATCATTTGAGAGTTGGGATCCTGGCATTCAACTGGATAGGAATACAGCCTCTGTACTGTGCATATAAAATCCAGCCTGAGGGGAAAATCTACACCCAGAGAAAGAAGTCTCTGGGCTTAGACTGAAAGACAGTGATTAGTATATTTTGAGAGTATACAGACAAGTGAGAACTGGGCAGCTGAATCTGAGACAGGAGAAGTGGAGTTGTGAGGGAACACTCTATTTGGGTCTCTAGGAATGGAACAAAACTTCTAGGATGAGATGTATAACCCCAAATCAGTTAGGAGGAGTGTGGTGATCCCCTGGTCTGCTATACTAATAGAGGATCCTCAGGAGTGAGATTTAAGGAAGGCTGGGAAACTGTCAGAAAGTACCAACTTATCTCAGAAGCCAAATATTAAGACCTAAACTAATTTCACTGCAATTAGTTTAAGGAACTGAAGTAAATAAAAGATGCACATTTATCATCATTGCTTAGAAGCCCATAACCGCCACTGAATTTAATATGTATATAAGTGAACTGTTTCCTGACACATCTTTTGTTTTACCAGTTTTGTTATAGTTTAGGGAAGCTTTTAATGTTTGATGTATCACAGTATTTTAATATTCTTTTGGAAGCCGCCCAGAGTGGCTAGGGAAACCCAGCCAGATGGGCGGGGTATAAATAATAAATTATTATTATTATTATTATTATTATAGTGTCACAAGAGCTGACCTCCTAGGACTGAGGTGGCCACATTCTGTACTAGCTGATATTTTTGAACTATCTGTAAAGGCAGACCCATGCTGAGTGCATTGCAGTAGTCCAGCCAGGGTGTGACAAGCAAGATTTGACTTCTCCAGTTAAAGTTGCAGCTGGTGTATCATCCTAAAGGAGAAATTCTAACTACAGGGACTGCCGGGTGGGTTTAACAGAGGAGGGGGTCTGCCACCACTACATCCGCAGTCCTACTGAGCACACCAGCTTGGAAGGTGGGGGACAGGCAGATTGCTGTGCCAGCCTTGTGCAGTGGTCAGGCCTGGTACTATCACATGTTGACAGTGGGGCTCACTCAAGATCCAGTGGATCCTTGACTCACTGAGCCCATCTCCCAAACACCCCAGTTTAGAAACTGAGCATTCAATGGGTGGAAGGAGGAGCTCAACACTGGTGGGTTGACACCGGTGTCATTCCACAGGCAGATTATGGTGGAAGTTGGCAAGGCTGGAAGAAGGGACCCATACACTTGATCCAACATCCTAGCATACTAAGCCAGAAATCTTCCCTTAAAAAAGTAGGCTACAAATAAATTGATATTTTCAAAGAGGTTTGGGAAACAAGACAAATCATTTGCCTAGTGTTAAACTTCTTGCTGAGAGGGAAGCCAAGAGAATATGAGAACATGCTTTGCAAATTAAGAACTGGGGAGAACAAAAGGAAGCAGGTGCTGTGAAAACTTTCCTAGAAGACAAAGGCAGATGAAACAAATTCAGCAAAAGGGCAATGCAACCCCCAAACATTAACTAGAACAGGCATTGAAAAAGCAGAAGGACGGGTGGGGAATGCCATCCCTTTTTTTTACAACACAACATGAGATGTTGCCATTCATGGAACTCAGTGGTGGCTGGTAGCCATTGGAACTGGTAAGGAGGCCAACAGTAGGGGGAGCTGGAGCCAATGACAAAGCTGTCTTCTAGTAGTATTGGGGAAGGCTGACTTGATTCTTCTCTCTCATTCTTCTCTCATCCCTCCCTCCTTAGTTCACTGAATGCTGTGATGGCAGCATCTCAGATGGAAGGTAACCTGGGAAAATGCAGTTTCCCAGAGCACCTAATTCCTTAATGGTGTTATAAATTTAAGGGGAGAGAACCCCCCTAAACCATAGAAATTAATAAATGCAAGGATTCTGATTATTTGAAATATGAAGGGAGAATGCAAGCTGAAGAGGAACTCCTGGGCTAGCTTATGCAAAACAAGCTGGCTGAGCTAGGGACATCAAAGAACAATAGAGGGCCATTTGCAATACAAGAGAACTCCCTCCCCCTTGCCCCGAGGTGTGAACAGAGACAGGGGTTTGAAAGGTTGCCAGGGTAACTGTGTGCTTGTGTTTTGTAAATCTGCCTGATGAAGAATTAATAGACTTGTTACCTATTGGTGGAAAGGAAAGGAAAGGAAGGAAAGGCTGTGCTAACATCTTGGCTGAAGATAAGATGAGTCCAAACTATAGAGCGGCTTGACTGAGAAGTCACTGCAGAGCCTTTCTGCCCCTACCCTTTTCAGTGGAATGTTTCTGGAAGGAGACAGATTTCTTTCTCATTTGCTTGTGAGTGACTCTGGACTGTTAATTCTGTGTCTCAGTTTCAGAAATGGTCATTCAGTTGCCTGTCTGAAACATCCTGCCACCACCCTAACTGCAAATTGGCTGCATTTTGCAGTCTTTTTAAGTCCAGAACAAAAAGGCACAAAGGAAGCCAAGTGGTGATATAAAGGCAGCCCTTTGGATGAGAACACTCTTCATCTGCAGTACAATGCAATTCAGGTCAGCGTCACTTGCCTCTTTTATTTAAGGGGTGTTTGTAGTAAGTAGCCCTGGGCCATTGATACTAATCCAGTTTTTGGTTTCTTCATTTTGGGAGAGGTGGGTGAGTTTTACATTCTGCTCTTCTCTCTCTCTGCTTAATGGCTGTCATAATCTTCCATGACTCAGGGTGACTGAGTAGGTCCAGTAAAACTACCTGAAAGGTAGAGATGGCAAAGAAGAAACTTAGGTCACACTGAGCCACTGTGTGACAATAGGACCGTGCAACCAAATTGGGCTGATTCGGACCTAATTTGAATTGGATCAAGTTAGTGCTGAATCAGCCTGAACCAAATCAGATTGATCCGAATTGATTCTGACAGCCAGGTAGACACAGAACTCAAAATACTGTATAAGAAAACCAGATAGACTGTCTCCAAAATGTTGCAAAAATGCAAAACAATATCCTGTAAAGTCAACCAAGCACAGAGGGGAAGTGGACTTTGCTCGCTGGAAGCTCCAATTTCCAGTCCAGGGCTAGAACACTAGAGCTGGTGGACACCCAATGAAGCTGAATGTTGGAAGATTCAGGACAAATAAAAGAAAGTACTTTTTCACACAGCACTATAGAACTCACTCCCACAGGAGGCAATAATGGCCACCAACTCAGATGGGTTTAAAATAGGATTGGACAAATTCATGGAGAAGGCGGCTATCAAAGGATACTAGCCATGATGGCTATGCTCTGCCTCCACAATTGGATGCAGCAACACTTCTGAATACCAGTTGCTCGAAAACACAGGAGGGAAAAGGGCTCTTGTGCTTGAATCCTTCTTGTTAGTTTCCCACAGACATCTGGTCAGCCACTGAGAGAAAAGGATGCTGAATTAGATGGTACATTGGCCAGAGCCAGCAGGCTATTCTTATGTTCTTTTATTCTCCAACCACAGTGCCTTTCACCCTTTTGTAAGTTCTCTGAATTTCCCACTTGTAGAACCCAGCAGGGAGGAGAATGTGGTCAAAATATGAATTAGTTGGCTCTGCCTGACAGTGGCTCTGGCTGCACCTATTGCTGTCCTCCCTGCCTTTACCTTACCAGCCCCAATGCACACCAGCCATCACTGGATGAGAAACAGGCTATCCATTATTGGCTGTTTTAATTTTAACTTCTAGGACATATGATGGACTAGGGAAGCAGTACTAGCGATGACTTTAACCCTTTCCCTTGAATGTTGTTGCTCTGCTAAAAACTGCTCCTACTGCAGTTCTGAAAACTCCAGTAAGGTTTCAGACGGAAAATTTGAATAAAAAACAAACAAAGCTGTGGCTCCCATAGCACTACTGCTATGTTCTAATTCCAGGGATTACTGCAGTTGCTTTTAAAATCAAGTAGGCAGGATAACTGATCATCATATACATTCTATTTGTCCATCTATCCCAGTCTGAGCTAGTGTGATTAACAGTACCTCTTCAGGGTCCAGGGCAAAGATATGTCCCATCAATCTGTTTAAAATGAAGGTGCCAGGTTTGAACATGAGACATTTTCTGCATGCAGAGCCTGTGCTCTACCACAGAGCAATGACCCTTTACCAAATGTTAGGGGTGGTGAGCCCCAGGTTTATGGGCCCAACGCAGCCCTCCAGGCCTCTCTATCTGGCTCCCTGGACTTTCTACCCACCCTTATCCCCAGGTCATACTCCTCACTGGCCCTGATTCTCTCTCCCACTCCTCACCAGAAGTGTTTTTTGCCTGGGTGGGATGGGCCTATGAATTATTATAATGCTCATCTTGATAGAGAATAAAGACAGGTGCATGAATGTGTGCAGAAACCAGCCTACTGTACCTTTGCTTCTGCCTCCACTCACCACTGGCACATGGCCCTCAAAAGCTTGCCCAGAAGGGAATATTCCCCCACACCTGTCCCTCATCACCAGTCTTCCATCTCTTTTGGCACTTGGATTATATGAGCACAGGAAATTATATATGAGCATTGGAAAAGGGAAACCAAAGATAAAAGACAAATTTGACCCCTTCTTTCTCTCACACACAAATATTCCATTGCAGCGCGCCAATTCTCTAGTAGCTCCTACATGCCAGAAACAGCATTAATCTACTTTTTCTCCTCCCTCCCCGCAAGGCCACTGGTAGCCAGCCCTTAAAACAATAACAGAAATTTACATTAAGTAGGTGAAAATGTTGACTTAACTGTAATGATGGGAGGTGTGGGTGTGGGTTGTGCAGCCCCAGAATCACTTGTTATTCACAGGAAATATCATTTTTAAGCTGCTGTGAGCATAAGGAGGGGTATCAGGAGATTGGGTAATTAGTGATAAAACAGAGTGGGCTATAAAATGCCATTTGCTCATGCACGTGTGAGCATTTTAACAGCTCTTTGGGGGATCTTGAAGGGTGGGTTGAAGAGGTGAGAAATGGGGAGGTGCTTCTCTGTGCAGGCAATATTGGTTTTGTTTCGTTTCCTCCATCTGCTCAATCTCATCTTGAGAATAGGCTAAATGCCCTGCGATGTTTGCGCCACTAGAAAAATAATAATATTGATGCTCAACAGGCTGCTGGGGATGCATTTGAAATGCTGATCGTTCCTTCCAATTTGGGAGTTCTGAATTGTCTATTATGGTTTCTAAAGTGGCATCAGTGCATGAGGAATCCTTTGTTTTTTGTTGCTGCTGCTATATTTGTTGGGTGGGGATCAGTGGGTTTAGCCTTGCCACTGATCAGTGCCTCCACATCAGTTCAGAAATCCAAACCAATTTAAGCTCCATATTGGCTCATAGATAAGCTTGGGCACATCTTGAACTTCCCCCATCTTTCCCCTCAAAATATAAGAAAGAGGACCAGAAAGGAAAGGCTGTTTTTGAATCCTCCAAAGTTTAACCAACAGGAAGTTCAAGCACAAAGATATTTAAGTGTCATAAGTCCTATTCAGGCACTGCAATGCTGGATTTTCTTAACATCTGAGGGGAAGCTGTGTGGATGAACCTCCTAGCTGCTTCTCCCCTATCCTTGTTTTTGTCACTTTCCACAAACTGGTGGGTGACTCTGTGAAGTGCAAGTCTGGTCTATACAGTTTTACCTTGGTTCTCAAACAGAATCCATTCCAGAAGTCTGTTCGACTTCCGAAAATGTTCGAAAACCAAGGCATAGCTTCCGATTGGCTGCAGGAGCTTCCTGCACTCAATCGGAAGCCATAGAAGCCACGTCGGATGTCTGGCTTCCAATTTCCCCCCGCAAACTTGTTTCTGGGTTTGCAGTGCTCGGGAGGCAAAACGTTCAAGTCACAAGGCGTTTGAGAACCAAGGTACGACTGTACATGTATGTCAGGGTGAGGAACATTTTTAATTTTGAGGACCATATCTCCTTTTGAACAGCTTCCCAGGGGCTACATAACAGGGTGGCCAAGGGCTGGTGAAAGAGATGGCAGAGCCACAGATGTGAATTCTACCTTTGTACAGTAGGGTAGTTTCTACACGTACTCACACACCCATCTCTGTTTTCCATCCCAGCAAGCAAGAGACATTATCAGAGAGTGAGGACCCATTCTAACCAGAAAGAATCACTCAAAGTGAATCCAAAGCAGCACTGGTGTGGCCTAGGGAGATCCCCAAAGGCTAGATAGAAAGGTCTAGAGGACCACATTTGCCTCCCAGTCCTGTGGTTTCCCCATCCCTAGTGTATACCCTCAGCTTTTTAAACCCCTGGTTCTCCAGGATGTGAAAATGTGTGGAAAACGTCTACAGCAACAGGAGTCCTCACTTTGCAGTTGTTTTACTCTAGCTCATAGAGAATGAAAAAAACAGAGATGGGAGGCTAGAACTAGAACACACATCCCTCCCCCCATATGCTTAGTCAAAATGTTACCAGAACATCTGAACAAAGCTATCATTTGCCAAGGTTTCTGAGATCTTACCATGGAAACTTTTAACTCCCAGATATATGTTTTGCCCTACAAACTTCTTGCTGCTAAGGCTTTGGAGCCTGCTGATGGTGGAAGACCAGACAAAGCCACTTCTGAGCTAGGGAGGAGGTGGGGTTGAGGGCTTCACACCCCTCCCCACACATGCGGGGCTTGGCTCACAGCCCCTGCAATACTAAGGGAATCCTTGGACGCGTCATCCATATCCACCACATCAACACTGCTGCTGAAAGATATGGTAAGTGGGTGGAAAGTATAAATGGGTGGGAGCTTAAGGGAAGGAGTAGGTAGCAGGAACCAGGCTTGGCGAGGGGGGTGGTGGAGTCTGTTGAGCAGTGGAAGGCAGACATGAAAACATCTGGAAAAGATCCTCATCATTTTTGATTTCAGAGGAAAAAACCTCAGAGACCTCTTAGAAAAAAGCACTATTTTCCTTGGTGAAATGTTGTTGGGTTGCACAGTCAACTGCCTTGGCACTGTTCAATTTGAGAATTAAGAGAAAGAGAAGGAATATGCATGAGCAAAGGTGTGCAAGAGAGCATGTGTGTAAGCCCCCAGATAACAGTGACAAAGGCGAAGTAGTGGAGGCTCTTGTCACCTCCTCTCAGTTTCTATCCTTGCAAATCCCCCAGGCACCATAATCATAAACAGCCTCTTCAAAAAAATATGTGACTACTGTATTAGGTTCCATTCTGTCAGATTCCCCACCCCCGCCCGCTGCCTCATTCCCTTCTGTCCTAAGAAGGAGCTGAATAAAATAAATATTTAATGTCCCTCTTCAATATTTTAATGGAGAATTTCTGGTTTTTAAAAATGCCACAAATCTGCCTAGGCAATGGAGATGAGAGTATCACAGAAGGACGGGAGGAAAGGTCTAGAGCAGATTACCAAACATCAAAAAGGAGAGATCTAGAAGTAATGGGAGACTTCAATTTCCCCAATATCTGTTGGAACTCCAACTCTGCCAAGAATGCAAGTGAATATTGTTTTTAGATAACAGACAGGTGAAGAATTCGAAGTTCTTTATTTTCTGAATCCTATTTTTCTATCTTTCTCTTTTAACCTCTTTTCTACTTTTTCTATTTATTTCTTTTTCTTCCTTCCTTCCTCCATTTCGTGTTTTCATAAAAGTCTTGGTTAAAAACATGGAAAGGATATTGATGTACTTTTTAAAAGAATGCAAGGTCTGGCAAATTCCTCTTTTGCCTTGCTCACATTTTCATTTCCCAGATGGTGGAAGAAGCAACAAGGGGATCATGTATCTTGGACCTCACCAACAGGGAGGAACTGATTGACATGTCCTCCTGGTTTCATGATACAGAGGTGAGGAAAAGCTGAGTGTAGCTGGACATTAAGAAGGCCAATTTCAAAAGGCTTAAGAAGCTACTGGGTGAGATCCCATGGTCAGAAATATTCAAAGAGCAGGAAGTCCAAGATGGATGGGAGTTTCCAAAAGGAGAAATATTGAAGGCCCAAATGCAGACAATTCCAACAAGAAAGGAAAATGGGAGGTATCTAAGGAAACCACTGTGGCTGCATAAGGAGCTTACAGATGAGCTGAGAGTTAAGAAGGGAGTGTATAAGAAATGGAAGTAAGCAGAAATTACAAAGGAGGAGTATACAGGAGTAGCTAACAGCTGCAGGAGGAACATCAGGCTGATCAAGGCTCAGAAAGAGCTCAGGTTAAAAATAATTTTTAAAAGGTTTCTTCAGCTATGTCCAAAGCAAGAGGAAGAACAAGCAAGTGGTAGATCCACTGTGTGCTGTGGGATGACAGAGAGACGGTGGAACTAATATTTTGCCTGTCTTCACCCAAAAGGAAAGAGATACCCAACCTGGTGATAACATAACAAATGATGTAAGGAAGGAGCTGCAGCCCAAGACAGGAAAAGAGGTAGTAAGGGAACACCTAGCTACATTAAATGAATTCAGATCTCTAGGACCTGATGAGCTGCATCCAAGGGTACTAAAGGAGCTTGCAGATGTAATCTCATAATTTTTGTCTGTGAAAGATAGAGATAGGCTTCAGTAGCTTGGATAGCTCCAAGTTGATATTGCTGACCCAGGGTCTCCTACTAACCTTACATGTGCATTAAGTAATGCTAGTGCATGAAGGCTTGCCTAGAATCCTGCAACCCTACTTGTTGCGGATTCCAGGGAAGCCTTCAGGTGCACAACTATGAATGTGAAGTTCCTCTCACTATAGACATTTATCAGCTCTGTTATGTTCTTGAATCATGTGTTATTTTTTGGTCCTGGCATCTTGTATGTCCTTTGGTTCTAACTCACCCTTCGGTCCTCCAAACTATTGGCCTGTCCTGATTCTCAGTTCCTTGCTCACATTAGACTATTACCCACAATGCAGCCCTGAATCAGTGCATGTCACACACACACACACACACACACACACTTGCAAGTGCACAAGGCCATTATGAAACAGACTTCAAGCATTCTTCTGCTCTTTTGGCAAACAGGAAATATATGCTCCTTACATAGTCAACAGAACATTGCACAATGCTAGGTACATAAAAATCCCAGGGCAACTGATTCTTTGGTATACTTCAGTAGACTATTGTGTGCATGGTGGTGGGGAAGAGAGAATCTTTTAGTCTCCATCACCAAAGTCACCCAGTCATACACAATCTGGAGTAAGATCCCATATATGTGAGTGCTGGGCCAAATGATTCTTTGGTAGACTGCTCTGGTCTCTGTGTAGAAGAAGTGCAGAGTACAAGGGAGAAAGATATAATCTTTCTAGTCTCCACTGCCAGTGCCTTCCAACCTTACTAGCTCTGGATCAATGTCCTACATTTGTGAATGTCAAATTCCTTTACTCAAGTATGAGATCCAGAGCCATTTTGTGGCAATTGTGTGGGATACATATCTGTTTCCCCATTAACTTGAAGCAATATAAATGATTATGATTATCATTTCCATTTTATCCTCACAACAACCCTGTGAGCACAGAGAGAGAGAGAGAGAGAGAGAAGCAGCTGGAGAAGAAGAATAGCAAAATAAATCTATTTGCTGCAGAGCAGAAACTGTTCTGCATGAATCTGTTGGCTGTGTATACTCACCTGGGGCAGCCCAACAAGCAAATCAGTCGCTCCCCATCTGACTTTCTCATTTCCACCTGTTGCCATGAGAACCTCTGCTCAGAACGTGTGGGGGGAAATAAACATGTGCTACACAGACACACAAGTGGCAATGAATTGCATTGTCTTATTTTTGCCATAGCCTCTTGGGAACTGGGGTATAGAATCATAGAATCATAGAGTTGGAAGAGACCACAAGGGCCATCGAGTCCAACCCCCTGCCAAGCAGGAAACACCATCAGAACACTCCCGACATATGGTTGTCAAGCCTCTGCTTAAAGACCTCCAAAGAAGGAGACTCCACCACGTTGCGCTCTCTCTCTCTCTCTTTCTCTCTCTCTCTCTCTCTTTTACGATTGTGGATGGGCCATGAATGGTGTCAAGGAAAATCCTGTTTTAAAAATAAATAAAGCTTCTTTCTCTTTGGCAAACAGCTGGTATCATGTGAAACGTGGGGCAGCCATGGACTGCCATATCAAGGATATTACCCAGTATGGAGACTGGTCAGCTGTCAAGGCTACCCATGGTGCATGAGCTGCATGACCTTCCTGCCCTCCATCATCCGGTTACTGGAAAACACAAGTAGGGAGAGTGTTGTTATGGCCAGGTCCTGTTTGGGGGCTTCCCATTGGGGCATTCCATTTCCCACTGGGAGAATAGGATGCTGGACTAGATAGGCCTTTGCTCTTCTTATGTTTTATATAATTATATACTACCGAGTGCATTCTTGCATACAGAAGGATGGAAACCATTTAATTCTATGGGAGGAAATAAGAGATTGATTTCAGGCACTTCATTGAGGATGGGTCTCAATTTGCCCCACCCCATCTGCAAAATGTGGGTGACCACAGCCCCATCCTCCCCCACCCCAAATAGAAGCATTCCATTTTAGAGAGAATAAATGTACTGGTAGGCACCATGCTGGTAATATGATGAGCACTGAGAGAAGTAAGCTCAAAAAGGTAGTAGCAGTGGGAGAAAGAACAATGGGAGCAATCTCTCTTCTCTCCCTACCCATTACACTAGGCCTCCAGAAGTTTGCGGCGTTATCAGCAAGAAAAGCAATATCAGCTCCTGAAAAATTAACATGACATTTTGCTGGCTGCCTGGGCTCTCCTTGGCTTGTCAATAATGCAGCCCATTCGGCAAATATTAAATCTCCTTGCCAGAACCCTTAATGTGACAAGGAGCTGATGCCAGGGAGTGCTATTACTTTCAACTCCACATCATATTTAATTTATTACGTAACCCGATGTTATTGCCTTTATTGATGAACTGTACAGTGTAAAATGATTATTTCTTAAAGATTCCACTGTAGTAAAATATCTTTATGGCTCTGCAAAAGTGTTTGTGAGAAGGGAGCTGGGCAAGGGAATTCCTTATTATTATGATTATTATGATCTGCCTTTCTGCTCTTCATATTCTTAATGGCTTGCTTACCTGTGGGCTAAACAGAACCCCTTGTGCTGTTGGAAATGGCACAGAATTAGAATGGGGGCTGCAAGAATGATAATAGTAATACTTGGGATTTAGATGGTGCTTTTAGAATGTGTGGAGCACTCTGAACGGAAGCAGGCATCAAGAGGATGGGCCATAGCTCACTGGCAGTGTTCGTGCTCGGCATGCAGACGATCCCAGGTTCAATCCCAGGCTTCATTTTAAAAAGGTCCAGGTTGCAGGTGATGGGAAGACCCCTCTAATACACAAGCTTCATAATATAATTTTAGATTTGCCAGTGAGAATCCACCTCTTTCTTTCACATCTGTTAAAATTTTAAATTTAATCCTTGGTCTTTTCCCCTGGCAGATATATTTAACTATCTCTCTTTGCCATTGTTTGAAGCAGCTCATATTACTTATCACTGGAATTGTCTGGAATAAAAATGACACATTTGATAATATATTCATCTTTACCACTGAAATCCTACCTAATAAGGAGAGTCTCATCCTATTCCATCTTTCCATGTCTTTCTTAATCTTACTCCACACAACCCCATAATTGTTCTAGATCAGTTTAGCGTTATCAATTGCTAACCAAATACCTAAATATTTCACAACGTGTTTTTATACCTCTGCTCAGAGGTTAGTCCTATTGAATTCAACAGAACTTACTCCCAGGTAAATGGGGTTAAAATTGCAGCCTAAAATACCACTGATTCCAATCCTGTATGAGGACCATTACTGTCCTGCCAAGATCGTTATACAAGAAATAATTCCTTGTATATAGAAAAAAAACCATGTTGACATAATGTCTGTCCTTGAACCCTTTCCCTAGTTTTATATGTACAGGGATTTTGTTACATGATCATTCAGCCACATGAGCTTGCACCTGCAGGTGGAAATCACACAGCCCCAGGTGTGGAGGGATGAGTCATAGCTCAGAGGTAAAGCATCTGCTCTACATGCGGAGGGTCCCAGATTTAATCCCTGGCATATCTGGGTAGGGCTGGGGAAAGTCTGTTATAGAGAAACCTGAGTGCTGGATGGACCCTTGGTCTGGCTTGGTGTAAGCCAGCTTCGCATGTTCAGTGAAAACAATGCCTCAATTTGTGCTTTACAACAATAGCTGCCACATTGAAAACCCAGCTCTTCCACACCAGCGTTCAGCCAGATTAAAACTTCTCTTCAAATAACATTTCAGATACCAGCCACTGCGCCTTAATATCTCTCTCCCATAATATTTCTCTCAGCTTTGCACATACACACCGCTCCCCTGGGTAATTTCCTTTTCTAGGTCTTGTTGATGTTTGAGAACACACCGTCTTCACTACCCATCAGTTTGTCTTGTTGGATCCTCGGCGTGAAATCATCATTAATAGAACGCAGGTCTGTCTTATTCCTGCTCTCCCTGTTGGCCCTTGAATAAGATTTCTTTTCTTCTCTCTTGGACTAAATTACATCTCTGCAGGCATGAAACAAAACCTGTCCTCTATCGCCTCCCTGACTGCTCTCCACAACAGTTGAGTATAGACCACAACACTGATGCAGTCACATATGAAGGGGAAAGGGGATTTAGGGAGGGAAAGAGACACTGTTAATTAGATTGTCAGAAACTCCCCTTCTTCCAACACCCCTCCCCCCCAAAAAACCCACAACTGTCGGCTCTCCATCTAGATTCCTACTCTAAGGGCTGCCTTTGAAAATCTTATTTGCTTCTTAGTAATTTGCTTTCCTTCTGAACATTTTCATCATTGCATTGGGGATACTGTGACTTCATGACAGGTACTTGGCGGCTATTCCTTTATTAGAGAATCCCAAACTGGCAAATAAAGGTGAGCTTTGCAAGAACAAAGTTTGTAGAAGAAACCTGAGCTCCTTGCAAGATATCAGCTGTTTTGCAATGGGAGATAGTAGGATGGAAATGGAAGGCATGTGCTTTATGAAGGATGAGGTCACAGTTTACCATGCTCTGATAATTTCCATGTTGTGGAGCGGCCATTAAAAATTATCCAGAAGTCGCAACTGGAGAAAAATTCATCAGCTGGACGACCAGAAGGTGCCCTGGAGCATTTGAATGTCACATTAAATCTAAAACCATTGTACTGATTGCCTATTGTCTTCCAGGGACAATTTAAGAGGCGAGAGTTAATAATCAGTTAGGAATTTATTAACAGTGGGTTTGTTTTTCATTACGGTGGCATGTATGTTTTGAAGTATTGTTCTATTTTTTTATAATTTTCTTGCTTTTATCTTTTTGTAAACCTCTTTTTTACAATAAAGTGGTGTACAAGTTTTATGAAGTAAACTAATCTTTAAATAAATATATAAATACTTCACTGGGTGGTCTAGTAAAGTCAATGCCTCTCTCAGCCTAACTTATCTTACAGGGTTATTGGGGGATTAAATGAGGAGGGAGAGTAACATGTACATCACCTTGACCTCCAGTGTGAAATAGTGGTTAAGAACAGTAGACTTGCAATCTGGTGAACCGGGTTCGCGTCTCCGCTCCTCCACATGCAGCTGCTGGGTGACCTTGGGCCAGTCACACTTCTCTGAAGTCTCTCATCCTCACTCACCTCACAGAGTGTTTGTTGTGGGGGAGGAAGGGAAAAGGAGATTGTTAACCGCTTTGAGACTCCTTAAGGTAAAGGTAAAGGTACCCCTGCCCGTACGGGCCAGTCTTGACAGACTCTAGGGTTGTGCGCCCATCTCACTCAAGAGGCCAAGGGCCAGCGCTGTCCGAAGACACTTCCGGGTCACGTGGCCAGCGTGACATCGCTGCTCTGGCGAGCCAGAGCCGCACACGGAAACGCCGTTTACCTTCCCGCTAGTAAGCGGTCCCTATTTATCTACTTGCACCCAGGGGTGCTTTCGAACTGCTAGGTTGGCAGGCGCTGGGACCGAACAGCGGGAGCGCACCCCGCCGCGGGGATTCGAACCGCCGACCTTTCGATCGGCAAGCCCTAGGCACTGAGGCTTTAACCCACAGCGCCACCCGCGTCCCTTTGAGACTCCTTAGGGTAGTGATAAAGCGGGATATCAAATTCAAACTCTTCTTCTCCTCCTCCTCCTCCTTCATGGAGAAAAAAGTAATAGCAAGCAAGCAAACAAACAATTTTTCTGTCAGATTGTTGGTGGTGATATCAATAGTGCAATATGCTAAATTTCATTAAATACTCATTTTCACATCACCTCTACTTCTGGTGCTCAGGATGTGCATGTCTTTGTTCATGACCCCAAAAGGACATCCTTGTCATGAGCCTCTCAGCAATGTCAGGATCTAGCATGGTTTGGAAGCCCCAAACAGACCAGGAGGTGGAGGAGGAGGAGGAGGTGGAGGAGGAGGAGGAGGAGGAGGAAGAATGACAAGATGGAGGGCTGGGAGGCTGGCACCAATTGATGGAGGACAGAGGTCATTCCTTTTTGACTCTACATATCAGAGAGTGAGAAGCAGGCATGACAGCTCTCTCCTCCACTGTTCCTGCAGAGCACAGAGCATCATCAGAGACAGGGTCTGAACAGCAGGAGGTGGTACAGAAGCTAAAAATAGGGAGGCAGGACATTGTCTTTTCACATAGAACCAGGTGCAACCTGTGTAGGTGGGATTAGATGGACCCTCCCAGTGGAAGCACATGGAAGAATCACACCATACTTTTGGATATAGCATCCTATCCTATCCTATCATATCAAACTTAGCTCATTGCAGCTTCTGGGAGCTCATGACCAAGAGCTCACGACCAGGACCAGGGAATTTAATGGGGAAGTTTGAAGGGGAGGCTCAGAATATACACAGAACCAAGAGACATGGAGGGTGAGGTAGCTGCTGCAGTGACCTGCAACACCTGTACCATGTTTGTATTTCTACAAGAGAGCGTGCAACAGTATACTTGTAGCAAGTGCAAGCTGGTTGTCTTGCTGGAAGAGAATGTGCAGCAACCTGAGGCCCACCTAGCCACACTTCTAGCTATAGGACAACATGCAGAGTTTCTTGACAGAGCTGAGTTGGCTGTGATGGAACAGCAACACAAATGGGGTGTCCCTAGGGAGGAGGAAGATCAGCCACTGCAAGAGACTAACCCCTGGAGGAATGTGACACAGTCATGAGCCACACTGTGTCATTAGAGCTGCAAAATCACTTCCACACTCTCACCTCAGACATAAATTCTGGGACAGGGGAGCTAGGACAGCATTGCCAACCTTAGAATACACCAAGGTGGCTGTGAAAGGTACAGTGCTTAGAACAATTCTTGCCGTTGCCACCCCACCCCACCATCAGAGGAGGAAGTGAAAGGAGGAGATGTACTTATAGGAGTTTTCCCCCCCTCCCATTATTGACCTAACCCCTTCAGATCCAAGGCTACTGATCCTGGATGAGTATACTGATAGCACACTTGCTACATTTCATGGAGAGTGTCAGGAGCATGGCCCCCCAGAGTGCAGGAGAAGATTTAGACTCAGAAATCAAACGAATGAGAGAGAGACTCTGCAGATGAGAACTGGCTGACAGAGTCGAGAAAGGGCAGTTTGACTCCCCTTCCTGGGGAAGACTCTGTGAGCTCTCAAGACGAAGAAGAGTTGGAAGGCAGCCAGAGCGTTGCTAGGCAATCAGCAGATAAGCAGAGGTCTGAGTCTGTGTCGAGTGAAAGTGGGGAGCAGAAAGGCCAGCCTCTCAGTCCCTGTTCTAGGTGTCTGGATAAGATCAGATGGCAACGGAAGGGCAAGAGGCAAAAGGCTGGAGTTTGGCATCCTTCCTGCTGTGGGAGGGGCAAAAATTCAGACTGACCAACTATCGTCAATGTGAGCAGGCAAGAAGCCATGCTCTGGATGTGTCTTTTTGTAAATAAACGTACATAAACCTGTCGGAGAGTTATTACTTCTTATCAGGGCTTGATTGCCTGCCAGAGATCATTACAGAGACAATCTTGGAAAAAGGGAATTGCAGTCTGGAGCTCCAATAATATATGAATCAGCTCCAATAGGCAAGAGGGGAAGACTCAAGCCCAGGAGTTGAAGAACTTAGAACAATCCAAGGAGGATGATTCCTGCCACTCCCCAGAGGAGGAAGAGACATTTCGTGGTGGTAGGTGACTCCCTACTGAGTGGGACAGAGGCAGTAGGTATGATAGCCATCTTCAAAAATCTCACATGAAGATGGCAAAAGCTTGTTTTCTCCTGCTCTGGAGCATAGGACTCAGACCAATGGCTTCACATTGGATTGGATTGGATTACAAGAAAGGAGATTCTGACTAAACATCAGGAAGAACTTTCTGACAGCAAGAGCTGTGGAAGAGTCTCCATCAGGAGGATGTCTCCATCATGGAGGTTTTAAAGCAGAGATTGTATGGCCATCTGTCATGGATGCTTCAGCTAAGATTCCTGCATTGCAGGAGGTTGGATTAGATGACCCTGGGGGTCCCTTCCAACTCCACAATTCTATGATTCTATATCCAAGCCCATGGGATGGAAAAGCAGAGGAAACCTTAGAAATTGATGGGCAGGAATTGCACATGTTTAGCAAATGTAATATTTCTGACGAACAGCATGGTGTCCAGATATAACTGTGCTTTATTTTGCTCATCAATATTACAAAAAAAGACTTGCACCATTCTCTCTCTGTCTGTCTGTGTTCCCAACCAATACTTTCTCTAATCATAACAACATAATAAGAGACTGCTGGATTGCTGGAACAGTCCAGTGGTCCATCTGCTCCAGAATTCTGTTCTCATGGTGGTCAAACAAAAAAGTGGTGCTCTTCCCACTTGTGACTCCCAGCAGCTGGTATTTGGAGGCATACTGCCTACAGTCGTGGTGGCAGAACAAAGGCATTGGTGGCTAGAAGGCATAGCCTCCGTCTCCAGGCCCCTTTTGCCCCTTTGCATGCATACTTTTGGAGCCTGGAATAATACCTCCATTCCTCTCAATCATTTCATAAATCTGGCTATAATTTCCATGCCTAACGGAAGACGTATTGGCAAGAGTTGACATTAAGTGGAACTAATGACACTGTTAACTGCTAAATAACTAAGGAATAACTACCCTGTAATTTATGATGCAGCACGGACGTTTGTGTGGCAACTTTCAGAGACGTTCTCTCTGCAAAGAGCTCAGCAGAGCATAGGGCCCTGAACTTTTCCCCAAGCTGGCATCTTCCAGTCAATGTGAAATTGCAAACTTTGCATAAGCATAAAGATGAATCCCCTGAGCTAAGGCACAGCATGGAACTGCCCTGCTATTAGAACACTCCACCGTAATGAAAAAACAAACCCACTGTTAATAAATTCCTAACAGACCATTAATTCTCATTCCAATTATTGTTTTAAACCCCAGCTCAGTGAAGAATGACGCATGGGTTCCTTCATTAGAAACAACCAATGGAGTAGGCTGGATTGCCAAAAATGCCTGCTCTTTTCCAGTGTGGCAGACTCTCTCTATTTCAAAACTACAGTGACATCATGAATTCCAATAGCAAACTCAATCCAGGTGCAGTTTTTGTCAACCCGTCTTTTCCTCTATAGTTCTGTACACACCATAAATTTAAAGCACATGGCTTCCTCTAAAGAGTCCTGGAAACTGCTGTTGACCGTTCACAGAGCTGCAATTTCTAGCACCCCTAACCAACTACAGTTCCCAGGAATTTTTTTTGGGGGGGGAGGGGAGCCATGTGTTTTAAATTTACAATGAATATGCAGCCTGAATCCATGGTGCAATTTCCGATCCCAATATCATTTTCATCAGAATTCTCTGACACCGCTATTAGAGAGTGAGAGGGCTGATGATGCCTGCACATAGAGACACCTATACATTCAGTAGGGAAAGGGAACCCAACCAGCAGGTCAGGCATGATGTCAGCTGGAGTCCATTGTTGGTTCTCCAGCCCTGCCTTAACATTTAGCAGAATGGCTAAATTCATCGTGGTTATGGTTACCCTGTTGTTTACGGTGGTTGACTTTCCTTGCATTGCTAATATGCAGGGAATAAGTGTATAGGAAAAGGAACAGGGCCATGATTTTAATAACAAAGTGCCCTGGAAGTGTCACTATTTTGTAAGTTATTGTCTTACTGTCTAGTGCAGGGGGTGGGGAACCTGTGGCTCTCTGGATGTTATTATGATTATTGTTCATTACTTATTGAATTTATATACCGCCCTATACCCGTAGGTCTCAGGGTGGTTCACAACATAAAATACTATGTAAAAAAATACATAATACATAATAAAAAATAATTAAACCAATTAACAATACTAAAGGATACAAACTAATAAAAAAATACATTCCCTAACAAAAGTCCCCAATCAATACCCCAGATTACAAATACAAAATTCAAATTAACATATAACATTTAAAAATAATTGAAAACAACCTCACCCCCATATAAAAACAACACCCACCCAAGTTAAACCCCATCCCTGTTAAAAATATAATTTTAGCACAATGGGCCTGGCTCACGCTCTCATTCCACCCCTTTGGTTATGGCCCTGCCCTCAAGGCAGGCGGGCTTCATAGAGCTGCCCCAGCAACTGGAGCATGCCTAGTTGGGGCAGCAGATGTTTCCAATGTAGCCTGCCTGTCCAGGGTCTTGGTCCCTGCCCTGCCCTGCTTGCTCAGCTGCAGGCAGGTCCTGGTCTGGAAGTCCCCCAGGGGGCTCCTGTCATTCCTAACTGTTGGCTGTACTTGTTAGGGCTGATGACAGCTGAACTTCAGTGGGGGGGGGGGGAAAGGTTCACCACCCCTGACCTAGACCAGGGTAATGTGTGGCACTCCACATATTGTTGGACTCCAGGTCCCACTTTCTCCCAGTCAGCATAGCTTGATGGACTCCAACGTCTGGAAGGCCACAGGTTCCTCATCCCTCCTTTAGAGCACCTGGTATATATGGAGCACAAAATACATATTTAGCAGCTGGAATAAAATCAACAAGAAGAAAACACACAAAAATAGCTGGTCTGGTAGGTAACTGGAGTGTGAATGGAATCCACCTTGGTGTGTGTTAAGAGAGAGTGGGGGAAAGAAATAGTGTGTAATGAAAAATCAGAGTGACTGGTGAATGACGGAGAGTGAAAAAGAGATTGACTGAGATAGGAACAAGAGAGAGAGAGAGAGATACAGCAGAGATGCAATTTAGGATTCTTTCCTTGCCTAGCTTGTTCTTTCCCTATTCTCATGCGCCAGACCAAACTCATCCCCTTTTTGGAGCGGGGGCTTAGAAATGGGGAGGGGGGACTCTAATAATGTTCCACAGGTGAAAGAGTTATCTCGGTTTCTCTCTCACACACTTTTTTCAGCCGAGCTAACATTCAGTACATGAAATAAAGGTTATCTTGAGAAAGAGGCGCTGCAACTTGCATACAAAGAAGGCCTTTTCCCTGTGACAGGGAGCTTGTCTCCGAAAGTCTCTGATATAGATTTCTTTCTTGAAAGTGGTTGGGAGGGGTGCTGCGCAATTGAGAGAGGCTTTTAAATTTTATTTTGCAACAGCTTTCCTCTGCCTTTCAACTGCTTTTAAGAGCCTAGGAGTCTGCATGCAAGGGAAGCCCTCTTGTTATGCCAGTGGTGGGCAGTGACATTCACTTCTGGTCAACTTTTCAAGGGCCACATGGCAGTGGTGAGCCTGAGGCAAAAGAGGACAGAGCAAGAAATGCATATTTTACCATTGCATTGTAAATTATTTTCTACCCACAGCCTTCTTTATACTCCATCCAGGCAAAAGCACAGACGGTGTGATGCAGGGGCCAATGAAAGAGGTGGGGAGAGTTACGTGGACCAGGTGGGAAGGCCTGAAGGTCCTCACCTCTGCATTCTATAAAGTGAGGCATCTTCCTCAGGCAGCACATGCATTGGCAACAGCGCCCCCTGGCAGTTCGTCATAACACACTCCTCCGGCCGTTCAGCTGGTCCTTCAGGTAGCCTGCTGTTTCAGGTGCACAGGGAAAAATTGCACAGCTGCCTCTGTGAAGCCCAGATTCAACTACAGGACCATGACACCTATCACCACTGATCATTGGAAATGATGACTAGGGCTGATGGGAGTTGGAGTCCATCAACGTTTGGAAGGCTATACATTCTCCATTTTGGACTAAGGGCAGCCGGTGTGTGAAAGGGTGGGTGGAAAGGGGGAAGAGGTTCCTTTTTATGTTATCACAATGTGCCATGGGCCACTTTCTGAATGACTCAGTTGAAAGGTGGTGTATGAATATCAGTTTAAAATATTTTTCATACCACAGAGAACATACAGATGTGCTTATATATGTATGTATGGTTGCCTCAATATCATCTTTTGCTGATGCATGCATGCACACCTGCCTATTTATTTTATTTTTTAAAAAACTGCGCAGAAAGAATTCTGATACTAGTGTACACAAGCGGCTCAGTAAAACATAGCATGGAAAAACCATTGACGCAACCATATGCATTGTTGAATGCTACCCCAACCCTCAACCAGTGTGAGATTCTAGGGGTTCCAGGTGCTTACTCAGGATTTGTTTTCTTGGAATGAGGTACAGCAGAGACTGTGGTGTCTTTATGATATATGGTTTACACATACACATGCAGGCAACTCCCGATTTGCACAGGGATTGTGTTCTGGGTCATAGTGCACAATGGTGGAGTGTATATAAGCCTGCCCCACCCCCTTTCTGCCCCCTTTTCCTGCCCCCTCCAGGTTTGTGGCAATGCGAGCCCTGCATTAACAACCCAATGAACTGATAATGTTAACACCCATAATCACAGCCTGGGATTCAAGCAGAAATCAAGCATGACTCATGACAAATGCATGGCAGTAACCAAGAGATGTTAGCAGATGACCCAGCCTTGACAGCACACTCTGAGGTACCTCTACAAAGATTCATCAACTATTTTGCCCAAGCCTGCATGGAGTTCAGCCTCAGCATCAGCCTAATGAAGACAGGGGCATAGGAAGGTGGGTGTGGGGGGTGCAGTTCGCCCTGAGTGTCATCCTTGAGAGGGGTGACAAAATGGCACACCACAGGTGCTTGGCACTCACCACGGGGCCTGGCCTGCAGCGTGCCTGAGCCACGCATCTCTCCTGGGAGTGACGCGGTGGCTCAGGGCCCCACGCTGCCTGAAATGGCAGTGTGGGGCTTGCGTCTGCAAGGCAGACTCCGTGGGCAGTTCACTGCACGGCCCCCGTGTGTGGATTGCCATGGCGCCCCTGTGGGCAGCTCACCCCGCCCCCACCACTCCGGGTGCCAGAGCAGCTAGCCACACCCCTGAATGAAGACCTTCATCCTGGGTCAGGACGTTGCCAACACTCCATGCATCAGAATTGGTGACCACATGCTTGAGGTAGTAGATGATTTCACCTACATAGGCTCCACCATAACCAAGCAATGTTTCCATCGATGCTGAGCTGCACAAGCACACTGGCAAGAGGGTGCAAAAGGGTGTGGGAGAATGTGGTGATAATAACCAATAGCAGGATGAAGGTCTACCAGACTTGCATGTTGAGCCTGCTGTTTTATGGAAGTCAGTTGTGAGCAAATTTAACCTGCCAGGAGCAACACCTCAATGCCTTCCATATGTGCTGCATCAGGGATACGTATTTTGGGCATCACATGGCAAGACAGAGTCTCAAACCAAGATGTGCTCTTCCAATGCCACATTCCCAGCACTTCTCTCAGTGGTTTCTATGCTGGCTTGGTGATGTCCACAGAATGGAAGATGACAGGATCTCCAGGATGTCCTCTATAGGCTTCTGGCACTAGGCCTGTTGACAGACCAATTCTGTGTTACGGCATTAACCCTGCCATATGGGAATCCTTTGCAGGCAGTCACAGTGCCTGGAGATAGTTAGGTCACTGAAATATACTTGGAGTCGATTTCATGCTCTTTATTCAGCTCATAGTGGTGAGGAGAAATGGAAGTTCCCCCAGGATGTCTGCTTTATATACATTATTTACACAATGGGCCCCACATGATTGGCTCATTCCGGGATTCTCCTGTAGGCCAATCAGGTTGTGGATTCACTTCCACCTGGAGCTCGATTGGGTGGCTCCTGCGGACCAATCATACTGCTGCATTGTTCTAGGACTAATCAGACTGCTGCATTTTGGATCCTATTCAACTCAGTACATAACACCCATGTAGCCACAGCAGTGACTGGAGAAGAAATGCCATTGCACACCTGAAGCAGCACAACCACAAGCTTTCATCTGCCGCAGCTGCAACAAAACATGTCTCTTCTGTATCGGTCTCTAAAGCCACAGCAGGCACTGTCACTCTCCAATGGTTTCACTTTACCCCCTAAGGCACACTCTTCCATTGCCTCCTGAGACAGATGCCATGAAGAAGAACTATGACTACCTTATCTGTGTGCATTTTCTAGTGGTGAGAGGAGAAACTTGATTTTCTTGGTGTTTTAATTGGAAACTCCCTAATTCGCACTTCTAAAAGCAATACACAAACCAAAACACAGCTGTCTTTGAATTTCACACTTCTCTGAATCTGGCAGTTCTCCAAAGAGTACAAAAAAGAAGAAGATTATATTAGGGAAATGTGTACATAGAAATACATATATCCACAATAATAACATAAACATGAAATATTAATGGAAGTTGCAAAATAAGTATATTAGTCAAAACTGCATACATACATTTGTTTATGAGGAGAAATTTGCATTTAATTCATGACTTACAAAAGCACATATTGCTGAAGAAATATGGAAAACTTAATTTAAAATTAGAAAAATGGGGGGGGGGGGGACTGAGAGAAAATGAAATTGACAGATTTGACCATCCCCAGGGTTTCCACACAGTGGTTAGGGTGTCAGACTAGGACCTGGGAGACCAGGGGCGAAAAGTCTGCTTTGCCATGAAGCTCCCTGAGTGACCTTGGGCCAGTCACTGCCTCTCAGAGTACCTATCTCACAGGGTTATTGTACAGGTTAAGTGAGGAAGGGGAGAAATATGTTTGCTACCTTCAGCTTAATGGGGTAAATCTGAGATAGAAATGCAGTAAATAATAGAAATGCAGTAAATAATAAGTATGTAAATAAGTAAGTAAGTAAATAAATAAATAAATAAATAAATAAAAATGGAGTGGGTGGGTGCCCATATGCGCAAATGTAAAAGAACACAGGCTTAATTTTTAGAAGCTTTCCTAGATAAGCTGGATTCCAGGAAGACTGAATTGCCCAGCAGACAAAACTAGAAGGACAATCAAGAATGAGAATTGGGGGGATTCACTTACGCAGACCTACTTGTGGTGGGGAAACTGCAAGGTAGCTCCCATCACAAATGAGATACTCTGGAGCATTTGCCACATTCTCAACACAAAGCAAACAAAGGACATGACAAGCAGAAGGGAGCAGAGCTGGAAAAGCAGCAGGAGGTCGTGGGAAATCAAGGCAGGACACAGAAATAATAGCAATAACAAGAATAAAATAACACCTAACTCTGCGCATGATTTTTTTATTATTTTTTATTTGAGGTTATGAACCTGCTAAATTGCCTGTTGGGTTACGTAACAGAAGTCATTGTGCGTGTATGTTTGTTGAAAGGGCAGCCTTGTATGAGGAGCTCACCACACTCCTTGAATGATAAGTGGCTGGCCAGCATGAGCGAGGCGGAGGCGAGTGGGCCCCATTCCAAATTGATTAGTTCTGCTGCCTTCTCATTATTGTTCCGTGTGAAGTTTGGCACGCAAGCAAGGTCATTCCATGTACCAGGGCGCCACTGTCAGCACAGCCAATTCTACTGCAAAGTTTGCCTCCGCCTCCCACTTCTGCCGCAAACAACGTGAGGCGGCAGCGGCGGCTGCTTTCCGCATGAGAAAAAGAGAGAGAATAAAAGCTATAAATTTTACATGAGTGCCTTTCAGACTGGTGCGAGGAACTAATTTGATGTTGTCTTTTGACAAAGATGTAACCCTTTCTGGAAGTTTGCAATTTGTGTGGAGGCCTTGCTATGCTTTGGGCATGACCCATGGCCCCTTTTAGGTAGGGATGAACATATTTCCCTCATCCCACACTCTTATTATGCACTTGAGTACCTGCTGGCTTTTATTCTACTCCATCTTGCCTTCTGGTTTAACTTGAAGAATAGTTTAAAATAAAAATGAAAATGGGAACTTCAGTCGTGTGTACCACTGTTCACACTTTCTTTTTCTTGTAATGTCTATGCAAGGGATGAGGGAACGTGTGGTCCTCCAGATGAAGCTGGGGTCCAGTTTGTAATAAATCCCTGACCATGTGCCCTACTAGTAAGCTGGAGCCTATGGAGTCCAGCGACATGAGAGCACATTCAATTTGGGTTCAGTCCTGATGTGATCACACCGTTGTCTCTTTGGTTGCTTTTTTCAAACTGTATTGTATCCTGCACATGTATGTGCATGGATTAAATCACACAGAAGAAAGGAGTCCTGATGGTTGTGTCAGGATCTCTTTCTGTGCTGTGATTTAATCTCTTTGCTTATGTGCTGCAGAGGTAAAGGGACTCCTGACCATTTGGTCCAGTCATGACCAACTCTGGGGTTGCAGCGCTCATCTCACTTTATTGGCTGAGGGAGCCAGCGTACAGCTTCTGGGTCATGTGGCCAGCATGACTAAGCCGCTTCTGGCAAACCAGAGCAGCACACAGAAACGCCATTTACCTTCCCACCAGAGTGGTACCTATTTATCTACTTGCACTGGCGTGCTTTCGAACTGCTAGGTTGGCAGGAGCAGGGACCGAGCAACAGGAGCTCACCCCTTCGTGGGGATTCGAACCATCGACCTTCTGATTGGCAAGTGCTAGGCTCTGTGGTTTAACCCACAGCGCCACCAGTGTCCCCTATGTGTTACAGCACACCAGTAAAAACAAAGGCAATGCAGTGGAGCCATGTGCACAATGAACTGAGAGTTTGCACAATGAACTGAGAGGTTGCAACTCAATGGCAGAGGACATGCTTTGTATATAAGGTCTCAGGTTCAAGTATCCAGATGGGGCTGGAAAAAACTCTCTTGTGAATCCCTTGTGAATCCAGTCAAAGCAGACAATACTGCAATAAGTAGAGTAGAGGTACTACTACGACAACTGCGTATGTTGTTATCTAAAATTTACTCCACCCCACCCAATGGTGTTGGACTCTAATTCCCATCAGCTCCAGCATGGCAAATAGTCAAGAATGGTGGGAGTTGTAGTCCAGCAACATCTGAAGGTCTACAGATTAGTCACCCATGGTTTAGGAGATGTAATAATACTTACATTGGCTGGGGTCACAGTCCAGCCTACACCAACTCACTGCCCTCCAGATGTGATTACTTTCCAACTTTTACCAGTTTGAGCCAGCATGGCCAATGACCAGGGATGATGGAAACTGGAGGCCAGCAACATCTGAAAAGCTAAAGCTTTTTCCTGGGGGGAAGAAGAAGAAGAAGAGTTTGGATTTGATATCCCGCTTTATCACTACCCGAAGGAGTCTCAAAGCGGCTAACATCCTCCTTTCCCTTCTTCCCCCATAACACTCTGTGAGGTGAGTGGGGCTGAGAGACTTCAGAGAAGTGTGACTAGCCCAAGGTCACCCAGCAGCTGCATGTGGAGGAGCGGGGAATCGAACCCGGTTCCCCAGATTACGAATCCACCGCTTTTAACCACTACACCACACTGGCTCTGGAAGATGGCAGACTAGTCGTTGACTGCTCATGCTCCTGTTGGCAGAGATGATTATGTGGTGATTAAGATAACCAAGGTACAAATCTTGGTTACTTTGGAGGTAAGGGAGGTTGGGGATCAACCCCCCCCCCATACTCAGAAGGAGACATGCATCATTCCCAGAGACAAGGAAGTTTTTGGGTGTGGAGGAACATCTTGAGTGAGGAACCTTCACCAGGCCCATGCACTGCATAATAGCCCTTAATTCAGGACTTCAGGTCAGCAAACCTCCTTCTTCTAATTATTTTTGAGACTGGAGGCAAGGACAAATTAAATTTTCTATTTGCCAGTTAATTAGCACCTAGGGTTAAGTTGATAGAAGGTCTGGTATCTTCCTCTTCCTCTTCTTCTTCTTTTGTCTTTCCTCTGTTCTATTTTTATTTAGATTAGTTTGGCTTTTATTGCATTCTATGTTGAAAACTTTGTCACTGTTTGTGTGCACGTGCAAGTGTGTATGTGTGTGAAACCCAACTGCTGTGGACTCAAAATTAAAATCACACTTACTTCTGCAGATTGGGGAGGATGAATGATGGGGCCCAGGAAGGAACAAGGCATGCAGTCTAGTGCCAGCAACCTTTCCTGCTGAATAAAAAGGTAAAGGACAGTTAAGTCCAGTTGCAGACAACTCTGTGGTTGTGGCGCTCATCTTGCTATACTGGCTGAGGGAGCCGATGTTTGTCCACAGACAGTTTTTCTGGGTCATGTGGCCAGCATGACTAAGCTGCTTCTGGCGAAAACAGAGCAATGCACGGAAACGCCGTTTACCCTCCTGCCGGAGTGGTACCTATTTATCTACTTGCACTTTGATGTGCTTTCGAACTGCTAGGTTGGCAGGAGCAGGGACTGAGCAACGGGAGCTCATCCCGTCATGGGGATTTGAACCGCCAACCTTCCGATCGGCAAGCCCTAGGCTCAGTGGTTTAGACCTGAATACACATGGATAGACATTGCTGAATACACATGGTTAATAGCAAAGCTGCAATCACTGAACTATAACTCAGAAGCTTAATGGATGAAGGAACCTCTTCCCTTTGCAGATCCTTTCACAATAAACTTGTAACAGAAAAATCTATGCTCATTAAACAAAGCCTTTGATTATTTGGCATTTCCAGTTCATACAAGAGCATCTTGGTGATTCTGCATTATTAATGATTTTTAGCATTTCCATGGCTCATCCCGAGGATCTGTTGTTGAATCCCCCCCCCACCGCTTTCTTTTGCCTTTCTTGGAGACTGAACTGTTTAATTAGGGCTTGATTAAACATCTTTACAATCCTATCTGTCACTGATTAGTCATGGCACCTCTACTTTTGCCAACTGTGGGTTCTCAGCCAGTCACAGGAACTTAGTAAAGCTCTTTGGAGGAGAATTGGACTGGCCCCATGCCCCCATGTCCAGCAGAAACCAGTTTTTGTAGTTATGGGACTGGTGACTTGGAAGTAGTATATGGAGGAAAATCCCTCCTCTGATGCTAGAGCTTGAATCAGGAGGAAATCTTCCACTGGCACCAGTGGTAGATTCCAACACACACACACACACACACGGCACTCCAAAACAAATGTCAGCTTCAAAAGAGCAATTTTTCTTCATGTATACAGCAAGGGATGAAATGGTTAAATCCCTTGACCAAACCTACTCTGATCTTATTAAGTACTAACCCCTCCCTCTGATGCATTTAAAAAACACCCATCCAAACCTTTCATTAATGCCACATGTAGCTTGGCCTAGAATATATGCTTAATATAGAATAAGTGGAAGGCTTTTTAGACTTGAATTTTGGGGTTACAGGGGCTGGTGGCAAGAAGTCCCTGAAAATATGCACAACCATTCAACTTTTTTTTTTAAAAAAGAACGCTGCTACTTATTCCTGTGTTCCTTGGAGCCTCCTAGCTGCATGCTCTTCTTCCTTCCAAAGTTTCCTCCAAAGCCAAGAAGGCTACGGGAAGGACAGGAAGCTATGCTTCTTGCTTCTCTTCTCATCCCCTATCTCTGATGGCATTATATTGAAGCCAATTCAGAGTAAGGGCAAAAGCCATGGTAGAGTAAGGGCAGAACCAGGACTTCCTTTCTGTACTCAGGTGTCTTCTGGATAGGAAGAAATCTTGAAGAAAGAGCAGTGGAGAGTGTGAGAGCAGCTACTGGCAAGTGGGGCAAATGTTTTGCCTCCTTCACCTGTTAGTCTCTCACCAACCCACCAAATAATAATTCAGCTTAGTGTCATGAACATTTGGGTAAAAGTAGGTGCGTGTGTTGTCATTGCAATGTGCGGACACTTCAGCTCAAGTTCAGGTGAAGGGAAAACGTTAAAGAAGTAAAAAAGAAAAGTAAGAATGAAATAAGAGTCCTGCTGAATCAGGCCAATGATGCATCTAGTCCAACACTCTGGACTAATCTACACTTGTGAGTTATAATGTTATAATGTCCAGTATATCTGAAGGAGGACACTGAGGTCCAGCTCTGAGGGCCTTCTGGCGGTTCCCTCACTGTGAGAGGCCAAGTTACAGGGAACCAGGCAGAGGGCCTTCTCGGTTGTGGCGCCCGCCTGTGGAATGCCCTCCCATCAGATGTCAAAGCAATAAACAACTACCTGACATTCAGAAGACATCTGAAGGCAGCCCTGTTCAGGGAAGTTTTTAATCTGTGACATTTTAGTGTATTTTTCATCTTTGTTGGAAGCCTCCCAGAGTGGCTGGGGAAACCCAGCCAGATGGGCGGGGTACAAATAATAAATTATTATTATTATTATTATTATTATTATTATTATTATTATTATGTGTTATAAATATTTGGCACCAGGGGGCGCTGCACAGCAATCAATGGAAAACTTTTATAACCTTTTCCCCCTTAGTGTTTTTTTAGATCAGTGTAGATTCAGGTTCTGTTCTCACAGTGGCCACCCAGTTGCCTGTGGGAAGCCTGCTATCAGGGCTTAAGTGCAATGGCATCTGTCCTGCAGTTTCCAACAAGCGGTATTCAGAAGATGCGCTCTGGAAAAATAAAATAATAAAATAAAATAAAGACGGACAGACATCACAGCTCTTAGGAATGCAACTGTTTATGATTCACCTCTCTGAAAGGCAGTACTACCTTAATTTGCAATTTCCTTGCTCAAATGAAGACCAAGGTGTAATATGCAATGGAACTCTGTACTAATCACTTCTTAATTACGCCTATCTAAAAGCAATTACCTGTGTCGGCACAGATACATATGGAGTCAGGGTTGAAGTGACTTGAAGAGTGGAATCAGGAGGGGAGGTCATCTGTGAAAAGACCATCCTCGTTGAGTGGCTGGTAACAAAAATGAGATGGTTGGAGACTAAAGATTGCAAAGCCAGTGCTGAAAATGATCTTTACTTGTAGATTCAGAAGATCTGGAGTGCAATCTTTATGTTGGGATGTGAATAGATTCAAGGAAAGGATATATTTATTAGATATTTTCCTTCCTTCCTCATGTTTGTGAGCAGCAGAGTGCCATCCTTTTGCAGCTTAAAATGGAAGCTTAGATAGGCTAGTTTTAGCGCTTTAGTTTAAATTATCCAGGATGCATTAAGGCAGACTGGATTTCCCTAGTATTCTCCCCCTTAAAACAACAATCACACAAACAGTCTTGTAAAAGGTAAAAATAACATTTACTCATTCAGAATACTTGTTGAAGAGTAACAGATACAGCAGCTTTGTTCAGGCAGGCTTAAAATGGTAATTCAGTTACAAAGACATATGAAGCCTCGCTTATATGGTGTCTGAGCTTTGGAACTCAGACGTAGCAGATGTTCTCATATTGCTGGCTTGGTGATGAAGAGATGAGGAAGAGACGAAAAAGAGAGGATTTGCCCAGACAGGTAAGAAAATATATATAGTTTGGTCCTCCCCCTGTCAGGGTACAGTGGGAGTGTCTCTCACAGAGCTCTCTAGCAAACTTACAGGGAAACGTTGTGAGCTTCAGCTCCTATCATGTGCCTATCTAACAGAACATGAATTGTTGGTTGACTGCATTTTAAATATCCTACAATGTATTTATTTACTTCATATTATTTTACAAAAGCATAAGCTGCTTCATGGCTTGAGGTCATCGAAGCAGTATACAATATAAAAATAAAATAGACCCCAAACCAATTAAAACCATCTCTACAAATTCTAACAAACAACAGAAACCATACCTATAAATGAACACTTGGTATTTCATAAATGTCTAGAGGCGGATCTTGTTAACCATTGGGTTTCATAACGTAGATCAATGACGTCCAACTCCCAAGAGACTGTGGAGGACCCAAGATAGGATGGAGGGAGGGAATGCAAAGTTGTGGAGCCTTTTTTGGGGGGGGGGAGGCCAAAGTTGTTGAGCTTATTTATGGAAGGGGCAAGCCTTTTGGGAGGGAGCACCATAGATCTTCTGTTTTTGGGGGGGCACACCATAAATCGATCACCTCTGCTAGGGCCGCCGCAGGGAAGCAGAGTATGGGCTCCAGGAATGGTCTAACAATACCCAATCGCATGGGTACACCAGCATGGCCAGGGATGCTCGAAGCCTCCTGCTGGCATGAACTTGCCACAGCCTGCCAGCAGGGGCTTCCAAAAAGCCAGTGGAGCAGGGCTCACGGATGCTCTTTTTCCACCGCGGAGGAAAATGAGCCCGCGATCTACTGCAGTCACCCGGGGATCGACCTGTTGATCGCCGTTGACCGGTTGGACATCCCTGATGTAGATGGACACATTACGTTCTGATTTTAATGTTCTTAGGTAAAGGTAAAGGGACCCCTGGCCATTGGGTCCAGTTGTGGCCAACTCTGGGGTTGTGGTGCTCATCTTGCTTTATTGGCCGAGGGAGCAGGCGCACAGCTTCCGGGTCATGTGGCCAGCATGACTAAGCCGCTTCTGGCCAACCAAAGCAGCGCACAGAAACACCGTTTACCTTCCCGCCAGAGTGGTACCTATTTATCTACTTGCACTTTGATGTGCTTTCGAACTACTAGGTTGGCAGGAGCTGGGACCAAACAACGGGAGCTCACCCCGTCGTGGGGATTTGAACCGCCGACCTTCTGATCGGCAAGTCCTAGGCTCTGTGGTTTATCCCACAGCACCACCCATGCGTTATCAAAATGTGACACCAGAGGGTGCTGCAGAGCAACCAGGAACTGGCAGTAGGGAAACAGCAGTTTTCCAAAAAAAAAAAAAACAAACAAACAACAGGGTATGAAACGCTTTTAATTTACCAGTATGCCCTGTGACGTATTAGAACAATATATCTAATATTTTAATAATGTTAAACAGGTCAGTGTAGATCCAGCCTGGGTCACATCTCAGGGTAAGCAAAGAAGAGGAGGAAGAGGAGGAGGAGGAGGAGGAGGAGGAGGAGGAGGAGGAGGAAGTCTAAGCATAATGACTGTGGATGATTCCAAAGGGGTGGAGCTGTTTCAAAGGGCTGGAGCCCAGTTGTGGCGAGGACTGGTTTGGCGCGGTGGACACCATTCACCCTCCACACACACACACACACACACACACCCGCTTGCAGGTGCACCCAGAGTGCTGGTAAACCATGCTACACCGCTGTTTTTAAAATTACGTGAGTTTCATTTCATGAAATGTGAATGAGTTTCAATAGATAGATAGATAGATAGATAGATAGATGACAGATAGATTTCTCTCCATCTATAGCTGTATGACTCGGTTGACCCAACATAGTGCACTCCAGATGTTGCTAGACTACAACACCTGACAATTGAGCCTGTTGGCTGGGGCCGATGGGGGTTATAGTCCAACAATATCTGGAGTGAACTACATTGGGCTACCCCTGTTGTAGGTTATGCTTACTTTCTCAATCTGTACTCTGAAATTTATCCAGATCTCCCTCTCCCTCTCCCTCTCCCTCTCTCTCCCCCCTCCATCTCCCTCCAGATTTTCACAAAGTCCCCCATTAGTCCCCCAGATTCAGTTGCAGAGAATCAAAAGTGGGGGGCCTGTGATGCTCAGGTCCTGCTTGTGGGATTCTCGTGGACATCTGCTTGGTCACTGTTGAGATCTAGATGTTTTTGATGAGATAGGGTGGAATAGCACATTTGGTACAGCATGAGACTCTTAACCCCCAGGGTTGTGGGTTCAAGCCCCTCACTGGGTGAAAGATTCATGTATTGCACAGGGTTGGACTAGATGACCATGGCCCCTTCCAACTCTACAAAAGTATTATTCTATGGGCCTCTGGCCTGATCCAGCAGAACTTTTCTTATGTTCTTGTTCCCCCCACCCCCCCTAAAGAAAACAGCACCTAAACCATGGGTAGGCAAACTAAGACTTCTAAATCTGACATGTGGAAAGTCCTGGAATCAGCATGTTTTTACATGAGTAGAATGTGTGCTTTTATTTAAAATGCATCTCTGGGTTATTTGTGGGGCATAGGAATTCGTTCATTTTCCCCCCTTCAAAATATTGTCCAGCCCCCCACAAGTTCTGAGGGACAGTGGATTGGCTCACGGCTGAAAAAGTTTGCTGACCCCTGACCTAAACCTTTGGACCTGCTCTGAACTTCCTGTATCTCAGAGAAGAAGAATCTGTGAGCCACTACAAACACACTCAGAAAGCAGTGGTGGATGTGAATAGCTGAAAGGCCGACCCATCCCTGGTGGGCTCTTTCGCTTTGCATCGCACCACTGAATGGGATAATACAATTATTTGATAATTAGAGTAATCAGAAAGCGTTCTGCAATGACAGACTCTTAATTGACTTGCCCATTAATGGATAATGATCATGTTCCTTCACTCACCAGGATGACCCTTGGTGGGGGGGGGGGAGGTAAAGAGGCGGGTGTGTGACCTAAAGGAATGCTCCTCATATAGCCATTCAGAGAACATCTCAGGTGAAGCAAGAACCTCCCAGTAGGCTAGATCACGGCAAGAAAATTACAGGCCTGGGCAGCGGCAGTCGTGGGAAGGGGGGAAATGTGGTCTTCCAGACATCTCTTTCCAGCCCTTGTTATACTTTCTAGCCACACTGCCTTTCACCAGGCGATGTCCACCAGCAGCACAGCTTCATATACCCCTTGACTGTTTTTGTCTGGCTAGAATATGCCCTTGAACCTTTGGCTTACCTGGATAGCTGATAGGTAGGGTTGCCACACCGTAGTGCAGGCAGAGGGTGAACATGGGAACAGAAGTGTGGTAGAGCAAGGTGCACAGTTACATATGCAGCTCTGTGGGGAGAGAGTTCCACAATTTGGGGGTTGCCACAGTGGAATCCCTCTCCCAGGCTGCTATTCTCTATGGTGACCAGATTTTATACTTCTATGGTGGCCAGATTTTCAAGAGAGGCTCCTCTGCAGACCTTGATCCCCGGTTCAAGAGAGGTTCAGGAGGGATAGAGATGGTATTTCAGATATATGGAGACAAAGCCATTTACGGCTTTAAACACTAATGCTTGTGCCTTGAACTGGGCATTGTTGGACTGGCAACTAGTACAGCTCTATTCAAACAAGGGATTATGTGAGTTCTAAACAGAACACCAGCTAGCAATCTGGCTGGTATGTTTTGGACCCATTTCATGGCCAGCTTCTGTCAGATGCAATGTGCAACCACACAAAGAGGAATCATGCTTCCCTCTGATGCTGATACAATGCTATCCCCATGCCATCTACTTGCTTTGGGAAAGAGAGCACACTTCTCTCCAGTGCGCATAGATTCATAGAATTATAGAATTGCAGAGTTGGAAGGGATTGTGAGGGTCACCTGCAATGCAGGAATCTCAACTAGATCATACATGACAGGTTGCCATCCAACCTCTCCAATGAAGGAGAGTCTACTGCCTCTCATGGGAATCTCTTCCACTGTCAAACAGCTCTCACCATCAGAAAGTTTTCCCTGTTATTCAATAGAACTCTCCTTTCTTGTAACTTGCAGCCATTGATTAGGAGCAGGAGAAAATAAGCTTGCTCCACCTTCTGTGTGACAGCCCCATAGATATTTGAAGATGTCATCATGTCTCCTCTCAGTCTCCTCTTGTCCAGGCTAAACATACACAGCTCCCTCAACCATTCCTCATAAGGCTTGGTTGCATTTACACGCTGGCACATGAGCACATAAGCACCAACTATGCAACCAGTACCCCCTGCCCTCCCACCGCGTATGGTTAATATAGAAGATAGCAGGCAAGAAAGAAAGAAAGAAAGAAAGAAAGAAAGAAAGAACAAGAGAGGCTTTTGCAGAGGAAATGAATAAAACAGATTGAAGAGAGTCTTCAGCAATGGGTACTGTAGAGTGGATGGGGAATACCAGGCAATGTTTGTTGGTGTGAGCATAACAGCACCACAAATGAGAGTAAAATGTTGCAGTATGCATTTTCCTGTCCAGTGTTCCAGACGGCCAGCCAGCCACTGGGGGTCCTCCTGTGGTGGTGGGGGCAGTGGCGTAGCGTGGGGGTGCAGGGGGGGGCGGCCACACCGGGCGCAACATCGGGGGGGGGGTGCGCTCGCACTCGCAGCTCTCTGCCCCTACCTGGCTCACTCACTCTCTCTCACTGCAGTCCTGGCTGTGCGAATCAGATCCGAGCTGCCGGGTCGCCGCCCACTGTGGAGGGGAGGGTGCCAGGCGTGCGGTGCAGTGCGGAGAGAGAGAGAGGGACTATCTGGGGGAGGGACAGTGCAGCGGGGGGAGTGCAAATTACTTGCCTTGCCCCGGGTGCTCACAACCCATGCTACGCCACTGGGTGGGGGGTAGGGGTTATGCCATTTGGGCTACATTAGGATTGGCACTAGAAACAGACAGTATGCTGGCATCGCAGACTGTATTCAGATTATCTTTTCTTGGATCTGATTCACTGATGGAAGCCAGAGCAATATCCTGACTTAAACCTGAGGATCCCTTGTTGACTATTTCTTCATGCGAAATCCTTCTGGAATACTTCAGGCGTGGGAAGAGTTAAGAGGTGTTAGGAGGAGGAGGAGGCGGAGAAAGAGAGAGAATGGAACTTGCCACCTTTTGTGGAGGCAGCATGTAAATAGCATCTTGCAAAAGAGTCATTTATCAGTGAGATTATGGAATCTGTTTGAAGATTCCCCAGGAGAACGTGCTGGAGAGATGGTTTGTGTGAAACTTAACGAGAGGCTCTGCACGGTGCACCGGGTTCTGCGTAGGCAGGAACGCTTGCAGAGAATTAAATCCGCGCTGCAAATGTTAATAGATGCAGACACATGTTCGTGTTTGTTAAGAGCTTCTTGTTTTTAATCCTCTCCCCACCCCCTGCTCAGGATGCTGTTACAATGTTTGCCCCCTTCCTTGGCAAATCTTCAGGGACTGCCGCCCCCCCCCCATCCCTCCTCCCTCCCTCCCTGTAGCTGTAATCATTTACATGCCCTTCTGTTTGTTGATGTCTTGGCAGGGTTATTTTTTTAACGCAGCCCAGAGTATCGGGGAAAAAAGAATCGTCTGGAAAAGGCTCCTGGCTGGATTTTCACTGGCTCCCTTTAGGGGTGGGTGAATAATTTGATCCAGTTCACATTTAAAGGTGAATCTACCTAATTTGAATTTTGCAAAACAATAAGAGAACCAAAACACAGCCCTCCTTTGAAATCCTCACTTCTCTGAATTTTGCAGAGCTGTTCTCCAGCCCAGTGATGTGTACAGGAATACATTTGCTAGGGTAAAGAGCAATTATTATTGCTATTATTATTCGTTGCTTGTTAATGTCGCCAGGCAACTTACAGCACAATTAAAAAATAAATATACATATATTATACCATAAAACAGAACAAAGCAACACCCACAGGAACACAAGAGCCACAGGAAGCATTAACAGCACACTAGTAACAAAACAACGTCTTAGTCTATCAAATATGTCTGATGTTTTATTATGCTTTTATACGTACTGTAAGCTGCCCAGAGTGGCTGGGTAAACCCAGACAGATGGGTGGGGTATTATTATTATTATTATTGGGGAGGTCTTTTACTGTTGCCGAAAAATTGTCAATGAAGATGCCAGGTGGACCTTACTGGGGAGGACATTCCATTGTTATTAGTGGCAATAGCATACAAAAATCAATCATACTAGAGCAATTTCATTTCAGAAATGTGCACAGTACTCAAAAATTGCATTTTAAATGTGTATGAGGAGAAATTCACTGATGGGTTTTCGTGATTTTCTTAAAAATCACAAACTGATGGAGAAATGTGAAAAACTGATTGGAATAATGAGAAACTGAGTAAAACCAAAATAGATAGATATGACCATCTCCTTCCCTTCTTGTCATACAACCCACTACAATTTCCAATAGGAGCCCAACATTCCAGTGCTGTCAAGGGTGGAAATGGTGGGCCATGTCCTGATATTATGTTATCCCCCCCCCCCCCGCCCCAGTATCCTATGGCAGCCCGTAAAATGTCTCACTAAATACCCTTTCAAATATCCAAGATGCATAAGAGATTATACATGCTTCCTGTTCAGTTTTTGTTTCCACAGACCTGGACTCCCCAACATGGAACATATCCCCTTAAACATGCCCACACTTCATTGGATGCCAGCATGGGCGCAGCTAAGGGGGGAAGCTGTCCCCTCTGAATCAAGTAAATCAGTAAAAATACCTAACTAACTCAGGTTCCGCCCCCCCAATAAAGCCTGCCTCTCCACCATCAATCCTGGCTATGCCCATGGATACCAAGATTGGACACCCACATTCTGAACAGAGGCGGAGCTCAGAGCTTTTCTCTGTGAGAAAGCACAGTGGTAGCTGGTGAAGGTGCCATTTTGCTTACTGTCTGGTGTGGCCGGTGGGTGGAGTGTGGAGGCCTTGTTAATGCTGTGATCCAAACTGGAAATATGAGAATCTTCTGCAAATAACCCCAGTTCACCTTGTAGCTTGTTGTGCAAAGCTTGCTGGGTGGTAGGGCAGCTGCTTTGCATGCAGAAGATCCCAGGTTCAATTCCTAGCACCTCTAGTTATACGTTCCCCGCATGAAACCCCGAGAGCTATTGTCAGTTAGTGTAGACAATACTGAGCAAGATGGACGAAATGGCCTGACTTGGTATAAAGTAGTTTTCTATTTCATTGGCAAGAAACATCCACTTTGTACACAGAAGGTCCTATGTAGGGCTGGGAGACACCTTTGCCTGAAATCCCAGAAAGCTGCTACCTAATAATAATAATAATAATAATAAATAAACCTTTATTGTCACTACACCACCTGTGCGCAGTGAAATTGCCTCTCTGTGTAGGCAATACTCAGATAAATGGATGAAATAGTCTGACTTGGTATAAGGCAGAATCTTTTGCTCTGCAAGATCCATTTGCTGCATTTGGGTTAAATCAGTGCATTATCTGTATTAGTAAGCTTATTTAATTCAACAGTAGCTTGTGTCTATCAGAGATTAATTACCACTCTATTATCTTCCTACTTGATAACAACCTTATAATCTGGAGTTATATTTTCCTTGCTCTCAAAATGGTTAAATGCAAGTCAAACAGTCCAAAATGTGGTGATCTGCATAGGGGCACCTCCAATTTTAATTTCCTATATGCACACAGAGACACACATTTTTATATGGCTGCATTTTTGTGAAACATCTTGCCTATTTTTTCTCAAAGCTTTCTCAGTAGTCATAAGGACTAGACACTTACTTTTTTAAAAATATCACTTCCCACATATGTTCTTGGTCAATTATCATGCCTGCATCACAAACAAATCAACCTTCACACTTTAAGAATCCTTCCCAATGAGACTCTCTCACATCCACTTGCCAGTAGCTGGTACTCTGTGCCTCTTGCACACCTGACTTTCACAAGTATGCTCACATAAACCCATAGAGGAATCAGATAATATTCTACTTCTACTGAATGGTTATTACTCCCCCTCCCCACCCAATGCCATCATTTCAGGTTGATATGCCCTCCTCTTGCTTTGCCTTTACATAACAGGCCTTCACAAAACACCAGCTGTTTTCTGTTTGCCTGGCCTGCTCTGCCTGCACCACCTCTGCAACAAATGGTTAAGCTACTGTGAAGTCACAAGCTGTGTACGAACATTCCAACTGCAAAGGGGGAAGGGTCAAGGACTGCTAAATAAGGAAGGCCCCTTTTTCTCTTGCCAAGCCTCTTGCTGGCACTGCCAAGCCTGGGGAGGAGGAAGAACCTGCACTTGTCCCAAGTGGTGGTGGAAAGGAGGAGCTGATTTCTTCTCCCTGGCTGCTGTTGCCAGCCTTTTTCATTGGGTAGCCCCTAGCAGCTGCTAAGGAGTGACCAAGGAGGAGGAGAAGCTGCCACCACAGAGACCCACCCCTGTGTGATGGGCCATTTGTGTGATGGACAGGCAGAGGGCAGGGCCATTCTGGGCAGGGAGAAAGGGAAAGCAGAGGGCAGTGGCAAGAGTCTTGATTTTTTGTGATTTATTTTTTGGGAAGAGGGGAATAATAATAAAAATAATAATTTATTATTTGTACCCCACACATCTGGCTGGGTTTTCCAGGACCCTCTGGGCAGCTTCCAACAGAATATTAAAAACAATACAGCACCAGACATTAAAAACTTCCCTAAACAGGGCCACCTTCAGTTGTCTTTTAAAAGTAAAATAGTTGTTTATTGCCTTGACATCTGCTGGGAGGGCGCTCCACAGGGCAGGTGCCACTACCAAGAAGGCCTTCTGCCTGGTTCCCTGTAACCTCACTTCTCACAGCGAGGGAATCGCCAGAAGGCCCTTGGCGCTGGACCTTAGTGTCTTGGCTGGATGATGGGGGTGGAGACGCTCCTTCAGGTATACTGGACTGAGGCCGTTTAGGGCTTTAAAGGTCAGCACCAACACTTTGAATTGTGCTCAGAAACGTACTGGGAGCCAATGAAGATCTTTTAGGACCAGTGTTATGTGGTCCCGGAGGCCACTCCCAGTCACCAGTCTAGCTGCCGCATTCTGGATTAATTGCAATTTCTGAGTCACCTTCAAAGGTAGCCCCATGTAGAGCACATTGCAGTAGTCCAAGCAGGAGATAACTAGAGCATGCACCACTCTGGCAAGACAGTCTGCAGGCAGTTAGGGTCTCATCCTGCGTACCAGATGGAGCTGGTAGACAGCTGCCCTGGATACAGAATTGATTTGTGCCTCCATGGACAGCTGTGAGTCCAAAATGACTCCCAGGCTGCGTACCTGGTCCTTCAGGGGCACAGTTACCCCATTCAGGACCAGGGAGTCCCCCACACCCACCTGCCCCCTGTCCCCCCAAAACAGTATTTCTGTCTTGTCAGGATTCATTCTCAATCCGTTAGCTGCTTTGTGTGTCTGCATCTAATCTTGCCCCTTTCTAAAGTTTATTTATTGGTGTGTGTTTTTCTTTTTGTAAATCTACCAAAAAATAAAATGAAATAAAATCAGAATTAAGGGGTTTTCTCAGGATGGTGGAGGGTGTTTGTGTGTGCTGTGTCCTGTTGATGTACCAGTGGCGTCACTCGTCCTTCTTCTGATAGGAAATGCTCTGTGGGGACAGGGAACAAAAATGGGGGTCAAGGAGGGCCAGTTGGAGGGAGCGAAAAATGTCCCTATTTTCATCTGAGGAATGTGGGAGGGTATGCACCAATCAATCTGAGGAATGGTTTGGGTGTTCTGCAAGAAATCTGCACATTGTTGAAACTTTTAGTTAACTTGCAGTGCTTATAAGGTGTGGTTCAAGGACCACCTCTTTTCTGTAGCTTGCTTTTTACGACCACCTCTGAGTGGAGCTGTGAGGCAGCCACATTTTTCCTGTACAGTGTTACCTCGGGTTAAGAACTTAATTCATTCCGGAGGTCTGTTCTTAACCTGAGGTGCCACTTTAGCTAATGGGGCCTCCCGCTGTCGCTGCACGATTTCTGTTCTCATCCTGAATTCAAAGTTCTTAACCCGAGGTACTATTTCTTTGTTAGCGGAGTCTGTAACCTGAAGTGTCTGTAACCTGAGGTACCACTGTATAGAATTTCCCCCATCCTGAGCAAAGACACACCATCAAGTATAAATGCCTATGCATTTATACTTTTTGATTGGAGCTGTGCCAGGGCCCTGTGTGCCAGCTAGCTGCTTTTGAGCGTCTGTAACTCCTTTTTTAAAACAATAAAGGAGAGAGACAGACACGGTTGTCTAAGACAACAGTCTCACAGTGTCATCTATAAATCCATTTTGCTCTTTCTTTCTGTGAAGGACCACCAGGAATCGCCCCTCCTCCATTCTCTTGTGCTTTGGTCCTCTGTGGATACAACATCAGGGTTCATCCACACTTACCTTTTTCCTTGCGCTTTCTAGGCACAGGTTCTACACTTTAAAGCTCTGTGTCTTGAGCTGCCCTTTGTTGCCACACCACTTTCCTCAGGAAAACCCACTCTTTAATGCTGAATCAGAACAAAGGGAGATTCAGATTTGCTTCAACTCAGTGGTAAAGAGTGGGTTTTTATAGGGAAAGTGTGGGTGGGTGACACCACTCAGACAAGGAGTGCGTAGAAAGGCAGCACAAAAAGGAAGTCTGGATGAGTTATTGCTGGTTGAGAATGGCTGAGAAGGAAACCTGAAGGCAGACAAGGAATGTTATTTCTCCTCCTTGCTGCCTGATAAGATATATTTATAACAGCTGTGGTGGGGCAGAGAAGGCCTGATTGGAGGAGCTAGAGCCAAGCACGGAGAAGGTGCTGGAGAAGAGTCTGAGGGGCTGGCAGGCAACTATACACAACTGATTCTTCAACAAGGAACTGCAGGGTTGTTTGCCGTGGAGTAATAGAGGGCTTATGAATGCTTACCTTACACTCTTTCAGGCCGAGGTCAGTGCTTTAATGCTCCATGTCTGAGTGTGTGTGTGATTGCTATCCCTGTGAAAACAGCTCGCTAAAGCTCAATCAGAGCAAACATCAATTGGGTTTTCTGCGGATTGACATTTGCTCCAATTGAGCTTTAAAGAGTGGGTTTTCACATGGAAAGCTTGAGGCAAAAAAGAGGGAGGACTCAGACAGAGAGCTTTAAATCATGGACCATGCCTACAAAGAGTGGAGAAAAGGTAAGTGTGGATAAGCTCAGAGTGTGATGTAACACCCTGTCCCTTTAAAAATGATTGTGGGTTGAATGAGCCAGTGGTTATGGCTATTTGTCTGAAGGAATGAAAGATCTGCGGCCAGGGACACAGGGCCTTTTGACATAGCCCTGTCCATAGGAGCTCAGCAGTATATAGAAATCCTGAACTCTCTGAATAGTAGCAGGTTTCCCATGGGCTACTTACACCAAACAGAACAGCAAGAGACCACCAGCTGTCCTTTGAGCCTACGTTGCGTGGTAATTGAGTTTTAGTTTGCACTCCATATAAATATTTTTTGTTATACAATATGAAGTCTTCATGTGGGCATTTTTTTCTTTTGAGAATGTTGTGAACCCTTGGCCCCTCCCACATCATCATCACTAAGGATAAAGAATTGACTCATCATAAGGGCAAATGCGTCATCTAAAAAGCATCTCCATATGCCCATCTGATGCCAGGTGGGACGGGTTGTTCTAAAATATGTTCCAGATTGTATCTGACACCAGCAAAACTAATTTCTCCTCCCCCTCCCCTTTATAATCATAATGGAATCTTGGCAAAAAAGATGGATTTGTTAATTTCCATTTCTTCTCACTTTCTCTTTTAATTGCTGTCACACATAAATTAATTTCAGCGTGAACAGCTTCAACCAGATCCTGTCATTGCCTGCCTTTCTCAAAGGCCACAACAGAAGATAAACCCCCAAATGCAGCCCTTGTCTTCTTATGTTTCTTCTATTTCCCACCTCAGTTTCCTTAGCATGGAGTGATCTTCTTGTACTATCCAGTGGAAAAAAATATGGAAATGAAAAGACAGAAAGACACCAGTAGTCAGTCAAGACGAACCTATAGCCCAAGACATGCTGCCCAATGTCTAAACAGGAGGTGGGTGTTCTGTTGCATCTCTAGGTGCCCTTGGACTCCAACTCCCATAAGTCACATCCAACATGGTCAATGGACATTGCAGCCCAACAACACCTGGAGGGTAGGAGGGTCCCCATACCTGATCAGAAGCATGCAGAAAATAAGCACATCAGCTAGATTTCACTGTACGTGCCCAGGCATCACATACCAAATTCTAGAAAGCCCCTCCAAAATGTGAAATGGTGCCTAGAATGGTTGGGAGATCTAGTCACATATGCCAGGGCCAGTCCTAACATTGAGTAGAGGAAGGGAGTTGATGAAAAGGCATAACATTGTGAATTAACTTTTTATTACAGTGGTACCTCGGGTTACATACGCTTCAGGTTACAGACTCCGCTAACCCAGAAATAGTGCTTCAGGTTAAGAACTTTGCTTCAGGATGAGAACAGAAATCATGCTCCAGAGGCGTGGCGGCAGCAGGAGGCCCCATTAGCTAAAGTGGTGCTTCAGGTTAAGAACAGTTTCAGGTTAGGAACAGACCTCCGGAACGAATTAAGTACTTAACCCGAGGTACCACTGTATTGCATTTTGACTGCCAGGGAGAGGGAGAGCTGTGGAATATTTAGCCTTGGGTGACACAATACCTTGATTAGACTTGTAATTTGATGTGGTGAGGCAGTGAATCATTTTCTGTTTCACTTTATGCAGCAACATTTCTGGAAGCTCCTTGCATTCCATGCACATGAATTACATCATCACATCACCTAGCCATGTCACCTTTCTAAGTACTTTTTACACATGCCTTATAACAGGCATGTCCAACAGGTAGATCATGATCTACTGGGAGATCACTGGCTACCCCCAAAAAAGCTCAACAACTTTGGCTCCCCTAAAAAAAGTTCAACAGGACCCCCAAAAAGGCCTTCCTCCTCCCTAAAAAAAGCTCTGCAACTTTGACCTGAACCCCAAAAAGGGGGTAGATCACTGCCAGTTTTTAACTCCATGAGTAGATCACAGTCTCTTGATAGTTGGCCACTCCTGCCTTATAAGATACAGGGAATAACTTTCTCACAGAGAACATATTTAAACTCTTGAATTTGTTGCTATGCGATGTGGTGATGGCCACCAGCTTGGATGAGCTTTAAAAGGGTGTTCAGCAAGTTCATAGATGGAGTGGCTACTACTGATGCTTCTCTGTTGGAGGCAGCAAGATTCTGCTTATAGAACTCAGGTTCTGCTTACAGGCTTCCTATGGGCATCTGCTTGGCCACAGTAAGAAACAGATTGTGGACTAAATGGGCCATTGGACCCATCCAGCAAGATTATGCTCATGTTCTACAAGGACTACAAGAACTTCCATTGGGACAGTTTACTTAGGACATAGAAAACTTCCTTATGCTGAGCCAAACCATTAGTCCAACATGCTTCGGATTGCCTCCGAAGTATGTTGCTAGGAATTACAAAAGGGAGTGCACTGCTGCACTCAGATCCTGTTTGTGGGCTTCCCATAACTATTTGGTTGAGCTTCTATAAGAACAGGATGTTAGGCTAGATGAGCCTTTGACCTGATCCAGCAAACTCTTCCTATCTTCTCATGAGGAATCCTCTGGGGAACAACAACTGGAGAGAGCAGTTGCCTTCATGCCCTGATGACTAGATTTCCTGGGGACATCTGGTTGACTACTGTGGGAAACAGGATGCTAGTTGGGTGTTTGTGTTCATATGCCCCTCCTGCACAAAATTGGCAACAACACTTCATGAAAATTTACCCATATCTAACAATGGATGCTGTGGGGTCTAAGTTCAATGGCAGAACCACAAATCCACCTCTGAATTTTAGTAGGAGAAAATATGGAATAGAATCCCTATTGGTAGATGACGTTCCCCACCTGCTGTCTGAGCAATGGGGCTAACAAATAAAAATAAGGACAGGGTTTGAGATCAGAAACACAGACCAAATGGGTTTACTTACATAACTTGCCAGATGCCAGGCTGTCCTTGTGCTCTCCTCTGGAAATGAAGGCAATGAGAAAATATGCATTTAACTGAATTGCAATTACACAGACCAGGAGTTCTCAAAATGTGGTCTGCGGTATTCCTGTGGATTTATGGCTGAAGACAGGAGATGGCACATCCATCATATTAAATATTCATATTGATTTTTAATTGTATTTTTATTGCTTCTTTTATTTCTCATACCATATATTATCATGTTACAATTGGAATTCTATAGTATTCAAATTGTAATACAATAAAAGTCCTGGCTCCCATCCCAAATACTATGACAGAGGCTATTATGTGAGAGTAGAATCATAGAATCTTAGAGGTGGAAGGGATCCAAGGGTCATCTAGTCTGACCACCCACAAAGTAGGAATCTCAGCAAAAGCATCCATGACAGATGGCCATCCAATCTCTGCTTAAAACCTCCAAAGAAGGAGAGTCCACCACCTCTTGTGGGAGTCTGTTCCAGCACCAAACAGCTCTTACTGTCTGAAAGTTTTTCCAAATGTTTAGTCAAAATCTCAATTCCTGTAACTTAAAGCCATTGGTTCAAGTCCTTCCCTCCAGAGCAGGAGAAAAAAAAGGCATGTTCCCTCTTCCAAGTTACAACCCTTAAGATATTTGAAGAAGGCTGTCATATCTCCTCTCAGCCTCCTCTTTCCCATGCTAAACATACCCAACTCTACTCCATACCTCCTCCATTCTTCATAAGGATTGGTTTCTAGACTCTTGATCATCTTGGTTGCCCTCCTCTGCACAATTTGCGGCTTGTCAACATCTTTCTTAAATTGTGGTGCCCAGAACTGGACACAGTATTCCAGGTGTGGCATGACCAAGGCAGAATAGAGTGCTGCTATTACTTCCCTTGATCTGGACATTATATTTCTGTTGCTACAGCCTAGAATAGCATTAGTTTCATTTGCTGCTGCATCACAATGTTGACTCGTGTTAAGCTTGTGGTCTACTAAGGCCCCAAGAAACTTTTCACATGTACTGCTGGCAAAACAGGTGTCCTATATTTTATATTTGTGCAGCTGGTTCTTCCTGCCTAAGTGTAGAACCTTACATTTGTCCCTACTAAAATTCGTTTTGTTAGTGTCATGGGCCAGGAGTCAGCTTCACCTGCTGAGCAGCAGCCTGAAGGAGTAGAAGGTGAAGTGACTCCACCTGCTGCTGATCAGCCTTCTTGTTCCTAATGAGAACCAGCTGGCTCCAGCTTTCTTAAGGAGGGTTCCAGCCTGGCCATACCTTGCTGCTTATTGCTTCTCATGACCTTGAATCCTTGGCTTTCTTGATCGTCTGACTACATGAACTGAGATACTCCTGACCTTAAGACTGGGCTGGACTTTGTATACAGACTCTGCCTTCAAGCAAGCTCAGCTGGTTTGCTGGTTTCTCCTTCCACTGAGCTCTGCCATGGCTGGCAACACAGGACTATTAGCTGTGTTAGCTTGCACCCAGTTCTCCAATCTGTTAAGGTCATTTTGAATTCTGATTCTGACTTCTGTGGCATTAGCTACCCCTCCCAGTTTGGTGTTGTCTGTAAATTTTATGAGCATCCCCTCAATTCCTTCATCCAAGTCATTTATAAAGATGTTGAAAAACAACAGGCCTGGGACAGAACCCGGTGACACCCCGCTTATCACCTTTCCCCTGGATGACGAGGAACCATTAATGAGTACTCTTTGGGTTTGATCAGTCAACCAGCTACAAATCCACCTAACAGTTACCTCATCCAACCCACATTTTACCAGCTTCCTCATGAGAATATCATGGGGGACTTTATCAAAAGCCTTACTGAAATCAAGTTACATTATGTCCACAGCATTCCCCTGATCCACCAAGCTTGTAACTCCATCAGAAAAAGAAATGATCAAACATTCCATTTCCCAGTAAGATTATGTGTGTGCATGTGGTGATTCACCAATGTGCAGGCTCATTAGAACCCATTGGCGGGTGGGTGGGAAGTGAGGTTCGAATGAAGAAAACAAAGAAAAGCTGTTAATCTCTTAAGATCCTGCTTTTGGAGGAATCTAAACAGAAGCTGAGCAGCCATCTGTCAGTGAAGCAATACTCCTGCATTGATGTAGGGGTTGGAACAGATAATCTTCAGGACCCCTTTCATCCAGTGGTGACCCTTGGAACAATTAAGACAGAGGGTAGGGAGGCCAATGTAGATGGAGCCAGAGCCAACAAAAGGTGAGGTCAACTAATTCTAGTGCACTCCCCCTCCTTGCCTCTATCCTCTTCCATGGTAAGTTCTACAAAGAGTGCATTCTGATGTGGGGAATATTGTTAGAATTCCCGATTGTAATGCTAGCACTTCTAATAATCCTCTCACACTACAGTACCTGTTGGATTGTGGAACTGCGGCTTTTTGACCAATACAGTGGTGTGTCATGCTAAATTTCATTCACACCGGTAGGTGACATTGGACAATGATGCTGTTCCCAACCTTTTCTACAAATGCCTGCTTCTATTCCCCTGTCACTTCCCGATGAAAACAGCAGGAAAAGGTCTGTATGTTTTGTCACTTTGCTGCCATGATTTTCCAAGTTAAGGGGGCTGAAAATGTGTGCCCCCAGTGTCAAATAAAATAAAAATGAGCTCTAAATATGTGCTATAGTCTGTTATTTTTCTGGAAGTATGTTTTTACAGCGTGTGATGGCTCAAACATAATGCATAGATTCATAGTTAGGAGGAAACCGATTGCCATGAAATGCAGCAACAGTGGGGTGATGAAGGGGAAAGGTACAGCTAGTGTAACCCACTGGACAGGCTGTAAGCAGGAAGCACAGTGGTGGGGTTATGCCCCATTCACCCTTAGGGACCAGGCTCCTTTGCTTTCAGCTCTAAAATTCCATGATTCTATGCTAACGAAAGCTGGCTGTGTTAGAGCTCCTCAAGGAAATATTGCAATGAACAGACATTTCAATGCTGGCTCTAGCTACCAGTCTTGAGTTTTGGTCAAGCCAGGCTCAAATCAGAGTTCCATCTCTCCCCCCCCCCCAATCATGCTGCCTTTACTGCCTTTCCCTGGATGACTCTGATGCAGCTGGCCCTTTTAATAGGGTTGCATGTAAACCTCCCAGTAAGCCAGTTGGCATCTTTTCAAATGAGCCATTGAATGGCAAACGTGCAGATACACGGGGATAAAATGAGCTCGTCTTATTGATTTTCTAAACCAATATGGCACCAGCGACGCATCTCCATGCCATTTGCCTCCTCTGCCAGAAGGCATTTGCGCCCCTTCCATCATTTTAATTAGACATTACACCTGACACAAATGCCGACTTGATTAACCTTAAAGGGAGCTGGAAGAGGTCCTTCTGATCATTAACATGGGGCCCCTGACATATTATAACTCACACTTAACATGTCCTATTGCACAAACTCCTCGCTCCTGCGCCTCATTCACCGCAGCTGCCACGCGGCATTATAACATCTACCAAGAGCTGTTTTATGAGACTTTCCCCCCATAATAAAGCAATAAAGGAGAGATTTAAGAGAGAAACGACTCTGGACCTGGCAGGCGATGCATTTTAATGTTTACATAAAATGTGCGTTTTCTGTGGTGTTTTCAGAGATGGAATCATCTTCAGATGCCTGAGGTGTTGTGTGGTTTTTTGTGTGTGGTTTTTTAAAGACTGGGTCTGCATTTTCTTCTTGGCCCCACAGGTTCTCAGACAGAATCCATTGAGTTGAAATCACCTCTCCAATCTTACTCTGCTTCAGTCTCTGAAATCTCCAGTTAGAAGAAGAACCAGATACTCTGGCAATATGTGCACAACCATAATATAAATATGCATTTTTGAACATATTTCCTCACAGAATATGCGTTTCTAAATGCATTTTCTTGGAAAAGACAAATTTCTAAATATATCTTATCTCAAAATATGCATTGTAAATGCATAGAGAGAAAGAGGGTGGGAGGGAGCTAAGAAGTACATTTCAAAATTTATAGAAGTGTAAAATCCAAGGTTTGTACAATGTGTGGATCACATCAGTGGCATAGCATGGGTTGCTAGTGCCCAGGGCTGCGTGGAGGGTGGTGGGTAGCTCAAGGGAAATGGATGGAGTACATATACTGCATAGGGGCGTTCATGTCACCAGGAGACTGCAGGTGCAGAGATGAGAAAATAAGAGTTATTCCATTGTCTGGAGAGCTCACTTCCTAGTATGCCTGGAGAAGCTATTTTCAATGGAGCCCAGAGATGGGCACGCACAGCTGTATTGAGGCAGCACCCAGTGTTGAAATTTTATGCCCTTAACAATTTTGTGCCCAGGGCAACTTCTCCTGTGGCCCCCTGCATGCTATGCCACTGAGTCACGTCAATGCATTCTGGAGTTCTTGGTCATTGTGTGAGTGGAGTACAGATACATTTTCAGCACAAGTGCCAGACTCCCTTTTCGGCAACCTTCTAAGGGCCACCTAACGGTGTTGGGTGGGGCTAGAGGCAAAAGTATTTGGAGCAATGAGGGTTACTTTTGCCTTTGCACATTAGGTTTGCTTTTGCAAACTCTTGTGAATTCCTCTCTGTCCTCTGATATTATCAGAGCCAGGCAAAAACACTCAAGAAGGATGCAAAAGCAGGGCTGGTGAGGTGTGTGGTCTGGGGAAAAGGGATGTGATTGGGGTGGAATGTGGCTTGGGAAGAGCCCCAAGGGCCAGATAGAGAGGCTAGGGAGCAGCATTCAGCCTACAGATTTGATGTTTTCCACTCTTGATCTAAGCCCACTTCAATCATGATTATGGGAAAACATGAGGAAGCAGTGGGAATGTGCATGGCAGATCCTCCCCCTGCCACCATCCTGGGTGTGGACTGGGCTCTTCTGAAGCAGAAAGTCTTTGGTACTCATGGAGTCTCCTCACACATCCTAGAACCCTTGGAAAGCAGGGTTCTAAAATACATGAAGGAGGTTCCATGGGCAAAAAAGGGTCACCACGGCGCTGGTACGCTGGACCCCATTGCTGCTCCTTCTCCGTATACTTGCCTGTAAATGTAACACTTGAAGATGGCTCTAATTCCTCAAACACCCCTTGGTAGGTATATCTTTGTGTTGCCTGAAAATCTTCCTACACACACACACACACACACACACACACCCCAGACATCCTATTGTCCCGCTTTCCACATAGCCAGCTTCATAATTAGAGCCTGCAACCTCTGGGCTTCTTCTGTTCCAACGGATGAGCTGCTAAAAATACAACCCCTGCGGGTATCCATTCAACTTCTATTTCTGTATGATTATATTTCCTCTTTTCTTTTCTTTTTTATCCACAAAGCAATTGGAGGAGAAGGGAGGGGTGTTGGTGGAGGAAATGCTGTGATCACAAAAGCAGGTCTGGGGCATGTGCTGTACATTTTTGGTTTTAGATATTATTATTTATAACAACGAAAAATTATTGTCCTTACACTCATCAGCTTTCTTGTTAGGCTCCTGATGGAATGTTGGAGTTTCTGACCAGTAGGGCTTTTGTGCTCTTTTGATAACTTCTCCCCATGCCTGACAGGTAGAAGTACCTTTTCTGCTGCCCCCCCAAAAGGCTGCAAATGAGGAAGTGGCACAACTATAGCTGTTGTGGGTCACAAAAGTTATGTAAGAAGCTCCCTGGATCTTTTTGGCTAATAGAGATGCCACACTGATAAGGGGGATAAAAGACAGTTGTGCTACATGACAACAAAAGATTTCCAGTAATTTGCTCCAAAGCAAGCCACTAAATGTTGGTTCAATGCACATTCATGCACATCATTTTATTATTATTTTTCCAAAAATGGAAAGGATCTCAAGTTGTCCAGCTCTCTGCCATTGAAGGAAATCCACTTCTACAACACAATAAGTGGTTATCTAGATTTCACTTAAAAATCTCCAGTGAAGCAGAGCCCACCACCATTCAAGATAGTCAATTTTACTGACATCAGGAAATTCTCCCTGTTTAGTCTAAAATCCCATTTCTCTTGCAATTTGAACCCACTGTTTTGGGTCCTACCATGGGGAAGAGCCTTAGTTCAGCAGTAGAGCAGCTTCATCACTCAATTCAATGTGGCATTAACACTCTAGAACAGATTTAAAGGGCATGGGGGAACGAGTGGGGGAAGGCCCATTATGTGCCTGGATCTCATCCCAGTCTATGTTTCTAAGAAGCAACGGAGAACAAATCTGCCCCATCATGTGTGCAAAAACCCACGGACATGGGTTAGAGCTCAACGTCAAGCCTACCAAGTGGCAATAGTGACAGCGAATAGGACCTTCTTCACCACCTCTATCATATCCGCAGAAAACAGCAGCAAGAGACTCTTTCAGGTGGTTCGCAATTTAGCGGAACCACCTGTCTCATCAAGGCTTGGTAAGGACCCCAAGATCTCCTACAACAATTTTGTAAGTGTTTTTGCAGATAAAGTCACTCAGATTCAGAAAGAGGTAGACTCCACTGTGGGAGCAGGGCCAGGGCAGGAGAGTGCTAGAGGTTAGAAGACAATTTACCAAATACTTTTCAGACCTATATCGATTTGGACCAGAAGATAAAATATAAATTCAAAGATATATAAGACAAAATAAATTGCCAAAAATTCCAAATGAAAAGTTGAATATTTTAAATGCACCAATTGATATATCAGAAGTAACAAGTGCTATAAAACAAGGAGAAATGGGAAAAATGCCAGGCCCAGATGGACTAACAGCAAAATGTTATTGAAAAATTAAAAAATTATTTAATTCAACCATTACAAAATGTAATGAATGAAATATTAAAAGCAGGGGAAATACCAAAGACATGGAAATAGGCTTTTATCACTCTAATTCCAAAAAAAGAAACAGATAAAATGGAACTTAAAAATTATAGACCAATCATTATTAAATAGCTAATATATTCACATACAATTTATAATCACTAATAGAATGAAAAAATATATTATTAGAAACAATGCATCAAAATGAAACAGAATTTCTGCCAGGAAGACATATAAAAGAAAACATAAGAAATGTAAAAATATTACTGATTATTTGGAAGTAAGAAATGAAAAACAGGTAGCAATGATGTTTGTAGATGTTGAAAAAGCATTTGATAATATTTCCTGGACCTTTATATTAAAGGTCTTCAAAGAAATGAATTTTGGAGAAACATTCAAAAGAGGAATAGAAGCCATATATTCAGAGCAACAAGTGAGACTAATAATTAATAATGTAATAGTATAAGAATGTAAAATTACAAAAGGAACAAGACAGGGATGTCCCTTGTCACCTTTATTGTTTATTTTAGTCCTAGAGGTGCTGGTGAGAGATATAAGAGCAGATAATGATATTAAAGGAATAACGGTAGGAAATAAGTCATACAAAATAAAGGCATTTGCAGATGATTTAGTGATCATGGTAGAAGACCCGATTAATTCATTAGTAAAAGTATTTTTAAAAATGCAAGAATTTGGACAGGTAACAGGCTTCAAATTAAATAAAAATAAAACAAAGCTCCTAGTAAAAAAATATGCCAGAACAAGATAAAAAAGAGGTACAGCAGGTGACAGAAATGTGTGTGTGTGTGTGAAAAAGAGAGAGAGAGAGAGAGAAATGGGGTAACTGTGCCCCTGAAGAACCAGGTATGTAGCCTGGGAGTCATTTTGGACTCACAGCTGTCCATGGAGGTGCAGGTCAATTCTGTGTCCAGGGCAGCTGTCTACCAGCTCCATCTGGTATGCAGGCTGAGATCCTAACTGTCCACAGACTGTCTTCCCAGAGTGGTGCATGCTCTAGTTATCTCCCACTTGGACTACTGCAATGCGCTCTACGTGGGGTTACCTTTGAAGGTGGCCTGGAAACTGCAACTAATCCAGCAACTAGACTGGTGACTGGGAGTGGCTGCCGAGACCATATAACACTGGTCCTGAAAGACCTACATTGGCTCCCTGTACGCTTCCGAGCACAATTCAAAGTGTTGGTGCTGACCTTTAAAGCCCTAAATGGCCTTGGCCCAGTATATTTGACAGAGCGTCTCCACCTCCATCATTCAGCCAGATACTTAGGTCCAGCACCAAGGGCATTCTGGTGGTTCCCTCACTACGAAAAGCAAGGTTACAGGGAACCAGGCAGAGGGCCTTCTCCGTAGTGGCACCCTCCCTGTGGAATGCCCTCCCATCAGATGTCAAGGAAATAAGCTACTATGACTTTCAGAAGACATCTGAAGACAGCCCTGTTTAGGGAAATTTTTAATTTTTGATGTTTTATTCTGTTTTTAATCTGTTGGGAGCCGCCCAGGATGGGCAGAGTATAAATAACAACTTCTTCTTCTTCTTCTTCTTCTTCTTCTTCTTCTCCTTCTCCTTCTCCTTCTCCTTCTCCTTCTCCTTCTCCTTCTTCATTGGAGGTTTCAAAGCAGAGGTTTGGTGGCCATCTGTCAGGGATGCTATAGTTGTGATTCCTGTGTTTCAGGGAGTTGAACCAGATGGCCCTTGGGAAGGTCTCTTTCCACTCTACAATTCTATGATTCTATGGAACCAATTCAGTCAGGGGCAAGCAGGGTCTGCCTCAATTGAATCCAGCTGAATCTTATGATAACTTGAAATGGGCAGTTGCTGGAGATGTGGAGAGGCAGGAGGCACAATTTTACATATGTGGTGGAATTGTAGAAAAGTAAAGGAATTTGGGGAAACAGTATACAATGAGCTCAAAAAGATATTTAAGATCTCCTTTGCAACCCCCCCCCCCAAAAAAAACCCTTAAGCCTTCCTTTTGGGTATAATGGGGACAGATATTCCAAAAAATGTGAGGAAGATATTTCTGTACGCTACAGTTGCAGCAAGAATTCTAATAGCCAGAAATTGGAAGGGAGATTCAACTCTGACTAAACTGGAGTAGCAATCAAAACTATTAGCATACACAGAATTAGCAAGGATGACAGAAAAATTAAGGGACCACACAGAACAAATGTTTATGAGAGAATGGGACATGTACAGAAAATATATCAGAGAGCATTGTAAAAACCTGAACTCGTTGGCAGGTCTGGAGTGACTTCTGTAGGAAAGTAGAAAATGTTAGGAATTTAAGAAAATTGAGATTTGTTTTGACTGATAAAGATAAGTGTGATATGCTAAAACTACTTAGGACCATAGCTGTCAACTTTCCCCTTTTCTTGCGAGGAATCGTATTCGGAATAAGGGAATTTCCCTTTAAAAAAGGGAAACATTGACAGCTATGCTTAGGACCCACGATGGGGTGATTGGAAGCCGCTATAGAAGCAATGTATGAAAGTATTTTATCTTTTGGTGATGTGTATTATTCTTTTGTTAACTGTTTTCTTTTTGGATTCAATAAAGCATTAAAAAAACACACAAAGATAAGTTGAAATGGGCTAATTCAGTTCAGGTTCAGGTCCCAATATTCAGCCAGATCTGGTGCAAAGTATTAATAATTCTACTTAATAATCATACTTAGAAGCTACTTTGTCAATTATGTGGTATATAAATTAAGAAATAATAATAATAATAATAATAATAATAATAATAATAATAGGGATATTCCTCATCCTCTATGCATTCCTGCTTCCATTCTAAGACATGGCAACACTGGCCTTGAAGGTCACCCTTCAGACAGACTGTCAGAAGAAGCCAGGTGGAGAGAGAGAGAGAAATCCATGGGGACAAATTTGCTGAGAGACTGTTTTGCAGGGCACCTGTGAGGAGAAACAGCCAAGAGCAGGGAGGGGATATTGAACTTTCCCAAAATTGCTAAGGATGGGAAATAAATCTGAAATCTCTCATGGGACAGATCTTCAGGGCAAACTCCCAATTGCACCTGAGTTGCAGGTTTCTCTGGGAAGGTCATCTTGACTTTCCCCTTGGGTGCTGAGGAAGCTCAGTTGATGGATTTCAAATTACTTAGAGAAGAGAAAAACAGGGAGGGAGGGAGGAGGAAGGTTTTTATTTAGATAACTTGGCATATATAATTATTCTTCTGATTGCCTTGGTGGAAGTTATATGGAAATAAACTGATGATGATGATGATGATATTTAAAGTCAATTTTGAGCTGCTGAGGCCAGTATGTTGCAACAAATTAAAAGATCAGGAGCCAAAATGCCTATGGCAGTCAATGAATATGTGGAGGTCCCTCTGAAGAAATGGAGTGTATAGACCATGCATTTGACCTTGGTTGCATGGCAGATGATGAGGAGAGCAAAGGAGCATGTTCCCAATACCCCATCATGCATTACCACCCATGTGCTTATGAACTCTCTTCCCCACAAGGGTAAGCTTCAGATTTGAGAGGGCGCCAGGGAAAATTCTCGTGAGTTTTTTCTCTGGCAGAGGTAGTGTGCAGCATCAATAATACTCTGAGCAGCCTCAAGCCTTACTAACTGAACACAACAGGACTAGACTGTGCTCTGGAAACCCCTTGAGATTCATCTGCTGTAACAGCGGCGGCAGGATCCCAATGGATGCAAGCAATTTTATCCTCAAATGCTTTGCAAACAAGATTCTGCCATCTCCTTTGAGCAAAACCGTAACAGGCCCCGCACTACCCAGAAAAGCTCTGCCAGACAGTACAATCAGGATGAAATGGAGGCAGAAATGTAGTCCTTCTTTTCAGCCTTCACTGCCACTAGGTAGGCACAATGATGAGCCCTCACCAGTGCTTGATTGCATTCAGTCAGGTTTTTCCTTCACTTACATTCTGGCTAAAAGGGACGCGGGTGGCACTGTGGGTTAAACCACAGAGCCTAGGACTTGCTGATCAGCAGTTCGAATCCCTGCGATGGGGTGAGCTCCCGTTGCTCGGTCCCTGCTCCTGCCAACCTAGCAGTTCGAAAGCACGTCAAAGTGCAAGTAGATAAATAGGTACCACTCCGGCAGGAGGGTAAACGGCGTTTCCGTGAGGTGCTCTGGTTCACCAGAAGTGGCTTAGTCATGCTGGTCACATGACCTGGAAGCTGTACGCTGGCTCACTTGGCCAATAAAGCGAGATGATCGCCGCAACCCCAGAGTCGGCCACGACTGGACCTAACGGTCATGGGTCCCTTTACATTCTGGCTCCTTTCATCACCCTAAACTCTGGAGTACACCAAAGATCCAAACAGAATCCACAAAGCAGGAGAGGGAACTCAGGAGCGATCGTGTCAATGGCCAGAGTCATTTGGTTGTTCCAGAGGTTGGCCAGGGCTTCTACAGGAGTGCCAGTCATATCAGTCGGAAAATTCCTCAAAACCATATGGAATCCCACTGGATCCATTAGCCTCTGAGGCTCCCCTCCCTCTGTGGAGGGGGAAAGGTGCTGAAAGCCTAAATCTTAACAGGAAGTGATCTGGCTATGACAAGGGACTGGTGTCAATGTCCCCCACTTTCAGATCCCCTTCTTCCTGTCCAGTAGAAAAAGCAAGGTTCAAAGTGTGGCCTACCACATGCATTGGGCCAGTGAGATTATGGGACAGCCCCATGGTTGCCATGGCAGCCATGAAGTCCTGAGCTACCCCAGAGATAGCTGCCTCGGCATGGATGTTGAAGTCCCCCAAAACCAACATTCTGGGAGTCCTCAACACTCAACCAGCTCTGTCAGGGAGACTGCTGGGCAGTGAGGCAGATGGTAAACCAGCAGGATCTCTAATCTGTCCTGATTGGTCAATGCCAGGAACACACACTCTAGAGTCCCCTCTGACTGAATAGACAGCCTGGAGAGAGAAAGAGAGAATCTCTATAGACCACAGCAATCCCCCCTCCCCAACCCTCAAGACTGGCCTGATGCTGCACCAAATACCCAGGTGGGCACTGTTGCTGGATGGTTGTCCTTGTGTTAAGACCATGGTGGGGAACCTCTGGCTGGTGAGAGGGATGAATGTGGCCCTCCAGGCCTCTCTATCTGGCCCTCAGAAGCCTTCCCAGGCCACTGGCCTTGAGTTTGTGGGATGTTTCTTATAGAAGCACCATAAGTATGCTTGCCACAAATGTGTAGTGCAAGACCTGAAAACCAGGGACCAAAAGTGACCATCTAGGTCTCTCTACCTGACCCCCAGGACTCTCCTCAGGTCATGCACCCTCCCAAGCCATATCCTGCACCAGTATTGCTTTACATCCTCCTTGGAGTGCTTTGCTTGGGACGTGCCATTTTACTCTGATCACCTATTATGATTGCCTTGATAGCATTTGGATGGGTGGTGAGAGTGTATATAGAAATTTGCCTTGTGTACAATGAGAAAGTGTTCAGTTGTTGCTCTGCCCATCTTTGCCTCTGGATATGCCCACCATGGATATGGCGTCAGGAAGGTTGCCTGAAGGACAAAGTGGTTCTTGGGCTAAAAACGATTCTCCTTATTTGGCCTAGAGGAGGATGCTAAACCATAAATTTAGCTCCATAGAGAAAACAATTAAAAACAATTCCATATATAAAAACAATATTCCTGCTTTGCAGGGGGTTGGAATAAATTGCTCTTTGATTCTAATACAAACATTTTAAAAGCACTCCATATGGTTGTGTGTGTGTGTGTGTGTGTGTGTGTAAAATCCCATACAGATACAATGTGGGATAAATACCTCCACTTAAAAGGTTGTTGAAAAAGGAAGGTCTTCAACAGACACCAAATGCAGACCTTCCAAGTGTCCCTCTATTCCAGGGACAGTCCTGGAATTACAGAAGCCACCCCCATTTCCAGAATGTTCCACTTTACCTTAGGATGCTCCTATTTTCATCAAATAAATGTTGAAGGGTATGGAGCTATGTGACTCCTGATCCATCTGAAGGCAGTCTTGTGTAGGAAAGTTTTTAAATGTTTTTATATATGTTGGAAGCACCCAGAGTGGCTGGGGCAACTCAGTCAGATGGGTGGGCTATAAATAGTAAAATGATGATGATGATGGAATAGGACATCCCTATTTTCACCGGAGAAATGGTGGAGGGTATGGAAATTGTGGATGTCTAATACACAATGAAAGGGAATTCCAATGGTTAAGGGCTCCTACATTAATGGCCCAATTCTTATAACGTACAGAACAGACCTCCTGGTGATGAGATGGAGTCTGCAAGAGGCCCTTGCCATCAAAGAACAGTAGTCAATTGAGTTTACAGGGTGATCCTGTATCCTGGTCCTTAGCTGTATAGGGGTTTATACACCAGCATTTTAAACGTATGTTGGTAGCTAAATGGCCATCTGTGCAATACTTTCAGCAGCAGCAGGGTAGCCTGTCAATGATAGTCTGCCGCAGTGAGCAGTTGAGCAGCTGCATTTTGCACTTGCTGCAGCTTCCAGGCCAACCTCAAGAACAGCCTGGATCTTATCTCCCTACCCTACTTTGTTTCTTCTATGAGTCAAGGGTGTTGTCCAGTCACAAATACCCCAACCAACCTGAGTTTGTGCCCATAAATGTGTTTTGGCATCACTTGTCAAAGTTATCCCAAATCTGCATTTCTGAAATATATGGGGCAGAGAGAGGCTGTGTGTGCCTAGATTATTCCATGGTTCCTTTGCTTCCTGTCTCCATATTCCCCTGTCCCCTTGACAGCCTGTCATTAGGAAGATTTCTGCGTATTAGCTGGAATTAAGTTAAACTGCGCCTTGAAAATGGTTCAGTGACTGACAGCTTTCTCAATGGATCTGAACAAATTAGTCCAGGCCTGTTTCTGACAGATCATCTACCCTGTCATATTCCACCCCATCTCCTCAACTTGCTGAAGGCTGCCTTAGCTAGTGAGCCCAGGAATCAGATAAGAGGTCCATCAATGCTGGGCTTTGACATTTGCACACCTGAAGCCTGAAGTCAAAAATTATGACTCCCCTCCCTTTCCTGCACTAATGTCTGTTTTTTAATAGCATGTGTAGATGGAGGCTGGAGTCAGGGGTGGAGGAGAGAAAGATGGCATATTCCTTCAAATCTAATCTAATTCCTGTAGTGGAGTCCTTGTGTTGTGGCATATTGAGACCAGAGCTTCCTCTACCTGCACCCCAAGCCCCCAAACCTCTTTATCTGGCCCGTGTAATTATCCCCAGGCTGCACCCATCATTGGATCAGCTTCACGCTGAAAGTCGTCTTCCCTGTCTGGAAGGTGTCCGTGAGCTCTTATAATGCCTCTTGCTTCTCTGGATAAAGAACAGAGAGTTGGGGTGTTTGTGCGCAAGCATGTCTGTGAAAACTAGGCTACTGTACAAATACAAAAATTACATTAGTTGCTCCGCCCACTTTTCATTTTCGTTCTACTCACCACTGGCATGTGGCCCTCAGAAGGGGCCAAGTAGGAACTTGGGGGTGGGGATCGCTGATTGTCCATGTGGTGCCCTTTTTGCCTAATCTGTACTGTTTAGTAAGTGCCACTTACTTGGTTGATGAGTTTCTTTCTTTGTTGCTCTTCCCTTTGCCATTTTATCATCACAACATCTCCTCAAGGTAGGCTATGTTGAATGTGTGTGACTAACTCAAAGCCACTCTGTGAATTTCATGGCCAAGTAGGGATTTGAACCATGGTCCCCCAGGTCCCTAGTTAAGCATATTGTGAGTATTTGGTGTATTGGCATGCTGTGATTCAAAAGGCAACCGCTCTGTCACACCATGAGACTGCGAGGGAGGGTGCCACCATTGGGGAACAGACTGAGGCATGGCGGGCAATCCCTTAAATAGGGTCCTAATATCAGGCCTCCTCCTCATCACCCCACATTTGAACATGCCAATAGGTGCCTCACAGGTGAGTGTGCTTCCTCTCTTAGCCACATGTCACAAATGTGTCCCACCAGCCAGATCCAGAGGAGAACAGATGAAGGAATGGACATCAGATTCCTCCAGTTCAGAAGACACCTCTCCAGTTCATTCTTCACTGCCTCCATGCTGTTGGAGCCAGTAGTTACAGGATAGGGCAATGGTCCTTTAAAAAAATAGACAGCTCCTGGGTGGCGGGCAAGGCTAATGGGAGGTTCCTAGGGCTCTGAAGACTTTAGCATGCTACTGAAGTAGCAACTATTCCAAATTAAATCCTATTCAGCACCACACATTGTGAGTTTCCCATGGTACTTGACAGGCTATGATTTGTATAGCAGTGCACAGCCTGCCCCACCCTACCCCAGGCTAGTGTGGTGTAGTGGTTAAGAGCGGTAATCTTGTAATCTGGGGAACCAGGTTCTCGTCTCCGCTCCTCCACATGCAGCTGCTGGGTGACCTTGGGCCAGTCACACTTCTTTGAAGAAGTCTCTCAGCCCCACTCATCTCACAGAGTGTTTGTTGTGGGGGAGGAAGGGAAAGGAGATTGTTAGCTGCTTTGAGACTCCTGAAGGGGAGTGAAAGGCGGGATATCAAATCCAAACTCTTCTTCTTCTTCTAACTGGGGGAACACTTGCCCCAGATCTATTCCCAAGGCAATTCCAGGGTGGGGATAATGTTTCATTTGGGATTTTAAGCCCTAATGAAACATACAGTCAGAAGAACAGGGAGGAGGAGGAAGAGGAGGAGGAGGAGGAGGAGGAGGAGGAGGAGGAGGAGGAGGAGGAGTTTGGATTTGATAATCCCTCTTTATCACTACCCTAAGGAGTCTCAAAGAGGCTAACATTCTCTTTCCCCACAACAAACAGGTGAGTGGGGCTGAGAAGTGTGACTAGCCCAGGATCACCCAGCAGCTGCATGTGGAGGAGCAGGAACGCGGACCCCGTTCACCAGATTACAAGTCCACTGCTCTTAACCACTACCCCACACTGGCTCTCAAGGGAGTTCAATTCTGCAGGGTACTGCTTCTCATTAGCTTCTGATGGGACCCTAAGTTGGAAAAAAAAGGGCATAGGAAGCTGCTATATTCCATTGGACCATCTAGCAAAATGATGTCTATGAGACCTGTCAGTGACTTTCTGGAGTTTCAGGAAGCAGCTTCCCCCAACTCTACCAGGAGATGTTGGGGATTGAACCTGGCACATATTGTAAGCAAAGCAAATGCTCTACCACTGAGCTACATACCCCCTGCCCCCAAGACAGTGTAATGACAATAATTAGAGGGCACTGGAAATATTTTGTACCATATTGGTTGTATTTATTTCTCCTTTTTTTTTCCCTGCATAGAACTCTAGGTAACACAACTGGAGTTCTCAGATTCATGTCTCATCTTGGAAGTCCAGCAGGGGAAATAGCTAAGCAAATTGCCACTATGATTAGCACAACAGCTCACCCTCTGATGGTTTAGTTTGTTTTCTTGTTTTCTGTGGGAAGCTATGTGGCTACATTTGGGGGTGGGAGGAAAGTGATGTATGGCAGAATCCTAATAAATTTAAAAATTGGCTGTTCCTATTGGATAATCAGCAAGAATAAAAACCTCACTCCAAATAAATACTGTACCTCTTTGAGTTACATGATGAAGTACAACTTTCTCTGACAGATTCAAAATTTCCATGAAATCAGCTGAACAACTTTGCATAGTTGTGTATGGTAGCCTGTGTAGCAGACGTTTTCACATACTTGAACACTCTCAACACAAGCCTTCAAGGCAGTGATGTGAATATTTTTTGCAATGAAGATAAGATCGAGGCAATGATTAAAAAAAAGTATGGTCATGGGCAAGCCAAGTAGATAGAAGGTTGTAGCCTTACTAACATCTCAACTCTGGAGATATTTCTGGAGGCCACTGACAAAGAATTGATACCAGAAGTGAAACATTACGTCACTGTGTACCTGCATGATTTAGCAACAAGCTTAAGAGATTACTTCGTTGCACTAAATCCTGAAAACTCATGGATAAGGAATCCTTTTGGATGTGGTGATGTACAGCTAAAAACTCTTAACTGTGGAAGAGCAATATGCATTTGTTGAGATGATGTGTGATGGTTCATTGAAATCATTTTTCAAAGAATGTAGAATGGACCAATAAGAAGTTAAGTGAAAAAGCTTTGAAACACCTAGTTCCCTTTTGTTCCACATATCTTTGTGAACAAACATTTCAACGTTTTGTTATATGAAGAACAAGCATAGAAATTGGCTTGATGTTGAATCAGATTTGAGAATAAAATTAGGAAATATTGAACCGGAAGTGTAAGGGATTATTTGGGACAAAAGGAGACATGATTTCTCCCAACACATTTTGGTTTAGTGTGCTTTTAACATTTTGTTTGGAGCTGGCCAGAGTGGCTGGGGCAATCCAGCCAGATGGGTAGCATATAAATAAATTATTATTATTATTTAGGTTTAGTAGCTGCTAGACATGTTGTAATTTGTTCACTTGTGCTATACATTAATAAAATTACATTTATCTCTCCCCCCATTAAATCTTTGTCATTTTTGTGGTAATATCACAAATTTTATGGTCTGTTTTTTAGTATTTCTAAAATCCATTGCTTATTAGGGGCTGCCCTACATTTTCTTCAAAAACTTGCTTTGCACAGGTAATTACCATGGAGTTATCAACATTTTCAAAAGGGGGGGGGTCTGTGGCTTGGCTTTTGAAAAATAGGGGGTCCTCAGTACTTAGCTAATTGGGAACCAATGTGCTAGAAGATTCTACTGAGGCGGTGCGGGAATTCCCTAGAACGAAGAATGTACAACCAGCACCAACAACAGAAGGAGTGCGCTCTATAGATGACAAATTGGAAGGAATGGTAAATGGATCTATGAAAGGGCTAAAAGGTTGTGTTGAGGTAGTATGGGAATTCACTTCAGAGAAAAATGCACAACCAGCAGATGGTGACATACTGCAACTCAAGCTACGGTCTCCCATGAGGAAAATGATCTGGAGGAGATGCCAGACAAGGCAGCAGAACTAATGTCTCTTCGCTCACAATGGAAGAATCAAAGGTGGGGGGAAGGAACCACAACAAAGGAGAACTGGATGAATATAAATTGGGCAACAAATTTAGACTGTGACTTGACTGAAACTTGCTGGAACTTTAAAAGGATTTTATATAGAAACTGGGGAAATATCAATTTGGATTACTAGAAGGACAATAGCATGCCCTCCACCATTTCTCCAATGAAAACAGGGACATCCCATTCCATAATGATAATTTTACTATTTATACTCCACACATCTTACTGTGTTGCCTCAGTCACTCTGGGCAGTTTCCAACATATATAAAAATAATAATACAACATTAAACAATACTTCCCTATACAGGATTGCCTTCATACGGCTCAGGGGGTCAGATAACTCCATACCCTCCAACATTTCTCCAATCAAAATAGGGACATCCTAAGGAAAAGTAAGACATCCTGGAATCAAATCAAGGATGTCCCTGAAAAATAGGAACAGTTGGAGGGTCTGCATTAGAAGAGTCATATTGTGCTGTCGGAGTGACTGCCTGGGCTTGGGAAGGAAATTTGGGGAATGTTACATCCTGCAGAGGGGAAAACCCATTCTGAAGTGCATATGTTAAACATTTTGAATAATTGTTGTTACAGATAATTGTCAGATAGGGTGATGGGAGTTCTTTTAATATATTTTTCTATACTTTTCTATTCTTTTAGTTATTTTTCCTTTTTAATTTCTTTCTCTTTTTTTATATAACCGTGTTTTGTAAGCATCACGAGTATTCTATTTTATATTTTCTTTCTCGTCATCTTCCTTTTTGATATATTGGGGTTGCCATGTGTCTCTTTTTCCTGGACATGTCCTCTTTTTTCAGGGGTAAAATTTCTGTCTGGGTGGATTTTTTTAAATTTGCCAAAATATCTCTGACTATACTTTCTGGATAAGGCATAGACATAACTTGTGGTTGAATACTTGCTTTCCTCTTTCTTTTCTTCTCCTGCCCCCCCTCAGCAATTATCACAGCTTCTATAGCCTACATAGAGTAGGGGTATTTAAAATGAGAGTTGTCGTAGCATCCTCTTTTTTGCTCTTCAACATATGGCAACCCCATATATTGCTTTTTATTATCTTTTTATAAATGAGTTTGGATTTTAGTACTCAATATATTAAAAACCTTCAATAAAATTGTTTTTAAAAAGGATATATATATATATACACTGTGTTGCAATGCAGTCCTATACATGTTTACCCAGAGTTATTATCTCCTGTGTTCAATGGGTCTTCCTCTCAGAAAAGTCTTCCTTAGGTTGCAGACTTATTCTGTAAAATTAATGCATAGCAAAAGAATGCACGTTATAAAGTTGTAAATATATACTCTTCCTTCCAGGCTTCTCACTGCAAATGTGTCACATTGGGAAGGGAGTGAGCTTGGAAGGAGAAGTTTTGTACTGTCAGACACAGCCCTGGGGTCAAATTCACAGAGCTATCTATGGCAGAAGCACATCTGATGCTGAGACAGGGAAAGCAGAACAGAAAGTCCTTCAGAAGGTCATCCTAACACTCTTGCCATTTATTTCCAGTGCAATCCTAAAGTGATGGTGGCAGTGGGGAAACTGCATAGTAGAAAAATCTACTCTTCTAACCCCTCCTTGCTTGTGCTGGCCAAGCCAGAAGGTAGAATTGACATATTTTCAATCTCCTGTCATTTGGCCTTTTGTATGTGCATTCCTTCACACTAATGGGAGGAAACTAAAGAGCAGCCGGTTTTTGTTTCTTGTTTCTGCTTTTTCCAGGTGTATATCAAGACCAAGGCCAACACTCCATGTTGATCATAAGATCTATTGTGACTTATAATATGACCCTAGTTTACACCCATGCCTTTGTGTCTTGCCTGCTTATCTCCTTTTTCCTCATGCAAAAAGCTATTTCCTACATCAGCCCTTTTGCAACCTGGTGCTTAAATGTTGTTGGACTACAACTCTCACCAGCCCCAGACAACATGGCCAAGGGCTGAGGGGTGGTGGGGTTTTTAGCCCCAAACAACTGGAGGGAACCAGGTTGGGGAAGACTGTTCTAACTGAGAGGGGGAAGCATAGAGAGTCTCCCCCCCCCTTTTTTTTTTTTTTTTGCAAATGCAAAACTAACACAAATAGAAGGGATCTAAATATCTTTCCTCCTAAGACTTCCTGGCTCCATTTAATCATTTAATCCATTGCAGGCCAGTGAGATGTATTCCAAAGTCAAAAAGCATTGCTGGGCATTTATAGCTGTTGTTCACAGAAGTCTTGTGTTTTGTCCCAAAAGGACTCCCCTCCCCTTTACTTTATCCTTCTCAGTCTTCCACATCAGCGCACTGAAGATTAATGGCTTGGGCAAAGCTCTCTGGCTGCCAGTGGTTCCAAACAGGCCCTGTCTGAAATGACCGTATTTCCTCCTATCTTTCCAAAGTGCAATACAGGAGTCAGGTCAAGCCCTCATTTCCCTCAGAAGAGTCAGCAAGTCAAAGTTAATTAAGATAACAAAGAGCAAAAAGCAACAATAATTAAAATTTGGCATTGCCTTCTGAGATGTGCAAAAAGGAAAAGAAGAAAAGGGGAAAGATTCTAATACTTAGTCCTGGTGATGGCACAGAAGGGATGCTATCAACCCTGAACATCCCCTGCAAAATCTTTTGTGTAGTTCCAGTACATTTTCATCAGGTTTGGGTAAGGGGTTTGTGATTGCTGTTGGTTGTTGTTTGCACAGTGTAGGTTGATCTACATGTGGGGTATGCGCAACAAGCCCTCACAGCAGTGGCGGAGCGTTTCTCGCTTGCACCCAGCATGGGCAGGTGTGTACACAAGGGCACACCATGGGGGCAGGGGTTGCACTGCCATAGCTACCCCTGCCCACTGCTGCAAAGTGGGTTGCATGCCCCTGGCACCCTCCAAGTGGGGGGCGTGGCTGAGAAGGACGCAACAGCTCATGGCACCCTCCCTGCAAGCAAGGGCCAGGATGCATGCCTATTGCATCCTTCTCAGCCACTCTCCAGCTGGAGGCCACAGCTCACGATGGGGCAGGGCCCCATTATGTGCCCCCCCAATACACTGTGCCCAGAGCAATGGCCCCTCAAACACACACACACACACTTGCCTCACACCAATGAATTTAATATTAAAATCTTTCTTTTCCCAAACTCGCAACAATAGCCTTCATAAACATACCACATCATGGACTTTGTAGTCTCAGTGATGCATAAATAGTCATTCTTGTGTGCTGTGCTGAAGACCACTCACTGCGCCAATTAACAAGATATTGGCGCATTTCCTGGAAAAAAAATTACTGCAACATAAATATACATTATTAAAATGAACCCAAAGAATTTGCAGTCAAAAGAATAGGGCAGCTCCTAAAAACAAGTATCCTTGCTGTCAAGGGCCAGCTGATCTGCCTTGTCACTCATCAAATAATTGATATAATGACTAGGAAATGAGTGGTTTTCATCTTCGTTGAGCTGCTGGTCTGGGCAGAGAGGTTTAAGCATCTACCCCCAGGGTTGTATTTACTTTACTCCTCCCTCCCTTCCCTTCTTTTTTACCACTGCTCTCAGCAGTGTTGCTTTTTTTGGGGGGGGGGGTGTTGGAAAATATTTGCTTGGAGTGCCAGATCAAACACTAAGGCTGGGAGTTGGTCATCCCTTCAGCTGAAGACTGGACAAAGTTTGTCCATCTTTTTGTGACCGTGAAGCTTCCCTATCAATTTGAAATAGGTATGGGCTGGTTGTGACAACACAGTAATGCAAGAACTGGCACATCCTAGAACTTAGCACCAGGGCTAAGTTTTTGGCATTGACTAACACTTTCCTAGCCTTAGCCCAGAGATGGGGAACCTAAAGCCAGAGGCCACTTATAGCCCTCCAGGTTTGTCTATCTGGTCATCAGCACTCTCACAGGGCTACACCTACAAACCAAGGATACCTCTTATCAGCCCTGCTCTGTGCCCTCTTTTGAGTGCTTTTGCCTAGCTGAAATGTGTCCTTCAACTGGATGCCTTTTGCTTGCCTGTGTGCAGGATGGAAAGATGTATAGATGTACACATCAACACATGTAAAGTAAGGGATTACTGGGTGAGATCATATGGTCAGAAATATTCAAAGCGGAGGGAGTCCATGACAGACTAAAGTTTCTTAAAGCCCCTACATTTGTGTGTCTTGTGCCTCTGGTCCTACCTACTGTTGGAATGTGGCTCCCATAGGGTTCCTTGTGTAGGAATGTGGTCCTTGGGCTGAAAAAAAGGACTCTATCCACCCCTGGCTTAAATCAAAGAAAACTTCTCCTTCTGGAGCTTCCATATGTTTCTGTACCAGCACAGCCCTATTCTATCACTCTGACCTCTCCACATTGCTATGGCTTCTTCTACCTATTGGTGGTGACCAGGGGCATAGCTAGCTGCTCCGGCACCTGGTACGGTGGGGGTGGGGCAATCTGCCCACGGGGTGCCACAGTGATCCGTTTCGGGCAGCGTAGGGCCTGAGCCACTCCATCACTCCTAGGAGAGATGCGTGGCCCAGGTGCGCTGCAAGCCAGGCCCCACAGTAAGTGCCCCCCCAAGGATGACATCCGGGGCAGCCCGCACCCCCCTTCCTATGCCCTTGGTGGTGTCTTCCTGCCTTTTCTTCCTGTAGCCAAAATGGTCTCCTTAATCCCCATCAGAAGCTGCTCCTGACAAATGCTCCATATTAATTCTTCTCTTTCCCACTCCCTTTTTCAGAAACTTTTAATTAGGACCTGATACTGTGCCATTATTAGTATTTGTTATTAAGTGTTAATATCTTGTTCGCTTTCTGGCTCTAATGCGCCCATGCTCCATCTCCCTTCTTTCCCCTCTTCCTGGGCTTTGTTTTAATTGTTATATTTTTTCATCAGTGATCAGCCGAGCTTCCCTAATGATCTCAACTCATTTAAAGGGGTTTATAACTCCAATACAGAACTCCAATAAAAAAGAAGCAACAGTCTTGCTGGGGATCCCCTAAGGGGATTCAGCATCTACAAAGACAATAAACTAATTTACTACTTGCTGGCTTTTCTTATCCCTTCCCCACCTCCTACTGCCTATTATATTATTTTGTGCAAAAATCCAAATCCTACTAGAAAGGGGTGCAGAAGACCCACAAACTTTATTGCCTACTCTGTGCCATGAAGATCAAGATGAAGTCTAAAGCCTGATTTTTTATTATAGGAGGCCATATCCCACAAGGAGAAACCACATTCAGATATGAATTATAGCTCAGTGGGATGGATTGGGTCTTGTACACAGAGGGTTGTATCCAATTCAGGGCTAAGATAAAATCACTTGGTTTGCTGACAACATGTTTAATGCCAGTGGAAGGCTGTTGCAGGTTGGTGGTAACTTTGGGCTCATCCACAGCCAGCTTTGACCCTGCTCTTTCCAGGCACAGATTCATATTTTAAGGCTTCTTGTCTGAGCGCTCTTTTTTTTCTGCAGAGCTTTCACCATGAAAATCCACCCTTTAAAGCTGGTTTGCCAGAAGCGGCTTAGTCATTCTGGCCATATGACCTGGAAGCTGTCTGCAGACAAATGCCGGCTCCCTCGGCCAGTAAAGTGAGATGAGCGCCGCAACCCCAGAGTCGATCACGACTGGACCTAACAGTCAGGGGTCCCTTTGCCTTTTTTTAAAGCTGAAGCACAAGAGATGGATGAACCTGTTGTTGTGCAAAATATGACACAATCTGTTGTGCAAGAGTTTCCTCTAGTTAGGCTATTGCATTGGATTCCCCTACTGTGCAACATTTAAGCTAACCCTTCTGCTAGTGCAAGAGCCCTTGTATTAGCACACACAGAAAGTTGCATACAGACCAGAACATCCTGGGTGTCTTCCCTGGCATAGGCGCCAACTCCCTGGGGCCCTGGGTGCCACCTCCTTGATGGGGCAATCACAGGTTCAGAAAAAGTCATTCAGGATAGAGCTGAGCAGCTGGGGTGGGACAGGGACTGGCATATTCTAGCTCGGAAACATGTAAGCTGCTTGCAGGGATGAGGAAACTGGCAACTTTGCAGCTGGAAAAGCAGGTGAGGCAGAGGCTGTTGGAGTGAAGGGGTGGAAGAAGCTAGCACTAACATTGCCAGAGTCTCCTCCCCCCCCCCCCATTCCTGGCTCCCGGAAAGCACAGATGAGGATTGACTCCAGTCTGAGCAGTGAAAAAGAAACACCTTCCATTTGTGCCCTTGAGAGTTTGCTCGTTTTCTGCAAATAGCACCACAAACCAGAAGTTATGGGCAGTTTTATCCAGTCCTGCTTCCCACCTCCAGCCCCCTCTCATAAAGCACCCAGTCACCCCCATGGTGATAGGGCGCATGCAGGCATTGACATGACATGACATCATGATATCATGTAATGTGGTGCACACGCATGCTGGGCACCCAGATTCTGGGGCTTAAGTCAGCGCCCCTGATCCCTGGCACCTTCAGTCAGAAGGTGATGGGAAATATTTCTGTCCACCTGAGCCTCTGGAAAGTCATAGCCACAGTAGACAATTTTGGACTAGAGGTGCAGGTAGGCTGAAATGATATAAAGCAGCTTTCTATGCAAGATAAATATAAGAAGCCCCAAAATATCAGAACAGTGCAAGGGATGGTTTGAGCAGTTAATCCCATTCAAACTTATTTATTGATAATAAATATATATAAAAAAATGATAACTGGCTTTTTGGTTTCAAACGAATTATCCAATTGTTTCAATGTCTCAAGTGTCTCAGAATCTGAAAAAGCTGCCAGTCCAAACAAATTTATTAGAAGATGTTGTAGCTGCAGATATTGCCACTGGGCTGCACCTGATAGGTGATATTTTTCTCTTGAAGCAGCATACATATAAAATTCATCTTCCTCATCTATCAGTTGGTCCAAAGTCATAGCTGTCAACTTTTCCCTTTTCTTGCGAGGAATCCTATTCGGAATAAGGGAATTTCCCTTTTAAAAAGGGAAATGTTGACAGCTATGTCCAAAGTCAATACCCCTGCTTCCATCCATTTTTTCCATGTTACTATCTTTCACCCAGTTTTTAAAAATAGGATCACCCTACATAGTGAGTTTAGCATGTGAAAATGGATCAGATTTATTTTTATTAGACAATATACTCCATATCCTTCTATCAGACTTGTTTCAAGAGTCACCTGAATTTTCAAGTATTTTGATCCTAGTATTCTCCAGCCAACACAATGGCCGACATTGATGACAAAATCCAGCATCGCTTGAGCTCTGTGAATGCAGCTTTCTGAACTGAAATGCAGAGTGTTTGAGGACTGGGACATTTGCAGGGAAATTGAAATGCTTGTTTACAAACCTATTGTACTACCAACCTTACTGTACGCTTGTGGAACATGGACCACTTATAAACACCATCTCCAACTCCTTGAATGATTCCACAACTGTGTATCTGAAAAATTCTACAAATCACTTGAGAAGACAGGTGAACTAATGCCTGTGTACTGAAAGAAGCAAAGATCATCAATGTCAAAGCAACAATTCTTCAACATCAAATTCGTTGGACTGGTCATGTTTGGATGTCTGGTTATGGTCTTCCAAAGTAACTACTCTATTCCAAACTTAAAAATGGAAAACATAATGCTGGTGGTCAACAAAAGAGGTTTAAAGACTCTCTCAAGGCAAATCTAAGAAAAATGTTGGTTAAACATCAACAGCTGGGAAACTCTGGCCTCTGAGCGCTCCAGTTGGAGAACAGCCTTTACCAAAGGCGTTATGGACTTTGAAGACTCAGGACAAAAGGGAGAAACATGCCAATAATAATAATAATAAATAATAATAAATTTTATTTATATCCCGCCCTCCCCAGCCGAAGCCGGGCTCAGGGCAGCTAACAACAATAAAACAGTACAACAAGAGGAAGGCACGTTTGGCAAACCCTCGCTGTGATCAACTCCCACCCAGAAACCTATATCCTCACTGTGGAAGAACATGTGGATCCAGAATCATAGCTGTCAACTTACAGATTTGAAAATAAGGGACCAGCAGCCTCAAAAATAAGGGATCAGAAGCCAAAATAAGGGATTTTGCGGGCACAGGTATGTTCAACTTCTGAGCCCCTTTGAGCCAAAGGCAGAAAGCCCAGCCAGCAGCCAAATGAAGCCTCAAGCCTCAAGGAAAAACACTGTCACCTCTCCGCTGGGAAGCGCTGAGCAAAGGTGAGTCCCCAGGCAACGCAGCCGATTTGATCAGCACAAGGCATGCAAGCTCCATGCCTTGGAGAGCCAGTGTGGGGTAGTGGTTAAGAGTGGTGGACTCGTAATCTGGGGAACCGGGTTTGCGTCTCCGCTCCTCCACATGCAGCTGCTGGGTGACCTTGGGCTAGTGACACTTCTCGGAAGTCTCTCAGCCCCACTCACCTCACAGAGAGTTTGTTGTGGGGGAGGAAGGGAAAGGAGAATGTTAGCCGCTTTGAGACTCCTTCAGGTAGTGATAAAGCGGGATATCAAATCCAAACTCTTCTTCTTCCACCCCCCCCCCAGTCGTTCTTAGACTTCTTATTGGGTGAGCAACGCAGCCAAGCAACACAGTTGGAGCCTCTCTCCTCCCTGGCCAGCAGGGAGGGAGGGAGAGGAGCTGCTTCCTTTGAAACCCAGGAAATTTAAGGGACATCATCAATAAGGGACAGCAGCTGGACATGGCGCTGGGATAAGGGACTGTCCCGCCAAATAAGGGACACTTGACAGATATGTCCAGAATTGACATCCACTGTCACTTATGGACTCACTGTTAAGACTGTGTTCATGGAAGACAATCTTACTCGGCTACAAATGATCACCAAAGAAGAAGAAGAAGAAAAGTGTATTCTAAAGTTGCTCAGGTCGGGAAGTTATGAGCAACCACAGGTTTCAAATATTTGATACTTAACAATAAGTAGGCATGATGGTATATTTCTAAATCTGGAATTCCAAATTTCATTAATTTGCAATTGCATTTTCTGCAAGGATATTCTGGGTGTTATTGAACCCAAAGACATTTCCTAAACAAAGAGTTTATCTTTGGGAAATATGATAGCGGCTATCAAACCTTGAGATTCACAGGATTCTGTATTTTTCAATATTATCTAGAATCTGTGAGCTGTCATCAACACCAAATAGCAATTTGATGCTTTCTTGGTTACTGTTTCAGGCATTTTGTAGCAGAGTTGAAATCCCCATGATTCATATTATGTTCCCCTTTGTGAAAAGCCTCCTCTAATTGAGCAGACGGTGACCAATTTTGGGTGTGAGAAACTGCTCGGAGGAAATTAATTACCTGCTGGGCAAAATCTATTTCCGTTGGCATAAGTGCAAGTTGTGTTCTTGAGTGATGACCCAGCAGCGTATCAGAGGGCAGAGCTATAATTCACCTTGAGAGTCATTGTACAAAGAATATAGGGTAGCTATAATATGCTCACTCAGGACTAGCAACTGGGACACGTTGAAAAAGGCAATGAACTGGAAGTGATTTCGTTGTGAGTAAAAGCTTTAAGTATTTGGAGAATTTGGGAGTGATTGCTTTTTGGCTTTCTTTAGTTTAGAATAGGGGTGAGGAATTGCAGACCCAGCGGCCAAATGCAGCCCCTTCAGACACTCTATTTTGCCTTTATGACTCTCATCAGGCCACACCCTTTCCCCATAAACACCCTTCTCAAATGTGTTTGTGAACTCTGATATTGCTTCTTGCTTGCCTGGATGGCAGACAGAGAAGGATGTGTGAGTGTGTGCAGAACCTAGTTGACTGTACAAAGATAATATTCACATTTATTGCTCTACCCACCCACATTTGCATCTGGCCCTGCCCACCACTGCCATGTGGCCCCTGGATGATGGTCCAGAAGGGTAGGGGGCACTCTGGCTGAAAAGGGTTTCCCACTCAGGACTTAGGAAAAGACCTGGTTCCACCCTCCCAACCTGATAACTGGATCTGACTGGGCAGCAAAGACTATGATAGGGTTTATTGCTTAAGCCATACTTTGAGCAAAAAGCAGGTTGATTAAAATGGATCTCTCAACACACCCAATTCACTATAATGAGGAATCTAAATGCAGCTATTTCCCCCCTTTCCACAGAACAGAAATGGATGAAATATGCAGGCACAGTGGTTTCTCCAGAGTGGATTTAAAACAGCCAAATTGTAGGTAGATTTATCCGAGGTGGTATTTTTGTTTTGTTTAGGTGCAGGACATTTTTAAACTTTTACCATTATTATTGTAATTTTTATTATTGTACTAGTAGTGGTAGTAAAACAAAACAAAGGGAATGTCTACAATCTTCACTTTCTTTGAGAAATGGATGAAATTTGCAGGCATGGCGACCCCTAATGAGGGGAATGATGGTTGTAGTGGTTCTTCTCCAATAACACATTTTGGAATGGGTGCCATAAGAATAATAGGGAGGGGGAGTTGAAAAGGGCATGAATCCCCAGTAAACCCTGGGGTGGGGTAGATGCCACCCTTCCCCACCCCCCACCCAGGTACCTGTTACCTTAAGGATCATTGATGTGGGTGGGCTTCTGCCCCTCCAACAGACTTCTCCCTGGGAGAGAGAGATCTCTCATTTGACTTGCATTGGGGAATGCTAGTGGTGAGAGAAAATAATTCCTTGTTCTCAATAAATACTGAGGTAGGAGAAATGTTATCTTCCTCACAAATTACTCTGTTGCCTCAAGAATAATGGGTGAGCAATGGGCTTCTGCCACCCCTCGTGGATTTTGGGAGATACAATAGGCTTACAAGTGGAAAGGCATAGATCCAGATGAAAAATAACACAGTATTTAGTCCCGCTCCCAAATCACTGTAATTGGAGTGCCCTGGGAAAACAATATATTGCTGGTCAAAATGAAAGAATCCCCCAGCTCTCTGTTCTCTTTCATCTTGATTTCTGGGTGTTCCCACAGTCAGCTTGATTTTATTTCTCAGGGACAGGTTGTCTGTTTTCTGAATGGACTAGACTGACATGGAAGCTTAATTTGTGTCTGATCTGACTTAAGCCTTCTTGTTAATAATGCAGTCTGACTCAGATCTCCCCTACATCACCATGATTCATCTCACAATTTGGGCTATACATGGAACTGGTGCACACCCCTCATGTTCTGGTATTGGTCTATTGGATGAGGTCACCAGGTCTAATTCAGGTGAAACTTCATTTGTTTTCAACCTTAAGAACTGGCTATCTATCTTGCCCTATCTTCACACTTCATATTACATTAGGTTATGGTGGGATTATTTGGCTATCCCTTGGATTTGTGAGGACAAGTTACTTGCCCATCACAATCCATCCCTCAACTGGAGGACCAGTCAATTCAGTGACATGATCTGAAGGGCATTAAAAGCAGTTCCTGAATGAGATATGTGCTGGAGACCTGTGTGGGCCAACTAGAGCTCCATAGGAGAGGGTGGAAAGGAGTACAAATATAATGATTGATTTGATATTTAGCTCCTCTCTTGAGTCTGCAGTGAAATCAGATTAGCATCACCAGCAAACAGAAGGGAATCATTGCATAAGTCCATGAAAATGACTGGAAGCTGTGAGGCAGCAGTGCATAGCATAGTGTTCCCCAGCAAATCCAGATCTAAACAATGACTATTGTATGCCGGTATCCTGCTCCTGGGCTTGGAGCCAGCCCCTCAGTTGCTCAGATGTGGATGTTTGCTATGGTTACATTATGTTGTGGCATTTATAATTCATGTGATCGGTCAATTAAATGGGGGAGGGTGAAGCAAAATCCTTCAAAAAGGCTATCTCTTAAATTTTATTCCCATGTCTCTTTCCAGCTTCTGAGTGTGTGCCATATACAGCCTTGGGGTACCTAGTCTGGGGCATGCTTGCCATATGGGCCCCAAATTGACATATACATTCACAAAGTATTTCACTTTAGTACTGGAAAGATGTGCATGCTTTATAGAACTGCAATCTCATCCACTATTTGGAACTATCCATCGGGCCCTGAAATGTGGATCATGTATGCAACAGGGGCAGCAAAATGCATCCTTTTTATGTTGATGGACTCCAGTTTCCGTCAACCTCAACCAGTACTGCCAATGGTAAAGGACAATGGGAGCTGCAGTCCTGAATTAAGGATCTGCACTCTTCACCCTAAATATGTATCAACATCAGCAGAAAAAGGAGACAAATGAAGATACTGGCTCTGTTTTGTGAGACTTAAAACTTAATAACAATGCTAAACAGCATTTTATTGCACATTAGGGTTTTTTTATTTCATGCCCACCCACTTGTTCATTTTAGTTGCCCTTTTCTGAATCTTTTTAAACGTGACATAATTTTTTTGAGGTAAGATAAATATAGATAAGATAGGTAAGATAAATATTTGTTCCTAATTGAAAATTTACTATTAAAACACTTAGAGTATGAATGGAATATGAATTCCAGAGGAAGGAAACTCAACCTGCAAAACAATCAAAATTCAACTGCCAGTAAATTCATATTTCAAGCTTCACCTCCCCAAATTTCAGTGGCATCTAGGGGTGTACAAATCTGTTTCAGATTTTCTACATTTCTTTTTTTTCATGCTTCAAGGTTCAGTTTGCCCCATTTTACATCAACCAATTCGTTTTCTTTTTTAAATAATCTGCACAGAAGTCAGTACACATTCTGCTCATTTTTAAAAAACGTGGTTATTAATTTATAAATCACCTTCATATTTGTCAAGGTTATTTACTAGCATACAATAAAAACAGCTAAAATAGCTGATGATCCTAATACATGTCCTTTTGTATGCAATTTGGACAAATATATACATGCCTGCAAACGTATTTCCCTAATGTGATGGAGCTATGTACATTCTGTTCATTAACATTTGCATTTTTCACATACCTTTTGGTTGAAGACCTACATCACACATTTTGGAGATGTGTGAACTTTAGTTCACTTTATTGGTTCAGGAAGCACAATTTGGGAAGATTTGCATGAACAATGTGACCTGAATGAATGACTCCTCCATATCAACTTAATATCTCTCCACAGCAAGGGACTAGGGATTTTTGCTCAAGCAACCAAGTTTCACTTATTTCTTTCAAGTGCTCCTTTTCACAGGAGAGGCCAGATCAGGAGTAGGCTGCCTGTAACATTTTCAAGCTTTTGAGACTCCGCATGGCGGCATTGCACTGGAATTTCTGTCGTTTCTTTTCTCCACATTCAGCTGTCAGGGACAAACCGCTTGCATTTAAATGAGACAAGAAAAGCACCTCTTGCAAATAGGGCCATTTCATTTACCCATTATGAATGTTCCCCCCTCCCCACCTCCACTGATACCTCTTCACAAGGCCTGCTACACAAGCGAGAATGAATAGGCAAGTAAAACAGCAGAGACGCTAACTGTAACAGGGAGGAACTGGAAATAAGGTGATGGAAATTTCACGAAGAATGAAATGAAATAATATGTAATTTCCCCGGTCATAAAGGGTCTAACTGCTCTCATTATGAGCACATCAGAGAAGTCAAGGGAAAATAATGTCATTACATGTGAAGAAATGTGTAGTACTTTTACATATTGTTACATGCCACCCCAGTCTCCAAGCAGTGCAAGATTCCAGGGGCAACAAGTATGCTTACCAGGGTCTGTGTTTCCTTTTGGACAATGAGGCACAGTGGAGACCGTGGTGTCCTTGTGATATACAGTTTATTTACACATATATACAACCTGAGCCTAGGATGGAGAGGTTTTGCAGGATCACTTTCCAAGAGGTTTGTATTCCACTCTGCACTGCAGCCTTGCAATTCCACTAGCAAAAAGCCCTATTTTTCTCCTGTCAGTTTGCATCACACTGTTCCCCCCTAAGCATTAATTGTCTCTGCCTTTTCTAACTCCTGGAGAGGCCCCACCCTTTTGATGCGCTAATGGCCAATATCTCAAAAGAAATCAGGGTGACTCCATTACCTTTAAACTCATGTTGATTTACCAGGATTAAGAAGTGCCTAACACACAACTTAGGAAATTTGCCCAACATAATTAGCTTTCCAACATGCTAATTAAATTATTAGGAGCTTCTAGTACACAGGTCAAATGCACAAATGGATAGCTTAGTTGGCAGAGCATGAGACTCGTAATCTCAGGGTTGTGAGTTCGAGCCTCATGTTGGGCAAAAACATTTCTGCATTGCATGGGGTGAACTAGATGAGCTTCATGATCCTGTCCAATTCTACAGCTCTATGATTCTACCTTAAGACAAACAGGCCTGACATCCCATTTTAACAGACAAGTGCTAATTAAATTCTAGTGTTTATTGAGCCCAGACATTTAGCACCTATAACAATATATATTTGTTTATTTGTGTGTGTGTGTGTGTGTGTGTGTGTGTGTGTTGAGTATTCAATGATGGGGATCCTTTTTAATAATAATAATAATAATAATAATAATAATAGTAATAATAATATTTTTTTATTTATACCCCGCCCTCCCCAGCCAAGGCCGGGCTCAGAGCGGCTTACAAGCAATAATAAAAACAAGATGAATGATTACAACTTAAAAACAAAAGTAAAATACAACATTAAAATAATGGAACATTAAAATATTAAAATATAGCCTCATTGCAGGAGGAGAAGGAAAAGAAAAAAGAAAGAGAGGGAGGGAGGGAATCAAATTGGCTCCAAGCCAAAGGCCAGGCGGAACAACTCTGTCTTACAGGCCCTGCGGAAAGAAATCAGATCCTCCTTTTTGAGGGCAAAGTCTATGTTCCTTCCCAGGGTGTGTGTAACAGTGGTGGGTGATATCAGAGGCAAAGTGGGGAAAACTTCAGCTGGGATGGAGAACTGGAACCTTCCCTCCCCCGGGCCCACAAGCCAACATTGACAGGTGAGTGTGTTTGCTCACTTGTCAATCACCTGGCACTCTTATGATGTCAAGTGACAATTTCAATTGGGATCAATCTTTGCACCAACCAGCTGTTTGGCACTGAGAGTGAGCCTTGTCAACTGCATTAGGTAATTCAGACCATCCCAGAGAGCCTTGCTAGCTGTCAGCAAGCCCTGCTTGTCCAGGAACAATCCAGAGCAGGCTTTAATCTCCTGATTGTTCTTTTTCAGTACAGTACCTGTCCCACAGCAGCTAAGCCTAAGGATATTGAAACCATGAACTTGAAAAACTTCCAGTTGCCTGTGGATAAAAGTAGCGGGGGGAGGGGGGCTAATCTAGAACTTTAACAAAATTCTAAGCCAGAGAGAGAGTGAGAATGAGAGAGAGATGGAAAAGAATGAATGAAAGAATGAATGAAATAAATAGTAGGTTGTTCTCTGTATTCTTTAGCGGAACAACCTACAGGAGGTTTAAATAGCTTAGCATCAGTGGATGTCAGGAGTCCAGGTTCCCACTTGATAAAACAGTAAGCATAGTTAATAAAAAAGGATGATTTATTGTCAAAACAAACAGATAGCTCTGGATGGCTCTAACACAGCCTCCAACATCATCAATCAAGATGACCCTTCTGAAGACTTCTTCTGGTTTCTAAGAAGATAGAGAACTTCCATGTCTTACATCTCTTGCCTTGCTTCCGGTCTAACAGCCTTCCCCTTAGCGGATTCTGAGGAGGGATTGGATCAGCTCTGATCAGCTACTCACGCCTCCCTTTCTGACAAACTACTTCTGTCTCTGTTTGCGTTGGTTTGAACTTCCTGAGAACTTTGGCTGGGTTCTAACCCGCTCTCAGCTGTTCCCTTATCACCCGGCATTCCAAGGGGTGGGGGAGTTGGCACTAGCTGCTGTTCATCCTGTATCAAAATTAACTCTCTCTGTTCCCGGCTGCTTTCTTCCATTGGCTTCAAAGCTTCCCTGGGAGCTGGCTGCAAACCTTCACTGGGAGCTGGCTCATTCCTGACAGTGGAGGAGATGGTTTCAGCTGTTACTGGGACTAAGGGATAGTTATGGTTAATTTGATTCCCAGAGGCTAAGTCCTTGTTAGAAACAAGCAAAACTAGGTGGTGTAATATACTCATTATTTCTCTTAGCAGGGAGTCAATATTGTGTGTCCTAGTGGCCACCCAACAAAAGTATTTTGCCAGAAGATCTACAGAGCACATATCTGAGGAGATAGGCTCAATGAGTGGTAATCTTATTCTGTGGTGAAAAGCAACTTCAATCTTAAACATTGGCTCATTGTTAGCAGCAAGTAATGAAACTATATATGTCATTGGGGCAATAAAGACCAGTTCATTCTTCTGGACTTTTTTGAGAGACAAAAAATAATCAACTTGACTTTGTTCAGAGTGGTTCAGAAGGTAAATCAATTAAAGAGCTGGGTCTCTTTCTAGCTCTCATGTGCTGGACTCTGTAAGGTCATAACACCTATATAGGCTGCCAAACATGCCATGTACAAGCTTCTTCTCCAGTCATGGGATTGCTGTCAGCCATGCTCCCCAAACGTGCCACTAATTGCATCATTACTGCTCTGCTCCAGATTGCTAACAGATGCTCTTGATAAACTTCAGAGCCAATGAAGTGTTTAAGGAAATGAAGCAAAGATATTTAAAGGGGTGTGGTTGCTTGCAGTGATCTGAAATACTTGACAAAGTCCTTGAAATGGCCCTGTGGATGTGAGATAAAGGTTGATGAAGCCACAGTACAGGAAAGTAGGAGGTTGCACAATAAAACTGAAAAGTCACCACCCCCACTTTCACAGAACCACTCCTCTCCCATGAAAAGGGTTCATTTTGGAAACTTTTGAGGTGGGGAAAAATGTTCCTTGTGGCTTTAGAAGCCAGAATTATGGGACATCTTTGGGAGAAGAAAAGGCTAAGGAGTAAACCCTACACCCTACACAAATCTGGAATGCCAAAGGCGGTTGGATGGCATCTTGTACCTCTTCTTCCAGCAACTCCTGCAGCCAGTAGCAGAACAACATGCTACAGTCCCCGGGGTGGAGAACAGACGGGGGTGGCTGGCTGGCGTGAGTCCTGAGGGGCGGGGTGGGTCACCCGAGGGGATGTGGTGCATGGCGTGGGGTTGTGCACCCCAAGGGGGCAGCCACAATAGCACCCTTCCCCCTAAAGGTACCCGGTACGGCGCGCTCCCCCACCCCCCCTTCATATGCCAGTGCCTGCGGCCAAGTTGGTGCCAAATGTACTTCTTTCTTTTCTTTTTGACAACAACAGTAAGGCCAAGAGGAGGACTTTGTTGCCTAGGCAGTCCAGGACCTCCAAACACGCTGCTTAGGACAGCAGTTGTGAGTTATAAGCTCAACCTGATTGGTGTAAAGTCCCTACAGCTACAGCAGGTGTTGTAAGTTTGAATTTGACTTCACCCTCAAAGGCACACTCTTCTATTGTCTCCTGAGACAGACAGATGTCAACAATAAGGCACAGCAGATCTCCTCACTGAGAATGGCTCAGTGGCTCAATGAGAGCAATGGCTCAATGAGAGCAAATGCTATGTTACTGTTCCAGAATGAAAGACTATTAAACCAGATGGACCCTTCAATGTTTTCATTCATTGTAGAAAAAATTGAGATTCCTAGTGAACAATGGGAATGTTTCCACATGCTCAACATGGTAGACTTTCTCAGACTGTGTGGCAGCCACAGCTTTCAGGCCCTCTGTATGGGGTTGTCACCCCACCCCACATTGCAAGAAGGCCATAGCAATGTGAGTAGTCTTGGCTATTTCTCTCCCATTCTGCATCCTGTTTCTCACCATTGCTGCAAACCCCAATTCTGAGTCAGACAGCAACTTCACGGCTGAAAAGCAAATGACAGTGCTATTAGCTATCCAGTAGAGAAAAGAGATTAGGTGTGGAGTGCCCCCCCCTTTCCTTTTTCTGCACTCAGAATGGCTTGGAGGCCAAGGAGAAAATGGATCAACCAAGATGCGGGGGGGGGGGGGGCATGTGGTTGAGGACAGAAAGGCAATGTGTAATGGAATGGAAAGAAAAAGAGGTGAGAAAATGAAATGGAAAAATAGAGATGTACGGCACAGGAGAATTTCACTGAAATGAGGTTCTCATCAAATCCACTATGGGCTTAAAATGGGGTGGGGGATTCCCTACTGAAATCATAACAGGATTCTGTGATGCTGCTATGTTTGAGTGCCTATTTCTCCTCCTGTCCTTACTCCTCTTCTGGATTAGATTACCCTTTGTGAAAGTCCCCCGAAGTTTTGATTGCTTCCTTTAATGGAGGAAATCGGATTCATACATATATTCTCTGACCCAAAGTTGTTGCTGTTGTTGTTTTTTTTTTAAAAAAGAAAAGTCAAGTAAGAAAATTTACAGCATGGCAAGCACCATGATAACAACCCAGAAACTTCAATCCTTGTGATTCCAGAGGCGCAGCCAAGTTCGGCTCCCCATCTGTAAAGATAATAGGTGCTGCAGCACCTTTGAGATTAACCAGCACATGCTTTTTATAGGCAACAGCTCACTCGAGACAGTGGCAGTGAAGCCAAGTTCTCAAGGTGAGAATTAAAGAGGAGGAAGTGTAGGGGGTGCCATTCCAAAGGAGAAGTGCCCAAGCTTGCCTCTACAGGCTTCTATGAAAGACTGTACATCTTTTGAATGAATTACTGCAATGGGTGGGAATTTGCACAGTTAATTGTCAACTTATTTATTTGGAGGTGGGATGGGTTAGGTAAATTTTCCTAAACCAGATGGTATAAGGTAGCACCCTTGTTGTTTGGAGGATTTTTTATGGAGGGAAAGTGGCAATTTAAAATGGAAGGTATGTGGAACAACGACAAATCATCTTTGTTGCAGGAAGAAGGTCCCAAGATCAGTCCCCAAGCATCTCCAAGTAGGTCTGGGAAAGTAGCATTTGGGATTTTTTAGTTTACGGAAAAGACAAGTAAGAGGGGGCATGGTAAGGGTGGGAAAGGCTACATGAAAGTTTTTCTCCTTCTCTCGTAACACAGGAACTCAGGGACATTCAGTGAAGCTGAATGTTGGCAGACAGCTTCTTCTGTCCCTGCATTCCTATGTGCTCTACATGGAATAGCACTTGGAGGAATCTCTTTAGCCCTGGAAATTATAGAGCCTAAACTTTGCAAAAAGCAAACATTAGGTTCCCCCAACATTGCTTGAAAGCAGCTTTCTCTTCCCCTGCGCTCACAGCACAGTCTCAAAAGACCATTTGAATCATAGCATCTGTTCGTTCTCCTGCCCCTTGGCCTTCTTTCCACAAATTGCCTCTCTCATAATACTATAATCCACTGGGGCCATTCAAAGAAGCTACATGTTGCAAGATTCAGGACAAACAAAGGGAAGCCCTTCACATAGCTGAACTGTGGAACTTGCTCCCACAGGAGGCAATGATGACCACCAAGTTGGATGGCTTTAAAGGAGTATTGGACAGATTCATGGAGGATAAGTCCAACAATGGCCAATAATGATGACTCCAATTTGCCTCCAGGGTCAGAGTCAGCAATGTTTCTGTATATCAGTTGCTCAAACCCACAAGAAGGAAGAGTGATGTTGCACTCAGGTCCTGCCTGTAGGTGGCCACTATGAGAACAGTCTGTTTGACTAGCTTGGCCATTGTCTCATCCACCATGCTGTTCTTATGTCCTCTGTTTGGAAACCTGTTTGGAAACTGCTGCTGGTCAGCATAGGTAATGATCTGACTCAGCTCCCTGTCTTTGTGTAGTCTACTTGTACTGAAAACAATGATATTCCCTGTCTTCCGTTCTTTTCTTTTCGTTTCCCTAAATCGTTTCTTCTATTTCCACCCCAAGCTTCATGCAGGATGCTTGATAACTGTGTTTTCTGTTTGCTGCCTGGCTGAGGTCATGGAACTTTCTTCATTTTCTGTTCTATTGCAAAAACAGCCTCTGCGTACAAGAAGCTCCATTAGTAAATATTGATGCACGACAGGTTTTGGGTGTGCATAGATTACCCGGATGTGTCAAGCCACAGGAATGACAGATAGCCCACTGAGTTGTGAGATCTCATGTTAATGTAAGGAAGAAAAGTCAGTGGATGCAACTGGGGCAAGGGGGTGGAATATATGATGGCAGGTCCCATCACCAAATCTAAGTCACCAAACTGGAAAAGAAAGCAAGGTGGAGATTCTACGCTTGAATATATCAAGGGTCTTTCTAGCATGTAGACTGAGATGGAAGAAGCAGAAAGAGAGGGAGAACACCAGCCCAAGGTCACTCAGCAAGGGCCAAACATGATATCGGTAGAGTCTGCCCTGCCAACTTGAATCTGCTTTCTAGGGTTGCCACCTGTCCTGTACAATGCAGGATTGTCCAGTATTCCAATTTAAAATGCTAGTCCCATATTGATACAGTTTTGTCCTGTATTTCATGTCTTCTCTCTCCCTCTCTGCCAAGTTAGGGAACCTCTCCAAATACATGGGTTTGAAAGGGTATGTGAAAGGTCATGTATTTAAGCTCTAGGTGGCCAAGCACAAACAGATTTACAAGTGTGTGTGTGAGAGAGAGAGGGGGGCGGGTTGCAGTAGATTGTAATGGGTTGCTTTGAAGTCACTTCAGCACCAGATGAAAAAATAAATTGCCACCCAGCCACATGGCCTGGCCTGGTCCTGGCCTGTATTTTACCAGAACAAAGGTGGCAACCCTATTTACAACCCTTTCCAGTAAGTGTCACTGCTTGTCACTTTTCTCCTTCTTGGACTCAGCATCACCTTTGTAGAATACATCGCCGGGGTGGCTGGGTAGGGGGGGGAGGCTAAATCAGAATTAGTTAGCTGTGCCTGTCTTTGGCTCTCAATGCATCTCCTGTTGTGTGTCCTTGCCTTCTGCCCAACCAGTCTGAATGGGCACCAGGAACCACTGACTGATACAATGGGACTGTCATTCACATGCCTATCCCATTTGTATATGCAGCAGAAAGCGGGGGTCTTAACATATTGTTCCCAGAGTTGGCAAAGAAGAGGAGGAGGAGGGAATGAGAATAGTAATACAAGTGTATGAAGAAAAGACAAATGAAAAAGCCGGTTACCAAAGTGCCCTGACTGATCTCTGCTTCATAATTGAAAGATTGGGGTATTAAAGGGACACAGTAGGCCTGTAGGAATGGCAAGATCATTTGTGCAAATGGTAATTTCAGTATTCAGCCTATCATATCCATAAGCCTAATGTGCTTGGACCTGACATGACTTATAGTAAATTTCTCCTCCCAGGGGGCTTCATGCCAGTTTGATGCAATGCTTGGAAATCAGAGAGTAGTGGAGTAGCTCGAGATGTTTCTGTTCACTCTTTCCGTCATTCTCTCTGCTGATGGGCGAAAACCCAGTCTGATTACGACAGATTTGAAGGAATTAAATGGAAGAGCCATGAAGTGGAGAGAGGGAGGGAGGAGAGAACCGTTTCAGTTCCAGGAAAAGCTTTTTTGCTTGCTGCTACTTACCACCGAACATCACAAATCTTCTTGGTAAATAAAGACATGTTGCTTCATCTCAACACGTGCCTCTTGCTGAAGTGCTAATCCCCTGGAAAGTATGTTCCCAATATTCTTCATGCATAGGAATGGGGGGGGGGATTTGATTCAGATTGTATTTATAGGTGAACCTAAGTACTTTGCACTTTCTGGAGCAATGCAAGACCTGAAACTCAGCCATCCCGCCAAATTTGTGATGCAGTTTTCCAGCCAAATAATGTGTATACAGTGGTACCTCGGGTTACAGACGCTTCAGGTTACAGACGCTTCAGGTTACAGGCTCTGCTAACCCAGAAATAGTACCTCAGGTTAAGAACTTTGCTTCAGGATGAGAACAGAAATCGCGAGGCGGCAGCAGGAGACCCCATTAGCTAAAGTGGTACCTCAGGTTAAGAACAGTTTCAGGTTAAGAACAGACCTCCAGAATGAATTAAGTTCTTAACCCGAGGTACCACTGTAAAACCATATATGCCAGGGTGAAGTGGAGAATTGAACTTAAGGTTGGAAAAACAAGAAATCAAAAGAAAACAACATGGACAGGTTGGACATCACTTGTACATTATGGATTCACTACTCAGCTGCCTGATCTTTTGAACTTCTAACACAAGCCATTTCAGGGCCTAAAATTGCAAGCAGGCAATGTCTAAGACCTGTCAATCCCACCCCCTCCCACAATGTGCAATGGAAAGATTTTGTTACAGGAGGTATTCTTTCTGAATCTTACTTTGAAAATAACAATAAACATTATTTACTTGGTTAATCTATGGGATCTGCTCCTACAAGAAGTAGTGAAGGCCAGTAGCAGGGATGGCCTGCTCTTCCTCCCAATCATGTCACTCCAGTCTGATGAAACTAAACAACAGGGGAATTGACACTTGGCTTCATCTCTAAATCTAGCAGTGCAGAAATGGTTCCCCAGATGATAGTCAGCAATGAGGTTACCAGCTGGAGTATTATTTCCCCACAACACTCACACCTTTACTATTCTCTGCCAAGCCTGTCACCTCATGCTTCTGCTGCTAATTAAATGAACTAGAGTCCAAACAGGTTAACAGCTAGGAAACAACCTGCATTTTTCTTTATGTATGTTTCATTCTGCCATACACGTTCCATGCTTAGTTACCTTGCTTCTTTCCACATGATCTACTCCCTCTTCCTTGTTCATCCAGACATTAGAGAAGGATGCCTTCAGAAGGAGAAGAAGGGAGAGAGTACTATTTAGGAATGCTTGAGGAATTCAATTTCTGTGAATTCCAGTGCAATATGACCTTCATCTACACCTCTCGGACTAATGTGCACATCAGAATGTAATTAGTCTTTTGATTTCATACATCTCCAGATTTTGTGATACACTTCTTGATTAAAACTATCCACAAAAGTGCATTTAAAAAGGCATGATTTTAGGGTTACATATTTTTAGAAATGCATACATTGAGATAAACCTTAGGAATATATATTTTGTGATAAAATGTATGTATTTTAATATGATCTTTGTTTTGTTTTTTTTTTAAAAAATGCAGATTAATGCAGAAATGGGACAGGATGGAGTTAAGAATGGCAACATGAAACATTGGCAGGGGATAGAAATAAACTGATCCATCCATCCCTATGAGTAGGAAGAAGACCCATTCATCCTTAGTCTTGTACCAACAAATCATTCCCTCTTATTATCAGCACTGAAGCAGGGAGTGTTGTTGGTTAGTTTTTAAGCAGCAGCTGGAAAACCATCTGTCATGTATGATCTAGATGAGATTCCTGCAATGCAGGGGGTTGGAGTAGAGGACCCCCAGGGTCCCTTCCAACTCTAAAATTTTATGTTTCAGTGTAGCCAAAACAGCACCACTCAAGCACAAAAAAAGAGGCAGTCTTTGGGACAGGGGTAGACCACATGGCTGGGAAAAGAACGAAAATATTTAGGGAAACTTGTTGGGAAACTGTTTACGTGCAGCTACTCACACAGTCAATTAAGGTTTGGCAGACAGCCAGAAGGTCATGTGAAGGAGTAAGTCTGCCTGGTGATAACAGAGACATGGAGACAGCTCCCTGATTGGTCAAGCTCTCTCAAGGGAGTGATAATTAATGGCCTACTAACTGGAATGTTCAGTAGTTCAGTGTTCTGAGTTCAGAGGTTCAGAGTTCTGTGTGTCAGCGCAGGAGTTGTGAGTCGTGTATGAGAGAGCTAGCAAAAGATCCGTATTCTGTTCCTGTAAATAGTCCACTGTATATAATAAACACCTAACTACAAGTTCCTGGTTCCTGCTTCGTCTATCCTGTCTGCAGCCAAGTCACCGATTGCTTCCGTGGCTTCTGCGTGTACTCTGCTAGGTCTAGCTAAGGTCCTGCAACTAGTCAGAAACACCAATTGGTTTTACCAATAAAACTCACACCATTCCTAGTCTTGACCTTGTTGCAGACACTGAATCCTCAAAGACAAACCAGACATTCCATAGCTTGGTTACCTTGAGGAACGGATAGAGTCTAGTGGGAACCAGTGCCATTAAAAGTTTGCACTGAATTTTGTGATGCATTTCTCCAACCAATGTTTACGAAAATGCAAATATTAGGGAAAGGTGAGAATGAAAATGAAGATATTAGTGGAAATAACATAAAAGTTTATTATATTAAGAGAAATTGTTTGCAAAAATGTGCACCTTAGTCTTATAAAAAGGTGTTCATTAAGATAAATCAACACTAAAATACTAATAAGTTTTCATGAGAACTTTTTTTAAGAATGCAAATTTCTACAAACTTTGAAGACCTGAATTTAAGCTTGAAAAAAAGAAAATCTCAGAGAACAGAAATGGGCAGATCCTTCTATCCCTACCTGAAAATCCCATACTGCCTGCAGCTGCGGCTGGGGCATGGTCTAGGAGACTACAGCTTATTAGGTGTTGCCTCTTGAGCCTTCTGGTTGCTGAAAACAACACAGGTCTCTGGCTCCTTGTTTTCCCTCCTTGGTGTGGTGTATCTCCTTGTGAACTCCTTGTGAAGTTGACCTTGAACTGTTTCCTGACCAGCTTCTGGATTTTCTTTGGAACTAAATTGATTCCCTGCATTGGAGCTTAGTTTGTTTGGGCTCTGCTGCATGTGAAACCCTGTCTGTGTTGGTGAGTACTCTTGTGAGAGACTTCTACCTTGTTGGAGTGGGGCCACTGGCACTCACTGGAGCATGACAACTCATAAGTTTTGGTGGGATGGAACTGAAATATCCCAACAGAACTGCCTATTGAGGCCCATGGGGGTGGGTTCAAAAATTGGGAATGGAATAGTGGGACTGGAATTCTAAACAGCAAAACTCTGTGTTGCAACCTATTTTAGAACCTATTGCATACTTCAGGATCTGCTCTTGATAGTAAACAACAAAATCAAAATAAACCAGAATTCGCTCCCTGCACTAAAATTAATCCATTTCACTTCCCAAACTCTCTTCAAAGCTTCCTTTTTTTAAAAAAATGCTGAGACATTATGATCCACTCAAAGCTCACTGCCTCTTTTTCTAAATCCTCTCTGTCATGGAAAGGAGTAATGGGAGAAGCTATATTTAAGGGTCTTTAGAGGAAAAAGACTCAGCCACTTTAGGAGTACAGTTGTCTGCCAGATAGTGACCTTTCAAATCCTTCACTTCCATTTCACATTCCTCTTTTCAGCACTTCCCAAATTGCTTCTGATTTGGGGACTAGGTTTATGAAATGTGAACAGAAACTTCTTTATGGAGCGGTGAAAGGCAGGCTGAGGCATTCCCAGTGAAGGCTCATTCACTGGGGCAAACGGGGCACTGTACCACCAAATGCGGGACGCGGGTGGTGCTGTGGGTTAAACCACAGAGCCTAGGACTTGCCGATCAGAAGGTCGGTGGTTTGAATCCCCATGACGGGGTGAGCTTCCGTTGCTCGATCCCTGCTCCTGCCAACCTACCAGTTCGAAAGCACATCAAAGTGCAAGTAGATAAATAGGAACCACTATGGCGGGAAGGTAAACGGTGTTTCCTTGTGCTGCTCTGGTTCGCCAGAAGCGGCTTATTCATGCTGGCCACATGACCCGGAAGCTGGCTCCCTGGGCCAATAAAGCGAGATGAGCGCCGCAACCCCAGAGTCGGCCACGGCTGGACCTGATGGTCAGGGGTCCCTTTACCTTTACCATTCACCACCAAATGCAATCTCCCCTCAACTGACTCCCACTTCCCTGCTTTCTTACCTACAACCTGTTCAGGAAGTGGGATGGCACTGCCTGTTAGCATCCACCTCCTGAGTCTCCTGCTACCTGTCATTGGCTCTAGCTCCACCTCTCCCTGGCTTCCTTGATTTTTGACCTACCAGCCACAGTGGGTGCCAGGCACCAAAGGGCACTCCTCAGAAATCCTAGAGAGCCACTGCCAGTCAGTGTAGACAATAACAGTGTTAGATGGACTGATTGATCTGCCTGGTGTAAGGCTTTGCATCTTTCTATGTCGCATGGTTTTCCTGGGCTCTCCCACAGGGCTGACCCATCCATGAGGCAAGGTGAGGCAACCACCTCAGGTGGCAGAATTCACAGGAGCAGCAGATCCAGCTTCCAAGGAATGCATCATCTACTGCTGCCACTGGATTAGAGGATTCCTATCCTCCTCATGCCATCATTAACCCTCCAAATTATTATGAGAGATGAACAGATCCATCTATTTCCAGTCCATATCGGTTTTGAATATGTTTAATATTTATTCCATTTATGTGTTTTAAAATAATACAGAAACATGAGGGGCTGCACTTGAACAGTCTCTATTTCCCCCTAAAATATGCATTATGAATGCACTTTTTGTATTGCATTGGCCTCCGAAGTATGCAGTTCTCAATCTCCTCCTAAGATATGTTTGTACACATTTTGTGAGCTAAGAACTGCATTGCAAAATTTGGAGGAGTGATAGCATTGTAATTCATGTATTAGTCCACAGAAGTGAGAATTGGGGTTTGTTGACACTTCTACTTGCTCCGTGCCTAGAAAGCATGGGTCCAAGTGGTTTTCTGCTTGTCCTGCACTTTCTAGGTGTGGTCCAAGCAGTTTTGCATTTGTCTCACAGCTTTCCCCTGAAAAACCCACTCTTTGCAGCTGAATCAGAACAATTACAAATCCATGGAAAACCTAATTGCTATTTGGTCCAATTCAGCAGGGCAAACAGAGGGGTGGAAGAGGATTTAGTCTGATTCACTTCAAAATTCAGATCAAATGAAATTCTCCTCCATTCCTAATCCACCACTTCCTCTCCTCATACAGTATGTGTTTACTGGATGCTACTAAATCTTGTCCTGAAATGAAAATAAAGCTGAATTGCCATCACTGGCTCTTGTTTTGATGAATTCCCATTCTCTCTTGCCCAGTGTCCTTCTCACTGAGGTCAGACCTTTGAGCATGAGGTATATGCAACTTGACTGCAGACTAGAATACAGACACAGAAATGGACTGACTTGAACTCTTAGAGTACAATCCAGACTATTCATTTGGGACCATATAAGTCCAAGCCACCAATGCTTATTGTCTTTCCTTTCTATACGTAGCTGGTAGGAGCAAAATAAATGGATACCGTTTTAGAAAGGAAGAAAGGAAGAGACCCATAGCAACCCAGGCTAGTGCACTTCAATCCTTTCTCCCTATGCATTTGTTCTGTGCTACTGGTTGGTGCCCTTTTCCAACTGGCTAAGCTTTTGCATGGCCTGGAACTATTGAAAAGAGTGGCTGAAAAATGGTGTGGAACTGCTGATAAATAGCCCTAAATGGAAGCAATTTTAGCTAGGGAGCCCTGAGGCTGTCTGTGACTCTATTTCTTGAAGACTATAACACTCCAAAGAAAAGGCTCCTGGCTACAACAAAGTCCTAAAAGACAGAGTGATTGGATAATTTCCAGTGAAGAGAAAATATCTTCAGCTTCGCTTCTCTCTTTAATGATTGTGTAGGTCCAGCTGGTTCTCTGCACTGGCCAAACAAGAGCCTGGGTAGCTTAGTGAAGATATGTTCTTTCGCCAACTTTGTTCTGTCTGTGTATCAGCAAGTTTGAGGTATATGTTTGTATTGGGACACATTCTCCCTTAGAGCAGCAGTGGGGAACTTCTATCCCATGGGTCTAATTAGGCCTGCACACCAGTCCGTGCACCAACCCACACCCATTGCCCAACCCCTAGGGTTACCAAACTGCTCAGGGCTGACCTGAATTTTCCAGGTTTCCCTGGCCCTCTCCAGGTGACAGGGGGAGGGTTTAAAACTTTAGGTGGCAAGAATGCATTGAGTGACCAGGAGGTGACCGCCCCAGCCCCCAGAAATGAATAATGACTCATCACAACGTGTTGTGGAATTAAAATTTGGCCACAGTTTATTAAACTCTCAACTGTAGAAAGACTTTGGCTTAGGCATTGCATTTGTATCCCTCCCAGCCAGGGGAACTGGGGCTCATCAGGGTAAATGGGATATGGGGGTGCTCTGCAAGATGTACAGTGTGTGTAGGCAGGCAGCTCACCCCATATCCCCGCACGCAGGGTAAGTTCACTGACAACCTTTCAGTGTATGGCCAATGACACCCATATATATAACCCCTTTAAGAGGAGGACCCTGGAATCGCCACTGCAGGGGGCTGAGTCACCACTTCAAACTGCCCCCCCCCCAGCATTTTAGGGAAGAAAAGGCTAAAGGATTCTGCCCAACACCTTAAACTGCCAAAGTTGTGACAAATTGCTATGGGGAAGGCAAAACCTGCCAATGCAGGAAAATTTATTCCCAGCTCCTCAACATCAGCCAGTTCAAAAGACAGGAGTAGAGCCTGCTGAACAGGAAGAAAAGGGTTAACCTGTAAATGAGAAACATTAAACAAAGGGAGGGTTGGGGGGTAGGCGAAGCTCCTGAGCCAACTACCTGGCTATTGCTGGCTCCTCCCCCTATTTATGCAACTTGCCCCACCTCCCAGCAGTGTAACTTGGCTACTGAGGCTGGGTGTGAGCCCTCAAAGAAAAACACTGAGAGGCAGGCCAGCCGACGCAAACTGGTAGGTTCCCTGAGGTCCGAAGCACCTCTCGCAATCCCGCAAAGTGCACCCAGGGTGTAAAGTGTGAATGCTCATTACAAAAATATGAGAAGACTGTGCATGCAGCTTGTCAGCTCCAAGCTAGCAGTAGTGAAATATAAATTACTGCATAAATTCTTGGTGGGGATCTGCCTCCCTCTCTGCCATTTTCCCCTCTTCCAATTAACCTACATCTCAAATACACAGTGGTGGATGAAGTGCAGAGGAAGGAAAAATGGGCTGGACTCAAGACCAAGCAGGGTTTATGAATGGCATGAGCAGTGCCTTTTTTCCTGGTGGTATTCAATGGTATGCAATATTGGCTGTCCCCCCCCCCCCAAAAAAAAATACTATGTGGCCTCCCGCCACAAGGCTTAGTTGGCCTTACACAACGTCTCCCTCTCCCTCTCTGAAAACCTTGCATTTCCTGCAGCTGCTGCTCTCCAGGGTGACCATGGAGTCCATGGGAGTCCAGGGCTACACCTCTCATAGTCTGGTTGGCGGGCTGTATGCATTTTCTGGGACTCTTCACTGCTTTACAAAAGCTGCTGCTCAGGGCTGAGGCCAGTGTGAAAGGAAAGACGAGGACACTGAGCAGCTATGGAGGCTGTCACTAGTGTAGGAGGGCAAAGCCCAGGAGTGGAGGAGACTCAAAGAATGCTGGGCTAGCATGCAGGTGCAGGGCCATTTCAAGCAGCGGTCAAGCAGCAATGACTGCCCCTGCTATGTTCAATGGGAAGAGATGGAGATCCACTCTTGCAGTCCTTTGCACTGAAAGCATGGGAAGCTCAGTCTAAATCTCTGGAGAGTTGTTGCCAGTAAAGGCAGGCAACACTGAGCTAGTATGACTCAGCATAAAGGCACATTCCTATGTTTCTAGAACTCCTATGATAGAACAGATTATTTGATGCAGAAGGTCTCAGGTTCAGTCCTTAGCATCTCCAGGTAGGACTAGGACAGGCCCCTGCCTGAAATGTGGTTGATGTTGTTTTCTAATAAAGCAGCAGGAACATCCATTACTGCGTCATGTAAAATATGAGAGGAATGACATCAGCAAACCCCAGAGCCCCACTGCAATTCTCTCTCCTCAGCCGTGATTTGTGCTTGCAGGCCCAGATTCGTTGGCACAGGCCATAGCTCAGTGGTAGAGCATCTGCTTTGCATGCCAAAGGTTCCAGGTTTAATCCTTGGCATCTCCAGGTAGGCCTGGGAGAAATGCCTTGCCTGACACCCTAGAGATCCATTGCCAGTTGGTTTAACCAATACAGTACTGAGCTAGGTGGACCAAGAGTCTGACTTGCTATAAGGCAGCTACCTATCATTCCTTTGTGGACAATTTTCCAGGGCCACATCCTAGTGAGTAGTGAACATGACCAGAGGTAAAGCAACAACTTCTATGGTTCCAGAGGGGAGAACTAATTCTCATGGGCTTACACTTCAGGAGCACAGACATCAGCTCAACTTTAGAAGACACTTATTGATGCTAACAAGAGCTGGACAATGGAACCATTTACCTATGAGGTGGTAGACTCTCCCTTTATGGAGGTCTTTAAGCAGAAACCATCTGTGGGATATACCCTAGCTATGGATTTCCTATGTTGAGCATGAAATTGGGCCTACAAGACCAGCTTTATGATTCTGTACTTCTATATATGATCTATAGATGAAGAGAATCTCCACCTGTCAATGAAACCACCAAGAAGCATGAGTATGCTTCATATTCCTGCTTCAGATATTGCTGATTTCAGAAACATTTATTTTATTTTTATTTCTTTGTTAAATTTCTTAACCAACCTTTATCTGAGGATCTCAGGATGGTTTAGAATATGGAAAAACAAAACATATTAATTAAATGAGTTGTTGGATCTAGGAAAGCAGATTCCTGTAATGGCATTGTGGGTGAGCACAAACATATATGCAGTATCAATCCAATATGTATTTATGATGCCTCAGACCTTTGAGAAATTGATTGTTAAGCTCACCATGCCTTGCTAAAAATCAAAGCTCAATCAAGGACCTGTTGAAGATGCTTTTGGCATGGGCTCAAAGAGAGATATGTTTTTCTTTTCTTTTCTTTTCCTTTTTAAAATTTATATAACGTATTGGTTCTAAAAGCATGCATGAAAACACACAGCCTGTTAGGGAATAGTTACACTAGCTGTTTATATGAAGAACAGAAGAAAAATGTTAGGTAAAGGTAAAGGGACCCCTGACCATTAGGTCCAGTCATGGCCAACTCTGGGGTTGTGGCACTCATCTCGCTTTATTGGCTGAGGGAGCCGGCATACAGCTTCTGGGTCATGTGGCCAGCATGACTCGGCCGCTTCTGGTGAACCAGAGCAGCACACGGAAACGCCGTTTACCTTCCCGCCGGAGCGGTACCTATTTATCTACTTGCACTTTGACATGCTTTCAAACTGCTAGGTTGGCAGGAGCAGGGACCGAGCAACGGAAGCTCACCCCATCGCGGGGATTTGAATTGCCGACCTTCTGATCGGCAAGTCCTAGGCTCAGTGGTTTAACCCATAGCACCACTCACGTCCCTAAGAAGGTTAGATTAGGCCAAAGCCTACATCCTCTTCTTACATACAATATGCCTATGGGAAGCCCTGAGTGCAAATTCTCTCACTTTGTGATTCCCTGCAACTGATATTCAGAGGCATTGTGCCTCCAACAGTGAAGGCAGAGCATAGAGGTTAGCAGCCATTGATAGCCTTACCCTCCATGAATTTGTCTAATTCTCTTTTAAGGCCACCCATATTGGTTTGCCATCACTACCTCTGAATGTAAAAATCATTAATATTCAGGAGTAAACAGTGGAAGGAGGAAGAGAAGAAGAAGTGTGCATGAAAACAAAAGCTCATACCAATAACAAAGTTAGTTGGTCTCTAAGGTGCTACTGGAAGGAATTTTTTTATTTTGTTTCGACTACGGCAGACCAACACGGCTACCAACCTGTAAATGGAAGGAAAACATAGCCATTGTGGATTGTAGCTACCGATAATTTTATCCTCCAAATGGCCTGTATGTAGCATAAACAGAGAATTTTGAAGCTTGGGTTGATATTTCCAGGTTAATAAAGACTAGAACTGCGATGAATTATTTTGGGTAAATACTTTTAGTAACCTATTCTTTGAACCGAAATGGGATCAGTCAGCATTTCCATTAAACTACTTTATAAGTGAAGTCATCTTTCTTCATAGAAATGAGAGAACTCATCAGAATAAGCAGCTGCCAATATTGTCACAAAGAATGCTTTGCTGGAATGATGTTATATCTTTAAAAAAAACCACTGGGGCCTAATTTGAATAGTAGAGTGTTTGGTATCTGGTGGGCGGGGCTTTTGTGTTCTGCTCCAGAATCAGCCCCTCCCTTCAGTGTCTGTTCAGTTAAGAGAGTCTGTTAAGAGGGACCAACTGCGTCTTGTTTCTTGCCTCAGACTTGCCTCATGTTGCTGTATTTAGTTTAAGGTTACCAGATTTTTTTCAATGAATCCGGGGACACTTTTCAACTTCAATGGATTTTGTATGGTGACTGATTTGTAAATCCAGGGACTGTCCCCGGGAAACGGGGACGTCTGGTAACCTTAATTTAGTTTCTCTCATTTGATTCTTCATGTTTGTAGTCTCAAAGTCATCGTTGACCAAATGGAAAGTTAGGCTGGGTATCCAGTTATTGTTTTCCCCCATACTGTTAATTTGCTAAGAGTTTAATGAATGCATTAAACCATGTGCAAATTAGTTTTTAGTTTTTTTAATGGATTGCTTAGTTGCAGATTGAAAGGGTATGATACATCATCATTGGCTCAGTGGGAATTAATGAGCCATTAGGCCATCTTCTGTCATGGAGACCAGACTTATGAATGATCCCTAAGATTCCACATGCAAAGCTTGTACCGGGTCCCTCTGTCACCCTCCCCATACATCTCTCCCCCCCCCCCCCGCACTTGCCTGCTCATTCCTCTAGTGTCACTGATGTATGTGAAATAAAAATGTAGTTTCTGCATCAGTTTTATAATGAAAAGTAGCCCATTGTGGATGACAAATACTGTTTACGGTTGCCAGAAAAGAGGATGGAACGTAGAGGAAATATATTAGCGGAGAAGAGAGTGGCTTTCTTGTTCCTTAGGCTGTTATTTTGGTCCCATGAAGACACAAAACCTCTCTTCTTTCTCTTTTCATCATACCTCTGCTTTTGGATCACTACATAGCAATAATAAGCCAAGGTGCCCCACCACACATTATCTATTCTAAATGAAAGAAGTCTTTCCCAGCGGTCCAAGATTCAAAAGACCTCATGCTCCAAGCATTTTTACCAATATACTTCTGGCGGAGCAACTGGACCAGAAGATGGTTTTGTGGGTTGTTGATGGATTTATTTATTTGCACAATCTGCTAATGATAACGTGAAAGCTGGTGCCATCTTTTAGAGAAACATTGTCCTGAGATTTGAATTGGGATAATAAGATGCAGAGCTGCTCACTGGGAATGGCTGTCACCATTACTCATATGACATGCTCAAGAAGAAGCAGCATATTTGCTCTCCACAGTTAGCTTTGTTTGCCCTCCATGTGTAGCTGATTCTAACATGGTCAATCACACATTTGCAACATGGTCTCTGATTGGCTGTGATTAGGACAGAACCAAAGCAGCAGCAGATCAGGATGAGGTGGGCAGTAAACAGGCTAGCATTTTTCATGATCATTCCCCACCCCAGAAATATTTTCATGTATATTGTTTTATTTCAAAATTTCTCTCTCACTCAGGCTGGTTCACAGCAATTTAAAATCCCAATTATTTTGATAGACCCCGATACACTACACTACACTACACTCATCTCCAACAAGAAATATACATAAAATACATTAAAAATGCAAAAGTTGTAAAAGATAAGTGTTTTTTTAAAAAATAGAAGGCAGATAATACTTAGCAGACAACAGCCTGCTGGAATAAAAATGCTTTTACCAGTCAGTGAAATACAGCATGTGGTGATGGTGTATTCATGTTTCATGGGGCAATGTATTTACAACATTGGTGCAAACACTGAAAAGACCCTGCCTTTCGTTTTCATCACCCATGTCTCCATCCATTTGCAAAGCTAAGCAGAATCCACTATTGTTTCAAACTGGATGGGGGATCATGATATTCCTGCATTGCAGGGGTTGGACTAGATGGCCCTTCAGATCCCTTCCAACTTTATAATTCTCAGATTCTAGTCACCCTAAGTGGGGCAAATAGAAGGTTCTCTCCTTCTGATCTCAGGGTTTTCAACTAATTCTGAGTTGACCCATTGAAATTAAGGTCCCTAACTTTGTGCTGTCTATTAGCATCAATGGGTCTACTGTGAATAGGACTAACATTGGCTACAACCCTTAGGGAGTAAGCAGGGTAGCATGAGAGCAGGAGCTCCTACAGGTATCCTGAACGCCCGCCATTTAGGACTTTAAAGGTAATTCCAAATGCTTTGAGCTGTGCTGGAAAACTAGTATGTCAGGGAGAGAGTTTCTACACTTGCATTCTCCCTGATGAGATACAGTCCTATCTTCAGGGATGCTTATTTAACATATAGGAACAATCAAAGAAGAAAATGAAACCTCCAGTTTTAAGTGATTGGGCCCAGCAATCACCCCTGCACATAATTCTTATGCCTTCTCCAATCTCCTTCAAAAAAACAACTCTCATCAGCCCCAGTCAGTATGGCCACATTGGATACTACGTCATGGCCATGCAGTCTGGGATGGATGGAAGTTGCTATCCAAATCATCAGGAGAGATTGGCGAAGGCTGGTATATCTTGTCTCTAAAGGCTGCATTTGGCTCACTGCAGAGTCAGAGACACCTGATTCTCTGTTAAGTCCTGTATACCTGAAGGAGCGTCTCCACTCCCATTGTTCAGCCCAGACTCTGAGATCCAGCACCGGGGGCCTTCTGGCAGTTCCCTCATTGCAAGAAGTGAGGTTACAGGGAACCAGACAGAAGGCCTTCTCGGTAGTGGCACCCACCCTGTGGAACGCCCTCCCATCAGATGTCAAGGAAATGAGCAGCTATCTTATTTTTAAAAGACATCTGAAGGCAGCCCTGTTTAGGGAAGTTTTTTATATTTAATGCTGTATTGGGAGCCTCCCAGTGTGGCTGGGGAAACTCAGCCAGATGGGTGGGGTATAAATAATAAATTATTACTATTATTGTAATTAAGGCTGGACTTCAGCTCTCATCAACCCTACCTGGCTGATTATCAGGGCTGAAGGGAGTTGTGGAGCATCAGCATATGGAGAGCCACAGGTTAGCCAGCCCTGCTCTGGTGATTATATCAGGTGTAATCAATATGGTGCCCTTCAGACAATAACTCCCATAATTCCTGATCATTGGACATGCTAGCTAGGGCTGATGGGAGTTTGAGTATAATAATGTCTAGAAGACACCACATTGGCTTCACACAATGCATAGTCAAACTATGGAACTCCTACACTGATGGCAGTGATGGCCATCAACATGGATGGCTTTAAAAGAGGATTGGACAAATTTGTGGAGGATAAGGGTATAAATTGTTACTAGCTATGTATCCATGGCAAGAGGCAATAATGCTTCTAAATATGTTGCTGGAAGCCACAGAATTAAAGAGTGCTCCTGTGCTTGGGTCATTTTTGCCAGTTTCCCATAAGCATCTGGTCAGCCACTGTGAGAACATGACGCTGGATGAGACAAGCTTTGGCCTGATGTAAAGGTAAAGGGATCCCTAACCATTAGGTCCTATCGTGACCGACTCTGGGGTTGCGCACTCATCTTGCTCTATGGGCTGAGGGAGCTGGCGTTTGTCTGCAGACAGCTTCTGGGTCATGTGGCCAGCATGACTAAGCTACTTCTGGCGAACCAGAGCAGCGCACGGAAACACCATTTACCGCCAGAGCGGTACCTATTTATCTACTTGCACTTTGATGTGCTTTCGAACTGCTAGGTTGGCAGGAGCAGGGACCAAACAACGGGAGCTCACCCCATTGTGGGGATTCGAAGCACCGACCTTCTGATGGGCATGTCCTAGGCTCTGTGGTTTAACCCACAGCGCCACCCGCGTCCCCTTTGGCCTGATGTAGCAGACTCTTATATTTCTATGCTATTCTTATACATAGGTATACTGTAGATGCAGATATATCACCAATGTTCCATCCGGGATCACCTTCAGAAAAGCGTATAAAGCCTTTTGCATTATTATTTCAAAAGCAATTAAGAATCTATTATCTCCCCCTCCCCAAAGTAGTTTTTCCCCTCTTGTTTTTTAAAGTCATTGTAAAAGCTAGCTTGGTTGTGTGTGTGTGGTGGTATCTTTTTATTGAATGTTTCTATGTAAAGAGACCCTAGCAATAATCGGGCAGAATGAATGCAATATAAATAAAATTATTATTCATCTGTTATCATTGCTGTGCCTTTTCAGCAGGAAAAGCTTGTTTGGGAAAGTGCCTCCCCACCACTGCTTTCCCTGACATATTAGTGCAAGCTTTACGAAAGCTTGTAATCCCTTTAGACAACAGTTGAAAGAGCATCAGCGCCTGCCAAGTCTTAAGCTTGGAACTGAATCCCCCACTGACAGGCTCCAACCTACAAGTGGGGTTGGGGAGGTATAGACAAGGTGATTTGATTACATGCAACAAGAAGAGAGTTTAACCAAAGTTTTCCCTTGTCCCCCCCCCCTTCATTCAGAAAAAAGTTGCATTTCCCCCCCTAACAAACAGAGTAGAATTTGACTGATTGATTTAAACTGCAGCAACTTATTAAAAATAATAAAAAAGGAATATTATAAGAAGATAAGAGACCACACACAAAAAAAAGCCCCACAACCCGCTGAAATGTTTCCCCTCTATCTCTCTGTGTGCTTGGAAGTTGCAGTGGATATAATATCCTTAAGACAGGGTAATCTGCTCACTTCCTCCTGTCTTTCCTGCAGCACACAGATCTGCTTAGCATTAATATTTCTCATGCTACAGCGAGCGAACACCCAGGGGGGCAGCTGACTCAGTCTGTAGTTCTTCTTTCCCCCTCCATTTCTTTTCTCCTTCCTGTGAACTGCTGAGAAAACTCACACAAGATACGCAGTACAAGGGAGAGAGGGAGAGAACCAAGTGTCCTGAAGCATGTTAAAGATTAATAAATATGATTGTGGCTGGGGGCAGCTGGCAGGGCTACAGGACCCTCACAGGGCCAACTGCTGATACCTGCTCTTTACGCTTCCCCCCAAATAACACCACTTGGTAGGATGCAGCTATGCTTTCAATTTCCCATATTGACCTAGTATTGTGGGAAATATAAAGAATGCTTAGTGACAGCTGTCCACCAAGGCTCACTAATGGATGATGGTGTTCACCAGAGGATTCCTTGCCCTCTTTAGAACTTCAAACCAGCTTTCATGGTCTGGAACCCACTTTGTCAGACGTTATCTGACAGTGCATAGTTGAAATATGGAACTCACTCCCACAGGAGGTAGTGATGACCATGAATTTGGATGGATTTAATAGAGGGTTAGGGACACGGGTGGCACTGTGGGTTAAACCACAGAGCCTAGGGCTTGCCGATCGGAAGGTCGGCGGTTCGAATCCCCGCGATGGGGTGAGCTCCTGTCACTCGGTCCCAGCTCCTGCCAACCTAGCAGTTCAAAAGCACGTCAAAGTGCAAGTAGATAAATAGGTACCGCTCTGGCGGGAAGGTAAACGGCGTTTCTGTGCAGTGCTCTGGTTCACCAGAAGTGGCTTAGTCATGCCGACCACATGACCCGGAAGCTGTACGCTGGCTCCCTCGGCCAATAAAGCGAGATGAGCGCCACAACCCCAGAATTGGCCACGACTGGACCTAATGGTCAGGGGCCCCTTTACCTGTAATAGAGGGTTAGACAAATTCATGGAGGAGAGCACTATCAGTAGCTACTAGCTATGATGGCTATTCTCTGCCTCCACAGTTGGAGGCAGCAATGCTTCTGAATAGCTGTTGCTAGAAACCACAAGAGAGCTCTTCTCCTTGGGTCCTGCTTATGCGTTTTCCCATTGGGGTATCTGGTTAGCCACTGCGAGAACAAGATGTTGAACTAGGTATTTCACTGCCTGGTCCAGCAATCTTTTCTTATGTTCTTGATTCATGGGCTTGAGGTTTCTCACTTCTAACCTAGGGGGTTTATGGCTGTGAATATGATATTTTTACCATATTCACAGCCATAAACCCCTTGGTCACAGGTGAGAAATCTCAGACTCATGGGTCAAATGTGCCTCTCCAAGTCACCACCAGCCTGTGGCCCTCAGAAGGTTGCCCTGAAACAAATGTGGCCCTCATGCTGAAAAACGTTCTCTACCCTTGACCCTAGGTCTTGCTTAGTAATTCCTCCTGCTCCCACATACAGGTCCTTGTCCTTCATCTGCCTCCCCACACCCACCCTTTCCACCAGCCAAACCAGTACAACAGCCAACTTTAAGCTCAGAAAGGCTGGAGAGAGAGAGAGGTTTAAAAGCTAAGCCTGCCGCACTACTCAGGCGAGGCTGACGTTACCAGACAGCATTAATTTAATTCCACTCAGTTATGCTTTTAGATTTGATTTGGGGTGGGGGGAGCCATAATATGCTATTGAGAAGTGTGGTGAGGCATTCATAAGCAGCCAGAGAAAGGTTTCCTGCTTTGACAAAGCTCTGGAGTCGAAGCAAGTGAATTTGTGCAAGTATAAAGTCTTATGTGCATTAATGCAGAAGTCCCCAGATTAGGGCAAGGAAGTTTTTTGGAAAGCTGCTACATTTAATGTTCTGGTTATAACAAACAAGATTGATTTGCCTCATTGTCTCAGATATCCATGGAAACTCTCCACAGAGAGGGTCTTGAATATCCTTACTTTTAGGAATTGCAAATCAGTTACGTTCCACAAAGCAAAGCCAGACAGTCCTTGTAGAATGAGGTCAGGGAGGTTCTTGAATCACTGCCTCAATCTCACAGCCTTTGCTAAATAAGAGATATACCACTCACATCTACAGCTTATGGTTCCTTCAATTGATTTGTGACCACTTGTCCCCTTCTTACATAATACTGGAACTGGGGGTCATGCAGTGAAGCTGACTGTTGGAAGATTCAGGACAGGCAAAATAAAATAGGTCTTCACATAACACATAAACTATGAAATTTTCTCCTAAGAGATGTTGTTATGCCCATTACCTTGGATGGCTCTGAAAAGAGGATTATACAAATTCATGGAATATAAGGCTATCAATGGCTACTAACCACAGGGGTTATGTACTATCGCCACTGCCAGCAATGGTATGCTACTGAATACTGGTTGCTGGGAAGTAAAAATGGGGACAGCTGCTGTTGTGCTCATGTATTGCTTGTGAGCTTCCTAGAGACATCTGGTTAGCCATTGGGAGAACAGGATATAGGTGCCAGCTCCCTGGGTATCTGAGCACCCACAAAATTCCCCATGAAGGGGCCAGCCACCCACAAATTTCAGTGCCAGGGCCATGCAACCTACATGGCACCCATGGCCCCAGGCATCCACTGTCGTGGGGCCAAGTTGGCATTCCCAGAACAAGATTCTATTAAATTCTATATGGTTCTCACCACTGTGTGTATTCTACATAGTGCTTTTTTTCCAGGAGATACTCAAGGGTACACAGTACAGACATGTTTGTTTGTTAGTGGGTTGGTTGGTTGGTTGGTTGGTTGGTTGGTTGGCTAAAAGGTGTGGCACTTACTGTAATAACTTCATGACAAGTACCGGCACCTATTTTTCTAGAAAAAAACACACACTGATTCCACCCACCACCAGATCAATGTAGTATAAGGTTGGGAGACCCTGCTAAATGGACCAATATATTGGCAAACTAATAATAATAGCAATGCCTCCTTGCTTCCCAAAGACAAACAACTGTTCCAGGAGCAGGGGGAGGTGGTCACCAAAATCCACAGAGTGAGCCTAAATATCCTCAATATAGCATGCAGACACGTGCTGATCAATAAACACTGGACAAAATGAATCTTGATGGGTGGTTGTATTAATATTGATAAATTTTTGAAGTGTTTTATCAATCAGAAATGGTACATCAGTGGAGCCAGTGTGGTGTAGTGGTTAGCATGTCGGACCAGAACCTGAAATACCAGGGTTCAAATCTCCACTCAGCCATGAAGCTGACTTGGGTGACCTTTGGCCAGCCATTATATCTCAGCCTAACCAACCTTGTTGCGAGGATAGAATAAAAAGGGGGAGGACATGTACACCATTTTGAGTTGTTTGGTGAAAAGGTGGGATATAAATTTAATAAACAAAATAAACAAACACACACGCACACGCACATGGTGTGGCCTGGGAGATATACAAATGAACTAAAGGAACTGAAAGCTGTGACAAACAGAACCAGCTCCAGTTAGGAATTAATTTCAGAAACTCTTATAGTTAAAGAGGAGTAGTTAAAGAGGAGTGCAAGAGGAGTAGGTTGAAGGCCAAAGAAAATCAGAGGAATAATAAAAGAATGGTGCAGGGAGGAAATCTTCTCATCCATAGGTCTTACTTTAACCTCTCCCTGTCCTTGTCCCAAAGGAAATGTACATGATGCATTCAAAAAAGGCAGAACTGGGCATTTTAAATTTCAAAATAATTCAGCAGGCAGAGAAAGCATGGTAGAAAGTTCCTGGATCATTACAATAGGCTGCAACCCCTGTGCTGATTATTAATATATATATTTTGAATGTTAAAAGCTTTTTGAGTAGGTCACTTGCTGAAGTGACTGATGAACTGTGCCTTCTGCAAGATGAAGTGTTTTCTGTCGCCTTGACTCTTGACCTCATATACTTTTGCACAGTTAAAAGTTATTCTTCAAATGCGTAAATCATCTCAGCCCAGAATATATTAGAGAGTGTCGTCTACATGGCTGGAAGCAGAAGCTGGCAAAGTTGGGTATTTGCTAAGACTCCAAGACCAGTAAAAGTACCCACTGTCCTATCAGTGATGCTGTACTTGAGAAGATCAAAGGCAACATAAAATAAATATAATAACATAAGAAGGGCCTTACTGGAGCAGGCCAAAGGCTCATCCAGTACAACATCTTGTCCTCACAGTGAGCAACCAGATGCCCTCGGAAAGCCCACAACCAGGACCTGAGCCCAACAGAACTTGCTCAGTTAGCTAGAGCTAGACTGGCCCAACAAGGGGTATTGATGTGCCTTCATTGATGGACAGCTCCACATCAAATATTGGGAAAGCTGTATCTGGAGAAAATGTGGAAGTGGTCCTGTCGATAACATTCCTAATTCCAGCAAAACACACCTAGAAAATAACATAGAAATAATGTCTTCTCCTAGATCTCCTTCCTTTTCTTTCTGTGTTCTTTTGTTATTATAATTTCCCCATCTCTGAAATTTCTCTTTCCTTTCTGTTTCTGGCTCAGAATTAATGTTATAAGCTTTGCCCTTTCTTAAGGACAGGTATGCAAATATTGAAACATTCTCATCCTTGCAAAAATCCATCTACAGTGCTACGGCCCTGAAGACCTATGGTGCAGTCCAAGAATATTGAGTGCAACCTACAGCTTCCCAGTGTTAGTGCACCAGGGACACAATGCAACTCTAGAATACTGAGTAATTCAGTCTTGCCCACCAGAATACTGAGTGACCAGTTGGTGTACACCACTAGAATCCTGAGTAATCCACAGCCACACTGCTTCTGTGTTGCCAAATAGCTGTACACCTTTTGAATAGCAAGTAAGGGCCCATTACACACAACCATTTTTTTGTTAATGCAGTGAAGGCTTGTAATGCAAAGGCTGAAAAGACTTGTAATGCACAGACAGCAATGTTGCTTGTGGGCAGGGGAGTGTGAGAGAGATTGGCTAACACATCCATGAAGAGAAAACTTGGGAGACACCCCCCTATGACCCTCAAGCCTAATCCAGCATTGGGCACCCCAACAGTACACCTAACCCAATAATGGCACAGGTATCTATCCCACAGGATATAAAAAGTTCCATTTCCTGGCCAGACTAAAGGCCAATTAAACCAGTCAAAATTGCCACTCCTGCAGAATATTCCCAGCAACATAGAATAGGTGAAAAAGGCACTCCCCTAAGATTTAATCAGGGGCTCACCTAAAATTCCTACTTAGCCACTTCAAAGGTGATTAGTGGATGTGTATACTACATAGGGGGAGAGAAGGGGGTGGTACTGCGCTAAGCAAAGGTATAAGAGGAGCTGGCTTTGAAAGCCTGATTATCCACCCAGACCACATAGTCATCCCCAACTCCTCCTATGAGATCTACCATCTGGAGTCTTCTTCAAAGTGCGAGTTGGGGTGTGGCAAAGATGCACCTTCTTTGAGGAGAGGAGAGGCAATCTAGGAATGGACAAATCTGTGTATTTCAGTTTCTCCCCAGTTTGGGCTGGCATATTTATTTTTGCAATTGATTTCCCCTAAAATGATGCATTACAGTATGTTGCTAATATCTGCATTATTCTGTATGTCCCCCTAACATATGCATTTTTGTCAGCCTTTTATTGAAGAACTGCATCACAAAAATTTGAAAACTACAGATTTCAATGAATAGCTGTGTTCACATGCATGTGAGATCATTTTACTTAATTTGTGAAGGATAACCAGCCTTATACAACAAACATGCTTAAGCCTAATTAATGCATTAAGGAGTTAGCACTCCTTAATGTAAGTAAGTTGTCCTGCCAAGCTTAGCTATGTCACTTCTCCTTACTTTGGGATGAAATAGATAATCAAGCTTATTGTTCCTCCCACCCATCTACCCAAGAAGCTCCGCATGTGAAGAGGCTTGAGCTGGTTGCGCCATCTTAAACCCATGGCTCTCAACAGCCTTGCTTGAGTTTCTAACACCAATAACCTAGGAACTTTTACTGCTTGTAACTAAGCCAAGCTTTTACTGTCTCTGCAACTTTTCTGACTGGTGTATGGAAAAGCACATGAACCAGACCTTTGAAGAGTTTGTAAATAAACCATTTTTTATCTTCCCGAACGTGTGGTCTTTTCCTATGGTGGGGGAAAGGGGAAACTTTCAGTGGCGTAGCAAGGTCAGGTGGTACCTGGTGCAGAAAGTTTCTTGTCATCCCCCACCCCACCCCACCCCCACACATTGAAATTATTAAAAGAAGGGAAAATAAGATACATTCAGTTGCAAGTGTCATTTTCTGGTTTATTTACTTACCAGTAACATTGTGAGCATAAGCACTTAAAACCATTTTTTCATGATGGGAATTTTATATGAATGGAATTTTTTAAACTTAATTTCGCTAGTTTGCAGCTTTGACTTAATGTACAAATACAAACAAATAGCATGCATCATAACGTTTACGTTACTTACCAAACTCAATACCATAGGAAAGAGGATAATCACAATGAATCAATGAACTAAAAATGTAACAAAAATAAATTTAGCATGGCACTTATAAGCTCCAGTAAAAATGCACAACTAACTCAACAGAATGATGTGGGGTGACTGACAGCGGATAGGATTGGTTGCTGGTTGAGTGATGATGAGTCCCCGTTTGTTTACGTCTCGCTCGAGTATAAACTGCAGAGACAGACTTCGGCGAAAAGAAACACCCCATCCCCTTCCTTATCCGTACGCTCTCCACTACACAGCGTAGAGTTTAGCCAAGTTTCGTTGCATTTGTTGATTGAACTAAAAAGTTTCAATACATATTATGTTGACTTGTTGAGGTTAATTAATTGTCAGATGAAGTTATTAAACTCGTTTTAAATAATATTATTTTTTTCAAAAAAAGTGCCGTGAGCCCCCTCCCCATTTTATATTAAAAACACATATTTTTGCCATTTTGTCGACAACAAAAAACCCCTCAGTGATGACACCCAGGGCGGCCCGCACCCACCGCACCCCCCTTCCTATGCCACTGGAAACTTTGGAAGGAACTTGAGAGGACATTTCTTAAAGACCTAACAGCCTATATTTCCACATTTTACTTTGCTACATATTTTGTGACTGAAATCTCTGCTGGAGTTCTCTCACCAAAGAGTACGTGCACCAAACTTGGATCTTGGCATTCAGGAATTATTTCTATTTTTTTTTCTTTTCTTTTCCTGCCAACTATTTGTTTATAACCCATTTCGTCCTGTTTTTCTGATAGTGTCTTTCAAAGTGGCTCATGCCAAGTAGACATGCACAGGGAGAGTGAATTGGCCACACCCTCCACCACAAAACAAGAGGACTGGTGGTTCAGGTTGGAGTGGAATGTACTGTGTCATATGAGATTGATGGCTAATGTTGTAAGGGGCAGAGTTCAGGCTATTTAAGCTGGCTCCACCCCACAGTCTTCCCTCTTCTTTGGTTGGCGCTTGTCCTCCTGCCCTTTCACAATGTGGGCTTTGCTAGTTGCTCTATTGACAGCTGAGTAGGAATTTTCTGGGGAGCTCCTGATTGGCCTTGTAACTCCTCTTTTTTGTCTATTCCACACTGTGGGGCATTGTGTTTTGAGTGGGGCTTCCCCCATCTTAATTTGGCTCATTTGGTAATTAGCCTGGGCAGGTGAGAGGATTTAATAAGTGGTTGATTGAATACCCGGGGCACTATTAGCTTTTGGCCTGGTAGACATACTGGGGTGAATGCAGTGCCTGTCAGGTTCACACCCAAGGTACACACTGCAGGGACGGTGTTTTCTTACAAACTGCTGTGTGATCACAGCGTTTGGCTGTAAACGTGCTCTAGAGATTTGGGGGTGGGGGTGTCACCTGCCCAGACAAATTTAATTTGGTTAATTTTGTTTGTTAGATTTAATAAATACAATCTGTTTATTTGCCTTGACTCTTCTTTGGTGTGTTGGCAAAGTTAGAAGGGAAGGAAAAGGTCAAGGAAGACCACTTCTTCCAGATCAGAATGAAGCTGTACCCAATGGATATTGCTGGGCTCTAGCTCCCATCATCCCTGATTATGTTGGCAGGGCCTCTTAGGAGATTTAGTCCATTCTGATCTGGTGAGCACCTCATTAGCTCTATGAAGGCACTTAATGTCCAATTGGAGCCAAGCTGCTCTTCTCTTGCTGGTGTTTTTGCTTAAATAGTGGTTGGTGGCTTGTCTTTATTTGTGTCAGGAGTGCATGCAAGAGCCAGGCCCTGTGACCGGTAGGGCTTCGCAGGACTGGGGCTTTCCTAAGTTTGTTCTCAAGAGGCAAGGTGCGGCCACACAGGTGAGGCCAATTGGTAACTCACAGCACCTGGTGGCAAGAGTCCGGAAGGGATATAAGGTGAGCATTTCCCTTTGGCTTTTTACCACAGCAACACGCTTCCTTCCTTGCTGCATTTGGCTTCTTGACTCCCTGCTTCCTGATCCTCGGAGCCTAGGCTTCTTGACTCCTGGTTTCCTGACCCTTGGCTTCCTGACTCCTGGCTTCTGGACTCCCATTCCTGCTCCCACTGTGCCGTCCTGCCCCTGGTCCTGACATCCTCAGCCGGCACTTCGACTGCCCGTAAACCGGACCGTGACAATTTGGCTGATGGATGGGGTCTTGTTGTCCTCCAGATGTTGCTGGGCTCCAACTGCCCTCCTCCCAGGTCAAACTCTCAAGCTACCTAGGGCAGATGGGGATTGTAATCTAAAACATATGGAAGACCAAAAGGTAGACCACTGGTCTGGGAATAATCCAAAAGATGTGGTTAACTCCAAAATTCAGGGATTGACAACATGGTACCTTCCAGATGTTCTGGACTCCCTTTATCCATGGCAACAATCCCTGGAGTTGCAACCAGCAACATATGGAGTGTGGAGTCCATGTTTGGTACCCTTGGTATAAACTGTTCTTGGGACTGGCAGGTGGGTAGCGTGTCAAGTGTCATGGAGTGGTGGAATGCAGGGAGGAACCAATTATAGAATACCCAAGAAAAGAAAGCTAAGAGCCTGGGGTGTGGTGGTGAGACAATGAGTGATCAAAGGAAGAAGACTGGGAGGAGAAAACATTGGAAGGTGAACAGGTAACAGGGTTTAATGAGCTAGGGAGTCTGTGGCAGAGGTCCAGAATCAGAGGCAGAAACTGAAGCAGGAGAGGGGAGTGAGGGAGGCTAAGAGGCAGAGATGAATCAGGCTGATGAAGAGTCATGGGTGTCTCCCCCTCCTGCTGTGAGAAGCTCCCCTCCCTGCTGGTCTCCCAGAACCAGCAGAGGCAGGAAGAGGGTGGAGGATAGGTTGGCTTCACACAGGTGCAGTTTCTGATTGCTTGGCAAAAATCCTGGAGAGGAGGGGACTTAAAAGGGGAAGTGCGGACTGATCCAGGGAGGAAGATGTACTGGTGATGAGCTGCTGTGCTTATTAGGCTTGACACCCACCCAGTCAGGTTAGTTTCTACACCTGCCCTTTTACAGCCTCCGTCCAGGCAGGTGAAAGGCATAACCAGAATTCACACATTCTAGCCATGCATAAACACTCAAAGTGCAAAACAGGGCTAGTGAAGTGTATGGCTCAGGGATAGGGGTATATAGCCTGGGGACAGTTACAAGGGTCAGATAGAAAGGATTGGGAGGCATTTGGCTCCCATTTTCACTACCCCTACCTTATACTCTTGCTTTCTGCGTACATTAAGTTTTGCCACAGGGAGGCATTTGTTCATGAGATTGTCTCACCTGCATTTCAAAGTGGTGCTCGTCTAGGCACCCTGTAACAAACAAAATGCATCAAATTGTTTGACTGCAAGTGTAATCCCTGCCCCCAATTTGGGTTGGTGCTCCGACACTTTTACAAGGAGTCACTCTAAAAAAAATCCTTACCTTTTTGTACACGAATGGTTATTTCCCACCCACTGCCCCATTCCTTGAAAGGAGAGTGTCCCTCTTAGGTCATAAATCGTTCCTGTAATTGGTGATCAAGCACCTGTCCATGGCCAAAAATATATTCCCATTTGGCAGGTGCCTGTTCCAGCACCATGTAATTGAATAGCCCTTGCTGTGATGTATTGGTGTGCCCCTAGTCTCCAAAAGATGTAACAGAATCAATGCGAGCATTAAGTGTGCCTTGGAAAAGACGAAGGGAAGGAAGGAAGTCCATGAAGACTCAGAAGTTTTATCTTCCTCCAGAGCATTGTTTGGGTGACAGCTGAGTCAGCTGGAGTTGAAAGCCATCTTACACACATTAACAGAATGGTTATCTGACATCAGAGGAGCTCCAAGTTCCGCTGCCTGTCCTCTCTCATCTCTTTGAGGGAGACAAGGCTGCTTGCATCACTTTCTGCAATGCAGTTTGAGAATTATGCACCAAATTGGAAAGTAGCTTGTCTGTCTGTCTATCTGTCTGGTCTGATCTCTATTCATTCAGACACCTCTTAAGATATTCTCACCTAATTTGGCACAATGGTTCCAAAGCTCAAAGAGCATGTTCTCATCTACGTTTGGATATCACGAAACACCATTTTGAATCAAGACAGTAGACTGTACCATTAAAAACTACATTGATTCTAACTACATTTTGCATGGTGTGTTCTGGGGATCAAGGAACATTTTGGTTGATGTTTGGATATCATTGGAGATACTATTCTGAGCCAATATGGCAGACCAAATATCTCCAAACTATCCTGATTTGGGTATCTCCTAGAATATTGGCACAAAATTTGTTTTGAAAGTTCCTAAGACTGAGGAACAGGTTTTGGCTTATGTTTGAATACTTTGGGGCACCATTTTCAATCAAAGATTGCAAAATGAATCTTTCCAAATTGTACTAATTTAGAGACCTCTTAAGATATCATCATAACAGTCATGTCCTCCCTGGAAGATTTCTCTTCAGAAGAGAACCTGCTGCCTCCAAAACCAAACCTGACAGAGGAGCAGCCTTTGGAAAGTGATGATTTGGGCCAATCTTGTTTGTGTTTGGACACCACTGAACACCAATTTGAATCAAGATGGTGGACTGAATCTTTCAAAACTGCTCTGATTGTTTTGGTTTCTTACAGTTCATGAGCAAAGCCAGGCAGTTACTGGTAGCAGTCAAATAAAAATAACTCCAGGGTCATTATCTTTTCAGGAGGCATCCCATTTGCAAACTGCTGATTTCTCATCCCTCAGCAGCAAATGTCTGCCATTCTTTCATGTGTTCTTTTCATTCTTGGTCATCCAAACTGTGCATAAAGCTGTTACAACCAAGTTGAATCCCTGCTGGGAATAATTATGCTGATAATAAACATATGATGTTTTTATTGCACTGGCTGCTGGTCAATTTCCAGGCTCAATTCAAAGTGATAGTTTCAACATTGAAACCCCTTTCAGAGTTGGGAATAGGAATGAGGGAGAAATTCTCCCCCCTTTTTTCTTTGATTTACAAATTTTCCATTAGCATAATTCACATTTCATTGCATATATCCATACATTCAATTTTGACTTCCCTTTCCCCCTTCCATGGTTCCATTTATTCATCTATTAAGCTGACTGTGATTTATCAATATATTCATATTTTTCCCTTTCCCCTGTATCCAATATTTTAAACTGCTGAATTTATATTAATCCTGCTAATGTTTTAACCTGTTTGACATAATTTCTCAGATAGTCTGCAAACTTTTCCCACTCTTCCTTAAATACTCTGTCTTATTATATTAGTTAAATTTGCTAATTCTAGATATTTCATCAATTTTATCTGCCGCTTCCATTTCTGAGTATATACCATTTGGGCTGCTGTAATTGCATAGAGAAATAAATTGTTTTGATTTGTAGGAACCTGTATTCCTAATATTCCTAATAAGGTTTCTTGTCTTTTTATAAAAGTTTTCTCAAACATTTTTTTCAATTCATTATATATCATCTCCCAGAAATTCTTCGCAAATTTACAAGTCCATCACATATGATAAAAAGTACCCTCTGCTTCTTGACACTTCCAGCAGGTATCTGACTCTGGTTTATACATTTTTGCTAATTTGGTGTTAGGTACCACCTATATATCATATTCATAACATTTTCTTTCAGTATAACAAGCTGTAAATTTTAAATCTCTTTTCCACAATTTTTCTCAAACACTTGTTGTTGTTGTTTAGTCGTTTAGTCGTGCCCGACTCTTCGTGACCCCATGGACCAGAGCACGCCAGTCACTCCTGTCTTCCACTGCCTCCCGCAGTTTGGTCAGGCTCATGTTTGTAGCTTCGAGAACACTGTCCAACCATCTCGTCCTCTGTCGTCCCCTTCTCCTTGTGCCCTCCATCTTTCCCAACATCAGGGTCTTTTCCAGGGAGTCTTCTCTTCTCATGAGGTGGCCAAAGTATTGGAACCTCAACTTCACAAGCATCAATTCTTTGGCGATCAGCCTTCTTGATGGTCCAGCTCTCACTTCCATACATCTCACTTCCATACATTGGAGCCTCAGCTTCACGATCTGTCCTTCCAGTGAGCACTCAGGGTTGATTTCCTTAAGAATGGATACGTTTGATCTTCTTGCAGTCCATGGGACTCTCAAGAGTCTCCTCCAGACTCAAACACTTAGTTCTATGTTATGTTCTATTTCTGTTGCCCAATGTATTATAGCAGACTTGACCACAAGGGAGGAATTCAGTTGAGGTGACCCTGTCCATCTTGCACTTTGTGAAACATTACATTAACCAAAACACAGCTATTCTTTGAAATTCACACTACTCCAAATTTTGCAATGCAGTACTCCAGGCAAACAATGTGTACAAAAATGCATATATTCATGAAAAGAATGTACAAAAATACATCAGGGAAAAGGTGCTAACAAAAATGCAAAAATATGTACACTAAGAAACAGTCGCTGATAAATTTACATAAGAGCTTTTTTAAAAAATGCAAACTGAAATGGAAATGTGGAAAACTGAACTTAAGATTGGCGAAGTCAGAAACTGAGACCCACCAGAATTGACAAAAACTTTTTTTTTTTGGGGGGGGGGGAGAGAAAGTGATAACCAACCATTATTGTTAGAGCAGCATCATATTAGCACATTAATTGCCTTAGAAGCTAAACAAACCTTGACATACATCCAAAGTGGCCAGCATTGGCTCATATGGGAATTCAATATACAATATAGAGTAGAAAATATCCTCCTTGGTCATTATGTGATCAAATGGAGAAAGGAATTGTTGAGGGAGAAGTCCAAGGTATTGGATAAATAAGTTGAGCTCATTCAGAAACTGAAGTAGTTGCTGAGCAAATCTAGCAGTACTGGATGTAAATATAAACTCAATAAACCATTCCAGTTATTACAGGCCTCTAAGCCTGCTGGATCCGGCATCTAAATTGTATGCGTGGTATCCACTGATAAAACTGGAATATTGGATTGAATCCAATATCACTGCAGAAGATCAGGCAGGTTTTAGGCAGGAAAGAAGCAGTATCAATCAATGTTATGTTTTAAACTGTCATATTAATAAGTTTGGCAACAGGCCTAGGAAATGTCTATATTCAGCTTGGTCATTGATACATACATACACATATATATCTTTTGTTGATCTTACAGCAGCATTTGATAGGATGAACTGTGAAAGGCTGTGGATAAAACTTTGGAATTCAAACAAGGACTGATGTTGATTTACACTTATCAGAATACTATGCTCTGAAACATATATGGGAGTAAGAGTAGGATTGAATGGCCAGCTATCAGCCCCAATTCCAACATCAAAGGGGGTATGATAAGGTTGCTTAATAGCTACCCTTTTGATTAATGATGTAATAGATCTGTGGTACTAAATATTTAGGTTTAGTGAATTTTAGGATTTAATTAGAACTTGTATGCTATTAGTGGACTATGTTATAAGTCTCAATGTGTATAAGAAATGGGGCTATGCAAGGGGTTTGGGTGTTAAATTAGTGTTTATGAGTAAATATTGTGTTAGGGTTGCCATACGTTTGGAATTCAGCCATCTGAAACAGCGCCCGGTAGAAAATTGCTTAAATGTCCGGGGAAATCATATGGCAACCCACATTGGAAGTGTATATTTTGGCGAATTTCCTTAAAAACAGCTCCAACACTACTCAAAAAACTTTGGGCAAAACTAAAAACAAAACAAAAAACTTAACAACTTTTGTGTCAGGACTCTTTCAGTTTTTGAAATATGGCAACCCTAGATTGTGTGTCAGACTTTGAGAATGTAATCAAGATCCATGTGTACTGGAAAGTGTGTACCTACTTCTGAGAATCAGCAATTAGCATGTGAAGAGTTAATTAGCCCAGTGGTGGTTGTTTTTTCTAAAAAAAGGTTTAGGGGTACTCTCATTTTGACTAAAGAAAATCACCATTTTATAGTTCAAATCGGGAAAAATAAATACAGTAAATGGACAAAAGTACAAAGATTCACAAAATGTTTAGGGGTATGCACACCCCTGCGTACCCCCAGAAAAAAGCACTGAATTAACTTATGTAAATGTCCTAAGTGTGTACCAGTCTTTAATCCTAGTCCATCAACAAGTGTTGATGAATAGGGGAACTCCTGGGGGGGGGGTTAATCATTAGTACTTCAAGGCATCAGAAGAACTGACCATTAAAATGCAACTGAATAAAGGAGGCTTAGTTCTTAGGAACAGGAGGATGAGGACCTGAGTGCTGCATTGCTTTTTTTTTTAAATAATCTTTTATTAAGTTTTACAAACAGACATAAGACAACACCTCACAACAAAAATGAAAAAACAATAAATACTGCCACACACAAACACAAAACAGCAAAATACAACAGAATACAACAAAGAAAATAAACATTTTAAAAAAAAAACAATTTTTGTCTCCTTATATTCTTTACATTAACTTGTTTCTCCGACTTCCCCAGACCTTCCTTCTCTGTATTCCAAATCAAATATTCTGTCTGCAAATCCTTTCCCTCTATCATATTTTAATTTTCTAATACTCTTAGAGTCTAATAGGTAGTTGCATTTCCTTAAGTCTGACAAAATATTGAGTGCTGCATTGCTGTGGGGAGCAAACCCCTTTTGAAATGACCATGCTCAGTGGCGCAGCATGGGGGGTGCAGGGGGGGCCAGCCGAACCCGGCGCAACATCTGGGGGGGTGCGCTCGCACTCGCAGCTCTCTGACCCTACCTGGCTCACTCACTCTCTCTCACTGAAGTGGTGGCTGTGCTAATCCGATCCGAGCCGCCGGGTCACCGCCCACTGTGGAGGAGAGGGTGCCAGGCGTGCGGTGCAGTGCAGAGAGAGAGCGAGGGACTATCTGGGGGAGGGACAGTGCAGCGGGGGGGGGGGCGCAAATTACTTGCCTTGCCCCGGGTGCTGACAACCCACGCTACGCCACTGACCATACTGCAAGATCTGGACTCCCTTCATGCAGACTGAAGGTGCAAATATGTGAATAAACCATATTTCTTAAAGCCAAGGACAGTCTCTTCCATGTCTCAATTCTCCAATTTAGACTACAGACCCTGTAAGAGTGCCTGGAATCCCGTGGGCTCTTGCCACCACTTGGCAGAGAGAGGGGCAGGCACCCGAGTTTTGTAACAATATATATGTAAACATTGTGATAATGGAACTCAAATAATCAGAATACCTTTCTGTTTCAGTTTTATCCCTTAAAGTACCAATTTCACTATATGCTGATGAAAGGGTTCTATTTTCACAAACACAAGTAGATATGATGTGATTTTTAAAAAAAATTGGAGATAATTTGCCATAATGAATATTTGAGTGTAAATAATACTAAGGCAAAAGTTGTAGTGTTTGGACCACGGCCTTCTAAATATAAATGGTTCCTGGATTGGCAAATAATTGAATAACTTTTATTACCTAGGGGTTTTGGTTTTCTGACAGTGGTACTTGGTCCCATCTTATGACTGCCTTTGCTTTGAAGGTGTCAAGTTCCTCACAAGTAGGTTTCAGTTTTACTAGAACTAAAAGTGGCGATATGATTGCTCCTGCCCTGAAAATATATATTGCTAAAGTGCTCCCATAATCAACTTATGGAGGAGAAATTTGGGGTTCGGCTAGGATAAGTCAATTGAAAACTATTCAAAACAAAAAGGTTTACCCACCTTCCCTCCAGCAGTTAGTATTAGAGCAGAGCCTGGAATTATGCCAGTAGTCTTATATTTTAATGGTTTTGTTTATGTATTATATTAAACTTCTTAATATGGAAGATTTTGGAATCCCTAAAAATGTTTTATGGATCAGCTACAATCACATAGGGAAAATGCTTGGGTAGTAAACTGTGAAGAGCAAATGTTAGCTTTTGATATAATTTCCCAAGTTGTTATGAACTGGTCCCCAGCTCTGACTTGAAGATATATAAAAAAATAAGCTTATGGCTTTCTATGCTCAACAAAATCTACAGGCCATCCAGAAATCATTGTTCTCTCCACAGCTGTGTTTTCTTAAATTATCACATGGATTTGAGAATTACCTATATGATTTACCAGTTAGTTCATTTAGTGAAGCACTTCTAGCTTTGCAGTTTCAGATTATGCCTTCAGACTATTTAGAGGGAAGTTACCAAAAGTGGAGATGCTATATGCACTTTTCCTTGTTTATTTGTTTGTTTTGTTGTTTATTGAAGGAAATCTTCAATAAAAACTAATTTAAAAACTCCAGTAGATCAGCAGTAGATCTTTATCATGAAGCATGCTTCTGGGGCCAAAGAGATGAGAGGCGATGCTGAAGGATACGGAAACCTCTCGGTATTACTAAGACACCTGAAACTGCCCTCTCTCCTGCCATTTAATGAGGTGGCAGAGCCAACACAGAGAAGGTGGGGATGACTCATGGAGGGAGAGAATAGTCTTTAACCACGTTTCAAAACAGTGCAAACTCCTAGCCAGCAGCAGTTATTGCTACTGCATGGGAGGGAATGGAATGCTTTGACTGCTGCTTGACACACCTGCATGCTAGCCCAGCAAGCTTTGGGTCTCCTCCACTCCCAGGATTTGCCCTCTCACACTAGTGACAACCTCTGCGGCTGCTTGGCATAGCTGTCCTGTGTCCCTCTTTTGAAGGGACAGTCCCTTATTCCAGCGCCATGTCCCGCTGCTGTCCCTTATTGATAGATGTCCCTTAAATGTCCCTTAAATGATGTCCCTTAAATTTCAAAGGAAGCAGCTCCTCTCCCTCCCTCCCGGCCGGCCGGCCAGGGAGGAGGGAGGCTCCAACTGTGTTGCTTGGCTGTGTTGCTCACCCAATAAGAAGTCTAAGAACGACTGGGGGGTGGAGCTTGCATGCCTTGTGTGTGGCTAGTTAATGCAAGCTGAGGAGGGTTTTGAATGCTGGATGCCATTTTGTTGCACGTACTGCTGCAAACTTTGCAAGATTTTTTTTTTGGGGGGGGGAGTGCCAGTACTGTGTATCCAGGACATAGGAAGGGGGGTGCCATCCCAGGTGCCATCATTGAGGGGGCTGACAAATTATCAAGGAACAATTGCTCCCCTACTAGGGCGGTTCATAAAAAACTTTTTTTTTAAAAAAAAATGCCTGCTCCAAAGGTCTTATCTTACTGCACTAGGGATTATATAGCTATATATGAAATTTCATTCATATCAGTTAATATCTTGGCCCTCCTCCACGAAAATAGCTGTTTACTTAGCCGTTTTCCTATGTTGTGAAGGCTGAAATTTCAGTTCAGTGGAGCAGCACCTTCACTTTGGAACTCCCCGCCTATTGCAACAAAGCACGTGCCTTTGCTAGACTCTTTCCGGGCACCTGCTAAAAGCATTCTTCTTTAGGCAAGCATTCCTATAGATGCTTAGGAAGTTGAAGTAATTTTAATCTTAATATTTTAGCTTTTGTATGTTTTAAAGTAGGATTGTTAATTTTTCTTGATTATACTGCTGTGGTGTTTTTTTTTGTTTTGGTAAACCACTTTGCAGGTTTTTTAAAATAAATTTTATTAAATAAATGAACAATAAATATAAATAAAATAACACAAGCCAAAACACAATCCACCCTGTAGATTTAAGTATCTGCCCACAGTCGCCGACTTGTTATCAGAGGCCCAGAATCCATATTCCTTTGTAAGAAAATATGAAATACAGTGGTACCTTGGGTTAAGAACTTACTTCGTTCCAGAGGTCTATTCTTAACCTGAAACAGTTCTTAACCTGAAGCACCACTTTAGCTAATGGGGCTTCCTGCTGCTGCTGCGCTGCTGGAGCACAATTTCCGTTCTCATCCTGAAGCAAAGTTCTTAACCCGAGGTACTATTTCTGGGTTAGTGGAGTATGTAACCCGAGGTACCACTGTAACGTAAAACCATTTTTGCAGGCAACAACAACAACCACAAACCACACAATGTGAGGGGTGGTGACAAGAAATTTTCTGCACGGGGTACCACCTGACCTTCCTACGCCTCTGTGCGTACCACTTAGTGCCACCAGAAAAAAAGGCACTTGTCCTATCCCATGGGCACTGGCATGTTTCCAAGGACCATACTACTGCATACTAAATCTAAATCAAACTGATTGCAAGTTGAAAGGCACCTACCCATCACCAACAGAAATATACAGGGATCTATTGTTGTCCTTTGTATGGTGTGGAGGATCAGGGCTGTCAATAGGAACATCTAGCCCTTCTGAGGTATCTGCATTCTGGCATTAGGCTGAAGGATTTAATCTGTAATTATACGGCATTCTCTGACCTGTTACCCTCCAGCTTGTGAAGCTCTGGTGGCAATGTGAATATATTCATTCTGCCATTAATAATGATGCATGATTTTGACTGTGGTTACATTGCTTTACTAATTTATGAGCACCAATGTGATTCCACTCTGTATTGTTGTCCAAATGATAGTGAAATCCTTATTGCTTATGATTGCTTAGTTTGGTCCTCAATTTCTCCTTTCCTTATAGGAGAGTAGAGGAAAATTCAGCATGGCACTGCTGGTTCATTATTTCTAATGGGGTATTTGGGACAGTGTTAACAAGTTTTGATTTCTCATAAGGACTAGCAACTCTCAGGAGGAGAGAGAAAGAGAAAGAATGTTTGCTAAAATCCCTATGAGCTCAATTAATCTTGGTTAGTAATCCAAGGAACATCACCAGTCCCCAATTGGGATTTCAGACTGTGGTTTAAGGGAGCATAGGTCATCTGATCTGGGGCCCTTAAGTCATCCCCAAGGTCTTAAATTTTTTTAGTGAACTTCTAGCCAAAGTGGGGTGGGGGGCACAGTTCTATAATCATGGGGCAAATGTGTGTGTGCACCAGAAGTTTAAAGGGAAAGAAAAGCAATTTGAAATCTTATGGAATTGACACCAGATAAATGTTTAGGAAAGTTCTTAACAGTTGTCTTATTCAATGCTGGCACTGAAAAAATGATGCCATATTTTGCCAAGGAAAGTAAAAAATAAAATGTAGCAGTTGGGGTTTTTCATGATAGTAGGCTCTACCATACAAATGTATTGCCTGCTTATAGAAAGTTAGCATGTGAAGTTGGAGCCCAGCTCAGTAGCAGCAGTAGCAGCAATATGAAAGTTTTATCTGCAGTCTAAATTCATTCACTACAAGCCACAAATTCAGTTACCATTTTACCCCCACATTGACCGCAGAGCAGGTATTATTGAACCTAATCATTACAGTTTCTCTCTGTCACTCATTTAGCCATTCTTAAGTTCATCTTGCTACATCAGTTTTCATTTTTCTTTTAAAGTCCTCAATAATATTCATCATCATTTAAGTCATCATCATTTCTTCTAACATACACTTTTTTTTGCACGTGCATTTTCATGCACCACAAAATTCAGACAAATGCCCATTTTCAAGGATAGATACATTTTGGTTCCCTTATTAGTTTTAGAAAATGCATACTAGAGGTTAATACAAAAATGTGAAAAGAATTGAATTTCACCCTTATCCCTACCATAGCCAATGTAGTATAGTGGTTTGAAAGTAAGAATAGAAATATAAAGACCTGAATTCAAATTCTATGAAGTTCACTGAGTGAACTTGGAATTCTCTCAGTTGCTCTCTTTTTCTTTCTCTCAGTTGGATCTACCCCACAGAGTTGCTGTAAAGTTCATCAGGGAGAATGGCCACTGCAGAATGGCTACCTGGAACTTATGTTGTGCTCTTTTCAGCACCAGGTGAAGAGCCAGGCTTGTTAAGAGAGCCATTGTGGGTCATTAACAAGACAATGGCACTTCTAGCACCAAGTGATAGAAGACTGGAGACTGGAGATTTGGAAGGCTGCCAGGGAAACTGCTCTGTGGGGTGGGCAAGGGTCTTCTGGGAAGAACTACTGTGGGTCATGCTGTAAGATCTGGACCCCCTATATACAGACTAAGGGTGTAAATTAAGGTTACCAGATTTTTTCAAAGAATCCGGGGACACATTTTTTTGTTGAAAAGAGAGGGAAAAAAGCTATTTTAAAAGTTTTTAGTTGTTTTTTTTAAAAGAAGAAGAAGTAATATCTTCTCTTCTGTAGTCTTCTCCGTCGTGCGGCCTTCCTCTGGGCCCCGGCCCACTCTCTTGGAGCGCTAGCCACTGTGGAGTAGGCTTGGGTCAGGCCTGGGCTCGGCCACATGTCCCCCCCAGTGCTCTCCTACCTCTCCTCCTCAGTGGCAGCGGCGTGGCAAGGTCAGGGCTCCCATCTTTTTTCTCCTTCCTCTTTCTCTTCCTTCTCCTCTCCTCCTTCTCCCTGCATTGGCTCTGGGGTTTTCCTGGCCCCAGAGTGCAGCTGGGCAGTCAGCCAGATGGCTGGGCGCTCTCACTCCCGGCTCGATTTAGGTCATGGGGGGGGGTCAGCGGTTCCCCCAGTTGATGAGCCGGGCATCCCCGGTTTCCCCTTGGCAGCGGCAGTGGCAGTCTCAGCAGCCAGAGCTAGCCTGGTAGCACAGTTGGCTCTGGCTGGCTTCAGGAGCAGCTCGCTACCATGACGCCCACCATTTTGCCTTCCCAGAAGTCCCCCTATGATGTGTCTTCTGCCATTGAACCAATCACACAACATTCATTCCCTACTAATAAATCTACAACACTTAAAATATAAATCTGGGGACATTAAATGAAATCCAGGGGCATTCCGGGGACAGATTTTGTCTGGGGACAGATTTTGTCCGGGGACAGGAAACGGGGACGTCTGGTAACCATAGTGTAAATAGGCAAATAAACCCTATTTCTCAAAACATGAGAGTCTCCACACTGTCTTCTGTCCTACAAAGGGACACAGGTGTCGGGCATTTGTAACATTAATGTCTTTTAGACCCTTTGTTACTCGTGTTGTTTTCTGTTCCTGGCTTTACATTTTATTAATTTTATTTATTCCATGTATGACTCATTTTCAGAAGAATCATAGAACTGTAAAGTTGGAAAGGACCAGAAGGGTCATCTAGTCCAACCCCCTGCAATGCAGGAATCTCAACTAATTCTTTTGCCCAACATGGGGCTCAGTAAAACATTACAAAGTGATTCAGCAATAAAAACATCAACAATAAAACCATATATAGGATATACAGACTGTGATTTTAAAAAAAACTTGACTTAAATGGCTTGTTGAAAAAGAAAGGACATCACTGAAAGGGAAACAGTGAAGTCACCGGTGTGATCTGTAATGAGAGGAAGTTCCAAAGGAAGTAAAATACCAAATTCTACAGTTATAGTGTAACACACACAAACCCATAATCCTAAAATGCAGCACAGTAGAGAAAATTTAAAAATAATAGTAGTAGTAGTAATAATAATAATCATATGGACCAGACATGCTGATGAGAAGGTATCTGCAGGAGATTCTTTCCTGCGGAGTTCAGTAATCAGCTGGATATAAGGCAGGGATGGGGGACATCTTTGGCCTGGTGGGACAGATTTTTTTATCTCTCCCCACCCCCATGGGCCAACTTCAACCAATGAGTGAGCAGGACCACCAACCAGTCAATCATCTGGGGTCATGTTGCTGTCAGGTGTATAAACAGTTCTGCCTACCTGTCGAAGCTGACTCATGGGAGTGGAGGGATCCTTTCTGCCAGAATGTTTCCCCACATTGGAGGCACTGGTGAAGCTGTTCTCAGCAGGATTGTTCCCTCCACTCACCAGCTGATGAGCCAAGCATTCAGTCCTGCTGGCTGCAAAGGACAAGATGATCCTCCAGACACTGGCAGAGGAAGGCGGGTGCTGGAGGTGCGGTGCGCACCGGGTGTCAGCCGTGAGGGCGGGTGACATCGCTGCGCCACCCCCATTTGCTGCAGGGCGGTGCCCCTGGATGCTTGCCATATGGGCTGCAGGCCACCAGGGATGATCATGCCATGGGCAGCTAGTGGCACCCCTCCTGATGCTTGCCGTGTGGCAGCAGGCGGCTAGGGATGCTCACCACACAGACGGCTAGCAGTGCCCCTCACACACACTCATTGTGTGGGCGGTGGGCACCTAAGGATGCTTGCTGTGTGGGCAGCTAGCCCCACCCCTGCACCACTCCGGGTGCCAGGGCAGGTAGCTCCGTCCCTGCCTCCAGATTCTGACAGGACTGGCAATCAAACCTTACTTCAACACTAGTGAAGGGGCAGCATCCTTCATCATGCCCAAGGACAGCTGTCTAGGTTTGGAAGTGCAGAGAAGTCTCAGGGGACTCAGGAAGAATAGTGATGACTATTGTCCATTTGGACTGGCAGGGCAGAATACAGGGAGCCCAAAGGCAGTAGATGGAAACAGGGTCCATAAAAAGGCAGAGCAAACCCTTGTCTGTTTTTAAGTAAGAAGTTGGTATTTGGGGGTGGTTGAGGGCTGACTGGGGTTGGTGGGACAGTGCTAAATTTCCTCTAATGGAGCAGCCTCTACTGAATGGAAATGGCCAGAGGAGTGCTGCCATGCCAGGATCTGCTGCCTGAGTCAGCTGCCTCACTCTACCTAATGGTAGGGACAGCCCTAGAGAGTGAATTGGTGGAAAGTAATCAGAAGCACAACGAACAAAAGTGATTATTTGGGGGGGGGCAGGCGGGTTTCTGCTAGATTTCTGGTCACATGCTCTTACTCCCCACAACCATAATCTGATCACATCCAAATCACATACACCCCTCCTTCAAATTCTCTTGAAAACCCATTTCTTGCAAAGAAACACCATGCACCCTAAAGAAACTGGGGGGAATAGGTGTTTGCTTGGCCACATCTCTGTAAATCATCAGTTTCTCACCTGTTCTCCTCCTTACCATAGTAACTTATAAACTTACAAACACCCTTGCTAGATTGAATTACCAAGGTGAAGTATTACCACTGGACTGTGCACCAGATTTCACTAGATCCCAACCTGAATCAGGCAGATTGGGGAATCTTTGATTTGCCAGTGGAGGAAGCCTCAGACTACCCTTCTTAGATCTAGCCACCAGGAGAGTTCTGGGGCTCTCAGAGGGCAGGATGTTGGGTAGAAAGAAGGAGAGACAATTAGTCCAAATGCCACCTCCTCTATAGGGAACGTTTTGGGGAAGCAGCACCTAGTAGGACAGAACCCTCCAGCTTGCAAATGAGGTCAGGTGAGGGATACACACTATCTCCTCCTTTCCTTGCCTTACTCTCTCCCAAACATATGTTTAATTAGGTGTATGGTTTTTTAAAAAGACCACCCTATTTAAACATTAGCTTGATTTGTGTCCACATCAGTTGTCTGCCAAATTGGCCCAGGTCAGATCCAGAAAAATTCAGTACCCCCAATGAGTGGGTGTGAGGTGTGTGTGTGATGACTCAGGGCTGTCATGGTCTGCAAGGTGAAGCTGAATGGTGGGAGACCACACAAAAGGAAGGACTTATTCACATAGTACTTAGTTAAACTATGGAATTTACTGCCACAAAATGTAGCAATGGCTGCAACTTTAGAAGAGTATTTGACTCTTCTAATTAGAGGATTAGATGATGTATGATGCTGAATATCAGTTGCTGGGAATCATTTGGGGGGGGGGGATGACAGTCCTTCCATAAGGCAGAGTGAGAATGAGGCAGGTGTCTCAAGCAGCCGCTTCTAAGGGGCAGTGCCCCCTAAGCTAGCCTTCTGTCCACCAGTGAGTGGACTGCTGGAATCATGTTGTGGTTTGGGCTCCTCATGGACATCAGATTGGCCACTCTGAGAACACAATGCCAGTCCAGATTGGTTTCTGGTCTGATCCAGCTGCATTCTTCTTATGTCACTTTCCCAACAACATGTGTTTCTTTGCAGTGCTTTTTTTAAATAGAAAAAGGTACTGGTACTCACCATAAAGTTGTTACAGTAAGTGCCATGTGCTTTTCCCCTGGGGGTACTCAAGGGTGCACAGTACCAGATTTTTTTTTCCTAGAAGAAAAGCCCTGAGTGCCACAATTTTAACATTGCGGGTTGGAGGGGGAAGGTGCTGGTACTGCATAGCCTTGAGTACTCCCAGAAAAAAACCGAGTTTCTTTGAGCTGCAGTTATGAGGCACTGGGCCTGCCTGCTGAGATCGATGGCTCTACTAGATCAAGGAGGTTCTGTAGCTCTGTGTAGAATATCTGCTTTGCATGCAGAAGGTGCCAGGTTCAAACCCCAGCATTTCCAGGTAGCGCTGAGACTGACTCCTGTTTGAGGCTCTTGAGATCTGGTGCTGGTCAGTAGAGAAATACCAGGCTAGATGAACCAATGGCTTCCAAGGTTCTTTCCTATTGAACTATTCAGTTTGTGCCCAGATGTTGGTGTCTTCTCTGCCACACACAGAAAAAGCTATCAAATCCAACCATTACACTTCAAGGTGGAGAAATCCAGATCAACGGGGTCCTTCCAGTTGTGACCACCATCTTTAAGTGCCAAGACATTTCAAAAGGCCGAAAACCATCAATGAACCTCCATTGGCATTTCTGTAGCTCAAGAGTGACACCCAGTGACTGATTTAAGTGATTCCCACATGGGCATTCCCTAGATCAGCGTTGCTTCTTCCTGCAACTTGGAGTCTCCAGCATGTCTCACATAATCATGTCACACTAAGAATGGAAAACACATTAAAGCACAATTCCCATTTGGATTTGCATAATCACTTAATTGCAGCCTCCGATTTTCTTTCCTCCTTAGCACGCCGGGCTTCACAGCCACCAAGGTGCTCAGATCTCATATACACCTGGAATATCTTTTAACTCCATGATAGGAAGATTCGCTTCCTTTTCTGGCCTGATATTTCATGGTCAGTAGTTCCCTGTCTTTCCCTTGAACTATGGGGATTTTGAAATGCTTTCTAGCACAGACCTTGAAGCCGCAGTGCTGTCTGGTGCAGTTATGTCTCCTCTTCTTCAACAGCTGACAGGGGCAAGACTCACTTAAATGATTTACCAACATATGTCTGAGGAAAGATGGGAAGGGATTGGTTTGGGAGTTTGCACTGGGTAGTGGGATGAAAAAAGGGAAAGGAAATGTATATAAGGACATGGTAGAAAGGAAAGCAATGTTCATGGACTGACAAAAACCAAACTGTGGAGAGGTGTTTTTTTCCTAATAAATTGACAGAAGCATTCATTATTGCATCAGGTAGACTATGTGAGAGGCGGCACCAGCAAATTCCCCAGTCCCTACTGTGTAGCGTTGCCATATTCTGAAGAGCAAAAAAGAGGACAAATTTGTAGGTGGACTGAGGGGGAAGGAATTAAAGCAGTACAGTGGTACCTCTGGTTAAGAACTTAATTCGTTCTGGAGGTCTGTTCTTAACCTGAAACCGTTCTTAACCTGAGGTACCACTTTAGCTAATGGGGCCTCCCACTGCTGCTGTGCCGCCGCCGTGCGATTTCTGTTCTCACCCTGAGGTAAAGTTCTTAACCCGAGGTACTATTTCTGGCTTAGCGGAGTCTGTAATCCCAATTGTTTGTAACCCGCTTTTAATCGTGCATGTGCTGGTGTATTGAAATAGTTAATCATGGTAATTAAAAATGAAAATTTCATACCCTCTAACATTTTGTGAGAATTATTCAGGGGGGCACCATTCTGCATCTCCATAGTTCCCTCCCTCCCTCCCATTAACCCCTTCCTTGTCTGCTTGCTCGCCCCCTCCTTCCCTCCCCTCTCTAAACTTTGCTGTCTTTGGCCTCCTGCTCACCAGATGCTGTGTCTCCAGACGGAAGGGGCACGAAGCCTAACATGGCCTCTGAAAGACCACGCCAAACCTGGCAGTCACCAGAGACAGCACAAGGCCTAGAGCCCCCCCCCCCCCCGAAGGCTGTCCTAGGCCTGGTGGCCACCGAAACCAACACAAGACCTAGAGCAGCCGCTGGAAGGCCATGCAAGGCCTCACCACCACAAGTCCTAGAGGGGCCCTCATAATAATGGTACAAAAAATAAAATCCTGGGCACTTTGCAAAATATTAAAAATCCGCCTGGGTGGTTATTTTACTTTTGGGGAAAAGGATACGTCTGGGAAAATCTGGATGTATGGCAACCCTACCACTGTCATTCTCACCCTCCTGAACCATGATGCATACAGCAGCAATGTATGATTACAGACTCGGGTTCATTGGGAAGGACCATAGCTCAGTGGTGGAGCATCTGCTTTGCATGCAGAAGGTCCCACTTCTGGTAGGATTGGGAGAGGCCCTTGTCAGAAACCCCACAGAGCTACTACCAGTCAACATAGAACATACTGTGCTAGATGGACTAATGGTCTGACATGGTATACTGCAACTTCCGATGTTTAGTCCCCTTTTCCAGTGTATCATAGACAGCAACAGTAGGCAGAGACAGAAAGTAGGTAGAAAGGTAGCCATCTCAGGCCACTTATTCCAGTAGGTGACTTGTGTTTATATGCATGATTCAGCTCACTGGACACACACTGCCATTGCTGGAACTTGCAGCATTTCTTTGAATGGGAAGTGAATAGGACCCAGGCAGATCAGTGAGCAAGCATTGCCAAGGTGTTGAAGGAAATGGCTGTGTGTACCATGTAGCCAGCCCAGTGTCCCTTCAGCAAGTCCCCTTGTATAGTGGACAAAGCTGTCTAGATGCATGCCAGTGTTGAAGGGAGATTCAACTGTCAGTTCAGTTGAGGAAATGAATGAATGAATGAATCTTTATTGGCATCAGCCATTGGCTATAGCAATAAAACAACTATACAATATACAAAGAACAGAAATAAAAAGTCAATTATATAAAATACATTTTAGGGTTTTGAATCAAGTCAAATAGTGGATCTTATTCTGATTGCCCCAGCTAAAAACCTTGCAACTTTTGCTGTCACCTGCTCATCTTGATCTGCCAAGAGAAAGGACACTGTGGCAGTGGTTGGGTGACCTGGAATGGACAATAAAATAGGAGTGATAATCTCATTCCTCAAGTCTTTATAAAGAGTGCAACCCAGAAGGGCATGCACCACCGATTCGGTACTACCATCTCCACAGGGACATAAGTGTTTTTTGTGTGGAATCTGTTGGAATTGTCCCTCAAGTACAGCCGAGGGCAATACATTCAATTTTGTGAGAGCAAAAGCGCGTCTATATTTTAGAATTGCTGGGTTACGCAGATAGGGTGCCAGAGAGTCGAAATGGGAAGGTGGAAAATTGTCATACCACGGGCAAAATTTCCTTATTGTGGCCAAGTTGTTCTGATGCTCGATATCATTTAGGCACACAACTGAGGGCTCGTCCATGTTGTAGAGGTGTGTGTGTGTGTGTGTGTGTGGCGGGGTGATTAACGAAATCACTTCTGGCAAACTGGGAATATCCCCTCACTCAAGCAGTTTAAGACATTCCACACCTTTCCTCAGCAGAGTTTCTTTTTCTTTGAGAAAAATAAGTGGCTCACGTAAATGTAAACTAAGCTTTAATAATATAGAAAACTGAAATAACAAAATAACATAATGAGAGAAACTAAATACAGTGGTACCTCTGGATGTGAACGGGATCCGTTCTGGAGCCCTGTTCGCATCCTGAAGCAAACGCAACGTGAGTCCACACATCTGCGGATCGTGTTTCGACGCTTTCGCGCATGCATGTGACCTCATTTTGAGCATCTGCGCTTGCACGAACGGCGAAACCTGAAAGTAATGCGCTCTGTTACTTCCGGGTTGCCGCGGAGCGCAACCTGAAAATATTAATCCCGAAGCTACTTTAATCCGAGGTATGACTGTACATGAGGCAAGTCTGAGGCAAGAGACAAGAAGAGGCAGTTGGTCCATCTTAACTGACACTCTTAACGGAACAGACACTGAAGGGAGGAGCTGATTCTGGAGCAGAACACACAAGCCCCGCCCACCAGATACCAAACACTCTACTATTCAAATTGGGCCCCAGTGTTTTTCTTACAGTCCACACTTCTGCTTGTCCCACTTCTTCCCCCAAGGGAAACCACTGAATCAGAGCAAATTGGGCAATTCTACAGAATGAGATTTGCTCTGATTTTGGTGGAAAGCAATGGGGCAAACAGAAAATCACTTAGACCCATGCCTAGACGCACAGAACAAGTGGAAAACCTCTCAGACCTATGCTTTCATGGGACAAATGGAAGTGTAAACAAGCCAAAAAGAGATAGGTTTGAGGAGTAAAGCTGGAAATCAGGAAGAAAGGATACTCAAGATGGAGGAATACAAGAGTGGTCAGGAAGACCTTGCTCAATCAAGCCTCAGCAAGGAAAGGAAGCCTACCTGTCTAGAAGTATTCAGTGGTGGGCTTGGGAGGGTGGAGATAGTTCAGAAGGGCCTTCACAGAGAAGGCTACCATCTGCTGTTCAGTTATTCACCACACTGGGTAGACATACTAAATTACCTGAGCGGTTCCTGCCCAGATTGTAACTTGCAAGTGGTTTCCATGATCCAGGGCCTGTTGCCAAAGAAGCCCACTTCACTGATGCACACACTCTCTCTCTTTCTTTGTGTTTTTTTGTGTGTGGTCTCCCTCCCCCCCCCCTCTCTCTCTGTGTGTGAGAGAGAGTGAGTGAGTGAGAGAGAGAGATCAAACCCAGAGCCTTGCTGAGAGATCAAACCCAGAGCCAGCCTTGGCCAGAATAAATTTCTTCTGTTTGTTTATTTTATAGCCTCCAACTTTTCCCAGAGGAAAATGGGGATACTTTTCTATACAGAAAACCACCCTTATTTTCACACCACATTGGGATAGATAACAAGGTTTTAGAATCAGAATTTATAAACCAATATGAAATCAGGGATACCTGAGCAGTGCACAGAATTAAAATATAAAACGGGAATACAGATCCTTATGAAAACAAGAATTAAAAATATAAAACAGATATAAAACAAACTAATTTATGGAGGCTTGTTAGAAAAAGACAAGCTTTCAACCAATGTCAATAACCTAGCAATGTTGGGGCTTGCTACAGTTCTTTGAGAAGTCCGTTCACCTTCCTTGGTGGGCATTGTTGTGGCCAGGCCATGGGCCACGCAAGTGATCCAGCAAATGGCAGGCTCGATCAACCAGCTGCTGGCTAATTGGCCTTTGCCGGCAGGCTTTGGTCAGGTGTTCGCCTGGTGGTGGGCCCAGCAAACCAATCGGGATGCTTGGGCCTGCTCCCAAGGGTCATGAAGTTGTGGTTTGCCTAGTGCTCTGCCCTGTTTTTTCACGATCTCCCTCTCACCCTCCCTTAACTTGAATGCTTCTCTGGTGTTATGACCTTGCTATGGACCAAGTTGGCTGTCGTGTTCGGGGCCAGGCAGGAATTTTTCCATTTGGCAAATTGGCACCGGCTATCTGGCTTTTGCCTACCTCATAGCAATTGGCAGACCTTTGTAAGGTGGTTAGGCATGGAGTGAGTCTAGATATTGGCTGGAGGGGAGGTTGTAGCCTCTGCCTGCCCCTCCTTGGGAAAAGGGTATCCTGTTTGTTTGTTTTTTAAATAATTTTTATTAAAAAAAATCTTGATTTACAAAAGTACCTGCATTGTTTCTTTTTTTCTGGTTGTAAAGTCTTTTCTACAAATCAGTTACATCCGGGAGGAGTGGCTTCTGTTGGACCTCCAGGCAGTGGCCATACCACTCCTCCAACGGGGGCCTTGCAGGGGGCACCCCTATTTGATGTAGGTCATAGGGCATCCCCCCCCAATATGTGGTTTACCTTTAGATGCACTTTCAGCAGACTGGCTGGAGTGGACTAGCAATGGCTTTACCCAATGCCCACGCCAAACCATTCTCTTCTGTAACCAATAAAGTTGTGGCCTTATTCAAGCCCAAATTTAAAATGTTATTGTCTATGTGTGGCTATTCATTTCCCTAAGGAACTGTGGGGTCTTAGGGCCTTGGCACGCAATCCCAGAGAACTGGTGTCACAATGCTAAAAGCAGGTGCTCGAGGAACAGCATGCTTTACTGCAGGTGTGTGTCGTGTGTGTGTGTGTGTGTGTGTGTGCAGACCCCCATATACAGCAGTTTTTATGGTTGCAAAGGATCAGTTTCAACATTAAGTGGAATCCAGTTGCATTTTCTGTGGCTGTTGCATTTCAGGCTGCGGATGGTGATGATGCATTGGGATGTGGTCTCCCATATTAATGCAAATACATGAAGGAAACCTCAACCTACCTTCCTCCATGGTATTGCTATCTCTCTCTCTCTCTCTCTCTCCCTCTCTCTCTCTCTCTCTCTCTCTCTCCTCTCTCTCTTTCTGTAAAAAGTGCTGTGGAAACATAAAGACCAACATGTTTGTTTCTTTTTATAGCATAAGCTTTTGCACACTAGTCTATCCCTCTGCATCTGATGAATCTGAATCTAGACCTTTGGGATCACTTCTAACTTTCTAATTCTGTGATTCTATTATTGTATGTGGGCAAACAGCTTTTGTGCTGGAACTTCGGGATGCCATGTTCTGAAGAGCAAAAAAGAGGACACCCACTCACCCACAAACACCCCCTTTGTTTGTTTATTTCCTGCCAGTATTTGTTTATTTATTATTTATATGTTACTTCTTGCCAGCGGCCATTATGCTTTGTGACACCCCCCCAAGGTCTCAGGCTATGTGCATCGTGACCCAAGCAAAGTGGACAGAGACGCCTCAAACTCTTCTTCTTGACCCACACACCAGACATGCTCCTGCCACTGCCCTCCTCCCTGATCTTGACCAGGCAGCTGGTGAAATAGGAGAGCTGGCAGGGAAGGAGGGAGGCTGGGTAGCAGAGGCATGTGGCAAGTCCGATGGCCAAGCTTAGGAAATGCACCAAGCAAAGGAGCATGTGTGCCTTCTCTCTGCCTCTTCCCCACCTCTTGAGAGGTGTTGGTGGCACCTCATGCTTCTCCTTCACTGCTTCTCTCTCTTTCTCTCTCTCTCTCTCTCCTCATAAGCCTGGTTCCTGCCTCAGTGCTGCCCACCAATGGCAGGGGAGGGAGGGAGAAGGGCCGCCTTTCTCTCCTTTCCCTCGTGGATCTGGCGGGGTTTAGGAGTGGGAGAAGCAGCAGCCCACTCACCAGGTCCTGCAGCGATGGAGGCCCTGTTTAGCCAGAAATGAAGGGGCACCAAGGTCCCTCTATAATCTGGCCTCCATTTCTCCCCAGAGCAGCCAGGTTGTTGCAGCTCAGTTCAGCTATGCTCTTCCCTGACCCTTCCATCTCAGCTTTGCCTCAAGGACTGCAAGCTGCTTTGCAGATTTTGAAGCGACCCTCCAGGAGGGACGTCACAGGCATGGACACCTGTCCAGTGGCACCCTCCTTGGCCAGCCTCAGCTGTGCCCCCCCAACTGCTCTTGGCACCACTGGGGCTCCTGGGGGCATGTTGGAAGCGGTGGGCTCTGCCCTGCACCCTCCCCATGGCCCCTCATAGAGCTCCCACAGGGCTCTGCTGCCCTGAGTGAGAGATGTGCTCCTGGAGGGCTCTGCCCACCTTGGTCTTGAATCTGGTGCATGGCACTCAGTCACTACAATGGAGGGCATTGGAGCCACTGCCAGTGGAGAAGCCAAGACTCTGCCTGCTCACTCATGGATGGTCCTGCCTCACCTCGCCACCTTAGCATGCCCACCTTAGCCACGCCCTTGAAGCTCCACCAGAGGCGCCTCACTTGTTGCACCTACCAGGCCCCAGGGCCTCCCATTGCAGGTGGAGGTGGCCTGGCTGGCCAAGTCCTCTCTCTGCCACAACCGACCCTGTTGGAAAAGGCTGGGAATGCCATGCAAAAACCCCTGGACATTTTGTGTGGCATTTTAGGCCTGAAAACGAGGACGTGTCCAGGAAAATCTGAAGTATGGCAACCCTACATAGGTCCCCAATAAAGCAAGAATCACTAATATTTTCTCAGGTCTACCAGTTGGGGTGTCATTCTGCAAAACACATCTAAATAACAAACAATCGACTAAAATACAAACCCAAAACAAGGGTAAAGGTAAAGGGAGGACCCCTGACCATTAGGTCCAGTTGTGGCCAGCTCTGGGGTTGCGGCGTTCATCTCGCTTTATTGGCCGAGGGAGCTGGCGTACAGCTTCCGGGTCATGTGGCCAGCATGACTAAGCCGCTTCTGGCGAACCAGAGCAGCACACAGAAATGCCGTTTACCTTCCCGCTGGAGCGGTACCTATTTATCTACTTGCACTTTGATGTGCTTTCGAATTGCTAGGTTGGCAGGAGCAGAGACCGAGCAACGGGAGCTCACCCCATCGAGGGGATTCAAACCACCGACCTTCTGATCAGCAAGTCCTAGGCTCTGTGGTTTAACCCACAGCGCCACCCGCATCCAAAACAAGGGTAGTTATTCCAATTGTCAGCCTTTCATTATATATTAAAAAATTACTGTGTATATATAAATAAAACAGGATGAAACAGACAGGTCAGAAGTAAAGAAAGATAGATTTAACCCATAGGCCATGTACATATACTGAATTAATTTCTGTTCATTTAGTGTTGATTATAGTGGTAAAGCAGGCAGGGACAGAGGCAGACAGATGGCTTTACATGCACATTTGTGTTTGTCTTATCTCTCAGTCAAATAGTTTTAAATCCTTTTTGCTCTCCAGCCTTCATGACGTCCTTGTGGTTACTTGGCAGCTATATCTCATCAGGAACTCATGACTGTCACCAAGGCCAGCAAAGCCTGGGAGCCTTCAGACACAGGCTCCAAGGTAAATACAGTCCCTCAGAACAACCCCTTGGAAATAGAATACACTTGTTCACAAAACTTGCTTCACTGGTCATTGGATACAAAATGGGTTTCCTCTGGAACTTTCTGGAGGATTCAGTTTTCTGTTATAAATGGCTTAACCTGTCATAAGTCATCTGAGGTCTGTCTTACCACCAAAGCTTATGCTATTTTTTGAAAGAATTTTTAAGGTGCTATAAGACTCTCTCTCTCTCTCCTCTCCTTCCCCCGCTCTGTCTCACTGTAACCTACTTAACAAGACTTTCCCTCTGAAGAGGTGGGAGAGAAATTTGGTTCAATTTGCTTTTTAATGCAGACTAAATTCATATTTCCCAAAGCAGTATGTGAACTGAAACACAGCCATACTTAGAAATTTGCATGATGCAGTTCTAACCAAACAATATGCATATGAATACTTATACTAGGGGAAAGTGTCACAGAAACACACATATCAGTGAAAGTAACATACAAAAACTACATTATATGGGGGGGGGGGATGCTCTGAAATAAGAACAAATTTTCATGAAGACTTTTAAAAAATGCTGGTGACAAATTGTAAAAAGTAAAGAACTTAAAGAATCCAAATGTCCGATTTGTCCATCCCAATCCCTTTGGGCTTTGCTCAACCCATGGCACAGGTGCCAGTTTCCAGCACCTGAATACCGCTCCCCCTACTCAACCCCTGGAAGACATTAAGCTCTCAGATCCTCTGGCTCTCAGATCCTAAATAGAAGGATTCTCAGATTTGGTCTTGGGGAGGAAAGTGGCACAGCTCTTTCCAAAGTGATAAATGTCATATTTCTCTGCTGATGCAGAATAAAATGTTGCTCCAGCTGCAGTGCCAGGCCTGCAGGCCTAACTGAATCATTACTAACCTGCACCACCCTTCTTTTTTAACGAGGGGGGGGGGGCGGAGAGGCAGACAGGGAAAGAAAGGGAGAGCGGGGAGCGGAGAGAGCCAGTCTGGAATCCAAAGTGTCTCGTTGGCCAATTTCTCCCTCTCAGATGGGCCATTTTCTTTCTTGTGTAGCTGTCTTACCCTTGCTCACCTCATAACATTTCTCTCTCAGCTCAGCTTTCATAGATTGGATAATGGCAGCTGAAAGGAGGCTCTCCCACTATCCTAACCTGAAAAAAAGAAAGATGAAGGGAAAGAACTCCTATTCAATTATTTGGTATTTTCATTCAGAAGAAGACTATATGTAGATTCGCTCTATTGCATGTATACATCCATGGGGAAGGAGGGTCCATTAAAAAAAAAAAGGAGACTGAAACCTTCTGGGAATAGAGAGGGAAAGAGAAGACAAAGGGAGAGTCTCATATATTCAGTTTCCTGAGGAAAATGTCAAAGTTGTTACCCAAAGTGAGATCATGACTGATGCACCATTTACTCCAGGATCATGAAAGCACTCTTCAAATACCTGGAGGGTTTTTATATAGAGGAGGGCAATGCAGAACTGGCCCAGCCTTAGGCAAGGTGAGGCCACTGCCTCAGGCTGTGAAGTCCTCCAGACAGAATGCCCTCAGGTGCCCCAGCCACCCATTATTGGCAGAGAAGGGCTGTGACTAGAGGCACTGATTTGGGGCAAGATTATGTCCATTTTGGGTGAGATATCACCCAGAGTTCAGTGTGATCTTGCAATGGAACATGAGAGGTGGGCGGGGGCTGAGTTTTGGTGTTGCACAGGGTGCCACTAAAAATGTAAAGCCCAAAGTCCTCCACTCATCAGGTGTGCATAGAAGGAAGATTTTGACTTTACCATTGGGACCACTGGAAGGGGGAATAACCATAACCACAAATTTCCTATTTGTTAGTTCAATCCTGGCAGGGCTTTAGATATGCCTCCCTCTCCCATACAGTCTGATCATTTAAAGCGCAAAGTGAACTTAGGTCCCAGATATTTGAAAAACCTCCACCTTGCCTACAGATCCTCTCATGAGTTAAAAAGTCTAGGATGGCGGCAGCCTGGGAGAGTGCATTCTGCTGTGGAATTCCTTCTCCCACAGGTACATGTGGCATCCTCATTATGTGGTTTCTATCATATGCTAAATAAACACCTGTGATGAATACTTTTTAAGGACACACCCTAGTCTTGTGACTAATTTGTTTTAAAACTTTTTGTCAGTATTGTATGTTAAAGTTGTTACAACATGCCCTTGGACCTTATGGTAAAGGGCTGAGAATAAATTGTTGTTGTTGTTGTAAGTGCTCTGTTAATGCATCAAATCTCAAAACCCGAAGAATAGCTTCATTCCAAATTGCCTATGGGGGACATGGATCAGGTGAGTTCATATCATATCAGAATGTGCAATTTTTGGACACCCCAGATCCCCCTATCTTTGGCACAAGGCAGAGGCTGGGCACCAGTGCTTTTGAAAATGTGTGTGTGTCTTTTGGGATAATAACAGAGGAATATTATAAGTATTTGATGAGTTCTGGTGCTGTATTTTGGCTGTTTGCTGCAACAGCAGTTCAGACATCAGTTCCCCTGCATCCTTCCTTCCTTGCAATCATGTATTGTTCAATTATCCAGGTTTGGTCTTGAGACCATTAAGCCCTATAAGGTTTTTTCTGCCTCTTTTGTTCTTCAGGTATTTGGCTGGCCTCGCACATTATGGGGGAGATGTGGGAGGGACCTTTCTGAACCAAAACAACTGCAACAAGCTCTTATTTTGCTAAGTTCAAACAACCCAAGACAGGCTTTGTTAGTTCTATCTCTTTCCTTTGTCTTCTTCATAAGATCTCAGACCAATCATGTAATGTACTGAAACTCAAATGGAAGGGGGGGGGGGTGGAATATGCTACAACATCTCTCTCACACACCCAGCTCCTGTCTTCTCCCCCTAAAGTATGCTTTTAGTGCTCTTGAATTATGTTAAAATATACCAAACACACATTGTTGGGTTCTTTGATGAAAACTTTAAATTGGTGTTCCAGGGCACAATTCAATGTCTGCCTCATTCTGTGATAAAAGGACTTTAAAATGCTGTTTTAGAATAGAATAGGATTGAAAGAGGTTTTCTTGCTGTTTTTTAATAGTGTCTTTCATGCTCAAGGTATCCCTAAGGGCTGTGGAAAAGCAATGATTTAGACTCAGGAAATACTTAAAGTATAGACAAATGGAACACCAACACGCTCTTAGAAATAGCTCATGCAAGGTATCATGAGACTTATTTATTATTAGCCACTACCATGGATGATTGTCTTGCGCAAGCCATTTATGGTGGTTGCAGGGGGGGGGGGGATGAATGGGGTGCCTGCATTAAGTTGGAAGGTGAAAGGGTTGAATCAGGAAGTGAGTAAATGTGACTTCTACCACCCAAGGACACTAGAGGTTAAGTCCAAAGTCCACTCCTCAAATCATCGAGTTGTAAGAGTCCAGTAGGCTCCTGTATCCAAGGGTGTGCAACTCACTATGTGTCCATTGAGATTCTCCTGAGATTATACCCCTTGATCCTATTTTACCCTTCCCCTCTTCCTTTTGTGTTTCTGCCTGGCTGGACTGTATTTAATAAGGCCTCTTGCTTGTCTGGAGGAAGGATAGAGATGAGTGTGAGAGGGTTGTAGAAACTAGTTTACTGTACAAAGGTAGCATCTGCATCCATAGCCCTGTACACTTTTATGTCTGGCCCGACTCACCATTGGCATGTGGCCCTCAGAAAGCTGCCCAAGAGGAAATACAGCTTTTGGGCTGAAAGAAAGCTCCTAACCTTTGTCTTAGATTCTCTTTTTAACTAGTGAGGATGTGGGGGCTGTCCAACTGCATTCATTGGGAATTGAGCTAGTTGAGGTGATGGAACGTACAGGGGGAGTAAGGAAGGAGGGGGTGGTGGCATGATCCTGACCTCTGTCTGATCTTCTATCCCAGCTAGCAAGAGTTTGTGTTTGTGTTTTTTGTTTCTGTCTGCATCAGTTTGTCCTGTTAGATATCTGCCTACAGGTAAGAGAGTGGTTGTCTGGATGCAATGAGTGATGTTGTTTAATTGTTGCCTGAGTGCACAGTGCACACATCTGGGATTTGGGTGTGGTCCAGAGCCTAGGTTACTATAACAGCAGACTCTGATGCAGAGGCACCACCTCCTGGGGATTGAGCCCTTTTGGGCCCCCTGAGTATTTGGGGGGAGGGAGCCACCCCCCCAATGTTCAAATGAGGTGGAGGAGGCCAAGTGCGGAGCCAAGCATAGTACAGCTTCAGTGGCCTGCTCCTCCTCCTGCTCCTGCCATGGAGGGAAAGGAGCAGGGAAACAATCTCTGGCTGGTGTTGGCAGCAGCATCAGGAGGAACTGCCAGCCATTGAAGCCACACTTCCGCTGCATTCTGCTCTGCCCCCGGCTGCTCTTGATGTCACATGTGCAATGTAAGAACATTTGATGATGTCACACATGTGACATTGCCCCCCTGACCATTCTCCCTCGGAAATTGGCATCTCTGCTCTGATACATGGTTGACACCAAAGTGGTCAACACCAAAGGGGTTTGTCTCTTTGGATCAGTATTATGGCACCCTCCTGCAGCAGCATGGAATGGAAATTGGCAGCACAGTGTCACAGTACTTCTGATCCTACCTATGGAATAAAACTTAGAGAGTAGCACTGAGACAGTGCTTTTTGACCCCACGACAATTACACTATGAGGTGCCACAGGGCACTATTCTATCCCAAATGCTATTTAATATCTAAATTAAGTCACTGAGAGTGATCATTAGAGTTTTGGGTTCAGCGGTCATCCATTCAGCTCTGTTTATCCATAACAACTGAATCAAGAAAGGCCCTGTAGTAGTACCGAGTTATAGTGGTAGGTTGGATGCGGGAAAATAAGCAGAGCAAAATGTAGGCATTGTGGATTGGTGGTTATTGTGCATGAGGCCAACTTCCTTCCCTGGACGAAGTTGCACTATACCTGAAGGATCAGACTCATAATCTGGAAGTGCTTCTGTGTCTTTTACCAGGTGCAGCTGGTGTAACACTTATGTGCATTCCTGGGCTGAGAGAGCTTGACCACCATAGTTCATGTATTGGTAACTTCAAAACTGGATGGCTGCAAAGTAAGCAAACAATAATAATGGTGGGGAGAGCTTTATAGCTGCTGCATTAATTCCTGGAGCATGGATCGGGGACTCAGGGAAATGAAGGCCCATTCTGCAAATGGATGGTCTCTACACATCTTCTTTCCTTTCTCTCCTTACTACATGCCTGTGCATCTCTCCGCCTGCTCTCCTCACTGCAATATTGCCCCCCCCCTTTCAACAGCCCCACACAGGAGCACCAGCTCCTGGGGACCAAACCCTTTTGGGCCTCCCCAATATTTGCTCCTTGAATGTTCAAAATAAGTTACATCAGTTCAGAAGAGCCAGGAATGCAGTGGCACTACAGCTTCAATGGCCACAGCTCCTCCTCTCCCACCACTGGCCATTGAAGCTGTGCTGCCAGTGTGTTCCTGGCTCCTCTGATCTGATGTAATGGTTAGACCCAGTGGCAGAGCGTAGGGTACCATTACACAGGGCATGCCCCTGATGGGGCAGGGCACAGAGGAAGTCTGCTGTGGTTCACTTCACAAAGCAGCTTGGGGGGGGGGCACACTCACAGCCGCAGCCCGGCTGAGGAGAGGAGAGGGGCAGAAACACTGCTGTGGAATCTCCTTCTTCCCTCCACCCCCCAGGTCAGACCTGACCCAGAAGCAGAGCTGCGGATGGGTGTGATGAAGCTGTTAAGGCAGTTCCCTCGTATGCACAGTCCAGCAGAGGAGGGGAAAGCAACATTGCCACAAACTCTCCTGCACTCAGCCCTCAGGTCAGGCTTGACCCAGGAGAGGAGCTGCTGTGGCCAGGTGCAAAAAAGCTGCCCCAACAGCTTCCTCGTACACCAGAGCCAGGCTCCAATGAGGAAGCCTGTTGTGGATATGAATCTGATGGAATATGTCCATCTCCATTATCTCCCCTTGAGTCCCTTTTGTACAAGGGATAGGAATGGGATACTTCTTCTTTAATGTCATATTAAGAGGAAGTGATTGTGGCATGACTTGAGATTTGAGGCGGCATGATACAATGCAGCTAATGGATGAAGGTGTCCACAGTGTTTGACTCTGCATCGTCCCTGTTTACACTTTCAGTTTTAGACCACAACACTGACAAAATAGCAAGTATAGTGGTACCTCGGGTTAAGAACTTAATTTGTTCTGGAGGTCTGTTCTTAACTTGAAACTGTTCTTAACCTGAGGTACCACTTAAGCTAATGGGGCCTCCTGCTGCTGCCGCTGTTCTCATCCTGAAGCAAAGTTCTTAACCCGAGATACTATTCCTGGGTTAGCGGAGTCTGTAACCTGAAGCATCTGTAACCTGAAGCATCTGTAACCTGAGGTACCACTGTATAGTTTTCTTAAAATGGGAGAGAAAGTAATCTAATTGTTTTCTTTCTGGGAAATCTGGTCCCTTATAGCAGGGACGTCGAACTCCCAATAGACTGCGATCTACTCACAGTATAAAAACACTGGCCATGATCTACCCATTGTCGTTGGATGGATCAAAGTTGTTGAGCTTTTTTTAGGAAGCAAGCAAATGAATGAAGGAAACTGAATATATGAATGAACAACGGAATGAGCACTGCAAGATACACAGAACCTAATAAAAAGTTGGTTATATAAAACACAGTTGAGAGTCCAATACTGTAGTAGAACTTAATCTGATGGTCCACTTTTTTAGCTAGGAAGCAAAAGTTGCTGAGCTTTTCTGGGAAAGGCAAATTTGTTGAGCTTTTCTTAGGAAACCAAAGTTGTTGAGCATTTTTGGGGGGGAAGGAGGGCCCCAAGGGACCAGAGATCAACCAGGATCTACCAGGAACACCCCATGATCTACCAGTAGGTTGTGATCTACCTGCCTTATAGGTTTGGCAGTATAGTTAAAGTAGCACTGAGCTGGAGAGGAGACCAGACAGAATGACTCTCCCCACTTAAGGAAGTGCATCCAAATTTTAACTTTTATGAGTGAATTAAAAATAAAATAAAATAGTAAAGCGTTCACAGGAAGTTTTAGATTTTATTTTAGCCCCCCCCCCCCATGCATTAGCATACCGATTTTCAAATCAGAAAGGGGGGGGGGAGTTAAAGCTTTATTTGACTTTCTATGCTTACATAGCCAAATCTAATGGCTACAACGTTGCATGGCTTCATCACTTTCATGACAGGATACTTGATTGGCTGGAATTACATAGGTAAGAGTCCCTTTAATGTTGTACCTATATCCGCAGATCTCTGTACAATTGCAACAAGAGCTATCTTAATTTTTTTGGGGGGGAGGGTCATAGCTAGGAAGAAGCATGCAAAACAGCACAAGGTCTATTTTTCTGTGAACTTTTTTGCACTCTTCAAAATGTTTTGCTGAAAAAAGTTCATGAGCATTTGATGAAACACAAAGCTAAAAATGGTGTGACACTGTTGAACTAGATGAAATCTCACTCTTGCTTCAGGACACAGTGCTCCCAGAAGCTCCGCTTCAAGGAAGCAAACTGGTGAGAGGCCAGCTCATACCTGTCAGAATGAAACAACTCCACGTTACAAATAAATAAAGAAATAATGAAATTCCAAAATGCTACATTGGAGTGTATAGCCAAGGTGGAACTATACAAAAGAAACCTCTAGGGTTGTTTCCCCCCTCCCCCTGTAGCTGAGTGCTTGCTTTAAACCATTTGCCAAGCGCTTGAGTTTAATATCTGCTTTTGATATAGTGCTATTTTCCCCCCCTAAAGTATCGGAGATTACATGGGCAGAGAGAAGTTAAAAATAAACCTGAATGGGAGGGTTGCATTGCAATACTAATGTATGTGCCTGAAGGGAAAGTCATGAACGTCTTATTTAAGAACAGAGCCATGGCGTTGTAGAATATTATTTCTTGACTTGAATGTGCACTGTAAATTTCCCAGTGAACTATCTAAAAATACTGACATGCCAATATAGAGACCAGAATGGAAGGGTAAGCAAAAAAGAGCTGATGGGAAGGATATAATGAGAATGCATAGTGAAGCTGTCATCTTGTTGAATATTTGATTGGATTAAATATATTGGATTTGGGATCCATATAAAAAGTGCTATGAAGACATTAGGACTCACCCAGGCAAAATAGAAAGTAGTCGCTAAAGTCAATGCTATTGTGAGGGATGCCTGGGGAAAGTTGTGTTTAGTGATTCCTAAACCTACAGCCTTTGTTTTCACAGGATCGTTTCACATACAGACGGTTGCTTATAGTGTGAGTGTGCATGGACCTTTTTTAAAAAAATATGACCTGCCACTTAAGATACCCTATGCTCTCTCCACTTCAGTGTGTAATTTGGGTTGCGTGGCGAGTTCCCACCTCCCCCAGAATGAATAAAGACACAAGACACCATTGTTTTAGGTTAATGAGCTAAAATTGGCCACAACTTTATTGGTTACAGGTAAGTGGTATTGGCTTAGGCATTGGTCCTATCCAACTATCCGGCTTCAGCCAGTTTGCTTGAAGACCGGGAAGGGTTAACACCAGCAGGAGGAGCCCTGCTGATGCACATCAACTAGGGACTCTCCCGGGGTCACTGCTCGGGGGCGCGCTTTAAGCCCTGGCCTCCATAGGCTTCGAACGAGGCCATGCCCCCCGGAATCCTTTACCGGACTACCCTTCAATATTTGGGCGAGGTGATGGTGCTCCTTCCCCCAACACATCTACATAACAATACCCCTACCAATGCCTAACCACCAAAACCAAATGGAGTTGTGACGATTTGCTACGAGGTAGGCGAAAAACCAAATGGCCAGTGCCAAATTGCCAAGTGGAAAAAAATTCCTACCAGGTCCCTTAACGGCGACCAACCGAGGTCCATAGCAAGGTCAGAAGGGAAACCTTAAAGGGTGAGTGGGTGGGAAACCACATCAGCTGCGCAGACCAAAGAGGGAGATTCCTGGGCTGTGCCTGCCTTAAATGAGGCAAACCACACACCCTGAGCCAGTCGATTGGCTGGCTCAGGGGATGACGCAGCCCGAGGATTCCCCTGATCACGCAGGGCTGGAAGCCAGCTATTGCGTGTGCATTGGGGGCGTGAAGCCCGCAGCACCCCTCCTCCTGATGTTGGAAGTGGCTTTCTGGACCACTATGTGTAAAATTTATCTCTCTGTTCCCCCGTTCACTGTAATGGAGAGTTTTAAAATGACTGCAACATTTCCCCCTTTTGGCCAAAGTGGATGGAATTTACAAACATGGGAAAGTCTTCAGAGTGGATTACGCCTGCCACACTGCAAGCAATGAAGTCCAAAGGATCCTATAGCCATTATTTTCAGGGGTCTACTGTTAGTAGGACTAGCCTTGGGCACAACCCAATGCTTTCGTGGTCCTGCACAATAGTACAAAAAAAACTTTATGAGAAAAAACCCTAGGGATCTCTAAAAGCATCCAATGAGACCACAGAATGGCTTTTGGGAGGGAGGGAAATGGGAACCCCAAGGGGAGAGAGAATGGAATAGAGCTGTTGCATTCTGCACTGGAACATTTTGTTGCAAACCCATGTGCTGTGTATAATTCAGTTCTGTTTTCACATTAAAGTGAAATTACTTTATTCGCTTTATAAAAATCTTTCCTATATATACACTAAAATACGTCTAATACAGATTTCTCCTTATAATAACATTCAGATGTATATTTCCCTCAGTGCACATCTTGATCAATAACAGCTGCATTGCAACATTCAGGGACTGTATTAATTACCGAAGATACAAAAATGTATTATATTGGGGGGGGGGAATACTTTTTAAAAATATGTATATTGGGGAAAACTGCATTCAAAAATATGTGTATTAGGAGACATTTGCACTAAAATGCTGGTGATTTTTCATGAGGAGCTTTTTTTTTTTTAAAAAAAAGGAAAGTGATATGGAGAACTTAACACTGAAAGAAAGAGAAACAGAGAAACTGCAACTGGCAGATTTGGCCACCACTACTCAGCATGGACCCATTGAAATGAAGAAACATGACTAAGGGTTGCAGCCAATTGTAGTCCTGCTCAGAGTAGACTTATTAGAATTAATGGTGTGATTAAACTAGGTTCATTAATTTCAATGGATCTTTTCTGAACATAACTTAATTGGATGGATCCCCTATGCTCTTTTTTCCACTGTAATGGTCAAGGATTCAATAATAATTGGAAACAGCCACAGCAAATCTTTTGCTTCCCAAAGGATGCAGGAATTAGAGCAGGAAAGCAAGCAAATAAAAATGCATGTATGCATTCACATATAAATAAAGTTGCCAAACTCTGTGAATATATATATATATATATATATATATATATATATATATAATATGTCAATTAAATTCATGAACAACATGTTTTTCAGCTAACGGAGAATACAAAAGGAAAGGTCAGATCTTGCTTTCAAAAAGGAAAGCCAGTGAAAAGGCAAAGCAAATAGAAAAACCATTATTGAACATTACGATGAGAGATGAAAGGATCCACAACCAAAAAAGCTGCAAAGGGGTGATATATAATTTGCTTAAAAGTGAAAACAAGTGAACAAGGATTTGATGAAGTCAGAGACTGAGAAAAAACATGACGGAGGGGTCCAGGCTGGTGGCATGGATGATAAAGGTATCCCTGATTATGGGCTAGATTCATCTTATGAGTTTAAAGCCACAGCTACTGAACTTATTACAGTGGTTTACATTTGATGCCAACACTGTGAGTTAACCACACACACCTCCAAAATAAAATATCAGCTGTCCCACCCAACCATTAACATGGGAGCCTTTTTCAGGAGTCCTATACCATACCACCTCACATTTAGGATTCTAGAAAGAAAGAGGGGACTCGGTGTTAGTGAGGGTTTTGTGTTGTGTATTTTTAGACTTTAAAATGAGGGGGCATTCCAGGCCTTTCAATATATTCAATAGACAGTTGCTGCAACAGAAAGGTCCTACCTCCAACCTCAGTTTATGTATCTCCTGCATCCAAGCTGCACACAAGCAGGTGAAGACTCCACCTGTGTGTAACCCTCTGCTCCCCCAGTGCCAGATTAAACCCTGTGGAGGCCCCTAGGCAATCAAAATCTTGGGGGCCCTCTCATGTGCATACTCTAGTGGGTAACATTGAACTTGATTATAATTTTTGTTCAAGATCAACTCAATATTATTTTTATCTGTTGTTGCCTATTTTGTAATCCGGCACTGTCTCCTCCCGCTTCAACCCTCCCCTGGAACTTGGAGACAGTGGAGCAGCAGAGGTGGAGGCAGGAGGAGAAGGTGTAGAAGCCCTTGACTATACACCAGCCTGACCCCTCTCCCTTCTCCTGTGCTTGTTCATCACTATCCAATCCTGTATCTTTTCCTTCCTCTGACTCTTGTCTCCCAGCTGTTACATGTTCCCCACTTCACAGATTCCCTTATTCCAAGTCAGTCTCCAACCCCTCTTATCCCAGTGCCCACTCATCCAGAATCCAGCCAGCACTCCTGGAGAGCTGCCTTCTCCACTAATTATTCTTTTGGAAACTGGGAAACTTTGTGTGTGCTCAGGATTCCCTTCCCAACCTTCTCACCAAAGAACCCAGCAAATTGCTGGTTCATGTTTGTTTGTTTGTTTGTTTGTTTGTTTGTTTTCTGTTTTTTTTATTAAAAAAAACCATGCACCATATTTCTGCTGCAATAAAATGACATGACTATGAAATTGGTTAGAAAAGAATATTCAGTATATTTCACTTTACATCTTGATAAAATCCCTCCTAGCCTGAAATTACATTAGTCTGTATCATGGACCTTTGATGCACAGAGCTGCAGAATAAGAAAAATTAACTAGTACGTATATATCAATAAGAGGAAACAGACAAGGAGGTAGAAGTCTTCCTGACCACTGCTGCATAGTTCTTTCTGAAATACAGCTCATGCAATGAAGTGTCAACCAAGCCATCACTCTCTCTGATAAGTTTGTCATTTGATAAAAATGTTTTTCACTGCTGGCCGTGAACCACTCACTTTGAGGCCTGATTGCTCAACAGCTGCTGTGTTTCAAACCCAGAGCGTTTCAGTATTGATTTGCAGGTCTAGTTCTCACACAGGTGGCAAAGTTGTGACGTTTAGAATGTCACTGAGTACTAACATCATTCAATGTTCTTCCATAGACATGGACACAAAATCCCTAGCACTCAGAAAACTAGCAGTCCAAGGCAAAGGGTTCTAGTCTTGACATGCTAGTTATTTTAATCTGCAAGGGATTTATTTATTTCCAATGGGGCAACATTCTGCTGTGTGAATCCGCATCTAAAGTCAAACATAGTATACACCAAGAACAGGTTTACCACCTCAATGAGAACTAGGTTTAAGATAAGCATGCTTTGGGGTCCCTCTCCCCCTCGTTACATTGCAGGGGTGAATTTGGCTCTACTACAGGGATTCAAAATGATTCAACATTCATAAATGTTAATCAGCATGAAGAAACCCAGGATGAGTTAGTTAGTTATCTTCAATAGGTTTTCTCTCCATTTGGAAGTTGTTGAACCTAGATCTGATTGTTCGTGGTTTCTGATTTCTGATTTAATTTTTATACAGTCATACATCATGTTACGTCTGCTTCAGGTTGCGTGTTTTCATCTTGCATCTCATGGCAACCCGGAAGTACTGGAATGAGTTACTTCCAGGTTTCACGGCTCGCAAATGCACAGAAGTGTCAAATTGAGTGGTGCACCTGTGCAGACACAGTGCTTTGAGTTGCGGGCTTTTCACGTTAAGGACGGGCCTCCGGAATGGATCCTATCTGTAACATGAGGTACCACTGTATTGCTTAATATATTAAAAATATCTCTAAGTGTATAGAAAATGAAACAACTTAAACAAAGTATTACCAAAATACAGTTACATATAATAACATTATATAAATACAAAGTTACCATATATAAAAATCAATACAAATTCATTTTCCTTCTGACACACCTCTCAGTCTCCAGGTTCTCACCCAGGGTCCAAACAAACTCCCAGCTTACCCACAAAAGTGTTACAACAAGAAAACTTCTTGGGAACCAAAGACATCACCCTAGTCTTTCACTCTTGCCTTGCTTTTTGGGCAGGCCGAATGTGAATAGAGTTTCCTCAGGCTGCCCATAACTGTGTCCAATTCAGCTGCATTCGCCACACCCAGTTTCAGGTACAGCATGTTTGTTGAGTTTCCCATGGGGGCCAAATGATGGGGGAAAGGTTCCCCCTCAACTCACAACTTTGTTGTTATATTATATAAATTTATATAACTTCAAGTGAAGGATTCTATTATCTTTGTTCTGTCCTGCACATGAGAGCTGTTATGTACATGCAAATTCCCTCTGTCCATATATGGTATTGTCTCTTTCACTTCCTGGCTGATGCTGTCTCCCATCCTGCCTTAGGGCGGAACTGAATCTCAAAGTTTCTCAAAGGTCTTATCAGTGGCGGAGGAAGGGGATGGTCGCCCTGGGTGCCAGCCTGGGGGGGTGACATCGCCACGGGCAGACACCTCCCCCTTGAAGCGCTGCCCCATTGGGACGCATGTGTGACGTGCCACGCCCCCGCGTGCAATGTGCCCCGCCACCATGTGTGATGTGCCACGCCCCTGCCGCCCTGGGTACTGAAGCCCCTTCCTCAGCAACTGGGTCTTATCTCTCCATCCCTTGCTTTGATGTCTCTGAACAGCCAACAACCTGCAAAAAATATTTCTGTCTCCCTAGTAAAGCTGTGTTGCAGATCTTTGCTATTAACCCAGGAAAGAGTGGGCTATTTTTGAACGTGCTGGAGATTTAATGCTCCTTTTCAGCTCCTGGTATCTCTGCAATGTTCACAGCCCACATTCTTTTCATCCTTACAGCTGAGATTAATGACCAATTAGTCTTTATCTTAACACAAACAAATCTCAGTCTCTTTTTTTCTTGTCCAGTATTTTAAGTGGAGGGGAAGGGAATAACTCTGAGCTTCCCCCTCCCCCTCCTCCTCCTTTCTTTGTTTCAAAACATGCAGCCTATTATTTCTTATTAATCTCAGTATTACTCCAATTTCTTCTTTCTTCACTCATAAATACTTTTTTCTTATATTCCAGAGAGGGTTGCCTAATCATAAATATAAAGAGAAACTTAGAACAAACAAATGGTGGGCTCCCCTCCCCCGTGAATCTCTCACACCAAATAAAATCTTATCTCAGTTCAAACCTTTAGATCTATGCAGCTGAATGTCCCACAGTACAGAGGTACATCGGGTTAAGTACTTAATTCGTTCCGGAGGTCCGTTCTTAACCTGAAACTGTTCTTAACCTGAAGCACCACTTTAGCTAATGGGGCCTTCTGCTGCTGCCGTGCCGCTGGAGCACAATTTCTGTTCTCATCCTGAAGCAAAGTTCTTAACCTGAATCACTATTTCTGGGTTAGCGGAGTCTGTAACCTGAAGTGTATGTAACCTGAAGCGTATGTAACCTGAGGTACCACTGTATGTGGTTGCATTATCTTCTATCATGTGCCATTACTTTAAAGCCAATTTAAAAATAAAATTAATAGGGTAACCTCTGCTTCCAGAAACAGAGTCAGGGGGTTGCAGCAGACAAAGTGCTTCTGCATCCTGTGCCTTTGCCTGCCCTAGCATTCCACGAGGAAGCGATCTCAGGGCAAACCGCAGATGAAAGCCCATTCCTCTCAAACCCAGAGAGGAATTCAAAGAATGGTTTAACCCCCACCATTCTCATTATCTTTATCTGCTTCTCCCTGTGATGTCGAGGGAGGCATCCATTCATGGCACAGAATGGAAATGGAAGCCAGCTATTTTTTCATCTTCTGTCCTCTCCTCCAGGTGACAATATTTGCAAACTCTGTTCTGAAAGTACCCCACCTAGGCTGCAGCATCAGCCTGTTACCTGACTAAGCATTCAAATGCAGCCCCTGCCCAAAAATCCCCAACTTCACTGTAATCATTTTTTATTGGAAGTTTTCAACATAGAATACAATAAAAGCCAAACTAATCTAAATAAAAATAAAATGAAGAGAAAATATAGAAAGAAGAAGAATATACAAAGCCCTGTATCAAGGTTGTATCTTTTAAAAGATATATTTAATTAAATTTCCAGACATTTCACATAAACATTCCAATACATAATAGATTTTTATTTTCTTTTGTTGACTTCCCATCCCATTTTCCTCTCTTATAACGATGATACAATATTCTCTAATTCCTTCTGTTGCTCATAGTTCAAATCATTCTTCTGAATTCATCATACTATAATATTTCTTTAAATACAGTCATACCTCTGCTTGAGTTCACTTCATGTTGCAGATTTTCGGGTTGTGAATGTGGCAAACCCGGAAGCTGTTAACTTTACTGATTCTGCATAGTTCATCACTTTACTTATCCATTCTTTTTTGGTGGGAACTTCTTCATCTTTCCATTTTTGTGGAAAGATTTTCCAATTCCTGTTCTCACAGTGGCCAGCCAGAAGCATTTGCCTAATCATATTTCAAAGCCATCCAAGTTAGTGTCCCTTACTACATATTGTTAAACAACAATTGTTAGACAATTGAAAGTTAGAAACTCTTGCTGATCTAGCTCAGATGATCCAGATGCATTGTCCCATTTCATCACATGCCCCCTCCATCTGCCCCTGCCATCTTGCTCTGGCGGGCTAAGAGCCCTGAGGTAGTTCTGACTCCATAGCATGTGCCTCCGTTGCCTCTGAACTTTGATCACTGCTAGATGACCTTGGGGTAATTACGGTTATAAAGTTTTTTCACTAATACTTATATCTTCCATCCCTAATATCCCAGGAGGTCATGCTATGTTTTGCTACAGTCCCCTAGCCATAAAGACCTCCCCACCCCCAATTCTCAATGAGATTCTTATATGAGAGAAGGGTATTAGTAACTTCAGCCAGCCATCTTCACACATATCTTTGAAATGGACTCTGCTGGAATTTCCATCCATTTCCTTCCCAACTGTTTATTGCCTAATTCAAAATTCATGTTTTAACCCCCCAAACTAAAGAAATAAATAATGGTCTCTTTTAGGAATGTAGCAACTGTTGCTCCCATTCTAGTCAATTACCTCAAATAGACCCTCCTCAGCTTCTTTTGGTTATGAAATCTACTGTAAATTGTTTCATGTGTGTGTTTTAGAAAAAAGAAAAGGCCTTCTAGAGAAGGATTAGCAAGAGGTGCTAAAAAATTATATTCTCGCCCAAGAACAGCACAGTATAATGTAATGCAAATAAGGCAGGTATTGTCCATATTTGCAAACTATCAATTTTAAAATTCTAGGACTGTCCTCTATTTCTCCATTACATGACAGAAGATTCTAATTTTCATTACAATATATATTAAAAGTGCTAACCTGCGTTCACAAGGAGTGGAATTTGTGAATTGCATCATGAATGGTATTAGTAACTAAACACCATTTAGCTAAATTCAGAAATGGCTTGGCATTTCCAAGCTTTCTTGGAGAATTTATGTATTGTTGGGTTGTATCCAACTAAGGTTTACTCAGAGTATATCCACTGAAATTAATGGGGCTTCTCATATTCCACAGAGCCTAAGACTGATACTTTGGAGCCCACAGATCTCGTGGATGATGGTCTGTAGCCCACAGACTGAGCTGGGGCCATCACAAATGTCATTTCCCAAGCCTGAGTCATCTGAGGAATCAAGTGTTTTCCATGGTATCATGCCTATCTGCAGAGATTAAACCAAATAGAAGGCCACCGAACAGGGAAGAAGTGCTCATTTTCAGGCCAAAGGGTTGGCCCTTTAAAAACCATAGGCTTCAGGTCAAGTGGGTGGAGTTTGGTAAAGGTAGGCTTCAGGAAGAGATTCATACAACCTCACTTCTAACCCTCATCAGAGCAAGTTGTTTACCTGGAGTTATATTTGGTGCTGCAACCACCAGTATGCCTTGCTGTGATATGGGCTGGTCAGAAGAATGGCATTGTGTATGTGTGGTGGAGAAGCACTTGGAAACTTAACAACTTGCCAAATAATCCAGGAACAAGATAGGGGTTTAGATAAGGATGTGGGACAGTAGGTACATGGAACACCTGCAATTTTTTAAATATAAAAATGAGATACTTATTTGACCAAAATAGCTAGAGATAATACACCAAATGAAAAACTGCTCGATTACATTCTTTCTTTGTTTGGTGGTTGGTTGGCTTGTTTTATTTTCTGCTTTTGCTATTCTCTCCAACCCCGTGACTACCAGGTGCAGTCATTTTTTTCCTCCCTGACCAGCAAGCAATGATGGGATAATCTCTTTATTTCAATTTCTAGACTCTAAATTACACTGAGAAGCCTAACGTTTGCCTTGAACACATGCAAAGCCAGAAGAAGCCATGAAATGGGGTCACTTGAATTCTTTTAAGACATGGGACATTCAATTTTTGTGTGGATGTGCAGTCAAGTTTCCTGTATTTGGGGAAATTGCAGGGGTGAACACACCTGGAGCGGAATGGATGAGTTTCACCCTGAGAAAACCACCTCTGCTGTGAGACATGCATGCATCATCTAAAAAGAAAAATGCCCCCCTCCCTTGAGAATGATTGGTTTGTTCTTATGTAGATCTATGACAGTGGAATAGATGATTTCATTAATTGACTGGTTAACATTCACATGGTCAATCCACTTTCTTTGATCAAGGGTCAGTCATTGTCCTAATCAGATTTGAATTGCTTTGTGCACCTGGAATTATAAATGGATAATATGTCACTAACTGCAATCTGGACACATCTGTCCAAGGGAAGGGGAGAGAGAGAAAACTGTGGGTGCCCCTGAAGGCATTTTCGTATGGGAGTGAGGTGTAGGTGGATTGGCTCCAGGGGTGCTGAAAGGAGTTCCTTTGCCTGCAGGGACTGCTAGACCTTGCATTACAAGCACAGGAGAAGATGTTTTGCAAGAAGAAATCAGTTTAAGCAGTGAGCAAATCCCTTGCACTATTTGTGCTGTTGGGTCACAGGCAGTTTTTATCATTGCTCCTAAACATTTCTATGCTGCTCTCAGTAATTGCAGGCCAACTGGGTTCTTCATGGTAAATATTCGTGTATCTCGGGCTTTAGTTGTTTCACAGTATAATGGTAAACTGCGTTATACTGAGTCAGATCATTAACCCGTCTAGTTCAGCATTGCTTATCTTGACTAGCTCCAGAATTTCATGTAGGGGACATTCCCAGACCTACCTGAAGATACCAGGGATTGACTTTGGGACCTTCTGCTTGTAGAGTAGATGTTCTAATACTGAGCTATGACTAGTTATTTCCTACTTATTGTTTCCTTGAATTATTAATCTACTAAGGATTATCTGCAAAGCAAACCACACATTTTATAATGCAGTATAGCTGTGGTTAGGTATAAGAGAGATATTTGGTTTGGTTTGGATGACATTTTAATGCAAATCTATCAAATTTCCTGAGCCAATATGCAATCTGACATATAGTTATCCTTCCCAATTCACATTTCTCTGAATTTTGTAATGCAGTCTTCAGCCAAGAAATAATAATAATAATAATAATAATAATAATAATAATAATAATAAAAAATGTGCAATCCTCCAAAGTGTGCATTGGGGGAAAGTATACATAAAAGCGAAAACATTAATGAAAATAACAAATAAATGTATGTGCTAGGCAAACATGCATATAAAAATGTGGATATTCAGAGAAATGCACACTTGGATGCTAACAAATTTTCATGGGGATATTTTTTTTAATGAAATGGAAGTTGACACTGAATTGTGCTGAAATGTACTTAAAGGTACAAAATGAGAAGCTGAAATAGACTAAAACGGGCAGATTTGTCTATATTTGGGTCCTAAAGTAATCCAACCTGGTGCCTCATGTCTCTTTCTGCTGTGGTTACTGCTACTGCATAAGGCAGGGATGAGGAACCTCAGGCCCTGGCACACAGTGCATGCCCCCAGACATCTCTGACTCTTCCCAGGCTAGCCTCCTTTTCAGTCACACCCCCTCTCTCCAGATCACACCCCTCGCTGCCTCCACTTTGCATCCTCCTGGAGAATTTTTACCTGGCTGGAATGTGACTATGAACTCTGATCATGCCTCTTGCTTGCTGGATGGAGGAGAGAAAAGTGTCTCTGTGTGTGTGAACTTGTCTACTGTAAAAAAGTAACATTGGCACTAATTTCTCCACTGACTTTTGCATCTGTCCCCATGCACCCCCTAGAAAAAAAATGCAAGACTTCCTGGTTTATTGCAGAGAGGAATGGTGGCTCCCAGTGCTTCATCCTGCTAAAGACGAATGCTTTGGGGGTCAATGAGCAATGAGGGGAGGCTGCCAGGACTAGGCACCCCCCTTAAAAAACCCTGCAGAAGAGAAGGGCTTCGAAGGGGTCCAGCAGAATCCATTCTTTCCTCCTGCCGGCAGCGAGCGAAGTGGGAAGAGGGCAGCTGAGGGGGATTCAAGGCTCCAGTGTGAGCTCATCGACTGAAGTCACAGGTCGCCTCCCAAAGCAATAAATCCCCATGCACCACAGACCTGTGCCCACCCCCTAAAAAAAATGCAGCGCTTTGTGTGGAAAAGGTTCTCCACCCCTTAAACAAAGACACTAGCATTGACTTTCAAGACAAATATCCTGGGATCATGCAATACAAGGTCAGACTCCTCAGAGTTTTCCTTTCAGTCCATAGCTCATTCCTCAGTCGGGGCAAAGAAGACCTAAGCTGCACTCAGTGATCTGGACAAATAAGAAAATCCAGAACAGAGCAGCTGCAGGCCTGCTACCAGTATCCCTACATGGATATCAGAGCAGCATGCAGCCCTGAGAAGTCAGGGAGAATGATACAGGATAGCCAGTCAGGCTTAGGAGACTTTGTTTAGCCAACCGCTTGATTAGAGGCAATCTGGCTTAATCCCCTTTTTGTTTGACTGTCCAGACACAAGCACCTTTGCTGCCTATGCAAACTAATTATCTCTGGCTAAAATGAGAAGCCTGCAGTGCTCTTTCGTTCCCCTCCCCCACTCTTTCTCCCCTGCATCTGCCACTAATATAACTGGCAGGGGTCTCAAGCCTGGAGCCAGAACTCATTTTGCCCCCAGCCTGCCATCTGTTGTGGAAGGCAGCTGATGAATGCCAGGTGAACTATGTGATGCCACTGCCATCGCTGGCTGTGTTTCCCATAACTGGCAGAAATACTTTCTGGGTGCCTGGCATGAAATAAGCAAGTTGCAGGATCCAGATTTTTTTATATAATGTAGTGTTTTGCTGCTTATTTAGTTTATTTATTGCAGAGGAAAAACCAGTGTGCTGGGGGTGGGGAAAACAGGTCTCCAGCCTTCTCTTATATACAAAGAGTGAGGAATCTTTTCACACTGCAGGCCACATTGCTTCATGGGCAACCTTCTAGGGCAGTAGCGTAGGTAGCCACGGGCGGGGGTGGGGGCAGTCCGCACTGGGTGCCATGGTATTCTGTAGGGCAGTAAGGCGGGGGTGTCTTCAGTGTTACCTGCTGTGCATTGGGGTTTCTGTTTCTGGGTGACAGAGGAGCTTGCAGGTGTCACAGGTTCCTCAACTGCAGGGGTTCAGAGCCAATTCCCATCCCCCATCCCTGAAATTGGTGGCTGCTCTAAAAAAAGCTAATCAACTTTGACTTCCTAAAAACTTTAGTCTGCCCCAGGTACCGGCAGGTTGCTACACCACTGTTCTAGGGGCTGCATGCTTATGGTGGAACCATGGAAGCAAGTCCTACCTAGGTAAAGGTAAAGGTAAAGGGACCCCTGACCATTAAGTCCAGTTGCGGACAACTCTGGGGTTGCAGCGCTCATCTCACTTTACTGGCCAAGGGAGCCGGCGTTTGTCCGCAGACAGCTTCCGGGTCATGTGGCCAGCATGACTAAGCTGCTTCTGACGAACCAGAGCAGCACACGGAAATGCCATTTACCTTCCTGCTGGAGTGGTACCTATTTATCTACTTGCACTTTGACATGCTTCCGAACTGCTAGGTTGGCAGGAGCAGGGACCGAGCAACAAGAGCTCACACGGTCCTTGCAATTCGAGCCGCTGACCTTCTGATCAGCAAGCCCTAGGCTCTGTAGTTTAGACAACAGCACCAAATTCCAGCATGTAGAAGTCAGAGGTTTCTATATATCTAAATACCTCAACCCTCTACCTAGGCAAGCAGGAGGCATTATCACATTTCAAGGACACATTATAGGCAGACTAAAGGCACAGAGGAGGGTCCAGAACAGGGGGTGAGTGGTGTGGCCTGGGGACAGTGGAATGGATTGGGGTTTATCCCCACCTTTCATGGACAGAAACCCCACTTCACTTCTTTTCACACAGCCCTGAGCAGGCTGCAAGGGAACTCTGTAACAAGGTCCGTCTACTGAAAAAGCAGAAAATCTCATACACCTGCAGGGTCACCACTGTCCCTGGTAATTTCGCACTATTGTCATCAGATAAAGAAGCAGCCCACCCATGTTGTGCAATAAAAGAAAGCTTTATTTCAAGATTGCATGCATTTCAGATTCTAAAATGGTCTCTCAAAGCCCCAAGAGGTTTCAAGGCTGTGTGCGTTTCTTAGCACTTAGTGAATATCTTATGGAAATTGTAACTTCTTTCTTTATGTAAACTGTGTTTCCTTGGGTGGGACTGGATTTGCTCTGTATCTATCCAATTGTTTTCCAATTGTCAGCACGCTTATCTCCTGCAAGTGTAAAAAGCCTGAAGCCCTATTGTTAATCGCTGCCACCAGTTATTCTCTGTTCCGTGCACCTAGGATAGAAGTGTGGACAAGTTAACTCAATCATAAGGGCTGGACTTATCTCTTAACATGCCTATAGGGGGCAATTATTACAACCCACCCAGCGCCATAACCCATTAGCCCCAGGCAATCCATGACTTGCCTTTCTTACCTGTATATGATGTAGGTCTGACACAGAGGGAGGGTGGGAATGGGAAATGTAACACTGCCACCAAGGGTATAAAACCTGTAACTTACATTTGTTCAGGGTTCTCTTCTGCCTATCACAGAAATTGGAAGGGGGGGGGACCATGTTGCAACAGTACTTTAATAAAGATCTGGTCCACTGACCACTTTGCTTCACTATACCTTGGTCTCAGGCCCCTTTCCTTCTTAACCAGCAAAGGGCTCTTGGAGGTCTATATGAGTTTCTTTGAGTGCAGGGAGAGCTCATTTTTGGCTCAAACTCCCTCCAATTTAGCCTCATTCAGCAGGGTGATAGACAGACTGGTGTGTGCGTGTGCAATCAACTCCCTGGATTTGCTTCCCACTTCACTGTACTGGCAATTACACAGCTCACCACAAGAGGCAGTGGTAGATATTAGCAGTTCTCAAATGATCTTAAAAGGTTTGCTCCCACTCACACATGAAAACATAGTTCATCACAGCCAATCACAAACAGCCACACCCTACGCCAACCCCAACCTCTCTCACCACCAAAGGAACACAAGCGAATAGTAAAGAGAACCTGCGCAAGCGACGCTGACACAGAACCCGACACATACATTAAGTAACATAGAAACATCGCCACCCAACCCCACCCCTACTCACCATGGCCCCCTCCACCTCTTCCCCATTTTTCTTCCTAATGTAACCCTAATGTCTCAACAAATGAAATTGATCTGTAGAAAAGTAACTTGAAAAAAAGACATTGCACATACTTTTGTAAACCAAGAAATCTTTAATTAAAAAAATGTTTAAAATTATAAATAATAAATAAAAGGTTTGCTAGCATAGATTTCAGTTGTTTGCTTTGTTCCCCACTCTAAGGTCCTTCCTCCAAATGACCACTTACTAACTCACTGTGGAACCTACTACAAGCTAGACCTCCAGAAAGTTCTATAGCAATACAGGGACACTTTTGGAGACTCAGTCCCAGGAGCAGACCAGCTCTCCCTAGGTGATGATCAAGCAAAGCTGACCACAAGAAGAACTGGCTTTCCAGTCCTGGCTATTGATCTTCCCCAGCTGCCTTTTGTTTGGGAGTCCTGGAAGATTACATAAATCTGTTCTAGGATTGTTTGCTTGCTGATTGTCCTAGCAAACTCTCTGGCACTACAGCCTTTCCTCTGGTGATTATCTCCCCCTCCTTGAGATTTAAGCTTAGGCTGGCAAGCACTTGGCATGTGCTATTAACAAGGATAAGGCAGACTCAAAAGCACTTTGGCTCTGCCTCAGAGTGCTTGTTCCCAGGGGTCTTGGAATGCTGCTGGGCGCTCCCCTCTCCCTCTTCCAGAACTTGCTGTCATTGTCTAGACAGTTGCCTTTACCAGTAGAGCCCCCCTCCTAGCCCCCCAGCAGAAGATGATCTTTACATTCAGCAATTATGCATCTTTTAAAAGGTTTGATCTACTTTTCAGCAGTCTTTTCACAATGGCTGTCATTTCCAGCCAATATGTAAGAGATGAGCTTGGGGTGGTCTTGGAGTCTGGCCACAACTCTATTATATGAGGCTGATTGCAGCAACAAAACCCTTTTGCCTGCTTATGGTAGTAGAGGTCATCTTGTCTGTTGTCCTGTAGGAGCTGCTATACTTTTCTTCAGGGGAGGGGGGGTGTTACAGCCACCAGGACCCAAACTACTAACATTGTCACAGTTGGGGGCTGGGATTTCAATTCCATTTCCTTGGCAGCTCCCTCACATGCTGGAGCCAGCCCGATTGCGCCCTCCAGAAAATGTTCCCGGTGGATGGTAGGCTGAGTGGGTCTGGCTGGGTTGGGTGGCGTCATGCATGTGACATCATGCACACATGACATGGCCCGCAATGTTGGTCACAACTCGACGCGCCTGTCCCCAGTCCTGCACAACTGAATGCAAAAAGTTTAGAAACTGACCTAGATTGGGAATGGTAGAGTATCTGATCTGCATGCAGGTCATGGGTTCAGTTACTAGCATCTTCAGGTTCACAGGTTCAATCCCTAGTATCTAAGAAAGTCAGAAACTCTGAAGAGCTACTAAGTGGACCAATGTGAATTGACATAAGTCAGTTTCTTCAGATCCTATTCCACCTGCAATGTTCCCTGTGATTCCACACATCTCCAGGCCTGACAAATTGCATCTCAGCTGTAAAAGTTAAGATTGCACAAATCTTGCAAAATGTACTTACAGGTATAAGTGGCCTCACCAATGAAATCCCACCCTCTGCTCCCAGAAAAAAAATGTAGACAGGAGTTGAAAGGCACATAGTTAACACAGAATAATAATACAGAAAAGCCACATTTTCAAACAGAGCTTGGCACTTACCAGGATACTGACAGAGATGGTCAAATGTTACTCTCTTTTGAAAATAGGGAAGTAATAGGTCCTGAAGACTTTGCTACAATTTGGCTGATGGACATTGGATTGTCCACATTGAAATTCTGTTCAGCTGGTAGCAAACTGCAAACAATTTCTGAAGAAAAATTGTTCCCAAGTTTGCTTCAGAAAAGTGTTAAATCTGCAGTGGTTGAAGGCTTTTCTTTCATTATTTTCTTTCATTCCTATTGTTGGTGTCACAGAATGAGTTATTTCAGTTAACTTAAAGTATGTTTTTAATTTAGGGAAAAAAGGAAAGGGAGAAATACCCCTATCACTTAAATCTAAATGAAATTGCTGTGTTGAAGGGGAAATGGGCAATATAATTTGTTGGGCCTTTTGTCAGTCCCAGAGAGAAACTACAGTAACAAAGTGACCTGATGGAAACAATAAAACAGCAGCAACAACAACAAATACAAAAACAAAGACAAAAACAACAGGTGCTTTTCTAGCTGTGCTATTTTGCACCAACTCATGTTTTGTGAACTCTTTTCAAAAGGAGGTTCACAAATAAGCTTAGCATTTTTTGTTCAAAGAGCTCCCCCTCCATCTGCCAACTAGGGATAGACAAATCTCAGTTTCCATGAGGCTATCCTGGAGTCTTGGATAAAGTTTTGCTACAAGTGAAAACACAGTCAGTGACATTTGCTATTTGGGGAGATTATTCTGAAGAGGAAGTGGCTGGCTGGTGTTTTGTGTTCGCCAGAAATGGACAAATCTGTCAGTTTCAGTTTCTCCCTTTTTTCAGCCTTAAGTTCCCATTCCTGTATCAGTTTGGGATTTTCTTTTAACTCATGAAAATTTCTCAGGACTTTTGTGCACATATTTCCCTAATATACACATGTTTGAAAGCAAGTGTGCTTAAGCCACACATTTTTATGAGTGCTGGTGCCTTATAGCATACATTTTTGCACATCATTTTTTGTCATATATGCACTGCTCACAAATCCACAAAGAAGACTCAAGAGATCATAGCATTAGAGATAAAGTGTTATATTTAACAACCCAGTTCAACCAAATTATGAAAGATTGGGCAGGTGGAATATGGATGATTCTTCTGGGGGGAAACCCTCTCCAATCCCCTGGACATGTTTACAGCAGCTGTTCCCTGCAAAGGAGAGGAGGAAAAACACTCCATACTCACTAAGGGAGCCTTGTGTGTGTGAACCTAGCATGTGCACCACCAACCCACTGCCCTGTGTTCACCAGAGTGCATATGGCAGCCCACAACCCCACCCGCACCCCACTCCAAGAACATGCTTATGTTAAAAAGTGTGCTTAACCCAATGATTTGTTTATTTATTTCATAAAATTTATACACTGCTTGATTGTAAAAAACAAAACAAAAAACCCACCCTCAAAGCACTTACTGTATCCTTAACATTCTTAAAATCCACTCATCTGTCACACTACATGCCAATCAAGGAAAAAGCAACAGCAGTCAATGAACACCACTTCTAGTAAGCCAATTAGAATTGCAGGCAGTGTGGTGAAGATAGGAGAGCCTAGGGTTCAAATAAGGACACTCCCCTCAATTTTCATGCAGTCCCCCTGAACTGCGCTGTCAAGGCTGGTGGGGTTAGCACTGCAGCAGGAGGAGAAGTATAGATTGGGAGGCAGATCTGGCATAAATAGCAGCTGTGAAGGCTTCTGGGAAGTGGGAGTTCATTTATGTGGTTTGAACAGTGCATTGCCCTCATTTTACGAAGTGGATTGAGAGACTGTGGGCTTGTCCACACATCCACTTGTCCTGTGCCTAGAAAGCATGGGTCAGAGCAGTTCTCCACTTTTCCTGTGCTTTCTAGGCACAGGTCCAAGTGTTTTTGCATTTGCCCCATAGCTTTCACCTGAAAAGCAAGCTCTTTATCACTGAAACGGAACCGACAGCAATCTACAGAAAACCCAATTGATGTTCTATTAATGGTTTCCCTGTGGGAAAGCGGCGGGGCAAATGCAGGTGTTGACGTGCCCTTTATTTCATTTATTCACATGGATTTTGATGTTTTGGGGTTTTCATTAGTATCTCTTATAATACAGTATCTGGGGAGTTATTTCGTTGTCCTTTTTTGAGTTTTTCATCACTTCAAAAGGAGACTTTAATGCAATATTATGGAGACAAGCCAGCAACCCCTGTGCTAGGCAGATCACATTAAGAGCCCAGAACAGAACCTAAGAACATTAGGAGCTGCTGTACACATTGGTCCCCCTAGCTCTGTATTGTCTACATGGCTGGCGGTGACTTTCCAGGATTTCAGGCAGAGCAGTTGCACCTGGAGATGCTCAGGGCTGAGCCTTGAACTTTTTCTGCACAAGGCAGATGCTCCACTGCTGAAGTGCAGCTCTTTCTGGTCTGCTGATGAGAGCTAATGGTTAGGAGATAGTTCAGAGTCTGTCTCTGTGCTTGAACAAGATACTTATCAGAATTTCATTACAACCTCTTAGACATCATACTGCTGTACTGTAGTGATTCTGGAGCAAAGGAACTTCAGAGGGAGACCACAACATGAAACTGCCAAATGGCAACTTAGGTAATTTATCACCTGAATCCCACCACATGTTAAATTGCTCACCAATGTGATATTATGTGGATACACTCAGGATCTGGATTCACCAGTAGATATTGAATTAACAACATATTTATTAAAAGTTGTTCAGGTAACAATAGGTTACAATTGGGGTTAGTGGTGATGAAATGTTTATCCCTACTCCTTCTGTGATCACTAGCTGAGTAAGAGTGTCATCGATGTAAACGGTTTTAACAGTGAATCCGTAATCGACTCTGGAGGCCAATTCTGGATACACACATCTTTCCACAGTGGGGACATAGGTTTCCAGGCAGGAGTTGATCACAGTAAGGGTTTGCCAAATGGACCTTCCTCTTAGCTGGCTTCTCCTTTTCCCTCTGAGTTCGTGCTTCTTCAAAGTCCATGACACCTTTGGTAAACGCTGTTCTCCAACTGGAACACTCACAGGCCAGTGTTTCCCAGTTATCCATGCTGACACTACATTTTAAAAGTTTGTCTTCAGAGCATCTATAAGCCTCTTTTTTAAACTACCAACTTTCCATTCTTAAGTTGGGAATAGAGTAGATGCTTTGAAAGACGATAATCAGGCATCCAAACACCATGACCAGTCCAACGAAGTTGATGTTGAAGAACCATTGCTTCAACATTGGTGATTTTTGCTTCTTCCAGTACACTGCCATTTTTCGGAGACATCATTGATGGAATCTTTTGAGGAGTTGGAGATGGCATTTATAAGTGGTCCATGTTTCACAAGTATACAGTAAAGTTTGTAGTGCAATAGCTTTGTAAATGGGGATTTTGGTTTCCCTGTGAACATCCTGGTTCTCAAACAGTCTGTTCTTCAATTGGGAGAAAGGTGTGCTCCCAGAACTCAAGATTTCGGCATTGATGTCAGCCCTTGTGAAAAAATAACTGCCCAGATAGGAAAAGTCAACATTCTCCAACATTACACCATTAAGTTGGATTTGTGGCACTGCAGAGGGGTTGTTTTGTGCTTGTTGGTGCATCATTTTGGTTTTTTGGATATCGAGCAATAGGTCAAGCTTTCCATAAGCTTCTGTTTGTAATAACAAGTTTGTGCGCATATAGTCAAAAGTAAAATTCTAGAAGCAACCAGAATGGAATTTTACTTTTGTTTATCCCTACATCAGAAGGTTGGAGAGTCCAAGGAAATTGGACCATATGATAAAAATGGCTAATATTGTAAGAGTGAGCGAAGGCAGGCAAGTTGGTAATTTATTCATTGAAAAATGAAGCAGTTTTGTTATGTATTGGTGTAATAAGACACTAGAAAATATTCATCCATATACATTATTGGAAACAATTTAGAGAACAGTAATTGCTATATCCTTTTTGTTTATGGTTTATTTTATTATTACCGCTGATGCTGCCAGCATCTTCATTATGTGTGTGTGTGTGTGTGTTTTCTTTATCTGCTAAAAATGAAACAACATGAAATAGCTTAAACATGCTAGGATGTTTATGTCAGTATCATCATCAGTATTTATGTTACTGGTCAGTGTAATATTTTGTAAAAAGATAGGCTAACCTTCCTCCTCCCACTCCAACGGCTGCCCTCTAGTACTCCCTTATCAGCTGGAGTGAGTAAAGTCAGTGAAACAGGGCTGGGGAGTCTCAGGTCCAGGGGTGACATGTATCCCCACCCTCCAGTCCTCCTTATCCAGCCCTTGGGACTCTACCAATGTCCCACCCACCTCAATGCATTGGTAGAGACACAGAAAGAGAATTAGCATGGGCTAGCACAGAGTAGGGGAGGGAAACCTCAGGCACAGGTGGCCCTCTATGTTTATCTATATGACTGCTGGAATTCCTCCTCCCTGTCATGGACTGGGTGGATGCAGAGGAGCTGTGGGAGACAACAGCTGAGGACACCCCCCCCCCAAGGAAACTCCCAAGTGGAAGAAGACTCGGAACCAGGGGTTTCAAGTCAAATCAGTTTATTGTGTTTTAGCAGACAGCCTTTATACACATGAAAATGAAAATAATAACAACAGAGATTTACATTTCTGCTCCTTAACTTTTAAAGGATAAATCATTTCACGTTTAATAGCACGGATTTGTAGAGCCTTAGCAAGAAATTTATAGATATTCTGAAGGATGGATACGTCTCTGCATAAGACAGCAAAAAAAAGTCTTTTCCTTCTGTGATCTTAACAATGGGTGAATATAGTTGTTTCTAAGATCAGTATAAAAAGGGCATTCAAGGAGCACATGAGTTGTATCTGTTGGAAAATTCCATTCCACCTTAAGTTGCAGACGTGTGAGATTGTTACATGTCACAGGTCTGCTTCAGAGCTTGAATACTACAGTCAGCAGAGTACTGTTTGTCCCTGATTCAGCTGATAACTTGCTTAGTGTTTCTCAGCTGACAGAGCAAGACTTTGACATTTCCTTCAAGAAGGGAGTTTGCTTCATAAGGAAGATCAACGAAGACATTTAACATGCAGATTATGTAAATGGTTAGTTCTTGATAACTTATGATGATGTTGATGTCAATGTGCAAATTAATGAATCTTGTTGTGTTATGAATATTAACAAAATTCTTCATTTAGATTGCATACATTCCCACCACAGGCAGTTCAGTCATATGGTATGCTAAGCACTGATCAAGATGCCAGAGATGGTTCAAGGTTTAACCATTAAACCCTGCAGGTTTTACATGAAGTGTAAGTCATGTGCAGAGCACAAGGTGAGGGTTGCACCAAAGGGCAAGGTTTCTGGCAGGCAGGCATCTAAACCCTACCAGGTTGTCCAAGCAGACATTGTAGGTCCGCTTGCACCCTCTCTAGGTGGGGCAAGGTACTTCATGGTATTGACTGATGCTTTTTCCAGGTACATTCATGTGTTCATGCTCAAGCAGAAATAAGAAGCATTTCCTAGGTTCAAGCAATTCTGTGCTTGGTTGCAAAATGTCCATGGGAAGCAACTGCAGTGTTTGTTTACTGACTGTGGAGGGGAATTCACTTCTCAGAGGCTTTTCTGACTGAGAAGGGGATTCAGCATGACCTTGCAAGTCCAAGATTTCCATGGCAGAATGGACTTTGCGAAGGAGTACGCCAGACTTTGCTACAAGGCCTAAAAACCTTGTTGCATGATGCCAATCTTCCTGAAGAGTATTGGGCTGAATCGCTGAATTGTTTTGTTTATTGTCACAACAGAAGGTAAAGGTATCCCCGCCTGTACGGGCCAGTCGTGTCCGACTCTAGGGTTGCGCGCTCATCTCGCTCAAGAGGCCGTGAGCCGGCGCTGTCCGAACACACTTCCAGATCACGTGGCTAGCGTGATGAAGCTGCAGCTGGCAAGCCAGCACCAGTGCAGCACACGGAAACACCATTTACCTTCCCGCTATAAAGCGGTACCTATTTATCTACTTGCATTTAGGGGTGCTTTTAAACTGCTAGGTGGGCAGGAGCTGGGACCGAACGACGGGAGCTCACCCCGCCACGGGGATTTGAACCGCCGACCTTGCGATCAGCAAGTCCTAGGCACTGAGGTTTTACCCACAGCGCCACCCGTACAACAGAAGGTATTCTGCACCAATAGGCTGTACTTCCTATGAAAAGATGTTTGGTAAGAAGCCATATGTCAAGCACATGAGAATCTTTGGTTCTGACATGTGGGTCCATACTCCACAGTGCAGCATGGTGTGCATGGCATATTTGTGGGGTACGAAAAAGGTGCATACAAAGTGCTAATGACTGACATGAAGGCAGTATGGTTTACCAGGATTGTTCAGTACAATGCTAAAGGGGGGGCAATGTGGAGATTTTCCAGAGTGACCCTGATACTGAAGAAGTAGAGGAAGCTGAGGATGATGATCAGAGTTCGGATTCCAGTTCAGTGATGACACAGCAGACTACAAGAGTACAAAGTCCTCACTCAGACCATCTGATGGGTCTGACACTGAATTGGAAGAACCACTGTTCACCATTGGCCACCATTCTCCTAAGAAAGAGGAGATGAGTGCTGAAGACTTGCATCTAGTACACAGATCTGAAAGGGCCACAAAGGGCAAACCTCCAAAAAGGTATGCTGATGAGTTTGTTAAAACAGCAGCAGCTGTTGTTAGTAGCTCAGAGAAGGTGTGGGAACCTTCAAGCTTCCAAGAGGTCCAGGAGTTAACCTCGAAGGATGCAGAGCCATGGCTAAAGGAAATGAAGGCTGATCTTGATTCCTTAGAAAGGAACAAGACCTGGGAGCTGGTTCCAATAGTACCAGGGATGAAGCTGGTTAACAGCAAGTGGGCCTTTAAGACCAAGACAGACCAAAATGGCAAGGTAGTAAGACACAAAGCCAGATTGGTCGCAAGAGGTTTTTCACAGGTACCAGGACAGGACTACCATGAGACCTACTCACCCACCGTCAAGTATGAGAGCATTAGGCTTATGCTAAAGATTTCTGCAGAAGTTTCATGTTTCGCATCACGACGTGAACACAGCTTTTCTGTATGGAGTTCTGGGGGAGTAGATTTACATGCTTCCACCTGATGGAGTGCAGGTACAGAAGGGAATGGTCTGTAAGCTACAGAAATCCCTATATGGTCTCAAGCAGAGTGCCAGGTGTTGGAACACAAAACTAACAGAGACATTGTTTTCTCTAGATTTTCATCAAGCCACAGCTGATCCATGTGTGTTCGTCAAAGATGAGGGGGTCAACAAATTGTATTGTGTATGCTTTGTTGATTATCTTCTTCTCTTTCTCCCCCCCCCCCCCCGAAGCATCAGGCTTTGTATCAAAGCACCCTAGCTCAGCTGTGAAAGCACTTTGACATGAAGGATCTTGGTGAGGTATCCAACTATCTTTCTCTGGAAGTAGAAAGAAACCAGGCAGGTGATTTTTTTGGTACACAAATCTCAGAAAATTGCTGATGTATTGACCAGGCTGAATTTGGTTGATGCAAATCCTGTGGACACACCAATGGTGACAGGTTTCCAGGAAGATGATACTGGTGAAGCATTTTCTGACACTACATTGTACAGATGCATTCTAGGCAAGCTGAATTTCATTGCTAGATGTTCAAGACCTGGATGGAGGATTGAGATATGTTTTATAGAAAATAGCCCTACACCACAAACATTTGCTACTACACTCACTCTCTGTCCTCCAACATCACCACCAAAGGTGCACCTCTCTGCTAGCTGAAGCAAGTGGGGAGATACTCATCCTAATCACACACCTCTGCAATTGACAGAGGGTGGTTAGGAGCATTTTCTTAGATATCCATTTTGTTACTCAGCTGTTCTGCTGCAGTTCCCAGCTCAAACAAAAAGTTTTAAACTGTGTTAACAAATCAGTATTTTAAGATATTACAAGATGTACATCTGAACCCACACATGTGTCCACTGTGTGCACCTATATATACATTCTTGAGAGGAAAGGAACCTTCTGAATGGGGTTGGACTAGATGATCCTTGGGGTACTACTCTATTAATTCTATTATTCTAAGTCAGGACATATATCCACTTAAAATGTGTGTATATATTTAACCTTATGCCCGATAAAGAATTGTCACATGAAAAGGGGGGGGGGGATACAGTATATGGGTATTGTGTTAGACAGTGAGGTTACAAATATGTGGACAGCACAAATCAATCACTACGTACACCTTGGTCCTACAAAGTAAAAGAATCCCTAACTACCCAAAAGCCTAGAGAAAGTGAAAGATCTCATTAGATTTCAGGTGAGATCTCATCCAAAATGGACACCATCTTGCCCAAAATTGTCACCACCTGGGAGGCTTCTGCTGCCTGAGGCAGTGGCCTCAACCTGCCTCAGGCTAGCTCTGGGCCTTAACCTCATCCCACCTGGGACACTGGGACCAGACTGAATTCTGGGCATGCCAGCTATCTCAGGAGATGACCCTAGTAAAGAGCAAGCACAGAAAGAAGGCCTTGAGAAAGACTTTTATTCAGACATGATGTGTGCAGAATTGCCTGGGGAAGAGAGTGGAATTGGCTAAAGCTTCACTAAGCTTCACTTGATCTTAGTGATAAGTGGAAATTGGAACTCACATTTCAGCCTATACCCCCATGAGACCCTTGGATCAAGGAGTATTCAGTGTGCCAGTCCCTCAGGACAGCCCATTTATAACACAATTAATGCAATTAATGCATTATTGATAATTAATAATCCCGCTCCGGTGGGAAGGTAAACGGCATTTCCGTGTGCTGCTCTGGTTTACCAGAAGCGGCTTAGTCATGCTGGCCACATGACCCAAAAGTTGTATGCTGGCTCCCTCGACCAGTAAAGCAAGATGAGCGCCGCAACCCCAGAGTCATCTGCAACTGGACCTAACGGTCAGGGGTCCCTTTACCTTTAATTGATAATTTGCTTCTGACACCAAGCATTTTCTTTCACAATACTCAGTATATTTATTAATCTTTTTGAAAGCTATCATGCATTTTTTGTTCTCTGAATCTCTGATAATCTGTCAATTTCCATAAACAGCAATTCTCATAATTTCTCCTCTCATTCTTTAATAGCTGATCATTCTACATGTCTTTTTGTGAAAACTTTCACAACCAGGAATTCTTATTTTTATTTTAAATTGCTTACTGTGTGATGAAATGTCCAGCCTCACTGATGCATCTATACACTGGCATATGGAAATGTTATGCAAATTTGAACCACAGGCCTGCCCCTGCCTCTCAGCTATTTAGGTTCCCAGAAACATTCCATTGCAGGGTATTCTATCTGTTCTAATCCACTGAAAATAGACATGTGTCTAAAACTTCAATCAGCAGTGTCCACAGTCTGTTCCAACAGACAGATGTGTTTTGACCTCAATCTTTACCAGTGGCTTAATTTCAAAACAGTCCTTGTCGAATCCACACTTTGCAACCCCCACCCCTTTCCAGAGCTGGGCAAAGAGACAGCATCACTCTCAGTATGCCATTTCAGATCTAAAAATAAACTACACACACACACACACACACACACACATATATATATATGTATTGCATAGTTGAAATCAGCTCAAACAACATTATTTAAAGGGGAGAAAGAAAGCAAAAAGGGGAAAGAAATACCGCTCATTGGGCTCATCGAGGCTGCCTTTTGTACTATGTTTCTAGATACAGATCTGGGCTTTAAAGCCCTGTGTCCAGGCTGCTGCTGCTGCTGCTGCTGCTGCTTCTACTTCTACTACTACTACCACTACCACTTTTTTCCTGGCACTTCTCCCAGGAAAACACACAGTTTACTGCTGAACTAGAGCAAACGGTAATTGGGGTTTTCCACAGATCACCATTTGCTCCAATTCTGCAGTAAAACACAGGTTTTCTTGGGGAAAGCACTGGGGTAAAAAAACAAAAAACCTGCTCAGACACAGAGCTTTAAAGTGTGGTCTTGTGCCTGGAAAGTATTGCACAAAAGGAAGTCTGGATGAGCCTAGTATCTTGTAGGGATACTATGAGTCCAGCATCCTTTTTGGGGGAAAGCCATAGCTCAGTGACGCAACTTTCCCCTTTCTGGAGAAAAGCCAGAGAACCAGCATGGTGTAGTGGTTAAGAGTGGACTATATATATATATATATATATATATATATATATATATATATAATGTCCAGTTGCACCTTAGAGGCCAACTAAGTTTGTTCTTGGTATAAGCTTATACCAAGAATAAACTTACCGTAGTTGGTCTCTAAGGTGCTACAGGGCATTTTCAGTGAATGCACCAATATTCAGAAATACTTTGCTCTAGGAATCGTAGTCCCCTCTTTGGCTGTCTTTCTTTCATGTGATTCCTAAAGACATTTTCCTCCAACAGGCTTTTGCCTGCTAAGTATTATCTTCCAATGGGGATGGAGGAGTAACCAGATTTGTTTACATTTTAATGAGAAACTACCCAATTTGTACACAAATCAACATGCAAACAGGAAAAAAACAAAAACACCCATCCCTTGAAATTCACAATACAGTTTTCTAACCAAGCCAGGGGTTGAACCTAGAATGTTTTATGTGCAAAGCAGATGCTCCACTGCTGAAGTGCAGCGCTTTCTGGTCTGCTGATGAGAGCTAACGGTCAGGAGATAGTTCTCTGTGCTTGAACAAGATACTTCTATCAGAGTTTCATTACAAATGCTGACCCTGAAGAAGTGATTCTTGAGCAAAGGAACTTCAAAGGGAGACCACAGCATGAAACTGCTGAATGGCAACTTAGCTAATTTATCACCTGGAGCCTGAATCAAGATAACAGCTTGCTTGGGATTATTATTATTATTATTATTATTATTATTATTATTATTATTATTCCAGCACATGTTAAATAGCTTACAAATGCATCATAAGGATAACCAAGGATCTGGTTTTACTAGTAGATATTGAATTAACAAGCCCTCTTCCATTTATTAGGCAAAAGGACATGTGAAAATGCATTTGCAAAATTTATTGCAAAAGTTATATATAACAACAATGACAACAACAACTTATTTATATGCTGCCAATCTGACAGGGTTAATCTAGTAACTTTGGTGACTTCCACCCCCCCCCCCCAAAAAGTATCCCAGTAAAAACACAATACATCAAACACTAAAACTTACCTGAACAGGGCTGCCTTTAGATATATATGTATATATATTTAACCACATAGCTGTTTATCTGTTTGTCATCTGCTGGGAGGGTGTTCCACAGGGTGGGCGTGACTACAGAAAAGGCCCTCTACCTGGTTCCCTGTAACCTCACCTCTTGCAATGAGGGAACCGCCAAAAGGCTGTCGGAGCTGGCCCTCAGTATTCAGGTTGGACAATGGGGGTGGAGACACTCCTTCAGGACTGAGGCTGTTTAGGGCTTTAAAGATCAGGACAGACACCTGAAGGCAACCCTGGTTAGGGAAGTTTTTAATGTTTGATGTTTTATTGTATTTTTAATATTTTGTTGGAAGCCACCCAGAGTGGCTGGGGAAACCCAGCCAGATGGGTGTAGTATAAATAAATTATTATTATTATTATTACTTTGAATTGTCCTGGGAAATACACTGGGAGCCAGTGAAGATCCTTTAGGACCAGTGTCATATGGTCCTGGCAGCCACTTCTAGGCACCAGTCTAGCTGCTTCATTTTGGATTAATTGTAGTTTCTGAGTCACCTTCAAAGGTAGCCCCACACAGAGTGCATTGCAGTAGTCCAAGTGGGAGAGAACCAGAGCATGTACCACCCTGGCAAGACAATGCACAGGTAGTAAAAAGCCGGTGTACCACATGGAGCTGGTAGACAACTGCCCTGGACATAGAACTGACTGGTGCCGCCATGGGGAGCTGTGAGTCCAAAATGACTCCAAGGCTACATACCTGGTCTTTCAGGGCCAGAGTAACCCCATTCAGGACCAGGGAATCCCCCCTACCCACCCTGTTGGGAGATTGATCACTCGTTTTGCAGAAAACTGAGTGAGTTTCTGTTGATGGAAAGTGGAGAATGTTCCAGAAACTCACCAGAGAAGCTGAATTGCTTACACAGGTGTGAGATAAGGATAATGAGTTAATTAGTTTCCTTAGCACAGGGTCAGGAACTTATAGCCTTTAAAAGGCTGGTCTGTAGTTTCTCTTACAGCTAGAGAAACAGCTAGAGAAATAGCTGGAGAAACAGCTAGAATAACAGTCAACAAGAGAGTGTGTGTTAGTCTCTCTCACTAAACCACTGAGCCTCTTGGGTTTGCCGATCAGGTTGGCGGTTCATATCCTTGTGACAGTGGTGAGCTCCTGTTGCTCTGTCCCAGCTTCTGCCAACCTAGCAGTTTGAAAGTATATCAGTGCAAGTAGATAAATAGGTACAGCTGTGGTGGGAAAATAAACAGCTTTTCTGTGCACTCCGGCACTTGTCACTGTGTCCCATTGTGCCAGTAGCGGTTTAGTCATGCTGGCCACATGGCCTGGAAAGCTGTATGTGGACAAACACTGACTCCCTCAGCCTGAAGCAAGATGAACCCTGCACCCCACAGTCACCTATGACTGGACTTAACATCCAGGGATCCTTTACTATTTAGCTTTTTACCTTCCTACAACTGCTGCTGTTATGGGCTGATGCTATATGCTGCCATAAGCTGCATGAGATGTCCAGCTGCTGGGACCAGTAGCCTAAATGAACTATTCTGTATATATAGCAACAGTTACACTTAATGCCAGCAATAAAGAGCTAATTGCCTCGACTGTTCTTGTGTCTTGAGTGTTATCTATCAGGGCAACTCCCACATACAAGAGGCACGTTTAAGAAGTATGTTGGACATTTGATTTATGCCAAGAGGTGAAGGCAACAAAACACCCTATTTCCCCCAAACAGTACTTCTTTATTGTCAGAATTCAACCTCAATCTGTTAGCTGCCATCCATCCTCCAACCGCCTCCAGACACTCACACAGGACATTCACCACCTTCACCGATTCTGATTTAAAAGAGAGGTAGAGCTGATATCATCCACATACTGATGAACACCCAACCCAACCCCCCTCATGATCTCTCCCAGCAGCTTCATATAGATGTCAAAAAGCATGGGGGAGAGAATGGAGCCCTGAGGCACCCCACAAGTGAGTGCCCAGGGTCTGAACATTCATTCCCCAACGCCACTTTCTGGACGTGGCCCACGAGGAAGGAGCAGAGCCACCGCATAACAGTGTCTCCTGCTCCCAATCCCCCTAGATGGTCCAGAAGGATACCATGACCGATGGTATCAAAAGCCGGCGAGAAATCCAGCAGAACCAGGAAACAGCTTTCACCTCTGTCCCTAGCCTGCCCAAGATCATCGACCAGTGCAACCAATGCAGTTTCAGTCCCATGATAGGGCTTGAAACTCAGTTGGAAGGGGTACAAACAGTCTGCTTCCTTCAGGCATGCCTGGAGTTGTTCTGTGGCCACCTGATTGACCACCTTGCCCAGGAATGGAAGGCTTGAGGCTGCATGATAATTGGCCATTTTAACTGGGTCTAAAGCGGTTTGATAACTGCTTCTTTAAGCATTTCTGGCAAGGTCCCACTGAGGGGAAAGCACTCATGATGTGATCCCACACAGACCATTGCCCAGTCATATCTAACTCACTTTTTTGAGCCATGATGGAGAAGGGTCAAGAAGAATCTTTAATACAAAAATGCACTCAAATACTCACAAATTTTCATGAGGATAGAAGAGGAGGAGGAGGAGGAGGAAGAAGAAGAAGAAATTGCTGTGGAAATGTGAAGAACTGAATTGAAGCTTGGGAAAAGTGAGAAACTGAGAAACTGAAATTGGCTGATTGGGTCTTATGGGAATTTCATTGGATTTTAAGGGAGTCTTCTTAAAGTGTTTCCTGTGTTTTATATTTCTATAGCTGAATGTGTGTGAGAGAGAGAGAAAGAGAGAGATTATAGTATTGTGATTTTAATTTTTTATAGGCTACCCCTTCTCCTATAGCCAAAGCTCTCACTGGTCACATTCTGCTTTTGCCTGACTGCTTTTGAGTGCCTGGAGCAATGTATATGTCTGGAGAGTCCTCAGCTTTCATATGAATGGAATATAGTCTATGGTACAAAATTATAAGGCATATACATTGCTCTCCCCACTATTGCTTCCAGCTCCACTCACTTTTGCTTCTAACTCCGTTTAACTCCTACCAAATGACACCCCACTCTCCAAAGATTCCCTGTGACAGAATGTGGTCCTGGAATAGAAATTTTCCCCTAAATTCCTAAGTGGGTTGGGGAATGATAGGTGACATCCAACAGCCACCAGGATGATGATAGAAGAGGTATACACTTTTACCCCTCTTCCGAATGGTGAAGATTGCTGAAATGTGAGCAAGGGCTTTTCATGAAGGCGGAAATGATTTTGTGAACAGTTCCCTCCCTCTCTGATTTGCTCAACCATTATTGTTGTCTTCAGCATCTTCCTCCCGAGTTGTAAGATATCCCAGAAGAATACCTGTCCACCATCAATTGAAGGCATCTCCTTACTTCTGGAAACCTCAGGCCACAAATCATCCATGAAATCCACCTCTGCACATCTTTCTCTCTCTCTCTCTCTCTCTCTCTCTCTCTCTCTCAGCTTGGAACTGAATCAGCAGGGAGTAAATTCAATCCCCTGCCAGAATGACTGTGGGAAATGGAAATGGCTCGACTTGAAAAGTTATGATCCAGTTAGGAGAGGCACCAGGCTGGCTTAACTTCCACTGAATGATGGGATAAACTTCCCCTAGTGCTTCATCTTCACCCAGGCACAGCCATTTCCCAGCCATTAGCCCCCTGCTGACATTTCTAAACATGGGATCCAAAGCAAACATCCTTGCTACTAATGAGACAGGCCGCTCTGTAAGCTGACAAATGTCCTCTACCCCTCTCTCAAGTCCCTGCTGATCTGTGCTTGGCTTGCATACTTTTAATTTGTCAGACACCAATGCAAGGTCTTGCAGCCCACATTATGCCTTGACCTCTGGAGTTATGGAAAGGTTACCCTTGAAACATGTTACAGCTCTAACAAAATAAAATAAGAGTGATGCTGTTAGGGTTGTCACATCTCACAGGGTGATATGACATTTTAGGTGTTCCCCTCATTTGCATGATTAGGGGCTAGACTCAAATGCAGAGGGACTAGTCCAGTAAGTTGAATGGGGCACTGGCCCACCAATCTCAGTCTTCCTTTAGCCAGCCATTCCCCACTTGCCTGCCTCGTTACTTACAGCCAGTCCAGTGCTGTCAGCTTCCACCTCTATAGTTTCAGTATTCCCCTTGTAGAACTCAACAGGAAGGAGGATAGGGACAAAACTATTTCTGCCATTGCCTATAGCTCCACCTACTGTTGGGTGTCATGCCTTCTGCCCTACCAGCCCCAGGGGCCACCAGCCACGACTGCTATTTCCTGTTTGGCTTGGTTAGGTCTTTTATGACTAACTTCCTTCCCAGAGCCCAAGCCAGATCTACATGCTTCTGACTGGTGGGTTGCCATCCTCCTGCACTTCTCCTTTAAACTCAGAAATCAGGCTTTCAAACAGCCCTGTGCTGCACTCTGGATTCCTAATATTCAGGGTTTCAAAGCACAGCATCACCTGATGAAACTATGACACCAGGTGATTGATAGGCGGCACCCTCCAAACGTTGTTCGACTTCAACCTCTATCATCCCTGATCATTGGCCAAGCTGGTAGGGCTTATGGGAGTATTAATCAAACAACATTTGGAGGGCACCTTGCTGACTATCCTTTCTCTGCAACAAGGACATCTAATGACTTCCATCATCCCTATCCATTGACCAAGCTGTTTGGGGGTGATGAAGGTTGTAGCTGGAGGACCATATTGACTAACCTCGCTCCACTGATTCATACCAAGACAATTAATTGCAGTGTTGATGACAATACCCTCCATTAGCATGGCATGGAAAAGCAAGTGGCTTTGATGCATCCATATCACAAGGACATGCTCTTGAGTCAAACTCTGAAGCAATTGGAATAATTATTTACTTACTTGAGCCACTGGACCAAAAACTATATTGTTCATTTATTTACTCACTTCTTCCTTCCTCTACCCCCAGCTAGACTCCCATTCCCTCACCCCCATGGTATCCATAGCAACATGGGCATCTTTCCCACAAGATGTTCCCCCATCACCATTGATTCACTGAGAGATTTATGGCAGAGGCCTGATCTCAGTGAAGCAGCTAAATCCAATTCACTAAGGAATTACAAGCCTGTTCGATCAATAATCTATTTATCTCCTTCACTTTCCCATCTTTAAACACTCCAGACCTGTCAAAAGAAACCAAAAGCTTTTAGAGGACAAAATTATCAAATTTTCTGCATTGCTTGCACTGCAGGGATCTGTTGGGTGGCCCCTTAGGTTCTGGGTATTGGGATCTAACCAGGGAGGTTGCAAATTCTACTGTGAACATAAGAACATAAGAAAAGCCCTGCTGGGTCATGCCAAAGGTTCATTTAATCTAGCTTCCTGTTTCCCCATGTCCAACCAGATGCCTATGAGATGCTCACAAGCAAGACACAAATGCAATGGCATTCTCATTGCTTGTAATTCCAGCAACTGTTGTTCAGATATATTGCTTTCAACGGTGGAAGTAGAACACAGCCAGGGTGGCTAGTAGTCAGTGCTAGCCTTGTTCTCTGTGAATTACTCTAATTCTCTTTTAGCCATCTAAATTGATGGCCTTCATGGCATCTTGAGAGAGCAAGTTCCATAGTTTAACTATGCACTGTGTTAATAAGTACTTTCTTTTGCCTATCTTCAAACATCTAGGCTTGCTGAATAGCTCCAAGTTCTGGTATTGTGAAAGAAGGAGAAAAACCTTTTCTCACCCATTTTCTCCCCACACAATGAATAATTTTATGCCCTACTTACCGTACTTGCGTTTTTTGCATAGGGGACTTGCTCCACCCCCTGATCATTTTTGTTTCCCTTTCCCAATCTTTCCCTAGCTCTACTGTACTTTCAAGTGCTTATAATAAAAAGCATTAATACTGTTACAAAAGTTGGGTGCCTGCCCCTCTCTCTGCAAAGTGGTGGTAAGAACCCATGGGGTCCCAGGCACATTCACAGGGTCTCTGTCCCTTTGGAGAGCAGAAGACTGTCATGCTTTAAGAAATATGGTTTATTCAGCTTGTTACACCTTCAGTCTGCATGGAGGGAGTCTAGATCTCACAGCGTGGTCATTTCACACGGCAGCAGCATAAGCAGCCTGTAGCCAGCACCATCCAAAGATGGATCCCTGCTCCTCTTCCTCCTCTCTTCTAACAACCCTTGCTCAAAAACTCCCTTTTCCTATCCACTCAAACTCATACCCCATGACCTTGGTAACAGCTCAAACAGCTCACTCCCCAGGCTAAAGGATTCCTCTCTCCAATGGTCCATCAACACCTTTTTGTCATGTTAACAGGATTGTTCTTTGCATAAACCAGCCTAGGAATTCCTGGAATTCCCTATCTCCCATAGTTCTGCACTTTAACTCATACCCCAATTAATCAAAACCCTGGCATTTATTAATTTCTAGGGTTTACCCCAAATCTATAACAATACAAATGTGGTGAACATGAGGCTCTCCAGATGTTTCCAGTCTATAAGTCCCCTTATTCCCCTTATTGCTTACCAGTGACCAGTTGTAGCTAGTGGCTGCTAAAACTGGTGGGATGTAATGTAGGAAGCCAACAGCAGGAAAAGCTGGAGCTCATGACAGACAGCCAACTAATTATAGTTTTGCCCCATCTTCCACCCTACAGAGTTCTACAAGGCGAACATTGAGATTAAGGAGGACGAAGCTGACAACCAGTTTCACCTCATGCTTTGGTTGTAAGTTTGAAGGCAGGCAAGTGACCGAGGAAAGAATTAATTTGGTGCAGCAGTAATGGATGAGATTGGTGGGGCAGTGCCTCCATTGACCCTAATGTCATTGTACAATGCTGGCTGGGAATGACAGGAGTTGTGGTCTGGTCTTCCTTCCTTCCTTCCTTCCTTCCTTGAGCATTCCAATCATACTTGTGATGTCCCTAAGGCATGGGTTGGCAAACTAAGGCCTGGGGGCCAGATCCGGCACTATTGCCTTCTGGATCTGGCGCGTGGACGGTCCAGGCGCGTGGACGGTCCACCAATCACTGTGTGGATTGGTGTGGGGATTCTAATCATTTGGGCTGCACCATTCCCCCCCTCCCTCACAAACACCGCAGTGGCGCCTCCTCCATCCCTCCTCCTGGCTTCTCCTCGCCCTGCCTAGAGGAGGAAGGGGGCTGGGCTTTGTTGAGCCACAGTTGGCTGAGTGCCATTTAAAGCAGAGCAGCACCTTTCTGGGGCCAGCCCTTTCATGCCGCTCATCATCCCTCTGCCACCACAACTGCCACCCCCTGCTACTCACAAGGCACAGGTAAACAGCCACTGGGGCTCGTCCAGTGCTGTGGAGAAGGGAGGAGAGAGTTGTGGGGGGATTTCCCCCCCCCAAAAAAATATAGTCTGGCCCCCCACAAGGTCTGACAGTGAACTGGCCCCCTGCGAAAAAAAGTTTGCTGACCCCTGTGAGGCTTCCAATCACAATTTAAAGATCTTTTTGAGAAGGACATTGGACCATCCCTTTGGGAGAAGGATCAGCAACCTGTGGCTTTCCAGGTATGGCTTGAATCCAACTCCCACCACTGCTGATCTACTGACTGTGGCTAAAGAGAGTCCAGCAACCTCTGCAGGGATGTAGGTTTCCCACCCTGCCCTGGAAACACACAACACTGCCTGTTTCTGACTTGTGACTTCCGAAAGTGACTAAAACATTCAGAGGGGGGATTTATGACCCTCTTTTACCGTCATTGCCTAAATGGTTTGTTAAACACGGTGCTATTTGTTTCTCATTCTATTTATTTCCCCCTTTTTTGCGGGACACATTGATGTGCTTTATGAATATAGCTTCATAAAGTAAATGGCAGCACTGCCCTGATAAATTAGTGGTGTATTAAAGAGTCATATTAGCTTAGCCTAGTAATTTAGCCTGATGAGAACATGGGTTGACTTTATGATATTCACGAGCCAACAGACTGTAAATATCCCACCAGCAGTGACACTGACAAGCCAACACCCAGCATTTGCTATAAAGCACCTCTGCAGTGGCACACCACTCTTTCTTCCTGGTGTAACAAGCAGTGTATGGGTGTGGGTGGGTGCAAGTCTTTTTCAAAAGGCCAGATAAAATACTTACTCTTTGGGAGTTGTTTTTCACTTACCCATGCTAAAAGAATATTGATGTGGAAGAGATGGGGCATTAAAATAAGAAATATGTTGGGGATTAAAAAAAGGGGAAAGCAAGGCATAAATTAGTGGTGTTTGCTTCTGCTGGGGTTTAAAAGAGTTAATAGGAAGGGGGTTAGCAACACTGTAAAATTAGCTGGTGTGTGTGTGTGTGTGTGTGCTGTGGAGAGCTTTGGCACCATAAATTATGACAGAATATTTACCAGTGACACAAAGACATCATGAGAAAGGTCACAAGGAAATGGATGGCTGTCCAGTTCTGTGGGCTGCCCAAAGCACAAAGATAAATTAAGTGTCTGAAGAGGCATGAATAGTGGGTGTGGATGGAACATGTTTAACATTATCGGGTGAAAGCAGGGATTAAAGGGGTTATACTCAACAAGTGTACAATCTGTGTACACGTATGCCCAGAGAATTGAGCTATACACTTCTACAGTTACTCACACATAATGTTCGATGAGTCCATGTGCAGTCCATGTAGCTTTGATCACAATAATTAAGCTGTACCAGTGTACACTCACTCATAATAATATAAGAGCCTCCTGGATCAGGCCATGCCCCATCTGCTTCATCATCCAGTAGCCAGTCAGATGCCTGTGGGAAACCAACAAGCAGGATTCAAGCACAAGAGCTTGACTTTGGAGGAAGAATATAGTCATCATGACTAGTAGCCACGATAGCCCTCTCCTTCATTTAATCTAATTGTTAGTCTAATCTTCTTTTGAAGCCATTCAAGTTGGTGGCCACCACTATCTCCTGTGGGAGAAAGTGCTATAGTTTCAACTGTGTGCTGTGTGAAGGACTTCCTTTCCTCTGTCCTGAATCTTCCAATGCTCAGCTTCATTTGGTTGTCCATGAGTTCTAGTGTTATGACAGAAAGAGAAAACCTTTACTGCCGCATAGGTGCATACTGACCACTGTAGGTGAAGGGAGAGCCACAAGAATGATGCAAGAAACTGGTATTGGGTTGAATTAGGCCACAGCTTTATTGATTACAGGAAAGAGTAGATTTGGCTACCTGCTAGGAACCTGGTGGGGTCAAACTTGTGCTGGGGAGTCACTCCCAACATGGAATGGATCTACAACCTTGCACAAGCCACCATTGGGAGAGGTGTATTGGCCCATCGGTCCCCCAGTGGACTCCTGGACAGAGTCACCCGTCCTGGACCCCTCCAATGGGGTGCCCCTGTCCACCAGATGCCTTATCCACCAGAGTTGTGACAATTGCTATGAGGTAATCAAAAACCTGCAACCCAGCCAATTTGCTTACAGGAGAAAATTCTGACTTGGCCCCAAATACAGTGACCTAATAAACCATAGCATGGTCTGTAGGCAGACAGGCCCCTAAAGATTTGCTGGATGGAAAATCCTAGGATGATTGGCCAACAGGATGGCCTACACTTGGCCATCCCCTTAAATAGGCTTGGGGAGGGCAAATCACAGCCCTTAAGCCCTTGCCTCTGATTGGCTAGGTAGGCGCTACCCAGCCTTACCTAAGAGCCCAATCACACCAAAAGATGGCAGTCTCCCTGGACCCACTGCAGCTGCCCCATGAAGCAACAGCTGCCCCCTGGAGTCCCAGGTGAGCAGATATTCTCTATCCATTTCCTCCATGCTATAAATAGTTTAACACTTGTACCTCTATAGCGACAGCTGTGCCCTGTGTTCATTGTAAGGTGTCACCAAGTCTGAAGAGAGCAGAACATCAGGGATGGGTAAACTGTCACCTTCCAGATGTTATTTATATATTTCTTAATTTTTCTACTCTATACCAATCCCAAGGTGGTTTACAACTTTAAAAGATAAACAGTGCACTAAATGAAAAATGAATAGGCACATGTTACAATAAATCAAAATTAAAATGCAGCCATAAATTCAGCAACCAGAACAGCTCTCAAGGTCAGTTATTGTTGACCCACAAAGACCTGGTTGAATCAATATGCATTCAGAATGCACAGAAAACTCAAGACTGGTTCCAGCCTTCTTTCCAGTGAAGATATTTTCATGAACTAGACAGAGAAGACCAGCCCCCTGTTTTCCACCACATAGGGCTGCCGTACATTCAGAAATTGCCGGACACAGCTGGGAATCAGCCCTCGGAAACAGAGTCTGAGTGGAAATAGCTTAAATGAATGGGGAAATCTGGCCATATGGCAACCCATGTTGGAAGTGTAGATTTTGCTGGATTTCCTTAAAAATAGCTCAAATCTTAAGCTTTTTCTTGCAGAATCTCAAACAAAATATTAACAACTTTGGCCAAAAATAAAAAAGTCAACAACTTTGCCAACAATTTTTGTGTCCAGATTGTCACTTTTTGAAATATGGCAACCCTAACACCACATGTATTTCTGCAAGCTTTGGCAGAACCAGTCTGGCCTCATTCTAAGATTTCAGTAGCTGGACTGGTCTATATTGGCAAAGGATGGTGTTCCCTAACCATTGGTCCTGCTTGCTAAGTTTGGTGTGACTTACAGTTCAACAACCACTGGGGAGCCAGATTTCAGAAACAATGCCCTAAATTATGGCATGTCCCTCACAGAGGGGCTTCTAGCATCTTTGTTGCCTATGCTTTCACCATAGGCTGAAGATCTATCTCTTTACCCAAGTCTTTGACAGTTAAGATGTTTTGTGGGACCCACTGCTTTTCCTGAATTAGTACTGTTCTGGTTATTATAATGGTTTTGTGTGTTTTACTTGTTTTTTTAAAAAACAATTGTAATAGTTCCACTTGTTTTATAAGTGCATATTATATTGTTGTAACCCACCCTGGGACCTTGTGGTGAATGGATGGGTGTTAAGAAATTTGAAAAATTAATAAACAACATGGCGACCGTTGCTGCTTTTTCAGCAGGGGTGTTACATGCATCCATCATTAGTCATACTCAGAGTGTTGTTGTTGTTTAGTCATTTAGTCGTGTCCGACTCTTCGTGGCCCCATGGACCAGAGCACACCAGGCACTCCTGTCTTCCACTGCCTCCCGCAGTTTGGTCAGACTCATGTTTGTAGCTTCGAGAACGCTGTCCAACCATCTCGTTCTCTGTTGTCCCCTTCTTCTTATGCCCTCAATCTTTCCCAACATCAGGGTCTTTTCCAGGGAGTCTTCTCTTCTCATGAGGTGGCCAAAGTATTGGAGCCTCAGCTTCAGGATCTGTCCTTCCCGTGAGCACTCAGGGCTGATTTCCTTAAGAATGGATACGTTTGATCTTGCAGTCCATGGGACTCTCAAGAGTCTCCTCCAGCACCATAATTCAATTCTGCGGCGATCAGCTCTCACTTCCATACATCACTACTGGGAAAACCATGGCTTTAACTATATGGACATTTGTTGGTAAGGTGATGTCTCTGCTTTTTAAGATGCTGTCTAGGTTTGTCATTGCTTTTCTCCCAAGGAGCAGGCGTCTTTTAATTTCGTGACTACTGTCACCATCTGCAGTGATCATGGAGCCCAAGAAAGTAAAATCTCTCACTGCCTCCATTTCTTCCCCTTCTATTTGCCAGGAGGTGATGGGCCCAGTGGCCAAGATCTTCGTTTTTTGATGTTGAGCTTCAGACCATATTTTGCATACTCAGAGTAAGCCCATTCAAATGAATGGATATGACTGAGGGAGGGAGCCAAACCAATGATATGCCTGCATTGGTAGACTTTGGAATAGGCAGATCTCTGGCTGAACCTGGGCTCAGCCGGGGCTACGTTGGCTAAAGTGCTCTATCCCTGCTCAGCCAGGGCTCTGCCAAAACCAGCATAAATCCTGGAAAGTGAGCATTCTGGGGGGTGGGGGGTGGGATGGGTCAGGTGGTGATTCCTCCCATCACATAACCTCCAAGTGTCCCAGTTTTCCAGGGACAGTCCTCAAATTACAAAAGTCATCCTTGCTTCTGATTTGACCCTGGAATGTCCCTATTACCTCCATCAGTGCTACCACTGCTGAGTTCAGGAAGGAGGGTGAGCTGGCGCTTGTCCTGGGCAGCTGCAGCTGCAAGGGAGCATCCAGTTGCCACTCTGTGTCCTCTCCATGGCCACTGATGGCCTCATCCTTTGGGCAACTTGTAGCAACTGCTGCAGAATGGGCAGGGAGAAGAGCCTGCTGCCACCAAGGCCCAGCCCTGCAAAATGTGCCAGTTCTGAGGCACAGGCAGAGGGCAGGGCTGCCCAGGATGTGAAGAAAGGCAGAATGGAGCAAAGCACAAGGAAATGTTTTTTTTAAAAAATGCTTTGTCTGTCCGTAACTAATCTTGCCCTTTCTAAAATGTATTTATTGGTGTGCGTGTGTTTCTCTTTGTAAATCTATCAAAGAATAAAATAAAATAAGGATTAAGGGGTTTTCTCAAGATGTGTGTGTGTGTGTGTGTGTGTGTGTCCTGTTAGTGTAGTGGTTGGGGCACTCATTCTTCTGAAAACAAATGCTCCTTTGGTTCCTACTATTGCGGAGTGGCAGGCAAAAATGATGAACTTTGCGGAGTTAGCCAAGCTGACCTGCAGGATTCGGGACCAGGACGAACAGAGATTCCAGGAAAATTGGTATAAATTTATTGATTACATAAGTGATAACTGTAAAAACTTAAAGACACTAGCAGGATTGAAGTAACTCCTACAACATAGATAAGATGTAAAGAGTTAAAATGTGCGATTGGATTTGAAAAGGGATACCAGCTGAAGACTCGGGACTTGGGTGGCGCTGTGGGTTAAACCACAGAGCCTAGGGTTTCCCGAGCAGAAGGTTGATAGTTCGAATCCCCGCGACGCAGTGAGCTCCCGTTGCTTTGTCCCTGTTCCTGCCAACCTAGCAGTTCGAAAGCACATCAAGTGCAAGTAGATAAATAGGTACCGCTCTGGCAGGAAGGTAAATGGCGTTTCCGTGTGCTGCTCTGGTTCGCCAGAAGCAGCTTAGTCCTGCTGGCCACATGACCTGGAAGCTGTACGCTGGCTCCCTTGGCTAATAAAGCAAGATGAGCGCCGCAACCCCAGAGTCAGCCATGACTGGACCTAATAGTCAGGGGTCCCTTTACCTTTACCAGCTGAAGGGAAGGGAGGAAGTCACAAGCTTGGCAGAGCAAAAAGGGTTATAGGTTGAGTAATGTATTGTATGATTGTGTAAAGAAAACAATAAAAATTTATTGGGGGGGGGGAGGAAAAAAGAAATGCTCCTTCGGGGGGGGGTGTCAAGGTGGGTCAGTTGTGGGGGGAATGAGAAAAATCCCTATTTTCATCTGAGGAATGCGGGAGAATATGCATTCTGCTTTGCCATGTGACCTATCAACCCTGAGGAATTTTTCCTAGGGTAAATGGTGGTATAAGTCAAACTCTATTTTAAAGACCCAGCACCCCCCCTGCCAGGCCTTGGGTCAGTTCAGCCAGCATTTACCCCTCTCCTGAAACTAATTTGCAAGAGGGCAAGTTACCCTGACATAAATTGTGCTGGCTTCCTATAGTTTGGATTGCTCTGTGACTTTGGTACATTAATTTCAGGTCTACTCTGAGTCAAATTTAGCTGGTTGCAGCCCATTGGTTTGATAAATATTATTCCTCCTCACCCTGTTTACTTCTGTACTGCCTGTTTTTCCACTTGGGTAGTAAAGGAACAGTTTACCGAGGGGTGGTGCTCAGTACCCTAAGCCCTGAAGTAAAGGGAACAGTGTATAATTGTAAGGAGAAGGTTGTAATTTATCCAATCTGCTTTAATGAAATACTGAAGCTCAGATCTGTGCTTTATTTAACTGACAATAATATGTGTCTTAAGTGTGTTATGAGTTCACATAAACATTCATATGAAAATTAGACTGAATCTGAATACAATATAAGTGTCTAATCACAAGCGAATGATAGAACCAAACAGCATGTTGAAAAGATCAGAGTAATAAAAGATGGCAATAAAGGGAACAGTTTAATATTTTCTGAAGGCTTCGACCGTATGTTCTTTGGCAGCAACACTGATCTTTTGACAATGACGACTGAAAGTAATAAACTAACATTCGCTTGTTGTTTAAACTTTTGGGGACCCTCGGATGATGTATCCTCCACCTGAATCCAGCCCCTTTTCTACCTGGTCTTCTTTGCAGGGCTATTTGTAGGGCACAGGAGCCTGTGCCCCTCCAGAGGGTGTGGGAATTTAAATCCCATCAGCTCCAGCCTGCATTCCCAGTAGTCTGGGATGACAGGAATTGCAGAACATCTGAAGGGCAGGGCAGATTCTCGCTTTTATTATTGGTTTCTTCCCCTGCCACACAAATCTCATAATATCTCTTTGATACTCTTTGAAGCATCCCATATCGCTGATCATTGGAACCATTTGCAATAAAAACATTTTTGGTAGCACGTTCATCTTAAGGACACCTGATCTCAGTGATCACGGGTAGGAGGAAGAGTTACACTAGGACCAGACCATCTCATTCCTGAGGAGGCAGGTTTAGTCATTGTTTGAAGACTATCCCTGCCTCTGGGTCTGGTCTTGACCGGAAGGACTATGGCACCCTCTCTGATTGCATGGAGCCTGGACAGCCCCGTGTTTTCCCCCAGAGCCGAAGGTGATGAAACAATCGCTGAGAATGGCTAGAGTGCCGGTGGCAAAAAAACTCATTCTGAATCGGACCAGACACGGGTTAGAGCTCAATGTTGAACCAACCAAGTGGTGATAACGATGGTGAAGAGGACCTTCTTTGCCGCCTCTATTGCATATGCAGAAAACAGCAGCAGGATACTCTTTCAGGTGGTTTGCTTTTTAATAGAACCACCACCATCGGGGCCTAGTGAGGACCCCAATATCTCTTGCAACCATTTCACAAAGTTTTTTGCAGATAGTCGCTCAGATTCAGAAGGAGGTAGACTCCACTGCTGTGTACTGACAAATGTTCCTTTTTCTGACTGACGGTCGAAGACAGGACTCACCATGGGACTGAAACTGCCTTGGTCGTGCTGGTTGATGATCTCTGGCGGGCTAGGGACAAAAGTGAAAGCTGTTTCCTGGTCATGCTGGATCACTCAGCGGCCTTTGATACCACTGACCGTGACATTCTTCTGGACCACTTAGAGGACCTGGGAGCTGGGGGTGCTGTTATACCAGAAAGTGGTGTTGGGGAATGAGTGTTCAGACCCCTGGGCTCTCACTTATGGGGTGCCTCAGGGCTCCATCCTCTCCCCCATGCTTTTTAACATCTATATGAAGAGCTCATCAAAGAGTTTGGGCTCGGTGTTCAATAGTATGCAGGTGATACCCAGATCTACCTCACTTTTAAATCAGAACCAGTGAAGGCAGTGAATGTCCTTTGTGAGTGTCTGGACGTGGTTGGAGGATGGATGGCAGCTAACGGATTGAGGTTGAATCCTGACAAGATCGATGTACAGTTTTTTGGGGGACAGGGGGTGGGCAGGTGTGGGGGACTCCCTGGTCCTGAATGGGATAACTGTGCCCCCGAAGAACCAGGTGTGCAGCATGGGAGTGATTTTGAACTCACAGCTGTCCATGGAGGCGTAGGTCAATTCTGTGTCCATGGCAGCTGTCTACCAGCTCCATTTGGTATGCAGGCTGAAACCCTAACTGTCCACAGACTGTCTCGCCAGAGTGGCGCATGCTATGGTTATCTCCCACTTGGACTACTGCAATGCACTCTATGTGTGGCTACCTTTGAAGGTGACTCGGAAACTACAACTAATCCAGAATGCAGCAACTAGACGGGTGACTGGGAGTGGCCACCAAGACCATATAACACCAGTCCTGAAAGACCTACAATTGCTCCCAGTACTTTTCTGGGCAATTCAGAGTGTTGGTACTGACCTTTAAACCCCTAAATGACCTCGGCCCAGTATACCTGAAGGAGCATCTCCACCCCCATCATTCAGCCTGGACGCTGAGGTCCAGCTCCAAGGGCCTTCTGGTGGTTCCCTCACAGCGAGAAGTGAGGTTACTGGGAACCTGACAGAGGGCATTTTTGGTAGTGACACCCACCCCATTGAATGCCCTCCCATCAGATGTCAAGGAAATAAACAACTTTTAGAAGACATCTGAAGGCAAGCATGTACCGGGAAAGTTTTAATGTCTAATGTTTTACAATTTTTTATGTGCTGTAAGCCACCCAGAGTGGCTGGGGAAACCCAGCCAGATGGGTAGGGTATATATATAATACAATTATTATTATTATTATTATTATTATTATTAATGAACTTAGTACCTAAGATCTTAATGTTAATAAAGATATAGACTTAAATGTAGTGTGCAATGCCAGCAAGGTGGTAACTAGAGGCTTTTTAATTCAGCAAAATGCATATTTAAAGAAAACAAGAGAAACTAAGAAACAGGAGATTTTGAAAGCATTAATATCCAAGGAAAAAGAACTTAATAATAAATTTGGTAATAAAGAAGTCATACAAGTGATTAATTTTTCCTACAAACATAGTTTTCAGTGTTGATGAATCAGGAAGTTGAAATGAAAGTAAAATTAATGAAACAGAAAAAAATTCAAATTTAGAAACAAACCAGGCAAATTGCTTGCTTGGCAGCTCAAAAAAGAGAATAGGAATAAGACAATAAGATTATTGGTGGAGAAAAACACCTAACAAATCCAAAAGAAATAATAAATGAGTTTGTTAAGTTTTATTCAGCATTATATCAGAAGGAGAGAGAAGACCTTGAAAAAATGGATCATAATTTGAAGGGATGTAATATACCTAAAATCACAAAGTATAATTTGAGGATTTTAAATGCACCCATATCAACACCGGAAATACAGCAGGTAATCAAATGAAGTCAGGGAAAGCACTCTGTCCGGATGGAATCACAGCATCATAGTATAAAAAGTTTCAAGATGGTTTAATACAACCACTTAAAGACGCCTTGAATAGAATTTTGGAGACAGGAGTGGTGCCTGAATCGGGGGAAAATGCATTTATCACCCTAATCCCTAAGCAGGACAGTGACTTAACAAGAACTAAGAATTATAGACCAATCTCTCTACTTAATTTTGATTACAAATTATTTGCTGCCATATTAGCCAATAGGCTGAAAATAGTCTTGAGAGAATATACATCAGGATCAATCAGGTTTTCTACCAGGTTGACAATTAAAAGATAAACCTGAATGAAAATCTAGAAGTTAGGAATGAAAAACAAGCAGCATTAATTTTCCTAGATGCAGAAAAAGGCTTTTGATAATATTTCATGGTTATTTATGACCAAGGTATTAGAGAAGATGGAAGTGGGTAATACCTTCTTAAAAGGAATTAAAGCAATTTAATCTGCGAAAATATGAATTATGGTGCTGGAGGAGACTCTTGAGAGTCCCATGGACTGCAAGAAGATCAAACGCATCCATTCTTAAGGAAATCAGCCCTGAGTGCTCACTGGAAGGACAGATCGTGAAGCTGAGGCTCCAATACTTTGGCCACCTCATGAGAAGAGAAGACTCACTGGAAAAGACCCTGATGTTGGGAAAGATGGAGGGCACAAGGAGAAGAGGACGACAGAGGACGAGATGGTTAGACAGTGTTCTCGAAGCTACAAACATGAATCTGACCAAACTGCGGGTGGCAGTGGAAGACAGAAGTGCCTGGCGTGCTCTGGTCCATGGGGTCACGAAGAGTCGGACACGACTGAACGACTAAACAACAATCTGCGAAAATGATTGTAAATAATCTTTCAGATAACTGTAAAATAATTAAAGGACTAAACAAGGTTGCCCATTATTCCCATTGTTGTACACCGTATATTGATGGTGGAACTATTGTTATGGGATATAAATTTATTTAAAGATAATTATGTAAAAGTGTGGGGGGGAAAGTTGGAGATATGGGGAAGAATGAAGTTTTCTCTAATGGGTAGAATATCAGGGCAGAATATTGAAGAGGGGTTATGCATGTGCTCTAGAGGAAGAAAGGGACAGATGGGACTCATCAGCCTGGGAAGGTACCCCATCTAAGAGAAGAAAAAGTCTGGTCCTAAACCTCTGCTGCCTTGTGGGATATCTGTGGGATAAGAAAAGGCTAAGCTCTACACAATTCCAGAGTGGAGTCCCTAAGGAGGATGGATGGTGCCTTGTATGCCTCGTTTTGGCAACTCCTGCAGCCAAGCTAGTGCCAGACTTTTGCTATGCTTTCCTTTGGACCACATCAGCATGGCCGAGAGGGGGTTCTTTTTGTCTAGGCAGCCCAGGACCTCTATACACACTGCCTAGGCTTGCACCTCAGAAGGTCACTTTGGTGCTGCTAACACAGCAGTCTAACTTTCTGATGCAGTTGCAAACTCCATTGTCTCTCAAGGCCGAAAGATGCCAACAATGGGAAGTGATGTATAAGTTGATAAAACCTAACCCTTATTTGTTCTAATAAACCAGGGATAGAGCACTGATGGCCTCCCAGGTGTTATTTGACAACTACTACCACTATCAACTTCCAATGGTCAGGGACGATCTTGGATCATGCTGACTGTGCTGAATGGGAGCTGGAATCTGATAATTTCTGGAGGGCAAGTGGTTCCCCATCTCTGCAATTGACTGTGACCTATTATGATGTGCTTGCAAAGTTGAGCACTCATCCACACTTCCACTTGTTCTGTGCCAAAATGTACGGGTTCAAGCAGTTTTCTGCTTGACCTGCACTTTCTATGCACTGGTATGAGCAGTTTTCTCCTTGTTTCATGCCTTTCCAAGGGAAAACCCACTCTTTAGTGGTAGATAAGAACAAACGGCAATCCAGGAATACCCAAATTGCCATTTGTTCCAACTGAACATTAAACAGCAACCCCCCCCCCCCCCGGGAAAAGCAGCAAGACAAAAGGAAGTGTGCATAAGTGCAATACAGCTTTATTACCTGTTGTCTGGAGTTCACCATCTTATTGCAATGAAAACTGCATGTTGTATGCCCTGGGCATGCTGTAAAGATGCCTGCTGATACATTTATAAGATTGAATGAACAAACAAATTAAACAAACATTTGGCTCAGCTTCCACTATATGGAAGCAGTGAAGACTTAGTATAATTTCTCTTTTTTTAATTACAGATTTTGTTGGCCTTGCTTTATTTGTTTGTTTGTTTGTTTTTGTTTGTTTTAAGGAAGAATTGCCATCTCTCTGTACACAGGAGATTGTGGAATGGTGGACAGCTGGAATGGAAAGGAGGGGAGGGGACTGAAGCTTCAAAAGGGGAGGGGAGCACAAAGGTCAAATTAATCTGGCTTGGATTAAAATGAATGTTCTTAGTTTTGGGGAAACGGTTTGGCAGGTGGAAATAGCCATAGCTCAGTTGTAGAGTGTCTGCTTTGATTGCAGAAGATTCCAGGTTCAATCCCTGGTGTCTCCACTTAGGACTGGGAAAGACCTCCTGCCTAAAATTCTGGAGAGTTACTGCCAATCAGTCTAGACAATGCTGAGCAAGATGAGCCAATGGTCTGGCTCACTATGAGGAAGTATATTTTGTTGTTAGGAAACAATTTAAGAAGGAACATGTGAAGGGAAAATTTGTCCATTGCTATTTCTGCTCTTTGAAACTTCATGCCATGGTGTTGGTTTCTAAACGTGACATGAGATGGTTTTTTGCTCTTAGATGCATTAGGCGATAAAATAGACTGCTTTTGTTAATTTTATTTTTTTGAAAAACCACTAGAAATACTCCTCCCCCCCCCCCCCATAATGTATACCAGCATTCAGTATACTCACCATGCTACTATGGGACATTTAAACAAAACATACACTCCCTTCTATGCAATTAAAGTTACTAACTTTTAACATCGGGTCAAACTGTTCTGCCAAGTTGGGGCAGATTCTAGAACAAGTCTGACAGTGAAGCTAGGAGGATACTACAGTGACTTTTGGCAGTTTTAGGAGTTGAGAGATAGGGTTCAGGTTGAGAGGTAGGGCTTGATTTGAGATGGGAGATAGGGATTAGGATGAGATTTGATGGAGGGAGAACTGGTTCTGATTTGAGTTGAACATCCTCACTATAGCAAGAGGAAGGAGCCTTGCAGCTTAGATGGGAAGAGCAGCTTGAGTGTCTGGGGAAAGTATACAGACAGAGGTACCTGGAGGGCTGAGTCTGAGCCAGGAGAGGGGGAAGCTGTGGAAATACAGACTCCCTGGGTCTTATTCTAGCCGGGGCGGGCTGGGAGGGGGAGATCTTCTAGGTAAAGAAGACTCCCAAGTCAGTAACAAGGGGTGAGGGGATCCCCTGGGTCTGTTATACCAAATGGAATACCTCAGGCATGAGATTGCTAAGAGAGTGGGTAACTGACGAAAAGTGCCGCTCACTCCTGAACCAAAGTACAGGGGTACCTTGAGTTATGAATGCTTCAGGTTACAAACTCTGCTAACCTGGAAGAGTTACCTCAAGTTGAGAACTTTGCCCCCAGGATGACAATGGAAATTGTGTGCCAGTGGCGCAGCAGCAGCAAAAGGCCCCATTAGCAAAAAGCACGCCTCTAGTTAAGAACAGTTTCAGGTTAAGAATGGACCTCCGGAATGAATTAAATTCATAACTAGAGGTACCACTGTATTAAGCTGCGAAGGAAGTTGTGCTGTGTCAAAAGTATTTAACTGTAACACCTGTCGTAACTAAGTAAGGGAACAAGACTGAAGTAACAAACTGAGTTAAGCGTTTTAGCACCCATTATAGAAACCTCAACATCTACCTGAAGTGTAACAACTGATTTTTAGCAACTGAAGTTTAAGAATGATATACTGCTATGTTTAAGTCCATAACATCTTTATATTTAGTTCAGGTAATAAGTTAACTTATACCTGAAAGAACACATCTCCTGACCCAACTTTGTTTCACAAACTTCTTCTTGTAAATAAAATGTTTCTTGTTTGTTCAGCTTCTGTCTAAAACTCTAAATCACAAAGTTTCCCCTCACACAAGACCCCCATAAGATTGGTGTACTATGCGATGGGTGCACTATATTTAATTGGAGGCAGTTAGCGGGGTGAATCTGCTACTTTATTAATTGGTGGTTAGTGGTGGGATTCACTACACCAAAATTACTGCATTTGGGGTCCATTCTGCTGAGTGGACCCGGACATAAGAACTTATGAAGAGCTCTGCTGGTTAAAGACCCACCTAGTCCAGCATCTCCTTCTCACAGTGTCCAATCAAATGCATCTTTCAGAAGCCTGCAAGCAGAACCTGGGTGCAACTGTATTCTCCACACCCACAATTCCCAGAAACTGCTACAGTGCAAGAATTGTTCATTTGGCAAAGCTCTGCTTATTCCTGGCTCTGCACACCCAGATATCCATCTCCTCTAGGACCCTGATGTTGCTGTCCCTGTGGAAGGCTGCCTCCCTCTGTTCAATGCCACAACAATTTTGTTCCTACTGACGAATCATCCTTTGCCACTGTCAGCCAGCTGTCTGTTTTCAAGGACCTCAGCAGCATCGATTCTTCCAGCTGCCAAACCAGAGCAAGGCTTTTTTCCTCTTTTTTGGAACTTCCGTTCCAAGAACTTAAAATTAATGGATGGAGATGGAGGCAGCTGCCTTTGCCAATGGTGATGAAGAGGAAGAGACAGATGCAGGCTCTTCAGAGCGCTGTATTAATTGACCTACTTCAGTCATCTCTACCCAGAAATTTGTCTTGCAAAGGTTCCCCTTTTTATGAGAAAATGAGCTGTAATTTCAGATGGCTGGATGATGGGGAGACAGATCTCCAATGGTAGCTTGAATTCTGAGTGGCACATGGAATCATGCTTCCAGGGAAGGAAGTGATGACTGAAGGTACATCCGCTTTCAAAATGTCAATCCAGACATAAACATTTGAAATGTTGGAGAGTCAAACCATCCAACAGACACTGAGTAGCATACAATATTAGCCCTACTTGGAGTAGACCCATTGAAATAAATAGCAATGGTTAACATAGGTTTATTCATTTCAGTATACTCTGAGTATACATTGTTGGATCTCTTGAGCTCTAATTCTAAGTCAAATTGAACTCAATAAAGCTGCCTTATACTGAGACCAATACGCCATATACCAATGATCCACATAACTCAGCAATGGCTACACTGAATGGCAGTGGTTCTTCAGAATTTCAGGGAGGGGTCTCTTCTAGCTAGCAGTGAAGTGTGTCATTATGACACCCAGGGTGTGTATACACGTGTGTGTTGGGGGGCACAGGGCATGCCAGCCCAGCCCTCACCACTGATGCAATGCCAGCCCTGATCTGCTTTGCTAGGTTCAGAGCGGCTCAGGGATGGCAGCATGAGAAGGACGCAACAGCCATGAGCCCTTCAGTCCCTGCCTCACCCTCGCTTTGCAACAGGGCAGACATGAATCCTTCCAGTCTGTCTGATTTGAAGGGTGCAGACCTGTCCTGCTGCATCCTCCTCACACCACCCTGCCAGCACCCCCTAGAAAAATGCACTCGGAGCCATTGCCCCAGCAGGCCCCCCATGCCATCTTGAGCCCTTTGGATAAATGACATCATTTATTACATCAACACAGGGAAAGCCAGGAAAATGTTTCCCAAACTGATGGAATGAATGAACAAAGATTTTCTCTTTTATTTGAATATTAATTATTATTATTTACTTAATGCCCCCCTCTGCAATATGTAGTACACAGATTTGGAAGCAAAGTCAATCCTAGCAAGATGCATTTTTGCTCCCTTTTAAGAAAGGCAAGTTGGGGTATAGGTGAAACAAGGTTAATCAACAATAACATGATGCAGTTTTGCCCCCTGGGAAAGGAGTAGAAACCGTTTAGAGGAAACAAAGATCACATATAATTTACAGATTATATGTGATTTCTGCAGTTTAGCTTGTTGCAGCCCTATTTCTCTGGTAAGGATGGATGAACTTGCCCATTTTAGTTTCTCATCTCCCTGATCTTAAATTTAGTTCTTCTCATTTCTGCATTGGTTTGCTTTTAAAAAAAGAGAAGGGGGAAATGAAACATATTGGTGTGAATTTTATCTAATGTATAAATATGTTTATACATTAAAATGTATAAAATTTTAATGGCATGCTCTGGTCCATGGGGTCACGAAGAGTCGGACACGACTAAACAACTAAACAACTAAACAAACAAAGAAACAAACAAACAAATATTTTGTATGTTATTGAACCTAATACTGTATATTGTTTTTTGCAAAGCATTTCCCCCCTAATGTAATGCATTTTTACATTGTTTTTGCTAATATATGCTTTTTGTACACACTGATTGGATGCACAACTGCTTTGCAAAATTCAGAGAAGTTATGAATTTCAGAGACTTGCTATGTTTTGGCTTGGGTATTGTTTGGGGAAGCATAAATTAGGTAATTTCTCTCACATGCCTACTCTCCCTCACGCTTGGTGTAATCTAGGAAGGCAATTATTAGACTTCTAACTTTCTATGCATATAAAGCTATTTTGTTAAAAGGGGGGAATAAAGATACTCACCTTAACTTCACTGTGCCTAACTCTCAGACCTTGGGGCTGTATCCTATTAAGTTCTACTCGAAGTAAGCTCAATGGAATTAATGCACCTATGTTGGCTGCATCCATTAATTTCAATAGGTTTACCCTGAGGATGAGTAACATTAGATACGCTTGGTATTCTGATGGGAAGTTGTGTTTTAATCTCTTTAGTATGCATCTCTGTTCTAGTGGCACACCACTGCCCAAGAAATTCAGAGCTTTAGATACTGCAGAAGACTTCTTCAAACCTAATTTCCTTCCACAAAGAACCATTGATGGAGATTTGTAGAACGTGACACCTGGTTGCCTCATATTATAGACAAGGGAGACAAAAGAGTGAGCTAATTGTTTCCCATGAATTCGAGTTTAATTCAGTGTGTGTTTAATTAGAGCTGTAAATGGGGGAAGAGAATCAATTACTTGTTGCAGAAGCAGACTTTACCAGCTAGTGACAGGATGTGGGGATTAAAATGACTGCAACATTGCATGGATGAGATTGTGAATTGTGGATGGATCTCAAGGTCTACTTTGATGGGCTTCTTTAAGGTCTTGGTTACTGTTTATTCACTAAAGAAGAGAATTTGGAGATTGGGATGCCTGGGGTTAATTCACACTTCACTGGTTTGACAATAGAAATCTGTCTAGCTCACAATGTTAGGCTATATTGCAAATCAACCACCATTTCCAAGTCAGAAAGAAACCAAAGGGAAATCAAACCCAAAAAGGAAAAACAAGGTATGGTAGATGATAATTAGTGAAAAGGACCATCCACTTTTCATGATGAAGGTCCCAGGTTCAGTCCTTGGCATCTCAGGGTATGGCTAAGAAATAGTTCCTGCTTGAAATCCTGGAGAGTTGCTGGCAGAAAGTGTAGACAATAATGAGCTAGATGAAGCAAGGTCTGACTCAAGTATAAAGCAGCTCTGTGTGTTCTTTTTTATAACTGCAAAGATAAACATACAGTATGAGTAAGTGTCCACTCATGCAACAGGGATTCTCATTCTCCCTACCAGCTCTGCAGGCTCCTAAAATCTGTCTTGGAAGGCCAGGGAACCCTCTAGTGCAGATTTTGCAGGTGCAAGGGAGGCTGGATGAAGTGGCATTGCCAAAGCAGTTATTATAGCATGGCTGGCTGTTTTTAATCTTTGCATTTACAAAATGTGTTTTATGGATTCTCACATATTTGTATAACTTGGAGTTGTGCATTTGTTGACTATTATTCATTCTGACATGTTGTTTGTCCTTTTTAAAGCACTGTCTTTCCAAGTAGGTCTTCTTCAGCTTGAAAGGTTAAATGGTATTCTGAGCATGAGAAGTCAGCATGAATCATATCAAGTACTGGTTTTGCAGTTTCATATGGATCAAGGAGAGCTGCATCAGTAATAAGGACCTAACACTGAATAGCCTTTGTGCATGCACCTTCAAAGCAGCCTAATCACCTCGTACCTACTGGACCGCCTCTCCTGGTGTGTCCCACTGAGGACCTTAAGGTCTGCAAATAATAACACCCTAAACATCCCAGGCCCCAGGGAGATTAGACTGGCCTCGACCAGAGCCAGGGCCTTTTCAGTTGTGGCTCCAGCCTCGTGAAACGCTCTCTCACAAGAGACCAGGGCCCTGCTGGATTTGACATCTTTCCGCAGGGCCTGCAAGACGGAGCTGTTCTGCCAGGCCTTTGGTCGGAGTTCAGTCTGATTCTTTTCTTTCTGTATAAGAACAAGCATTAAAGAGGCCTCCTAGCCCACTCACAGGTCCTTTATAAGACCAGTGGTAACATTTGGCCCTGGAGAATATTAACCACTCTCAATTTTACCTGTGGGCTGCCATTTGTCCAGATTTTAATTTGCTCTGAACTAATTTTAAGATGTATTTTAATTAATTGATTGCCTGTTTTATGTTCTTATCTTCTTTGTATATTGTGTTAGTTTTATGATGTTAGGTGCCCTGAGCCTGGCTCCGGCTGAGTAGGGCGGGGTACAAATAAAAAATTATTATTATTATTATTATTATTATTATTATTATTATTATTATTATTACTATTACTATTATTGAAAGCTAAACTCAAAGCATCAGATTTACATTCCAAACCATTGGGGGGGGGGGTGAGAGAGAGAGAGAAATAAATGATAATCATAGAAACAGAATAAGCTGTTTTATACTGAATTAGATCTTTGGCCCAAGTATCTCAATATTTTCTGCTCTGACTGGTAGCGACTCTCCCGGGTTCAGGCAGGGGCTTTTCCTGGTGTTACGTGGAGTCATGAGGGATTGAGCGCAGAACCTTCTCTGTGTTGGTGCAAATGTTCTACCATCAGTAGCGAACCCATATTTTTTGAGCCCTGAAGCTTGAACTGTTAGGGGGGGCCCTTCACAACCAGCAATGAGGTATGGGTCACCACTGTTATTTTCTTCATTGGGGTTGTTCCACGACAGATCACCACATATATATTTTTAAAATTAACTACTACATCTTAGATTTTGATTAAAATTGCTGTACTGGATTAGCTCACACATCAAAGTCACTGTTGTGAATAAAACATTCCTATGCCGTATAGTTTTGAGTTATTGGGGGGGGGGGAATGAAAATTAGGGAAATGTTATACACATGCATGACTAAAGTCACTTCTGGGTCTCTCTGGGATTAGGAGCCCTGAATCTTAAACTTCATTAGTTTCATAGTAAATCTGCCCCCGTCTTCCACTGAGCTTATTACAAGCTGGAGCCATTTGTACTTCAAACAAGGTAGTTAAGACCGTCAGTGATGTCATTGAGGAAAATACACCACACAGCCCTATGAATGAATTAATGGATTATGGTCTAAACGTACATAGAGAGGAACCTAGAAATGCAAGAAAAAAGAATGTAAAAATGTTAGATGTTTAATCACAAGAGTCTGTTGGGTGAGGGTCTGATTTACAAGGTGGGAGTAAAAGATAAAGGTACACATCCAGAGAGAAGAGATAACACCAAACACAAATCAATTGACTAAAGATAACAAGCTTGAATCACCAGAGACCAGCAAGGGAATAGTTGACACATTAAAACTTCAGGGTGCTGTTGTATCTGCATAGCACCACTCAGGGGAGCTAACTTGCCTTCCCCCGTACACACACATTGACAGGGCGCGGTCATGTGACATGTCACATTGCACGTCATGTGATGTTGCCGTGCAGGGGCAGGATATGCAGAGGGCGATCTCCATGCTTGCTTGTCCAAGCCCCTGCCTAGCTCTTGGGCTGCCAGCTGTGGCTGGGACGAGTGAAGTAAAGATCACCAGCCACTGCCCAGCTCCCAGGCTCCCGGGCGGAGGCTAGGATGAGTGTGGTTGATCTTTGCTTCACTCATCCCAGCCCCCACCCAGCTCCTGGACTGCCTGGTGGAGGCTGGGACTGGGGTGCGTGGAGGGCACCTGGTGGTGGGGTGGCAGCCCCCTAAATATTGGGGGGCACTGCCCCTGTCCTAAAATATTGGGGGAGGTGAAGTCCCCTCCACCCCTTATACCCAGCTCCATTGGCACCACCTATGATAAATAATCATATAGTTTAGCCACTTTACTAATCTCAGTCCAGTGCTCAAATTATGGGAGAATAAGGCACTCCTTTGATTTGCTGTTAACCCCTTAAAGGTAAAGGTACCCCTGCCCGTACGGGCCAGTCTTGACAGACTCTAGGGTTGTGTGCCCATCTCACTCAAAGAGGCCAGGGGCCAGCGCTGTCCGAAGACACTTCGAGGTCACGTGGCCAGCATGACATCGCTGCTCTGGCGAGCCAGAGCCGCACACGGAAACGCTGTTTACCTTCCCGCCAGTAAGCGGTCCCTAATTATCTACTTGCACTTTGACGTGCTTTCGAACTGCTAGGTTGGCAGGCGCTGGGACCGAACAATGGGAGCGCACCCCGCCGCGGGGATTCGAACCGCCAACCTTTCGATCGGCAAGCCCTAGGCACTGAGGCTTTAACCCACAGCGCCACCCGCGTCCCATGTTAACCCCTTAGTTACTGCTTTATAAGACTACAATGAACATGATTTGATTCCTACCTCCAATTCAAGTGTTCTGCATCCCCCCTTATGATTGCTTGGTTCTCTCCACTATCTCTCTCTGTAGCTAAGTGCTTGACTGGGGCAATGCTTTGCCTAGCCCTGATCTGGAACCACATACAGAGTTCTTAGAGGATGAACCAGACAACACACAGGTAAAAAACCTGAGGAGCAAAACTGTCCCCTGGAAACACAACTGAGGGCCCCTCTGTGGACGGATCTGCTGAAGAACCTTTGTGGCTGTAAGTAGTGGTGGTGGAGTCACTCCCCTAGTCCTTGAGAAACCTGGTGCAAACAGGTCTGGACCTAGTCATCATGCAGCTTATGAGTAAGGGTTGTCATTGTGACTAAGAAATCACTGGAACATCCAGATGTTGTGATTAGGGTGTGGTCTAGGAGGCCATAGTATATAAGGCATCCCCTTTTGATTCTTCCAGTTTCTGGAAACAACACAGATCTCTGGTTTATTATAGAATCATAGAAATGTAGAGTTGGAAGGGACCTCAAGGAAACCGCCCCCCCCCAAAGAATCAATGACAGATGGTCATCCAACCTCTGCTTTAAAACCTCCAAGGAAGGAGAGTCTATAATCTTATGAGGAAGACCAGTCCACTGTCAAACAGTGCTTGCTATCAGAATTTTTTTCCTGATGTTTAGTCAGAATCTTTCTTGTCTTGTAACTTGAAGCCACTCGTTCGAGTCCTACCCTCCAGAGCACAAGAAAACAAACTTGTTTCCTCTTCCATGCGACAGCCCTTGTTCCCGGGTTCTTGATTATAGTATCTCCTCCTTGCTGCATTGTGCCTAACCTGAAATCTTTCTGATATTGACTCTGAGCTGTTACCCGACCTTAGCTCTGGCTCATGTTTTGAATTCACACTGATTATTTTTGCTTTGTTTGAGTGAACTGTGATGCACCTTTTGATTGCTCCCACCAAAAGGCTTATACCTCCTGAGATTAAGGCTCTAGCACCTGAGGGCACCCACATGTGTGAGAGGACAATCTAGTATCCAACTCTGTCATACTTTGGTTACTCAGCTCGTGTAGTGGAGGAATGCTTTCATCCACACTAAGAAGATCAGGATTTCCTGTTCAGGGCCAAAATTCACTTTCCTTTAAAGCATTGTCTGACCACTGGTGAATCTGACCAAAGGTCTACAGTGATACTTCAGGGTACAGACCTTTCAGGTTACAGACTCCGCTAACCCAGAAATAGTACCCCAGGTTAAGAACTTTGCTTCAGGATGAGAACAGAAATCGCACGGCAGCAGCGCAGTGGCAGCGGGAGGCCCCATTAGCTAAAGTGGTACCTCAGGTTAAGAACGGACCTCCAGAACGAATTAAGTTCTTAACTTGAGGTACCGCTGTATTTAGTTAAGCATTCTGTTTCCCACAGTGGCCAGGCACATGCCACAGGTTTAATAGCCATGGACCACCTGTTTCTCCTTTAATTTGCTGAATACCCTACTAAAGACATCTAGCTGGTGGCCACCTCCACAGTGGTAGTAATGTCATAGTTTAACCATGAGCTGCATGAACAAGTCATTTTTCTTGCATATTCTCTCCCATTGTTCAACTTTTTTGGATGATCCTGAGTTCTAGGTCACATCTGCATCAACACTCATGGTTTCCTCCAAAGAATCATAAAAGCTGGAGTTTGTAAAACAACCACCATTTAGCCCAGCTGCAACTTTAACTAATGCCAGGTGTAGGGCAGGTAGGCTTTACCCAAAGGCCTTGTAGGTAAAATTGGGAGGCCTGGAGGGGCTAGAAGTTGCCCTCCACTAAATTAGGCTCTATTTGAACTAGACATTCAACCCAGTATCATGACTTTAAGCAAAGTTCCCTGGGAAAAAGCACTGGTGGTAGTAGTAATAGTAGTAGTAGTAGTAGTAGTAATAATAATAATAATATATTATTTTTACCCCACCCATCTGGCTGGGCTTCCCCAGCCACTCTGGGCAGCTTCCAACAAAGATTAAAAATACATTAAAATGTCACACATTAAAAACTTCCCTGAACAGGGCTGCCTTAAGATGTCTTCTAAATGTCAGATCTCTTTGACATCTGATGGGTGGGCATTCCACACGACAGGCGCCACTACCAAAAAGGCCCTCTGCCTGGTTCCCTGTAGCTTTGCTTCTTGCAGTGAGGGAACCGCCAGAAGGCCCTCAGCACTGGACCTCAGTGTCCGGGTAGAACAATGGGGGTGGAGACACTCCTTCAGGTATACTGCATCAAGGCCGTTTAGGACTTTAAAGGTCAGCACCAACACTTTCTGGGTCACCTTCAAAGGTAGCCCCACGTAACTGGTTGTTAAAACACTATGTGATTTGTAGCTCTGTAAGAAATCTGTGGGAACCATGACTGTTAAAGTGGTATAGTAGAGTTTAAAGCATAAGGTGCGGATGTGGCCCTAGTGTTATAACAGAGGGAGAAAAACTTCACTTTCTCCACAAAATGCATCCCATGCATAAGTTTATAAAACTCTACCATATCCCCTTTTCTAAATTAAGAATCCACAAACATTTCAATGCTTCCTTATAGGGTGTTGCTACAGGCTGCTGATCATCCTGGCTGCCATTTCATAATTTTCTTTTCTCTTGCCTTGTTGAATCTACAGAATAAATGTGTTGTTTATGAAAAGGACAGAAGATGCTTCATGAAAGATTTATCTGCTGTAGGAACTGCCAAGAGCATAATTATTGTCTGGGCACTGAAACTATTTGACATTCTCCAAACAAACAAATAAACAAATACTCCAATGGTTCCTGCAAGAAGAATTAATAGATGAATGGGGAAAGTGATTAGGAGAATATATAGATGGAGAGATACGTGAGGAGGAAAGAACATGACTCAGCTGTTCCTCATTTGAAATGGATGCATGGCTTGCATAACTTTTTGTTGGATTAAAAGCGTGTTTCTTTTTGTAAGGAGAAAAAAGTGATAGCATGGTTTGCTGAGGTAGGGAAAGTTTTGTATATGAAGACCCTCTGCCAGTCACAGTAAACCCAGAGGTCATCAGCACCTCAGGATATTGAAGCATAGCTTCCATCATCCCAAGCCAGCAATCCCAATGACAGCAACATCTGAAAGGGACCGCATTGGCTTCCTCTGTAGTGGGCAATACAGTGGTACCTCGGATCACGGACACTTCAGGTTACAGACACTTCAGGTTACAGACTCTGCTAATCCAGAAATAGTACCTCGGGTAAGAACTTTGCTTCAGGATGAGAACAGAAATCGTGCTCTGATGGCGCAGCAGCAGCGGGAGGCCCCATTAGCTAAAGTGGTGTCGCAGGTTAAGAACAGTTTCAGGTTAAGAATGGACCTCTGGAATGAATTAAGTTCTTAACCCAAGGTACCACTGTATTGGACTAAATGGACCAATAGTCTGACTGACAGGGAAGATCAATGTGCAACGATAGAGCACATGATTTGCAAGCAGAATGTCTCATGTTTAATCCTCAGCCTTCTGGTTAATAAGGAATATCAAACTGAAGGGTGGGAAAAGATTTCTGCTAAAGAATTTGAGGAACTACAACTAATCAGAGCAAACAGTGCTGGGTGGGCTAGCTAGATAGACCAATCTTCTGACTTTGCATATGCTACAATCAGGTTTTATTGCATGCCCCTGATAGTATTTGCTATCTAGGGGGAAAGTATATCCAAGGAGCACGAGGCAACAGTAACTCAACTAGATTCTAGGTTTTGGTGCCAGAGCTCAAGATTAATGCTGAAATACAGAAAAAGATTATGACAAGAGCTACAAACTATATCAATAAAGATTAAGAAATCAAATTCTATAACGAAATGCCTAAAGTACTAGAAATCATTAGCTTGTGTTAAAAAAAAAATTGGTTACCAGTTTTCAGGTACCCTTCTTAAAATCAGAACTTTAAGCTCCGTTTATTATATTTTTTAATTCTGCTATCTTCCATAGATACAGGATGTCCCTTATTACCCTCACAGCAGCCCTGTGAGAGGTAAGTTAGATTGAGATAATAATGCAGCACTTTCTACTGCAGTGCTATACAAAATCCTCACATGCTATCTTGTCAGCAATCTATACAACAGAGAAGAGTTAATAGCTGGAACTGTCCATTGAACAGGTGTGGTGACGTAACACAGAAAGTGTAGCCAAACCTTTTGTGCTCCAGATGATGGTGGACTACAACTCCCATAATCCCTGATGGCTGGGGTTATATGGGAGCTGAAGTCCAACCATATCTGGATGACAGTATGTTGGCCACACCTACAATACAGTCAGAGCTGAATCATGCAGCTAACTGTGTAGGACAGGATGCAGAAGCCAGCCAGTGGTCAGGGTTCAAGAGAAAGACAGGAGTGATAAAACTAGAAGGCAGGGCTGAGAGGAAAGCCAGATATCAAAACCAGAGAGCAAGTCAGGACTGAAAAGAAAAACTAGCCTGCCACTCAAGCATCCCAAGTTGAGCAGGATATCCTGGAATTACAGAAGCCATCACAGCTTCTGATTAGATCCCAGAATGTACCATATTTGGTCCAGCTTGTGCAAGTCAGTTGACTTGTGCCAGAGTGCAGAACCAAAGGACACTCATTTTTTGTTCTCAACTCTGTCGTGGATCAGCTGGCTTGCACCAGAGCGGTGGACCAAAAATTGATTGTCCTGATTTTGATTAGTGAGGTGTTGGAACACATAAACTAGGAGGCAGGAAGCCAAGCAGGTATTAGGACCGAAGAGAAAGCCAGGCCAACAAGGCAACCAGGAGACAGGGCTCAGTCAAGACCAAAGATGCATGAGTAAGCCATAGCTCTGAAATTCCTTGTTGTTCAAGCAAGGCTCAACTGGAACAGGAAGTCCTTTTATGTTCATTCCTGCTCAGAAGAATCAATGATCGGACGAAAATCAGTCCAGGGACTGAGAAGCTGCCATCTGCAGTTCAGTGACTAACTACATGGGGCAGCCACACACTGTTCCAGCAATACCTAAGAGTTGGGTTAGTTTCATAAGATTTATACACCACTTGATTGCAAAAAAACACACCCCAAAACGCAAAATGGTTTACAAAAGATAAAACATTAAAATCAAGAAAAAGATCATAACCATACTTTAAAACATACAAAAGTTAAAATACTGAAACAAATTTAAATTACCAGTTTTAAGATAGTTATTTAGCCGCTACTAAAAAGACTTACTCCAGTACTTATGGAAACAACATCTTTATTCTGGGTGTATCATACCAAGGCCCCAAGAAACAATAGAACCTTTACCTCAAGCTTCTTCTTGCACTCCACAAGAAGGCAGATTGTCCCTCCTCCAAACATTAACCCTTGGTTTACTGACAGCACATTCTTTACCTGTACTGGTAAAGTGCCTAGTGTGGCCCCTTGCATGATGATATTTAGGTGCGTACAGAAGACACCTTTGTTTAGGAAGGCTAACCCAGTCATTTAGGAAGGAGCAAATTTTTATATGGTGCGATTGTTTCATTGTTTTTAGAGTTTGTGTGGGTGATTTTGGTGTTTTAGAGTTTGTTATGGTCCTTAGAATTTGTGTACAGTCATGCCTCGGGTTACAGACGCTTCAGGTTGCGTTTTTTCAGGTTACGGACCATTGAAACCCGGAAGTACCAGAATGGGTTACTTCCGGGTTTTGGCGGTTGCGCATGCGCAGAAGCGCCAAATTGCAACCTGCGTGTGCACAGACGCGCTGCTGCGGGTTGTGAACGCTGCGGGTTGCAAACATGCATCCCACACGGATCACGTTCGCAACCTGAGCGTCCACTGTATCTGCATTTGTTTTTACTGTGCACACTACTTCTCTGGCTTTGTGCTGTGAAGTGATCTATCAATATTATCATTATCATTATCATCATCACCATAATTATTATTGATAAGAGCCTCAGTTTCCTATGTTCAAATTCACCTTTCTGCTTCACGGATGCAGAATATTTTTTTTTTCAACCAGAGGGCCATATTATGTTCTGGACAGTCTTCTGAGGGCCATTTTCTGACAACAGTGGCCATGTCCAGACACAAAAATTAGAGAAACAACAAATGTAAATGTTGCTTTTGTACAGTAGGTTAATTTCTACATCTAAGTGCACACACAACCTATTCTCCATCTAGGCAAGCAGGAGGCATTATCAGAGCTGAATGACACATTCCAGCCAGGCAAAAACACACACGGAGAGTGCTAAACAGAGCCAGTGGAAGAGTGTGGCCTAGGGAGAGTTATGAGGACAAGATAGAGAGGCCCAGAAGGTCATATTCAATACCCAGTCCTGAGGCTCCCACCCCTGTTCTATTTCCTACCCAACACCAGTTCCAAGGTCACGTGACCTCCCTGCCATTTTGTCTCTCTACCTCAACCGCTTTACTGCCACAGCATATGATTAACTGAAATATAAGCTGTATTCCTGGAATGAAAAACTGATAGACTCACAAAGCTTCCCCCTCCCATTCTTCCACTGGTTCTCCTCTTAATTTACTTGGTTTATACCAACTGATGACAGAAGCCCATTGTTTTGCTGAAACATTAACTTCACAAAGTCATTCCGCTCCCATCTGTGGTACTAAAATTAATGATTCCCTCTGCAACATCTGTTTAATTAACTATCGGTACCATAGAAGAGGCTTCCAAATACCCCTGTGACTAAATCAGGCTCAAATTAGGGAAATACGATGTTAAATTGTATCAGAGAGAAGCAGAGATTATCCTTTTGAGCACTGACATTCATTAGCTACCAGCCACCCCATGTATCTTCATAATGAAAAAGTGTCAGCCGCTCCTCACCGTAAAGTTTTCATTTAAGGGCTGCTGGTCCTTTCATCACAGTGATTGGAAAAGGGGGGTGGGGAGGGCAGGGGGGGGGCAGAGTGGAGATCAGGCCGTGGTCAACATTCCATCATCTTTGCTGATGGATCAGTTGCTGGGAGAATGATGCAGGTAGAGCGTTGTGCCGGATATAAGCACGCCCTGCACTGTTGTCTCAGATTTAGGAGCCTGGCATCTGCTCCCGACGGTCATCATATCCCCATCAAGACAAATAAATGTGTTGCCAGCATAGCCCGCCTTGAAGAACATCTTGTTGAGATGAAAGCCTTGGATAGATGTCGGGGGGGGGGGCAGGTTTGCAGCGGACAGTGCTTGGGAGAAGTAGTCGGGGGGCTTGGCGAGAGCTCTCCAAAGCTCTCACGGGGAAAATATAAGAGTCCATTATAGCCTTAGCTTCTAAAACAGCCCTGGTGTCTGACTCTGCCCAGGCAAAACACAAATCAAAGAGGCTGATTCCACACATTTTCCACTTTGGGGGTCTTTTTATTTTATTTTTGTAGCCATGGCAACAAATGCAGTGGGAAATTGCAAGTTTCAAGACACACGAAGTCAGCAAGCATCTTTATAGCTTAGGGAGATGAAGAAAATGAGGGAGCTAAAGGAGCCAATAGAGAAAGAGAGCGGCAGAGCCTTGCACAGTGCCAATAGAAACCAGTACCAGTACCAGGAACCAGGAACTAAAGCTGCTTCCAAAATACTCCTCATAGGGAAGGGAGAATCAGTCTCTTTCCAGTCCAGATCACTTTCACATATGTTCACCCATGCCTGTTCCAACCCGTTTCCACAGTAATCTGCCTTTTTAATTATTATTTTAAAAAACTCAGCACAGAAAACTGTCCTTAATTATGTATTTTCTCTTAAAACACCCAAATAGATTTTAACACATCTTTGAGCTGGGTTTTGGAATATTTGGAAAATAGCAAAGCCAGTGGATAGGTTAAGTTTCAGTCCAATGCATTACTACAAGAAAGGTCACAGGGCACCTGGAATGGGCCAGGATTTTCCCTGGCATTCAAGTACTGTATATCCATAAATCCATACAAGTGTAGACATGGCTGGCCTGCCCAAGAGGCAAGGTAAGGCAACCTCCTTGGATGGCAGGATCCACAGGGGAAGCAGATCTTGATGTAGATATTTATTCCCCACCTTGTTCCTGATGTAGATCTTTACTCACCCCTTCTTTCCTGGCAGGGAAGGAATGCACAATTTTGTGGTTTGCCTAAAGTACCAAAAAGTCTTGGGGTGGCCCTGAGTGTAGAGCTCTTTCCAATTAGGGATGAATGAATCAGTCAGTGCGTTGCATCCTAGTTCTACACAGAGTAGACACAATGAAATTCATGTGCGTAAGTGAGTCTACTATAACTTGTTGGGATATTTCCGTTCCACCTTAAAAAGGAGCAGGATGTTTGTGTCACAGCCTGCGTATTTCCTGTCTCACAGGATGTTTCTGTTGTGTCTTTTGCTTTCGTTTCCCTCTCACTGCCGGAACTCATCTCTAGCAGGCAGTCATGATTTTTCTTTGTTCTGATCAACACTGAATAAACCTCTAAATAATGCTCTCCTGTGTGCATCTTCCGTTGTGCAAATCTGCTGATAGAGTGTGCAAGAGCTCTGGATATTTGGCAAGCTATTTCTGGAGCTCCTGTCGCTAATTGCTGATACTGCGTGTCTACGGGAGATTGATGGATGTCCGGAGACGACGTGGAGTCAAGATGGACTTTATCTCCCTGGCAGTATCTGAACAACAGGTTATGGGCCCAGATAAACAGCACTTACAGGAGAGTAAGACTGTGACAGACTGCTGAGGTATGTGGGGAAAAGCGAAAGTAAGGCTTTTCGTTGCCGCGGCAAAGTGCCTTTGATGCCCGGCTGGCTTAATTGGCCTGAGAGTCAAGCCAAAGGCTTCGTGATTTATGGGCAGCCAAGATAAGAAGCCTCTGAAGTTGAAAAGGGCTCACAGTTGAAGTGAAAAGCTAAAATGGATCTTTTTCAAGCTGCTTCTGAAGCTGCTGAGTGCCCTAAGCTAAATGGCCGCAACTTTCAGACCTGGGCAGGGTACTGTGAGGGCCAGATGAGGAGGCTTGGTGTGTGGAATGCTATTACTGAGGACCCCCCAGCCCCTGTGACAGATGATTGGAGGGCACAGGATTCAAGAGCCATGGGGATAATTTTGCTCTCAGTAGCTCCTGAAGAGTTAATCACCCTGGATGGCAAGGCCAGTGCCCGTGAGATGTGGAATGCTTTGAAGCTGGCCCATCTGCCAGTCAACTCAGCCCAGAGTTTGACTGCATCGGAGGTCCTGGCTGTTTCCCGGAATGCAAGTCAATGCAGGGATGCCGTGGGCGCCGGTTGCAAGCTGCAGGGGGAGCTGACTGTGGTGTCATCCCAAGCAGCATTCCAGCCTCCAGGGGGAGCCAAGGAGTCGGCAGATGAGAGCTCTGTTTCTCGTGGGAACCAAGGTCATCGCCTCTGCAGACGTCGGAAGGCCAGAGGTAAACAGAGACAGATGCCTGTAGATGGACAGAAGCAGAAGGGGGGTGAAGAGCCCACGCCAGTGGAAAACAAGGCTTTGTTTGCTGGCACAGCTTCACCAAAGGCTAAAGGCAAGTCTGATGGCCAGGAGCAGGAGGGCAAGCAGTTTAAGCCCACGCCGGTGGAAAACAAGGTTTTGCTTGCCAGAAAAGCTGCTCCAAAGGCCAAGTCCCGATTTATTGTTGATTCTGCTGCTACCTGCCATCTCACGAAAGATAAGCATCTCTTTATCTCCTTCAAACCTCAAGATGGTGAGGTCCACCTGGCTGACGGAAGGACGTTGCAGATCGCAGGAGAAGGGACTGTGAAACTTGCAAGTCTGCATACTACCATCAGAAATGTACTTTATGTTCCAGGTGCTGTGAACAATTTGCTCAGTGTCCCACAGCTGATTGGGCGTGGTTTTGAGGTTTCCTTCAAGAGGAACGTCTGTGTCATCAGGAAAGGCAAAGAGGACATTTTGCATGCAAAGTTTATAGATGGCTTGTTCTGTATAACTTATGATGACAATGCTGTTGCTGTGTCTAATGTTGATTCTTGTTGTGTTGCACAAACTAACAAGGTTCTTCATGCAGGATGTGTTCATGAAGCACACAGAAGATTTTGTCACATGTCTTGGCAGGCGCTGGCCAAGATGCCTGAATTGGTTGAGGGTTTGAACATCAAACCCTGTAAGTTTCACATGAAATGTGTATCTTGTGCAGAGAACAAGGTGAAGGTTGCTCCAAAAGGCAAGGAGTCTAGCAGGCAGGCTTCCAAACCCTACCAGCTAGTTCACGCAGACCTGGTTGGTCCTCTTGCGCCCTCTTTGGGTGGAGCAAGGTACTTCATGGTTCTAATTGATTCTTTTTCCAGGTACATTCATGTGTTTATGCTTGAGCAGAAATCACAAGCGTTTCCTAGGTTCAAGGCATTCTGTGCTTGGTTGGAGAATGTTCACAGTAAACTTATCGGCTGTTTGTTTACTGATCGAGGCGAGCAATTCACTTCTCAGCAGTTTGAAGCTTTCCTGACTGAGAAGGGAATTCAGCATAGCCTCTCAAGTCCTGGATCCCCATGGGAGGTTAATGAGCAAGCAAAGCAAACATTGCTTCAACGCATGAAAACCTTGTTGCATGATGCCAATCTCCCTGAGAAGTTTTGGGGGGAGTCTCTGTCGACGTATGTTTACACGTGTAATTGCAGACTGTCATCACCTATTGGTTGTACTCCCTACGAGAAGATGTTTGGTAAGAAACCAAATGTCAAGCACATGAGAATCTTTGGTTCTGACATGTGGGTACACACCCCACAAAGCAACAAGCTTGGGAAGCGTGGGGCACATGGTTTGTTCATGGGGTACGACAAAGGAGCATACAGGGTATGGATGACTGACTCTAAGTCCATTAAGTTCACAAGGAGTGTTGAGTACAATCCTAAGTGGGGGGAAAATGTGGGAATTTTCCAGAGTTACCCAGAGGAGGATGAAGGTGATGTGAAAAAAGCAGGTGATGCTAAGGAAGCTGAGGAAGCTGATGATGATGATGATGATGATGATGATCAGAGTTCGGATTCCAGTTCAGTGGGTGGCGCTGCTGCTGGTGTGAGTGACAGTGATGACACAGCAGACTACAAGAGCACAAAGGCCTCAGTCAGACCATCTGATGTGTCTGACAATGAACTGGAAGAACCACTGTTCACCATTGGTCGTTTTTCTCCCAAGAAGGAGGAGATGAGTCCAGAAGACTTGCGTCTAGTACGCAGATCTGAAAGGGCGACCAAGGGCAGACCTCCAAAGAGATTTGCTGATGAGTTTGCTAAAACGGCAACTGCTGTTCTTAGTAGCTCAGAGACGGTATGGGAACCTTCAAGCTTCAAAGAGGTTCAGGAGTTAACCTCTAAAGATGCTGAGCCTTGGCTTGATGCCATGAAGGCTGAAGTTGATTCCTTGAACAGGAACCAAACTTGGGAATTGGTACCGGTAGTCCCAGGAATGAGACTGGTTGGCAGCAAATGGGTCTTCAAGGCCAAGACAGACCAGAATGGCAAGGTTGTCAGACACAAAGCCAGATTGGTTGCCAGAGGTTTTTCACAGGTACCAGGACAGGATTACCACGAGACCTACTCACCCACCGTCAAATATGAGAGCATTCGACTGATGCTCAAGATTGCTTCGGAGGAGAAACTGCATGTTTCCCATCATGACATTAATACAGCTTTTTTGTACGGGAATTTGGCGGAGGAGCTGTATATGCTTCCACCTGATGGAATGCAGATACAGAAGGGAATGGTCTGTAAACTGCGGAAATCCTTATATGGTCTCAAGCAGAGTGCCAGGTGTTGGAACACAAAACTCACTGAGACGTTGCTTTCTCTAGGTTTTCACCAGGGCAAAGCTGATCCGTGTGTGTTTGTCAAGGAGGAGGGGCAAAACAAACTGTATTGTTTATGTTTTGTTGATGATCTTCTGATGTTCTGGAAGAATCAGGCTTTGTACCAAAGCACCCTAGCTCAGCTGAAGGAGCACTTTGACATGAAGGATCTTGGTGAGGTATCCAACTATCTTTCTCTGCAGGTGGAGAGGGACAAAGCAGGTAATTTTCTGGTTCACCAAACGCAGAAAATTGCTGACGTATTAACCAGGTTGAATTTGGTTGATGCAAACCCAGCAGACACACCGATGGTGACAGGTTACCAGGTAGATAGTACTGCTGAAGCATTTTCTGACACAACGCTGTACAGATGCATTCTAGGCAAGTTGAATTTCATTGCTAGATGCTCAAGACCTGACATAGCTGTAAGCACTAACCTGCTTAGCAGACATGCTAATAATCCTACTGTTCAGGATTGGAAAGCTCTGAAGCGCATAGCCCGCTATTTGAAAGGGACTATGCACTACAGGCTGAGGTTCACCAGTCAGAAGACTGGAGGTCTTGAAATCTTTGCTGATGCAAGTTTTGGAAGTGACACCACGGATGGTACAAGCACTTCTGGAGTATGCTACATGTACAACCACTGTCTGTTTGACTGGCTGTGCAGGAAGCAGATGACAGTGAGCCTAAGTTCCTGTGAAGCAGAACTCAATGCTCTGTCATTTTCACTCATGGATTGTGAATGGTTGATGCAACTGTTTAAGGACATCAGGGTTTCTGTGAAATGTCCTATACAAGTGTATCAAGACAATAGATCCTGTTTGGCTTTGCTGAACTCAGAGAGTTGCAAGCAAAGAACCAAGTACTTGCAGATTAAGCTACATCGTGCAAGAGAGTGTATTCAGAAAGGACTCATTCAGGTGACCTACATGCCAGGAAATGAAATTCCTGCTGATCTGTTGTCGAAGGTTGTTAACAGAGAACAACTTAAGGTTTATGTACAAAGGTTGCAATTGGGTTGAACCACAGGTACTACAGGTTACACGGAAAGGGGGAGGATGTTGGGATATTTCCGTTCCACCTTAAAAAGGAGCAGGATGTTTGTGTCACAGCCTGCGTATTTCCTGTCTCACAGGATGTTTCTGTTGTGTCTTTTGCTTTCGTTTCCCTCTCACTGCCGGAACTCATCTCTAGCAGGCAGTCATGATTTTTCTTTGTTCTGATCAACACTGAATAAACCTCTAAATAATGCTCTCCTGTGTGCATCTTCCGTTGTGCAAATCTGCTGATAGAGTGTGCAAGAGCTCTGGATCTTTGGCAAGCTATTTCTGGAGCTCCTGTCGCTAATTGCTGATACTGCGTGTCTACGGGAGATTGATGGATGTCCGGAGACGACGTGGAGTCAAGATGGACTTTATCTCCCTGACAGTATCTGAACATAACTGTGTCAATGTTTGAACAAAATCTATTGTTGGTTTCACATATGTTAATTCATAAGTTTATTCGATCTTGTTCATTTCATCCATAGGCTGGGGGGGGGGATCCAGTCTTCCAGGCCTCTCTTTATGGACCTCAGGACTTTTCCTAGATTACACCACTGTGTCCCCCATGATATTCTTGCATAGAAGCTCCTGGCAGTGATCTTGAGTAAGGTGATCCCACTCGGTGCCTCTGCAGAGAAACTGTACGGCTGGTTCAGCCCTACAACTGAGATCACCTGGAAGGCCTCAGCCAATACACCCCATGCCATCATCCACCTCCAGGCATGCTTCAGGTGGCTGTGGAATTGACCCCACACAACTGCTGCCTGCTTCTGGTGACTCCAGGTGGGGTCAATGCCTTCCCCTCCCTTCCATCACTTTGCAGTCAAGAAGTGTCAGGGACTGACCATAGGAGGAATGATGGAGACTTCCGACAGGTATTCATGCCTTACAGAATTGAAGGCCTTGGCCTGGTCAAGGGAGAGGATGTATCTGGACCATCAGCCCTGCTTCACAACCTCCAACATCTCCCTAAAGGTGCACAAGAAGTCCATCATGTTTCTCCCTGGAATTTGTTTGTCTGACCCCAATGCAACACATCACTGACCTTGTTCATGCATTGCAGAAACAAATGAGCCTTCAGTTCTTGATGTCATAGAAGAGAATCATAGAATGATAGAATTGTAGTGTTGAAAAGGTCCCCAAGGCTCATCTACCCAAACCTCCTGCAATGCAGGAATCTCAGCTAAAGCATCAATGACAGATGATCACCCAACCGCTGCTTAAACACCTCCAAGGAATGAGAGCCCACAAATTCCCATGGGGGACAGTTCCACTGTTGAACAGCTCCTACTGTCAGAAAGTTCTTCCTGATGTTTATTTGGAATCTCCTTTCTTGTAATGTGAAGTCACATTTGAGTCTTACTCTCCACAGCATGAGAAAACAAGCTTTTTCCCTCCTCCATTTGATAGCCCTTGATATATTCGAAGATGGCTATTATATCTCCTCTCAGTCTCCTCTTTCCCAGGCTAAACATACCCAGCTAGAAAACAACTTTAATGTTGTATTTCAGCTGTGCCGAGACTGGTATAATTGGAGCTCCTTCTGCACTGGTATCCTGTTCAAAAGCTAGAATTTGCTCGTACTGCTCCTTGGCCTGGCTTTCTTTTACCAAATCAATCTTTTTCTGTAGAATTAGAATGTGTTTCAGTTTCATGATCTCCATAGCAGCTAAGTGTTCTTAGGTCTGTGGCTGAGCATATGACTCATCGCCAGTTATTAACAGCAGAGCTGTGTCCATGACAGCTGCTCCGTTTAACATAGCAGCCATCAAGATATCATGGCCAGGACAATCCACGAAAGAGACATGCCTAACTAGTTTAAAATTCCTTTTGGTCCCAGAAGTATCTTTTGGGAATTTGTCAGGTATACTGCTCCCACAGGATTGGTAACATTCTGGCTGAGAACAACCTGGATAATGACGTTTGTAAATCTTAGCTTTGGCATAGCCCAGCTTGATAGTGATATTTCTCTCCAGTTCATTTTTGAATCAACAGTATGAACTTCAGAAATAGATTTTACTACTATAGACTTTCCATAAGCTACATGGTCAATTGTACCTATATTAATTGTAGCTTGCCTGCTGATGACTTCTGGTGACAGAGGTGTCAACTTATTTACTTAAAAGGCACTCAGGGAGAGGTGTGGCTGCTCCAGAGTCACTCCTGCCTCATCGCCTGCCATCTTGAGGGAGTTGTCTTTGTCCTCAAGTCACTGTAGAAGAAAGGTGTGCAAATGGGTCTCTTTGGGAGAAAACAGCCTCAGGCTGGATGCAGGTTAATGGAGTCTGTATGAGGAGAGAAAGACCTTTTATTTCAGGTCTGCTTGGTGTAATTTTATATTACTAAGAAGCTGAACCTTTGCTTGGACATGCACATAATTTTATACTACTATAGTAATCTATGCTATTATAGGTTCATCTAACCACAATGGACTCAGTTCATTCCTTTGTTGTATGTACCGCAGCTAAAGATGGTAGCAAAGACTCCACCTCGTAACTGCAAGACACCTCATACCTTTGCCTGCCTCCTCTGCCAACATGGCCTCTGGTGAAGGTGCCACCATGGACTCTGCCGAAGCCACCACTCCTGGCACAATCTCCTCCTCTGTGGCCTCCACCACCACCACCACCACCACCACCAATGCAGCCTTTGCCAAAGCCACTACTGCAGGAACAATTTCTGCTGAAGCTGCCAGTGTGGCATCTGTTGAAGCTGCTGCTGTTGGTGCGTACTTCCGGAAGCCAGCTTCCAGAAGTGCTACAATGGAAGGAGGAGAAAAGTGGTGACACACAGAGGCAAATGTGGGTTTTGCTTCAATTTGTGGTCCCATCCCAAGCTCTTGTACGAGCCAACTGATTTGCCCCACAGGGTGGGACGAAAAAATGTGCTTACTTTGGTCCCACACTCTGGTGCTGCCAGAGCCCAGGAGCCAAAATGGGACATTTGGGATTGGAATCAGAAACTGGAATGGCTTCTGTCAATCCAGGATATCCCGCTTAAAATGGGACAGTTGTGTCACATATCTTCCAGTGGTGGCTGATGTCTGTTGGGACTGGTATGGCAGAAGGCAGGGAGGTCAACCATAAGTGGAGCCAGAGCCAATGACAGACAAATCCAACTAATCCTAGCTTTGTTCTCACCCTCCTTCCCGCAGAGTTTTACAAGGGCAACTGAGACAAAATGCGAGGAACCTGACACATAGTGCCTGTCCTGGCCCTTGTTGCCAGGCAAAGAACTTGAACTCCCAACTCAGCTTCTGCCAAAGGCTTTAAAACATAAATCAGAGTGGTACATAAAGAAGTGTCAGGGCTGGACTCAGATGCAGTTCAGCATGAAAGAAGCAGAGCTCTGTTATCAGTGAAGTTAACTCTTTATTCAAGGAAACTACATACAACTCAGCAACACTTCCCAGCAGGTCTTGCCCCTATGGAGCAGTTGCCAGGACTGAAGGTTTCTGCCTTCCATCCTTTCTAAGGCTCCTCCTCTCCTGGATGTTTCCCAAGCAGTCTCAAACTGCATATGTGCACTCCTGGCCTGCTCTTATTATTCTGGGCATTTACGGAGAGCAAGGGGGAGGGGAGCTTGTCGCAGCAGGAGAGGTATATTCCCTGAATTCTTCAGCAGTTTCTTGACACACACACACACACACACACACACCCTGCTTCAGCCTTGGAGTCTGAACTGCTCCCTGTCACAGGCTCTTCTTGCTCACTAAACCCTGTAGCCTCTTCAGCATCCAGCACCACCAATTCCCTAGCTCTTCCTCTTCCTCTTCGGGGTTTCCCTTGGGAGATCCCTGACTGGTGCCTCCCACCACTCCTTTTTGTCCAGTCGGTCCCTGACAGCAAGACACAATTACAAGGTACAGCAAGTGTGCAAGAGGATAAGATAGATACATAGCTAGGTAAAAGCTAAGACATTGATCCATAAGTGGCACACTCCCTGCATCTTCCTTTTGATGGATGGGGTAGGCATAGCTTTAGTATGACAAATGTTACAAGATTGGATGAGCAAATGGCACCCCTCCAGGCAAATTCAGCTCATGAGGTCTGTTTACAACGGTGCTGTTAGCTCCATGTCCTAGAAGAGGAAAGTGTCACTAGGTTAGCATTTTATTTACTCTTCAGAAGGAGCCTCACTGCTGACAGGGGAATACCAGGGGCAGTTCCATGGGTGGAGGGATCTAACTAGGGGTGGTCAGTGACACAGGAACAAAACACTCTTCTGCTAATCAGCTTGGTCCCTTCTTGGGATCCAGTTCTCCATCTTCAAAACTATTAATCCCTTCCTTGGCTCTGACACTTGTTAGGGTCCTACTGACACCTTCCCCCACCCTACCAGGATCCTCCTCACGGTCATCCAGCTCCAGCTTTCTAAGCTCTTCCCATTTCCTCCTAGGATTAGACCACCCACCCCATGACACTTCCATGGGATTCATGACACTGTCATCCTCTGAACGGGTTGTAATCAAGAAGGCAGGCAGTTGGGAGCTTGCTGAGGGCAGACTCAGGTTGGTGGCTATTGCCCCATTCACCCTGATGGATCAGCCTCCACAGATACCTTCCATAAATTAGGTAATTTAAAAATAACAGGGAAAGGGGGACTTGTAGCCTCACATAAATATATTGCTCGACACAGCCATATGTATCGGCACAATGACCAAAACAATATGGTTGTATTAACAGATACTACCTACTTTTTAATGGATCTCAGCTGCCAGGATTAGCTACCAGTAATGTACTTTGAGCTGTCAGGCAATATCACAAACTGTGAGTGCATTACACGTTATAGGCATCAATTTTTTTCTAAGTGAAAAGGCATTTCAAATTCAAAACACTTCACATCTAATGATGGGAAATTATCTTGATGGATCCCCTTCAGTTGGGAGGGAGAAGTGGGAGAGAACCACAACTGATCAGGAAGTGGTGAATTGTATACTCCACCCCCACCCTCAATCTACCCAGAGAAAGCTGAAAGGCATATGTCTGGATGAAGCAGATTGGGAATCTAAAAGCAAATGGAAGAAGACATTTTGAGGCTGCTCTGGTTGTCAGAAAATGAATGAGTACATGGAGCTATCGCCCTATGGCCAGAGCTTTCACAGGAATGACAAATGAATTCAAAAATCATCCTCATCTGAATCTCAGGGTTCATTTGGTTGTGATTCCTGCATTGCAGGGGGTTGAACTAGATGACCCTTGGGGTCCTTTCCAATTCTACAGTTCTATGATTCCATACTGACGTTCCAAAGGACATATTCTTCTTCCTAAAGTGGAACCAATACATCCAACACTCCTCATGACATTTGAAGAAAGCTGCTGAATCAGGCCCAAGACATATCTAGTCCAGCATCCTGTTCTCACAGTGGCCAGTCATATGAATATGGGAAACCTACAAGCAGGACTTGAACATAAAAGCACTCTCTTTAATTGTGATTTCCAGGAACAGGTAATTAGAGGAATTTGTCAGATAAGTGGCGGTAGAACCTAACCATTGTGACTGATAGCCATTGATACGTACTCAATGCTCTGTTCTTCCGTTTTTATTTCCAATTTTGCTAATGTGTATATTCTCCCTCCCCACACACACTAGAACTCATTTCAAGCAGAGTTCAAATCTAGAGTAAAGTGAGGCCCAACTCATAATGGAACATGGACTTCAGAATGATGGGAGTTTATATTCCAAATCCCTCACAGCTGAATTCCCCCACTATATCTCAGAAAAGTTATTTGTCTGATCAATTAACGATCTCCCCACTCCCCTCCAAACCTCAGATCATCCTCTAGTGGTGCTTCCAGAAACAAAGAATGGCCACCTTGCCAATTTGCACGTCCCTTCCCATCAGAGATGTTACATCCAGTGGCATTTGAGAGTCCCTATGCTGACAAATTGCATCCTGGCAGATGAGTTGGATCTTCCAGAAATTCATCCCATCAAAAGAGGAACTGCTTCTTAATGCTGAATAGAGTTTGTTCCTTCCTAGCATGCTGTCAAACTCAGGTATCTCACACCACCTAAGATGGTGTCTCTGGACAGACCTAATGCATGCTTACAACCCCAGAAGATAACTACTAATTCCAAAGATGTTGCCTTTCATACATTTCACACGAATGTGTGAACCTGAGAGTTTCAAATATGGTGAAGCCAAAGAGTACAGCATTTACAAAGAAAGTAAACCTCCACCCCTCCACCCCCCCCCCACTGTACACTGTAGCAGTGGTGGAAGATCACCCATTAGCAGGGATCACCAACTTCCAGTAGGCACACATGGAGAAAGTGTAATGGACACATGTCTTGGGGGGGGGGGAGGCTGTCATAACCCAAAATGACTGCCACATCTAAGAGAACAGAAAAAAGAGAGAAGATCACAAAATGGTATGGCTATGCTCTCCTCCAACAATGGGTCACTGTGGCTGCTCACCAAGGGAAGCTCTTTGGACATCTCTACTCTTCAGGAGAGAAGGTAGGGAGGGTGTTGGTGTTTTGTCATAACAGAAGGGAGGGAAGTTGAGTCCTGTCATATAATGAAATGCGAGCATCTCTGAAGGGAAGTGTTGTTCAATGTAGGAGAGGCAGACAGAAACAAGCAAACATTCTCTCATGCATTCTGCATTTTTCAGGTGATATTATTCCGCGGGTTCCAAAGGAAATACAAGTGAGCACATGGTTGCCTGTGAGGACTGTGTTGGCTACCCCTGTCATTACACAATCTTCAGCAACCTGGCATCCTGTAGATGTTTTGTAATACAACACCCATCAGCCCAAGGAATTACAGCTGTGGCGGCTGGAATTATGAGAGTTGTAGCCAAAACATCTAGAGGCAGCCAGGTTGGCAAGGGCTGCTTTGAAGAAACAGAATGTCTAAGAACCAAAAGAATGAGTCGGACAAGCTGATTGACAGTCTTTCTGCACTCTCTTGTTTTTTGCCTGAAAACCAAACTGGTTACTGCTGCATTTCTGGTCCAGGTCAGGAGCCCTGAGGGAAAATGGCACCATCCCACCTGTCAGGAGGGATTTCAATATGAAATAGTATTTTCTAAGGTGGCGGGGGGAGTGGGGGGACAGCCCTTTGAGATTGCCTCATTAGTCAGGGAGCATTTGCATGCCTATGGCTGAAGGCAAAGGATGACCTTAAGTTGCATTATCACAAGGAACATGATGTTTCACTTGGGGCAGGAGAAGGCAGCAGGAAATTAAAGCTTCAGACATTAGGAACTGGGGCTTTGATGGCCCTCTCCTAGCCAACATGGCATGCATAATAAATGGTACTAAAATAACAGGGTTGCAGGTTGGAACCATAGCTAGCTAGGAAACTGTTTCTTTCCTGGAAGCCACAATCAGGACTATATTAAGGACCCAAAATACTGATAGGCCAAGGTCACAAACTACTTGTGTGCTGTAGTTGCAATTTAAAATGGAGATGTTTCCATAAAGTGCCAGCTCTAGGGATTTGTTTGTGTTTACAAGCAAGTGGTGTATAAATTTTATGAATAAAATAAATATCCCAGACCCTCAACCTGGTCTCCCTACCCAAGCTGCAAGGCTCTGTCCTCTCGCTATGTATAGTCTCCTCAATGTGTAACTCAGAACCAGTTCTCCCTATCTCACTCCCTATCTCCCAACCTGAAACCTGTTTAAAATCTCACTGTTTAAAATCTCAAATCCACCACTATCTCTCATCTTAAATCCAGCCCTCTCTCTCTCTCTCTCTCTCTCTCTCTCTCTCTCTCTCTCTCTCTAACTGCTCCTTTTATTCTTCCCCCCAAAGTGTTGTTCCTCTCCCCACTGTGGCCAGCTGACTCTGTAGCCAATGAACGAGAGGCTCCAGCACTCTGGTGGAGTTTCAGAGGAAATGCATCACCAGACGCTAGTCCGGCTCTGCTGTCCATCACAGATCCACTCTAAATTAACAGCCTTTTGTGTACACAGGTTGCTTTCAGCCAGATGAATGACCAGCAGGTCAAGTGAGCAGAAGTACTGAGCGTATTTGGAAAGCACTGGTCTAAAATCTCACCACAGCATCACAGTCTGGAAATCCAGGAAAACATGTGCCCAGGAACAGTGCTCGGAGCTTTATGCTCTGGCACTGGGGTGCTGAGAGCAGGCGGGGGTGTGGTGTGCGTCCTGGGAGTGTGGCGTCTAGCACAGGTGGGGGAGGCAGCCATGATAGCACCCCACTGGGATTGTGCTGCTGGGGGCAGTGTGCTCCCACCGCCCCCCTCTTCCTCCACCAGTGCCCAGGAAAACATGCACCCAAGGCAGAAGGCATAGCTGGTGAGACCACAGCATGCTGTTCCACCCAGAGCACTGTATGGTGCCTGATGATCCCACCTGCTTGTAGCCTGAAAATTAAGCAGAATTACTGACAGTAGTGTGCTCCCAAAGAAAGACGGACATGGCCCTGAAATGCACGCAGTCACCAACGCCTCACAGTCATTATCAGTTCGTCACTAACCCCTGAGAAGCAGCAGAAGTAACAGCCCCAATGTGAAAAAACTGAGTCCATGCTCTCTAGGGGATAGCCCCAAGCTCCCCATGGCTGCTCTTAGCACCCAGCCACCTGATCAGCCATGATCCATCCTGGTGAATGAACAGCTGGCTGCCTACAATAAACCAAAAGCTCAGAAAAACCACTCATGTCCCAGACTGGACATGGGAGAATTGGAATAAGATCCTAGTGCCCCTATCACATTGGTCAGTCTCTGAACATCACATGAACTCTGAATCTGTACAGCTGACATCAACAAAGCACAAAGCCATGATGAGGAGTTGGTTTTGAAGCTCTCCCCACTGTGGCCAGCTGACTCTGTAGCCAATGAATGAGAGGCTCCAGCACTCTGGTGGAGTTTCAGAGGAAATGCATCACCAGACGCTAGTCCGGCTCTGCTGTCCATCACAGATCCACTCTAAATCAACAGCCTTTTGTGTACACAGGTTGCTTTCACTTACTCTCAGAGAGCCAAAAGGGCCAGTGTGAATGCCACCCGGAAAAAGTGAGGCCTCATAAGGGGACCAACAAACAGAAGGAACTCAAGGCAGCACATGCATTTGGTTAACAGGTGCTTCCTGCCAGGACCAGGCCTGCTTAGCTTTATCAAGGTGGTAGCTTCATGTGCCTTCAAACCATACCCTGGGACCAGGATATCCTTAGCATTGGTTGGGAGTAAGCTATTCTCAGCATACATTGACCAGGCTACATAGGAATGGTCTATAGAGGGATCAGCATAAGGAGACGAAGTGGATGTGGAGGCCAAATAGTTCCATCAGTTCCATCCCGATGATGGCATAATAGCCATTAGGAAATAAACAGAGAACATTATTTTGGCAAGGAATATTGACAGAAGGGCCTGTTGTGCCACAGGTGCCATATCTTGAGACTTATCATTTTCTCTTTGTCTCCCAATAGCTGAAATTTGCTATGTGGCAAAAGAACAACCCTCCCAGTCACACAGATGTTTGAGAAGGCATTACGAAATGGCTGATCAGCCTCCAAAGTAGGCCTCGATCTATTCTCCTTCAGTCTTCTCTGACTGGGCCCACCACTAATTATAGTTGCATTTCTTCAAATTAGGCGCCTTTGATATGTTGTCAGTGTTATTAAATGAGGGAGTCTGGCAGCGTGCATTCCCCCTCTGGCCACTGGCAGATCATATCTTGCAAGGAGATAGTGTGAATTAGATAATTGTACTTAACATGAACTAAACCAAAATAAAATCTACATTGGGATGACTGACCTTATATATATGGCTATATATATATATATATATATATATTGCTCCACTGGTATTTTCTATCTGATGAAATACCTCATTTTCTTTTTTAAAAAAATAAACTTTCCCCAACCTGGCACTAGTGTTTTTTATTTTTAAAGAAAGAACTTTGTCTGCATTTTCATGTGAATTTCTCCCAAGAAATTTTGATATGCAATTCTTCCTAATAGAAATATTTTTGCAAAATAATTTCCCAAATATATTGCATTTTTGTATGCTATTTTCACACATACAAACATTTTTGTTAAAAAAAAAATTATTCACTTTTTCTAATCAATACAAACACCAAACCAAAAAGACACATACAACAAAAAACCATAACAATAATAACACAAATTGACAACTCAAATTTAAATATAGTAATATCCCTTGTTATCACCACTTTCTCCCCCCTCTATTTCCCACTGTTATCCGCCTTGTCACTTAGATATTCGTTCCAAATTTCTTCGTATTTTCGTATTTATCCATTCTTATTTTGCACCGACAAGCAATTCTTTCGTATGTAGCTAATCTGTCTATATTATCAATCCATATGCTCAGTGGAATCTTTTTGCAACTCTTCCAATTCACCAAAACAAGGTGTGTGTTTTTTGCTTCTAATATAGCACAATACAACCACATTTTTTGGCCCCTTGAGATCTTCCAAGTTTCTAGAATATAATTTAGAATTAAAGGATGGTGGAGAAGTAGGAAATAGGTTGGCTAAGGAAAGGAAGAAAAAAAGCAATGTTTCTGGGGCTGGCCAGCCAGTGGCAAGTCAAAGAGGATGAGAAGAGTTATCTGAGTGAAAAGCTCACTGGGTTAAAAAAAAATAAAAAAAAATGAAAGCAAGGCAACCCCTGGGACTCCAGGCAATCTCAGGGGTCTTTGTGTTTCACATACTCACAAACATTCATTTTTGTGCACATTATTTGGCTAAATAGCTGCATTTCGAAAATTCAGAGAAGTGCGAATTTCAAAGGATGTTTCAGTTTGCATATTGTTTCAGAAAACACAAATTGGGTAGGTTTGCCTTTAAAAATGAATTGGCTTTCTACCTGGTACCCTCAACATGTGTTAGACCATTCATTGTTTGCCATCTGAATTTCCCCATTAACTCTGGGCTTCAGAGACAACTTTCTGCAGTAGAAGCAATGCATCAGAAAACCTGAATTGTTTCTTGTTTCTTATTTCTAAATCTCAGCACAGAGTGTTGAACATTTGTAGACTTTCTTGATCTCCTACATTCATCAAGGGAGCAAGTATTGTAGGTAGGTTTTTAGCCAACTGACCTTTCAAACACTTTAGGATAAATTGCCCAAAATGCAAGGGTACAAGGCAAGAATCACCTAAAACACCTAAAACAGTCATGCTAAAAACAATGGTAAAATCACTTCTACAAGTTGGAGGAAGATTAGTTTTTGAAAGGCACCTGTCTTCTCAGCCCATAGGAAGCAGCATTTGGGACAAAATGCCCGCTACCTTGACAGAGGGCTAGGTCTAACAAGTGCAGATGCAAACCATACAACCATCACCTTCAAGCTCTCTTCTTTACCCATCCATGATATCTGCTCCATTCAGCCATGTTAGGGCTCTGCAGGCAGAAGAGCAATGTGTGTTGCTCGGCTGATCAGCAGCTATTCTTTTCCAACATGAAGGTTATTAATGGCTATAATCCATCAAGTAATGGTCCTAAGGAAATGAATCTCCTGACAAGTAACCTTGCCACATCTGAAAACTTAGGTGGCTGTTGACATTGCTTGTAGAGAATTTCAGCAAGACAGCAGTTGAACAATGGCACTGGAGAAGTCTTCCAGAGGAATATATATATGGCTTTGTTTATGAATCACTTCTCATAATATACCCCAAAGCAATTTCGCAGTGATCTTTAAAACAAACAGTTTGTCTATTTGTAAAAGACAAATAGAGACGGCACCTGCTTGGAACGTGATGGAAAAGTTCCAAAGGGCAGGTGCCACAACACTAAAGGCCTGATTCCTACACTGTATGGATCAAACCTCTTGGTGATGTGGTGATCTTGGAGGAGGCCCTGTCCTGCACAGTTGGTTATATAAAGGATGAGTAAAGTGCTGCATTTCCTGTCATTGCCATAAGCATTTGTATGTAGGGATGAGGGACAAATTCAGTTCAGTTTGTATCTGGATATGAACCTACCTAATTTGCACTTCCTGAAAAAAATGTGTGAACCAAGCTATCCTTAAAAATATCACAAGTCTCTGAATTTTGTCATTCCCCAACCAAAAAAAAAAAAAAGGGGGGGGAGAATGTATAGGAAGGGAAAACATGTATTCTATCTTTTTGAAGATAGCATTTTAAAACGACATTAGGGAAGTTGTTTGCAAAAAAAAAAAAGGACAAAGTTGGGGGAGGATATATTAGCCAAATTGCATATGCTGATTAAGCTTGGTGTGGACTTTTCATTTTATTTTATATGCATACTATTGCAGAAATATATAGCAAACTGAGCTTAAGATTGGAAAAATGAGAAATGGAGAAGAACTGAAACTGACATGTGTCATCTATCCCAATGTGAATATGTGCTCTATTCTGATGTCTGAGATCCAAGTTAGGATGGCAGGTGGCATTATTTATTAATTTATGTGTACTCTCAGACACCTTCATAAATAATTTATCTGGGGCATCATATAAATCAATTAAAAACCTGCAGTTAAGAATTCCCTCAATAAATCTGTTAAAATATCCAAATAAATGCCACTGACCCATGTGGTTCCCAGGTGGTCAACCACCCAGTCATTGACTACAATCAATGGTCCGTGCTTCTCATCTGATCTGAAAGTCAGCTCTCACCTAATTTTCTACATTTAAAAAAGAAAAAGAACCACAGTTCTCAATCTTTCCATGTTTTCGAAGCTCAACTGCATGTTTGTGAGTGATTTAACAAGAGCTCTCTGTAGTTTTCCAATGCCATGGTGTTTCCTGGAGTGTCCATGATAGCCATCCTATGTAGCAGTTTTGACAAAAAGGATATGGTTTGAAAAAAGTAAAATATTTGGGGATTTGGTTAACACCTAAAAATATTGACCTGTTCCAGAATAATTATGTACCGGTTTGGAAGGAAATAAGGAAAGATCTGGAGGTGTGGGGCAGAATGAAACTGTCCTTTTGGGGCAGAATTTCCACAATCAAGATGAGGGTGCTTCCAAAGATGTTATTTTTATTTCAGACTATCCCCATTATAAAGGGGGTAGAGATTTTTAAAGAGTGGCAAAAAGTGATTTCAAGGTATATTTGGCAGGGCAAGAAGCCAAGAATAAAATATAAGTTATTAACAGATGTGAAAGAAAGAGGTGGCTTCACCCTGCCAGATATGAAATTATATTATGAAGCAGCATGCCTTTGCTGGTTAAAAGAATGGATAAAATTAGACAATAAGGAATTATTAGATCTTGAAGGTTTTGATAACAGATTTGGATGGCATGCATACTTACGGTGTGATAAGAAGAAAATTCATCAAGGTTTTGGGAACCACATCTTCAAAAATTCGTTAATAGAAGTATGGGACAGGTACAAAAATCTGTTGGAACCAAAAGTTCCACACTGGCTATCTCCGTTAGAAGTTATGAGTGTAAAGAAAATTAATATGAGAGGTAACTGGATCACATATGGTGAAATGGTGATTAAAGAGGAGGGGAAATGGAAGTTAAAGCCGTATGAACAAATTAAAGAACATGTATATGATTCGTTGCATTATTTTCAGGTTAATGAAATGTTTAAAAAAGATATAAAAGAATGTGGATATGGAGAAAAAGACTCAAAGTTTCAAACAATGAATGTAAAATTTTGTCAAAAATGTATAAAATACTGTTGGAATGGAACATGAAAGACGAAGAGGTTAAATCGGTAATGATACAATGGGCCAAAGACTTTGGGTATAATATACAATTTGATGGTTTACTGCATGTACTGCGTTGAAGGAAAATGTTATGAAAATGTTCTACAGATGGTACATCACGCCGGTAAAATTAGCAAAAATGTATAAGACATGTAATAAGTGTTGGAAATGTAAAGAAAAAGAAGGAACATTTTATCATATGTGGTGGGAATGTAAGAAAGTGAAAGGTTTCTGGGATGCGATTTATAATGAATTGAAAAAGATGTCAAAATTTACTTTTGTGAAGAAACCAGAAGCCTTTCTTTTAGGAATTACAGGAAAAGAAGAAAAAACTGTAAACTCTTTCAATATGCAGTTACAGCAGCAAGGACTTTATTGGCTCAAAAATGGAAACAAGAGGAAATACCGACAATAGAAGAATGGAGAATGAAATTGACAGATTATGCGGAATTGGATAAACTAACTGGGAAAATCAGATATGCCCGAGACCAAAAGTTCATCGAAGACTGGGGAAAGTTTGTAGAGTATCTGAAAAATGTATGTGATATACAAACAACGCTAGTGGGGTTTCGAGAGGCACTGTAAAAATCGAGAGATATTGTCAAAAAGAAATAGAAGGGAGAGGGAAGACAAATGGCAATATGTATAAAGGGAATGCGTAATTAAGAGATAAATATGGATGATTGTCAGAGAAGCTGAAGGAAGTCCAAAAGGGATGCTTTGTTATAATTTGGATAAAAATGTACAAATGTATTGGAAAATTAATAAAAAATTATATATATATATATATATATATATATATATATATATATATATAAAGACAAAAAAGATATGGTGAGCTGTTCCTGTTTTTGGAGTTTAAAACTGCCAAATCCTCATCTCTAAGAGCCAGGCAGTTTGCTACCCTCCAGATGTTGGTGAACTACAATTCCCACAGTCCCTGACCATTGGCCATATTGGCTTGCCCTGATGGGCTTTGTAGCCCTGAAGGGTGCAACATTGGCTGCTCCTGCCTAAGAGCACCACTGTGGACCTAAGATTGAACAACGTGATATGCTTGAATTCTTCCTTATGCTTTCAATCTCCACCCACCATTCTGCATCTTTTTGCTACTGACACACTCTGATTTCTACACTGTAATTAAAGTAATGAGGTTGGGTGTCAGAGAGCTGCACTGATGCAAACCTTTGTGAGGAAGGAAAGCATTTGAATTGTTTCCTTAATGTCCACTTGCGCTCTGTTAACTCTGCATAAAGTTTAAAGACCTCTGCTTCATTTACGATTTCCTCAGCATCTCTTAAATTGTAATTGTTTTTTTTCTCTTTTCTTTTTGTCTCTATCTCTTTCTGACCTGGCAGGGACATGGTAGGACAAAGCATCTTTGCCCCAGTGTGTCACCTTCACAAAGGTAAGGCAGTTGTTGGTGGGGGTGGTGGGCTCAGTTGGCCTGGCCAGGTGGGTGGTGGTGTGCGTGTGACATCATACAATGTGACAGGCTCCCCAATGTTGGGGAAAACTTGGTGTGTCTGCCATTGGCCAATCTGGCTGGGGCTGATGAGAGTTGGACTCCAAACACATCTGGTGGGCCACAGATTCCACACCTCTGTGCTATGTTTGGCTACAGAATTGCCACACAGTGTGGCCAAAACTCTGAAAAGAAAATATCTGAGCAATCATTCTGTCTCCAGCCGTTCAGTTTGGAAAGGATTGCTTCTCCAGGATAAGAAGCCTGTCTTCTCCTTCTAGGCTGCCATAACCCTTGAATGTTACCGGTAATTGCCAGCCATGCCCCACAGGAGACTGCAGGGGAGGACCAAAGTTGTGCAAGATGCATGAAAAAAAAGGAGGGAGGGAAAAAGAAAGAAAGAGAGAAGACTCTGGGTTGAAGGGGGGAAAAATGAGAGTTGGGGATGTTGATCTGAAAAGGAAAGGGAGACCCAGTGCAGATTCGGCCTTTGTGAGATCCTGAGAGAGTTTCTCTAATGGTCTTTGCAAGTCATTATTTCCTTTACATATTCTCATCTCTCCGACAAAAGAGAACACATAAATCACTTCTCCTTGTCCCAGTTTGACCCCACAACCTCTGTAAGATAATGAGGAGCTGCACCTATCTCCCCCACTCTCACTGCCAAGATTTATATCAAAGGACATTAATTCTCCATGATAACATCTCTATTTTTTAAATGCAAATGCCCCCTGATCCTTCCCTGAAATCTGCTCGGTGGGCTGCTTTTAACTCAACGTGTCTGAAATTTCCTTAGAAATTGGTGAAATTGGCTTGGCTGTCTCACAAGTTGGTGGATGCTCCTGGGAGCAGATTCTAATGCAGATTTCACTACATGGGGGCTGAACTAGATTGCAGACAGACTCTAAGAGACTTTGCACACATATTTCACACTGCACGTTTTCTCCTGCGATATGCATTCAGGAAAACAGCCACGTCCAGCATCATGCACTGCTGAACACAGAAAATGAGTGATTTGCTAAGGTGAGCACTGGTCTGACTTGGAATACAAACTTGCTCTGTGCATAATGCTCCCTTGTGCCTTGAACGATGCAACAGCATTGTCCTAGGCACCAGAGCCCTGGGAAGTGTACTTTGGGGGTGCTCTGGGAATTGTATATACCATGACTCCTTACATCTGAGACACTGTTGTCAACATGCACAGCACCAGCCTAAGCACATGGAGCTCTAGGACGTAACAGTTCCCAAAGTTCCTGATGCCAGCAGTAAAAATTGAAAATGCTACATTTTGCAGAATTCCTGGCCTTCAGAATGCTTTTGGGTGAGGGGGGATCAGAGGCATTTTGGCATATCCCAGGAATAAAGAACCTCAGGCCTGGGGCCCAAATGCAGCCCTCTAGGTTTCTCTATCTGGCGATTAAACATGCCTCACCTACCCTGCTTTACACCCTCCTTGAGTGTTTTTGCCTGTCTGGAATGTGTTCTTTAACTCACATAATGCCTCTAGCTCAGCTGGATGAGGATAGAAAGGGCTGTATGAGTATACAGTGGTACCTCGGGTTACATACACTTCAGGTTACATACACTTCAGGTTACAGACTCCACTAACCCAGAAATATTACCTCGGGTTAAGAACTTTGCTTCAGGATGAGAACAGAAATCTGGTGGTGGCGGTGCAGTGGCAGCAGGAGGCCCCATTAGTTAAAGTGGTGCTTTAGGTTAAGAACAGTTTCAGGTTAAGAATGGACCTCCAGAATGAATTAAGTTCTTAACACAAGGTACCACTGTACATAGAAACTAGTCTGCTATACACTTGCATCCACTCATTTTTGCCTTTGGCACCCACTCACCACTGGCATGCACATTTTGGATAGCTGCCCAAAAGAAAATGAAGCCCTCTGGCTAAAACAGGTTCCCCTCCCCTGCTTATCCCACTGATTTGCATTGTGAAATTAGGATCTTAGATTGGCAAGTATGTTTATTCCCAGGCCATGTTACTTTTGCATACAGACCCTCATAAATACATCCTGTTCAATTCTGCCACCACAGTCATCCTCATTATTTTTTAAAAGATCCATCCCAAAATCCACCTTTAAATATGGATATTTCATGTGTTTTCTTTCAAAAGATGCATTATAAAATGTGCAGTTTTTTTAGCCAAGTACTGCACTACAACACTGAGAGGGAAATATGAAATCATTGCAATACACACACTAGTCTAAGAGCTATGGATTGGTTTCAGTTTACATTTGGAATTTGAAAAGATCAAATTCCTCAAGCATCCCTAATTATGGCTAGGAAGATCTCTGGAGGGGAAAGCCTGGAGCCTGGGCTAGCTAATGAATTCCTTGTCCTCTCCTCTATGCATCTCCACCCAACGGCTCCTGTTCATTCTCAAGGTGTTCTGTCCTAATGAAAACAAGGTCACGCTTGCTCAGCAGCTGATGGACAAGAAAGGAACAGGTGGAGAAGCTGTGCAGTCGTGTAGGTTTTTATTCTGACATCCTTAATGGAATACAGATTTCAGCATTGCTGAAAGAGCTTATGCTTGAATAGCGAGAGAAGAATTATCCCATTGTCAGACACGGCTCAGGAATCATCAGGCGCGTAGTGCAAATATTTTGTTCTCAATGGAATGCAGGGGGAAAAAACAAGGAGATGTTGAAGATTGAAGATTGAAAACACGGCACCTTCTCTCTATACATGAGAGATAAAGCGACCGCATCTGATAAGTAACTGCATCTGAAAAGAACACTTGGATTCACAGACTAGTTTGGCCCATGATGGCTATACTTGACACACAAACGCACCCATGCAAAATTACTGCAGTTTGAATAGGATGAAAAATTAATATTTTAGTCATGAACCACTGGATTATTCTTATTCCAGATATTTCTTATGCAGGGGAACCTTATTCAGTCAAGCAACCACATTCGCTTGCGGGACTGCACACCAGTTTCAGGTGTGGCCACACACAAATCTCCATCCATGCAAACAAGAGGCATTATTACAGTTCAAGGGCACATTCCAGCTAGGTGAACTTACTAGCAGAGGGTATCGAGCAGAGCCAGTGAGGTGGGTAGCCTGATTAGAGTTCCAAGGGCCATCTATAGAGGCCTGTAGGTCGACATTCAGTTCCTGGATCCTAGTTACCTATTTCTGATTTAATATATGGCGAGTTCACTCTGTGATGCATTACACTCACCTTGAAGACCAGACTAACTAGAACCCTATTTGGCTGTTCAAATCCCTCACATGATGTGGGAAGTCGATCACAAGCATTCTACTTCTACCCCTGAAGTGGGAAGCCCTTCTTTTTCCAAATAATTTTTATTTATTTTTTATTCGTTTTCCAAATTATTACAGATCAGACCAAATTACTTTAATACAATTTCTTTTAAAAAATAATAATCAAGTTTCCTGCTCCTGTTGCAAACATATGTCCATCACTTCCTCCTGCAGCTGCTTCATCTCTTCTTTAATATCCACTTGATCCTTCACTTGATGTTAGTCGATCCTCGCAGCTGGCTATTATTCTGTCCTTACAGACTATTATTCTGTCCTTATTCTGTCAATTCTTATAAATATAAAATCCACTTATTCTGTGAACCACCCTGAGACCCCTGGGTATAAATTTGATTATTAATAATAATAATTTCATGTTTGTAGTCCTTCGTAAACGTTGTCCTCAGATCTGGTGTATTGAGAGAGTTAATTGCTATCTTCTTCTGTTTAGTTCCCTGCAGTGCTTGCAAAATGAATTCACATTCCATTCCTTCTGCTGTTCACCAGCTTGTGTACAGGATGCAGCTATAAATAACTCCCAGATAACATGTCCAATCTCCGCCATTAAAATTCCACTCTGGAGTTCTTCCTCAGCACACAGGTAAAGACAATGTCTTTTTCTCAAATACAGCCTCTTGCCAGATTTAATTAGCAGCCGTTCATCTTACTCTGCATTGCTCCCTCACACTTCTGGTCCAGTCCAAAGATAATTTTAAATAAAGTCCATTCAATCTTGGTTGGGGGGGCATAATAAAACCTTGTTAAATTCCTTGTTGAGCATAAATCAAAATCCTCCCCACTCTTTTTCTCGGTAGCAGACAGAATAACAAAGCCATGGCTACACATGTCTCTTTCATTTTGCAGGAGAGGACAAGGGTGGGAAAAGAACCTTTGGAAACCATATGAAAGCACAAAGCATCTTGTCCTCCCCCTTATTTCCTGGCTGTTGTAAGGATTTTCAAGCCTCAGAAAATCATTCAAATACCTTCAAAGAGCCAAACCCAGTCCTTTCGGCAACTGATTGATTGCAGCCTGTTATCATATGTCGTTTCAGGAGCGCCTCATGATTAACACCAACATTCTAAATTAGTGAGGAACCGATCACAAATCATGCCAGTGAGGGAGGTTCATCCATTGCAGGGACACATTCCCAGGTCGCACCTGCTCTGCCTTTCAAATTGACAGACATGGGCTTAAGCAGCACAGTGGGATGCAGTGAACTTCGCAGAACCCACTGGGGAACATTGCCAGGAATTTTACCTCATAAATCCTAGCTTTCTCCTGCCTGAACCTAGCGCCATGAATCGTGACGTCAGCAGGGAACCCCTTTTCCAAATAATTTCGGTTTTCATGCAAATATAAAAACAAGATATAATGCAGAGGTGCATTAAGTTTCACATGCAGTACACAGTACACAAGAAATATGTTTATGTATGCAATATCAATTCAAGTATCCTCTCCACAGAGATTCTTGTGTTGTGGGTAGGATAAAAGTATATTCTGTCACATTTATAAAGGAAAAGAATGGAAGCCTGGTCTTGCCAAAAGTGTCTATTCTTGAAGTGCCTTTAATTACCCTTCTGTGACAAGTAAGGCATTCTGATAGAGCCACACTCCAAATATTATTTACCCAGATTTCTATGGGGATTTCTATAGGTTGTTTCCAGTATCGGGCTATGGTTAATCAGGCTGCTGTTAATAATAAAAAATACCAAATCTCTGCATTTAAGGTTACTGTTTAAATTTGAGTCAAGTGATCACAAGGCAAGAGCCGAATTGGGTGAAAGAAATTGCTGGAAATAATATGAAACACCTTTTTCCAAAAGTATATCACTGTGCAACTCTACCATGCATGAAAATATGAGTCTAACTCCCTGTAGCCTTTCCAGCATAGGGGAGAGATGCTAGTGTTTATGTTGGCTAGACATGATGCAGTCTAGTGCCAGTGAAATATAATTTTAAGAGAAGTCTCCTGCCAATGAGCAGAGATGGTTCATAGGGATGGGTTGTGCCAAATTGATTGCCATTTATTATCTGCAGTTATGATCCCTTAGTCTTTTCCCCATACTGTATGGAGGCCTCCTGTATCACCTGCATATTGTTCTTAAAGAGCGCTATAAATAAGGCATGTCCAACTTGTCGATAGCAATCGACTTGGGGATCACTGACTGATTTTCGTCGATCGCAGGCTGAGAAAGAAAAGCCTTTCTCTGCAGCCTGGGACGCAGCAGCTCATGCTGCTGCTGCCAGTCCACTCTCATGCAAGCCTGAGCTCCTCCTCCTCCTCTTCCTCCAGCCGAGGAAGTTGACTTGCCTTTCTTCCCCGGCACCTGCTCTGCCCTGCACTCTGTGTGTGTGGGTACTGACTTAGGGGTGGGGGCGATAACATGATTGGACTTGAAACCAAAAGCCCCAGAAGCAGAAAGACTGAGGTGGAGGGAGAGAGTGAGGATGCTGTGTGTGTGCGAGAGAGAGAGAGAGAGAGAGAGGGAGAGGGAGAGAGAAGCTGACTCCTCAGATCTGTGCAAACTAATATAAAAATATAGTTTGACTTTTCTCACTTGTTTAGTTACTTAATGACTTCGGAGAGTGGTAGATCACTGCCAGTTTTTGATACTTGTTGGTAGATCGCAGCTTATTTGAGGTTGGATGTGCCTGCTATAAATGAAAGATGCAGCTCATTTTATTTCATATCTTGATTTGTTACAGAGAGACTCAAATGACATAAGAGAATGAAGCCCCTCCCCCTTGCATTCCAAGTATCTTGCAAATGTGCACAATTGAATAGATTGAAACCAGGTTAACTAGGCATCATACAGTTTCTCCGTCAGCTCATGCTTAGAAATTGCTTTGCCTCTAGGCATAAGCTCTCTTACCTAATTGATGCCTTTCTCCTCAATTTTTAAAAATTGTCCATATTTATCCTCCTGTCGGAATAACAGAAGGTTCAACAATGGAGTCAATGGTGAGGGTTTGGGAACCAGAACTCAGACTCAATAGCTCCACGTCATAAGCTAAAAGGGTTTTGAATCTTTTCCAACTCAGTCTGGGATAGTTTTAGGAAAAGAAATGTCCTTACAGACGGTGAAGAGAGAGGGGCCTTGATCTGCACCCATGAAATGTCATATTGTCCCCTAATCAAGGGGATCAGAGATTTAATCTGAAATGCTGCAGAATAAGAGTCCTAAATTTGGCATTCTGAGACCTCCCTTAGATCTATGCCTAAATAATCTATATCTTTTCCCAGATGAAACAAATAGAGTTAGCTTTCGTTGTGATTCTTTAAACCGAGATGAGGGAATACGGATGGGCAAAACCTGAAAAGAATATGAAATATTTGGAAGAATAGATATTTTAATCACAGCTATCTTGCCAAGCCAACTGAGATTTAAATGTTTCCATTTCACCACTTCTTGGGAAATATCTTTGAGCAGGTTTTTTTTATAGTTTCTGCGACTAAGCTGCTTAAGATCTGGTGTTAAATTGATGCCAATATATCTAAACCCACCATGAGCAATGCTAAATTCTGGTTGTGGTATTAGTTACTCATGAATCATTGTGGGTAGGTTAATTGGAAGAACAGCAGATTTTGCATAATTTATCATACAGTCCTGCAACTGCATGAAATGCATTCAATTGTTTTTTGAGTGGTTGGAGTGCATTAAGAGGGTCTCGGAGAATAACCAGAGTGTCATCAGCAAACCTATTTATTTTCTGCTCAATGTTTCTAATTTTCACACCTTCACACCCTGTTGCATCTACCCACAATTGAATGGCAAGCACCTCTATCACACTGCAAAAAGCAGTGGCGTCAGCAGGCATCCTTGACGGGTGCCCCTATTGAGGTGTATGGGTTTGGTGATATACCCATTTAATGTAATGATGGCATTAGACTGTGAGTAAATTTGATTAATGGTATGAAGGAATTGCTTACCAAATTGTAATTTAGCTATTAAAGATTTTTAAAATGGCCACTGAATTCTGTCAAAGGCCTTGAAGGCACCCAGAGAAATAAAAGCACCAGGGGAGTTTTGTGTGTGGAGCTCATGATTTACATTAAGAATTTGTCTCACTGAATCCAAAATATTTTCATGAAACCTGTTTGGTCAGTTGAAATATATTGTCCAACAAAAATATTAATCCTTTTGACCATTACTGCCATGAAAAGTTTTGCATCAACATTAATAAGAGCAAGAGGTCGATACGAGTCCACCTTTGTGGCATCTTTCCCTGGTTGCAGAAATAAGGTCAGTTTTAAAGTTCACCATGTTTTGGGAATTTCCCCTTCTTCTAAAATTGAATTAAATAGACTAGTTAACCAGGGTGAGAGTTCCATTCTGAATACCTTATAGCAGTGGTTCCCCATTAGGGGTCCAGGGACCCCTAGGGAATCCACAGAATCCACCCAGGGGGTCTGTGGCTCCATCCCTTGGCTCCCCCCAATTAAAATTTTGTCATTTTTGCATAGTAATATCACAAATGTTGTTGTCTGTTTTTTGTTTGGTTTTTTTTGGTATATCTAAAATCCTTTGCTTATTAGATGCTACCTCACATTCTGTTCAAAAAACTGCTATGCAGAGGTAACTACCACATAGTTATCAAAAATTTCAAAAGTAAGGGGTCCATGGCTTTGCTTTTGAGAAATGGGGAGGGAGGTCCTCAGTAATTAGCTAATTGGGAGACATTGCCTTGTAGTATTTTTCTGAGAAGCCATCTGGCCCTGTTGATTTGCCCAGTTTTAATATTTTTATTGCATCCTATACATTCTCTTGGGATATTCGATGATTCAGATGATCCCTGTGCTCCTCAGACAATGGTTTAAGGCACACTTGAGAGAGTGTGTAGTGGTTAAGAGCAGTGGACTCGTAATCTGGTGAACCACATTCAATTCCCCGCTCATCCGCATGCAGCTGCTGGGTGACCTTGGGCTAGTCACACTTCTCTGAAGTCTCTCAGCCTCACTCACCTCACAGAGTGTTTGTTGTGGGGGAGGAAGAGATAGAATGTTAGCCACTTTGAGACTCCTTAAGGGGAGTGAAAGGTGGGATCTCAAGTCCAAACTCTTCTTCTTCTATAGAGGATTGTGAAGGATTGTCAGAGAAGTATAATATTTTCAGAAGATTTCATCAATTATCAAAGTATCATTACATAATTGTCGTTGGGCATCATGCATGCCAGTAATCTGATTTTTTAATTTACACCTTTTGACTGCATGAGCTAATAGATGACAAGTTTTGTTACCAAATTTATAATAAACACTCTGACTCCTGCCATTGCTTTATGTATGCATTCAGACCCAATGGGTTATAATTCAGAGCAAGTTTTTTTCAGGGCCTGACTTAATTTTTTGGATTTTGGGGTCTGTGACTCCTTTTCCAATATTTTAATCCTAGCAGTAAGAGTACTGATTTCAGATTCATATACCTTTTTTCCTTCTTGAGGCTTCACTAATGCGGTGCCTCTTTAAGACTGTTTTTCTCATGTCCCACAGTACAGTAGTGGTAAATTATTTTCCTTAAAATAATATTCTAGTGCTTTTAATAAACGTTCTTTAGATACCTTATCAGTGATTAAGCTTGCATAAAAATACCATTTTGGGGACCTTGGAGGGCTTATATCAAAACTTTAAAAAAAAATGAGACAGGGCCATGTTCCGGCAGAGTTAAGACACCAATATTAGCTCTAATCACATTTTGCATAACATCTTGAGCTACTAATAGGAGATCAATCCTGGACCATGTTTTGAATCGGTGAGAGAAACATGAGAATTCACGTGCTGTAGGATTTCAGTGTCTGCTAGGCCCCAGTGGCCAATCATGCTCTGCAATCAGTTGTCCTGACTGCTTCTTGAAGAACAGAAAGAGCTGCAATCTATGGAGTCATTAGGGCAGCAGTTAAAGTCCCCTCCAATTATAATTGAGCCTTCTTTGCAAAGTGTTCTTAAGGAAAGCCTGTTGGTCAGAATTTGGTGCTTATGTGTAGGCCAGAGTAAGATTCATAGTACCAAGTGAGCCTCTAACAAAAATAAATCCGCCATTTGGGTCTGCTATTGAGTCTCTCATCCAAAATGGGCAATACTTGGAGAAGGGGATAGCCATGCTCCTACTTTTGGAAGAGGCAAGGGCACACAGTTGCTCACTGAGCCATTGACCCTTTAGTAATGGTGATTTGGAGCATTTACTTTGATGGGTTTCCTGCAATATAATTATGTCTGGATGCTCTCTGTGTCAGTTCAAGCTCTTTTTACTGCTGAGCCCAGGCCTTTAACACTGAATGGGAGGATTTGTAGGCAGGTCTGGATACGTGTAATGTCTGTGCTGGGAGATCAGCAAACTGTTTTGCAACTGTGACAAAGCCTGGAACAGCCTTCCCGGCTTGCAAACTTGGGCCTTCATTGAGGCTTTTGTTAAACACTGGACTATCTGCTGGACTTCTGTCTTGAAAATCAAACAACCTAAACTGAAAACTATGTGACATGGTTCCTTGGTTTGCAACCGCTTTGGATTACAACTGTTTTGGATTACAACTACGTCAAACCTGGAAGTGTGTGTCCCTTTTTTTGGATTACAACCCATTTTGGGTGGATTACAACCAATTTTGGTGGGAAGGCCTATTGGCGAAAGTGCGCCTTGGGTTACAACCTGTTTTGGTTTACAACCAGACCTCCAGAACGAATTATGGTAGTAAACCAAGGTACCACTGTACAAAAACCCAAGGTGAACCAGCAGGAACATGAGAATGGTGGAGATCCCTCCCGTAGAACCCAGGATTGACTAGGGTGGCAGGAAGGAGTTGTGGCTAATCTCCATGTTCTCTCCTCCTACCCTCGGACAAAGGTTTTTCCAATTTACTGTTGCACTTGTTAGAGTTCAGATCCTTTTCACACATAAGGAAATAAAATGTAACCATTTCTTACTTTCTCTTTGGAGTTGCCTTATTTCTTTATGCCTTTTTTTGTTGTCCAGCTCTTTTGAGCTGGGGAGACGCACTGGGGAGAGTCATCTGCTGCTTGGGGCATGTTGGCAGCCTGTTGGTTATCACTCACAACCCATGTTCTGCCTTTGTGCTGGACTATCAACTTAAAAAGGAAGCCTGAGTGATATGCTATGCCTGCTTCTTTTAGAGCTGGTCTGCTATAATCCTGAAGTCTCTGTGTCAAAGCCTTTTGGGCCACAGATGGATACAGCTTGCACTTGAATTCTTCTTGACCATATTCACTCTTTCTTGATCTGTATCCAGCACAAAGACTCCATTATTTTCAATACCTTGTGCATAAAAAACTCCATCTTTGGCAATTACACATCTGTTATGATTAAAATTTACATTAAAAGCATGCTTGGTCAGAGTTGACACACTCAGCAAACTTTCTGTTAATTCTGGCAAGTAAACTACATTTCTCACTTCGTTATGAATAGTTTTTCTGCCTGCAACACACTTGAGCAAACCTGCTTCTTTTCCTTGCAGATATTTTGTGGCCATTTGCAATTGTAACCTGTCTCTGATGAGTTTTCATTTAAGTCTCTGAAAAAATCAGCATAACCAGACAAGTGCGCTGATGCTCCTGAATCAACTAACCAACCAGAAGAATTACTGTTAATAGCATCAGTTTTTGCTAGATCTGATGAACTGCAAAGGCATTTTTAGTTTGCTTTCAGCCACCACCTTGGAACTTTTCTTTATTTGTGCCAATTTGTTTTGTACAATACCTTGCAAAATGTCCTATTTTCCCACACAGAAAGCATCTAGTTTTGTCTCTTTTGTTTGTACCTTGAAAAACAGTTTTATTTTTGAAATTATACTTACCAGTCTTTCGTATAACAAATATTTGTGTTTCATCCTCTGCTGCCTTCTCTACTCTCCTAGCAGCCTCCACTTTAAGTTTTGATACAACATTTTCATATCAAGTTTATATTTAGACTCTAGCCAAGTGCATGTATCAAAGAATTGTAACTTTCAGGCAGACTTGACAGAATTAAAATCACTTTTTCCTCTTCAAGTTTCTTGCCTATAGTATTTAAATGATCCATCAACTTTGTCACTTGACTTTGATGCTTTTCTAAATCTCCATTCCCCCCCCCCCCCCAATTTAAAACTAAACAGCTTTCTTGATAAATACAGTCTCTTATTCAGAGTGTTCCTCTCATACAATTCTTTCAGATCTTGCCACAACTCCATGGCAGTCTTAAAATCGCTTATGTGGTGTAAGTCACTGTCACTCACATGAGTTGAAATTACTGTCCTTGCCTTCCTGTCCTGCTTTTCCCACTTTACTTTTTCTGCCTCTTCTGCTGCTGCAGATTTTTTAATTGTTTCCCACAACTTCTTCACTAGCTCATTCTCCATTTGAAATTTCTCCATTTGAAATTTCTATAAAGGATGGTTACTTGAAGTGAGAACAGGCACAGAAGGCTCTAGGGCTTTCACAGCTTTTATATACATGGTCATGGTTTTTCTCTCTTTTCAGACTGGGCCCATAACCCTATTGTTGTAGAGGGTGGGGTGAGTAACAAAACCAATCCTCCTGGCAAACTGGGAATATCCCCTCACTCACCCAGTTTAGGACATTCCATACCTTTCCTCAGCTGAGTTTCTTTTCTTTCAGCAAAGTAAGCATGTCAAACAAATCTTTAATAATAAAGAAAATTGTAACATACCATCCGAGAGAAATTAAAATGACTTAATGAGGCAAGAATGACAGTTGGTCTCTCTAACTGATCTTAACTGAACACCAGAAGGGAGGGGCTGATTCCAGAGAATAACACAAAGTCCCGCCCACCAGGTGCCAGACATTTTTATGCTCAAATTAGGCCCCAGTGTTTTTCTTGCAGTCACTCCCCTTCCTGATTTTCTGGTAGGCCTCTTAGATGAATTTTTTTACCTCCTGTCCCTGTCTGATTGTTCCTCCAACTTCATAGCAAAATCTTCTGTCATTTGTAAGAGCTGGATCTCAGACTGGTTAGTTAGAGCAAGATTGTGTGCATCATTTTATGTTTTAGAAATATCAGGCACATATCAAATTTCTGCTCAAGTGAAGTTGGGGCTGCTCTCCAGTCCAAGGCCAGTGCCTACCTTATTTTATTAATGTAATCATCTGACTCTCTGGCCTCTTCCATTACAGCAGCTGCTTTCTTGCCTTTTGGGGCCTTCATGAAGCCTCATACAGAGCTCCCTCTATTTCTTTCTGAAGCACTAATCTTGCAGATTTCCTTTTTGGTCCCCGTATTTCTTGAATCATCTCCATGCTGAGGCTGTATAAAACTTTTTGATTAGATGTCAGTAGGATCCACTCTGATTAGAATTTGTCCCAGGGCAATTGGAGATACAGAAATATGCCTCTTTTTAGCTTTCCTGCTAGCCACCCCTCCCCCAGCTTTTTCTACACATGGAGGCTTCTCATACAATTTAGATCCCTATCTTCTCAGGTTCTAAACCACGTAGGAAACCTGTACAATTGCAACAGGTTCCATCACCTTTATCAAGGGTGGGAAACTGGACTGAGCAGGTGGGCTAGCTCTAAAACTTTGCCACCCCCTGTGGGCCATTTTAACAGGTGGACTGTGCAACAACATTATATGGCATCAAACAATTTAGCCTGTGAAGAATTGGGAGCAAGTTCCTATTTTCTTCCACTCTTTCCTTGCAGGTGTGGCCTGCTTCAATTCAAGTTGCATTGAACAAGCTTCCTTTGTAGGCTTAGCTCAGGTTCATTTAGGCATTTCTGATTGTTCTTGTTCAGTTTGGACCCTTATTGTATTGCCTCTTAGCTTTCTCCTGTCCAGGTTCCTTTTACTCCTGGGGTGGAGCAATAGCTCAGTTGTAGAGCATCTGCTTTGTGTACAGAAGGTTTCAGGTTAAATTTCCTATCTCCATATAGGGCTGGGAAAAGCTCCCATCTGGACCAAGGTTCTGACTTCGTATAAGGCAACCTCCTGTTTCTATGTTCATCATCCGCTGGATCATCAATGCAAATGGGCTGTGCAAATAAAGAGGACAGATCTGAGCACCAACAAGCTCACATTTCACCACTATGAATCTCTCCCATTGAAGTTGTCTCACCTCGAGTGGCAGCAACTTTCCATTTGCTTCAGTGAATCATGTGCTACCTCATAATGTGGAAAGCAGCAGACATTAACAAGACACATGACAAGCTTGGTGAGTCAACCAAAGTGAGCGCATCTGTCAACAAGGGGCAGGTGGCCAGCTCTTTTCCTCAAGGGAAAGATGGCTGAATAAATAACACAGGAAAGGTAAAGCAGATCCCATCAAGCTCCCTTGCCAAATTCAATCAGGTCAGGTGAGCTCTGAACACACAGATCCAAAAATTAAAAGTCTACTGTGCCAAACATGCTACTTGAATACAAAATTCCCTCTTGTAAAGGGCAGGAGGGGAAGACATTATAACAAAGTATTTATAAATTACTTGAATAAAAGAATTGAGGGGATGCTCATAAAATTTGCCGATGGCACCAAACTGGAAAGGGTAGCTAATGCCACAGAAGACAGAATCAAAATTCAAAATAATTGGATAACTGGGCCAAAGCTAACAAAATGAATTTCAATAGGGACAAATATCAATTATCTAATTTCTGTGGTTAACAAATGTAGTTCTTCATGTCCATTTATTATATAACGAATATTTCTAAGATGAGATGCACAATGATACCATTTAAGCTGGGATATCCCTCTGTCAATAGGAGTAAATAATACAATAGTGTGTGGTTGTGATCAATTATCTTAATGAATAAATTATATAATAAGCTTTTGTTATCTAATAATGGTGCAGTCTGGATAGGAATAGTTTGAAAAAGAAGCAAAATTTTCTGAAGTAACATTTTAACTGTTGAAATATTACCCCTTCAAGTCATATATAGGTTTTTCCAAATTCTCATGTTAGTTTTGAAGTCTGTGATTATTGGTTTATAATTTATTCCAGCTTTGAGACTTTTGTATGTATATATGTGTGTGTGTGCGTGTGTGTGTGTGTAAAAAATGAATTTGCATATTACACAGTTTAAGAACTGATAATTTGTGGAGACCATGTATTAATTCTGGAGGCATTTGAATGTAAAACTATTCTGATTTACCATAATTCACTTTAAATCCAGATACCGAGTTAAATTGGGATTATTCTTGCATGATGGCCAGAATTAAAATTTGAGGATATGGTGTTATCATTGTATTGTCATCTGCAAAGAAGTTCAATATATAGCATTTACCACGAGCTGTTATTTCCAAATTGGATGGATTCTGTTGGAGTGCTAGGGCCATTGATTCCTTGACTACAACAAAAAGCAGAGGGGATGGAGGGTAATCTTGCTTTGTGCCCTGGCAGATGAGGAAAACCCCCAAAGTATCTTCAGTTTACCTGTATGTTTTCATGGGTAGAATCATGTGGTCTTTTTATCAAATTGACAAAGGGGGAATCATACCCTGAATCTGGTCAATGCAGCAAACGAAAAAGGCTTGTTAAATCAATCAAAAGCTTTAATGACATCTACTTAGAGTATTTCAGTAGAATTTGGTTGGGCATAGGCCATGAATAATATTTAGTATGTGTCTGATGGGAATAATGATATACATATCTATGGTGAATAAAGAATATATGGTCTTATTAATAATGTAATTTGGTTCAATTCATGCTTGTCTGTCTATTTTATCAGGATTTTTTGCATCCACATTTATCAATAAGATGGGTCAGTAAGAGTTGGTTAGTTACAGGTTTTTTAATGGCTTAGGAAGTACTATAATATTTGTTGGTTTCCATGTGCTAGGGACTTCCCCTCTAGAAAAAGATACTTGTGAACAACTTAGAAAGAAGAGGTACCAATTGAGTTTGGAACGCTTTATAGAAAGCTCTGTTCAAGCTGGGAGACTTGGATGGTTTCAGGTTTTTAATAGTTGTTTTATTGTTGTTGTTTTCATTGTTACTATTTCTTCTAGCTTAGATGGTGGAGGATGCTTTGTGTGAATGGCAGCAGTATGAATTGTTATCTAAGGAAGTGATTAAGTGATATACTTAATCCGTTCAGTGAACAGTCAGTGTGTTTCCAAATTCACTTGACTTGAGTCTGTATGCCCCAATAACATCAGGGTGAATTGCCTGTGCCCACAGCTGATGTGCTGCCTGGACCAGCTCTTCAGGCTCATAGAGTTCAACAGCAGCATTGGACTGGACTGCCTCTAGATGGCCCAGTGACTTGAGGGGATGCGCCAGGGATGCTGCTGGCTAGACCATGACATGCAGGGAACAAGGGAGAAGATGCACCAGTCAGTGTCTGAGCATTCAGTCCTGAAAGTGAAGTTGAAACATGCCCGCAAACCAAGTGGAGGTGGAGATGAAGAAAAGGCATCAGGTGGAAAAGTAGGAGTACAAGCTGCAGTTTCTATATGACTATCTGGTCGCTGATCTGCATATCAGTCTTTTCAATGAGGACCGGCACTCAGTCGTGGCAGCTTCAGACAGGCCATGTTTCAACCACGGCACCCTGCTGCCTGGCAAGTGGCTATCTGCAGTGGAAGAATATAGCACCTCAATCAGATCAGGCATCAGCTTTGACTACTCAGTGAATTTGGAAGTGATAAAAATCCATCAAAGCAGATACAAATCACTCATATTCCTGATTCAGCCAGTGATAACAACCAAATCTGCATAGACATCTGTGGCACCTCCTCCTAGCTCCAATGAGATGTCTGTCGCAGTCCTGGAACCATTGCCCGCATTTTGCCACCTATTTTTTTAATTGTTCATCACTGATCCCATCAGAGCCATTGCATCTCTACCCTCTGACACCTCACTAAATACTGGGGCACTAGTAATCTATCTCAATATTTTTGAATGGCATCTATGTAAATTGTTTCAGCAGTATAGTTTTTTCTTTGGGGGGGGGGTTGGAATTGATGTAAAATCTCATTAGGGTCAATTTTTTAAAATCTTTGTTTAATTGTAAGGAAAGTTCTTGTTTCCATTTTTTCCCCTCAGTAAGTTTGCAAATATCTTATAATTTTTGTTGCCAAATTCATAAACTTTTGGGCCCAATACTGAAGTGAGCCAGCTACTTTAGGGATAGCTAGCATTTTAAATTCAGCTCATTTACATAGTAATTTTCTGCACACCCTAGGACTTTGGGCTTCCCGTAATCTTATATTTAGTCTAAATCCTTTTATGTCTGCAAGAAGTGAGGGATGAATTTTTATTTATTTCTTTTTTTAATCTAGGTATTTCACTTATAAAATGTCCTCTCACCATTGCCCTCAGAGTATCCCATACTAATGCTGGGAAGTGCTCTCCCATATCTTTAATATCTAAGAAATCTGTACTTTCTCCATGACTAATGTATTTGGTCAGTAAAACACTTAAGGCTCCAGCAGGGGGTAGGAGAAGGTGTTGAATCTAAGCTGATAATGGTGATGAGGGGAGCATGGACCGACATCAGTCTTAAGCATTCTTGGAGCAGAGGAGTTTATTAGTCTACTCCTCTAGGATTAGGATATGATCAATTTGGAAATATGATAGGCGGCTCCCTGAAGAAAAAGTGAAATATTTTTCTCCGCTATGTTGGGTCCTTAGGTGAAAGAGAGTCAAAGTTTAGAGTTTGATAATAAATAAAATAAATAAAAATAAACCTTTATTGTCACTACACCACCTGTGTGCAGTGAAATTAAACGAGCCCCCCCCCCTACACTTAGTCTGGTTCATGCTCTGTGTGCTTGTTGGAAGTCAATTGCACCACTATTTTTTTCCATTCAGCAGCCCAACAGCCCATGGATAAAAACTGTTTTTTAACCTGTTGGTGCGGCTGACTATACTTCTGTATCTCCTACCCAAAGGTAGGAGATTAAAGAGGTGCTGGTCAGGGTGTGAGTCGTCCCTAAGAATTTTCCTCGCTCTCCTGAGGCAGCGGTCTCCTGTGATGTCATCTAGTGAACTCTGGGTCCAGCCCATGATATCATGTGCTGTATTCACGACCCTCTGTAGGGACTTCCTGTCCGTGGCTGTCAAACCAGCGTACCATAATGTACCTTTTTCTTGTCCCTTTTTCTTGCCCCAGACCTACCTAGTTGATTTGAGAACATAAGATTTACTACTAGCTTACCTATAAGAAATGATGTAAGAGATGAAAGTAAACATTTCAGAAAGCTGCCTTGTCCTTTGCTAGGACTGTAGACTGAGTCAAAAGTGAGTTCCATGTGCAGTATTGTCTCTTTAACAACAATGCGCTGTCTTAGGGGATCCTGACAAAGAAAACCTGTCTTATCTGAGAGCTAAATTTTGAAGCATTGCTCTTTGCCTGTACACTAATAATTATACCAGCACACACACCTTTTATCTGAAGTGGTTTGGCATTCAAATCTGGGCCCTTAGCTTTCCTTTGGTGTGTCTCCTGAATAAGGGGAATATCAGGATAATATTTACTATGAACCAAAATAACTTTCTCATTTAATAGAGTTGCCTAGTTCATTTACAATCCAAGTTTAGACACTTTTAGTTTAGACATAATATAAAAATGATATTAACAGCATCAAATGGTTGAAGAAAACCAAGCACCAAATATTCCGAGATTAGAATAACAATAAGTATAAACTGTCTTCTTGTCCCAACATAATCAAGAGTGGATATCTACCTCACATCTCATCTCCCACGCTGGGAGTGTAAAAACTAGAAAATAAATTCAAGAAGATGCCCCCACCCTGAGTTTGTTAACCTGGTTGTGACCATGGTGGGAAAAAAAAAAAAAAAAAAGCACTTCTCTCATCAATAAACCACCAGGAAGCAAAAAGAAAGGCAGTGGAGTCTCAGCACCATGTTAGATTGAGAGGGAACCATCTGCATTGTTTCTTCCTGCCCTTGATTTAGAATCATAGAATCTTGGAAGGGACCCAAGGGTCATCTAGTCCAACCCCCTGCAAAGAAGGAATATCAGCTAAAGCATCCATGACAGACAGCCATCCAACCTCTGTTTAACAACCTCCAAGAGAGTCCACAACCTTCCGAGGAAGATTGTTCTACTGTCACACATTGGTTCAAGTCCTACCTTCAAGTGCAGGTAAAAACAAGCTTGCTCCATCTTCCATGTGACAGCCCTTTAGATATTTGAAGATGGCTATCATATCTCCTCTGTCACCTCATTTCCAGGCTAAAGATACCTAGCTCCTCCAACAGTTCCTCATAAGGTTCAGCTTCTAGACCCTTGATTATCCTAGTTGCCCTCTTCTGCACACATTCAGGCTTGTCAACATCCTTGTGGCACTCAGGCACAGTATTCCAGGTATGGTCTGACCAAGACAGATGTTAGGAGTCCAGGTTCCCAGCTTGATAACACAGTAAGTGTGGGTAATGAAAATGGAGGATTTATTGCAAAAAGAAACAGATAGCTCCAAAATGACCCTTCTTAAGACACCTTCTGGTGTCGACAGAAGATATTGAACTTTTGACCTGTACGTCTCTTATTTTGCTTCCTGTCTAGCAGCCCCCCTATTTGCCGCCGCCTCAGACTTATTGTGTCAGCTACATTCTCTTCCTGTTCTGAAAAAAACTGTCTGTGACTGTTCACACCTTTTTGAGCTTCCTGAGAGCTTAGGCTGTATTCCAGCCCACTCTCAGTTGTTCCCTTGGCAACCAGCCATCCAAGGTCAGGGAGAGTTGATGTTGGCAGCTGTGTGCTCTGCTCAGCCGGCGTCGACTCCAAACTTTTCTGTTCCTGACTGTATTCAGCAGCTGGATGCAAAGTTGTACTTGGAGCTGGCTCATTCCTGACAGCAGAATAGAGTGGTACTATTACTTCCCTTGATCTGAACACTATACTTCTGTGATGTAGTCTAGAATGGTATTAGCTTTTTTCTTTGCTAGTTTCAACACATTGTTGATTCATGTTAAGCTTGTGGTCCACTAAGACTCCTAGATCCTTTTCACATGTCCTGCTAGCAAGCCAGGTGTCCTCCATTCTATATTTGTGAATCTGGTTCTCCGTTCCTACATTTGTCACTATTGAAATCCATTTCATTAGCAGAAGTAGAAGTTTATTATTAAATTTGTGAGGTCCATGCCTTTACACAAAATACCATAAAACATTATTAAAAGATAACAATAAGATTATAAAAGTAAGCTAAAATTCATGCCATGCTATCCCAGCAAGGAGACTACCCAAAAACCCCCACCATTCAGGAAAGAAGATACAGCAACAGGTTAGGAAAACAATGGGAGGGACCTCACCGTTTCGTCCAGGAACCGTACCCTAGTTTTCATAGCCTTCACCACAAAGACCGCTACCACGTGAGAAATCCGTGGATCAGCGTCCACCAGTAAAAACTTTACTTGGTCCTCAGAGTTAACTATTGATTTGGGAATAGTTTGTAACATCGCATCCCTGAAGGCCGAATAGATGGGACAATACAACATGTAATGTGTGAGATCCTCTTGGGTTCTCATATGACAAAGACATATACGTTGCTCTGCTGGGATTTTTGCATATCTGCCTGTCAGGTAGGCCGTAGGAATGGTTTGAAAACGGGCCATGGTGAAGGCTCTCCGAAGGGTGGGATTGGTGATATTCGCCAAATAATTGGCACAGGTTTTGACTGTTTTCAGTCGGGGAAGCCAGTGGGAGGACCCTGGGTTCTGAATTATTGTGATATCTAACAGAGCGTCTCTCTCCAGGATCCATTCCCGAACTTTGTCTGGGCTCCACAGTTTGAGGGTGTTAAACTCCGGTAGGGTGTATCTAACCAGGATCTCAGATAGGTTTTGACGCCAAGTGGTATTCTTTTGAAGAGATACAAAGGCTTGTTTGGCCAATAAGGTGTTTGTGGTATTTGCAAGTTTAATGTAAAATCGTAGGACTTCATTAGCTTGCACCAAGTTCTCCAATTTGTTAAGGTCATTTTGAAGTTTAATTCTGTCCCCTTTGGCATTAGCTACACCTCCCAGTTTCGTGTCATATGCAAATTTGATGAGTGTCCCCTCAATTCATTAAAGTTGTCGATAAAGATGTTGAACAACAGTGGGCCCAGGACAGAATCCTGCAGCACTCCACTTGTCATTTTTCCCCAGGAGGACAAGGAACCATTGACTGGAGGAGGGCAAATGTTGTCCCTATTTTCAAAAAGGGGAAAAGAGAGGACCCAAATAATTACCGCCCAGTCAGTCTGACATCAATACCAGGGAAGATTCTGGAGCAGATCATCAAGCAAACAATCTGTGAGCACCTAGAAAGGAATGCTGTGATCACCAATAGTCAGCATGGATTTCTGAAAAATAAGTCATGTCAGACTAACCTGATCTCGTTTTTTGACAGAATTACAAGCCTGGTAGATGAAGGGAACGCAGTGGATGTAGTCTACCTTGATTTCAGCAAGGCATTTGACAAGGTGCCCCATGATATTCTAGTAAAGAAGCTGGTAAAATGCGGTCTTGACTATGCTACCACTCAGTGGATTTGTAACTGGCTGACTGACCGGACCCAAAGTGTGCTCATCAATGGTTCCTCTTCATCCTGGAGAAGAGTGACTAGTGGGGTGCCACAGGGTTCTGTCTTGGGCCCGGTCTTATTCAACATCTTTATCAACGACTTGGATGATGGACTCAAGGGCATCCTGATCAAATTTGCAGATGACACCAAACTGGGAGGGGTGGCTAACACCCCAGAGGACAGGATCACACTTCAAAACGACCTTGACAGATTAGAGAACTGGGCCAAAACAAACAAGATGAATTTTAACAGGGAGAAATGTAAAGTATTGCACTTGGGCAAAAAAAATGAGAGGCACAAATACAAGATGGGTGACACCTGGCTTGAGAGCAATACATGTGAAAAGGATCTAGGAGTCTTGGTTGACCACAAACTTGACATGAGCCAACAGTGTGACGCGGCAGCTAAAAAAGCCAATGCAATTCTGGGCTGCATCAATAGGAGTATAGCATCTAGATCAAGGGAAGTTATAGTGCCACTGTATTCTGCTCTGGTCAGACCTCACCTGGAGTACTGTGTCCAGTTCTGGGCACCACAGTTCAAGAAGGACACTGACAAACTGGAACGTGTCCAGAGGAGGGCAACCAAAATGGTCAAAGGCCTGGAAACGATGCCTTATGAGGAACGGCTAAGGGAGCTGGGCATGTTTAGCCTGGAGAAGAGGAGGTTAAGGGGGGATATGATAGCCATGTTCAAATATATAAAAGGATGTCACATAGAGGAGGGAGAAAGGTTGTTTTCTGCTGCTCCAGAGAAGCGGACACGGAGCAATGGATCCAAACTACAAGAAAGAAGATTCCACCTAAACATTAGAAAGAACTTCCTGACAGTAAGAGCTGTTCGACAGTGGAATTTGCTGCCAAGGAGTGTGGTGGAGTCTCCTTCTTTGGAGGTCTTTAAGCAGAGGCTTGACAACCATATGTCAGGAGTGCTCTGATGGTGTTTCCTGCTTGGCAGGGGGTTGGACTCGATGGCCCTTGTGGTCTCTTCCAACTCTATGATTCTATGATTCTATGATTCTATGATTCTAACCATTAATGAGTACTCTTTGGGTTCAGACAGTTAACCAGCTACAAATCCACCTAATAGTTACCTTGTTCAACCCACATTTTACCAGCTTCCTCATGAGAATATCTTGGGGGACTTTGTCAAAAGCCTTACTGAAATCATGATACACTATGTCCACAGCATTCCCTGATCCACCATGGTAATTCCATGAAAAAATAAAAAAAAATCAAATTGGTCTGGCATGACATTTTTGAGAAACCCGTACTGGCTCTTAGTAATCACAGCACCCTTTTCCAAATGCTCACAGATCAACTGTTGAATTGTCTCTTCTAGAAGGACCTTCCCAGGTATTGATGTCAAGCTTAGCAGTTGGTAGTTACCTGGGTCTTCCTATCCCCCCCCCCCCCGTCTGAAGATGGCGACAACATTTGCCTGCCTCCAGTCTGTAGGGACCTCACATGTCCTGCAAGATTTCTCAAAGATCATGCACAAAGGCTCTGAAAGTACCCTTGGATTCAGCTTATTAGGACCTGGAGATTTGAATTCATTTAAAGTATCTAGGTGTTCCCTTACTACCTCTTTTCCTGTCTTGGGCTGCAGCTCCCTCCTTACATTGTTTACAGTGGTACCTCGGGTTACATATGCTTCAGGTTACAGATTCCACTAACCCAGAAATAGTACTTTGGGTTAAGAACTTTGCTTCAGGATGAGAACAGAAATTGTGCTCCGGCAGCACAGCAGCAGCAGGAGGCCCCATTAGCTAAAGTGGTGCTTCGGGTTAAGAACAGTTTCAGGTTAAGAACAGACCTCCGGAATGAATGAAGTACTTAACCCGAGGTACCACTGTTATCACCAGGTTGGGCATCACTTTCCTTTTGGGTGAAGACAGAAGAAGTAGATGTTGAGTATTTCCTCTTGCTCTCTGTCACTCAATAGCATTTCCCATCTCTCCACAAAGAGGACCCACCACTTCCTTGTTCTTCCTCTTACTTTGGACATCACCAAAGAAACTTTTTTTATTATTGTTAACCTCTCCCGTAAGTCTGAGCTCATTCTGAGCTTTAACCAGCCTGACATTCCCCCTACAACTGTTGGCTACTCGTGTATACTCCTTTGTGATTTCCCATTTCTTCAATTTCTTATACATGCCTTTCTTAGCTCATCTGAAGCTCCTTATGCAGCCACACTGGTTTCCCTAGATGCCTCCCACTTTTCTTTCTTGTTGGAATTGTCTGCATTTGGGCCTTCAATATTTCTCCTTTTATAAACTCCCACCCTTTTTGGACTCCTTTCTCTTTGAGTATTTCTAACCACAGGATCACACCCAGTACCTCCTTAGGCTTTTTGAAATTGGTCTTCTTAAAGTCCAGAGTGCATGTCCAACTACACACAGTTCCCCACTGCCTATCATGAAACTAAGGAGAACATGATCACTTCCTCTCAAGTTTCTGAGTACTTCCATTTTGTTGATCAGTTCCTCCCTATTGGTGAGGACCAGCTCCAAGATAGACGAACCCCTTGTTGCTTCTTCCATCTCCTGGAATTGAAATTGTCAGTGAGGCAATCGAGAAAATTGTCGGCCCTTATACTGTATTCTTGGCAGAGTTTGAGTGCCAACACATATCAGGGAAGTTGAAGTCCCCCATGACTACTATATCTCTCCTTTTTGAATGTTTGGTAATCTGCTCTAATAAGGAATCATCCAAATTTTCAGTCTGGCTTGGCAATCTATAGCAGGCAGCCACAGTAAGGTCACTGTTATTTCTCTTGCCTACAATTTTTACCCTATAAACTCTCAATCTGCTTTCCATGCTCCAGGGCATGGATTTCTTCACAAGTGTGCATATCCTTTACAAATGATGCTCCCTGCCTCTTTGGTCTATTCCCTTTGAACAAGTTATACCCCTCAGTTCCTACATTCCAGTCCTGAGTCTCATACCATCAGGATTCAGTAATGCATGCCAGGTCAAATTTGCCATCCGTTACTAAAAGCTCCAATTTGTCTTGCTTGTTTCCCATACTCTGTGCATTTGTGTAGACACAATTCAAACCATGAGTCATTCCGAGCAGCTGCTTCCTTCCTATAGTTTGCTGCCCTTTAGCAGGTTTCTGGAGCACCACCTGTTTCCTGTGTATCAATGAAGCTATTATCCCCAGTGTCAGGTATTCTTCTGTCATTTGTAATGTTGTTTCCCTCCCCCTCAAGATCTAGTTTAAAGCTCTCCTGATCAGGTTCTTGAGGCTCTTAGCAAACACATTCTTGGCAAACACTGTGAGGTGCAGCCTATCTCTTGCCAGAACTCCTTCTTTAAAGGAAGTGGAGAACATGATCCAAGAAGCCAAATCCTTCCTGACAACACCACCTGCACAGCCAGTGGTTTACCTCCAGTATTTTCCTCTCTCTTCCTGGGCCATGATCTTCAAGAGGAAGGGGTGGTGAAAATACTACCTGTGCCCCAAGTCTCTTTAGCTCACCGCCCAGGGTCTCATCGTCTTTTGCTATGCATTGCAGGCTGTGTGTGGCAGTATTATTTGTATCCACATGAATCAGAAGGAAGCTGTAGTGGTCAGTGGGCTTTATAAGACTTGGCAACTTCTCTATCACATCATCAATCTTTGCACCCAGAAGACAGCACATCTCCTGTGACATCCTGTTTCCTCGTCACACTACCGCCTCTGTTTCCCTCAGTAGGGAGTCACCTATCACCTCCACATCTCTTCCTCCTCTGGGGAGTGGCAGAATCATTCTATGGGCTGTGCCTTCCAAAGCCTGCTTGGAGTGTTCTGGGATCTGCATCCATTGTTCTCGAGTCTTCCCCTCTTGTTAATTGAAGCTTATTTTGATATTGTTGGGATAAGCTACAAAGACAGGAACCTTATGGTTTGAGTACCTCCTACTCCTTCCTCTCAGCTTGACATCTCCAAGCTGCAATTCCCTTTCCCTAGTATCTTCTCCATGGAAGGTAGTACATTATTACCACACTCACCCACAATCAGGAGCCTTTGATCTGAAGGGGTTAGATCAAAAATGGAAAAAGAGTCCTTCAAGTCCATCTCCGTCTGTCTTCTTTCTCCTCTGGGGGGTGGCAGGAATCATTCCATGCACCGTATGTTCCACAGCCACCTTGGTGTCTTCTGAAGTTGGCAACTGCTGCCCTAGCTCCTCTGGCCAAGAACTGGTGCCCAAGGCAAGAGCATGAAAGCAATTTTGCAACTCTAACGACAAAACGTGGCTTGCAACTATTCTACTTCTGTGTGTCACATTCCTCCAGGGGTTAGTCTCTTGCAATGGGTGATCTTCCTCGTTCTTGGGGACACCCCATCTATCTTGCTGTTCCATCACAGCCAACTCAATTCTATCAAGAAATTCTGCATGTTGTCCTGTAGCTCGAGCTGTGGCTAGGGAGGCCTCAAGTTTGTTGCACCTTCTCTTCTAGCAAGACAGTCAGCTTGCACTTGATGCAAGTGTACTGTTTCTTGTTCTCTGGCAGGAAGACAAACATGGCAAAGTGTTGCAGGTTACTGCAGCAGTTCCATCACCCTCCATGTCTCTTGGTCCTGTGCACACCATGAGTCAGAACCCTGGGCCTCCCCCTTAAACTCCCCAACTAAACATCCCTGTTTATGAAGCCTGTTTGTGAGCTCTGGTCATGAGCTCACCAGAAGAAGAAGAGTTTGGATTTGATATCCCGCTTTATCACTACCCAAAGGAGTCTCAAAGCGGCTAACATTCTCCTTTTCCTTCCACTCCCACAACAAACACTCTGTGAGGTGAGTGGGGCTGAGAGACTTCAGAGAAGTGTGATTAGCCCAAGGTCACCCAGCAGCTGCATGTGGAGGAGTGGAGACGCGAACCCAGTTCCCCAGATTACGAGTCTACCACTCTCAACCACTACACCACACTGGCTCAGAATCTGTGGTGAGCTAAGTTTGACTGTTGCTGTCTGCTAACTCCTCCCTCGGTTCACTTCCTCATTCAGCCTGGCTTCCTCTCAGCTGTAACTCCTCCCCCTCAGATCCTGTGCTTCAGCAGCACAATCAGATACACCCTCTGGCCTGCAATGAAAGAGATGTAATCAAGAAAAGTAATAAATTCTCTAGCAAAGCACTCTGTCACTCCCTGAGGCCTGCTATCAATCTGTCAAACCTTTAAACAGCTCAAGCAAGCAAGCAAGCAAGCAAGCAAGCAGCCTTACTCCAAAAGACTCACTCTCTTCAGTCTCCTGCAGCAATCCTCACCCCTGTTTGTGATCTGTGTTTGCCAGCTCTCATAATCTGACAATAACTTGCCATCCTGCTTGTTCAGAAGCTTCATCCTCCATGCTATCCTCCACCAACTGAGCAGCAGGTTGATTTCCATTTCAGTGGAGACCTCAAGTTGTTTCAAGACCTTTTTAGCCTCTGTGTGGGAGGTAGCTATCATGGTTTTTTCATCGTGGAAAGTTTGAAGTAGAACCCTCACTTATGTAATAATATTCCTGCATTTTGTAAGAGCATTGTGTATGGTTTAAAATCCAGTCTTCACTGCAGCATGTCCGGTCTCTCAAATCTTGAAAGAATAGGACTTTCCCCACACAGGTAGAGTGGTAAAGCTGCATAAGTTTATTTTTTTGACAGAAAAGCATATGAACCATACGATGATGTCTTGGGGGTTCTCTTTCTTGCTTTGGTTTCAGGCGTAAGGCTCAGCATGCCTGTTCAGTCTTGCATTTGTAAGTTTGCTGGTGGGAACAGCAGTGGAACATGCTTTAATGGTGCCTGGGGGGCATGCACATGCCGGGGGGGGGCTCAAGAGGGCAAAAGGAGCCCACAATGCACCAGCCCAGCCTTCATTGCCAATGCCAATAGAGAGACACCAGCCCTGAGCCACTTTGTGAGGATTTTTAGAATGATCCCAGCCTTACAAAGCAGCACAGGGCCCTGCACTGGTTTGTGAAGCTGGAATCTGTTCAGTTCCCAATCTCACAAACCGGCTTGGGCAGGGCAGCATGAGAAGGACACTGTGCACAAAGGGAGCAGCACTCCCCACCCCCCAGAAAATGCACCTGGGGTGACTGCCCCAGCAGCTGCCCCCCATACTACACCCCTAGTTGGGAAGGTACTATTCATCCATTCCACAAATGCCGTTGTTAGGTTCCTTTCTCCAAATTCCTCTGAAATTTTGCAGCTCCTCAGATTTACATGTCTCTCTCTGTCTTGAATGCCCACTACTTGCAGTTTGAATTCTGCTTGCATTCATTTCATTTGTTTACTTGCAGTGTTATTTTTAATACTTTGAATGCCCTATTAGCTGTTTGGATTAAGTCTGCCAGTGTTGCTAAAGCTTCTGCTGCTTCATCTTTTAGAGGCTGTACTGTTTTATTCCATACTTGGAACATGTCAATTCTATGTAGAAGTACTAAGCTAGCAAAAGTCCCATATACTTCTTGTGATTTTTCTTGTCCTCCTTGCTGAGGTATGGGAGCTACATTGTCCATTTGTATTAGCAGAACTATCTGAGACTACAGATCAGAGAAAAGAGTCTAACCCCAATGTGTCTCCAATTGCGTTGTCAGTTTCAGGCTGGCATGGGAATCTACCTGACCGGGGCGTAGCAAGGGGTGTGTGGTAGGTCTGGTCTGCCCCAGGTGTCCCCACTGATGGGGGTAACAAAATGCCAGGTGGCACTCACCACATGGCCTGCAGTGTGCCCGAGCCACGCATCTCTCCTGGGAGTGACGTGGTGGCTTGAGCGCCCGCAAGCTGTGCGCTGCCCCAAACAGTCCACCCGTTGCCTCCCCCTCAGCTCTAGGGCGGCTGAGTGGGAGGAAGCAGGCTGACTCCTCAGAGGCCTTGTGGTGCCCCCATGGGCAGCTGGCTACACCCCTGGGCACAGGGCACACATGCTGCCCCAGGTGCCCGATGGGCTTGCTCTGCTGCTGTGCCTGATCACTGTCTTTCTTTTCCAATTAGTGTGCATGGTAGGTCTGAAGGTTCGGTAGTGGCCCCACCACTCAATTAAACCCTGCTGGATATTGGCTAGGGTTTGGATTGTACCCTTAATCTGTGGAGATGCTTATACCTAATCAATTTTCTGTTTTATTTTTCATCACTTCTGGACACTAGCAATAGTGGGTGGGTGGGGGTTGGTGCAGATCTGTAAATTTTAACGTTAGCCCTCCTGAACACCTTGGCATCTGGAGGAGGCAAACGTAATATATCTCTTCAGGAACCATCTGTTTCTGAGTCCTCTTTTGAAGATCCTGTCTGCATTTCATGCCCTAGCATGGACAGCTAGTTATTTCTGTTCTGCTGTAGGCTGCTCTCCTTTAGATAGCTGATAGATCCTTCATGTCCAAGAATTCCAGAGAAATCCAAGCATGAATTAAAAAGAAATTGCTCCTCTACCAATAGCCGGGCACTTTCTCCTTCAGAGGGCAGGAGGTTGGTGTTTGTATGCATCTATCATGGAATCAGTGCTGATGGATTTTCCAAGCTGCTACAAATGCAGAGAAAATGACTGAGCAAGCAGTGACTGGGAAGACCTCCTGCCACTTTCATATTAAAGCCTGCTTTGCAAGCACACACCGCCAACTGGCATAGCACAGCTGAACATAAGCCATCACAGTAACCCTGCCCCCCACACCTTGTATTGTCCTATCCTAGATAAGCAAAAGGCTGATCAACAATTCAACCCACTACCCAGTTTTTCCCACCACCAAATATAAACAAGCAAATGTCATGCAATAGTAAAGGAAAGCAATAAGCCAGAGCAGAAAGGAATTTTGTGAGAGAGAGGAGAGAAGGGATATGATCCTCCAGCAAATGATTATAGCCTGAATTTGTTTGCAAGTATTTAAACATTTTAATTTATTTATGCCATTTATATTCCACCTTTCCTCCAATGAGCTCAAGGGGTTGTAACTGATTCTCCCTTTGTTATCTCCACAACAACCCTATGATGTAAGTTTAGGCTTGGAGAAATAACTGGTCCAAGATCAGTTGGAATATGTCTGCAAGGGTGACCAAAATATTTTAAAAAATGGGTCTGGGAACCAAACCTTATGAGGAATGGTTGAGGGAGCTGGGTATATTTGCCTGGAGAAGAGAAGACTGAGAAGTGATATGATAGCCATTTTCAAATATCTAAAGGGTTGTCACAAGGAAAATGGAGCAAGCTTGTTTTCTGCTGCTCCAGAGGATAGGACCCAAACCAATTGGTTCAAATTACATAAAAGAAGATTCCAGCTAAACATTGGGAATAACTTTCTTTTAGTAAGAGCTGTTCAACAGTGGAATGGGCTCCCTCAGAAGGTGATGGACTCTCCTTCATTAGTGGTTTTTAAACAAAAGTTGTATGGTCATCAGCGAGGGATAATTTAGCTGTGCATTGTGTGTGTGGGGGGGGCTGAACTAGTTGACACTTGATGTCCCTTCCAACTCTACAATTCTATCATTCTATCAGAAGAAAAAGCTTCATCTCTCTCTCAACAAGCCTCTTAATTTGTGTTTTCCCCAGACTGAATCTGCACTGGAATTGTTTTTAGATGATTTCAAAAGGTTTGTTTTACTTTACTTTACTTTTTTGTTTTGCTTTGTTTATTTTGCTTATGTGTTTGCTGCCTTGGACTCCTTTGCTTCAGAACAGCAGTTGCTGGAAACCAAAGGAGGAGAGAGCGTTGTTGCTCTCAGATCCTTCTTACATGCTTGCCATATGCTTTTAAGCCACTTCCGAGCTGGAGAGGAGGTGGGGTTGCGGGCTTCACGCCCCCTCCATGTGCGCAGGGGCTGGTTCTCTACCCCTGCGTGATTGAGGGAATCCCCGGCTGCGTCATCCCCTGGCCAGCCAATCGGCTGGCTTGGGGGGTGGCCAGCACTATTTAGCGCAGGCGCGGCCAGGGATCCCCCCTCTTTGGCCACTTCTCCGCTCCGGTTTCTTCTCCACTCCTGTTCGTGCTCGCTGCCCGTTGCCATTTGGAATTTTCCGCCTGGCTGGGTCTTTGTGTCGTCGCCAGCCTCGAGCTCATGGAGCAGCCCGGCTTGCCGCTTGCCGGAACGCATCTGCTTCCTCCCAAGGGCTTTCCCTTTCTGAAGCCGCGGGCGTCCCCGACGCAGGGCTGCTGATATCAGAGCTGAAATAACTGGGGCTTCTCTTCACTCAGCGTCCTGCTTTAGGATCATTCCTGATTCTGCAGTGGTTGTTTAAGAGGGTCTGAAACGACCCTTTGAGCTGAAATCACTGGGTGGGGCGGTCCCTTTTTCCTTTCCAGCGTCTTTTCTCTCGCCGCCGGCTTTGGCCACTGCCGAAGCTCATACCCGCCATTTAAATCAGCCACTCGCCAATGCCTAGAGTCCCTTTTCCTGCTGGGGACCTTGCCGCCTTCCCGCTGCAGCCTTGGAGCGTCTTGGGGCATACGAGGAATTTCGCATACCAAAGGCAGGGGTAACGTATTAAGGCTGAGTCACGGTTTGGGTTTTTTCCTGCTGGTTGGTGTGTGTGAGTGGGGGAGGCTTCCAAAAAGGGGCAAAAAACAGTGGGTTGGGTAGGGAGAGCTGTGTACAGTTGCCAGGGTTACTGCAGCCCAGCACCACCATCTTAAAAGAGACCATGTGGCAGAGTGGCAGTGGCCATCTTAGGTGAGGCACTCTTCAGCCTCACAAGCTGTGACTTTGTGTCGGAGTTTGGGTAGTTACATTGTTCATTTTACTGGGGCAACTTTTTCTGTTCGCTGTTGTAACGGAGGGTGGTTTGATTCTTTTACTGAGATTAAAGTGACCAGTGCATTGCCATAAAGTAAGTGCCTCGTGCAGCACCATAAAGTGCTTAGTGGCTTGTTTAACAAAGTGCGTACATGCGGGGATAGAACGTCCTTTTTACTGCTTGAACGGAACATCCTTAGGGGTGTAATTTAAAGTGCTTAACTGGTAAATAAGGAATTTGACTTTTAAGTGCATGGTAGCTGGATTTAAAGTGTCTTTGTGCCTTGAATGTAAAGGGTTTGTGGCGTAATTCATAGTAATAATAAGTAGAGCACAGGTACAAACAAGGTGTGCTCTCCAGGGCAGCCTGTAATTTGGTGCTATTACAACGGCTTGGGGTGGGGATAGATAAATAAATAGATCTTAGGCTTGGTGGGGATAAATAAATAAATAATTTAGATATATTTGGCAGTGGTGATTTGGATCTAGGGCAGCATTTTGATGAGGGGATCTCTATTTGGTGAATAGATAAATCAACTGTAAAATAGATATCACAACTGCAAGTGGGCAGCTATTTGGGGTACTACCAACTTGTGTGTAATCGGGATTCTGCCTGTGGACTAGATTGAGCTGTTTTGGGTTGCTGCAGAAGCAATACTGAACTGGCGTAGCTGTAACTATAAGGCCCCTTAGTCAGTGCAAATAATACTGAGCTAGACCGATGGGATCCCTTGCACTTAGTTAGGTCTGTGTTAGCAATACTGAACTAGGGATCAATTCTAAGTATAGTGCACCAATTAGGCCTGCACCTGAATTGCATGCATTGTCAAGGGGTCTTGGCACAAGCGGGTTCTGCTTAAAGTAGCATGGCATCCAAGGGCAATCAACAGTCCCCCTCTCCTAATGGATGTGGGTCTGGCACACAGGGGGGGGGGTCTCAAATGCCTGGTATGCCTTGCAACCCTCAGGCCTTCACCCAGTTCTTTTCTGCCTTTGAGACATTTTATCTCCAGTGTAGGCCAATGGGCACTGGGGCCCCCACACCAGTAGCGAGTACCCAGGATTGCATACCAGACACCCTCCCCAGCAACTAGGAGCGCCCCAGTACCTCAGGTTTTGGTGCTGCACAACCTGGCGGTAGTTCAGCCAACCACCCCCTCACGCGTTCTCAGTCCTCACATTCAAAAAAGTCGGCACCCGCTTCCGCGAGTGGCAGGATGCACCATATCAGGCCTAACTGTTCTTCACAGCAGGATGTAGATGTTCCTATTCCAGGAGCCGCCACTTCAGCCCACACCCACAGAAGGTGGATCTGGTACTTCTTTGGAGGAGGAGGTACAAGGACAACAAGAAACATCCACGGCCGCTGACCCAGTTCCAGTCAACAGTGAGGAGCAAGGGGGAAAGAGAAAGGTGAAGAAGAAGCATGTGGTGAAGAAGAGTAAAAGAAGTAAGCATTCCAACACTGAGGATGAATCAGGTACTTTGTCAGATTTGGATAGCGATGCCCCATTGGACGGGTACTGGGGCCTGGGCAAGGAAAGTTGTGGGCTCCCTTTATGGGTACATGAGAGGAGGGCTAATTCCCATCGTAAAACATACAATGGGTCTCTGGAATGGAAAGCAGGTGCCTTAGTGGAAGATGTGAAAACTTCCACTAATGCATCCACTGATGTCATTCTGGGAAATCATCTCTCCCAGAGGAAAAGGGCTACGATCCTTAATGGTGACTTTGTGGACATCTTTACTTTGTTGCCACCAACAAAGGTCTCTGGAAAAGGGGAAAAGAAGTGTTCCTATGGTAAAGGGAGGTATAAGACACCTCGGGCGGAATGCGCTTTTGAGAACTGGCTGGATGGGTTCCAGGTCTTCATGGGTGTGGTTTGCGCAGCTTACCCCAAGCGTGCCATGCATTTAATTGCTTATATGTCTCCTGTGAGAAGGGCTTTTGCACTAGCTGGGGAATCAGCTGCACTAACGTATGATGAAGATTTCCATAGGAATGCTTCCTTGCTGCCTACCACCTGCTGGGACCTGAGGTACCAGAATTATTGGATGGAACATATGGGCCCTTACGTGGAAAAGAAACCTCAGGATCCATCCAAACGGAAAGGTTGATTCAAAACGTCGAAGGCAGTGCTGGGAGTATAATAGGGGGGTTTGTGTGAGGCCAAACTGTAAGTACTTACATGAATGTTAAAAGTGCCTAGGCAGCCAACTGGCTTCAGCATGTTTCAAAGGAAAACAGCCCTTTCAGGGTGGCAGGGGCACTTCAACCAGGGTGCAGGAGGTGCCCCCGGACCCGCCCAGGGTCTAGCTGGAAACCGCTATTTTCCTTTTTTTCCTTTTGAAAATTAACATGGGTGGCAGTTTGGTGCCATTTGCACAGCAAGACAACACAACCATGTAATGGGTTTTCTCATGTCCAGAGGTTTTCATGGCAATAGTTTTGGCACCTTTCAGATCAACAGTCCTATTAGAGGGCACATCAAAGGTTAGCGGGACTTCATCCATATTCCCAATCTGGCCAGTTTCAAATCCATTTCTCTTCCTAGCATCAATTTCAAATTTATGAAAAGACAGAATCTTAGATTCATATTCTTCTGGCATTTTTTGTGCCATTCGTTTTGGTGCGCATAGCAAGGCTGCATCGCTTGATAAATCTGTAGCACCATGATGGTGAGCCAGTAAAATCATGAATGCCTTTATCTAAAGCAATGTTTGGCTTCATATATTTTTGTAAAGACTGTGAAGCCATTATTCCGGTGATTTGTAATCCATTCTTTCATGGCAATGTCCATCTGTGGCCACTTTGCAGCATTTCCACTGAAAGTGTGCTTACTTTTATCTGCTTTTTCAAGCTGATCCTCCTGTTTCCTCCACTGTCTTATAATTTTTTCAGTTGGAGGTGGTGCAAAATGTCTCTCTGCTGCTCTGTTTCCATGCTCCTTAGCATATTTTACTACCTCTAGTTTAAAAGGAATCTTATATGCTAGTCTTTTCTGCTTTATCATCAGAATGGGGGAGGTTTTCTGCAAGAAAATACAGTGATTAAGGAACTGTCAGTAATGTACAGTACAGTATCTCCAATGTTTACCATTGATCGTTTAACTGCCCCCCAATATTTTATTCAAGTTGGAAGAGGGAGGGAGGGAAGGAAGGGAGAGGGAGAGCTCAACCTGTGGGTTCCCAGATGTTGTTGGACTACAACTCCTATCATCCCTCAACTCCCATCTTCCCTGAGCTCTGGCCTTGCTACCTAGGGGCGATGGGAATTGTAGTTCAACATCTGGGGACCCACAGATTGAGAAAGGCTGAATTGTGGTATGTGAGGTGGGGCTTAACTGCCCCCCCAATATTTTATTTAAGGTGGAAGAGGGAGGGAGGGAGGGAAGGAAGGAAGGAAGAGAGAGGGAGATCTCACCTTTCTGGGTGTCTGTGGAGGGCAGCTGCCTTGCCTCGTGGAACCTGAGCAAAAGGAGGAAATGCCGGGAATTACCGGCACAGTAAGCTGGGGGAAGGGTGGAAGGGGCTGTCCCCATCCTTCCGGCTCATTGTATAGCTAGCAGAGTAAGAGCTGCTTACACGTGTGCAAGCGGCTCTCCCTTTGCTTGAATTACAGTCAGCTGGGGGAGGAGCGGAAATAGCTGGCCTCGGGGCTGAAGGGGGAAGCCCAGGGTTTCCCCAGCTGCCCACACAGCCTCTCTGCTGCGCCCTGAGCTTGTCGGGCTGAATGGGAAAGCCCGGGATTTCCCCAGCCGCCCACACAGCCTCTCCGCTGCACCCTGAGCTCGTCGGGCTGAATGGGGAAGCCCGGGGTTTCCCCAGCCGGCCCCCTAGAGCGGCTCATGGGACAGTGGGCAGGTTGCACACAGCCTCTCCACTGTGCCCTGAGCTTGGAGGGGCTGGAGGGGGAAGCCACAGGACCACACATTCGCTCCATAGGACGCACAGACTCCCCCCCTTAGTTTTTAAGAGGAAATATGTGCGTCCTATGGAGCGAAAAATATGGTACTCCTTCTCAAGAAGGTCACCCTTAGACAAATACAATCGCTGCTAGGCCACCTCAACTTCGCATGCAGGGTGGTGTGCTGGGCGGAGCTTATGCCAGCAGTGAAGGCGAGAGCTGCTTTGGAAGGCCTGCCGAATGCCCTGGTCATTCAGCTGGGTGAAAACAATTTGGCCTATCGGAAGGGCGTGTACTTGATGTGGAGCATTTACAGTGACTTTGATGAGTTGATTGCCTTATTCCCTAACATTGTCATACTTTGATCATCGCTTCTTGAGAAGCGGGTCTGGAGGGACTGTCGGTGCCCAAATGCAATAAACAAGGCCAGAAAGATTCTGGAATGCTCTGTGGCGCATAGAGTGGCAGCACTGGGAGGGCTGGTCATTAACCACCCTAATATCCAGTTCAGCAAGGAGGCCCTCTACCGAGAGGATGGTCTTTCCAATGCGGGAAATGATGTTTGGTTGGCTGACATATATCATCTGGGATTAGGAATTGGTTGCAGATCTGAGGGCATTGGCGGCGAGCTTTTGCTCGAGTTGCGGTTAGGCATTGGTAAAGGTATTGTTATGCAGATGAGAGGTGGGAGGGAGTGCCATCACCTCCCCAGATATTGAAGGGTAGTCTGATAAAGGATTCCGGGGGGCTTGGCCCTCTCCAAAGCCTATGGAGGTGAGGGCCCAAGGCACGCCCCCGAGCGGTGACCCCGGGGGAGCTCCTAGTTGATGTGCATCAGTAGGATTCCTTCTATTGGTGGTTAACCCTTCCCGGACTTCAAGCAAGCTGGCTGAAGCCGGATAGTCGCTTAGGACCAATGCTCATTACCTGTAACCAATAAAGTTGTGGCCATTTTTAGCCCATTAACCTAAATGATGGTGCCATGTGTCTTCATTTCCACTGGGGGGAGGCAGGAACTCGCCGCACAATTTGGCCTCTGTATGAATAGAATGCTGGACTAGATGGGTTACTGACCTGATTGGGGGGGGGGATCCCACAGTGTTCATTAAAATGAGTATATCTCTAAACCTGGCAAAACAACATGCCCAGCATCATTAAGATGCAAATACCTGAGAATAATAGCAATAATAAATAAGTAAATATTTTGATTTGCCATCTAAAACCTTGAAGGAAAAAGACTAGCAGCTGCTTTGAAGGATGGGCTCTACACCAGGGGTGGGGGTGGGCAGCACCAAGTGGGCAGCACGGTTCGGGGGTGGCTCAGGAGCTGGTTAAACACCCCTGTGGGCCGCTTGTGGCCCATGGGCCTTAGGTTGCCGACCCCTGCTCTACACCATGGTTCGTGAATTGGTTCAAATGTGCAGCTGTGTCATCAGCATGTCTCTTGGGTGTGCAGAGGCAGTGTTAAACCACCAGTGTCCAAGGTGGTATAACCACTTGCAAGGATGAGCCAGACCAGAAAGGGGTGGGGTTTTTTTGTCACCTGTTAAAATCAACAGGAAGACAGGAGTGCCTGGTGTGCTCTGGTCCATGGGGTCACGAAGAGTCGGATGTGACTAAACGACTAAACAACAACAACAAACAAAATCAACAATGTGATTTTGAGTAATTTCCTTCATGTCTGTAAACAAGTAGGAAGTGTTTACCTATTCAGAATAAGAGCAGAAAGCATTGCTCTTGCTTTGGATTGGCATTATGACATCTTGATATAGCCATATCTGATTGGTCCTGTGGCATTGTCACAAAGGCAGGAAGCATTGGAATTGTGGTTCCGTGGCATCATACAATCACATATTGGATGAAAGCACATAGTCAAAAATATGCTTTAAAAATATGTAAGATTAAACCATCAAACGGTAGCCCAGAAATGCAGTGAACAGTTGAGAAAATATAGAGAGAGGGGGTGAAATTTCCCTTTGTACATACTAAGAAATGTATGAAGAAAAGGCCCCTTCATATGTAAAGGTGGTATATTTTTAAATACTCCTCTTACATTACACACTCATGTTCCTACTCCAATATATGATACATGATCATAATTCAAGATATCAGAAACATGTTCATCCTGCAACACATTATACGAAACTGAATCTGCATGCAGCACTCCTCCACGTACTTCAATGCTAACAGCTTCTCCTTATGTCACCTGCCCACCCTACAAGAATAGTCAGTTACCCCCACTTGCCTTGTCTCCCCATCTATCATCATTTAAAGCCATTGGCCCCTGCTCTTTTCTGCACAAGACTGACTAGGCCTGTCATCTCCACCTGCTGTTTGTGTAAAAACAATAATCATAAATAGGAGGTTAGGAACAGTTCATCAGTGCTGGTTGCTGATAATAGCTAGGGAGTTGGTGCTGTAGGATTGGTGAAGGCGCATAGCTGGGTGGAATTGCTGGTTCTGGTGTCAGGTATTCATCTGCCGGCAGGGGTCCACATCTGGTATTTTCAAAGAAAGCAAAAATATATCAACAAACAGCTCAAGCCATCATGCAGGGTGGGACTGCTTCCTTTGCCTGTGATAGTACAGTGGTACCTTGGGTTACAAACACCTTGGGTTACATACACTTCAGGTTACAAACTCCGCTAACCTGGAAGTAGTACCTTGGGTTACAAACTTTGCCCCAGGATGAGAATGGAAATCGTGTGGCGGCGGCACGGCGGCAGCAGCAGGCCCCATTAGTGAAAGCGCGCCTCAGGTTAAGAACGGTTTTGGGTTAAGAATGGACCTCCGGAATGGATTAAGTTCGTAACCCAAGGTACCACTGTATTTCAAGATGAAGGCACAAGGCAAAGTATACAGTGCAGTTGGGGGCAGGTGTAGCTGGAAAGCTGCCGAGGCATACACCACTTCAGGAAGCCCACTGTCATGAGGACATAAGAAAAGTCATGTTAGATCAGGCCAAAGACCCATCTAGTCCAGCACCCCTTTCTCACAGTAGGCAACCAGACACCTACGGGAAGCCCACAAAGAGGACATGAGTACAACAACACTCTCTCTTCTCATGATTCCCAGAAACTTGTATAGAGAGGCACACTGCCAATGATAATGTAGGTAGAACATCGGCATCATGGCTAGTAGGTATTGATGACCTGTGTGCTATTCTTAGATTAATAACTTGCAGAATCCAGGATGTCCATGAACATAAGGTAAACTTTATTAACTATTTGTTAAATGAGGAATCTATGCTAAAGAAAGTCGTAGCTTCTCTACTGCTGAATGAGTCTCCTACCCTTCTGTCTCATGTGTTTCACTTAAGTACAACCCACTTAAAGAGTAATTGTGTCCTCACAGCTTTATCTTCCATAAAAATGTGTCTTATTGTCTTTCAAAGCTTTCCAGGTTGGTAGCCACTGTTACATCTTATGGGAACATATTCCATCGCTTAACTATGTGTTGTGTGAAGACAGTCTTCCATTTGTCTCTCCTGAAATTCCTGCTATTCAGGTTCATATTATGAGAATATGGTGTTTCAACACACCATGTATAATGTTATACATCTCTGTCATGTCCACCCCCAGTTACCCTTCCCCCCCTATAAATTAAAAAGTCCCAAATATTTTAACCCTTCCTCATAGGTTTATGAGGTTTATTTTGGTTGCCCTTTTCTGAACCTTTTCCAACTCTACAATATCCTTTTTTGAGGTGCTTCTAAGTGTTGTTGCCTCCAGAGCCTTCTGATCCCAATTCTGCTCTTCTCCTCACTTACACTGCCTGTCCTCTCTGAATATGCAAGCTGTTAACAAAGTGGAGAAAGAGAGCACTTTCCTTCATTTGCCTTGTGATCTCTCTGGACTATTGTGTGGACTGGGCTCAGAGGGAGAGGGCAAGCAAATAGATGAAGGCAGAAGCAGGGATGAGAAGCAGGTGCTCCACTAAAAGCATCTTGTCTAGTAGCTTCCCAAAATTGGGAGCCAGCAATAGAAAGGGTGGAACTCAACTTCATTCACTGCCTGTCTGATTAATGTCATGCCACAGCCAACCTACCCTGTGGAGGAGGCTCCTAAACAAACAAAATCTCTCTCTCACACACACACCCTGCAAATTATCTCTAATATGTTTTTGTAATTTTCTTTCAAGATCAAACCAATATTATTTTGATCTGTTGATTGTGCACTATGTGATCAAGTTTTCAGAGGAGGATGAGGTTGCAGTTCTGTCCTTTGGTGTGGAATCATCAATACTTTTTATGGGATCCCCAACTTCCATTGAGTTGTAGGAGGATTCTCCCACAGTCCCACACTACCACTGTGTCCCTATACCCTGAAAGATCAAAAGACTGCAAAATATGGTTAGGGTGCTTGAATAACCAGTCAGCTCTTCTGAGGAGGTGGGACTTAGTGCACTACTGATCTAGTCAACAAAAAGATATGGCTTCAGTTATATCTAGATGCTTTGGTGGGGGTAATAGATTGTTTTGAGACTTAGGTCTCATTCCTGCCATTAGCTATAGTAGCTCAGGATAATGGGAGTTGGAGGGCCATAGGTTGTCAACTCTGTGTTAGGTGGAATCAACTATCCACCTCCAGCAAACTCTTCTCTCAGTGCTGGGCAAGAATACCTTGCAAACTGTCTCCAGCCCACCTGATGTCAATTAGCACATTTAAGGAGGCTTACAGAATATCAAGCAAATTTTAAAGGACTAGAATAAGTATTTCTTTTCATCCAAAGGACATGAACTGTCCTGATGGAAAAGGCTATTTGTTCAGCATTAAGGAAAGCTTTGCCATCAACTCCCCCTCATTCAGTTCTGGAGTCTTTTCTACAAATGCTTCTACCGCAGCCAGCATGAAGATCACCCACCCAATTATGGCTGGATTGAAACCTCACACTTGTATTCAAAAACTAAGCTGTTCTTCTGCAAAAGTGGATCCAGCTACAAGCTGAGAATCAGGGAAATGCTCCAGGGACTTGATGGTTGGCATTTGTCTGTCTTGGGAGACAATGGAGGAGTGCACTTTTGGGGGTGAAGTCAGTTCACTTGTCAAGTGAAACTCTGACCCATTGAAGCAAGCAGACAGTGGCAGGTAAGCTCTTTATCTACCAGGGGATGCTTGGCTTAAGGCAGGCCACAGCTGACCAGTGATATATGATTATCTCTCCCATCAGTGAAGGCAACCCATAACTGCTGCCTCCCATGTTGTTTTTGCTACGTTTGCAACACTGAACTGACCGGGTAATTATTCATTGAAGTGTAATGCAGGGATGAGCAACACATTGCCATTTACTCCCAGCTCCTGCATGGCAGTTGAGTAGACATCCAGTGAAAGGTGCTTCCTGGCCCACACATTGCCATTTACTCCAGCTCCTGTGTATTCACACTGCTAGCATTTGAAGCTGAGTGGACATGATGTTAGCTACAAGCTATACCTAGCTTGTAACTTCTTAAGAAATACTTCTGATTGGTGTGCTATTTCTGAAGCCAAGTTCTGTCCAATTAGAAAATGTAAACTGCAATTCAGTTAGGCGTGTACATTTCCACCAGCTGTTGCACATGTGCAGATGTGAACATCATTGAACAGGAGTTCAGCATGGTGAAACTAATCAGGTAATGAAGTCCAAGTTTAAAACATCCCCTCCCCTTCTCTGGTGTGAACAGTAACATAAGAAAGTGATTTCAAACACGGCTGGGGAAAGAGATGGTGTTTCGAGCATCTAATGAGTACATAGCCCAAACTGCTGCCTGGTCTGCTTCTCTGTTATGGGACAGAAGCCAGAAACTTGCATGGCTATGGCCATCTTTATTTGTTTTACTAGGTGGTGGTGACACATTTCCAGCTACATCTTTGACCAAATAACATAGGGGGTCAGATATTTCCTCATATTCCAGAACACAAACATAAACACACACACATACACACACACACACACACACACACGGGAATGCTTTTCACTAACCCCAAGTATATGAACTAAGTATTTGAACATTGAACATTTTACCATTTTAAGTTTAGAAGCTGTTCTTTACATCACAAGCTGAATGCTTTTCTTAAAAAGGACACAGCTCGAATTTAGAACACCATTTTAATTTTCCTAGAATCACACACACAAACACACCCCTGCTCTCTGTAGTATTACTCTGCTGCAAACACTCCCAGGTCATGCTACTTCATCCCACTCCCTTCCAGAATATGTTCCTAGAGTGAGAACAATGTCTAGAAATCCACAGAGAACCTGGGGTGACCACAAATGGGGCAGTTGCTCCACTGGCAATAATTCTAACCTTTGACCTGTAAGGGCTTTCTCCCCAACCAACCTCTGCCCACCTGGAGGATCCACCTGATTTCAACCTGCTGTAATAATATTTCTTCATGCTTTTAATCTTTGGATAATTTTGTGTAGTAAAAATTAAAAATTGAAATAAAATAAGGATAAAAGCCCTTCCTGCCTATCAAACCAGCTGCTAGTGAGGGGCAGATTAGTTATGCCCAGCCTGCTCTACCAGCCTATTGTGGCCAAATTTAAGTGCCAATGAACCAAATAACACCAATAAGATATACACAAATAAACAGGTATGAGAAGCTACCTCAGAACTAGCCCTGCTTAATATTTTCAAAGACAGTAGCACACACTCACACTGCAAAAAGCTTAGAACCTACCTCCTCTCAATAGCCAGGAACAGCATAGCCAGACACTGTAGGGACATGTCAGGAGTAAAGATGGACCACTGGAATGAACTGTACAGTGGTACCTCAGGTTACAGACGCTTCATGTTACAGACTCCACTAACCCAGAAATAGTACCTTGGGTTAAGACCTTTGCTTCAGGATGAGAACAGAAATCGTGCTCCGGAGGTGCGGTGGCAGTGGGAGGCCTCATTAGCTAAAGTGGTGCTTCAGGTTAAGAACAGTTTCAGGTTAAGAACGGACCTCCAGAACGAATTAAGCACTTAACCAAGGTACCACTGTATGGGAAACAGCCTTACTAGAAAAGCTAACCAACAAACTGAAGCTAACACAGGGGCAAATAAAAGAGGACACCTTCACTCTGGTGTGGCTCCCCTTTATTACACACACAGCCCAACAAGGCAACAACAAGTACCCACCGACAGCATATGAATTGATACAGTGGTGCCCCGCAAGACGAATGCCTCGCAAGACGGAAAACCCGCTAGACGAAAGGGTTTTCCGTTTTTCGATGCGCTTCGCAGGACGAATTTCCCTATGGGCTTGCTTCACAAGACGAAAATGTCTTGCGAGTCTTGAGATTTTTTTTCGCTCCCCACCCCCTTGTTCTAAGCTGCTAAACCGCTAATAGCCTTTTAGCAGCTAATCCGCTAATCCGCTAAGCCTTTAATAGCCGCTAATAGCCGCTAAACCGCTAATAGCGCTAATCCGCTAAGCCGCTAATCCGCTAAGCCATCTTGCTTCACAAGACGAAAAAACCGCTAGACGAAGAGACTCGCAGAACAAATTAATTTCGTCTTGCGAGGCACCACTGTATAGCCAATTTGACCCAACAATGCTACACACCTACCTCACTGCAGTCAACTGAAAGCAACTAACCATGCCTGCCCCCCACCAACCTCTCTCAATGCCAATGAAAACTAATAAATGAATAGAAAGAGAACCTATCCACATGATGTTGACACAAAAATCTCACACATACACTATGCAAAAGAATGAAAGTTTATTACCCCCCCCCCTTCTATCTCACCTTGCTCTCTCCCCCCACCTCTTTTCTCCCTTAACCTCACATAAAAAATGACTCATCTGTAGAAAGGATTTTATGATACGAAAATAGAGATGATGTATGATTTTAGTAAAATCTTAATAAAATTTAAAAAAACCCACAGCTGCTGTCCCACAACAGGGAAGCAACCCAGGCAAAAGCTTTAGCTGCTAGACATAGGCTATGTACACATTAGCAGCTTGAAACTCGGTGAGGTCATCCATCCCATCTCATCCCCCTGCTGTGTTTCAAGTCAGTTTTTATGTTGCAGTTCACACCAGAGAAGGGAAGGGAGTATTTTCATCCTTGCCCTTGATTACCTGATTTGTTTCACCATGCTGAACTCATGTTCAATGAAATGGTCATGTGCACACGTGCAACAGCTCCTGGAAATGTACACACATCAGCTGAACTGCAACATACATTTTCTAATTGGATGGAAGCTGGTTTGAGAAGAAACACACCAAACAGGAGTATAGAACAGTATAGAACAGGCTACCTATAGAATGTGGCTAACATGTATACTCAGCTTCAAACACTACCAGTGGGAGCATGCCGGAGCTGGAGTAAATGGCAATGTGTGGACTGGGAAGTACCTGTCACTGGATGTCTACTCAACTGCCATTCATTTTTCTTTCCTAAGTTCACACTGTGATTACCAATACTTATGGGAATTCTGAGCTCAGGAGGTAACTGTCACTATCTGTCTACTCAATTATCATTCCTTTTATTTCCTATGTCACATTGTGAGTTCTGTTCCTTAAGATATGGATTGCACCTCACAGCAGTTGGTGAGAATGTGTTTGCTAAGAGTTGCCTGAACCTGATCAGGAGAAGAGATCCATGGCTTGGAGCTTTGAAGGCAGATTCCTCAATTGCCTCACTAAGAATTTCATTTCCCATAAGGTAGAAGAAGCAACAGGGGGTATGTATCAAGAACCTGGCTCTCACTGACAGGGATGAACTGATTGATGAGGTGGAAGTACTGGGAACCTTGAGAGGAAGTGATCATGCCCTTCTGGGATTCATATACAGAAGCAAAGTAAAGCTGAGCATAGTCAGACTTGCACTTTGGACTTTACTTTTAAAAGGCTGATATCAAAAAGCTTAATGAACTACTGGGTGAGATCCCATGGTCAGAAATACTCAAAGAGAAGGGAGTCCAAGATACATGGAGTTTCTTAAAGGTGAAATATCAAATGCATAATTGCAAACAAATCAAACAAGAAAAAAATTGTGGGAGGCATCTAAAGAAACCAGTGCAGCTGAATAAGAAGCTTACAGATGAGCTGAGATTTAAGATGGCATGTTTAAGAAATGGAAGAAAGGGCAAATCATGAAGGAAGAGTATACACGAATAACCACCACTTGTAGGGAGATGGTCAGGTGCTCAGAATGAGCTCAAGCCTGCAAGAGAAAGTTTCAAAAGTTTTTCAGCCATGTCCAAAGTAAGATGAGGAACATGCAGTTAGTAGGTCCTCTGGCTCGGAATGCTAGAGGCAACCATGCCTGGCAAGGTATCTTGGTCTCTGCTGAGAAAGCTTCAAGGCAAGTTTAGCAGATTTAGCACTGCTCGCAAACATGGAGGTGGTCTGAAACTTGAAGAAACACCAAGCTTTTCAGAAGTTTTTTTCTTTTCATTTAAAAAAAAACCTTTAGAAAAGACCCCAAGGATAGGAACCCCATAAACGGATCTGGGTTCTGACAGGCTGATTAGGGTAGGGGCTTGGTGAGAGGGAGAATAGAGTTGCTAGGATCCTGAACAGTAACAGCTCATCTGAAAGTTGGTAAAACTGACTTTTGTGTCTAGCACTGAGTTAAGGCGATATGTCTGTGCGTATGGAACTTCGTAACATCAGTGCCCATTGAACAAAAGTTATGTGTGCATGCATTGGTTGAGAAGAAATCCATGCATACAGATGTGTTGTCTTATATGAATACATAAACCATGTATGCATTAATGTCATGAAATGGGCTATAAACGGACACAATATTCAAAAACTGATCAAATCATTCAAGGGTGGGAAGTTGCCCAAGCAGGCACAAACTGTAGCCTTGCAACAGCAGTTAAATAACTGAGACAATACACTGGGGTTTGGTGAATGCTCACCCAAATAACCCTGATTTGCTTCATAATTTGTACTACACACCACATGGGAGGGAGCTTGACAGGTGCCTGACCGTGCTGAGACTCAATATTGGTTGCAAATTAACAATGGGACAACGAAAATGGATTCTAATAGTAGCCAAGAGACTGATACTGATGACTTGGAAGAATAAATATACAATTCCTTTTCATCAATGGACTGACAATACAACAACACTTGCAACTTATGAATGGACTGCTTACAAATGTAGGCTTTGGATAAATATGACAGCATTTGGAATGAGTTTATACAGAATGTAGTAGGCTATTAACATCTATACATGTGTTAAGATAAGAACACTATATCAATTTATATAAGAATGTATGGAAATATATTACATTGCATATATATATATATATATATATATATATATACATACATATATACACATACACACACACGTCATACTCATCTCTTTCCTCCTCACTTTCCCCCGTTTCCCTTTGAATAATTTTATTTCTTTATAATTGAAATTTCAATAAAAATAGTAAAGTTTAATATTGGTTGGTGCTACAAGGACTGTAGCTCACTGGTGGAGAATCTGCATCGCATGTGTCAGAGCTGGCTCCAGGTCCCAGCTCACAGAGGACCAACACTAGCCGGCAGTAATGTACAAAAGTCTTTATTGAAGTACAGATTCCATTTTCAAGCCGCAGCGCCCCAGCTCTACGTCTAGGGGTTAGATCGGCGAAGCTCCATCTGAATCTCCGCCCCCTGTACACCAGTTTAAGACTCTAGCCTTATTCCACCTCTTGCGTCTCTCCTTTCTCCTCTGGGTCCTGCTACCCTCCGGGGTCCCTTCCTTCCTGGACTCTTCTGAGGCTGACGATGACCCCCCTGACTCCTCCCGCTCTTTCCGGCGGGCTTTGGGACCTGGCTCCCTATCCGGGCTGCCGACTGTGCCGCCCTCCTGTACATTTGAACTTGGCGCGCGCGCCCAGCCTTCAACCTTCCTCTTGACCGTTTCCTCGCTCCCCGACGGAGGCGTGGTCAACCCTGACTCCTGTTCTCCCGCTGCCAGTGCGCTGCCTGATCCCGATGTCTGGGACTCCTCCCCCCTGCTGCACTCTGGTGTGCACGCTGGTCCTGATTTCCAACTGCTGCTCTCTGAGTCCCCCTTGGCCCCTTCTTCCTGGGATGTCCCCCTCGGCACCCCCCTTGCCCTAACCATGGGGGCCCCTTTCTGTGAATCTTCCGATTCGCTGGAAAGACTCAGAGACCTCGGACCGCTGTCATCACTAACATTTCCTTCGGACTCCTCCCCCTCGCTCTCTATTTCCTCCCTTTTCTGTGCCTCTGCTCCTGAGCCCCTGACAGCATGTAAAAGCTTTATTCCCTGGCATCTCCTAGTATCATGAGTCCAATGGAGGTGGCATGGTCTGATCCCAAAAAGGGATGGAGGGAGTGCAGAGAATTGAAGCAGTATGACACTGGGGAAGGTCCTAGTGGGGTGGGAGAAAGTCAGGGAAATCCCCAGCATTGTCCATGGAAGGGGCTGAGAGCATGAAGAAGGATGGACTGGATCCTAGGGAAGTGACTCAGTAGGCTATCAGAAAGAGTGTTGTGCTCTGGTGATATCCGTAGACATATTCCTCCAGTTATAGAACCACCCCAGAACCTCCTGCTATCTGGGACACACCTCCTTTGGAGAAGGAGGCTGTTGAAAAGAAATCAGACGCCGGCGTTGACTCTGCCTCCATTGCCTAGAGTGCACTGAAGCAAACAGACCTTGTAACCTCAAGCCACCCAGAGAAGGAGCTGATTGCTTGCACAATCTGGCTTGCTCTGACTGTTTGTAATAGTAATTGCTGCGCTCACTCTCTTTTCAAAAGGAAGTTGCAGGGAACATGTTCCTTGTTGGATCCAGGTCTTAGTTTGCACCCAGCCATGCATCTCACCATCTTGCTGTATCTTGTAACAATGCCATGCTTATGAACCACTCTGATCTAAGCACTGAAGTCTTTGGCAGAAACAAGGCAGTGAAGGCCAGGGCACCTGGTAGGGCTGGGGGGAAACTCCTGCCTGAAACCCTGGAGAGCCACTGTCAGTCACTGTAGACCAGACATGGCCAAACTTGGCCCTCCAGCTGTTTTGAGACTACAATTCCCATCATCCCTGACCACTGGTCCTGTTAGGTAGGGATGATGGGAGTTGTAGTCCCAAAACAGCTGGAGGGCCAAGTTTGGCCATGCCTGCTGTAGACAATGCTAAGTTAGGTGGAGCAATGATCTCACTTGGTATAAGTAGTTTCCTGACATTTCACATTTCCTAATGCCTTGGCGTGGATTGGTTTGGAAAGGAAGGGGTGCAACTGGTCCCAATTTCAAACCACTGGAAATGTCCCTTGGGCACATCTTGATGAGTAAACCTACAGGTGTTGTCAGGCTAACACAGAGGATATAAATATCATCTTGCTCCTTATCTAAAGGAGTTTAGCGCTTCACTCAGGTTTTTGCTAAGTGCCACAGAAGCATTAATTAAATGTCACACTTCACCAGCCTAGCACCAGTTCTCTGTTGTGCCAGCATAGCAGCAGTGACCTGTTAATAAACCCTTCCCTGCAGTGAGGCCTCACTTGTGTTTTAATTCATTCATACCTGCAATGTCTCCTCACTTCTCACAAGTTTGAGAAAAGAAGCACTTAATTCAGGAAATGATTTTCATGCCCTCTGCTGCTTGTCAGCTTTCTCAGTGGAAAATATGTGCTATATCTCCAATAAGGTGATCAGAGTGACCCTGAGGACTTCTGCTTGTCATGTGACTACAGCAGCCTCCTTACCGTGGAATAGGGATGGGAGGAGCAATTTGGTTTGCATTTAATGTGGACCTAACTAAACGTGATCTGCCTGGAGCAGCAACTGGCAAGTCACTCCAGTAAGTATCTTCTGGGGCAGAAGACAGCAATTCAGAGAGACCATATAGATATAGAAGCAATGCAGCTGCGAGCTGGTAGCTTGAAAACAAAACATGATGGAATGTGGGGACTGTTCCATGGGAAACAGAGGGACAGTCAGCTCACAGGACAATGCACCGGAATTAGCTCAGAGTGTAATATGAGCTCTTCCTCTTGCTCTTGTACAGGAAGTACAGGAAGTCTTAGTCTCTCGACTGCTGGAGCTTGAAGAGAGCAGTCATGTTTTCTGTAATGCTGCAAAGACAGGAATAAAAGCATGTAAAAATGTTTCTGTCTATCTCCTTTTCCCTGCCGGGAGAGCAGGAGGGAGGGGGGGGTGTTCTTCTCACGCTGAGAAGAATCGCCTATCACGACCTAGCCTGGATCTTGCTGGGAATGCAGCCGGGGCGTCAACAGGAGACCAAGCCGGGTGCTTGGGAGTGTTGCCAGTTACTCCCTATATAGGCTTGATTTCCGACAAGCTCGGCAAGTCTAAACAAGCACCAAAGGCCCTTAAGAGACAATATACAAGTGTTGATATACCAATGTTAGAAGCCTCCAAGCCAAGACAGGTGAACTGGAGTCTTGGAGGGAGGACAGCATTGATACAGTGAGCATAACATAAACCTGGTAGAATGAAGAGAAGCAGTGGGGCGTGCTTATCTCTGGATATAAACTTGGTTGGCAGGACAGAGAAAGATGTATCACTCTTCATCAAAGTTAGCATTGATTCCACCAAACTAGAAATCTCAAAAGGGGCAGACTCTTCCACAGAATCATTATGGGTGATGATGATAGGCCCCAAGAGTAATTTTGTACTGGGATCATGCTATCACCCCCCTGAACAAAATGTCCAAGGAAACCTTGGGATGGTGAATTAAATCAAGGAAGCTTCTAAAAGGAGAGAGATTGTAGGAATGGGGAGGGGGGTTATTAGGTTGTTGTTTTTATTTTGATTATATATTTTGTGGTTTTATATTTTGATTTTATTTTTTGAATATCCCCTGAGACCTCTGGGTATAAGGCAGTATATAAATTCAATTAACAACAACACCACCAACAGCAAGTCTCCATGCAGCTGCAGTTCAGCTACAGTAAAACCTACTTTGCCTGTCTTGCTATTTGTTATGGCCAAAACCAATGAAATTAACTGTGTAATGCAGAGAATTATGTAATTATTTATGTAACATTTGGGCACAAAAGGAAGACGATAGTAAATACTGCTTATGTTTGCTTGCATGATTTCCATTCCTGACTTTGAATAAACACATGAATTGTAGCAATTTCTGCTGCCATTTCCATTTTTGGCATAATTACCCAACATCCCTCGGGAGGAGTTGGATCTTTGTATCATCAAAATTAGCAACGTTATTAGGAGCTGATGTGAATGTCATGTAATATTCAATGAGCGCTCTGGAAATTTAGCTGCTGCATGCTATGGCATACTCCATCTGAACACCACCACATTGTCCCTTCTGTCCTTGAGCTCTTTGTGTTGACAGTTTTACTACTGAGGTTTGGTTATTTGTGAGCATTCCATGCCACCACTGCTGCTTAAGCAATAGTAAAAAAGTGCTTTCAGACTTGTTAGATAAATATATGCCTGGTCCTTCCCCTGGATGGAATCCAATGTCCTCCTAGAGGAAGGGAAACAGACACTCAAGACAAGGCTCAAATCAGAATTTATTTAGCTAAATAAAACCCAACCTTTTGGCTCACATCAGGAAGTTGGGTGGAATGCTTTCATCATTTTCCAAACTGCTTTTAAACAGCTCAGCAAAGCAAATCCCATGTACAAATCCAAATGTAACATCTTTATCTAGTTTCGTGTGCTCAAACTGCAAAACTGGTCTTAGCTGGCTTTCTTCTGCAGGCTGCTTGGTTTTGTGCTGATTCATTAAAAAGGTGAGGGCCCACTGCTCCTCTTTCCTCAGTGGGAATGCACCATATGAGATTAGAATCCCCTAAATGGCCTTGAGCATTTCTAAGAAACTAGCTTAGAATTATAGAGTTGGGAAATACCCTCAAGGGTCATCCATCCCAACCCCCTGAAATAAAACTAGCTGCAGCTTTAATTTAACAGACTGGTAGCAGCAGCAGACAGTCTCTGCTGTGCCAGCATTACTGTCAAGCATCCTCAGGCAGTTATCTGAGCCCACCACTTACACCTGTCTTTAAGTCTCTCTCTCTCTCTCTCTCTCTCTCTCTCTCTCTCTCTCTCTCACTGCTCTTACTGGCTTTTAGTGACCCATACCTTTGTTTTTGACAATGCTTCAGAAGGTGACTCAAACTCTGATATGCGTGTGTGCATGTGCACCTTCAGGGCATTGTTTTATGTGTTGGTGTATGGGGAGGATATCTGCATCCTGGAACCACTGGCACTACCAAGAGAAGAACCCACCAAATAGCACTTGCTCAACCCTGGAGCTACCTCAAGTCAATGTATGTTCTTGCTTCTATGAGGGTTTTGTTTTTAATGCAAAACACCTGCTTCTCAGCAAACTTGCATATCCTGTGCTAATTTATCACCTTGTTCATGTCTCAGTAACCATGCCGAGAGCCTTAAACTGGCACATTCACAGTAGTTAGGGGGGCTGGAAGTAGATTTAGAATATAAATGGGGTTTCGGTCTAATGCTCTGAAGATGTATCCTGTCAGGTCCAAAAGGGATCCTAGCTGAACATAGCTTGCAATGCAAATACTCCCATTCACAAACTCCCTCACAAACCCCTGAGTCCTATCAAACCTTTGCTGCTGCAGAAGTTTCTGCAAACACCCACTTATTTCATATGGTGCCCAGAAGGTCAACTGAAGGCAGGGAGAGAAAATTCATTGCATATTAAAATCAATATTAATTGCCTCACCTTAGATGGTGTTATGTAACATTTTATGAAATGAATAGCACTTGTCAAGTTAGCAAATGACTTGAGCACATTTGTTTTTGTTTGTGAACACTTTGTTTCAGTTTCATTCCATTTATTTTTGTATTTTGGCTCCAAAGGCCATTACATTCAGTAAATTCCACTGATGTCACTGGAATTTACTTCCAGGTAAATGTCTTTAGGATCTGTGCCAGCCTATGGGCTTGTGGATATATTATGATTGTGTAGTATTTATTATCAGAAGATTAGTTTACTTTACCCCAGGGCAAAAGCAAAATGATCCCAGGAGGTAGTTTGCGCTATTTTGTTCTCCTCTTGGAATGCTTCCATGCAATTCAACTTCTGTGATAAATACTGTATTACTTGGGTTATGCTATAACTACTTGCAAAGCAATTGCCTTCCATTTACATTGCTTTCTCCTTCCATCACTCAGAACTAGAGATGAAAGAATCTCTTCCCTCCTACAGTCTGTGCCTCACTATTCTTTTAGCTTTTCCTGGAAATACAGGAAGCTGTCCTGACCTAACCACTGTGATCCACACGACGGTCATCTCCAGGCTTGATTATTGTAACTCACTCTATGTGGGACTGCTCTTGAGACTGACCCAGAAACTCCAGAGCGTGCAGAATGCCTCGGTGAGACTCCTTACGGGGTCCTCACTGTGGGATCACATTCACCCGGTGCTATACCAGCTGCACTGGCTCTCAGTGGAGTACAGGATCAGGTTTAAGGTGCTGGTTTTAACCTTTAAAGCCCTATATGGCCTAGGACCCTAGTACCTACGCCTCTCCTGGTATGCCCACGGAGGACCTACGGTCTCTTGGAGAACCCGGGCCACAGGGAGGTTAGGCTGGCCTCAACCAGAGCCAGGGCTTTTTCAGCTGTGGCCCCGATCTGGTGGAACACTCTGTTACAAGAGACTAGGGCCCTGCGGGACTTGACATCTTTCCGCAGGGCCTGCAAGACAGAGCCGTTCTGCCAGGCCTTTGGCCAAGGCACAGTATGACCCCCTCTCTCCTGTAATCCTCACAGAACTCTAACCCAATGGTTGCCATTAATTTGATTCTGAATTGATTTTAGAACGCATTTTAATTAATTGACTGTGTGATTTTATGTACACTGTGCTATTTTTACTTGTTGTTAGCTGCTCTGAGCCCGGCTTTGGCTGGGGAGGGCGGGATACAAATAAAAATTATTATTATTATTATTATTATTATTAGTCAGATCCATTGCTCCATCTCACTCATTACTGTTTACATTTGCTGACAGCAGTATTCCATAATTTCAGACAGGGGTATCCCCAGTCCCTGCCTGGAGATGCCAGAGAATGAAACTGGGGTTTTCTGCTTGCAAAGCAAATGCTCTATCAAGGAGCTGTAGTCCTTCTGCCCTGCAAAACAAACAAACAAACAAACCTGATTTAACTGGGATTATTACTAGGAACATTGGAAGCTGCCTTATACCAATTCAGTCCCATTTCTCCATCTCATTCAGTATTGCCAGTGCCAACCTTCCGCAATCTGGTGCCCTCCAAATGTTTTTGGACTCCATCAGCTCCAATTGTCAATTGTCAGAAACGAGGGGAACCAAACTGAAAGGTGACATTTTGGGGAAAGCTTGGTCAACACAGACTGACAGGGTTTCTGTTATGTACTGAAGTTCTCACCCTGGGCCAGCAGGGGGATACTGGAGATAGTTATGCAAATAAGGGATTGAAAGTGACGTTCAGTGATTGGATAGTTTTAGAAAATTGTTACGGTTACGTTGTACTGGAGCTCCATATAAGCAGGCTGACTGAACCCTTCAGTTCTGTTCTGGCCTGTGAATAAACAAGAGCTGTTTGAAGAATCACTGTGTTGTCTGATATGTTCACCCACAACTTAACAGTTTCAGTCATGGGACCCTTTGCATACAGAGCATGTGCTATGCCACTGATCTATGGTTATCCCCACCCATCCCCAAATAAAATACTATTAAATGAAGTGGCACTCCTAGTGGGCGCACATTAGGTGTCTCTGTTTTACCTGTTCAGGAAAATGTTCCAACAATTATTTTTCAGGGAACTAGGCTATTAATTCTCTGTTGTCAAGTGTTACCACAGGTAAAGCCATGCTGCTAAACACCCCTACGGGTGCAGTATAGTAGATCTGGGATGTTTCCAGACAAAACTGAAATGTGTAAAAATTTAAGTACAGTGTCTATTCACAAAAGCAGTTGATGGCAATAAAATATTTCCGGTGCTTGTGTTGCTGGAGGGTTTGACAGAGGTCACCCAGATCTCCCATTTTTTTGTGATGCCCCCTTTAGCTACTGTTTTTAAAAAGAGCACTGGAGACTAAATGTGGGGAGAATTACTGGGTATGATTGTGGATTTCATTGTGCCCCTCCCCAATAATTTTAACATTTAAACTTCCTATCTTTGTTGTACTAATGTAAAACCTGTAGCAGGAGAGAGAACTTTGATTTTGTCCAAGTCCTAACTGGATAAAATCAAATTTCTAGTTTAGACATTCCTATCTAGCAGTGGCTCAGAACAAAACAGCACTCATTTCAATATTCTTTATTGAGGTATGAGGAGAAAGATGGAGGGGTTGGTGAAGGAGAAGAGATGTCCCTATAGCTGTCAGACTCTGGCATCATTTGTTTTGTGCAGAGTGCAAGCGGGGGGGGGGGGGGAGCAGAGCCAACAGTTTTTTGGAAAAGTACCAGCACAGCAAGAAAGGCAGGTAAGCAGGCGGATTGTTTGTACAGGCTCATTTTAGCAGCAATGTTTATAAAAGCTGAAGTTACCCCTCCCCTCCCCATACACACCAATGTTGAGTTTTCTTAAATGGGTGAGCTTTTATGTTGTGGGAATTAACATAATTAACAGGCTGGTAGAGCCAACAAGGCTGGGAGGAGGGACACATTCTCTATCCAAATCCTTTCAGCATGGCAGATTGGAGGTCTGGATTGTTTCGTTAATCATTTAGCTCTGTTTAAGGAGCTATAAGACTCTGTTGTTTTTGCTGCAACAGACTAAGACAGCTACTCTTCTGCAGTCTGGACAGGAAAGAAGTTCCAGTGACAATTATTTGATGACTGGCTTCCCTGTTTTCAACATATTCTTTATTTTGGTTATTGTTAAGAGGGCTTGTCATTGACCAAGGAAGAGGAAGCTGTGGTCCCCCAGATGCATGCTCCAGCCAGCATGGTCAATGTTCTGGAATGATGGGAGATATAGCCAATATCTTCAAGGCGGGATCTAGGTTCCTAATCCCTCTTTGACGATGATGAAGGGCAACAACTGCTGTTGTAAATTCACCAAGTTTAACTTTGTTCTGCTTGGAATGTTCAGGTGTATTATGGATCACCCATCATTTCTCATCAAAATAGCTTCTCCATTTTAGAAATGAGATTCAGTGCATATACAGCCAGCACTAATCATCCCATGCACCCCTAGCCAGGTGATCTGTAGGTACTTGAAGACATGTTCCTTTTAATGTTTTACCAAGCAGCCTTTCCCGTGGGCTGCAATCCTGTTTAGTTAGGAGTAAACCTCACTGAGCATCCTGGGACTTCACTACTAACCACAATAGCTATGTTCTACTTTCACTGTGAGTAGCAGTATAACTCTGAATCCCTGTTGCTGGGAATCACAAATGGAAAGAGTGGTGTAGGACCCAGGTTCTTCTTTTTGGCTTCCTGTAGTTATATGGCTGGCCACTATGAAAACAGTATGCTGGACCAGATGGGCAATTCACCTGATCCATCATGCTTCTCTTGTGTCTTATGACATACCAAGGAAGCATGTGTAGAGTTGTACTTTAATAAATCTTCGCTATTTGTGATTCATTTTCTGGATTTGCAAGTGTTTGTTTGATATCCCCCTAACTACAGCACTATTGTTTCTATGTGTGCTTCCTAGAGCAGAGACAGAAAACTGTTTAAAGATTGCATTCCTTAATTCACAGTCTTTATGGGGCTGTGTGCCATTGCTGGATGTGACTATATACAAAAGTGGCTGCAGACAAACAACAAATATTATCACAGTTCAAGAGCAGTTTCCAGCCAGGCAAAGGCAGTCAAGGAGGACGTTAAGCAGGGCTGGTGAGAGAGGTGTCATCTGGAGAGAGTCCCAAAGGTCAGGTAGAGAGGCCTTGGGACCTCATTTGATTCCCTGGCCTGTGGATTCCCACCTCTGCTGTACTTTGGCACACACTGTGCAACACATGGCATAGAACATGACAAAGTATTTCAATAGGGACAAGGAAAGTGTTATCACAAGTTTTTTTGGCTCTAAAAATACACTAAAAGCTGATGGAAATCTCAGACTGCTTCACATTGCTTCCAAGTTTGCTTCCAAAAATTTTACATGGTGGCTGAGTGAGCAAATATATAAATATCTTCTGCCTCAACGTGCTTCATTCCATCCCAGGTGCTTCAGTTCTCTGTAGTTTTCACTTCCCCATCTCAAGGCACAAGACTATGATTCAGCAAGCAAATGAGCTTCTGGCAGCCAATAGAAAAATTGCAAGTTGCAATATGCATAATTGCATAAGTCCAGAGCAGAAAATTACTTTTCTCAGCTGTCCAGCAGAGACTATTCACTCAGCAGAATTTTGCAAAAGCAAAACCCATGCTATCTACCAAATGACCCAAGCTCCAGAATTTCAGGGCCTAGGTCAGCACCACGGACAATTCCTTCAATCCAGGGTCACTGTAAACTTCCATTTATTTGTGACACTTACAGTCTGGTAAAAGCATTTTCTGAAAGCTGTACCCAGTCAAATCTAGGGATGGGGGAATAATTTGTCTGGTGAACATTTTAATATTATTCTGGCTAAATCAAAGCACAAGCCAAAGGACAATTATCCTTTGAAAATTGAACTTCTTTGACTTTTGCAATATAGTTGTCTAATCCCCCCCCCCAAAAAAAACACAAAAAAAATTGCATGCAGAAACAAATTTGCTGTGGAAAGTCCACATAAAAATGTGCATAGTCATGAAAAAATGTACAATGTACAAATTCATTATATTCAAGGGAATTGCTTGGAGAAAATCCATGTATTGGGCAAAAAAAAAAAAAAAGAAAAGAAAAGAAAAAGAAAAAGAAAAAGAAAAGAGTAGAAAAATGTGTACAAAAATGGATACAGGTGTTTGTGCTTTTTTGTTTCTAATCCCAAATTGAACCAGAAATGGAGCAAACTGAATTTAAGATTAAGAAAGAGAAACAGAGCTACACCCAATATTAATTATACTTTTAGTAGGCCCATAGAAAATAATGGGCATTCGTTCATTAATTTCTATAGGTCTACTCAGTGTATAATAACGGCAACCTAGAGAGAAGCGCTGGGCCTCAAACACTCTGCACTTCAATCAGGAGAAAGCCGTACTCGCAGAGCTCAGGCGATGCTGGATTTTGGTATCAAGGTCTGCCCTTGTGGAAAGATAACTGACCAGATAGGAGAAGTGATCGACATTTTCCAACATTACACCATTAAGTTGGATTTGTGGAACTGCAGAGGGGTTATTTTGTACTTGTTGGTGCAGCACTTTGGTTTTTTGGATGCTGAGCGATAGGCCAAGCTATAGGTCATCCTCTGAGCGTGCGCACACTACATTGTCATCAGCATACTGATGCTCTATGACGGAAATTATGGTAACCTTACTCTTTGCTTTCAGCCTGGTCAGATTGAAGAGCTTTCCATCTGTTTGATATATGATTTCTACTCCAGTGGGGACTTTCCCTTCAACAAAGTGTATGATCATGGCAGTGATAGGACAGTATCCAGCTGAGAGTAAACTTTTTCTTTAATGTCTTCATTGGCATCCAGTGTTGGTGCATAAGCACTTATAATAGAAGCCTGTTGGTTTTTGGTGATCTTTATTTGACTGGTTGAGAGTCGTTCATTAACGCCGGTAGGGACTTTTGAGAGGAGCTTCACAAAATCATTTTTGATAGCGAAGCCTACCCCATGTATTCGATGTTCTTGTTCAGATACAGTGGTACCTCAGGATGTGAACAGGATCCGTTCTGGAGCATCCTGAACAGATATCTATGTTATCCGGCAAAGTTTGTGTATTCCATGTTCTAAAGTTCAATGGTCTTTTATGACCGCTAGGTGGTGACCCCGCTGGGCACTGTAATCCAGTCAGGAAAAAAGGAAGGCAGACTATGCTTAGAGCACCTTTTCTAGCCCCTTCCCCTTTTCGGGGTGAGCAGAGTTACGGATCCTGTACATTTCCACAGCAACAGAATTCCTGGACTTGTAGCAGAGCGGGCACAGTGAGTGCTCGATGTGTGAGTGAAGAGAGAGTCCACGTGCTGTAGTTCTTCTAAACTAGACAGCTTTATTTACATCAGACAGATAAAACAACAAACACTCCATCAGAAACAGCAGACATGATGTCTCTCTGCCTCTCTCTGCAGAAAAGTGAAAGTAACTTCACAGAGGAAGAACTCAGCTTCCGGATATAGGAAGCTCCTCCCCAGATGCAGGACACACAGAGATGTTAACCCTGTAAACTCCAAACCTCACACAGAGTGGATCCTAAAAAGGGCTGCTCAGTCATGGATACATCTGCCGAGCTGCTCAACTGCCTCGTTCCTTGAGTCAGAACGACTGAATCTGTATCCACCGCCCATGTGCTGGTTCATGATCATGGTTCATGTGTAGATCAGTGTACGCTGAGCAACACACAGTCTTCGCAGTAAGGCTCTGTTCCAATGGCATGATTAGCCACGACGACCAGTAGATTCTTATCTGCTGCAGCATTCATCTGCCTTCCCAGCCGCTGTAACATACCACTTGTTATCATCCGCCTGTTCTGCTGCTGGAGACTTCTTGGATCATTCTTTGTCTAGCTCCTCCCCTTTGACCTTACCACTTTGGATGACCCTGCTGGGAGTATGAGATCCCTGATGGCTTCACTCACAAGGGTCATAGGAACATGCAAGCCCACTCACCACAACAAGGTGACGATCCAGCGAGTGAGTATGTTTTTGTAGATAGCCCCTTTCTATACAAATGTAAGAGTCCAATAAATTCTAAATATTATTTTTGTTGTATAAGACGCTGTTTAAAATCCATTTACAACTTTGCTACAGAAGCTGAAATTCTCTCCCATTGTCTATGTAATAGAGGAACCTCCAATTATTTATTCCATTCATTTCCCAAAGTCTGCATATCAAATTGATTTATTGATAACGAATATCTATAAAAAATAGTCATTGACATTTTTGTCTCAAAGGATTTAACCAATTGTTCTACCATATCTGCTGTCTTAGACGCTTTAAAACCTGCTGGTCCAAAGAGGGTTATTAACAAATGTTGCCACTGCAAATATTGCCAATGGGCCACCTCTGATAAATGGTATTTCTTTTTTAACAAAACAAATCCATTTTCTTCATCTCTCAGCTGGTCCAGAGTCAATATACCTGCATACATCCAATCCATTTGTTCCCAGTTGTTAGAGAATAAGACCCACGTGCAGCACTGCAGGACTGTTGTGTTGCACTTGGGCACCAGGAAGGGGAGTGGCTTCCTTCCATACACTCCTTTGCCACAGAAGTAACCTCTTCTAAGTTAAGAGGACAGCCACAATTCCTCAGGTTGTGGGGGAGAGGACTGGCATGCAGCACAGCCAATAACTGCCTATGCCATGTACTCTTGGTCCACTATACATCCCCCACCATACCTCCCCTTACTGCAGTTGTGACCCCTGCTCTCCCAAGTGCCTCCCCTCCATGACCCACATTCCCTCCTTTCCTAAATAAGAACCTCACACAAATTTAAAACATTTAAAAACAATTAGGGAAAGGCCAACCCCATAGCATATGATGTTAAGGATGTGGTCCATGCCCTCCATCTCTCCCTTGAAGTTGCCCGCTCCAAAGGGGTGAGCCACTTTAGTGTCATCACGTTTGGTGGTACCCTGACTGGTGGTGTGCCCACCCTGGCAGCAGCCCAGATTTTATTCCACTAGCCAATTTGCTGACAATTGCTCCAAGCAATAGCTCCCCCAGCAGAGATTGCCTACTTGCACAAACAGCTTGAACAACATGGATTGAAATGCACTCACCACATGTCTCAAGCAACTTGCGGGTTGCAGTGATTTACGAAAAATCGCTGCAGTCGTGGCATTTCTGATTTCTCACCTGCTTTAGCCAGTATTTATACCCACCACGTCTTTCCAAAGCCTAAATTAGTTTTCCGAAAGAGCATTTAGAAGTCTTTTGCATTCCCCCACTGTGTTCAAAACAACCTTTCTATGCGATAAACCTTGTTTGTGTTTTGGACCTCCAATAGGAATTCTACCTTTGTTTTCATCCCCACTGCCCCCTCCTGCTAAAGAGGCTATTCGCTCTGCCTGCTTAATGCTGTTTCTGCCCCCACCCCCTTCCATAGGCTAATGAATCCTCTGCGGAGATGTTCAATGGAGTGAAAGACACACTTCTACTTTTGTATGTTAATTGATACACTTTTTAATTTTACTTTTGCATATTATTTGAATTTGTATCATTGTAAATCAGTTCCTAAAGAGCCTCGATAAACAGTTAGCACTTGCCAGCTGATCTCACCAATGAGAAGCAAAAACATCATTTGCAAGAAATGCTGACAGAATCCAGATTTCGGTTTCAGGAACACTGAGGCAATGAAGCAATCCTGCCTATAAAAACAGAAGGGGGCTGGTGACCTTGGTAAGAATGCCTAATTCCAGCAGACATTAGCAGGAGTTTGGAGAGTAATAACGCCCCCTGAAGGATTGCATTTTTAAAATGGAAAATCTTTCTCTCTCTCCCCCCCCCCCTCAACACACACACCCTCCGTTGATAGCTTCCCATTCAAATGCATTTGCAAGAGGCTGTTTCTTAATACCCAAAATGAGCTCCCGGGAAGTGATACAAAGAGTAACACATTCACAATTCCCTCTCGATCCCCAGCAAGACGTAAGAATGAAGCTGAAAGGAATAGAGCATTTCAGATTTCACTTTGCAAAGGCACTTGAGGGCCCCAGCACTGACTTTCATCTATAGTTTTTCAGGGCACAATATGTGTGTGTGTGTTCACATGCACATACACACACACACTGTAAATCAGATTAAATTGAGGACTTTAAAGACCAGCTGGTGTGATATGATATGGCTAATGTTATAACTAGTGTTATGAATCAGAATAAATGAAAGAGTTTGAAGCATGGGTTGGCAAACTAAGGCCCAGGGGCTGAATCCGGCCCAATTGCCTTCTGGACCCGGCCCATGGAAGGTCCGGGAATTGCCGCATGGATCGGCATGGGCATTCTGATCGTTTGGGCTGCACCATTTCCCCCCCCCCTCCCTCACACACACTGTGGCGGCGCATCCTCCCTCCCTCCTCCTGGCTTCTCCCTGCCCTACCTAGAGGAAAAAGGAGGCTGGGCTTTGTTGAGCCGTAATTGGCTGAGCGCCATTTTAAGCAGCCCCTCTCTGGAACCAGCCCTTTCGCGCCGCTCATCGTCCCTCCGCCGCTGCCGCCGCCACCCCCTGCCACTCACAAGGCACAGGTAAGCAGCCACCGGGGCTCGTCCGGGGCTGTGGAGAGGGAGGGGAGAGTCAGTGGGGGGGGGGATTCCCCCCGCCCCAAAAAAATATATCGTCCAGCCTCCTACAAGGTCTGAGGGACAGTGGACTGGCCCCCTGCAAAAAAAGTTTGCTGACATCTGGTTTACAGGCTCTCCAGTCTGGAAAGGGAGGAGCTAACTTGGCAGTGTGGACATAATTCTCTCAGTTTCTCCTTGGCTCTTGCTGAGATATCAGCCCCCTTTCCCTGTAGACTACTGGACTTCAACTGCTGGATCTGGCCTGCCCCATCTCCCACACTATACCCCCTCACTGCAATTGTGCCCCCACTCCTCTCCTCCCGACACATATTTTATTTCTCTTACATAGCAACAATAACAAAAACCCCACCAATTAAAATCAGTTTTAAACAAATTGAAATACTTAGGACAAGGCTGACACCATAAGAGATGATGTTAAGGATCTGGTCCTTGTCCTTGCTCTCCCTCCAAGGTGTGAACCCCTTTGGTGGCATCCTAACTGGTGATGCAGCTGCCCCAAAGTAGCCCAGCTTTTATTCTACCAGCCCAGCTAGATGATCCAGTTCAGCTGGGGGAGGGGAGGGAGTGGCAGACATTGCTGTGAACTGCTAAGTCATTAGACCCTAAGCAATAGATCTCCCAGGAGGCAATGTAAATTTGCACACTAACTTGACCAAAATGGATTGAAATGCACTCACATAAGTCTCAAGTAAGAAGTGCTGCAGATGCCACCCACAGACTCCACAACTTCTCACCACAGTCTAAGCAGCACTGTATCTGGACAGCATGAGGATGGAAGACTATGTGGGAACCCGTTTATCCAAGTTTGAATTCCATCACCACCATCATTATTTTATTTGTATGCTGCCTTTCCATAGTTAAATCCATGCACAAGGCAGCTTATAGCATGAAAAGATTTTACATACAGTGGTACCTCGGGTTACAGACGCTTTGGGTTACAGACGCTTCGGGTTACAAACTCCGTTAACCAGGAAGTGGTTAAGGTTAAGAACTTTGCCCCAGAATAAGAACAGAAATTGTGCTCCTGCGGCAACAGAAGGCCCCATTAGTGAAAGCACGCTTCATGTTAAGAACCATTTCAGGTTAAGAACGGACCTCTGGAACGAATTATGTTCTTAACTCAAGGTACCACTGTAATTGCAAACATAACAAAAGTAGCTGTAAACAATAAAACACATCAAAAAATACACAACAGAACCAAACAATTAATACATAAATCATAAGATATGAAAATAGATACAAAAATTAATATCAATAACAGCAACAACCCCCCCCCACAACATCCCTCCACATACAATACCCCAGCCCACAAGTCTTTTCAGAAGTCTCAGCTTTTGTATGTGGAGTCAGTCAGCGCCCCACCCTCCCAGGCCAGGTGATAAAAGGCAGCGAGCAGGTCTTCCATGACTCACAGCCAAGATGAAGTCGCTGATATAAGAAAACTGAGACATCATTATCATTTAGTGTCACTTGTATTGTAATACAGGCAGATACCATTTTGCAAGCGTCCAATTGATGAGTGACCACTGACATCAGTGGCGTAGCGTGGGTTGTCAGCACCCGGGGCAAGGCAAGTAATTTGCGCCCCCTAACCCGTGGATTTGCGCCCCCTAACCCATGGATTTGCGCCCCCTAAACTTAACCCCCAGATGTTGCGGCCAGTGCGGCTGGCCCCCCCTGCACCCCCCACACTATGCCACTGCTAAGTACACCCCTGCATCCAAGGAAAGAGAGGCTGGAGGAGCAACAGGCAGTTGCCCCAGTGGGGGTTGCAAGGTGGGATTTGTGGAGGCAATGGTGGGGCGGGAGGAGGGCGTGGCGGCCAGCTGACCCCTCGTGCTCCACCCCACTTTCTCCAAAACTGGGGGTCAGGTGAAACTAGTCACTGAGCAGAGTGAGGCGCCCCAATGATCCATCTGCCTTTCAGCAGAGAAGAGCTAGAGAGGATGACCCAAAACAGGACCGCTTTTTCTGTTGTTATCATCATTGCTATTGTTATTATTTAAAATGAAACTTCTTGCACCCTGTGATGGCCAGAAGCGGGGGGGGGGGGGGGCTGGGGAGGGGAAAGAGGAAGGGAGCCTGTGGCAGGGTCAGCTTAAAAGGTCACTGGCAGCAGGACAGGAGAAAATAAATCCTCCCCTTTTGCAGCAGGGGCTGCCCTGACCAGAATCCATTGGCTCCAAATGAGAACCTTGTGGCAGAGAATTTCAGAAGAAACGCCTCTCCCCGGGACCTCGAAACTTTCGAGCGATTCAGCGGTTTGGCTTTGTTGCAAATCTGTTCATTCATGGGAAGCAAAATCTTTTTTTAAAAAAACCCCGCCCACACATAGTTTTTTTGTTTTAGAAAGTGGCAAAAAGCCACCACCCCAATTCTTTTTGTGCAAGCCGTGCAAAAGTCAAAGGCTTCTTCTCACCCCATCTTCTTCTTCTCCCGGAGGTCTCTTTTCTTCCAGGTCTCCCTTTGATCCTTTCCACGTTGCTCTCCCCACCTCCTTTCTTCAGCTCTTTCTCTCCGGATCCGGATCCTCCTCAAATTTCCGGAATTTCACTTTGGGAATCCACTAGTTGGGAAGCGGGGGCGGGGGGGGGGCAGGGCGGATGCGGGCGGACAAAAGGGAGAGATTTGAAATGCTGGAGGAGTATGGAGCCATGCATTGCAAAGGCGGATCACCCAGACCGGGCGGACCCCCCCCTCCCCGCAAGCCACAAAGGGGTCCCCCCCCCCACGAGGGAGCCCCGCCAGAAGAACTTTGCCTCTCCTGCGGAGCAGATGTGTGTGTGTGTGTCAGGAAGAGGGTGGAAACAGAGGAAGGTTGTCAGCTGGCTTCCCCCCCCCCCCCGGGGTGTGTTGCAAATATTTCTCTTTCTCTAAGCCTGACCCCAAACATTTGCAAATAAATCAGAATCAAAGTCGGTCTCCTTACCCGTTTCTATGGCCTTTTGTGGGGCAGCTTGGCAAGGTCTTTGTTCTCCTTTTTTCATTAAAAAAAATTCTCTTCCTTCCTCCACCAACTCTGCTTCAGTGTGGCAGCACCAACTCCGCGCGCGGCTGCAGCGCGCCCGCGGCTGGGGGCGCCCAAGGGCGTCCGCCTTCTACCTCCTTCCCTCTGGACTTGCGCCCCCCCAAATGTTGCGCCCGGTGCGGCTCGCACCCCTGGCACCCCCCACGCTACGCCACTGACTGACATGTAGGTCCCTTTGGAGCTGGAAGAGGGCAGAATGAAGGTGGATTGGGGGCATGGTGGAACAACGGCATGGCAAAGTGGAGTTGAGTGGGCTAATGCGCACTCTGCCAACACATGAAAGGGCCAGGAATGGAATTCCCATGCTTCTAAGTAGTTTACAAAACATAAAAACGCTTTGTTCTCTCTCTCTCTATACATAATTAAAATACATACTAAAAGAATCCTATTAAAACGGCACAGCAATTAAAAAGGATACTCAAGCTGAGAGGTTAAGGGAATGTTGGTGTAAATGAGAGCATCTTAAAGGTTGGCAGAATGCCAATACAATTGAGGCCTCTTGCAGGGAAAGTACAAAATCAATAAAAAGAATAGCAAAATGCTCTGGTAACAGACATCTCAAGGAGAGAACATCCCCACCTTTGTATCTTAGTTTTCATACAAGAGTTGGCATGAGACCCAGGAAAGACTAAAATAAACTTTTATTCACACCTTGCATAACTGTAAGGTTGCAATTCTATACATACTGATCGGGGGAGGGGGGGAGGCACAGTAAGTCCCATTGTACTCAGTGCAGCTTATTTTTGAGCAAACGTGTAGAATTTCACATTTCTTTATGGAACTTGTTGCCACAATATGTGATGGTGGCCATCAACTTAGATGGCTTTAAAAAGGGAATAGGAAATAATTGATTGAGAATGTATTTATAAATTTCTCTTAGTCATGATGGTTGTGTACAGCGTTCAGAAACAAGGGCAGGATGCTATTGAATACCAGGTGCTGGGGAAAATAGGAGAGTGCTCTTTCCCTCATGTACTGCTTGGGAGTTTCCCATGGATATCTTTTTTGCCCACTATTTGGCCATTTGGGGAAAGTGGCCATATCTCAGTAGTAGGACATCTGTTTTAAATGCAGAAGGTCTCCAATACAACCCCCCCCAACAAACATTTCCAGGTATAGGCAGAAAAGAACTATCTCTGAAATCCTGGACAGCCACTGAACAGGGTATGAAATTCAGAGCTAGATGGTCTGGGTATAAGGCAACTAGATCAACCATTGGTCTAATCCAGCAGGTTTGGATTTGATATCCCGCTTTATCACTACCCTAAGGAGTCTCAAAGCAGCTAACATTCTCCTTTTCCTTCCTCCCCCACAACAAACACTCTGTGAGGTGAGTGAGGCTGAGAGACTTCAGAGAAGTGTGACTAGCCCAAGATCACCTAGCAGCTGCAGATGGAGGAGCAGAGATGCGAACCAGGTTCACCACATTACAAGACTACTGCTCTGAACCATTACACCACACTTGCTCTTAATGTGCTTAAATTACTAAATAATGGAAACTTATTTTTTATGTATTTAGGAACATGGAGACCCTTCCAGAAGAAGCATTTTACAATGAGAACATTTATGGGAGGTGCCATCTTCTGATGACTCTTCTATTTCAGAAAGAGTTGGATGAATCAGTCCCAGCAGTTCTGATAAAAGCTCTCTGGACCGTCTTTTCCTCCTTCCTAGATTGGAAAGATGCAGAACATGTAAACCAGCTAAGTGCTGTTTGCCTTCCACAAACAGGGTCTTGGCTTCCCTTAATGGAATTATCCGTCATTGCCTTGCCTTAAGTGGTTGGAAGAGCAGACATGCTCTTGGCATTCACTGGGTGAGCTGCCCTCTAAATGACCCTACCACACACTGCACTAATTCTCTTTGACATGGTCTATGATAAACAACAACAACATCTTTGGATTTCACAGCCATTTTCTTTCTCTTTTTTGCTGTCATTTCCTCTTGCTTTGGTGTTTTCAAGTTCTCTGCAAAAGGTTATTGTTTTAGAAATTGTGTCTAGAGCATTCTTCATTGATTTCCCTTGGCAAGTGTTTTGTTCTTTGCTTAAAAGTGTTTTCAGGAACTTGAAAATGAGTGGAGAAGCCAGGAGAAGCCATTTTGTATTAGGACTGTAAAAAGGAGCCTCTTGGGTGCAAGTGTCATTCCTTGTACAGTCTGGAACAGCCTGGCCTCAGAACAGGGAGTGGGAGGGAACAGAGACAACAGACAGGTCTGCCTGAAGGCAAAGATCTGGAAGAGCTCCAAAAGTAGTCAATAGAATGGACAGCTGCAGAGAATATTTCCATATCCTGGATAGCAGAGAGACTTTGCCACTCTTTGGAGCTTTTCCCAGCCTTGATGACAGTGGGACTCCCTGACTGGAGAGTCATAACTAAAAATTGTTATCCAACTAAATTGTAGAGGAGACCTGTTAAAATAAATAGATTCTGAATATGACTTATTTGGGTTCAAACTCAGGTGTTTATCTACCTTTGGCAATGCAAAAGAAGAGAATGGGTGCAAGTTGGGTATAGGTTTAAGGTGTCTGCAAATCAATGTGAATGAAGAAAACTTGTGAGACCAAACTTCATCTTGTGTCCATGCTTGCACCGTGACAGCACACACACACACACCAAAACACACACGATGTCCCACATGGCTCCAATCAGAGGTGGACATCAGGTTGACTTACTCTGAGTTGACCTGAGGACACCCCCTGCCCCAGATCCTGTCCTGAATAAGGTCAGGTGCAGGGCTAATATGCAATTAGAGGTTCAGAACTCTAATTGAGCATATAGTTGAGAAGTGATGGGAGAAGATCTTGCATCTCTTTCCTCTCCAACTGAAACTGGGGGTTGCTTCCCTCTAGATCACTCTCTCTGCTCAACAGCTGTTGACTGGAGGGATTTTGTGTGTGTGTTACTTTCCTTCAGGAGCAGAGCCACAACCACACCCTACAGGATTGCTCCCTGCTCTCAATAGCTGTTGAGTGGTGAGCGCAATCTAGGTGGGAGAGGTATCAGGCAGGGGCAAAGGAAGGGAGGAAGTTAGGCCAAGCTTCTTGTGGAAGATGCAGTTGGTGAACAGAAGTAGGTCTTGGCTTTTTCATGGGGTTTCATCCAACATGCCTGATGTCCCATCCACTGGAAGACACAGACTGCTCTGTGCCACCCAGCACAACCTGTAGCAATGAGTGGCTGTCTGAACCCAACTCATTCAATGCCAAAGTCCCTCTAAATAGTCAAATTTTGTGCACAGTACTAATGTGCAGCCTGATCAACAGCCTAGTTTCCCTACTCTTACTATCCTAAGTTTAATGATCTCAGGAAGGCAAGCAAGCTCTGATAAGAATTAATGTCGCTGGCAGTTTTTTTATATTTTAATTTCCATACAGCTTTATATTTTTAGGAAAAATCTCAAAGCGGTTTACAGCATATTAAAACAATAAAACATAAATAAAGCAATCTGAAGAAAGTGAAATATAGAGTTTACAGTCAAAGCAACATAACAGAAAACTAAAATATTACCTTAAAGATTTCAAAATAAAACATTACGAAGGAGGTCAACTACAGAATACATATTTAACACAGTAGGGCTGGTGAGTGTGGGCCCTGCCCCCTAGGCCAGGTGGAAATGGCCTTGGAGGGAGCGGCCTTCATGCCCCAAGCTGGGCAATGTTCCTCCAGCCTCATGAGGAGCCTCTTCTTTTCTTCTTTTCCTTTATTAAGAATCTCTTATATCATATGACACATTTCATATAGCATATCTCATATAACATATAACTTATACATATACATAGCTACACCATAGCTAACTTGTAGGGTGCCTGCCTGCCTGGCCTTTTAAACAGCCCCTGAATGAGGAGCTCACAATGCCTCCCTTAGCTACTCACTGAGGTCACAGAGCCTGTTCTGCTGACCAGCATCCACCCCTCTGCCTGGACACCAGAGCACAGCTGGGTCAGGGAGGGAGCCAGCCAGCCTTTATAGACAGGTGAGAAAGGAGGAGAAGGCAGCCCAGTGTGTAGCCTCTCTTGCACACCTTGTGATTTCTTGTTAGGATATGATACATTCTGCATTCTTGTACAATAGACATGGAGAGGGGTGCAGGTAACGAGAAGATGTGTAGCTGTTTGGAAGCTATCTTTTTTATCTCCAGTTTAGTTTTACTCATATGAAGGCTAATGCTGTGTAGTGTAATGATGGGTGCCACACTTCATGTATTTTGCTCGCCAAGGTTATTACCGTTTTCTATAATGTGATTTTCTAATTTATGTAATTCAACTGCACTACATACTCCAGGGATAGCTAAGCTGTGTGCCTCCAGATGTCCCTAGACTCCAGCTCCCATCAGTCCTAGATACCATGGGATTATGGAAGTTGTAATTCAACAACATATAGAAAGCCACAGATCAGCCACCCTTGGACAGTCAGAGATGCTGTAGTCACAAATTTCGTGCTCTGAGTTGGACTAGATGACCTCCAAGGTTACCTTAGAACACTATTGTGCTCAATATTGTTCAATAGTATGAGAAGAGTGTGTCACTCAGTGCATGCAGAAGGAAATCCTTAGCATACTAGCACCTTCACAAAAAAGTCTCTTGAAGTATATCTGAGTATTGTAGAAAATGTAGTTTTACTTCTTAAAACAGGTAGAGGAGAAGGACTCAAGAGGAAATTGTGCAGAGTTGAGAAGAGCTAGGTATTGGTGTTCTGAAGTGGATAACTTGCTGTAGATCTGTAGGTAGTGCTACCTCTTTGGGAAGTGAAGCTAGCTCTACTAGAGCCTTTGAAGCTCATCCATATCCTGATATTTTGTTTTTCCTTTTGCCCACCTTGCTATTATCAGAAGAGTCTGCCATGTGGCTCAGACCTACATCAAATTTCCTAAGAAGCTCATCAGACCTCTCATTTGGCACCTGACAGTGTGCCTGAGCTGCTTTAGGTTTGAAGGGTCTCATAATCATGGGGTTGTGTAGCGTCTCTTGCAGACCTTTGTATGCCAAGTGTAGCTGTTCAAATTACTTTTGAGCAGGCAAACATTTTAGTGATTATTTTGCACTTGCTTATATCCTGATCACCATGTAGATATTTTAGGAGTTGGTGGTATATGAATATACCTCTATCTATCTATCTATCTATCTATCTATTTATCTATCTATCATCTATCTATCATCTATCATTTATATTGATCTATCGATCTATCTCTATTATCTATCTATCTATCTATCTATCTATCTATCTATCTATCAATCTATCATCTGTCTCACCAAAAATTGCAGAGCATCATGGGAAACATTGGGACCTCTTTCTCCACACCCAGCATGCTACTCAAGTGATAAAACCACAGATTTCAGGAATTAAGAAGCATTTACCACTTTTGACCTTAGAAGCAAGGAATAGTCATTATGGCTAGCAGCTTTTGCCAGCCTTCTCCTCCATGAATTTGTCTGATCTTCTTTTAAAGCCATTGGCCTGATCCAGCAGACTCTTCTGATGTTCTTACAGTGGGTTTGCCCAGAGGAAGGGCAACGGAGGTGACCAAGGGTCATTGTGACTCAGAATGTGACAAATAGCTGAAAGACTGCCTCCTTCCTTCTAAACTAAAAGGCCCCAACCTTTCCTCATAAGGGACTTATTCCAACCCCTTGATAATTTTGGTTTTTCTTTTCTCCACCTTTTCCAGGTCTCAAAGACCTGTTTTGACGTAGAGAGGCCAGGACTGTGCACTGTACAGTATTCCAAATGTGGAATACTCCTTCCCACAGAGGACGAGAGTTGAAATGCTCAAATGGTTCTGTAATCAAAAGGTTCATTGACCCCTGCCGGTGTGATTTTAGGAGGGCCGCAGAGTCATAAGTTACTTCTAATTTCTTCATATTCTTTTGGCATCCAGGATAACTTGACGTTTCTTATCTCACTGGGGATGACAATTTTATAATCCCAGCAGTACTCAGGGGATAAACACCTTGGTTGGTTAGTTGAGGAGCTAATATTTGTTCAGGTGGCTTTTGTCATGCCACACTGCCTCAAAGTTGTGCTCCTTGTCCTCCTTTATAGTGTTGGTGAGTGAGGTTCGGGACACGCAGTGGGTACCTCACAACACAGCCCCTCTCTCTTCCTGGGCCACGACCTTCAACAGAAAGGAGTGATGAAAAGACCACCTGTGCCCCAATGCTCTTCAGCTCCATGCCCAGAGTCGCATAGTCCCTTGCTATATTATTAAAGGCTCTGTGTGGCAGTATCATTTGTACCCACATGAATCTACTCAGTGGGCTTGAGAACACTTGGCAACTTCTCCGCCACATCGTCAATCTGAAAGACAGCACACCTCCCAGGACATCCTGTTTCCTCCACACACTGCTGCCTCTGTTCCCCTCAGTAGGGAGTCACCTACCAGCACCACTCGTCTCCTCCTCCTCTGGGGAGGGCAGGAATCATTCGATGCGCTGTGCCATCCAAAGCCTGCTTGGAGTGCTCTAAGTCTGCACCTGCTGCTCTTGAGTCTTCCCCTCTTGTCTATTGGAGCTTATTTTGATATCGTGGGGATAAGTTACAAAAGCAAGAATTGTACGGTTTGAGTACTTCCTACAACTTCCTCTCGGCTGGCCATCTCCAGAGTGCAATTCTCTTTCTCCAACATCGTCTCCATGGAAGATAGTGACAAACTCCAAAGGAAAATTCAGATGACTATGTTTAAACATGTGTAGGGAGCATTTATGAAGATGAATGGTCAACCAGGAAGGGTGAACAGATCACCCTTTTCTCATCCCCAGGCTGCTCTTCCACCTTCCATGATGACATAATCTCATTCTGATTCTAATATTCTCCTAGCCTCCTCCTCACATGCTGCAGGGTTACCGTAGAGACAGCAAGAAACAACTTTGCACCATCACTATTCTGTTGCCCACTTCTTACCGGACGTTGTTCAGTAAGCAGTGTGAGGCGTGTTCTCAGATTAGATAATTGTGGTTTTTGTGTCAGCATTCCTATCAACATGGCAGGTAGGAAATTGTACCATTTAGATGTTCACCTGTTCTGCTTCATTGTCCCATGAAGCAGACAGAGAAGCCAGCTGGGAAGTTAAGGATTTATAGCTGGGGGTGGATGAAATCTTTGGACAACTTAGAGATGGTAACATACATGCAAGTGGGTGCTGTGATAGACAGCAAGAGAAAAGGGAGAAAGGCAGATTCCTTTAAAAAGCCACCCCAGTTAGTCAAGGTCCCAGTACCCCCTGTGGGGCTTTGATAAGCCATGACTAAGGACCATTCAATGGGCTTCAGTGGCACTTAGTCTTGAATATATCTTTCACTAGATGTGCCAATAAAGTCTGACGCTTCTTCAAAATTACATATTTATTTTCAGTACTACTGTCCATCTACATTGCATTTTGTAGAACAATGTACATTGTACGTCCAAAGCAGCTTACGAACCAAGAGTTTCTTGGCAGCAACAACACAAAATTTCAGCTCAGGAAAAGCAGTAGATAAATACATAAATATCCATAAATGATCCACATTGATTCAGAACCAAAAGCAGTTTGGTTAGATTCTGCTCTCATGTGAGCCTGAAATAGCAATTGCTCTTTAGATGAATGATGATCTTTGTCGCCGAATTATAGAAACAGGCGAGCTTAGCAGGTGTAAGATTTAGCCAGTGCCTAAATCTTTAGCCAGGGTGGGCCTCTACCATTGCAGAAGCTTAGCCCCCATTTCACTGGAACAGAGGAACCCCACTGTCCAGATTGGGAGCTCTGACCCTATGGCATCAGCCGCAAATAAGGAAATGCTTCTGGTCTTCCAGCAGGTAGAAGCCCAAACCACCCTGGGACCTCCTTGTACAGGAGTGGTTGCAAACAGAAATGAACAAAATTCAGGCCTCTTTGCAGAGGATATAATTTTATGCACCTCTGACCCTATCACAGCAGGCAAAGTACTATGTACAGAGTTGGAACAGTTCTCCAGGGTCTCAGGATTGCAAAAAAAAAAAAACCTTTAAGAAAGCAGAGATAATGCTTTTTCATATACCACCCCATTCATATACAACAGGTTTTATTGGCTGAGGGAGCCGGCGTACAGCTTCCGGGTCATGTGGCCAGCATGACTAAGCTGCTTCAAGCGAACCAGAGCAGTGCACGGAAACGCCATTTACCTTCCTGCCAGAGCGGTATCTATTTATCTACTTGCACTTTGACGTGCTAGATTGGCAGGAACAGGGACGGAGCAACGGGAACTCACCCCGCCACAGGGATTCAAACTGCTGACCTTCTGATTGGCAAGTCCTAGGCTCTGTGGTTTAACCCACAGTGCCACGCACGTTGATGAATGAATGTAATACATTGAATGAATATAATGCATTTGAATAAATGAAGACTCTCCATTATGGACAAACAATTGCATTGAAAATAATGATCATACCTCAGGGTGAACGCCTGAGACGGAGAAGAACCCTGGAACCTATCCCCGAGGGTTTCCAAAAAAGCCCACCCACCTGTGGGAAGGAAGATAGGGGAGGCCTGGCCATAAAAGGAATAGGCATACGTAACCCCCCAGAAAGAGAACCCCCAAAGAAAAAAAATACCAAAGCCCCAAAAGGAAGCCCCAAAAGTGGAGAAAGGGGGCATCCTAGGGAACAAAATAACTCTCGAATAAAGGCCTAAAAGCACTCCAAAAGCTTCTTTTGGATGGTGCCCCCTCCCCAGGCCCCTGTCCTGCCGAAGCCAGCAGCCCAACTTGCATGGAGGCTGGCACACCTGTTCCTGCTCATCCATGTGGATTACCCCGAGCCGTTAGCAAAACCATCTGGCTCGCATCCACATGGGTGGGCACCCCGCTCTCACCTTTCCCTCCCCACCCGCTGCCCAGCATTGCACATAGACGGCCACCAGTACAATTGCCAACTAGACACAGGAGCCATGTTTTCTACCTGGAGTGAAAGCCACCTAAACCTGCTAGAGGTAAAGCAGGAGCACCTAGAGATACCTTGGTAACTGGAGGCAGCAGTGCCCCCTTGGTTCTGGGCTACCACTCAGTGGTGTAGCTAGAGGGCTGTGGGAGGGATGGTTGAGGGAAGGGAAGAAGAGGAGCTGTGGTTTCTTGTTGGGAATGAGCTGTGGTTTGGTGGTTAGAACACACTTTCTGCATCCAGAAGGGTCCCAAGTTCAATCTCCAAGCAGAGCTTTGGAGATCTATTGCCAGTTAGTGAAACTCTGGAGACAATGGTGGTAGGGACACATTGGTGTCCTGGTTTTGGAAGAACTTTATCTCTCCCTTCCCTGTGGCTGGGAGAATGGTCATGCCCACCTCTCAGAGTTGGCCCCCAGGGACTTGAGAAGAGAATAAGCAAACAGGACAGGCCTCCCTGCACATCAGCTGATGAGGGGCAGCACTGGGTGTGTTCAGTTCTGCTTCCTGCAGGGTTTGGCCAAGCCCCCCAGGGAACTCTCTCGTGGATGTGAAGCACGAAGGATTGAACTCATCATCCATGAGCTCCGCTGCAGGCAGCTCAGTCCCACTCTCCACAGGGCACAGCAGATGTCAGGTGTGGGGCAGGTGGGCCCGGTTTGGGCAAAACAACCTGGCTGGCCCAACTTGGCCCACGCACTGGAGGTTCCCTGGTGATGTAGGCATTGCTGAGCCAGGCAATGTAAATTGTACAGAGTTGGAACAGTTCTTCAGGGTCTCAGGATTGCAAGATACTTTTAAGAAATTAGAGGTAATGCTTTTTCATGCACCACCACATTCATTTACAAAAGACTTTTACAGCAAGGTTGAAGATTCCAATAGCTAGGCAATGTTTTAGATATCTGGGGGTACAAATTACCCAAAATTTGAACAAACAAGTTGTATCAGTTTGATTATAGTACATAACAGAAGACTGCAATGTTATCTTAAAATATTTCAACATAAAACATTACAAAGGAGGTCAGCTACAGAATACATATTCAACGAAGTAGGGCTGGTGAGTCTGGGCTCTGCCCCCTAGGCCAGATGGGCGATGTTCCTCATTTATGCACGTTTATTTACAATTTACATCCAACTGTTCCAGGCCTGCCGCCATTAGCTATGAGTTGGTCAGTCTGAGTCCCCACCCCTGTCACAGCACAATGGGCCCCAAAGTCCTTTCTCTTTTACACTTCCATTGTATTTTAACCCTTTCAGCTCTTCTGATTCGGGGAGAAGGTGGGTGGAAACCCCCCCCCCGCTCTCAAATGAAGAGTGCATGCACACAAAAGAAGTGTGCATGCACACAAAAGCTCATACCAATAACAAACTAAGTTGGTCTCTAAGGTGCTACTGGAATGATTTTTTTTATTTTCTCTGAACACTGTTTCTCTACTGGTTGCATAGCAACCCTCTCAATGTCTATCTCTTCTCCTCCCCCTGCCTGTGAACTGTCTTGAGTGCTGCTCTTTCTGAGCTAACCCCCTCCTGCTCTGTCTGCACTCTTTTGTCTCCAGGGTCAGACTCTGGTTCTCTCTTTACTGGCAGTCCTTCATCTCCAGAGCTTGACTCTTCCCAGGCATTCATTTCAGCTATGTCTCTGACACTAAGTCATGACAAGACTTGGTAATCCCAGTCTAAGAGTCATGACGTCAACTTCATGGTCATTTTTGTTTTCTCCGGTTATGGCCTCTTTCCCTTACCTGCTTTAGTTGCACAGGTGATTCCAACAAATCAGGGACCACAACATATTTTAAACTGGCACAGCATTTCTCATAGTTATCTGTTTCTTCAGGTAAGGATTTCTGACATCTTTGGTTTTTTCTCCCCACTCCTTTACTGGCTTTGTTTGGCCAATAAATTATACTTTCAGCTTCTACTGTATTCTGCCTGACCTTCCTCTGTGTAGCAGGCCTAAGCACGTCACTATTCCTTTTCTGCTTTGCCTTCTGAAACAGGGCTGTCAGTTGCTAAATGCTTTTTGTACTCAGTTTACAGTTTACAGTTTACTTGCTTTTAACTGATTCCATCCATCAAGTTAATATTGCAAGATTTCAATCCACCTGATTATTCTGAGGATATTTAGAGTTTCTCTAAGTTTTGTGCTATGGAAATTCCTCCCAGTGAGTTCACAGCCTATTCATATATATCTGTCAAATAACTGTCTTGTTTTTGTTTTGTTTTTGGTTTTTTGTTTACTAAAATTTATTACCTAACAAATCTGCCAGAAGCTGGTCAAAATATTGGGTCAGATCCTGGAGAAATAAAGTGTCTCCACAAGGGTTGGATGGCACAAGCTTACTACTCTGTCTCACTCTGGTCAGTGCCTGCATGGAATTATTCCAGGCTCCCATTATAACACATGCTGAATTTTCTTAAAGTAGAATTAAGCTATGCAAATATTCTTATTTCCCAATCCTGTTCAGTGCCATTATTTCTCTTACCCTACCTCCCCATAGCAATTACTGAATCATCCTGTCTGAATTGATCACATGAGATAGGTGATCTTACCCAACCAGGGATTCTTATGTATTAATTCAAATATCTATGCTTTCCACTTTATTTCTAAAGCATCCATACCCTATACAGATTTCCTCAACCTGGTGCTCTCCAGGTTTTTTGGATAACAACTCCTGTCATCCCTGATAGAATATACCAGTGTGCTTGATGGGAATGATAGTGTCGCCAAACCATGGTAACTTGGTTCTTTTGAAATCCGGATAGACAAGTGAGATCCCATATGCTATAGGACTTTCGATAAGACACGCCGGAGACCAGATCTGGGTTTACACACCTTTCATGTAACATTTATTTCATATAGTCAAGTATACATTAATACATTGGTACCAAGAGATTCATACACTCATGCATTCACACAAAAACTCACACAAGGCTTTATCAAGCATCACGTAAGAGCTGTGGGTGTCTGGTTGTAGCGCTGGTCCCGGTGACACTGAGGGTAAGCAGAGTGCCCTTTTTATTGTCTTCCCCCTTGGCGTCTATGGGCTGGCTTTTAGAACGACTGAGTTTCCACCACTCACCTCCTGTTCTCCTTCTGGACCACACATCACCTTTGCTGTTGTACCTCAGAAATACATACGTGTTTCAGGTCTTTATCATCTGTCTGTGGCCCACTGCCAGTTCCTCCTTGTCTTTGTTCTTTTCAGAGGATATTTATTACTGTTGTTCATCGCCAGTGACGTCCTGTTTTTATCAGGGGATTTTTGCATCAGGGTTTTTTTGCTTTCATTAAGCAAAACCAATGTTCTTTTGAACACAGTTATACATTTTTCCTTGATATAACCAGTTTCTCGCTTCGCCTGCCAGCATAGCATGCGAATTCGCCATCTTCCTAGGACCCAACATTCATACATGACAATAGTTCAAAACATCTGGAAGCCAATGGTAAAGAAGGCTACGCCAATCTGTGTAACCAATCAGGTTTTATAATGCAATGATGTAATCAAAGGCAAAGAAATGATGATGAGATGTCAATGTTATATATGTGGGATTTGCAGCCAAAATCACAAATGTACATTTTGCTAGGCAAGCATAGGGCTAGTTCTTGAACTTCCAAGAGGGGACCTTTTGCATGTGGTCACATCCTTTGCCACCTCTGCTCACCCTTGCCCTCACGGCTCACCCTCCCCACCTGCTGCAGTGCTTTTCCACCTGCCATGCAAAATCGGGGCAACCCGGAATAAAGGCAGAGCCCAGGTTGCCTTAAAAAAGTGAGGCTGTCCCTCTTAAAACAAGGTGCTTGGCAGGTGTGTGTTAAATCCAAAGCTGATAAATTGATGCTGGGTTATTGCAATGTGTGCTATATGAGACTGTCCTTAGGCTTTGTTCAAAAGTTCCAGCTCATGCAGAATGTAGCAGCCAGACTGATGATGGGGGCACATGACTAACAACATGTGGCACCTTTACTGTCATCAGCTCAATCCTGTGGAATGCTCTGTCACTAGAGATTCAGTAAGTCTCTTCTGTTTTAACCTTTAAACACCTGCTGAAAACTTTTGTGGTCCACCAAATTTAGGCAAGCAATTGAGAAAATATATTTCTGTAACAGTTAGTTAATGGTCTCTGGTTTTAATTTTTAAATGCATTTTTAATATAGATATTGTAAAACACTTTGGTATTCATTATGATATAGCCATATTTACACATTTTTATCGATAAATAAGTAGTCTTTGGCCCCCAACAAAAGATGCTTCCCCCAGTTGGAATGTATTATTAAGAAGAGAAGTTGTAATATAGGTGTTAGGGCCAGAGTGAGACACAGATCAGCACTAAAGTAATAAGTCACTGATGCCAGTGAAATTAAGGTTTCTAGTAGTTGTGGCTTTACAGGGGCATCTGGCTGATCACAATGGGAAAATAAGATACTGGAACAGATGGACCTTTGGTTTGATCCAGAGGTGGTTTTTCTTACAATGTTCTCTCTCAATCTCTCTCTCTGTGTGTGTGGTGTGTGTGTGTGTAGATGCACACATACATGCACACAGGACAAAGTTCCTCAGTCCTCCCAATCTTTTTCTCCCATATCCTTGTGATGCACCCATTCACTCACAATGCTCTGGCACCAGGCTACTTTTTCACAGTTATAAACACAAGCCTTTCTATTAATTTCAGATGATGCATTTTCTATGCCTAGCTATGAATAAACCAGATCAATGCCAGTAACATGCTTTATTGGTCCTCCCATGAAATGAATTTGTAGAGAGACAGGCCACGAGATGGAGTCGACATGCAGATGAGATTGGTAAGTGAGAGTGTATTGATTATTTTCACCCCAGGCCAGGCAGTAATTCCAACTGGTGCCAGTATTTCCTCTTGCTTTGGTTCATTATTTATGCGATAAAAACACTATCCCAATGATAACAACACGTTTCATTTCCAACCCCAAGCATAAAACATCAACACTTAAGATTGTGAGAGGTGAGCAGGAGGGTGGGGGAAAGGGGGGTGGCAGAGATTTTAAAAAAAAAAAAACACAAGAAAACAAGTGCTAGAGAAGCTGAAAACTGCTGAGCCTGGTCTTGTGGCTTTTTATGCCCTCCAAAAGGAAGATTGAGAGCAGGTGTTAGATTACCAGGCTCTTTATTAATAACTCAAGGCTTCTAAAAGAGGTGGATTGATGGCACACTCAGCGCTTAGCCAGTGAATAAAACCCTAGGTTCAGCATGCGACTCAAATCCAACTCAAACACTTTGCTCCATCAACTGCCTGCCTCTCCTCAACAAAAAGAAGCCCTCTTGAGGAAGAAAAGGGATCCAGCAAATAAAATTAGACTCTTCTTCCACATGAGCATTCATAATAAATAAATAAATGTCAAGGCTTTGCCTAAAAGCCGGAGAGATTTCCTTTGTCAGACTGCAGGAACACTTGGGAAACAAGTGTTCTCTGGTGTCGCCCACCATCAGCTTGCTTTGCAAGAAAGTCCAAACTTTCTGACTCCTTGGATGAAATAACTGAAGGTTGTTTTAGAACAGAGATAGCCAACATTGTTCCTTCCAGATGTTGTTGAACTGCAGCCCTCATCAGCCCCAGACAGCATAGCCCAAGGTCAGGGAAGCTGGGGGTTGGAGTTCAATAAAATCTGGAGGTCACAATGTTGAAATGCCTAGTGCTTGGTTTAGACCAGGGATAGCCAACATGAAGCCCTTCAGATAGCGTTGGACTGTAACTCCCATCATTGCTGACTGTTGGTCATGCTGGCCTAGGTTGATGGAGTTTGGAGGGAACCATGTTTCTATCCCTGGTTTAAGACAAGCTTCAGGCATTTCATCAAAGGAGGCATCTTGTGAAAAGACTTTCTCTTTTCCATAACCCAAGCGCAATGGGGGAACTTGAGGGGGGCAGCATTAAAGCAAAAACCTGTAACAAAATACATACTTCACATCACCTTTATGAGGGGGAAAAAACTGAGATGCATATCCTTCTTAAATATCTTAACCAGCTGCCAACACCACTTCTCTTTCTGATTCCTTTTTCCCTAGCTGTGGAAATTAATCTGAAGCAGTGGCGGACTTTGAACTCTCAAATTTGAGTGGTACCCTGTGCAATACTAAAATTCAGCGACCCTCACCCCCACCTCTTGCACTCTGTTGTACATCATTGCTGCAGCATCTCCTGTGGTGCTGGTGCAAATATGTAAGACTAAACCAGTTGCTCTACCCTGAAACTACCTCTGTCTGAAGGTAGGGTAGTCCTCTTAGCACCCCCTTGGTCTGTTCAGGTCAGAGCCCAATCTGTAGCTTCCTCTGAACTCTTCTTATAAGCTCAAAGCAAGTTAGGTAAGTAGGTGAGACAGACCCTGAGATAGCATAATACTTAGTTAGATAAAGACTTCTAAAGTCGAGCCTTTTATTAAAGGGATTGTAATAAAGCAAGTAAGAGATATAGACGGTAACAGTAAAAACAAAACAAAAAAGCAGTGGTTATAAAGTAGCCCTTACACTTGATTTGGTCCTAAGCTTAGCTTCAGTAAGTTTTATACAACAATGTGCCAATAACATGGGTTCCATCATGGAAGGGAACAAGAAAGTTTCTCTAAGATTGTTCAAACTGTCCATGTTTATGTTGTTTTCCAAGCTGCGAGTGATGAGTCACCCTCAGTCATATGAAGCTCTGGGATTCTTGGGTTCCACATGTGCACATGGATGGCAATATTTAGCACACATGTTTGTTTGTTTATTACATTTGTGTATCATCATATACCTGTAGATCTCAGGGCTGTTCACATCATCATCATCACCATCATTTATTTATTTATATGCCACTCATCTGACTTGGTTACCCCAGAGGCATCTTCCAACAAATTAAAGCACAGTAAGACATCAAATATTAGAAGAAGAAGAAGAAGAAGAAGAAGAAGGGGAGGAGGAGGAGGAGTTTGGATTTGATATCCCGACTTTCACTCCCTTTAAGTAGTCTCAAAGCGGCTAACATTCTCCTTTCCCTTCCTCCCCCACAACAAGCACTCTGTGAGGTGAGTGAGGCTGAGAGACTTCAGAGAAGTGTGACTGGCCCAAGGTCACCCAGCAGCTGCATGTGGAGGAGCGGAGACGCGAACCCGGATTCTCCAGATTACAAGACTACCGCTCTTAACCACTACACCACACTGGCTTAAAAACTTCCCTATACAGGGCTGCCTTCAGATGTCTTCAAAAAGTCAGATAGTTGTTTATTTCCTTGACATCTGATGGGAGGGCGTTCCACAGAGCTGGTATGACTACCGAGAAGGCCCTCTGCTTGGTTCCCTGTAATTTTTCAGTGAGGGAACCACCAGAAGGCCCTGGGAAGTGGATCTCAGTGTCCAGGCTAAATGATAGGGGTGGAGATACTCCTTCAGGTATGCAGAGCCAAAGCCATAAGGTAGGGTTTGCCATATGTCCATTTTCCCCCAAATACACCCTCTTTGGGGGGAATAAAATTTGTGTCTGGGTGGATTTTTAAAATCTGGCAAATATCTAGGCTTTCTGTTCTTGCAGAGCACATGGACCTCAAGCGAGCTTTTGCCATATGTGTAATCACAGAGATTTCCCGACCTGGCTGCGTATAGTTACTTTTGCAACGTTGCCAGTTGCCGGTGCATGCATCTGGAGCTGGTTCAGGCTCCCTGCCTCCTCCACTAACCAACCCAGAAAAGGGAAAGCAGTAAGCATTGTGAGATTTGGGCTGTCTCACATGGGGACGGGTGTGTGTGTGTGAAATTTAAACTAGAAACCTAGCAGAGTTTCCTGTTGCTTCCACAGTAGCCAGAACTGGGAATGTTTGCAAGAAGACACAGGTGAGCGGCAGTTAAAAGAGGACAAGGGGAGTTTATTTTCTCTCTGTCTCTCTTTCCGTTTGCCTTCCCTGTTTCTATGTTTGCTGAGAAAAATGCTTCGTGTGGGGGTTATAGCAAGTGAAGGGACTGTGTGTGAAGAGGAAGGATTTGCCTGGGTGAGTGCAAATGTTCATTCATTCCTAGAAATTGATAGAAGATTCAAGAAGCAGCGAAGTGCTGATTGTTTTGTCTATCCAAGGACATTTTCTATGGAAACCGTTTTCTGGACATGCACAGTTTCTGCAGAACACAGTGATCTGTTTCTCAGTCTGTTTTATCTCTCCAAGCTGACAACATGGAGAGAAAGAAATTTTGCACCTTGGAACTTTAAGTGTACCTTCACCAGCGGCTGCGGTGAAAGCCTGTGTATATAGCTGAAACCATTTACGTGTTTATGACCAGCAAGTAAAGCAATTACTTGTTGAACTTTATTGTCTCTATTGTTTGTTTTACTCCATGGGCTAGAGCTCCTTTGCACTTCAGAATAACGTGTGTCACTCTGCTGATTTATGGCCCCTAGCACTTGCAGTGAAAGTATGCCAGACCCCTTTTTATGGTTCGAAGATCATAAATCCTTAACAGGAATCTCCCACCACCCCCACTTGTTCTTGCTCTGACTTTATCTAGTAAACTTTTTTGCTGTGCCCTTTTTTTGTAATTGCCCCACTCTTGAGTAGTGCTACTGAGGAGATAAGCTGTTTTCAGCAAGCATGGTTAGCTCTAGCTTTCTTCTCATCCTTTGAACTGGTGAGGGTGATAGGACTTGTGATTTGGAGGCTTCTAGAGCACATTTGCAGAGATGAGCCCTGCATATCTCAGTGTTGGACACACAGTGCCAATACAAGCCTTCCTGACCTCCATTTTGAAGCTGGAGACAAGAAGGAACCATCTCTGCAATTACATTGGGCATCCATATATTCCCCCCCCCCATCATAACTGAGAATGACTCCCAGCCTTCTCTCAACCTCCAAGCTGAAAAAGAGGGCCGTAGCTATGCATAATGTAATTAAATTATTTTTAATTTTGTTTTTAATGCTGTAACCCCCACCCAAAGAAACAGAGCATGGAATGCTACTTGAGAACAATTGTTTCAGGAGCTAAGCACATGAATAGGAATAAGGTCTTGGATGAGGGTCAGGCTCCTGGCAACCACTGATACTTGGTTGGCTAGGAAAGCTGCCCAGAATTTGTGAAACACTAAGTGTTATGTCTTAGCTCTTGAATTTGTGTTTGCTAGCAAATTCTAAGGTGGTTCTTTGTGTTATCTTAAAGGAAATATGCAATATATCACAGCTTCTATAGCCTACATATGGTAAAGGTATTTAAAATAAGAGTCGTCATAGTGATCTGTAGTTAAAAGTAGAGGTTGGTAAATGTGTCCTTTTTTGCTCATCAGAATTAGCAATCCTATGTTTAGGGCTTTAAAGGCCAGTACCAACACTTTGAATTGTTCTCAGAAATGTATTGGGAGACAATGTAGATCATTTAGGACTGGTGTTATATGGTCCTGATGGCTGCTGCCAGTCACCAGTTTGACAGTCACGTTGTGGATTATTTGTAGTTCCTGAGTCACCTTCAAAGGTAGCCCCACGTAGAGTGCATTGCAGTAGTCCAAGAAGGAGGTAACCAGAGCATGTATCAGTCTGGTGAAACAGGGTAGGTGGGGTCTCAGCCATTGCACCAGATAGAACTGGTAGACAGCTGTCCTGGACACAGAATTGACTTGTGCCTCCATGGACAGCTGTGACTCCAAAATGACTCCCAGGCTGCACACCTGGAACACAGCTACCAAATTCAGGACCAGGGAATCTCTAACACCTGCCCTCCCCCTGTCCCTCAGGAACAATATTTCTGTCTTGTTGGGATCCAGTCTCAATCTCTTAATGGCCATCCACCCCCAGCTACCTCAAGATACCTACACAGGGCATTCATCACTGGTTCCAGTTTAAACAAAAGGTAGACCTGGGTATAATCTGCATATTGGTGAACACCTAGCCCAACCCCCCTATTGATCTACTGCAGCAGTTTCATATAGAAGTTAAAAAGCATGGGGGAGAGGGCAGAGCCTCGAGGCACCCCACAAGTGATCTCCCAAGCGATCACTCATCCGTCACACGGTCCAGGAGGAAGGAGCGGAACCACTGCATAACAGTGCCTGCATCTCCCAGCCCTCCAAGATGGTCAAGGAGGATGCCCTGGTTGACAGTATCAGAAGCCACTGGGAGATCCAACAGGACCAGGAAACAGCTTTCACTTCTGTCCCTGGTCATCAACTAGCATGACCAGGGCGGCTTTAGTCCCATGATGAGACGTCCGATTGGAAGGAGTCCAAGTACTCTGCATCCTCCACTCATGTCTGAAGTTGTTCTGTGACTACCCACTCAATCACTTTGCCCAGGAATGGAATATTTGAAACTAGGCAATAATTGGCCATAGAGTCTGGGTCTAAGGATGTTTGATGATAGCTTCTTTAAGGGAGTCCGAGAAAACTCCATCACAGAGAGAAGCATTCACCACCTCATGGAGCCCATTGCCCAGCCCTGCCTGGCTTGCTTTATGAGCCAGGATGGGCAAGGATCAAGAAAACAGGTGGTCGGTTTCACTCATCCAAGCAGCCTGTCCACATCCTCAGCGGTAACAGGTTGAAATTGATCCTATACAACTGACATGTCCAATGCGTCAATCACGATCGTCTCGTCAATTGCCTGATGGATTCTGGTCGATCACAACCCAGGCCTCAAGGTGCCTCTGCCCACTGGGTGCTCACTGGGCCACTGCTGGAGCAATTCTGCAGGTGGCATGGCCAGTGGAGGCTCCGCTTAGCCAGGCTTGCTCACTGCTGCTTCAGCAAGTGCTCTGGCTGGTGCTGGTGCCACCTTCACCTCACAGCTGCCTCAAGTGCCCTGCTCCAGCCACCAGCTTTGACAGATGCCAAGCCAGCTGGCTGGCCCCAGAAAGGTGCAAGTGGAAGAAAATTTATGAAGTGATTTCAGGAGATGCATCCGTTCCCTGCGTGCTAGATAGCTTGATGGGCAGGGGGCAGGTTTACTTGTGGATTTATGAGAAGCTCAGGCTACATACAAACTACTTTCTATTATGAAAGGATGCAGCCCCTGGCATATATTGTGATTAAGGGAAAGGAGTGTTGAAGCTTTGAATTCCCTAGCAAGGCTCTCTCTCTTAGCCCCCATTAATTACAGCAAATCTCCCATAGTGACCAGAGATTGGAAGACAGATATTTCCTGTTACGGTAGAAGGTAAAGGCTCTGATGAACTGTTGCATTATCCATGCAACTATTCTAAAGGGCAGCCAGGTACATAGAGCTGCACCCCCCACTTCTCCCTGATTCAAGGCATGAAGCCAGAGGGCTAAAACTTCTCCATCTAATGATGCTTAAAAACACCATTCAAATCAATTCACTTCTTTCATTCTGCATATTGACTTGTAACCATAATGTGTGCCCAAGCTTCCTCATTGAAGGATTGTCTAGTGTTGAGAGGTTGAAAGTGAAGGGGGAATGTTTTGTGCCATTAATTCTCACAGTCCCTCATTAATAGCCCAGAAATGAACCTGATCATTAATGTTTAAAGGATACTCAGTTCTTTAAAATGCTATTAAGAACACACAAAGGGGAAGGGGGCTGACTTGGATCTCTCTTGCCAGAAAGCCTAACAGCATTCATTCGGTAGGAATTGACTTATTTGTGTGCTAGCCCATAACTGCAATTATAAACAGAAAAGCAAGCAAGCATCATCATATACAATACTTATATGCAATAACACATTATAACACTTGAAAGTAAGTTCTCTTCTATGTACGTGGTGTGTTTTATAGTTAGTAGCCAGCAGCAGTCAGATTTAGCTCATTTCAGCTTTTGGGAGCTTGCAAACAAAAGCTCATGAACAGAACTTGCAAATAGGGGCATTTGGGAATCATAGAATCATAGAAGTGTAGAGTTGGAAGGGACCACAAGGGCCATCTAGTCCAACTCCCTGCAATGCAGGAATCTTTTACCCAACATGGGGCTCGAACTCACAACCCTGAGACCAACAGTCTCATGCTCTACCAACTGAGCTATCTCTTGCAAGGGGAGTTTGAAGGGGGAGGCCCAGAGTACAGTTTCATGGTGTGCTAAGAAACAAAAGATATGGAGGGCGAGGGAGCTGTTACATCTCTGCCATGTTTTGCTTTCTGCCAGAGAATGTACAAAAGTACACATGTAGCAGGTGCAAACTGGTTGCCTTGCTGGAAGAGAAGGTGCAGCAGCCTGAGGCATGCATAGCCACACTTCAAGCTACAGGACAAGATGCAGAGTTTCCCAATACAGCTGAGTTGACTGTGATGGAACAGCAACACCAGTGGTTTGCCCCTGGGGAGGAGGAAGAATGTCTATTGCAAGAGACTAGCCCCTGGAGGAATTTGACACAAAGAAATAGGACAGCCACAAGTCACACTGTCACTGGAGCTGCAAAAATGAGGACAGCATTTGCATACCGCAGGACACACTAAGGTAGCTGTGAAAGATACAGTGCACAGAACAATTCCTGCCACCACCAACCCCCGGAGGAGGAAGAGACAGGAGGAGATGGGCTTGGAGGAGTCTTTTTACACTCGACCTAACTTCTTCAGATCCAAGGCTCCTGATCTTGGATGAGTATCCTTATAACCCACTTGCTACCTTCCATTGAGACAATCTCAGAGAAAGGGAATCGCATTGCTCCAGGCAAGGCAAGCTGAGAGTAGGCTGTACTCAAGCCATAGGGTTCCTGCCTTTATATCCAGATAAGCTCCCGTAAACAAGTGGAGAAGACTCAAGAGCAGCTACAGACCTTAGAACACTCCAAGGAGACTTTCAAAGACAGAGCGTATAAGAATGGTTCCTGCCAGCTCTACCTCCCTTTTAAATCACACACAATTCAAAGTGTGGGTGTTGACCTTTAAAGCCCTAAACGGCCTTGGCTCAGTATACCTGAAGGAGCATCTCCACCCCCATCATTCTGCTTCGACACTGAGGTCCTCCTGTGAGGGTCTTCTGCTGGTTCCCTAACTGCAAGAAGTGAAGTTACAGGGAACCACTGAGAAATGCTATTGGGTGACAGAGAAAAGGTGAAACTATTCAACACCTACTTTGCCTCTGTCTTCACCCAAAAGGAAAGTGATGCCCAGCCTGCTGATAATAGAATAAATGATGTAAGGAGGGAGCGCAGCCAAGACAGGAAAAGCGGTAGTAAGGGAACACCCAGCTACTTAAAATGAATTCACATCTCCAGGGCTTGACGAACTGAATCCAAGGGTACTAAAGGAGCTTGCAGCTATAATTTCAGAGCCTTTGTCTATTATCTTTGAGAATTATTGGAGAACAGGTGAAGTCCCTACAGACTGGAGGTGGGCAAATATTGTCCCCATCTTCAAAAAGAGGGGAAAGGAAGACCCAGGTAACTACCAACCGGTGAGCTTGACATCAATACCAGGGAAGGTCCTAGAACAGATAATTCAACAGTCGGTCTGTGAGCATTTAGAAAAGGATGCTGTGATTACTAAGACCCAGCATGGGTTCCTCAAAAATAAGTCATGCCAGATCAATCCGATTTCTTTCTCTTTTTTTATGGTATTACAAACTTGGTTGATTAGGGAAATGCTGTGGATGTAGTGTATCTCGATTTAAGTAAGGCTTTTGACAAAGCCCCCCATGATATTCTCGTGAGGAAGCTGGTAAAATGTGGGTTGGACGAGGTAACTGTTAGTTGGAATTGTTGACTGACTGAATCTAAAGAATACTCATTAATGGTTCCTGGACCATTTCCTCGTCATCCTGGAAAAAAGTGACAAGTGGGGTGCCACAACTTTCTGACAGCAAGAGCTATTCGACAGTGGAATGATCTCCCTCAGGAGGTTGTAGGCTCCCATTCCTTGGAGGATTTAACCAAAGGTTGGATGGTCATCTGCCATGGATGCATTAGCTGAGATTCTTGCTTTGCAGGGGGTTGGACTAGATGAGCCTTGGGGTCCCTTCCAGCTCTACAGTTCTATGAACCTATGAAGTGGCACACATATCCAAAGAGTTAACACAGAAAGGATGCACTTTTTAAAAGTGAATCTTTCTACTTTCCATTCCTGCTTCAGGTCAGTGTGGTATATCACAGAGTACGGCATCGGCTCAGCTGCCAGTCCACGTGACGCCATTAATCCACCTCTTGGCATTTTTCAACATTAAACCTATGTGCATATTATTACAGTATGTCAGCTGGAAAGCTGCCACCTCCCTCCCCCCTCCACAAAAGGCCACTCACAGCTAACAGTATGAATTATTGGAAAAATTGCAACAGAGAGGGAGCCCTCTCTGCAGCCCCCTTTGCTCTCGATGGGTTTATGCAAATCAGCCAAATTAAGCCAGCAGAGTTGACCTTAGTCATAAAATAAATCCACTTGATGTATAAGTAAGGGATGGAGAAGTGGGCAGGGTTGGAGGGAAGCGGGGAGCTGAAGCGGTGACATAGAATTTATGCAGAAGGAAAGCAATGCACTACTTTTCTATGTTTCTGTCCTGCCCATTCCACAGTTTTCTGAGTCATTAACCAAGCCATTTTGCAATGCATTTAAACTTTCTTGAACTTAGCTATACAATCAGCAGTGAGGGAGAAAAGACGACTTAGTGGAAAGGTGTGGAGTCAGCAGAAAAAAGGGGTGGATGGGAAAGATGAGAAGCAGCAAAGTAGCCTGGTGTGTTTATACAGCCTTTTTCCAACCAATGCTCCCCCCCCACCCCATTGAGTAGGTCAGGATAAGTTTTCTTTAACCTTTTGCACATGTTCCAGCCACATATTCAATGAGAGACTTGCTTAATGGGAAGTGTGTTGTGAGAGGCAGTCAGCAGCGACACAAATTTCCACAGTAGCGAGTCACCCATCTGGAATGAAGGCTATCTCAGGCCCTCTATTTCTGATGTTTAGAGTATGAGCACCATCACTGATGTAGCCAAAATGGCATATCCCTTGCATATGGGGGAGATATCAGCAGGCTTGAAAAAATGCAAGCAATTGGGGGGGGGGGACTAAGGGGAGGGATCAAACCCTCCCCTAAAAAAAAGAGAGACACTAAAGCCTGTACATGATCAGTGGCCATGGTGGGTGATTTGTTGCAGGGAGGAAATGGAAGACATGGGGAATAGATGGAATTATTTATTTGTTTACTTTTTTTCCTACATTGATCTTTCCCCCTTTCTTCCATCATGGAGCCCAAGGCACTATGCATGTTGAAATGGTTCAGAGGAGCAGTGTGAGTTTTCTCTCATGGATGCAGGAGGCTGACTGGCTTCAATTAGAAGTCCAAGGATTAGAGGCACTTCACACACACACACACACTCTCTCAGCCCTGCATTCCCTGCTGGGTAACCCTCCTCTAGCTGCTTAAATCTTCCCTCCTCTGTGATTCCTATGATGATTGGCCCCATGCTGCTATTAAGCTTTTTCCTAAGCTCAAGAGCAGTACCAGGGACAAGTTCCATCAGAATCATGAGAGGGGGAGCAGACAGAGGTTTAAAACTTTTCTCTCCATGCAATCTCCCTTGTGTTGCTCAGGTGGCTGAGGAACAGCTGAGAGTGGTGAAAAGAGGTTGCGGTGCAGACAAAAGTTGATATTCAGCTGGAAACCCCCCTCCCCGCTCTTTCTTCCACTTGGCTAATCAGTGGGAGAGTATGTTGAGAGCTATGTAAGATTATGCAGTGGGCCAGAAATAGCCAGGGAGGGGGGATATTACAAACTTCTGAACAAGAAAATAAAAATAGAGAGAATCATATTTCTTAGACACTGTGCACACTGACCAGAGAATTTTCATTGCACCTGAAGAATATAAACCTCTTAATGGAAGGTTCACCATGAGACCTAGTGAATGTACACAATAGTTAGTTATTATGCACATTAATCACTCAATTTACATTCCCCTGATTGTACCCCCACAAACATGCAGTGTGTCTCAGAAATACATGGCATCAAACACCATCACTCCAATGACCATTCAAGGCTCCATTATGAGTGCACACAGCAACAGCCAGGATGTCTAGCCTATTGAATGGCCATCACAAAATGACAGGATGAGAGCAATAAAAAGGCAGTCTTTGGATCATCTCATTATTGTAAATTTCTAAAGGAATCAATTCCATGATTTAGAGACTTGTGAAATCCAAAGAAGAACTAGATTTCAATATACACATTCATGGTTTACAGCTATATATTACCTCTAGAATCAGAGGCAGCATAAACCTCTAAATAGCAGTCACTGGGGAAGAGCAGCTGGATGGGGCTATTGTGTTCATGTCTTACTTGTGTACATCTGTTTGGTCCCTATGAGAAACAGGAGGCTCAACTATATGGCCCTTTGGGCTGATCCAGCAGGGCTATTCTTATGTTATTTCTGCACTAGGAAGTGCAGAAATGGAGTATGAAATTCCTCAGGTATCCCCAGTAATAGCGGTGAGTATGGAGAAGAGAAGTGGTGGTGGTAGCAGTAGCAAGAGCATTGTGTTTTGTATTTGCTTATGTATCAGATATATATCCTCTCCAATTCAACATGTCTAGAACATAGGAAGAAGCCTTACATCAAGTCAGAACAATGGTCCATCTAGCTCAGCATTGGCTACACTGTCTACACTGACTGGCAACAGCTCTCCAGGATTTCACACAGGGATCTCTCCTAGCTGTACCTGGAGAAGTCAGGGATTGAACCCTAACCCTAACCCTAACCTTCTGCATTCAAAAGGTGCTCCACAACTGGTGTATAGCCCTTTCTCCAACTGAAGGAAATTCAGTGACATAATAAGACACAAAGGAAAAGTAACCAACTCATCAGCGTGTCACAAACGAAAGTGCCTTTGTTCTGAGTTGAGTTCTTAAGTATCCTTGCCCAGGTACTTCTGGGATTCCAGAGAAGAAAGCAATGAAAGCCATACAGTACAACAGTACAGTACAGTTGTTGTTGTTGTTTAGTGTCCGACTCTTCGTGACCCCATGGACCAGAGCACGCCAGGCACTCCTGTCTTCCACTGCCTCCCGGAGTTTGGTCAGACTCATGTTTGTAGCTTCGAGAACACTGTCCAACCATCTCATCCTCCCTTCTCCTTGTGCCCTCCATCTTTCCCAAAACATGGTTTTTTCCAGGGAGTCTTCTCTGCTCATGAGGTGGTCAAAGTATTGGAGCCTCTGCTTCACGATCTGTCCTTCCAGCGAGCACTCAGGGCTGATTTCCTTAAGAATGGATAGGTTTGATCTTCTTGCAGTCCATGGGACTCTCAAGTACAGTACAGTACAGTAACTTACAAGTTGTGAAGTGCCTCACAAGCTTTATTATGCTTACCTCCATCCTATTCCTGTGAGACCTCACACAGTTGTTCAGATTTGTCAAGTGGGAGACCAAAAGCCAAGCAATGAATGCAGTTATGCAGTACATGGATAAAGAGCTGGATGTGGGGCCAGAACATTATCTTTTTCCATGGACCAAGTCTGATAGTTGGGCAAGGTTCCCATCTCTTAATAACCTAGGTGGAATCTACACACATGTTAAAAGCATTGTTAAAATGCTTTTTAAAAAATCACTTTGAAAAATGCATTGAACTTGCTATGGCTCACTGTCACCATCTGGTGTAACAATTGTATATTGCACTTTATATCACAGTCAAAATGTTTTATTTGCAGCTGTATAGCTGAGTCCCTAGTGTTACAATTATGTGAAGTAACCCATTTCTGTCTGAGCTAACATTTGCCTGATCATTGGGGTTTGCACAGTGCACAGAAATCCCTTTGATACAGACACATCTTTACCTGCCCTACACCTGAAAGGTGTAGGACAGGTGGACATGGCTTGCCTACATTGGCATTGTCGGTCAAATGGTGGAGGCCTGGCAGGAAAAAATAAGGTCAGAGGTTCCATGCTTCTAATGTAGAAGAAGTCTACCCATTTAGTTATACTGGTTCTATGTGTGATCATAGAGTTGGAACACAGATGAGAATTGCTTTTACACTCCATTCCTCTTAATAAAGAGTGGTGTCTAATAGGCATCACAGCCGATAAATCCATGGGTTATAGCCAGCTAAGTTCAACTCACAGTAGACCCCTTGACAGTATTCCTAAGTTAGTCATGCCCATTAATTCCAATGAGCCTTCTCTAACATTAGGTACAGCCCACATCTCTTGTGTCAGCAGCCCTACATACTGTATGTTGCTTTAAATATTGATAATGAAAGTCATATATCACGGGTTTAGGAGAATGACAGGTTCCATGCCTGATAGCAAGAGCGTTCTACAATAATCAGATATTCAATAATTCATGAAAATATATTCCCTTCCCAAATCAAATTGGAAGCTATTTTGTGTAATATATTATTTAAAATTCAATATTATAATGCTCATAACTTGGTCTTCCTGCATCAGAGGACCATTCTGAAATGTGATTATGTGCAGACTCTATTTAAATGTGACAATTTTGGCTTTTCATTTGTTTAGCGGCTTAAATGTGGGAGCCAGAGTGGAACTAAGTCGCCTGACAACAAAATCCAAATGGCTGCTGCAGAGAACATTGCAGGGTCATTCTATAACTTGAAAGACATTTATATGTAAAAAAAATCAGAGACATAATCGGTGCTCGTGGCTCGCTGGTGATGGATATTGGGTCTGCCAGCAGCTTTCAAAGAGGTGGGTTTCACTCTTGCTGGTAGAATTTGGTTACACATTACTCTACCTTTATGAAAAAGATACACCTGTAAGTCAAGTTCTGAGTTTTGAGAAATCTGAAGTATCCTCCAGAGACCAACAGAGAAATCTGGAGGAAATCATAAGGTAAGCAAACCTCTCAGTTATGTTTTCTTTCCATTTCTCATTTTCCCAGTTGTAAGTTCAGTTCCCGACATTTTCACATCAATTATAACCTCATCAAAATCCATCAGTACATTATTGTGTATTTTATTTTGAATCTCACTCAATTCAAAGTGCTTGTGTTGGCCTATAAAGTTTACATGGCTCAGTACTTATTATGAATTTGGTAACAAAGCATCTCAACTACTAGCAAATGCTGTCAAAAAATGTAGAAGTAGAAATCTAATTACTGGGATTTTCAATCCTGAAGGGACAGTATGCAATGACACAACAGAGATCAGCAACTTACTCAGAGGATATTAAGCTTCTCTACTCATCTGACTACCCACCTCAAAATTTATAGACGATTACCTTTCAGAGGTAGATTTTCAGCCACCGTCAGATGAGCACAGATAGTAACTAAAACAACCCATCTCTCAGGAGAAAGGCAATTAAGAATTTAAAATCTGGAAAGTCACTAGGATTGGATGACTTTATAGGAGAGTTTTTTAAAGTTTTTCATAATGAGCTTGCTCCATGACTGACTGAACTATACAATTCAATCCTAGAAGGGGGATGTGTACCACAAATATGATGTTCTTCAAAACTGATGCTGCTTTTGAAACCAGGGAAAGACCCTACTGGAGTTGAGTCATATAGGTCAATAGCTCTCATTAATGTAGATGTGAAATTGTTTACAGCAATAATGATCAGGTGGCTAAACATGTTTATTTCTCAATACATAATTCCAGATCAAGCAGGGTTCGTGCCAGCAAGAAGCACCTCATGTCCCATGAAGGATACTAAACATATACATGAGTTGAATAGAAAGAAAAAAGCTGGGAAACAAATCTCTCTTGAAGCCTTTAAGGCTTTTGATAGAGTTGATTCAGTTTTGACAAACCTACTAACCAAATCAAAATTTGGATCATAGTTCTTGCACCTCAGTAAGGAACAATACTCCAACTCAAAGGCAATCATTTCAATCAGCGGCTATAATGCTCAGGCTATAGCTCTCTTACACTGCAAGCAACAGGGCTATCCTCTGTCACCATGTTGTTTGCATTGGTCATAGAGATATTAGCCATCCAACTATGCAAAGACACTTGTATAGAGGGTCACCATGTGGGATAAGGTACACAAAGCAAATACGTTTGCAGATGACACCCTCTTATTTTTACAAAATCCAGTAACAGTCCTTGAGGCACTTAAGTGACAGAAATGTATCACAAGGTAGCAGGATTGCAAATCAACTACTCTATTTTTTAAAAATAATATTTTTATTAATTTTTCATTAATAATAATCCAATATAAACCACATTAATACAATACCAAATCATAATACAATTAAAAGAGCCAGTTATCCGATTCCAAATTAAACATTTTGGATGACGTCCTATATTCTGATTTTTGGAAGATGCTATTATTCCTTGTGCCTGCTCCAATCCTCTTATTTAATCCAAATAATAGAGTTCCAATGTTGCTCCTTTATTTTAACAGCCACTGCTGTGATGACTTTCATTCGTATTTAACTATTCCATATCCGTTATTTTGCAAGAGGAGTTTAAGTCTTGTAACGTTCTGTGTGGGAGACTTTTTTTTAACATTCGTCCTTTCTTTTTTGTTGTACTCAATCATTTTCGACACGCCCCCCCACTCCAAGGACTCAATTTTGCTGCGTAACGGCCTCTCGTCACCTTGCTCTTCTGAAAACCGAAAGAGGCCTGGTGTTTGGCCATTACTCCAGGCAGACTTCCAGCACTTTCTTTTATTTCCTTCCTGTCCAATAACAAGCTAATATCTCACCAGCACCATAATAAATCAAAGTTATAGTCCTCATTAGAGGGTATTGTCACAAAACATCCAAATGTTTCCACACAGTTCCATTCTTTCAATTAATCCATAAGCATTATAAAGTTCTTTTTTTATTCCCCCTTGCATTCCATTAATATTTGCAATCCAATATTAATTACATTCCATTAGTAGCTAATTTTTCTTCAGTGAAGAGTTGCCAATTCATAAAACGACATAGTGAATATATAAAGAGAGAACAAAGGCTCCTCTCCACCAACATACAAATCCAATTATGATGAAAATCTTCTCCAGATTGAGACCTTGGCACTCAGTGGCTGCTTCATTTAGCAGAAAAACTTCTGCTCATGGTGGCTGCATTGGAGAGTTTCCGATACGTTCAGTGCTATGCACTCAGAGTCCCTGCCCCCTGCATTCCGTAGGAGCAGGAGGCAGGTACCGTCGATATAATAATAATAATAATAATAATTTATTATTTGTACCCCGCCCATCTGGCTGGGTTTCCCCAGCCACTCTGGGCGGCTTCCATAGAAACAAAAAATACAATAAAATATCACAGATTAAAAACTTCCCTGAACAGGGCTGCCTTAAGATGTCTTCTGAATGTCAGGTAGTTATTTATCGCTTTGACATCTGCTGGGAGGGCGTTCCACAGGGCGGGCGCCACTACCGAGAAGGCCCTCTGCCTGGTTCCCTGTAGCTTTACTTCTCGCAATGAGGGAACCGCCAGGAGGCCCTCGGAGCTGGACCTCAGTGTCCGGGCAGAACGATGGGGGTGGAGACGCTCCTTCAGGTATACTGGGCCGAGGCCGTTTAGGGCTTTAAAGGTCAAGACCAACACTTTGAATTGTGCTCGGAAACGTACTGGGAGCCAATGTAGGTCTTTCAAGACCGGTGTTATGTGGTCTCGGCGGCCGCCCCCAGTCACCAGTCTAGCTGCCGCATTCTGGATTAGTTGTAGTTTCCGAGTCACCTTCAAAGGTAGCCCCACGTAGAGCGCATTGCAGTAGTCCAAGCGGGAGATAACCAGAGCATGCACCACTCTGGCGAGACAGTCCGCGGGCAGGTAGGGTCTCAGCCTGCGTACCAGGTGGAGTTGGTAGACAGCTGCCCTGGATACAGAATTGACCTGTGCCTCCATGGACAGCTGTGAGTCCAAAATGACTCCCAGGCTGCGCACCTGGTCCTTCAGGGGCACAGTTACCCTATTCAGGACCAGGGAGTCCTCCACACCAGCCCGCCTCCTGTCCCCCAAAAACAGTACTTCTGTCTTGTCAGGATTCAACTTCAATCCATTAGCCGCCATCCATCCTCCAACCGCCTCCAGGCACTCACACAGGACCTTCACCGCCTTCACTGGTTCTGATTTGAAAGAGAGGTAGAGCTGGGTATCATCTGCATATTGATGGACACCCAGTCCAAACCCCCTGATGATCTCTCCCAGTGGCTTCATATAGATGTTAAAAAGCATGGGGGAGAGGACGGAACCCTGAGGCACCCCACAAGTGAGGGCCCAGGGGTCTGAACACTCATCCCCCACCACCACTTTCTGAACACGGCCCAGGAGGAAGGAGCGAAACCACTGTATAACAGTGCCCCCAGCTCCCAGCCCCTCTAGACGGTCCAGAAGGATGTTATGGTCGATTGTATCAAAGGCCGCTGAGAGATCCAGCAGAACCAGGAAACAACTCTCACCTTTGTCCCTAGCTCGCCGGAGATCATCAACCAGCGCGACCAAGGCAGTTTCAGTCCCATGGTGAGGCCTGAATCCCGATTGGAAGGGATCCAAATGGTCCGCATCCTCCAGGCGTGCCTGGAGTTGTTCAGCAACCACGCGCTCAATCACCTTGCCCAAGAATGGAAGATTTGAGACTGGGCGATAGTTGGCCATACTGGCCGGGTCTAAAGATGGTTTTTTAAGAAGCGGTTTAATGACCGCCTCTTTCAGCGGATCTGGGAATGTTCCCTCATAGAGGGAAGCATTCACCACCCCGCAGAGCCCATCGCCCAGCCCTTCCCGGCTTGCTTTTATTAGCCAGGATGGGCAAGGATCAAGGAGACAGGTGGTTGGTTTCACGCGTCCAAGCAGCCTGTCCACATCCTCGGGGGTAACGAGTGAAAGCTCAAGTGAATATGCAAGTGAAAGCTCACCCCTCTGACCCGGGGGGGGGGGACTTGCAAGGATAATTACTCTCAAATTATCCTTAATTGCCTGCATGCCTGGCATCCACTATCGTGGGAGCTGCTGTTCACCATGGTGGCAAGCACCGGAAGTCTGCAAATCAACTACTCTAAATCTGTGCTCCTTCCTATAAATTTAGTCAACACTACAAGACTGGTTACCAGTTAATTCTCCATTTGCCATAGCACATGGAGGATTAAAGTACTTAGGTATTAACCTCACTGCAGACACAAGACAACTGGGACGTAGAAACTAAAGGCATTCAACAAGAACTTAGGAAATGGATACATTTCAGCCTTAGCTGGCTTGGGTGAACAGCCATTGTCAAAATGTCAGTGTTACCTAAGTTCTTCTATATATTTTTCAAGTTTTGCCTATTCCCATCCCTCTTCTTCAGCTAAAGAGATGGCAAAACAAACTGAACACATTTGTGTCAGGAGGCAAAAAAATCTAGGATAAGCAACAAAACTTTCTATGGACATAGAACAAAAGGAGGGATGGGAATGCCTAACATAATGTTGCACTGTACAAGAATCAAGTTCTCGAACCCATTGCTCAAGGGAAGAACAGAGGACCCTTGGGTCCAACTCAGGATGTTCCCTTCCACACCTTCAATGAAAGGCCACCCTTTCTTACCTTTGTCCTTGAAGGAGATAAGGAAAATAGACAACCCATTTACTAGATCAGTACTAATCATGTGGAAAATATGGAGCAAAGCACTGGCCTCTGACCCTTCACCACTGGTCCTGTTCCCGGATCATCCAGCCTTCAGACACACAGATAAATATCAACAGTTCAAGGGTTGGGAGGATGTAGGCATTTACACAATCCATGACCTGCTTCTCAGAGGAGAAACTGCAAGGTAAATTAAAAGGTACTCATACTGGTTTTAAGTAGCTCAGGCTCATGCTTTTGCACTTTGTATGAAGTGTAGGGGAGAAGGTCTATGCACACTTACTTTATTTGAGTCCTTATGCAGCAAGCCAGCATATGACCTGAAGGGTGCTGCTTCCCTAATATACAGCAATCTTTTTTTTAAAAAAAATGGTATTTATTAAATTTTCCATTTTAACAATCCAATAAAAACCACATTAAAACATTCCAAATTATCATACAATCAAAAAAGCTGAATAATCATGCCAAATTATATATCTTTGGGTGACTTCCCATGCTCTGAAGTTCAGGGAGTGATGATCTAATATTGTACTGCATTCCTTAATTAGTCCAAAAGGTCCCAATAAACATTTCCGATGTTGATCCTTCATTTATTTTTAACAGCCTCTGAGTTCATTTAACAAGCAGGTTAGTCCTTTGTAGTTTTGTGAGAAATATTTTAATTTTCTTCCTCTTTATTTCCCTGTTGTAATCCAGCATTCTCCTCGACACCACTTTCACTTTCTACACACAAAGGCAATTCTTAGTGCATCACATGCAAGAGAGGGCTTGCATTCCACCATTAGCACCGGGCAGATATCCAGAATTCCCTTCTGTGATCTTGTTCCAGCTGCTAACAAGCTGATGCCTCAGTAAAAACACCATAGTTCCCATCATAAATTCTTTTTGTCATTCCATTAAGGGTCATTGCCAGAATCATAGTCAAAATTTCACACAGTCAATTTTGTAGTTGAACTATAACAATAACATTAGCAAGATACTCTTTCAGTCCCACTTTATAATTCAAGCAGACAGTGCTTCGGGGGAGATTTGCCAAATGAAACATCAAATGCAAAATATATCAAGAGAAAATAATGGAGGCCCACCTGCCCCAACATACCAATCCAGTTACGACAAAAGTCCTTCTCCAGGTTGAATCCTTGGCACCCAGTGGCTGAATCAATTAGCAGAGTACTTTATCTCCCCTAGTTCAGAGCATGCCTGTTAGTTAAGTCTGAATTTTATCTTAAAAAGCAGGTGTCCACTGCTCATGGAGAAAGCTTTGGAGAGTTGCTGAAATGTGCAGTGCATTGCACCCAGCACCCCGTCCCCCGCATTCCTTCAGAATGGGTGGCGGGTATCAGATGATCTTTGGGTGGAGTAACCTCAGCCCTCGGCCCTGGGGTTTTCTTGGGAGGATAATTACTCCCACATTATCTTCGATTAGCCTCAAGGAAAGGCTCCGCTGGTGTGGGAACAGCCATTTGCCATGGCAGCCAGACAGGAAGTCCCCAAATATACAGCAATCTTTAGATAATGAAGCCAGGAGGGTGGGGAGGGTGTGCACGCGTATGGGAATTGAATTTAGGGCACCCAACTGAAGATCACAAATGGGAGGGTATCTGGACCATTCCCTTGCTCAAAACCATCTCTCTTTGCTTACAGGAGGCCTTCCTTCCTTCCTTCCTTCCTTCCTTCCTTCCTTCCTTCCTTCCAACTACAGGTCTCAGGGCAGTTTACAAGATAAAATAACAATATAAAAACACAAAATACATAATCAAAATAAAAGCAAAAGCAACCCAATACCTCCACACACATTTTAAAAAGGCATTGGATGTCTATTAGTCAAAGGCCTAGTTAAAAACTAATGTTTTTGCCTAGTGCCTAAAGGTGCACAACGATGGCCTTGCTCAAGGTCATCTTCCAACAGCACTGGACATCAGTCAGGCTAGCCAAAATTAATCCCTTCCTTTCCCTTTTATGTTGGAAGAGCTATGCAATGCTTGGTTCATTTATTCATATTTAGTAGGAATGCCTCAATGTTAAAATCATTTGGAATAGAGTGTTCTCCATTATTACTGCAATTACAGGCCAATCCCTTTCTCCAAATCTTGCCTTAAGCCTATGTCTTTGGATATAGGTGAAAATTGACAAATTTGTCCATTTGGCCTGGTCTTGGAAAATGCTGACCAAAAGTAATAACCCAGAATTCTCTTGGTGTCTTACTTAACCTTGGGGGGATTCTAAGCGGGGAATCTGTGGCCCTTCATATGTTTAGCAATATCTGAAGGGCCACAGGTTCCCTACTTCACTCTTATAAACAGCCCTGCAAGGAAGGTGGAGAATAAAGGAGGTGTGATATAGGAGGAAGGCTATCCACTTAGAATCCCCCAAAGTTTAAAGTACCAAGAATATTCTGGGTTATTACTTTCAGCCACCATTTTTCAAGATCAGACCAGTGTACCTTTATGTGGGTGTTTAAATGTAGAGTCATCATTGTATTTGGTCTACAATTTGCATTTTGGGTAGGTATACCTTGGGGCTTTGCTGTAGCTAAGAAGTTAAAATAGTTTTGCTGAGAGGAGTGAAATTTCTCAAGAGGATCCTGCACATTCTTAGTTTAAAAACAAAAAAAAAAACAAAAACCCCAACAACCTCTGTTGGTTTTTAAACTCAAATTTGCAGCTTGCCTAACAGAAGGAATCCTTGTGGGGGATAACAGCAGAGAACCAACACAAATGCAAGCAAGCAATTCGATTTTCTTTCCATCATCATCACCAGCTTCCATTCCATTGTGAAGTCTTGCTGTGTTCATTCGCATAAACATTACGGGAGCCAAACTACCCCAAACATATCTAATATTTATGCATATCTAATATTTGATAGGCTAAGAGTACATCTAATATCTGAAGGCCTTATTGTGGCTTTCTGGTCTGCTGAAAGCATTGTAATGGGATGGGTCTTGTTTTTTAAAAAAAATAAGTGAAAAGGAGCTGGATGGGAGCCCTTTTTAAAAAAAGGAAAAAATAGAGATTGTTTTTGTTATACACATTACGGAGCTCACTTTGGTTTAGGCAGTTCTGTAAGCAACACATATACCAGGGGTCAGCAAACTTTTTCACCAGGGGGCCTTAGTTTGCCTACCCATGACATATTCAAATGTGTAAAGCATAGAGTTAAACTGAGACTTATATAGCAATCCAACCCCCCCCCCCCCCATTCCTAGGTTTGGGGTGGATGGGTGTGAACTGAGTGTCCTTCCTCTCAGTTCTGAAGGCTAAGCTGGCCTCACCAAAGCGAAGTGCTGCCCTGACTTGATGCTGCCTGTACTGCCAGTCCCAACACCTCTGGCACTGGCACTGATTTTGGGAGAAATTGTTCTGATATCATATGTGATCTCACATGCTCTGCAAGCTCTTGTGCAGTTTTGGTGAGACCTTGCTGGGAATTGGCACAATCACACATGAAATCAGCACTGATGTCAGCACCATTTTTCCACCAGAGGCAGCAGGACATGCAGGGCACCAATGGGGCACCACCCTGGAGGCTTCCACCACCTGACATGATGGCCTCAGCAACATCTAATGGCTGTGCCAGCCCTGCATCACTCCATTGGTGCCAATCTCACCCAGGTGCATGCGTGAGCAGGAGACCAACCAGCAAGATCAGAAAGCCTTGAAATGGGATGTTCCAAGGGAGAGAAGGGACTGAGCTAGATTCTGATCTGGTCTGGTTGCCATCACACAGTGGTATCAGGCCCTATCCCGCCTCAATCTTGCCATTTAACAAAGCCACACTGATGTGGGGTGGGGATTGAATTTCACCCTTAGGCAAGCTTACAGTGGAGTACGGTAATTTAAAACAGTGGAACTTAAATTAGCAACCTCATTGAATTCAATGGAACTGCTTTTAAGTATGATGCAACTTGGATCTAGCTCATAGTGCGTTCAAACAGTGATTTATAGGGATTGTAGGGAAAGATCTGCCAAAAAAACTGAAAAATGTCTTCATGTATGCAACAACGGCAGTGAGAGTTCTAATAGCACAAGGATGGAAGATTGAAGAAACCCCAACTAAGGAATCATGGCAAGAAAAATTGATGGACTATGCAGAACTGGCAAAATTGACATATAAGGTAAGCTATGGGAAAAGGATAACTGTGACTTTAAAGATGAATGGGAACCCTTTACAAAGTATCTGAAGACGCAACAAAGCGAACTGAACTCCTTGGATGGCTTTGAATAAACATCCACAAACTTTTTTTATTGATGATAATTAGCTAAATAATTTGAGGATCTATACAACTGTGTAACATGCAGAAAACAGCATTCTTAGAGAAATCAAAGACTGTAACTGAGGGAAGCCGGGGGGTGGGGGGGGTTGTGTGGGAGGGTGGGGAGAGGGAGGAAAAATGGGGAAACAAATGGGGAAACAAATAAGGATGATATGTTTCTGAATAATATGTGTTGTTTTAATTTTGAATAAAAAAAAGTTTAAAAAACCCAGTGATTTATACACATGCATGGTCATGACGATCAGCATGCAAGATTATATACATATTCCCTATTAAAGCTATTAGGTGCCATATCGAGGTAAAAAAGGTAAAGGTAAAGGACCCCTGGATGGTAAAGTCCTGTCAAAGGCGACTATGGAGTGCTGGGCTCATCTTGCTTCAGGCTGCAGGAGCCGGCGTTTGTCCACAGACAGCTTTCTGGGTCATGTGGTCAGTATGAATTAAACCACTTCTGGTGCAACAGAACACCATGACAGAAACCAGGGCGCACGGAAACACTGTTTACCTTCCCACCGCAACTGCTAGGTTGGCAGGAACTGGGACAGAACAACAGGAGCTCACCTCGTCACACAGGTTCAAACCACCGACTTTCTGATCAGCAAGACCAAGAGGCTCAGTGGTTTAGACCACAGCACCACATGCTCCCATGCCATATACAGGGTCAGACCCTTGGTCTTATCGACTCAGTATTTTCTACACTGGCTGACAAAGACTCTCCAGGGCTCAGGAATGGGCGCGTCTCAATCCTACCTTGAGACTTCATGAGTTTAATTTCATTTAATTAACTCCTTTTCCACTCATTACACCCAGTCTTGGAAACTATTTACAGACAATAAGAGTACTGTTTTAAAAAAACTAAATCTGGATCTTACTCTTCACTAGTTAAAATCTTGATAAACATTCTATATATCACATCAACTGGACATTACATATATGGAAATGCTATGGAAATATGGCATGGGATTAATTAGTTGCTGTGATGAACTGACTGTTGTGAAGCCAATGCAACATATGGATAAGTGTAATCAGGACTGGGGCCTTTCAAGTTTTTATTCCCCCCTTGATTCCCTCATCTGCTAAAAGCTTTATATTGAAAGGTGATTTTCTCATAGCTTCAAGCAAGCTGAAGAAGCAACACAATTCAGCTCAATTATATTAGCAGTACTCTGCAATTATATCGCACTGCAGTTGATCAGTGCACTTTGCAAGCATTAACTAATTAAGGGAATTTACTGGAAATAGTTATGCTTTGTTTCTGAAAAAATAAATATATTGAGTGCATTGATGGGAGACCAGGATGAGTCATTTGAAGCAAGCAGAAAAGTCACAGAGGTGGATTTGATTTGCAGAGATTCAGTAAGAATGAAGGATTCCAGTTTTGCAAAATTAGACTTGAATGTTCACTTATCCTTAAGAATGGTTTACATTCACCTTACCTCTGAGGATGTTCCTTGACTCCAAATTATTTATTTTAATTCATTTAAAAAATGAAACAAAAAAATCCCTAAATTTGTTTTCATTTGATATGCCTTCCTTCCTCTGGAATTTAATTTACCTTATATTTGTTTGCTCTCATGAAATGAGTGAATAAAAATTGCTCATCTTGTTTCCTTGTAACTGTTCAGTTCATTGAATTCTCTAAATGTAACTGAGAAATCAGAGGATGCCTTCAAGGTACCCCCCCCCCATCCTATGCATATTGAATTGCATATAGAAATAAGGCATATTGAATTGAGCAGGCCGTAATGTACATGGGCATAGAAGACTTCAATTGTTGGGGGACTCCAACTCCCATTAGCCCCAGCCAACACAGCCAATGATCAGAGATGGTGGGAGTTAGAGTTCAATAACATCTGGAAGGCTACAACTCCCTCATCCCTATTTGATACCAAATTGCATTTCCAGATGCATTTCAAAGGGAGCTCAGTGACTGACAATCTGCCATTTGTGGTCTTTATATTCTCATCTAGCAATAGGGAAATACTTTTATCTAGAACTGACAGAAATGTTGCAAACATTTTGAGTTTTGAAAGCTTGCTCACCATCAGATACTATTCTGTCTGATCCTAGAAAATCTTTTGTGTATTGCTTATGGATCATTCCCCCCTAACATTGAGATGGGCAACTTGTGGCCCTCCAGATATTGCTGGACTACAATTTCCAAACTGCATTAAAAAACAACATGGTAAAGCCTTTTGCTTGTTTGATTCCTTGTTTATTTGCAAGTGCAGGGTGCGTTGCTTCACAACTTCTCCTTGCTCCACGACAAGTTCCCCAGCCTTATAACTTGCTTTGAACCTTCTTCACAAGCGGAGGTGTTCGAATTGCATGAACATGAAGGCACAGAAGGAGCCCGGCTGCTTCAGGACAAGGGCCCATCTAGCCTAGCATCTGGTTTTCACAGTGGCCAACTAGATGCCCATGAGAAAGCCATAAAAGTACCTGAACACAACAGTGCTCTTTTGACATGATTCCCACTTAGAGGTATTTTGAAACATACTATCTCCAGCAGTGGAGACAGAACATTGCCATTGTGGATGGTAGCCACTGAGAACCTCCATGAATTTCACTAATCTTCAGAATCCCAGAATGGCAAGGAAACAAGTGAACACTTTCCCCAGTGATACTACTTAAATATCTCTCCCTTCCCTGGAGGTCCTAGTTTATGTGTTCGTTAGCATGAGGATGAGGAGGGATTTGTATGACTTGAGTATCAAGGCGCTCAATGGAAGTGTTTCCCTAGGAAAGAGCTGAATTCAGATCATCTTGGCACAAGTTGTAAATTGCTGGGGGGGGGGGGGGAGGGAAATGAGAAAGCTTATATGAACTGACTTTTTAACTGCGTGCAAAACTGTTCTTCTGAGCATGAAGAACTATTTCAGTTTTGCACAGGCATTGACACCAGTCCCCTTTTAAAATAGACTGACTCACAAAAAGAGCATAGCAAGTGGAAAAAAGTGACCCCATTCCAACACACTGGCTATTTTTGTACCCTCCCAGTGAAAATGTTTCTCCTTCTAAGCCTGGCAGTCCTTTCTGACCAACACAGGGGTGGCTGGGTGGCTGGATGAGTGATGAGTCATTGTTTCCTTTGCAGAGCACTACTTTCACCTTTAAAAAAAAATCAATTGCACTTTTGTTGAGTAATTACATGGGTTGCTCTACTGCACCAAATGGATCTAGAGCTGACAGACCAACTAACAAGGGCAAGCAATGTATGCAACCTCTCCAGCTTTCATGGAATTGTGGAGAGTGTTCACTGACACAAGGAAGCAATCTGAGGTCCTAGCTGGCTGAGGATGATTATGAATTTCATTCTGTCTGCTCATTGATGTAGACCAAACAGATTCATACCATCTAGAACACTGCATGGAGTAAAGCCAGAGACTGGCCAGGTACCACGTCTTTGAAATTTGTAGCTGGTCGTCTATGAAAAAAAAATATAGATTTTTGCAAAAAAAGTGCATGGCATATTAATTCATTACATTTCATTTATGCATAGATTCCCATAAAATATATGCAAAATATAACCCAAGGTGCATACAATATGGACCAAAAATATGATTAAAAAATACAAGCATAACATGGTCATGCACTATTTTTAAAAACAACAACATGCTGTCTGTTGCAGAAATTGTATACATGGGATAGATGGGAACTATGACTGGGAAACAGACCAAAATAGAAATATACTGACCCATATATCCTTACAGACAGCCGGAGCAGAAAAGAGTAGTCTTTAGAAATGTGTTTTGCTTCCTTCTGTAAACAACACATCCAGTGGCGTGCGGTCAGTAGACATGGGGGACTAGGCTAGTCCCAAAAATGTTCCCCTGATGCCTCCTTCCCAAAGCCTGAGAAGCTTCTGCCTGGCTTAGGCAGGAAGGTGTGATGCTCACATGCATGATGTCAAAACAACAACACCACCCCCCCATCGCCCTCGCAACCTGGCGACTCTGTCCTGAACAGTTCCCCTATGAAAAATTTCACTGCACACCACTGAACACATCTGTGCATCCGATAAAGCTGGACTTGAATGCTGCTGCTTCTTCTCTTTCCCCTTCTCCTTCTTCTCCTCCTTCTCCTCCTTCTGTTCATACACTGCTTTTCAGCAACAATGCTCACAAGGTGGTTTATACAGCTATCTGTCCAAAATAATACAGTGAACCCCAACTTCCATCCAGCATTGCCATCATTCCAGGCAGCATGGTCTATGGTCAGGAATGATGAGAGTAGTAGTCCAACAACGTCTGGAGGAACACAGGTTCCCCATCCCTAAATTATGGGAGCTGTATTTCAGGATATAAAAAATAAGATTCTGTGTAGGTGCAGCCAACATTCAGACTGAACTGGTAGCTCCTTACTCCCTATAATTCCTCATTGATCACCATGAAACTACATGAATGACAAAGCTTTACAAGTGCATGTACAAAAGTCTAGTTTAATATTTCTCCTTTATTCTTGATAAAACTTTAATAGATGGCTGTAAAATTACACGACCAGGCCACACAACTGAGCAGGGTTTTTTTTAATATAGAACAGATCCAAAATTTGTCATAATACTTTTCCTCTTGAGAAAATGTCTGCAATTTTATTTTACTTTCCTGACGCTACATGTGCAGAATTGTCCTTTGAATATTCTCCACAATTTTATTATTCCTCACCATGATGTTCCTGGATGGTGATTGGTGCAAGTCACTGTTGAGGGGGTGCATATTGGGGGTCTGGCAGGCTGCACAATCAATGCTGCTTGCAGGATCACTTGCAGGAACTGGAAGAAATCAGGGGGGGGGGGAGTGAAGAATCTGTGCTATTGCCATAGCTAATGGTGAGCCTGGCCCATGAGCAACTGTTAGAGAATCATAGAATTGTAGAGTTGGAAGGGACCCCAAGGGTCATCTAGTCCAACTCCCTGCAATGCAGGAATCCTGCCTGCAGCGGAACCTGAGTGCCTTGGTTAACAGAAAAACACACTGACCCATTGTGCTACTGGGGCATTTTCCACTGGAGGAATTTGGTGAAATGCCTCCTCCCCAATTTCTGCCTACAAATAGGGAGCAAAATTTCAAAAGGTCATTTGCACACCGTTCTAGACCAGCTTTCCCAAACCTGGTATCCTATAGATATACATTGTTTATTTAGGACTAAAAATCCCATCATCCCTTAGCTTGGCTAGAGCTAAACCATAAAGTAATGTGGGAGAAACTCCCACTCTTGTTGTACAACATCCCTAGTTATTAGGGTCATCAGCAGCCTGGAAGTATACACCATTTTCTGATATGCACCCATACCCACACTCCATTAGGACTGTGCATGGTGCAAATTCATCATTTGCCCTATTGTCAGAGCAGCTTTGATCCTAGCTGGGAGCCTTGATGCAGGAGCCAAGTGATGATATAATTATATTATCTATCTGGAACAATCTTTCTCTGCCTTGTGTTGAGATCTAGCCTAAGTTCGCAACAGTATCACGTAGCAAGTAATTGAATTCTTCACTCCTGTAAACATCTTTGGCTCACAGGGACCTCTTTGAAAGGTCAGAGAGATTTTCTGAAAACCCTCTTCCCTCCTGCCAGCTTCTTCCCAAAATGAAATACCAGAAGTGGTCCCAAGGTAGAAGAAGATGTTCTGACTGTGTGTCCTGGCAAAGACACACAATACGTTGCAATACAGATTGCTTTATTTACTTTAGGGAAATGGAGACAGAAGTGACAGTTTCTTCAGTTTCCCCCAAAGAAAGCTTTGTTGACTACCATCATCTCACATGATGCCAGCTTAATTGCAACCCTTCATTACTTAGATTGTGGGTGGGAAACCTCAGTTCTATGGGCCAAATATGGCTCCCTATGCATTCCTATCAAGCCCCCAAGACTATCGCCAGGTCATGCCCACCATCAGGCTACACTCCCTCACCCCAGGGCCACACCTCTTACAAGTTTTGCTTTACAGCCTTTTCAAGTTCTTTAGCCTGGCTGGAATGTGTTTTTGCACTCTTATAATGCATCTTGCTTGCAATAATTGAGTAGGAAAATATGTGTACTTGTGTATGGAATCCTGTATTGAATTCAAAAGTGTGTTGTTGACAAGTAGCCTACTGTAAAAAGGCAAGAGCCACATCTATTGCTTCAGCCACTTTTCCCTCTGACCCCTCCCACCACTGGAATGTTGTCCCCAGAAAATTGGTCATGAGTGAACGTGGTCCTTTTAGCCCCATTTCACTTCTGGTTTCCTGTTAAGGCAGGATGGGATGCAGGCCTCCATTGCCATGATGACCTATTCATCTTGTTGATGTAGATATTAATATTGTGCAGTTTGAAGAGACTGGTTGCATGAAAACTGAGTCCTTTTCAGAAATAAAACATTGTCAAGGCCCGCAAGTCACTGGCAGAGGAAGAGGAGTGCGGGGGAGCGCACCGCCCCCAGCAGTGTGATCCCGGTGGGGTGCCATTGTGGCTGCCCCCCTGCCCGTGCTGGGTGCCACGCCCCCACAGGCAGTGCGCCACACCCCCAGGATGCGCACAACACCCCTGGGACATGCACCAGCCCCACCCCCGCCGGCTCTCCGTCCCCCGGTGCCAGAGCATGAAGCTCCACCACTGCTGTGTCATTAAAACTTTACTTGCAGCACTTTCTTCAAAACAAAACAGAAACATCAAATGATACATCCAAACAGTTCCTTAAGACATATACCAGTCAAAGGCATAGGCTCAGCATCTTACAAAATATGAAATATGCCAGACTTAGAAGCAGAAAGCTGTATCTCCCCACTGCTTGCATTCCATTCTGCATCATGCCTGAGGCTATTTACCTGGAGAACTTCATTTACATTCTAACTCTCTAGAGTCTGAGACCAAAGACCAAAGGCAACTCCCTTCAAAATGGTGATTTAGAATTCATTACCTTAATCACCTGATCTAAGGTTAAACACTCACAAGTTAGCTAGCAGAAAACAACATTGATTAATTATCAACTTGGTTAAAGTTCAGGGGTCCTTTTTTTGCTTTTAATTGAGCTTCAGTGGAGTCTTCCAATCAAACTCTTTCACCAATACACATAGCCATTCCCATTGCAGTGTGAATTAAACCAATTATACTGAACACTTGTTCCCCTCTGCCATCTCTGCTGTCCTCACCCATCATTATCATAATGGTGCCAGTAATATGAAGTGGCTCTTCCAACACCTGTTGTGTGTCCTTGCTGAAGAGCTACTAATTTAGATGTTGCAAGTTGGGCCTCAATTCTTCAAGAGAGTCTATGTGCAATATTTCTGATGAACATTTGCCAAGATATAGGGAAGGTTTAGTAATGACAAATTAGCTTGCATGAAATATTGTTTGCTTGCTACAATGTTCAGCTACAGGAGGGTGCTGGGTGTGTGCCATTAGCCAACTGGTGTTGGTGTTGGAACACCATGATCCTTCCTCAATGTTTTCTCATTCAAGCATTAAGAAAGTGCCACAAAACTGTCCCCCAGTGGCATAGTGTGGGTTGCCAGAGCTGGGGCGATGCAGAAGTGGTGGGTGGGAGGAAGGGAGGAAAACAGACTGAGTATGCATGGACATTCAACTGCCTAATGGCACCCACATCACCCAGGAGAGTGCTGCTGCAGACATAAGGAAAGAAGAGTTGTTCTGTTGTCTGGAGAGGTTACTTCCTGGTTCTCATGGAGAAGCTGTTTTCAATGGAGCCCAGTGACAAAAGTGCACAGCTGTATTGAGGCAGCACTGAGTGTCGATATTTTTCACTGCCAACAATTTTGTGCCCAGGGCAACTGCCCCTCTGGCCCTGCCACATGCTATGCCATTGTTGTCCCCAGCTAAGAGCTAGAGAAGTGACACAAAGCCTACTGGCAATCCTCAGTTATCTCCCCTTCCTCAGTCAGCATTTAAATTCCACCTTGCTCACTGCATTACCCCTCTTGACATTGTTTAAGTGCCTTACTTCCTGTGCCTCACCCAGGAACTGTGCAAATCATCCCTGCAATAGCTTACTAACACAGACTCTCTTGTTTTGCAGACCTACAAATAGTGAAGTTGAAATAACCCTCAAAGCCGCTGAATGGCATTCTTCATCTTTTGAAGGCCTTGTCCACAGTGAATCAGTTCACTGTGCACCCAGTGATAATTAGAGCAACTTATTTAAAACTTACGACCTAATTAGTGATTTTAATGGTCATTAATTACACAAAGAGCAACAAAGCCGTAACAGCTTCCAAGTGACCACCTTCCAATGTAAGGTTCAGGTATTTATCTGGGCCTGTAAAGAAGAGAGGCGAGCTAGCTTAACATCTAATTAAACCAAATTGTCCCCAGTAATTATAAGCAATGTGATTTTATTTATCTGGTTTAATTGCCAGGGCCTTTAAACAGTCTTTGACCTGGCATAGTGGCAGAGAGGACAGAGGGGAGATTAAAAAGCTATCCATCAATGTGGAGAGAGATGGAGAATTATAGACTCTGGTGCCAAGAGGTGACAGAAATCAAGGAGGTGAACGGAAAGGGAAGATTTTCCCAAGAGATGGAATTGATAAAGGAAAGGCATATTTGCCTAAATAGAACCTGCCCTACTACACATGGACTAGAATGAGTTGGGATTGCAGTGGCAGAATACTAGGGAGATAAAATGGACTGTACCGTTTCAGACTGCAAGTGAGTGGTGATATATTTTACCAAATCAATAACTCCTCCTTTAAAGCAGTAAATTAGCACACCAGCTAGGGCAGGGGCCACGAAAATTTTTATGCTCAAGTACATTGAAGGGCATAGACCGGGGACATTCCCAGCTCATCCTGGTAATACTGGGAGTTGAATCTGGAACCTTCTGCAAGCAAATGAGATTACCACTGTGGGGTGACCCTTCCCCACTGAATTGCTGTTGATGGCAAGGGGGGGGGGGAGAAGAAGATATAAAAACAGAATTCCCTGAATGCCAAGATCCAAGTTTGGGACAAATACTCTTTAGTGAGAGAACCCCAGCAGAGTTTTAAAAATCACAAAATATGCAGCAAGGTAAAACATGGAAATATAGGCTGTTGGGCCTTTAAAATATGTCATTGTCAGTTCCAAAACTTCCCTCTTCCCCCAACATAGAAAAAGACCACACATATAGTAAGTTAAAAAATGGTTACCGTAGCTTACAAACTCTCCAAAGGTCAGATTCATGTGCTTTTCAGTCAGAAAACACAGGCAGTAAAACTTGGCTTAGTTATAGTCATGAAAGTTCCTAAATTATTGGTATAAGAAGACAATAAGGGCTTGTAAGAGCCATGCAGTCTAAGCTTGAAGCAACCAGCTCAGACCTCTTTACACACTGAGCTTCTCAGGTAGACAGAGAGGAGAACAAAATGTTTGATTACTTTTTTTGCTAGGTGAGGGGGAGTGATCCAGCTAAGCCTTGCAGGAAAGCTTACTCTATGGCATTAACCCGTTGATGCATCAATTTGACTTTATAATGTGGGTTATATGAGGTTAATTATACCACACTTTCTGTATGCAAAGCATGTGCTCTGCCACTGAACCATGAAATCTCTCCATCATAGGAGCCAGCTCTGGGGGACTGAGGTCCCTTTGCCCCCACCAATATAATATCTGAGTTATCCCAAAGTTATTTTTTTACCACTTTAAAGTTCAATTCATTTTCAGTACTATCATCATATATGAACAACCAAACATCCATTCTATTTCAAGAATTAAAAAAACACAACAACTAATAAAAATAATTCACCAACTTTTAAATCCTGCATGAAGACTAAGATTTCAGGCATTAATTAAGTAAACTTCAGCTGCTGTTACCAATCCTTTTTGCAAGAGCAGAAGTAAGGCATTGGTAAGCTGAAATGTTTTTGCTCTTAATTGGGGTAGTAAGTCCAGTGCATTATTAAGGGCTGTATATTGTGCTGGCGCGGGGTGGGGCCTGCTGGGGTATCCTCATTGGGCCTCCTTAACCTACAAAAGAAGGAGGCATGCAAAATGGGAATTGTCTTCTAAAGTCTCTTCCTAAAGTGTCCTATGCAGTGCATTGTTTGGCTACTTAGGGGACCCAGCAAATGCTCAGTCCTACCATTCTCTGAAGTTTCTGCAAGGTCCTTGCATTTTGTGCCTTCTGAGCATCATCTGCTGAAAATCGTATGAAGACAGAACTACCAGTAATATGTTGCAGAACCCTGTTGCAGTCCTGTTTCAACATGGTCAATACTCCTCTGTGTGTGAGGAAGGAATAATTTCAGTTACTATACAGTCAACGGCACCCAGTGAGTGACCCTTTAACTCACAAATATTGGGCAGGACAACACAGGCTGATACTACAGTACCACAATATCATCAACAACTGGGAGTGCACATGTGAGACAACACCATCATCCCTTAAAGGCGATCAAATCCTGCATCTGTTAAAATTGCAGCTGAATAGCTCATGGGCATTGCCATTCAAATAGCATATGTGCATCACATTCTGTGATTGATTATGCAGGATGGGGCTTACTTGCCCCCCCCCCCCATATTTTATTTAAATTGGCACCCCTGCTCTCAGTGAATCAATGTGTGGGAAGTTTTGGTGTGATCAGATGCTGAGTGATGTGCTTTCAAGGTACGCATCAACCCTAACAATAACCAATTGTTATTACTATCTCTCACCTTGGTCTGATTGTTTATCTACCCCTAGGTGCATAGGATTCTGCTTTATAGTGAAGCATATTATTGGTCCCTGTTGCTCACTGGTGTCTACAACATGGGTGGGAATCCTGTGGACCACTAGATGATGATGGACTTCAACTTCCATTGAGCGTGTTGCATGAGGCTGGTGGGGATTGTTGTGCTGTGACATTTAAAGGGCCGGAAGTTCCCATTCCTAGTGTATGCTGGCAGTGGCTCTCCAGGATTCCAGGCAGGGGTCTATCCCAACCCTAGTTATACATGCCAGGGATTTAGCCTGGGGTGTTCTGCATGCAAAGCAGATGTTTTACAACTGAGCAACAGACCTCCCTCGAACTGCCTTCAAAACGTTTGAATCTCTTTGCTGAATAGCAGGTAACTTTGGCAAACTCCCTAAGGGGCAATGAATCAGTGCATTGCCACTAAGTACACTCTCCTTGTCACTTGTTCACTTTTTGCAAAAAGTCTGCATCACATTGATAAATGGTCCATTTGGGTTCAGGCTGTGCTTTATCATCAGCACATTTTCATGACTGACCAACTTAATCAACCCAAGACTTTTCAACTGTCTATGCAAGCAAGCTTGATTAGAATATTAAACTGTATTGTTTCCACACTCATCTTCTGTGACTTCACAAGCAACAAGTCTCATGGTCCATCTCCAGAAGAAATCAGCGAGCCAGGCTCTGAGACTTAATCTACACATGCAACAACATGCCCAGCAGTTTTGGTCAGATGAAAATATTGACATTTTTCATTCCGCAACTGAGAATCTTCAACCCCCCCCCCCCCATTTTTTGGTCTCCCCCCCCCCCAGGTGGTGGCAGCCTCTCCTCCTCCTCACCTGCTCCCTAGCAGCTGCTACAAGCTGCCCATGGGAGAAGGCCAACAGCAGATGCCATGTAGAGGCAACGCGATGCTCCTTCAGAGTTGCCACTGCCACAAATGTTGCTGCTCAGGACAAGCGCTAGCTCATCCCCCTCCCTGAGCTCACTGGTGTTGGAAATAGGGACATTCCACTATCAAATCAGGAGCTGGGATGGCTTCCGTAATTCTGTGACTGACTCTGGAAAATAGGGACACTGGGAGAGTATGCAACAAAATGAGGTGGTCAGACAGACTTCTGGTTCTAGGCTATAGCATTACTTTCTGGTGTGTTTGACTTTTAATTGCAGAAGGGTATTATAATACAGTGGGTAGGGGAATGGTGTTCCATGTTCCCAGGCCTTCCGGGCCAACAATATGAAGTGATATGGCCTACCCTTCCTGCTCAGGATTAGACCATCTCATTCTGCTGCATGTATAGTTCAATCTTGTCCTCATTGACAAACAGACAAGAAAGGTGTGGTTAGAGCCACCAGCTACTTCCCCCTGATTCCCTATCCAAACAGAATCAGAATTCAAAACAACAACAACAACAACAACAACAATAATAATAATAATAATAATAATAATATCTTTATTGTCATTGCCCCCTTCGGGGACAACGAAATTACTTGACTGCTCCATAAAAACACTAATTAAACAATACAGTATAATACAACAAGGGAGATTAGATGACTTTCAAAGTCCGGGCTTCCCATTCAGGGCCGAGATCGCTCTGGAGAAGAAGCTGTTCTTAAGACGGCTCGTTCTTGTCTTCATCGTCCTGTATCTCTGTCCCGACTGTCGAAGAGACAGTGACCAGGATGCGATGGATCTTTTACTATGTCCAGTGCCTTCCTATGGCACCTTGTGGCATAAATCTGCTCTAAGGTGGAGAGTGGGCAGCCAACAATGCTCTCTGCTGCCTTAACAACCCTGCGCAACCCCATCCTGTCCTGGGTAGTACAGCTTCCGTACCACACACATTGGCCATAAGTGAGCACGCTCTCAATGGCACAGTGATAGAAGGCAAGCAGCAGTTTCTGCGGAAGATGGTTTTCCCTTAGTATTCTCAAAAAGTACAGTCTCTGCTGCGCCTTCTTCACAAGCCCCCTTGTGTTAACACTCCAGGACAGATCCTCTTGTAATTCAATGCCCTTAACAGATTGGAGAATTGGGCACAAGCTAATAAAATGAATCTCAATAGGGACAAATGTAAGGTTCTGCACTTAGGCAGGAAGAATCAGATGCACAAATATAAGATGAGGGACACCTTGCTTACTAGCAGTACATGTGAAAAGGATCTAGGGGTCATAGTAGACCACAAGCTTAATATGAGTATTCTAGGGTGCTTCAACTGAAGTATAGAATCTAGATCAAGGGATGTAATAACTTTTTAAAAAGGTAAATGACCCCGAACAGTTAAGTCCAGTCAAAGGTGGTTTTGCGGTGCGACACTCATCTCGTTTCAGGCCGAGGGAGCCTGTGTTTGTCCACAGACAGCTTTCTGGGTCATGTGGTCAGCATGACTAAATCACTTCCGGCACAATGAAACACTGTGACAGAAGCCAGAACACACGGAAACACCATTTACCTTCCTGCCGCAGCAGTACCTATTTATCTACTTGCACTGGTGTGCTTTCAAACTGCTAGGTTGGCAGAAGCTGGGACACAGCAATGGGAGCTCACCCTGTCACGTGGATTCGAACTACCAACTTTTCGATTGCAAGCCCAAGAGGCTCAGTGGTTTGGCCACAGCACCATCCGCGTCCCTTTAAGGAAGTAATAGTACCACTCTATTATGCCTTGGTTAGACCACACCTGGAATATTGTGTCCAATTCTGGGCACTACAGTTTAAGAAGGATGTTGACAATTTGGAACATGTGCAAAGGAGGACAACCAAGATAATCATGGGTCTGGAAACCAAGCCTTAAGAGGAGTTGTTGAAGAAGCTGGGTATGTTTAATCTGACAAAGAGGAGACTGAGAGGAGATATGATAGCCATCTTCAAATATCTGAAGGGTGGTCACATGAAAGAAGGAACAAGCTTATTTTCTCCTGCTCTGGGGGGTGGGACTCAAAACAATGGCTTCAGGCTACAAGGAAGTAGACTAAACATACCAGGAAAAACTTTCTGACAGTAACAGCTGTTCGACAGTGAATAGTCTCCCTCCGGAAGTTGTGTACTCTCCTTCCTTGAAGGATTTTAAACAAAGGTTGGATGGCTATCTGCCATGGATGCTTTAGCTGAGATTCCCTGCAGGAGGTTTGAATAGATGACCCTTTGGGTCCCTTCCCAAAGTAGAGCCAGTGTGGTGTAGTGGTTAAGAGCGGTAGACTCATAATCTGGTGAACCGGGTTTGATTCCCCGCTCCTCCACATGCATCTGCTGGGTGACCTTGGGCCAGTCACACTTCTTTGAAGTCTCCCAGCCCCACTCACCTCACAGAGTGTTTGTTGTGGGGGAGGAAGGGAAAGGAGGATGTTAGCCACTTTGAGACTCCTTAGGGTAGTGATAAAGCGGGATATCAAATCCAAACTCCTCTTCTTCCAACTCTACAATTCTATGTTTCTACCTGTTAAGTTCCATCACTCCATAAGGCCTCTCAAAAGCCTAATCTGCCTTCTAACTATCTCATAAATGTAGTGAATACTTCCTGTAGTCACCTCTTCTTTCTCATGGATCATGGGATGGACTGGTAGTCACCATCTGGAAAGTCTATTTCTTTGTTAACAGTGGCCTGGTGGCCATTGCTCCTCCTTTCTCTTGACACAGCAGCTGTGCTGGCAGTAAATTTGAACTGCCTTTGTTTTTCAAAGGGTCAGCTGACCCCACCGTCTGGAGAGTGATGGAGAGCCCTTCGTCTTGTTACGAGGAGCCACCATTCCCCTGTGTTATGGGGAGATTGCTCAGAACTGAGTCAATGCTGTTTTTATGGTTCAGTACCACAAAGCAATTAACGGAGAGTGAGCGAGCTTTCCCAACCTTTTCTAAAAACCGCGGCTGTTTATCAATGTGTCAGGCTGTTGGCAGATTCAAGAAATCTAAATTTAACAGGTGACTGGTTTTGTCATGCCTGAGTGCAGCCAATGGATCTTCCGGATATAGAGTCCCAACCAGACAATCAGAGCCAATAGAACAACAAGCTGTTGAGGAGAAGGAATGAATGGCGTCAGCTGGAGAGTTTGCTGTGTGTGTGTATATATATATATATGCTTAATGGCTTTTGCAATTGATTTCAGCAGCAGCCCTTTTTCGATTACTGATTCCTGGTCTGCCACTGCACAGGAAAAAATGGCTGCATCAAATAATAAGACTCAGGCCCACTATGTTTAACATTTGCACCAAACACCTAACTCATCATTTCTCAAACTTTTTTGAACTGACCCCCTACTACTAAATTTTCTCTATATCCCAAGCCCTCTAACCCACCACTAACCACTTCTGCAGCATACAACATTCTTGTACACAGTGTGTGTATGCATCCCATTTTTCCTTGTGTTTTAGGATCTGTGCACTGGAGTGCCCATTCAACATGAGCTTTAGGATAGAAATTTATCATGGGATTTCTGTCCCAGTGTCATGGCATACAACCCAGAGAACATGAACTGTGTAACTGACTCAGAGGAGGATGAAGCTACAGTTCTATCCTTGGGGGAGGATCTGTCAGGACCATTTTCAGAACCCTCAGAACCAGAATAGTGTTGCCTCTCTCCTCTGATTCAGAGGAGTCATTTTCAGTGTCTTTTTCTCTTCAGTCCTGCAAATCCCAAGACAGCAGAATAAGGCAAAGGTGCCTTTAATAGCCAACAAGCTCCTCTTGGGAGGTGGGGCTTACTGCACTATAGTCCTGCCAAAATATATAAGACCTCAGTTGGAGCTAGGTACCTGCTTACATTATCATAGAAGAATCCTGGGAGACTTCCAAGGTCCTACAAGCACGCTGGGTCTTTAAACTCTTGAACCAACACTGCTGGATTTTCCCTGTGTCTCAAGCTTGACCTTGATCTTGGATGGAGCTCTCAAGTCAAGTGACCTTCCATGCATACAACCAAATGCATTTCTTCGTATTGTCAAAAGTGAACATTGTCAAAAGTAAACACTAAAACAACAACAAAAATCCCTCCGTGTAGACACTAGCATGTTAGGGAGAACGGATCCAGTTAGCTGTCTCCATGTCATGCTGGAAGAGAGTATAGTTTTCATTGTATTTTTATGTGTGGTTGTGGAGAAGTATTCAATCATTTAAGGCCCACCGCTAGAAAGTTTAACATAGTGAGCACAATCCGAGTGATCTGGTCAGTATTATTATATATAGCCACAGGCCTTTACAATGGACAACACAGAATAAAAAAAAAATTCCTCTAAGATCATACAATGTAGCCCATTGCGTTTACAACATAAAAACAAATTTACAACATTAAATTTTAAAATTGAAGTGCATTCACACAGCTGGAATGGAGCTTCTTGGCTACCACAATCTGAGTGAGATTGAGGGTTTAGAGCAGGCATAGGCAAACTCAGCCCTCCAGATGTTTTGGGACTACAGTTCCCATCATCCCTGACCACTGGTCCTGTTAGCTAGGGATGATGGGAGTTGTTGTCCCAAAACATCTGGAGGGCCGAGTTTAGGGGTGCTTGGTTTAGAGGAGGGCCCTCTCCTTAAAATCATCCAGTCAGGAAAGGAAGGATGGATGTTAAAGGAAAATATTATGAAGATGATGTGTAGATGGTACTTAACCCCCGTAAAACTAGCAAAGATTTATCGCAACAGTGTTAACCTTTGTTGGAAATGTAAAGAAAAAGAAGGTACCTTTTTTCCATATGTGGTGGACTTGTCCCAAGGTGAAAGACTTCTGGGAGAAGATTTATAATGAACTGAAAAAAATGTTGAAATATACATTTATTAAGAAACCAGAGGCCTTTCTTCTTGGAATAATAGGTTTGGAATTGCCCAAGAAAGATGTTAAATTATTTTTGTATGCCACAACTGCTGCTCGAATTTTAATAGCCAAGAAATGGAAAACACAAGAATTACCAACTGTGGAAGAATGGCAGATGAAGATGATGGACTTCAAGGAGCTAGCTGACTGCACTGGAAGAATCCTGACCAGGAAGAAGAGGAATATCAAGAAGATTGGAAGAAATTTAAAGAGTATTTGAATAGATATTGTAACATTAAAAATTAGAAGTTACCTGAAAGTATCAATTAGGCCTAGGATTAAATTAGGATTTAATTAAACAAATGAGATTTAGAAGGTTAAGAAAAGTTAAGAAACTTGACTATAATTGGAATATTGTTTTTGAATAATGATACTGGAAAACTGCTACATTTAGTTACAAGGAAATTCAGATGGGAGGAATTAGAGGAAGTCAAATAATATGTTTATGATGTTGGAAGTTTAATCAATTATTAATTTGTATTGTATTTATGTGTTTGTTGTGATATCTTTTGTTGTTATTTGCTTTATTTGTTTCATTTCTCTTTTTATTTTATTTTTTATTTGTTTTTCAGTATGTGTTATATTTGCAAGAAACTTAATAAACATTATTGGAAAAAGGAAAGGAAAGGAAGGAAGGAAGGAAGGAAGGAAGGAAGGAAGGAAGAGCATAGGATGCTGCCTTGTACTGTCCATCTAACTTAGTATTACCTGCACTGGCTGGCAGGGGGCTTTCCAAGGTTTCAGGTCATCTACATCCACAGCTATACCTGGATATATCAAGAATAGAACATGGGACCTACTGCATGCACAAGACATGCTTTACCACTAAGCTAAAGCTCTTCTCCAAAGTAGGAGGGAGCTGGTATTGCTAAAAGATCCTGCGTGTTCTTCACCTCCCTTCAGATTTAGCAAACGTATTTGGATGGCCACAGTGCTATGCCTGTAATGCTTGGAGAAAAATAATTTGCTTTGCTGTAGGATTTCTGGAAGACCATAGCTCACCCTTCAAGTCCCAAAGTGGCCTGAGCGGACTTTAAAGGATGTCATCCTACCCTGTTCCCCCCAAAATAAGACAGTGTCTTATATTAATTTTTGCTCCCAAAGATGCGCTAGGGGATGTCTTATTTTTCCATGAAGAAGAATACGGTACACATTTATTGTCTAATTGTGAGTCCGCCAGACTCCGTCAGGGCAGAGCGAGCAGCAGGCGGGAGCTTGTCCTGGCGGCGGCGCGGGCTCTCTGATTTAAAGAGACCTCGCACTGCCTGAACAGCTCCGGCTGTGCTGCGGCCAATCAGTGAGCTGCGCAGCGGCGCCCACCGCTACGGTCTAGAGGAGTCAGACGCCTTACGGTAGCTGCGGGGGCCTTATATTCCAGGGAGGCCTTATATTACATCGAGAGGCAAAACTGGAAGTAGGTCTTATTTTCGGGGGATGTCTTACTTTCGGGGAAAGATAGTACCATCCATGGAGGATAAGTTTATCAGTGACTATTAGTCATTATGGCAATGTTCTAGCTCCACTACCAGAAACAATATGCCTCGGAATAGCAGTTACTGAGACTGACAAGCAGGGAGATTGCTGTTGCACTCTGGTTCTGCTTTTGGGTTTTCCATGGACATGTGACTTGCCACTGTGAGAACAGGATGGCATTGGCCTGATCTAGCAGACCTTTCTTGTGTTCTTAAGTCCTAATCGTCAGGCAACACCTAAAGCTCAGCATGCGTGAAGGGCCCATTGCCACTACTTTGACTGTTCTCCCAGTTTTCACTGCAATTCTCCACTCACTTCCCCACTACCACCCAGTTTTATGTGTTGTGTGTTTTTGCAGTGCCATTTCGAGACATTGGATGACAGTAGCTATTTAATGAGTATTCATTCCAATTTGTTTTGAGGAGAAGTTAAATACATACATATATGAATACATACATACATACACATAATTTTATTTGTATGCCACCTTTCCATGGTTAAAACCATGCTCATGGCAGCTTGTAACATGAACAAATTACATAATTACAAGCATAACAAAAGTAGTCACAAACAATAAATAAAACACATCAAAAAGTACACAACCAAACTGAACGTAAATCTTAATATCTAAAATAAATATACAAAAATTAATATCAATAAATGTAAGAACGCTTCCCTCCCACCCACCAAACAGTACCTCGGCCCAATAGTCTTTTCAACTTTTGCATCAGCTTTTGTAGCTAGAATCAGTCAGGGACCCACCTTCCCAGGCAAGAAGGAAAAGAGCCTGCAAGACATGGAACATGTCTTCCAGGAGTCTCAGGACTCACAGTCAAAACGATGTTGCATCAAGCAAATGTTATCTCACACGTTCCAGTTTACCACGTTTGACAGAAAATATGATTTGAAGGTGAAAGAAGATTTGTTGGCAAGATCACCATATCAACTTCAATTGTGCAACCTGAATTTGCTGGTACATGATTGAATGCTACCTGCAAGAAGAACCTGCTGGAAGCCCCCTGAAACTCTAAGGTAAATAACCCTCATTAAGACCTTACAGAAATCAAATGAGGCCTGTGTAGCCTTAAACATCCCAATGAAATGGACTGTATGTATGGGAAGCACCAACATGACCCCCCCCCCTGCTCCCCACAGCCCTGCACCCTGGTTGGGTAACTCATTTTTTCTAATCTTAAATTCACATTTACATGTCAGTTTGTGAATTATTTTTATTAAAGCATTTTCATGTAAATTCCTCCCAGCATGCCCACTTTTCTTTTGCAAAGCAATTTCCCCATACATAATTCATTTTCATATGTTGTTTTCATGTATATATGTATTTTTGTGTACACTTTACCCTTGTGCACATTGCCTTGCTGGAGAACTGCATTGAAAAATTTAAAGAAGTGCAAATTTTGAAAGAATGGTTGTGCTATGGAAAGTGTGAATTAGACAATTTTTGCCTTGAACTGAATTTCTCCTTTATGAAGTGCTACTGGAAGCGAGTATTGGCAACACATCTCAAGAGGACTGCTCTTATCCACAGGTCTCTCTGGGACCTAACCAACTGGTGCGCGCACATGTGTGTGTGTGTGTGTGTGTGAGAGAGAGAGAGAGAGAGAGAGAGAGAGAGAGAGAGAGAGAGACTGTGCAAGTTTCCTGTCAGGCAGTGCACAGCCAAGAGTTAAATTTATGCTTTCCTTGTTTTCAAGCTCCAGTTCATTTTTGCCCATTGACCTGTTCCATAGTTTGGAACCAGCTGCAAAAAACAGCTGTCATTCTCTGTTACTTTGCCAGCCATATTCTTAAGGCAGTCATCAAAGTCTGGCAGTGACTGAAAGCAATTCAATTAGGTATGACGGTCAAACCAGAAAGAAGCGAGGGGAGGGGTCAACTCAAATCTCTCCAGTTTGCTATGGGGTGGGAGGATGAACTTTATTTCAAGGGCACATCAAGGGGGGGGGACACACCAAACATCTGGGAGAAGCAGGAAACTTCTGCCTGCTTTGCTGACCGCAGTGTTGCCTCTTCAAGGCCTACAGAGAATTCTGACACGATGCCTCCTCCTCCCTCTGCTACTGCAATATGTTCTCACTAAAAGTAATAGTAGTAATTAATGCTCTTTCCCATTTAGTGTACAGCCTGTTCTGATGTTGCCAAGTTGTCAGCCTGGTGGGATTTTTTCCATACTCAACAGTAGGAGGATTCAGAAAGAGGAAAGGGAAAAGAGACCATGGAGAGCAGAAAACAGGCGTGGGTGCATTTGAAGCTATTTCCTTCTCTCTCTATCTCTCTTGCCAGCACCTTGTGAGTGTGCAAACAGTTATAAAAATAAAGGTCAGCAAGATAATCTTGATAAATATTTAATAGTCACTGGTGGGGTTTTTTTTTTAATGTCTCCCTCATTGTTACAGATTGAATGTCTAACGGTGGTGACATCTGGCACACGACGAGCTGAAAGCAATTACTTCAAAACTTGGATTGAAAGGGAGAGGAGGAGGAGGGAGGGGAGGAGGCATCTGAGAGTGAGGGCGAGCCTGTGAAGCTTTTTCAACTTGAAGAAGATACCAAGGCCTTGGGCTCTGTCCAATGCAGGGCTGTAGCTCATTGGTAGTATGGCAGTACAGCTAATTTGCATGCAAATGTTTCGAAGTTCGGTCCATAAAATGTGCAGGTAGGTCTTGGAAAGACTCCTGGCTGAAACCCCAAGGCAGGACTGTAGAAACCTTTTCAGGCCAGTGTCTCTGTTCCCTGCAGACAACATTTCAGGGGCTGCATTCTACAGGTGGCCAGGGTCTGATATAAAAGCAAGCATAGTAGCAAATGTGATTCTGAGTCAGCAGTGTGATGCAGCAACAAAAAAGGCCAATGCTATTGTAGACTGCTTTAACAGAAGTAGTGTCCAGATCAAGGGAAGGAATAAGGTAAAGGTACCCCTGCCCGTACGGGCCAGTCTTGACAGACTCTAGGGTTGTGCGCCCATCTCACTCAAGAGGCCGGGGGCCAGCGCTGTCCGCAGACACTTCCGGGTCATGTGGCCAGCGTGACATCGCTGCTCTGGCGAGCCAGAGCCGCACACGAAAACGCCGTTTACCTTCCCACTAGTAAGCGGTCCCTATTTATCTACTTGCACCCGGGGGTGCTTTCGAACTGCCAGGTTGGCAGGCGCTGGGACCGGACAACGGGAGCTCACCCCACCACGGGGATTCGAACCGCCGACCTTTCAATCGGCAAGCCCTAGGCACTGAGGCTTTTACCCACAGCGCCACCCGCGTCCCATAAGGGAAGGAATAGCAGTGCTCTATTCTGCTGTTCCTGAGAATAGGTCTCAAACCAGTGGATTCAAATGACAAGAAAGGAGATTCTGGCTAAACATTAAGAAGATCTTTCTGACAGTAAGAGCTATTTGACTACCTTGGAAATTGGTGGACTCTCCTTCGTTGGAGGTTTTTAAACAAAGGTTGGGTGACCACCTGTCAGGGATTCTTTAGGTGTGATTCCTGCATTGCAGGGGATCGACTTCCAACTCTACAATTCTATGATTGTATGATTCTATTACAGTGGTACCTCAGGTTAAGTACTTAATTCATTCTGGAGGTCCGTTCTTAACCTGAAACTGTTCTTAACCTGAAGACCACTTTAGCTAATGGGGCCTCCCATTGCTGCCATGCTGCCGCCGCACGATTTCTGTTCTCATCCTGAAGCAAAGTTCTTAACCCAAGGTACTATTTCTGGGTTGGTGGAGTTTGTAACCTGAAGTGTATGTAACCTGAAGCATATGTAACCCGAGGTACCACTGTATTTCAACAGTTAGGATATATTCAAAGCATAAGATGGTGCTTGTCTTTGTTTTTGGCCACAATATATAGTATAAGTCAGAATACTCTGTTTCTATCCCTATTTTACATCTTTAGGAACTGTTCTGGACTTCTGCAAAACTGGGCTCAATATCTGCATATCACAGAGGGTTTAGCAATCATAGAATCATAGAGTTGGAAGAGACCACAAGGGCCATCGAGTCCAACCCCCTGCCAAGCAGCAAATCCAGCAAATTAGGTTTTTAATGCATTTAGTTGTATGTCTGTGTGTTCAGATTCATACCCAGACCAACCAGAACAAGGATTTCCAGTTCTTTATTGGTGAAGCAGTCTCGAAATGGTGACAGCAGTCACGAAATTAAAAGACGCCTTCTCCTTGGGAGAAAGGCGATGGCAAACCTAGACAGCATCTTAAAAAGCAGAGACATCATCTTACCAACCAAGGTCCATATAGTTAAAGCCATGGTTTTCCCAGTAGTGATGTATGGAAGTGAGAGCTGGACCATCAAGAAGGCTGATCGCCGAAGAATTGATGCTTTTGAATTATGGTGCTGGAGGAGACTCTTGAGAGTCCCATGGACTGCAAGAAGATCAAACCTATCCATTCTTAAGGAAATCAGCCCTGAGTGCTCACTGGAAGGACAGATCATGAAGGTGAGGCTCCAATACTTTGGCCACCTCATGAGAAGAGAAGACTCGCTGGAAAAGACCCTGATGTTGGGAAAGATGGAGGGCACAAGAAGAAGGGGACGACAGAGGATGAGATGGTTGGACAGTGTTCTCGAAGCTACAAACATGAGCCTGACCAAACTGCGGGAGGCAGTGGAAGACAGGAGTGCCTGGTGTGCTCTGATCCAAGGGGTCACGAAGAGTCGGACACGACTAAACGACTAAACAACAACAACAATTGGTGAAGTGCTCAGTTACATCACTTCCCAATGTGCAGGTGTTATACAACATCACTCCCCACTAACTAGCTATCTAGGCAACCTCTCACCTGACCTGTGTCCTATCTTGGATGGTGGGAGCAACAGCCTAGCTCCACCCACTCCAGACTCCCTTGGCTGACATGATACGCTCAAACACCAGGCAACAATTGAGGGGGTGACCTACGGGATTCCACAGACATGACTCTCTCTTGGAGTTCTGCATGCTCTCGTGGCCGTGGAACGTCCTACAGTTCTTCTCTTGTTTCCTTCCCCCTGTCTCTGGCCACCTGGTCTCCTGCTTCTAACCCCATTTCTCCACTACTGGCAGCTGCTGCAACGGTGGCACAGAACTCCACAAACTACTGACCCCTTTCCCAAAACACCCTCCTTCCAACCTGTCTCCTCTGCCCACAACCTGTCTCCTCTCCCCACTCCTCAGGCTCCTGCCCATTCCTGACATAGGGGCAACTTACAGGAAAAAAATTAGTAAGAGAATCCTCTTCCACTGGAAGATTCCGCCTAGATGTTGTTGATTCTGTGTTTCTGAAATTGTTTCCTGCTCATATCATGGTGGCGTAGAACGAGAAACAGTACTTTGGAATATTTTACAAAAAAATTATGAAACAAGAGTTCGTTTTATTTTTATTTTTATTCATTTGCAAAACAGCACAACTAGTTCAGTGTTGTGATTCCACTGCCAATGCTGTTAATAACAGAAAAATAAAAAGCTCTCACATTAAATAAATAAAATTTTAAAATATTTGAATGGCTTGTGTAGAATTCTACTATTTGACTGCTATCTGATTGATTATATTGAATTAAAGTGCACCATCTAATCCATGTAATGATATAAAATCTTAATTTGGAGATTCCCTTAGTATTACGAAGTTGGTAATTTTTTACAACTTGCCTTAAAAGGCACACGATCCAGGTTATTCCCTAAACCTAGAAGCTGTTTCACAACTTTTCCTGAGAGGTCCTCGAAAATAAAGTTGTTTCAAGCAATTCTTTATTTCTCTTGTCCAGCCTTTGATAGCCTCATGCCCTTCAGGTGTTTCATTTTGCTTTTTCAATACTTTTTTACTAACAGTTTTCAACATAAAATACAATAAAAGTCACACTAATCTAGAAAATAAAGATAAAAAGAAGGAATAGGGAAATGAAATGAAGAAGAAAATAAGAGAAGAATAAAAGGAAATTATAAAGCTCTCTATCAGATTTATTAAAACAAAATCTTAACCCTTATTCCACACACAGAAGAGTGAACCTTCCCAGCTTCCACTTGGGAGCTTTCCCCTCTTCCCCCTAGCCTCCCACTCTAGGAGATCCTCTCCGCCCTGCCCCTTACACAGGGGCTTTCATCTTCAATCTAGCACAGGGGTCAGCAAACTTTTTCAGCAGGGGGCCGGTCCACTGTCCCTCACACCTTGTGTGGGGCCGGTCTATATTTTTTGGGGGGGAAATGAACGAATTCCTATGCCCCATAAATAACCCAGAGATGCATTTTAAATAAAAGGACACGTTCTACTCATGTAAAACACGCTGATTCCCAGAGCTCCCGCGGGCCGGAATTTGAAGGTGATTGGTCCGGATCCAGGTTCCAGGCCTTAGTTTACCTACCCGTGATCTAGCACTTTCCTATGTGTATCTTCCTTAATCCAAGATAGAGAATTTCAAATTGCAAAACAAAATGTAAATATAAATAATGAAAAAGGAAAGTCATAGAAAAGCAAGATATAAAGGAACTAAAGAAAAAGAAATTAGAAGGGCTTCCAGTTCTCTGTCTGCCAATTACGTATGTAACAGTTATTCAAAATATTCAGACTATGCACTCCAGGATAACATCTGGCTGTACTACTGTCCAGCTATTTCTCCATCTGCTAGATGATTTTTTTTCAATCTTCATTACCAGTCCTCTCGCATTCACCCTCCCCCCCCAAAAAAAGTCCAATCAAAGCTCTTCAATTTTTATTATCGTTAAATCATAGTCATTTTCCAATCCAGTATGATGCGTTTCTCTCCAAGGGTTCAAACAAATCCCAACAGTATGATAGTGCATAATTATTTGTTATCTCTTCATTGATTCATACCCAATTCCATATATTCCAGTCTGATTTGCTGTTGGCCATGATTCTGTATTCTGGTTTAAAGAGAAAAGAAAAGGTCACTTTCCTCCCATTTTTTCAATTATTTCCCCAAGTCAATCACCAAAATTTTGGGAGCATCTTCTGTGTTTAGCTTGTACACAAGGGCATTTCTCTCTCACCTTTGCCTTCTACAGATGTTTATTAATGTTTCTGGTTATAATTCCATTCATTTCTTCCAGAGGCACAACAGCATCATTTATGTGTTCTGCCATCTCGGGTTGTTTCTCTTCCAGCACAATGGCATCCTTTGTCTGATCAAATCCTCCAGACAGCTATGTGGATGTCCACTCCATTCCAACATCTGCTGCTGTGCATTTGACTTTACTTTTTCAGGTTCAAGCAGTCCTGGATCACCATCCTTTTCCACAGGTCCTGTACATTCTTCAGTCTGATATTTCTCTGACCCAATCTCCTTTAACATGACACACATCCCAGCTCTTAATTCTATCAAGTGCTTATCTAGTAATTTTTACATAATATCGACATTCAAAGAGATATTCAGCGGTGTTTCTGCCATCTTGGGTTTTATTACACTCCCTCTTGACAGTCTCTGCTTCCAGAAAAATGTGACTGTTTCTTTAAAACCGCATTCCATTTCGACATCAATAACATTCAGTTTTGTTTTCCACGTTCAACAGCACAAAAATGATGTAGGCGGTGGACTCCTAAACCCCATTTGAATATACTGCTCAATTACAAATCCCAAATGTAAGTAAGATGAGCAAGTAAAATCTTGCTGGGGCTGGTAGAAGTCATCATCCAAAACATCTAGAGGGGGTTCCTGGGAGGGAAATGGCAGACTAATCACCAGCTGCTGACACTCCTGTCAGCAGAACCGAAAGACTGCTCCGCTGTCTAAACAGCTTGTACCATCAGAAAGATCATCCTACTGTTTTGATGAACATCCTTTTCTTGTAATTTGAGCTTTTTTGTTTGGGACCTTCCCTAGAGAGTAAGCGAAAACAAATTTTCTCTCTCACTTATGTGATAGCCATTTGCAAAGGGCTATCAAAGAACCTCTTATAGTCCTTTCCAGACTAAACTACCTAAATTCCTTTATTTTGGAGAAATGTGACAATGCATAATGGATAGTGTGTGGAAATTAGACTGTAGTTCCCATCTGCAGAGTATGCAGAAGGCAGCCCTGGGTTGTTTGACCATTTAGTTCTTTTCCCCCTCCTATATAAACTACGCAAGACACTCTCGTGTAAAGTTTAAAGAACATATAACTTTTACTTTACCGTATATCCTTGCACTTTCAGATTAAATACATATACAATGCAGGTGGATGTTTCTTTTAGTTGCTAAAGTATTTTACATAGATTAAACTGTTACAGACCAACTAACATTTACAAATTGAAAGAGTGCCCTTCAGCTCTCTATATTGAACAAACAGGCCAAACCCTACGCCAAAGGATAAATGGACATAAATCTGATATCAGGAATCACAAGACAGAGAAACCAGTAGGAGAAAACTTCAATCTCCCAGGACATTCTGTACATTCTGTCTTATTACAAAAGAATTTCAGAAATAGACTGGAAAGAGAAGCTGCTGAATCACAACTTATTACCAAACTTAAAACCATGGAGAGACCTGGTCTGAATAGAGACATTGGATTCTTATCTCATTATACATGATAAATCTATTTTTAGCCATCTCACCCCTTGCTTTTTCCTGTAAGACCAATTGCAGTTGTTAACAGTCCTCAACAGGTTTACCACACCTATCAGCCAATCACCCATTCCCACCACCCTTCTGAGTAATATCCCTCCCCACCCTTTCACTATATATAAGAGTCTAGGTGACTTCTGTTTCAGTGTATCTGAAGAAGTGTGCATGCACATGAAAGCTCATACCAATAACTAACTTGGTTGGTCTCTAAGGTGCTATTGGAAGGAATATTTTTCTTTTGTTTTGACTACGGCAGACCAACATGGCTACCTACCACACAACAGCACAACACAACATTCCTACCGCTCTGACTGTTAAGACTCATAAAACTGTTGATAACTGAAACAACTTTCACAAAGTGTATGACATCACAGGGTTCCACAGCCCTTTACATGTGCATTTGGGATGCTAACATCCAACATAATGAACCTTACATTCTAAAACCAGAAATATGTAACCTGTGGCTCTCCAGAAGTTGTTGGACCCCAATTCTTATCAGTCAGCCTTCTAAGGCCTGTTGATCAGGTCTGATGGAGAGTCACCAAAGGTTCCTCATCGCACACATGCACACACAGCCATTGATTCTCCATCCTTATTCTTAAATCATAGAAATAATGTAAGCTGAGTAGCGTTTCTACTAGTTGAAATTTGCATTCTCTCCTTGTTGCACTCAGCTCCTGCTTGCATAATTCCCATAAGCATCTGGTTGGCCACTGTGAGAACAGGATTCTGAACTAAATGGACCTGTGACCTGATCCAGCAGGATGGTTCTTGTGTTCTTATGCCAAAGCATTTACCCTAAAACAACCCACATCCAAACCCTAGAAATGCATCCTTTTCCAAATTCTTGGTTGTTCATGGGTTTGCCAAGAGGAAAGGTGTAATGTGAAGGAAGTGCTGCTTCTTCCCCCTCCTCCTCCTTGCTGGAGAAAGTCATTGGAGGTAGGGGAGAAAGGCCGTGATTGAATCGGCATCTGTGGCTCCCCAGAGCTTGCTGCCTCTTCACTTATTGAATTAGGATAAATTGGAACTTTCATAAATTGTGATATAAATCATTATCTCAAGTTAGCAGATGCAGTCTCACCAGGGTAGAACTCTCTTAATAACTCTGCCGGATTAGGAGTGATTGGTACAATTTAAACCTTGTTTCTCTCAGCTTGATCAGCCTCGTTGCAACGGTGGCAATTATCCCATTTCACTTTGAATAGCTCAGCATAGAGGAGCTGCCACCTCCCATCCATCCATCTTAATGAAGCCACCTCTGAGTCTATTCCCACCTTTTGCCAAATACATCTCTCCACCCCATTTCCCCAGCCCAATCAAAACCCATCGCTTCCTAAACTTAAAAAAAAAACCAGAAACAAAACCAGCCCTTGACTTAAGTTACCGCTAAGTGGCTGTGTTGTCAAGAATCTTCAGCCATTTGGCCACAATCCCACTGACACCTTGGTCTCCTTTATTTAATAGCATCATTTACCATTTTTGGCAGACTTCCGGTTGAGGAAATTAGATGAGAAAACAGAAATAAGCCACCAGAGTTCTTTGAGCAGAATCTGATGAATGCATTACTCGGGTTGCTTTGAGTAATATACTCAGTGAATTATTATTATTATTATTATCATATTTTTTTGCAGGAGCTGCTCATGACTATTCTGATTAATTCAGCGAAGGTCTTCTGCATACATAGCTTTACCTCAAGCAAGTTGCTGTCTTGCTGTCTCTCTAGTTGTTATATTGGAGCTTCTGCGCAGTTACTCACTGGCAGTTACTGAAGTACCTCCAAAACACTGCTCAGATTGTGTTTTCCAGTAGGAAGGGCTATAGCTCAGTGGTAAAGCACCAGCTTTGCATGTCCTGAGTTCAGTCCCTTGTCACTTCAGTTACAAAGCATCTCAGGTAGCAGGTGGTGAAGAGCTCCTGTCCTAAACAGTGGACTTGAGACAGATAAGCTGTGGTCTACTAGATGCTACTGGACTACAACTGCCACCATCCCTTACCATTGTCCATAGTGGCTGGTGCTGATGGGGACTGGATGCAAACAACATTTGGAGAGCCACTTCTAGATCTGTATAAAGCAGTCCCACGTAGTGAATCGCTGAACTGCAGTTTCTTCCAAATTGACCCCAGCTCACTAGCTGGCCATTGTGTCCTTGTCAGGAAGGTTTCCTATTCTAGCTGTGCATTCCTTCAGTGACACTGTCTAACTGATCCCTAGGAGTATGTGTCTCATGTGTCAGAGAATGTTCTGGGAAGAAGCCCTCTATGGGATTCTATTCCACTGCAGCAGTTTGCCTATTATGGCACATGCCCCACCAAACACAGATGATGGAGGTCTGGAAGTCAGCCTCATTGCATTCTTGTATTGTGGGGTTCTGTGACCTTCACACTCACTCTGTGGGGCCCAGGCCGCTCACAAAAGCCACACCACACGCAATATGTTTCCATTTAAAATAATAGCACTAATTAACACACTTCCTTTTACTATTGCCATCTGTTCCATGGTGCCAACAAGCACAGGAATGCTTGGCTTTCATCTGCCCTGGGGGCTTGTTCCCAGCATATGCTGAACCTTAAAGTAGGAGGTGGCCAGGGGTTGGGAGGATGAGAGGCGGGGAAGGTACATGGCTGGCTTATCAGCTCTAGTCATTTCATCCCTCTTTCTTTGTTCCTTCATATATTTCAAGGTTTGGAGCAAATCAGTCAGTATTTAAAACGAGAGATACCTCTGAGGTAGGAGCAGGGGAGAAATTCATTTAACTCATATTTTTAATGTGAACATCAACCTATTTAATGTGAACATCAACCCGTAATACAGCTATGCTTTGAAATCTGCGCTTCTCCAAATTTTGTGGCACAGTTCTCCAACCCAACAATATGCACAAAACTGCATATGAAGTTTGCATAAAATAGATACATTTGTGCAAATAACATGCAAAAGTGCATTATACTAGGAGAAATTGCTTGCAAAGGTATGCATATTATGCAAGGTTGCAAGCAAGAATTCTTTTAAATTTGTCACATTTATATTCCACCTTTCCTCCAATAAACTCGGCAGCATACATGGTTCTCTTCCCACTCATTTTATCCTCACAACCCTTTGGGGCAGGTTAGGCTGAGAAATTGTGACAGGCCCAAGTTCACCACCCAGTGAATTTCAGGGCTGAGCAAAGATTTGAACCCTGGACTAAACACTGCATCAAACTGGTTCTGTATATAAATGTGAAAATGCTGCAAATTTTGGTTTCACTTCAAAAATGGGGGGGAATTTATGGGAAGCTAATGGGGGAGATGCATATAAAATATGTATTTCAGGGAGAAAGCACACATAAATGCATATTTGGGGGTAAAATGTGTACAAAATGTGTATTTTAAGCAACAGGGCATACAACAATGCATACAATTTAAACACATGTTTTACACACACACACACACACACACACACACACACTGAGATACAGCTGAGCACATCCAAAACTGACAGAAAATGGAGATTGGCTGACCTGTCCATCCATAATGCAAAGCATGAGCTCTACCTCTAAGCTTATGGATCTTCCCCAATGATGGCCCTCCCCAGAAAGAGCTGGTGGGGAGAGTAGCAATTACGTATGTCACCTTGCCCCTATGATAGAGAGGTCGGAGAGCTGTGTGAGGTCAGTGCACTGTGTGTGCATGCCTTACAACATGTGCACAACCCCGGGGCATACTGACATTGCACGCACATGCTGCAGGACATGCTGACATTGCTTATGCATGCTGTGGGGTGTGCTGATGTCACATGTGCATGCCTGGCAGTGTGCTGACATCACTTGCACATGCTCAGCAGCATGCCACAGAAGTTAGGGGGGGGGAGCCCTCTGTTTTAGAATTTTGTGGGAGCCTTGGCCCCATGGCCCTCCACACTTGGCGCTCCTCTCTGTCCTCTCTGCAGCCCTGCTGGTTTTATTGTCACCCCTCCCCCCATCACCAGCCTTGCTTTCTGCCTAGGTCTTGAGATCCTGCAAGCAGATTCAGGAAAACACAGCCAGGCAGACAGGGCATTGTGTTGAACAAGCACCGCCACAAAAGGCATCTGTCACAACACATCACCTGCTGTGTTCCCTGAGTCTCTAGCCAAAGCTACTAATCACACGTGTCCCCACTGGAGAATGAAAGGGCGGCTTGTCTTGGCAGCAATGGGAAGAGCATGCCTTGAAATGCATGCACGTGCACTGAAAATAGAGCAGAAATCATGAGGTTCCACCTTCTACCTTCCAAGCAAGTTCAGATGGCGGTGATTGAGCAGGCAGGTGAGCCACTTAAGAGAGGGGAGAAGCAAACCTGTGACTTCCTTTTCCTTTTGGAAAATTTCTGCCATTGATCTTTCTCTCCACCACTCCAACCCCCCCCCCCCCCCCATGATCTACACAGAGCTGTGCCTGTGCAAACTGTTTGTATATCATGCAAGAGAGAAGCTGTCACGACAGCCAACCATAGCTCTCTCTGCCTGCTGAATGGCACTTCAGAAGGGAGACCGCTGTTCTCAGCCATGGCTTCCATTTTTCCCACTCAGAGATACAGGCTTTGATTATAGCAAAGGGGAGACAGATGGGGTTTTTATTTGTCTTTGGAGGAAGCAAGGAGGAGAAAAGCAAGAATCTATGGCCGCTCGGAATCCAAAAGCAGATGCTTCCAAATGAACGCATCAATGCAGCACTTTGCTGACTAGAAGGCAAACTGAGCCAGGTGAAATGAGGCAAGGCTGAACCATCTTCTTGTTGCAGATATTAATATTCTGCACTTTGAAGCAACTGGAAGCATAAGAATTGACTCTTTTTGGAATAAATCATTGTCCAAACTTTTACTGACAGAACTCTTAAAAATAAAATAGAATACATCAAATGATACATCCAAAATATCAGTACAATCTCTTGCGCTGCCCAGCACACACTCAGCATCTTAAAAAAATATGGAATGATCCAAATAGACCTAAAAGCAAAGGTCTCTCTTTCTCCCTAGCCTGCTCCAAACCTCCAGGCTGTTGGCTCTCCCTTCAGGAGAGCTCCTTTTTACATCTTCACTCCATTGAATTTGGGGGGGAAAACTCAAAGCCAACTCCCTTCAAAATGGAGATTTTGCAACCCAATACCTCTCACATGATCTAAGGTTACAGTTCTCGCATGTTAGCTACCAGAGAACAACAATCAGTTAGTTAGTCATTAACTTAGCAAGAGCTCAAACTGCTCTCCTTGCTTTCAATATAGGCTAATGGAAAAAAACCCATGTTAAACCTTCTAAAATATACATTATACCATTTTTAACTTCTGTGTCAATTAAACCATTATACTGGATACTTCTGATCTCTCCAAACACCCCCAACAACTTTCTCCTTGACATGGCCTTGAATTCTCCCATTTCCTTGTCAAGGAAAATGTCTTCTTCTGGGTCTTGTTTAGTCCTCACACCAAAGGGTGTATGAATGAATGTTGAAACTAGCTTGCTGAAGAAAGGTAAAATTTATATTTGTTATCTTGTTTCTGGCACCAGCTACTATTGGTATGGGGCCCTCATGAGGTCCCCCCAAAGGGAATGTCATCCTTTTGCTGAAAAAGGTTTCCCATCCCTGTTCTTTGTGGAGAATAATAATAATAATAATAATAATAATAATAATAATAATATTTATGCCCAGCCCACCTGGCTTGGTTTCCCCAGCCACTCTGGGCGGCTGACAACAGAATATTAAAAACATGATAAAACATCAAACATTAAAAACTTCCCTAAACAGGGCTGCTTTTAGATGTTTTCTAAAAGTCAGATAGTTGTTTATTTCCTTGACATTTGATGGGAGGGCGTTCCACAGGGCAGGTGTCACTACTGAGAAGGCCCTCTGCCTGGTTCCCTGTAACCTCACTTCTCACAGCGAGGGAACCACCAGAAAGTCCTCAAAGCTGGACCTCAGTGTCCAGGCAGAATGATGGGGGTAGATGCTCCTTCAGGTATACTTAGTGGAGTGCAATATACATATTCACTTCACATTGGAAAATATTCAAACTGGAAGTAGTGAGTATTATCCCCACTCCAGCATTCTAAAACTAGCTATTGTTTTTGAAGACTAGGAAGCAAAAGGGTAGGGGACATATCCCTCCTTTAATTTAACTACACCTGTTCCAGGTCAATACTCATCTGCAGTATTTCAGAATCTCAGATTTGAAACAAAATTTAGATTTAATTGCCATACTCCGTTCCCAAGTGACTCTAGTATTCACTAGTGGAGACCTTACTGTTACTTTTTGGTCATTTCAGAGTTCATGAATGGTGTCACCACATGATCTCTTAGACCATTCTTCTGATTGAAAAAAGCAGCACAGAGTAAAGTATGAACCAAGAACTATCAGAGTGACTCAGATTTTAGAAACCCAGAAATAGCATCTGAACATCAGCTCCAGTTAGTGTTGCCAGTGATTAGGGATCAGTTGTAGCTAGTGGCCATTGGGAATAGTAGGGGGTAAGACAGGGAGCCCAATAGTAGTTGGAGCCAGAGCCAATGACAGACTGAGCCTACTAATTCAAGTTTTATCCCCATCTTTCCCCCTGCTTAGTTCTACAAGAGACAATCCTAAGACTAAGGAGGAGGGAGCAGATAGGCAGTGCTACCAGTCTGAATTGGTTTTAAGTAACAGAGCTGGAAGGTGGGGGCTTGCTGTGAGCACCCCAAGTTTGGTGGGGCAGTGTCCCACTTGCCCAAATGGATCAGCCTCCATTATTAGGGTTGATGAGAGTTGTTGTTGTTGTTGTTGTTACTACTATTATTATTATTAGTGTGTATATGTGTGTATATGTAAAAGGTAAAGGTAAAGGACCCCTGGATTGTTAAGTCCAGTCAAAGGAGACTATGAGGGTGTGGTACTCATCCTGCTTTCAGGCCAAGGGAGCCGGCGTTTGTCCACAGATAGGTTTCCGGGTCATGTGGTCAGCATGACTAAGCTGCTTCTGGCACAACAGAACACCGTGATGGAAGCTAGAGCACACAGAAACGCCGTTTACCTTCCCACCACAGTGGAACCTATTTATCTACTTCAGTGGTGTGCTTTCAAACTGCTAGGCAGGCAGAAGCTGGGACAGAGCAATGGGAGCTCACCACCATTGCAGGGATTTGAACCACTGACCTTCTGATTGGCAAGCACAAGAGGCTCAGTGGCTTGGACCACAGCACCACACACATCCCTTTTACTTTTTACATACACACAAACAGAGAGAGAGAGAGAGATTGTGGAAAGAAGGAAGGAAGGAAGGAAGGAAGGAAGGAAGGAAGGAAGGAAGGAACATTGCCAGCTCACATTGGCAGTAAAAATATTCCATCAATTCAAATGTAAACTTATAAATTAATATAAGCAGCCCATGTGTCCTAATAGCCATCTAAATGAAATTAGCAATTATAAGCCATGCCATAAGACTGATTTATTATTACTGAATGCCAGTTTTTAATCTGTTTTCCCCTCCCCAGTAGAATTTTTTAGGTTGTAATCTCTGTTTTTATCATACTGTTTTATTATTTTTCACTTTGCATTTTTGTACACTCCTTGAATATTTTTTTTAAAAAAATTAGCAATTTAAAAATGCTTCTAAATAAATAAATAAGTCTCTTCGTCTGAATTCAGATTCATAGGAACATGCTTAGAGCTGGATTGTGGCTCAGGTGAATAGGACGATTCCAAATGGAAGGCTTTGAATCAGGTACTGCTAAATCTGTTTTGTAAACTGCTTTGAGGGTTTGTTTTTACAATCAAATGGTATGGAAACCTTTAAAATAAATATACGGTAAATAAAAAAAACTGTGTAGAGGTCAGTTTTAATGCATCATTATGCAAATGAGTTTATATTGTAGATCTCTTGGGTGAGAAAGAGAAAGAAAGCATTATGGCATTGGTTATTTATCCCTCCTTACTTTACTCTGAAGGTTCACCAGCTAACCTATTTTTGTGCTCTGATATGCTGTCCTTTCAAATAGGACAACGCAGCCCTTTGGAAACTGGCTATACCATGGTGAATATAAAAAGCATAATGATATAAAACAGGGGTTGTTTCCAACCTGCTGCTGATTTTACTGCTAAAACCTGGAGTCATCCAATGAACCTGGATTCTAGATGTTTCAAAACAAACCAAGGGAATGACTTCTTCACAGTGTGTTTTGGTTAAACTATGGAATCCATTTCTACAACATATGGGAAGGCCACCAGCCAAGTGGCGTTATGTGAGCTCAAGACACACATGTACTAGGGAAGAGGGAAGGCGCTCTGGAGGTTGTCCACTTGGGGGTGCAGAGGGTGAAGGAGCCCCCCTTGGCATGCCAGTCCTCGCCGCTTACACTGCCAGAACGACCCTGCCCCTCACCAGAGCCAAGCAGGGTTGCACTGCGCTGCCTGCCCATCCACACAGGGGGGAGCCCGGCCAGCCAACACTGGGAGAAGAGGATCGGGCTGCACTGCACTGGGGGCACTTGCATGCAGGTGCCTGTTTCACCCCCACTCAAAAATCCACCCCTGGGGCCATGGCCCCTCTGCTTCTTCCATGCTATGCCCCTGCACCTGCCTAGGGTGTAATCTAAACCTGCTTTGTGCCAGACTGGGGGACTGGATTGGACAGAGATGTCCTTCTGCCCTGCCCAGCTGGCCTTTGCCTGCAGAGTTCTGCCTGAGGTCCTCATTCCAGCCACTAGAGCATCACTACTGGGGCATTCTGGGGATGGGGAGGAGCTGATCCAGCTCCACTGCCATTATGTGAAAGCATTGGGCCAATTTCAATCCAGCTGCTGTGCCCTCTGAATGCCAGCATAGTGTCAGGCTGCCAGAATAGCTCTGCTGACCATTGCCTGATGCTGTAAATCAGAAGCGGGCAGGTGACTTGATGGCAATTAACTTTTATTGCCTAACACTCAGAGAGCCAGCACACGCAAACACGGTTTAAATATGTGAGTTGTAGGAGCTAGGTTTCCAGCCCCATCTCCCCTCATTTAAGATTCCCTCCCAGCATTCTTCTGCTGTGACTCAGCCCTCCTCAATTGCTTTGCTCTTTTTTCTGCCCTCTGTTCCTGAGCTGTGAAAGCGGGAGGGTAAGGGCCCAGAACAGGACTGTCTTGCGGAGCAGAAGATGAAGCCCCTGCTCTTTCCCTGTCAGAATCTGCACCCATACTCACTGGCTGCAACACTTCCATGCCAGATCTCTCTGTCGATGGCTCCTCCCTGTTCCACCAGTCTGAATCAGGTTCAAAATCTTCTTCTTTTTTAAAAAATAATTTTTATTAAGTTTCCATTTACCAAATTAAACATATCAAACCAATTAATCCAAATATAACAATACACATCATGTAATCCAATTATTTCCCAATTGTAAAATTTTTGTGGGGGGTACCCATGCTTCTTGATCGGCAGGAGTCCAATCCTCAAATATTTCTGCTGATTTCATATTTACAATGATATTTCCAGTCCCTCTTCTCAATCCTTGTTGTTACTCATTTTCCTTTTCATTCACCTCTGAGTTATCTCTGCAAGTGGGTTAAAAAAACAGTTATTTATTTTTCTATGTGGATTCTGTATTGCTCTCTCATGAATCACTCTCATCCAATAGTCCAGGTGTTTCCACTCGAGCGGGCAATCGCCATCTTGCCGTTGCGATGAAATGCAGTCTAAAAGCCCGCTCGTTAACTTTCCAGACCTGTTGCATCATAAATTAGTCTTTTCCAGGAGTGCTGCCCCTTCCAGTTCACAATTCCATCCAGATAACAAATCTTCGGCTCACCCTCCCCAAGACCAAACTCCCTGCAGATGTCTGTCCTTCTGTATCAAATCTCAATTCTTGCTGCGTCACAAAGAGAGCCTTTGTTTTTCCAAGTCCTTCACAGAATAAAACCTTTGAATTCATATTATTCCCCCCCCCCCAGCTCATTTTTAACCCCATTTGCCAATTAGTTATTGTGATGGATCTTCTGAGGGGGAGGGTTATTAGGTAATCACATGAAACAAAAAATAAAAAGTCATTCCCCCCCTCCTTTCCGTTCCATTGCCTTCCACATACCAGCATATCTGTAGTACTTTGATGTAATTTTCCACCTCAATATTCTTCCTTTCAGTGGCCAAATTATTAGCAGATAAAACCTCCTGCCTCTCTCGAGGCATGGGCGTTAGCTTTCTTCAAATTTTTCCTTTTAAGTAACGCAACTAGTTTCCCTCCTGGAAGCAGCTTCAGGGGAGTGCCAAGACCCGCCGAGGGCTGTGCACCCAGCGCCTTGCACCCCCTCCTTCTTCCGAACTCGGGGGTGATTTATGGCAACCACGGGTGAAAACTGCGTCTTTCCATTCCCTGGAGAGACGAGGGAGACCCATTTACTCCCCATAATCAGCCTCAAATTACCTCTTGCGGCCTGGATAGATGTTATTATCCGCCATCTTCCAAGGCGCCCCTAGCGGCCCCCTCAAAATCTTCTTTCCCAGTGTCACTCAGGCACCTCCTTGGCAAATCGGGTCCTCCTCACAGAGGGCACGTGTTGTGGTGAGATCATCAGGACTGACCTTATTGTTGTGTGGGTGGGAGCAATTGGATAGCCACAACAACCCGATTGGTGGTCCCTCAGTTGCTGGGCAGATCTGGCCAATGGGATTTTTTGTGTATTAACCGAGGGACCGCTGCACATTGTGTAGAGCTTCCTCTTTTCACTTTGTGCACCGGATCACTCGCCCACCCTCCCTATATTTAGGGTCTGGCTATGACCTATCTATGTCATCATGGGTCATCTGCTGTTGGGGCAGGGGCCTGGTAGGAATTTTCCCATTTGGCTAATTGGCTGGTGCCACTTGGGTTTCGCCTGCTGCGTAGCAAATCATCACAACTTTGTAAGGTTTGGCGGTTAGGCATTGGTTCATGGTAGTCTGGAGGGGAGGTCAGAGAACCTGGCCCCTCCAATGCGCAACAGGTATTCCGTTAAAGGAATCCAGGGACTCGTCATGCTTTTGCCAACCCCTTTCGGGGGGTAGGGCCACACAAGAGTCCCTGGGAGCATTTTAGGGTGAGCTTGAGTCACGTGACCATACAATGCTCCCCCACAGTGTTTACCTGTACTGATGATATGGTGGTGCCCAGTCGTCAGTGCTGTCCTGCTGAGGTAAGGTGCAGCTAGTTGGGAACCAATGCCTAAACAAACCACTCACTATCTTTAATCAATAAAGTTGTGACCAAAATTATGCCAATAACCTAAAACTAAATTCCATGTCAATGGTGTCTTTATTATTGGGAAGCTCCTGGGGATCTTAACACACAGCTGGCTGCCATCACTTCTCCTCATCCAGCCAGTCCCTGAAACAGTGATTTTTGCCTGCCCCATGAGCAGTAAAACTCTGGACTCTACCACTCTAGTGGCTCTACCACTCCATAAAGCTACATCAGACAGAGCCCTTGCATGACTTTAACAGGAGACTGCACAAATTAATGGAGCCAATCAGTAGCTGCTATTCATGATGGCCAAATTACTTCCAGCATCAGAGGCAGAAGACCCTGACCACCAGTTGCTGGGGAAAGACAGCAAGAAAGGCATCCCCTCCAACATTTCTCTGATGAAATGTTCCTTTCCCTTTCCATAATGATATTTTTACTATTTATACCCCACAAAACTTATTTGGTTGCCCCAGCTACCCTGGGCAGCTTCCAACATATATAAAAACATAATTAAACAATAAAAAAGCTTCTCTATAGAGAATTGCCTTCAAACTCCGTACCCTCCAACATTTCTCTAATGAACATAGGGACATATTAAGGAAAAGTGGGACATTTCAGGATCAAATCAGAAACCTGGGTGGCTTCTCTAAATCAGGGAAAATAGGGACACTTGGAGGGTCTGGAAAGGACTGTTGCCTTTGTGTCCTCTTTATGGGCTTTCCAGAGGCATCTGGTTGGGCACTATAGGGAACAGATTATTGGACTTGAGATAGGCTTTTGGTCTGATGCTGAGGGGCTAATCTTATATCCTCATGGTGTTGCTGTAACTATTCTGCAGGAAGGGAAATGGAAACAGGAGGGAAAACATGTTGCAATGCACTTTCTTCAGTTTGGCCTCTGTGGCTTCAGTTCAATATAATCCAGCAGAAATGGCTTGAGAGTATCTAAAGAGGGTTTCATCTGTGTTTGTTTTATTCAATTAAAAACCTTCAGCCAGAGCTTTACTCCCCGCAGCTCTGAGAAGGATATTTTTCTATAACACGGCAATGATTTACGATCTACGAGACAGTGTTTAACTGAACGTCATCCCAAAGCTTGAAGGCAGCTTATCAAGGGATTGGTCACTCGAGTTAATGAAAAATGGATCCCTCATGACAGTCTGTAGTGCGGCTATATTTGGATAACAAATGACATGCTGGGCCAGAGGCTTGGCAATTAATACTGTGGTAGGAGACGGTATGCAACAAGAGAGTGAAGCTGATATTTTAGATCAATACAACCTGTGTTGTTCTCATCCCAAAGCTTTGAGACATCTTGCCAGATGGGATCCAGGTGATGGAGTGGGTAAAACAGAAAGGGGATATCCATCTCACATGAACGTGGACTATATCCTTGGCATTTTCAGGTAGGATACAGAGAGAGCCCCATGTGATACCTTGGAGAGCAGCTGCCAGTTAGTTCCTGAGCTAGATGAACCAATGTAAGGCAGTTTCCTATGTTCTTTGGGGGAAGGGCTGTAGCTCAATAGTAGAGTGTCTGCTTAGCATGCAAAAGTTCTAAGTGTATCTCCAGATATGGCTGGGAGTGGGAAAGACTCTACCTGAATCCCTGGAGAGACAAAACCAGTCAAGGTAGAGACCAGAGGTGAACCTGTGTTCCTCCTAATGTTGCTCATCTACTGGCCCATCATCCCTAAATATGGTTTGGAGCTGGGACTGATGGGAATTGAAACCCAACAACACTTGGAGGGTCCCAAGTTCTCCATCTGTTGTGTAGATGTTGATGTTGTAGGCATCAATCAGTGCACCTCTGGGGATGAATTCAAACTACTGTGTTAGCAGCACTGAAGTGACCTCTGTGGGGCACAAGCCTGGGCAGTATGTATGGAGGTCCTGGGCTGCCCTGATGGTAAGACTTAGTCTTGCTGATGTGGTCCAAAGGAGAGCAGAGCAAGATGTTTAGAATTGGCTTGGCTGCAGGAGTTGCCAGAAGGAGGTGTACCAGGCTCCATCCAACCATCTTAGGGACTCAACTTTAGACTTGTGTAGGATTTACTCCTTAGCCTTTTCTTCTTCTGAAGATATTCCACAAGGCAGTAGAGGTTTAGGATCAGTCTTCCTTCTTCTAGATGAGCTACCTTTCCAGGTTGAGGAGCCCCATCTGCCCCTCTACAGCACATGAAGAAACCACCTTCTTGTCCCACTATTGGTCTTCTCCACTCAATCCACCTGAGCCTGTCCTTGATGAGTCCCTAACTCATCAAGGGTTTGAGACCCATCAGCTACCTTCACTCAGTTTAGGTGGCAGGTCAAAGCCATTTCCTGGGGTGTGGTTGCTGTCACACGCTGGCAGCTTTTCAGAGCCACAAGCGAGAGCTGAGTGCAGGGTGGAGACCAAAGGTGGACAAACTATCCCAGAAGGTGCATGACGTGTCTCCCACCTACCCCTCCACTAACACCCAGTACACCCCATTTAACTGAGTTAAATGAACCAATTGTCTGCCTTGGTATGAGGAAGCTTTCTATCTTCCTGTATTGTAAGCTATTGATTTCTATCTTTTAAAGTATTTTTTTTTATTTAGTTAACCAATGTGAATAGCACTGTACAGAAAAATGAGAACCAAAACAAGGAACTTCCACATGTTAAAAATTGACACTACAGGGCGGAGATAGGTGAACTCTCCAAAGTTTTTATTTGGAATGCAATCGCAATAGTACTTGGAAGATATGCATCTGCCAAGAGAACTTGGGCTTTGGACCTTGGCACATTGCTACCCAGCATATCAAGGGGACAGAGGTGGGGGAAGGAAAGTGTAATCCTCCATCCTATCAAATCCTCACGTGCCAGCATTGTAAACTATGCTGCTTACAGGTGTTTGCAAGGTGAAGGACTGCCCAAGATAATTTTTTGGCTAGCAATGATGAATAAGACAAAAGAGAGAATCACCTACAGATTGGAATGTATCTGAGACAGAAAATAATGCAGCCAGCTAGCCATGAATGTCACATTCATTCCAAGGATCTCAAACTGGTGTATGTGGTTATCCTAATCCTCATTTTATTATCAAAACCACTCTGTGAGGAAGGTTAGGCTGAGAAATGTTGACTGGCCCAAGACCACCCAGTGAGTGTCATTACTGACTTAGGTTTAGAACCCTTCTCTCCCAGGTCCTAGCCCAACACTTTAAATATTACACCACCCTGGCTCTTAATTGCCAATTTTGATTGAACACACACACAAAGGAGATGGGATGATTTAATCCTTTGTTGTATGTTATGGTTCCAATCCAGATGAGCCCCATGTTGAGATCTGTGATGTAACAACAACACTTGGACTGACTCGGATGTGAGCTAGAGGCATTATGTTGTGGTGTGTTCAGTCTTATCTCAATGAATGTGATATTAGTGGTTAAAGTTCTGGAGTAGGAACTCTCCTGTCAGGAGGCGGAGTCAGGAAGAGTCAGCAGGAGGGTAGATTCCCTGGCTTCTTCAGCAGCTTGCCTCCACTCTGTCTCTTGACTCTCTGCCACAGACTCTCCCTTCTCACCAAGCCCTGTTACCTCTTCATATTTCAACTCCTCCTCCCAAAGCCCACAAAACAGGCAACTGGGAAAGACCAATTCAAAAGTTTCCATCTGGCATCCCTTGACCATTGCCTAAAAATTTACTGCATTCATTTCTGGGTAAGGCCCCCCCTTCCTGCCCCTCTCACAAAAGCTGCCTTCTAGAGAACATGCGTGCCATAGTGGAATTTCTGGTTTTCATTTGCTGGTGAAAGCAATGTCTCAAAGGGGATCCCCAGAGAACAGTGATGGCAGTCCATGGGCTTGATGGTGGGCCAGCGGACCAGCAACTGGCTTTGCCCTGGCTCCATCCTCCATATGGCTCTCTGTAGTCTTGCAATTTCCAATTGGAATCGCAATGCCACTTCACTCCCTCTTTACACAAATACACAAATCCACACAAACAAAACTACGGTTTCCTAGTTTTAGCAGGCTAGAACATGTGCAGATGATGGCTAGTCTGTCCCAGCAAAGCCCAAGCAGGTTACAAATATACACGACACATTTTCTTCATTTCCTTCCATGCTTCAAAAAAATGGTGCTCAACTGGAAGTTTCTTGTGCAAAAACTATGTTCTTCCTTGGTTATTGCCATGCTCAAAGGCAGATTGGCTATATATTGACAAGCTGGAAGGTGTGCAGAGGAGAGTGACGAAAATGACAAAGGGTCTGGAAATCAAGCCTTATATGAGGAACAGTTGAGGGAGCTGGGTATGTTTAGCCTGGATAATAGCAGACTTGAGAGGAGATGGGGAAGCCATCTTCATATATTTTAAGGGCTGCCTCACAGAAGATGGAGCAAGCTTGTTTTCTGCTGCTCCAAAGGGAAGGAGCCAAATTCATGGATTCAAGTTACAAGAAAAGAGATTTGGACTAAATATCAGGAAGAACTTTCTGGCAGTAAAAGCTGTTCAGCAGGGGAACAGACTCTCCTACCATTGAAGGTTTTTAAGTAGTAGCTGGATGACAATATGTGAGGGATTCTTTTGATGTGATTCATGCATTGCAGTGGGCCTCAGGGTCCCTTCCGTCTCTACAGTTCTATGATTCTATGATTGAAGAGGTGCAGTTTTGTATCTGGAGATAGATAGAGCTCTTGCCCTTCCAATTATCCTATCCTAGCACATTGCCCTTTGCATCTATCAATATGAAGTGGCAGTACAGTCATACTCAGTATTAACTGAAACAACATAACTCAGATTAACCAGATTAACACACACCCTTGAAAATGTTCCCCTTTTAGCCATCCAGAAACTGCTGAAAACACTTCTCTGCCACCTCAGAGCTCATAGGATGAGCATCATCTTTTAACACAGAAGACTACAGGTTCATCCTACGGCATCTCCAGGTAGGGCTAGGAGCGTCCCCAGCCTTCAAATGCTGGAGAGCCAGTGTAGATAATACTCAGATGTACCAATGGTCCAATTTGATAGATACAATCTTCTTACATTCTTCAAGTACATTTGCTGGGTCCACATCTTGGGTAAGAGCCATGGCTCAATGGTAGAGCCCCGATTTTGTAGAAGAGTTTGGATTTGATATCCCGCTTTATCACTACCTGAAGGACTCTCAAAGCGGCTAACATTCTCCTTTCCCTTCCTCCCCCACAACAAACACTCTGTGAGTTGAGTGAGGCTGAGAGACTGCAGAGAAGTGTGACTAGCCCAAGGTCACCCAGCAGCTGCATGTAGAGGAGTGGAGACACGAACCCGGTTCACCAGATTACGAGTCCACCGCTCTTAACCACTACACCACACTGTATGCAAAAGGCCCCATTTTCAATCCCAAGCATATCCAGGTAGATGTGGAAGAGACCCCAGCCTGAAATCCAGCAGAGCCACTGCCAATCACTGTATATAATATTGAGCTAGATTAACCAAATGGCCAAAGTATAAAATGGCTTCCTACATTGTTTCTGCCACTTACACAGACTTTATGGCCCATTTCAAATGTCACATGTGCCAGCTGCCTCACTGGAATCCCTAGCCTTGATCCTCTGTTTGCCATCCTCTAGTAATGCGCCATCAATTCCCCTGTCCTTGCCCTGTGTTGCTTTGTAGAAAAGGAAAATGTATGCTCAGGTAGCAACAGAAAGAGAAATTCCCTACCATCTGCTGCTATAGTGTTGTGCAAACTCTACCCTTGCAAAGATAAAATTGAATTTCTGTAATACGAAAGGGACAAGAAGCTAATCAACTTCTGGTTGGAGGGAAGACAAAATCCATTTCCTAGAGAGGTTTCACAGACCAGATTCTCTATTTTTTCTACTTCAGTAACACAATTCTATCTATATAAATAAGAAGGAGCAGTTGGACTTCTGCCAATCTGTATATGGCAGACAAAACAAGAGATTACCACATATTAGAGAAAGATATATCTCCAGGGTAAGTCCACAATCCTATACATCAGAGCTGTTGCACTCCATAGGAACAATAGGACTCATTCTGAGTCAGAACTTTGGTCCACCTAGCTCAGTATTATCTACAGTGATGGACAGCAGGTCTCCAGGGTTTTCAGGCTGGAGATATTCCCAAGCCTGGGAACTTCTGCATGCCAAGCAGATGCTCTATCACTGAACGCTGGGCTTTCCCTTAAATGCATAGCAATGCAGAAAAAAGGGGCTAAGGAAGATAGAAACCTGCTTTATATTGAGTCAGGTGGTGGACTTCATTGGAGGTTTTTAAACAGAGGTTGGGTGACCAAGCGTCAGAGATTCTTTAGTTGTGACTCCTGCATTGCAAGGGATTGGACTAGATTATCTTTGGGTACAATTCTATGATTGGTGCTCATCAGACCAAAAACATTCAGTGGTGATTAGGGATGGTGGAGAAAAGCAATTCACTCCACATTTTAATTACCATTCTTGAAACAGCACAAAACCAAAACACGGCTATCCTTTGAAAGTCACACTTTTCTGAATTTTGCAATGCACTTCTCCAACCAGATATTTGACTTAGGGGAAGTGTGCATGAAAAGGCATATCTTCATGACCATATGATACAGAAATGCATGAACAATATTGGGGAAATTGCTTGCAGAAATATATTTATTAGGAGAAACCTGCACTAAAATGCAGATGGTGTTTTCTGAATACATAAAAAAGTACAAACTGGTGTGGAAATGTGAGGAACTATTTTTTTAAATGAGAATTTGAGATAAACTGAAATTATCAGATCAGACCATCCCTAGGTGGTAGATTTTCCTGATGGAAGGGGCCAGGAAAGCCCGTGGAATGTGCTTTTTACTGTGGAGTGGACTCCCTCAGAAAGTGGTGGACTCCCCTTCCTTGGATGATCAGCTGCCAGGGATTCTTTTGCTGTGATTCTGCAAGTGGTTGGACTAGATGATGCTCAGGTTCCCAACTCTACAATTCTACTATTCTATGAAGGACCCTGCAAAACCTGGAAATTACTAGATTTTTTGTTTGTTTTGTTTTTAGTACAAACACTTAAAATGACGGTGAGTGTTACCAGCTTGCACATGTACTCACACAGAGACACACATAGAAAGCACATGGGTGAAGAGCTGAAGTATGAGCTGCTGGTAGAGAGGATGCAGGCTGTTTTAAAACCAGGCTACACAGTGTCGGCCTGGAGTGGCCTAAGGGAGACCATGGAAGTGAAGGATTGGGTCGTGGTGGAGGCAACACTTTCCATTGATCTTTTGACGGACCTGAGTTAGAGTCCTGGAAGCTCTGGTCTTCTGGGGATGGCAATAGGAACAGCATCCGGAATATAGTACTTTTGCTGAAATTATACTGAATATGTAATTTTAGTATTTCATATTGTTTTGTTATATACTGCAAGCCACTTTGCTTGTTACTTTAATAGCAAAGCAGGGTATAAGTATTCAGTCTAATCTAACCTATTAGAGGCTTTATCCTTCGCCATCTACCTCTTTCATAAATTCACATAGGTTTCTGATCGCATTTACCTTCTTTTCAATTCAGCTCTTGTATGCCTTCAGCTCTGTCCTGGGAGAGACGTGTTCTTGCAGAAAGGAAAATCTTCTAGGACTACAACAGGATTAAGCCTTGAGAGGAGGGTCTTTGGATCAGCTGCTGAACTCAGAAGTGGCCTGTTCCTGTTAAAGGCCTAGTAAAATGCCTTCTAATACTTGCAATGTGTGAATTGAATCTCATTTTCAAGAACTTGAGTCCGATGAGATCTTATTATTTTTTTAAAAAACAAAACAAACAACAACAACAGGCAGAACAGAGGAGAAATTGTTTCCCAGTTTCATGAGGTAGTAACAAAAGAACTGGGTTTAATACAGGGCTGGCCCACCCATGAGGCAAGGTGAGGTAACTGCCTCAGGTGGCAGAATCCATAGGGGCAGCACGTCCCGAAGTAAATCTTTACCCCTCCCCTTGTTCCTGTTGTAGATCTTCACTTACCTCTTCTTCCCTGGTAAAAAGGGAGACACCATTTTGTGGTTTACCTCAGTTGCCAAAATGTATTGGGCCAAGCCTGGTTGAATACAGCAAATGCAGATTCATTTACTTCCTTGAATTAATAGAGGTGAGCAAACTCCTAGGAGCCAAGGGAGCTTTGCTCCCCCAATAAAGTATTTGAGGGGGCAGCCCCCCCCCAAAGAATTGATGGGCATTCCAATTCAAATAGTGTGCGTTTACCACATCATGTAATCAATTATGTGGGGGTGGGACTTACCTGTCCCCCCCCCAATATTTTATTCAAGTTGGCACACCTGGAAGTAGATCTCCAAGACAACATGGATCCTTTGGATGGTGGTTTGGGAGAGAGGGCAGAATGCAACTAGCTGGAATAATATGCAAAACAGAGAGAATCCCCCTCTTTTGGTAAAATTGGTCTTAATTCATGCAATCATCTTGCCTAGCAATTGAGCTGAGTATCTCGGAATACATGGAAATTGCTCTCAGCAGGGAACTGCCTCTCTTTCCATTCATCCTATTTCTTAATTCTCCCTCGCAAAAAAATGCCTGTAAAACTTGTGTGCATGTGTGTGTTCCTTCCCTCTTCCTCAATGACACATTGCTTCTTTTTAAAAGAGATATGCAACTTTTTTAAAAAAGAAAGAAAGAGAGAGGAGGAGAATTGATTCTGATGTGACATTGTGTTTCATGGGAGAACAGCTGTTGGAGTGATAGCCTTTAGGGACCCAAACATTGTCAAGAAATGGAGCTGTAGGATTCAGCCTCAGTCCTCATATATACATTGGTACCTCTGGCTGTGTACGGGATCCGTTCCAGAGCCCAATTCACAACATGAGCAGAATGCAACCCGTGTCTGCGTAGGTTGCGATCGACGCTTCTGCGCATGCATGTGACATCATTTTGAGTATCTGCGCATGTGCAAGCAGCAAAACCCGGAAGTAAACCTTTCCGGTACTTCCAGGTCGCTGCAGAGCGCAACCTGAAAAAATTTAACCTGAAGCAAACATAACAAGAGGTATGTCTGTATAGGCATATAATCTTCCATTAAGATATGAACCTAAGGACATTCTGTAAGAAAAGCAGGTGCTATGCCATTGGGGTATGGCATTTCCCAAAGAGCTAAAAGTCTTCCTGTTGATTCTCTAGGATTGCTTTACAGTACATGCACCGTCACAACAGGCACACAGAGAGCAGGCCTTCTATAACTACCTTATATCAGGGGTAAGTAGTATTTTTCAACCCAAGGACTGCACACCCTCATGATTAACCTTCCAAAAGGCACATGCCAGTGGTGGACAGGGCCAGAAGCAAAAGAAGGCAGAGCAATAGATATGAGCTTTATCTTTGTAAAATAGGCTACATTGCCAAATATTTACCACTCTCTTCCCTACCTCATCCTGATAACCACAGAGCATTGTCACAGTTCAATAACACATTCCAGCTACACACATAGGAGCCAGTTCCTAAGGACTGTGGGGGCTTCCACCCCCATGATAAAAGATTTGAGAGGGTCAGACCCCCACAAAGTTGATGGGTATTCCCATTCAAATATTGTGTGTGCACTGTGTCATGTGATCGATTATGCAGGGTGGGGCTTATCTGGGCCCCCACAATATTTTATTCAAGTTGGCACCCCTGACTAGGCAAAAGCACTCTAGGAAGGTGCAAGACAAGGCTGGTGAAAGGTGTAGTCTGAGGAAAAGGGGTAAGGCCTGTAGAAGTGTGGTTAGGAAGAGTGTTAAGGGCCAGATAAAGAGGCCTGGAGAGCCACATTCAGTGTTTCGGCCTAAGTTTCCCCAACTGTGCTCTAAATCTAGGAACAGGATGCATATTTCAGTGTAATGTAAAATATCTGCCCCCATTTGTCTGTGCTCAATGAACTTCCACCTAGGCTTTGACATTTACAACTCTCTCTCTCTCTCTCTCTCTCTCGTGTGTGTGTGTGTGAGAGAGAGAGAGAGAGAGAGAGAAAGAAAGAAAGAAAGAAAGAAAGAAAGAAAGAAAGAAAGAAAGAAAGAAAGAAAAAGAAAGATTGATTGTATGTTCACCCACTTGCTCTCACAGTCCTTCTAAATGAAAACATGCAAAACTCTGTAGTCACAGCTCAAGATACTATTATTAACAATCTATATTTCATATAAGGGATGCAGGGGGTGCTGTGGTCTAAACCACTGAGCCTCTTGGGATTGCCATTTAGAAGGTCAGCGGTTTGAATCCCCGCGATGGGGTGAGCTCCCGTTGTTCGGTCCCTGCTCCTGCCCACCTAGCTGTTCAAAAGCATGCAAAAAAGTGCAAGTAGATAAATAGGTACCGCTCTGGCGGGAAGGTAAATGGTGTTTCTGTGCGCTGCTCTGGTTGCATGCTGGACACATGACCCGGGAAAACTGTCTGCAGACAAACGTCGGCTCCCTCGGCCTGTAAAGCAAGATGAGCAGCCCAACCCCGGAGTCATTTCCGACTGGACTTAACTGTCAGGGGTCCTTTACCTTTACCTTTTTATATTTCATATAGGAACCATCTCTGATGGGACATTTTGCTCAAGTTGTCCTAGTTCTGTTTGGCCAGTCCACTTATGATTCCCATTTGCATCTTATGTTTGTATTTCCCCCTGTATAATAAAAAAGTCCCAAGCATTAATGGGTGCATTCATATACTGTTTACTGCCTGGATAATCTCTCATTTGATTTTAACCTAGCAAAATATACTGTTTGGTTGTTATTTATATGCAAAAGGAAATTGCATGATTCTGCATCATTACTAATAATTTCAAGATACAGAAGAACAAAGGTTGCAAAACAAAACAAAACAAAAAACTTATATCTAGGAAGTTTTGGTCAAATTATGTGTGTTGAAGGAAATTCATCACTGGATCACCTGACCTAAAAAAGGGGGGGGGCTATCCAACTAAGTTCTACTCAGAGTAGAACTACTGAAATGAATGAACCTGTTAGTCACATCCATCAATTTCAATGGCCAAGACTAACATTGGATACAACACACAAACTTTATGGTGGATTAGTGTAAATGTTGTTTAAACTCCCCCCTTTACCTTAATTGTGCACCCATCAGAAGCTGGTATTAGTCCCAGTGAGGGAAAATACAGATACCTTTACTCTTTTCGCAGGTGTGGCCAACTGTGGTTTTGATGCAATCAGTGTAGTGAAGAAGTTAGAATGCTGGACTAGGATTTGGCAGACCAGGGGCTCAAATCCTCACTTGGTCATGAAATTCATCTCATAGCCTGACCTACCTCACAAAGTTGTGATGGTAATGCATAAACAAACAAACAAACAACACATAATAGAGTGATCAAGATGGATTGGCTATGTTCCTTGTAAAATTAGAAGCTGATTTAAAGTTGCTCATTAGTTTTTTAAAAGATGTCCAGTCATGAGATGCTCCTAAAATTCACGGATTGTGAAGACATTGGTTCCCCTACTGCTAGAACACCATTTCAGCACTACGGACAGAACTGTTCATTTGGATTTCCCATTCAATGTTATCTTGAAAGAGAGCAGTTTTTCATTGGCACACTGAGTGTTTCCGTTTTCCTTCCCAAGTGGAACACTATGTAATTGGCAAAGTGTCACAGCCAACAGAATTCCTGACCCTATCCTGTCTCATTGGATCAATTCAATAGACCATGAATGATAGAAGGTTACAGGCTTTGTCAGTACTTATGCTTTCTTGGCCAAGATATGAGCTTGGCCAAGATGTTATAAGGCTCTTTATGCAGTTTTTATTGGGCAATCGTCTATAGTTCCAAACAAACATTGGACAATAGATCTCAGTTGACATTGGCATTAAAGTAAAATCACTAGACATAGATGAGGCACCAATAATTTGTATTTCTCATTCACAAAATCCAACCAATGCTTCATGGGAAAAGCCACATGTGTGGAAGAACTGTGTAACACAGTGGTAGGGAAACTTTTATAGCATAAGGGATGCATTCCTTTAAGAGAGCTATATTCCAGTGGTGGGCCACTCCAGAGGCAAAGGTGGGTGGAGCAACTACAGTCATACCTCGGGTTGAAGTAGCTTCGGGTTAAGTATTTTCGGGTTGTGCTCTGCGGCAACCCAGAAGTAACAGAGCATGTTTTGCCACTCATACATGCACAGACGCTCAAAATGATGTCACGTGCATGCATGGAAAAGGCAAATTGCAACCCGCACGTGCGCAGATGCTCAGACAGGGGTTGCGTTTGCTTTAGGATGCGAACGGGGCTCCGGAACGGATCCCGTCCGCATCCAGAGGTACCACTGTAATACAAAACTTATCTTTGTACAGTATACTACTTCCAGCATGCACTCCCATGCCCTTCTCTATTCTTCATTGTCAGGGCTGATTCAAATGCAGGTCAGCACTCAAAACACAGAGACAAGCAGAAAAGTTAACTCTTTATTCAAGGAAACAACATACAAGGCAACAATGCCTCCAAACAGAACTGGCCCATATGAAACTGTTGCCAGGACTGATTATTCCTGTCTCCTACTTCCCCCTAAGTCTCCTCTTCCTCAGCCAAATGTTTCCTAAGCAGCCTTAAACTACGTCGGGGGAGGGAAGAACCTGTGCTATTTGTTCTGCTACAAACATACCGTATTTTTCGCTCTATAAGACACACCAGACCACAGGACGCACCTAATTTTTGGAGAAGGAAAACAAGAAAAAAAATATCTGAATCTCAGAAGCCAGAACAGCAAGAGGGATCTCTGCGCAGTGAAAGCAGCAATCCCTCTTGCTGTCCTGGCTTCTGTGATAGCTGCACACACATTTCCCCTTACTTTTTAGGAGGGAAAAAGTGAGTCTTATAGAGCAAAAAATACGGTAGCTCTTCATGTCCTTGGAGGCAAGCTCAGTGGTTGCTTCTGTAGCCTCTGACCCCTCCTCCTCTGCTTCATCTTCTGAGTCTGAACTGCTTTCTGCATCTGACTCCATTTGCTCACTAAAGCCTGCTGCCTCTTCAGCATCCAACCATTCCTCCCCATCTTCACCCTCTGTCCCACCAGCAATCCCCGGGCTCTGAGACTTTTTCTGGGACTTCCCTGGGGGATTTCCCAGCTGGTGCCTCCCACTACTCCTCGTCATCCAGCCAGTCCCTGACATCCATCCAGACATGCAAAAGTCGTATCAGAATTCAAGGACATATTCCAGTCGGGAAAAAGTGCTCAAGGATTATGTGAAGCAAGAGTTCCTCCTGGGGAGGGCTAGAGAGACCTGGAGGATTGCATTTGGCCCCTGAGGTTCCCCACCACAGGCATAGCAGTCAACTCCTAGGGGCCGAGAGGTTTCCCGAGAGGCCCCCCCAATAAAATATTTGAGGGGGCTGGGAATTGCCATTCAAATGGTGTGCATGCACCACATCATGTGATCAATTATGCTGGGCAGGGTTTACCTGGGCACACCAAATATTTTATTCAAGTTGGCACCCCTGACAACAGGTATAACAAATTCATGTTTAAAGATGCATAGTTGCTTAGATTTTTTTTTCTTATATGCCCCCCAGCATTATCTTAGGGCAAGTGCAATATTCTTAGGAAAATATTCTGCATGCACAGAAAGTAGGATAGAGCACCTCTCTATGTCCTCGTCTCCTTAATTCAGTTTGATTTCCTTGGGAAGGGTGATGCCCACAAGGAGACTCAGCTCTGGCTGACATGCAGAGAAAGGGTAGATTAGCAGCCATCCCCAGATTGACAGGGGAAGGCAATGGAGGGCACAAAAGCAACCTTGGTCCAACAGACCAGGAGCACTTCCTCCAGGCCGCCTGCCTATCAGAGTGACATAACAGATGACACAGGCAGAACTGAAAATTACTGCTGACACATCCCTGCCAATGCTCTGCCTTCTCTTTCTTCTCTTAGAGAGAGGATACAAGGAAATTGGGCTTTGAAAGCAGTCGTCATGCATGGCTTGCCGTGTTGGATTGAAATTCTTAAAATGTTGCTGCAGCAAACTCCAAGGAGCACAGAGGCAACATGGGAATCACTTTGTGAGTCAATTAAGTTCCAAGGAGTTGCAAATAAAGGATGATGCAGGTCATGTCTCTTCACCTCTGTCCTTCCATTTCCTTCATTCCTTTTGCACAGGGAGCCTGTGGCCCTTCAGATGTTGTTGAACTCTTAATACCCTTCATCCCTGATGCTGGCTAGGGCTGGTGGGAGTTGGAGACCAACAACATATGGAGGGTTGCATCCTTCCCACTCCTATTTTACAGTACACACTTGCACAGCTTCACCCTGTAGTGCCCACATACACCACAAGTCACAGAACCATGGCATTCCCTCAAACACATCCTGTTTGCCATGCTTTGTACAGGATTTGCACAGTTCCTCGCAGCCAAGGCACGCTGTCCGTTAGGCTAGGTGGGAACAAAGATCATAACATGGGCAGCATATGGGGCAAGGCATGATGGGAGCAGTCACTAAGTTATCCTGGTGGTGACTTTATATCCATTTTAGGCAACCTTGAAGGATTCTATTCTTCAAATTGTGTGTTACTCCTTTCTGATCTTCAACTATCACAGACCAGCCCCTTCTTTATTGCTCAGGTCACACAACTGGAAACCAACATCTACTCCCTGAAGCAGCTCCTTCTCTCTCCCTAATGGCAGATTTCAGAGCATTTTAGAGGACAAGTTGGTATCCTTCATCCAATGTAGAGAAAATGTCTAGACAGGCAGGTGAGTCTTACTTCAACACTAGCAATTGGGGCAATGTCCTTTGGTGAACCTAAGGGCAGTGAGTTAGCCCAGAGGGTGTATGGTAGACCTGTGGTACGTGTAGCTCTGATCTCACTGAGGGTAATGGTTGGAGGGATCAGGAGGAATTGCTGTGATAAGCTGCCACTACTTCCCATCACTCACACCTCAAACACTTGCCACTTAAGGAGACTGCCACTCTGCCTAGTAGTAAGGCCAGCACTGACTTCAACTCCCAGCATGGCCAATGGTGAGGGATGATGGGAGTTGTAGTCCAACAACACCTAGAGGACCGTAAGCTCCCCACCACTACTTTTGCATTTTCCAGATCCATGTAAAGCTAGCTGGCTGGCTGCGAGAGCCTTGTATCAGAACACCACAAACATTCCTGGACTTGGTAAGTTCTACTCCCTTCTTTCTTTGAATCCACTTATGGCTCTCTCTCTCTCTCTCTCTCTCTCTCTCTCTCCCACCATGCTTCTTTTCCCCCAACACACCATATGCATACCTCATATTTTCCCCTGGGAAAAAGGTTTCCTAGCACAGGAACCTTTCATCATCCAGATGTTGTCTATATCCTATCAGCTGCAACCAGCATAGCCAAAGATCAAGGATGATGGGAGTTGCAGTAATAATAATAGTAGTAATACCACCACGAAGAACAACAAAAATAATACCTCTGGGAGGAAGGGCAGGGTAGAAATCAATCAATCAATCAATCTAAATAAATAAATAAATAAATAAATACTACAATTACACCTGAGGCATAGAAGTCATTCCAGTGTGCCAAGCATTTGATGAGCATTGCCATCAATATCACCCTCACCCTGCAGGGAATGATTTGTTCCGAAATATGCCAAACCCAAAATAAATTTCATCTCAAACACAAGAAACCACCTCTCCCTCTCCCCCCCCCCCCATGCCAGTAGCAATTTCTCCATTTTGTGGTTGTTTTTCAGATAAAAGCATAGCAAATTCACAGCACTGTAAAATAGCAGAACAGAAGAAATCTGCTCACCCTTAATCAAACTGGGCCCTGTCGCATTCAGACTCCTTTTCAACTAATCCAAAGACTGCAGGTTGGTTACTGACAGATTCCCCAGCTCCAATTATAGCTCGTTCTCATTTTTCCTCCCCTTTGCAACCTTCCCTTGCCCATGTAATCTGCTCTCATCATGAATACAGTTCAAGAAATATTTTGATGAAGCCCAGTCTTCTCACTGAGCCCATTATTCCACACCCCGAACAAAACCTGCAATGAAAAAGCATCACCTTCCCCCAGATCCATCATCCTCCTAATTAGTGTTATTACCTCACTGTGAACACATTTGGTTTGTTCTGTCAGACCTTTTGAGGGCAATGCGCATAAGAAGGCACAGACTGCATGCAGAAGTCAGACCATTGATTTCTATAAATGTCACCATTTAATAATTCCTTTCTTCTTCCTTAGGCTCTACTTACCTAAAGTTGGGCACTTTTTTTCTGTCCTTTGACAAGCAGTACTTGTTGGGAAAATGTATCCACTTATATAAAAATATTCCTCCACCCCTCCCTCTCCTTTCCTGTGATTCCTGCATTTGCAGGAGGTTGGACTAGATGACCCTTTGGGAACCTTCCAAGTCTACAATTCTATGACTCTATTATCCTCTCCCTCCCTTTCCCCACCGCTCCTTTGGGGGAAAGTTACATATAATTTAGAACCTTCCATTTTAGATCCACACAAAGGGTATTATTCTGTACTTTTTATAAGCCTGGCTCACTTCCATCACCGGCTCCCCCCAACATGCCCACCACTCCTTTAAGTTAACTTCAAATGTTGTTGAACAAAGGTTGGCATTCCACCAATGGCTGCCCATTGGCCATTCCACTGAATAAATGATTCTCAGCTATCTATTCACTATTTTTCCATGCTGAGAACTGGACATTTAGTTTTGCCTCATCACCCCTGCCATATAATTATATATATATATATATAAAGAAAGGACTTCACCTCTTGCAGCTTAGCAATCAGCTAGGCTTTCCTTAACAGGTTCTTAGGAGGTACTTTATCAAAAGCTTATTGAAAGGAAATCTAAATAAATCACATCCACTGGTCCACCTTTATCCATTTGTTGTAATGATTTCAAACAAAGCCTGCTCCAAAAGCCTAGCAATTTACTGTGGGAGACCTCCTGCTGGTTGACCTGAGTGTCTGAGGGCAACACAACTCAATGGATTCAACAATTTCCCTATTATCTTTCAGGCCATTGAAGTTCAGCTTTGGCAGCTGATCTAATTCCTTGATCGTTTGCCGTAGCTTTTAAAGAAATATGGAGACAGCATTGACCACCCTCCAGCCTACAGAAATCAAAGCAGGTTATAATGAATATAGTTTCTTTTGTTAGTTGTTGTACTTTGTCCTACCATCCTGTTGAACTGTTTCAGACCCAGGAATTGATTGCCTTGTCCTAAAGTGTTTAAATGTGGAAGCAGGTCTTGTCTCCTCATTAGCTTCAAAGGGCAATGTTTATGGAATAATGCTCCATCCTTCTATGCTCCATCACCTTTATTATCTGAAATGTGATTATACACTTCCACATTGTCCCATCTGTGAAGACCATCAGCCTCCTCAGATGTATAGAACCCATGGAATATTTTATCAATTCATTAATTGTGTTTATATCCCCATACTTTGTTTTGTGGGAGGATTAAATATTATTTTAGACTGAAATAAAGTTGAAAATAAAAGCAACAAAAAAGATGGCCACCTTACAACAAGAATACTAGAACAATTCTTTTATCTTTTAATTTTTTTTTAAGGGATGGAGGAGAAAATAAACTAATCAATTACCACCTTTGCTATATCATAGATGAGCCTGTTGGACAGAGTGAACTAGCACACTAACCCTGCAATTCTATCGTCCCTGGAATAGGCTCCAAATAACCATAGAATGTTTTGGCTCTTCCTCTCCAAAGCCAGAGTGAGAGTTCTGCCCTCAGAGAGGGAGACACAACTTTGTAAAGTCCCTCCTCACCACCTTGGAAACTTCACAGTAGTTCCACTGACATCAAAGCTCTAATATTCATATAGTCTGTAGCGGTATATGATGAGGATGTATCAGATGAGAACATGGGAAAGCACAGGTCTAAGCTGAAGATTTGTCAACTTCATGAAGGATAAAGCTACCATTGCCTGCTAGCCACAATTGTTATATTCTACGTCCACAGTTAGAAGTGGTATCCCTGTGGGTACCAGCAGCTGAGAATCACAAATGAGGAGAGCTCTGTTGCACACAGGTCGTGTTTTGGGGGCTTCCTGGAAGAATCTGGTTGGCCAATGTGAGAACAGAAAGCTGGACTAGATGGGTCTTTGGCTTGACCCCGTCGGTCTCTTCTTATGCTCTTAGTGAAAGAGTTAGTGATTTGATGTTGGTTGTGCTGTGACATCACCTTATAGGTCTGATGATCATCAGCCCAGACATGCCAGGTAATCTATGGAACTAGTAGGCACCTTATTGGCTGAATATAACTGTTGGTCCACAGGCTGGTTTCTTCAGTCTGTGCAACTTGCTACTCAAGATGCCCGAAATATCCCTTGCCTCATCTTCCTTTCTGTTTGATCTGAAACCACTCTCCCAGGAAAGATCCTGTTTGCAGGCTTCCCACAGGCATCTGCAACATCCCATCTATATTATATTTCCCAGTTAACCCAAGACACAAGTTTTTAGTGCACCTCACCATCCCAGAATAATCAAGGAAAGGGCTGTGGCACAGTGATGGAGCTTTTGCTTTGCATGTAGAAGATCCCAGGTTTACTCCTTTGCAGTTCCAAGTAGGGCTGGGGAAAAACCCAATCTGAAACTCTGGAGAGCCACTGCCAGGCAGTGTAGATAATGCTAAGGTAGATGGACCAATTGTCTGACTTGGTGTGATGCAGCTTCCTATTTTCCTATGTTATTGTGAGGAAGGGCCATAGTTTGGTGATAGAGCTGGTGTTCTTTTGCATACAAAAGGTCCCCTGTTCCATCCCTGGCAGTTCCAGGTAGAATGGAGAAAGACTCCTGTCTGAAACCTTGGAAAGCTACTGCCACTTGAAATAGACCAGTCTTCCTCAAACTGATGCCCTCCAAGTGCTTTGGATTACAGCTCCCATCAGGTTCAGCCAGCATGACCAGTGGTCCAGTAAGATGGGAAGTGGAAGCCCACATAGGGTAAACAGTCAGATTCACTATAAGGCATATTCCTATGTATTAAAGGGAAGGGCTACACCTGTGTGGTGAAGGACATATTTTATATACAGATGAAACAAGGTTCAATCCCTGGCAACTCCTGGTAGGGGCTGAGAATATCCCCTGCCTGAAATCTTGGAGATTCACTGCCAATTAATGTAGACACTTTTCAGCTAGGTTAGGTTTAAGAAACATATGGTCCTCTGGATGATGCTAGATTACAATTCCAATCATCCATGACCCTTGGTCATGCTTGCTGGGACAGATGGGAGTCCAAAGGATAGTTTCCCCATCCTTGAGCTACTTGGACCAGCAGTCTGATCCTGCATAAGTCAACATCCTATATTTATATACCTATGAGGCAAGGTCGTCCCTCATGGTTGTGTGACATTAACTCCTTGGATTCTGCGCTAATCTGCCACTTCTCCAGTGAACTCTTTGCAAGAAAGACTGCCTCTTAACTGGGTTCTGTTTTATTGACTCTAATATAGTCTCATTTATCCCCACACCTTTTTTCTTCTTTGCATTAAACACTCCCTGTGATATACAGCACAGCCATTACTGGGGCACATTCCTGGCACATTTCATGGAGCTGGCATAGTAACACTACCTCTTTGAAACCCCAGAAGAAGCAAAATTCTTGCTACTTTATGTCCCTGCTTTTTTAATTCACAACATAAATTTAATGCTAATGCTTGTCCTCAACCGCATCAATATCTTCTCTCAACTGGGAGGATAAAAGCAAAACACAAAAGTTGCCACCACAACAAGAAAAAATGGGAAACAAATGTGGGCTGGAGGAGGTAACTGTTGGGTGGATTTGTGGCTGGCTGAACTAGATCATCCTCAATGTTCCTTCCAATTCTACAATTCTATGATCTTATGAAAGGCAGGATATTCATCCCACTTTTCATTAAATGAGCTCAGGGTAGTGCACAAGGTTCATACACCCATTTTACCTGACAAAAACCATGTGTGGTAGGTAAGACTGAGAGAGGGTGACTGGCCCAAGGTCACCTATGTAGCAACATTGCAGAGTGTTCATCATTGCAGACCATGTTCTCCTTGGTCCAACACTCAAACAGCTAGATCACAATGAAATCTGCTCATCTGTACGTACTGTATATTAATGTAGACAGCATCTGCCAGAGCCACCAATACTGCATGATTAGTTCCCGGATGGTCTTCTGGCCTCTGGGGTAATAGAGTGCATAACTATGCTTAACAACATAGCCAAAGGCTGCAGATTGGCACCTCCTGAGCATGATTACAGGTGCATCATGGAAAATTTTCAGTGATGCGCTACAGGATAGATGTGTACTGGGTAGTGCAAGATTGTCTATTGCAATCTGATTAATAAATGCAATTCATGGTTGGGTTCAAGGACTGATTTTCCCCCCTCTTCAAGAGGAAGTTGAAATAGTGGTGACATTTTCTCTTTCATCCTCTATGCTCCACCACCCTGTCCCAAATCCTCAGAGAGCAACAATTTATCAATTCAGCAGAAATCAAGTGTGAGGACAGCACAATAGGTACTTTTCTGGAGGCAAAAATGGGTTTGGTATGGTATACATACTGTATGTTATTTCCTTGTGGGGGAGGGCAAAGTGGCAGGGGACAGAAATAGATTCTCTGATGCCATCTAGTGGAAATAGAGAGAAACACTTAGGTTCTCCTAAAGCAGTTGGGTTGGGGGAAGAGATTCTGCTTCCCTTATCTTATAAAGCAGTGGGCTGGGGGGTTGGGGAACACATTCCTTGAGGTGTGCAGTTTCAAAGGGCCTTAAAAGATCAGAAGAACTGCATTATCACACCCAAATAAGACAGATGATCTTTACATAGCATTACTTGAAAAGGGAGATATTTTTCTTGCTTCTAGCATTGTTACTCCATGCTGCCAAAGAGCTGATGATTGCCGAAGGAACAGCAACGACAGCTCTGTGCATAGAAAAATCCATCTGGCACCATAAGAAGTACTTTCCTTTCTGTGCCCTGACTCTAAGGAGAACAGATGAAGAACCCTGCTGGATCAGACCAAAGGTCCATCTAGTCTGGTATCCTGTTGGTCAGCCAGATGGCCTCCAGGAAGCCCACAAGCAGAGCATCATTGTCACATTTGCTTGGCACTTGTATCTCAAACAAATAGTCAAATCTACATCCATGTTAAGGACATAAGAAGATCCCTGTTGGCCAACCAGATGCCTTTGGGTAGTCTGCAAGCAGAACCTGAATGAAACAATGCTCTTCACTTGTGATTCCCAGGAACTGATATTCAGAGGCATACTGCCTCTGATATATTTATCAGTTAGAACATAGCAATGTTTGGGGAGTAAGTCCTTCAGAAAGAGCAGGTTATTGGGGCATCTCCTCTCTGCAGAACTAGATTCTATTCCTGCTGCTCCAGTAGAGCTGCCTTAGAATCTAACACTTTTGCCAACTCAGAAGGAGCACATTTTGAGTAAGTTAGGAACTTTGTTCTAGACAGTGGAGTGTCCCCATAAGGTTCATGGGAAAAGGAAATGGGGCCAAACTTATATAAGGAGTTTATTAAAAGAGAATAAGAAACCAAGTCTCCCTGGTTATGGTGCATAGGTTACTGAAGGTTATCCCAGATCAGAAAGAGAGGGAGAGCAACTGTGAGTAAAGGGCAGATACACAGCTGTGGCTAGAAGGAGACAGATCAAAACTAAAATTAAGAGGCCTGGGTCAATAAGAACTTCTGTTCAGTGACTACAATTCATTAGGTGCAAGGCCAAGTTACAAAAGCCATGCTCCCCTTCTAATTCAGTTTCGTCTCTGTGTTCATTCCGTCGTGATATGGGGGTTATGAACAGAAAACTACCCTCCCAATCCAAAAGAAAATTGAAGAGGAAGAATGGAGTGAGTGAGACACACCACTGTGCACTGTGTATAAATACACACATATATATTGGTCCTCTTTTGCTGTCACGCAGATGCTAAATAAAACTGGTTTATTTTGGGTGATGGATTATGAGAGTGTGGCTCATACATCCCAAACATAGCATTTTAAAAAGCACATCTTATTTTTATTTGTATGGACTGAAAGGATTTTCATATCTTTGCTCCCCTCGTGATTCATCACTCCCAGAAACTGAGTCACTTATCCACACAAGGTTGATCTACAGCGCCTACAGCTGATAGCAGATTGTCACAGTTTATTAAAAGTCAGGTGTTGCTCATTCTCTGGACCCAATAGGATAGCAATAGTGACTCAGATCCTGATGTAATTGAGGGATAGCAGGCAAAATGAAGAGCAACAGATGGTTTTATTTATCCCTAGGAAGGCTTCTGAAACCCTTTCAATATCCCATACCATGATAGGCATGAAGTGTGTTTATTTATTTGCTTACAGCATTTCTTCGGCCAAAAGAAGAGGGGGCTTCCAGAATGCTTACAATGATCAATAACAGGAAAGTCCTCACAATTTAAATGACACAATACAAAAGGATAAAATAATTGAGATAGAGAAGGAAAAAAGTAAACCCAAGCACTACTTCATTACAACTTTCTTATAAGTGTTTATTATCATATAGGATGGTGGTGGTGGTGGGGAGATGATGATGATGATGATGATGATGATGATGATGATTTGAATTTATATACCACCCGATACCCAGGGCAGTTCACAGGAAGATCACTGCAGTTGTTCCTTTTCTGGGCAACAGATGGTGCCAGATTGTGTCATGTCATTTAAATTGTAATCTTGAGGACATGGACTTCCCTATTATTGATTACTGCAAGCACTCCCGGAATCCAAGAGGGGATTAGCTAGCTGTCAAATGGAAATCAGTCAATCATATTAAAGGCCACATCCCAACAACTTTGGTTCACTGTGATAGAAGCATTGATTCTACCAGTAGTGTCTTCTTCGTCCTGGGTTGGGAGCTTTTTCAGTCTAAGGGCCACAGTCCCTTGTGGGCAACCTCTTTGGGGCCATGTGCCAGGGCAAACCTGGGTATGGCAAAACTGGGTGTGGCCAGACACACTTCACTCTTCATCCAGGCAAGTGAAGGTGTATTAGCACAGTTCAAGTACACATTCCAGCTAGGTAAAAAAACACTGGATTAGGCTTCAGAGCAAGCCCATTAAGGAGTGTGACCTGGGGGAAAAGGCATGTCCTGGGCAGAATGCCAAGAGCCAGATGGAGAGGCCTAGAGGAACCTGGCCTTTGTGTGTCTTTTAGGAGGTTCTCCAGGGGTAGAGCACCTGTCTTGCATGTAGAAGTTCCCAAGTTCAGTTCCCAGCATCTCCAGGTAGGATTGGGAAAGAACCACACTGAGCTTGTCAGGAGTGCTCTGATGGTGTTTCCTGCTTGGCAGGGGGTTGGACTCGATGGCCCTTGTGGTCTCTTCCAACTCTATGATTCTATGATTCTTGAGGGATGGATGGTCTGTCACAGTATGACAGATTCCAATGTTCCTAGGTTTGGGCTGCAAGCAAAAAATGTTTCCTGTTCTGGCATTATTTTCCCCAAAGACCCAGCCATTAGCTTGAGAACAGGAAAGAGCTAATGCAGTGACAGCTGCATGGTTGTCTCTAGGTGTGCTGTCTCTCACCTCACTGCCTTGTTTCACCTGCCACAGGCAATGGGGCAGCACAGCTGGTTTTGGCAGGAGCAATGAACAAGGAATCACAATGCCACCTAAGATGTCAGTGGTTTTTGTGTGTGGTAAAGAGCTTGGAGAAGCAGCGCAGAGGAGGTGTTGTCTCTGTATGCGCCTGTTGTCAGCAGCTAAATCTCCCCTCCAGGCTACAAAGAAAGAATGAGACATTTCTAACACCCAGAGCAGGGATTGTGGCTGGTTAATAAAAGGAATCTTTTGCTCACTTCATCATAAATGTCTGCATATGAAGAAATGCACCTATCTGGTTCAGTTTTGTTCAAAAGTCTCCAAGATGTTTGTACAAGTGGAAGAGTGGCAGTTGGTTTCACTGACTAAGCTATCCCATAGCACTCAGTTGCTTTCCCCTAACCTTTGCCAGTAGATCTGTCGCTGCAATGTTGGAAAGACTACTAAGAGATGCTGCCAATGTTCATAATCGCCTTGTTCAGAGTTTATTCAGATTGTAATGCTTAGGGTATTGCTAATCAAACATCATAGGATCATAGGAAGCTGCCATTGCATTGCCTGATGGGCAGAAGATTCCTCAGGACTTCAGTCAAGGTTCTCTCCCAGCCCAACCTAGAAATGCCAGGGATTGAATCTGGGGCCTCCAGCAAGCAAAGCAAATACTCCATCACTGAGCTACAGCCCTTCCCCAAAATCTTCAAACAAATCTTAGTGGTTGTGCTGTAGCAACATAAGAAGCTGCCTTAAATCGAGTAATACCACTGACCCATGTAGGTTCAGTAGTCTTTACACTGACCAGCAGCAGCTCTCCAGCTGTTTCAGAGAATGTTATCTCCCAAACCCTACCTAGAGATTAAACCAGGAGTCTTATGCATGCCAGCAGAAACTCTACCATTAAGCCATGGCCCACTCCCAACCATGGCCCTGCTGGAACTTGAACCCACAAACTTTGAATGATCTAGCATTAATCTAGAAGTCTAATGCCACAGAGCCTTCTAGCTCATTTCCCCTAGAGGTTGCTTTCCAGTTCAAGATGTGAACTGATATTTTGTACGTGTACAGTCTGTTCTTGGGTTGACTAGACTGCTTTGTGGGTTCATGCAAGAAAATAACAGTCCTGTGTTGTTCACCCCTTGCTCTCAATAAAAATCGCTTGGATTGCTCCACACCCTCCCCTGCAAAGACAAACCCCAGGCAGGGTTCATTACACAAATGAATCTTCAAGCAGCTCTGTATCATGGATGGTATATAAAGATGATTTCCAGTGGCACCAGCAGCACACATGTATCAACTTCATATTTATTTATTACATTAATATACCAACTTTTCTTCCAAGGACCCCAAGGTGGTATACATGGTCCTCCCTCTCCTCATTTCATTCCAACAACAGGGGGAGCTAAACTCAGAGACAGTGACTGGCCCAAGGTCATCCAGTAAGCTTCACAGCTGAGTAGGGATTCGAACCCTGGTTTCCCAGGTCCTAGTTCAACACTCTAACCACTACACCACACTGGTTCTCATTATAGTTCAGAACACGTAGAAAATAGACCATAGAATCATAGACCTCAAGGGTCATCTAGTCCAACCCCCTGCCACATAGGAATCTCAACTAAAATATCTGTGAAGGATGGCCAGCCAACCTTTGCTTAAAAACTTCCAGTGAAGACGAGCCCTCCACCTTCTCAGGGTCCTTCACCCAAACCCCAGGGAACCAGCCAATTTCATCTGCAACACAAATCCACGTATAAGAGGCCCACTCTCCTCTCCCCATGGCAGTCTGGAATCTTCAAACATTTGGCACAGCACACATAGTTCTTTAATTCATGGTGAGTTCAGGCCATTTGCCAAATGAATGGATCAAAATTGGAAAAACATTAAACAAAACACAACAGGGAGCTTGGCTTTCTTTTCAATCTGTCTTCATATTTTTATTATTATTATTATTTTCTTTCAAGTTTGGTTCTCATAAACATTCATTTGATAAGCCCTTTTATCTACTTGCTCCTCCAATATCAGATAGTGCCAGGCTATGAATACAAGGAGTTGGGGAGATTTGGCACTTTCTTTCTTTCTTTTTTTCTTTTTTGCATAAAACCTGAAGCATGTTTCAACATTTATTAGCTAAATGCTTACAAGAAAGGGTTTTTTAATACATAAATAAATCTGTACCTCTGTTGTAGCAAGTGTTTCACAGTCAGAGCTGTGGGTGAAGCCAGCAAGTGGATGCATCTCACACTTCCTGTTTCTGTGCCTCACAATAAGATCTATGTGATATGTGTGCATGTGAGCACATGTTTGCATGTGTGTATGCATATTCACACACAATGAAAAGCAAAAGATCCCATTGAGAAGGCAGCTTGAGGGTTGTATCCAATTAAGTTGTAATCAGAGTAGACCCAATGAAAGTAATGTACCTAAGTTGGTCATGTCCCTCCATCTGATTGGTTCTATTCTGACAGGACTAACATTGAATACAGCCCTCTTTGGAAAGCAGGGATTGGAAAGTTCCATTTTGGAAAGTTCCATTTTGGACAAGTGGGAAGTGTAACAACATTCACGGTGTAGAGTGCTTTTGTTCAGGATGCTCCATTCCGACCCTCGACCCCCACATTATCCATCAGCAGTGAAGACTGGTCCATTGGGGCTGATGAGGCACTGCCTCACCAATCTCAATCACACACACCATTAGGTACCCCCCCCCAAAGATTTTCTGTCTCCTACAAGCTGGGGTGAATGGTGTTTTGGTGATATACAGATTGGTATAGTGGTACCTTGGGTTATGAACTTAATTCGTTCCGGAGGTCCGTTCTTAACCTGAAACTGTTCTTAACCTGAGGTATAACTTTAGCTAATGGGGCCTCCCGCTGCTGCCACTGCTTGATTTTTGTTCTCATCCTAGGGCAAAGTTCTTAACTTGAGGTACTACTTCCAGGTTAGTGGAGTTTGTAACCTGAAGTGTTTGTAACCCGAGGTACCACTGTACTCAGGGAATTGACATTCCTGCTTATTGAGTATATGTATGGTATAACATAGATGTCCAGAAAACAAGAGAGAGCAGGCACTGGAGACTTTCCAGCTTCCTTCCCACTCCCCCACTTTAATCTCCACATATCAATCAACCATTCTCTTTAGTGATGGACTTGATTCAGAACTGGCTTGGCATTAAAAACTTTTGTTGGCAAATATTAAGTTATTATGTTTTAATTGAATCAGTTCAGGGCCCAGATATGTTTCGGGCAGGGGCGGAGGAAGAGGTGTGTGGTGGGTGCAGGCTGCCCTGGGTGTCACCACTGAGGGGGGTGACAAAATGCCAGGCGGTAATTAGTCAATAAAAACTGAGAAAGATGGAAAGAATTTGCTGAAATAACTAATTAAACTAGAATACAAAAAGGGAGGTGTGAGGAGGTCAATGAAACAAGCAAATGGAAGTTAAATATATGCAATATGGGATTTGTGGGGTTTTTTTTTCTTTTCTTTTTCTGTTGTTGTATTGCTGTATTGGTTTTTATGTATTTTTTCTTCTCTCTTTTTTCTTTTTTTATGTATTGTAGTGCTGTTTCTTATTTTTTTCTTCTTTTCTGTAATCCTGAAACTTTTTTAAAAAAATTGCCAGGCGGCCCTTACGGGCCTGCAGCGCGCCCGAGCCACGCATCTCTCCTGCTGCCTCCCCCCCTCCAGCTGTAGGGCGGCTGAGTGGAAGGAAGCAGGCAGACTCTGGAGGCCCCGTGGTGCACCCCGCCCCTGGTCGCACTGCCCCAGGCGCCCAAGTGGCTTCCTCTGCCGCTGGTGTCAGGTCAGCCCCAGGTAATTCTGGATTGGATCGTAGCTGCTCCAAAATGTCAGACCAGGCCTTGAAACCTCTGTGTGTGAGTGTGTGTGTGTGTGTGTTTTGCACTGTTTGATCTATCATTATTGCAAATACGTTTCAGTATTGCAAATGAAGTGGGGGGGTGGAAAGGTGTAGCAGACTGGGCATGCACAGTGGCTGCCGCAACATTCAGAAAATGAAAAAGGGAGCCATGGATGGTTTCACTTGGTGGTGCCATTCTCCATGTTCTGCATCTTCCAGCACCACCAGAAGAATAGACCAGTATGCTGGGGCTGTGTGGTAGCAGCTGTATGCCTGTCACACTCTTATCCACACTGTGGCCATACAAGGAGTGGGTGCAGACAGTGGCAGACAGAAAGCAGCAGTTTCAAGCCAGAAACTGCACTGGAGGAAGGACAGGATTCGGAACAGGGGCTTTGGCGATAAAGAGCACTACCACACTGGAGACCAAGGGCAGTAAGAGGAACTCCATTTTGGACTGAAACTAGGAGGATCCAGGTGGCCGATTCAGTGATGAGCTAGTGTCAGCTCAGTCAGTTGAGAGGTGAAACTAGAAGGAACAACTGGAGCAAAGAAGGGAGGTCATAGGAACATAAGAAGCTGCCTTAAGCTGAGTCAGACCACTGGTCCATCTGACATTGTCTATGTGAATTGGGAGTGGCTCTCCAGGACCTCAGGCAGAGAACATTCCCAGATCTTCCTAGAGATGCCTGGGATTGAACCTGGGAACATCTGTATGAAAAAGCAGATGATCTATGGCTGAGCCATGTCCTTTCCCCCAAGGATATATGAGAATCCAGTATAGGGAAGTTTAACATGGTCTGTAGCCAATATCAGTCCTACTCAGAACAGACCCATTGATAGGTCTATCAATTTCAGTGGGTCTACTTTAACTAGGACTTAGTTGGACAATCCCAATGTATATTAGCTGCTTAAATAGTCCCTGGGATGAGATGGATCCTGGACTCTCAGGTAGGAGGTTAGAAACCTCTTTGTTGTTGTTTAGTCATTTAGTCGTGTCCGACTCTTCGTGATGCCATGGACCAGAGCACAACAGGCACTCCTGTCTTTCACAGCCTCCCGTAGGTTGGTCAAACTCGAGAACAAGAAACCTCTAGCTCTAGATTAAACTAAAAGGGGTGAAATGAAGCTTATCATTCCATGAAGCTCCCTTCTCCTCTTTTTAGTAGGTACCAGGCAGTAGGTAATTAAAACCTGCAAATTCAGCAGGAAATGTCGGGGGGGGGGGGACTCTGAAGCCGTGTGAGAGACTGTTTCCACCTTGCCCCCCAAATCCTGGGGTAATATCTCCCATCTGAAAATTGCACCAGCTTTTCAAAGTGAAACTGAACATTGCACATTGTATGTGGATGATACCCGGTGCACAATCAGCTCCCTCTCACTCTGATTCTCTGCAACAATCCTAATTAGGTCATTTATTCTTAAATTAGAAACTATGGAGCTGAAGCCCTTCATAATGCAATCACTCCTACCGTGCAAAGGAGGGGGGAAATCAGGTTTTGGTGGATAAATGTGATGCTTGCTTGCTCATTAGCTGCCTGTGTGTTAAACATATCAGTCCAACACCGCTGCTTCCTTTGCCCACTAAATGGAAGGACTCGCACATGCCACTCACTGGGACCATTATTCTCTAACAGCCACCTGCATTATACGAATTCCCTCTATTCTTTCCTTCCCTCTTTCCAACTCATGTACAACAATTAACTTAAGTGAACCTCCCAAACCTAAAAAATAAAAAAGAGAGAGAGAAGCAGTTCCTGCCAGGGATATGGGGGTTGAGAGTGGGTTCAGTGAACATTTTGATGTGTGCCTACCTAATTTGCGTTTCTCAAGCAGATATGTGAAATGAGCCTTAGTTATCCTTCCAAATTTGCAGTCCATCAGGTGAGATAAAGCACATCTAAAAAGGAATGCACATCAGAGAACAGTGCATATACACACAAAACGTGCATTTTAAAAATGCATTAGGTTATGAGAATTGTTTGCAAAAATGTATAAACAAATGCAGGGGAGGTTGGTTGGTTAGGGTGAATGGGGCACTGACCTACCAGTCTCATTCTGCCCATGGCTAGCCCCTCCACCAGCTTGCCCTTTGACTTAAAACTTGCACAGGGGGTGCCACTGAGTGTTGGCTCCCTTCTTCTTGTGCTCTGAGTTGCTTTGTAGAACTTAGCTGAGAGGAGGATGGGTACATAACTAGAATTAATTGTCTCTGCCTATTATTAGCTCCCTGTCTCTACCTACTGCTGGTCTCCCTACCTCCTGCCCGACCAGTCCCAATGGGCACCAGTGCAAAGGGACATATGAAACTGTATGTAAAAAATGTATATTGGGTGGAATGTGCAAACACACACCAACTTAATTCATGGTTTTGGTTAATTAAAAAAAAAAGATGGAGCAATAACCCTCCATCCTCCATGTCTCAAGAGAGGCTTGCCTGCCAGGGCAAAGCGGCACCAATGGCTTCCTGGTGACAGTTCAGTGATGCTTATCAGGAGGGGGAAGAAGCAAGGCAGTGGTGAGGGCAGGGCATAAGAGAAGAAGTTCTAGGATTGACTCTGCCAGTGCATCTGTGCTCTCCTCACCTTGCTGCCCCCTTGCCCCTTCCAATAAGTGGTAGTGACTGCTGGAAGGCTATTACCCCACCGGGTGAGCACCTCCTAGTATTTTTGCAAGCACGGGGGGCAGGGGGGTGGCCACATTGCACTTTTGGTCACAGCCACACCTGGCATGCAATCTCTGAAGGTTTGTCCCCCCTCCCCCGGCTAATAAAGGTTCCTAAATCCAGTGGTACATGTGCAGGGAATGTAAGGCTTAGGGGCCCACTTGTGGCTCTCCATGTCTTTCTTTGGGGCCCTTGAAATTCTTCCCAGGCCACATCCTCTTTCCCCAGCCACACACCATAACAGACCTTCATTGCACCCTCATTGAGTGCTTTTGCCTGGCTGGAATGTGCCTTGAACTTTGATAATGCCTCTTGCTTGCCTGAACGGAGGATAGAGATAGGTTTGTGACTAATGTACAGTACAAAGGTAACATTTACATCCATGTCTCCACCTACTTTTGCCTCTGGTCACAGCCATAATTGGCATCTGGCCCTTTGCAGGTTGTCCTGTGCCTGCCTGCTCCCTCCCTTCCTTCCTTCCTTCCTTCCTTCCTTCCTTCCTTCCTTCCTTCCTTGAAAGAAACAAAGGGGTTTTTAAGGACTTGTTGTGGAAAATCAACATTAGATACAATGAAGCTTAGGGCTGTTTCCATGGCGATAAAGGCTTTTGGGCAGTGTGATCAGAGTCGCAAAATGTTAACACTTTTGTCTTTTTCTCCATGCCTCCATATTTCGAAGCCTCAGATCTGCAGAAAAACAATAACAGTGCCTCTTATATGTAACACACAGATACACCACACAGTAATATATCTAAGAAACCTTGCAATGCACAAATGAAAATAATGTGGAACAGTACCAGCATGAAGAGAGTTCATATTGTTCTCTTGGCAACTGGAATCCAAGTGTAAAATAAATATCCTCATCTATGCTTTTTGCCCACATTTAAAAGGCTATTGTGCTTCAGTCATGACATTTGGCTGGAGGCTTTCTGAACTGGTTTTAGGGACCAAAATCAAAAGCAAACTTTCCTTCCCCCACATCAAATATGGTGTGAGAAACCTAGCTCCACCATGTTCATATATAGCAAGGGGAAGGGAACCTGTGGCCTCTGAATGTTAGGGCTGTTCCCTGCCTGGTCTATCTGTGGGCCCTGATCAGCAGTAAGCCAGGGGACACCTCATCTGGATCTAGCTTTGAATAACTGTTAGGGAAGGGGTTGGCAAGGCTAATGTTTAACTGGGGTTTTCAAAACCCTAAATAAACATACAGTGGGGAGAAGCAAGGAGACACTACATCTCCTCCCCCTCTTTTGACTCCACCGCAGAAAGCAGTAGGGTCAATTATTCTGGGTGCTGTTTTGCCAGTGTGCTCCCTGCAGCCAGTAGGATTCAAGGCTCCATCACTAGCTAGAACTGAACAGTTCTGCTCAGTTTGATGCTGTGCATGTGTTCCCTGCTGGGAACAGGTGTGTGCATCCAAAGCTCCTTTTTCCCACCTAAAGCCCTGCTCCTGGACAGCCCCAGATTGCTCCAGAAATCCTGACCCAGGTCTGTTTCCATCCAACTTGTCCGAAACGTCACTTCACCCAAATCAGTCAGATTTGGTTCAGGCACTGACCAATTCCAGCACACAGCCCTGCTGCGTATTGCTGGACTACAACTGACATAGTCCCTGATCTCTGGCCATACTGACTGGGTGTGATGGGAGCAGGGATCCCACAGCAACTCTCAAGTATTTCACTGATGACGCTAGGGATATCACTATAATATCCTTATTCCCATGTTGCAGATCACTGTCCATGTCCTATCCTCACCAGCACCGTTTATTTATTTGTTTACCTCATTTATAAACCATTCAATAGTGAAGATTTGCTGAGCTGCTTACAAATAAAAAGTAAAGCCATATGGTCCATGTCAGGCCACCACTGAGCTTGGCCTGGAAGCTGCAGCAAGTACAAAGCTCAGCAGTTCAACCGCTCACCAGGGTGAAATATCACCATCATGTTATTCTGCTGCTGAAATAATTGAACTGGCTGACAATTAGCTATTGGACACATGTTATGGTGCTGGTTTAATATACAGTGCAATTACCCCCATGTTTCAGAGGCCAGCCCTATTTGCAGGTTTCTATTCTTGGGAAATTAACCCCTCCTCCCTCTCTCAAAACACTAGAACTTGGGGACAGTCAATGAAGCTGAATGTTGGGAGATTCTGGACAGCCAAAGTAAAGTACTTCTTGAATACCACAGTGGTTAAAACTATGGAATTTGCTCCCACAAGATGTAGTACCAGCCATGGCTTTTTTTGAAGGATTTGGAAAATTCATAGAGAATAAAGCTAATGGCTACTAATGCTGATGGCTACTTCCTCCGTACCAGTGTGGTGTAGTGGTTAAGAGCAGTAGTCTCGTAATCTGGGGAACCAGGTTCGCGTCTCCGCTCCTCCACATGCAGCTGCTGGGTGACCTTGGGCCAGTCACACTTTTCTGAAGTCTCTCAGCCTCAATCACCTCACAGAGTGTTTGTTGTGGGGGAGGAAGGGAAAGGAGAATGTTAGCCGCTTTGAGACTCCTTTGGGTAGTGATAAAGTGGGATATCAAATCCAAACTCCTCTTCTTCTTCTTTGGAGGCAGCATGCCCCTGAACATAGAGGCCAACTACTAGGGGCTTAGGTCTCTATGCCTCTCCGCCTTAAATATATGAGGGGTTTCCCCCCCAAAACGGTTACTGGGCATTGCCATTCAAATTGTGTTCATGTGCCACACCTTGTGACTGATTATGTGGGGTGGGCCTTACTGCCCCCCCCAATATTTTATTCAAGTTGGCACCCCTTTTATGGATGTACCCAGTTAAAATTCACATTTACCCATTTGCCCACTTTTGCCTCTAGCTACTGCCCATCGCCCTGCCCTAGAGGGTTGCCCTTAGGGTGAAAAAGTTTCCTCACTCCATCTTAGCCTGGCCTACATTGCTAGGTGATGGTGATCAAATGCAGAGGAGCAGCATGCACCCTTCCCAAGATCCATTTTATATGGGTCAAGGTAAGAGGTGTGGCCTGGTGTGCAGACAATGTCAGATTACCAAATAGGCAGAGTAGGCACTGGTCTATGGATCCCATGCCTTTTAGATCAAACAACAGATCAAAATAATATTGATTTGATTTTGAAAGAAAGTTACAATCAAGCTTTCTTAGTTCAATGTTATCCCACTAGAGCTCATGCACGGTGTGTGAGAGAGATTTTGATTGCCTAGGGGCCTGCGCATGGTTTAACCAGACACTAGAACCAAAGAAGAACTATGCCTTGGTGTACTGTTAACTAGCAGATATATAGATCATTCAGTCCATTTCATGCTTCCTTTCCAAGTTGTCCTACACTGGATTCATATTTCATTGCATTATATACTCATCTGAATGCCTGTTTCTGGATCCATCTGGCCACTAAGTACGGCCATTTATTAATTATGACACATATGAAATGTATTAGTTTTCCGACTTATTTTACACCACCTGCCACATAGACACCTCCGCCGCTGCTGCCATTCCAATCATTGTCATCACAAGCACTTGCAAATCCTTCCCTTTCACTGCCCCCATCCTCTCTCTAGGGCAACCCCCACAAATCTGATATTCACACATCAGTCCAGATGTTTCCCACTGGATGCTATCTATCCACTAACCTTGGGAGACCATCTTCCAGTTGCCACAAAACAAGATGGCCTCACCTTGATCTCACCAATCAAGCAGCTGCATGAGACTGGACAGCATGGAAAGTCCATTCATCTTTCTTGGTGGACAGTGCTGCAGCCAGGCATCTGTGTTCCTCCAATGATCTGGCTTGGAGGCGGGAAATTGGACCCCCCTCGTGCCGACCCCAGCTGTGTCATGCCCAGTGTGGCTCGGCTGGCCAATCAGCACCAGAAGAGGGCATGGCCATGGAAAATTTAAACCACAGCGCAGCCAGGGGGCTCTCCTCTTTCACCCCCCTACCAGATTTCTTCAGTCGCTGACTCCTTCCCTAGCTGCATGGTTTTGTCTAGAAGCATCATCAAGGGCTCTCCCTTTGCAGCCACTGAAGAGTCAGTTCAACGTGGGGCAGTTGAGAAGGGACTCCCTCATCAGTTGTGCAGTGGACGCCTATGCAGTGCCTGCAGCCTCAAAGACAAGGGAATGTGTGGGCGTGGTCGGTTGGGGTGAAACCGCTTTATCAGTGATTTGGTTCCTATTTATTTTTTGGGATTGCCTGGTGGGTGGGTGTGTTTTTTCCAGATGCTTTTGGCAGCAGCTGGGTTGTGAGCTATGATCGGAACACTGATCAGCTGTGCTATGGCCACCCACTAGGCTTCTCCTGATCATCTTAGCTTCTTAAAAACATTGTAAAGCAGTGTGCACTAGCTTCCGGTTGTGAATTTTTTATTACAGCTTGGGGAGTCGGTGGCTTTCCCCCTGGTATCGACTTTCCTCCTTGGTGGTTGCCTGGCTCTCAGGTGTTTGTGTTTGTGCATGATTTTTAAATGTGTGTGTGTGTGTTTGATTTGGCTGCTTTGCTTGTGTAACAAGGGATGGGCTTCGCTGTTTTCTGTTCATTTTATTGTGTGATTTGGCTGTTGGGCTTATGCGTTGGTCATTTAGCTGGGCAAAAACAACTTGGTTCCAAGAAAGGGCATTGACCTAACCTGGAACATTAAAGAGGGCTTTGATAAGCTTGCTGCCCTGTACCCAGACTTAACCATAATCTGGTCCCAGCTATTGGAGAGGTGTTGCTGGTGTGATTGCCCTGACCCAGTTGCCATTAAGAGAGCTATAAAGAAAGCTAATTGTGCAGTTGTGCAAAAGGTGCAACATTTGAAAGGCCATGTGATACATCACCCAGCCATCACCTTCGACCAGGAGGCCTTGTTTCATAATGACAGGGTACATATTTCCAATGTTGGCAACGATATCTGGTTAAATGGCATTGCAGAGGGCATCAGAGATTGTTTGCAAATGTGATGGTGTTGGAGACAAGCTATTTGGACTTGAGGGGCAGTTAGGCATTGGGTAAGCCTTTTTGTGATGAACGGAAGGTTGCAGCCTCCACCTCCATCCCCATTAAGGGTATCCTGTTAAAGAGATCCGGGTGTGGGGATCCTGTGTAATGCCCAGACATGGGCTAGGGCCATGCCACAACCCCAACGGGGACCTCTTGGGTGCCCCTATTTGATGTAAGTCATAGGGATCCCCCTACTGCAGATGGGCAGAAGTTGAGATATAGCCTGGTTTCACCCAATGCCTAAGCCAAACCACTCACATCTGTACCCAATAGAGTTGTGGCCTGTTTTAGTCCATAATCCAAAACACTTGTGTCCATGTTTATTAATCACTGGGGAACTGCAAGTCATGGGGCCTTGGCACACAACTACAGGTGGATGCCAGTGTCACTGATGTAAACAAACACAATTGGTTGCCAGATCCTAAGTAACTATTTTTTAGCGCTATGTAGGTAAATGTGCTTATAAAACAGAAGAGGCCAATCCATCAGCCTCAAAGAGCCTAATCAATATATTCCAATTTTATCTCAGAGTCGTTTTGCCTCTGGGAAGTTTAATTTATTTCAACTCATGCCCACGAAAGAAAAGAAGAGAAAGGAACAGCTGAAGTGGACAAGAAAGTTAGTCAGGGAGAAGGGGAGCAGAAAATGTGTCCATGCTCCTGCTCTATTTCAATTTCCTGTTTTACCCTGAACAAATCACCCTCATGACTTCAGTGACCATGAAACAAACTGATTAAGAGCTCACAAGGGACTGTGAGGCAAGGAGAAAGCAGAAGGGAATAAAATATGGATGGGCAGCTGGGGTGAGAGGCCTGGGAACAAACAACTTCCACAGCTTAAAATCAGGAGATAAATTGGCTTCTATTAGGGTTTGCATCTGTCTCTATGAGCCACCAGAATTATTTTGGAACAACTCTGTCATCATTATTATTATTATTGTTAACATATATCTCACCTTTCCTCCAAGAGTGGAATACATAGTTCTTCTCTCCCCTTGCCTCCCAGTTTTATCCCCTCAACAAACCTAAGAGCCCTGTTAAGCTGAGATATGAACTGAGGCATTGTCATCAGAATCAGCTACATGGATGAAGACAATCTTAAGAAGTGAGCAGGTTCATTTTCTAAGCCATTTGAGGCAGGGATGGAGAGCCTATGATCCTCTAGTTGTTGTTGGGTACTAATTCCCATCAGCTCTCAGCCAATATGGCCAATGGACAGGGATAGTGGGAGTTGGAGTCCAACAATATATGGAGGGATCCAGATTCTCTGTCCTTGAGGCTATAACCAGGATGACCTGGGTTCAAATCTCCAGCATCAGGTTTGCTAATCCCTATCTCTTGCTCTATCCTACCCAACAAGGTTGTTATTGTTATGCAAATGCCAAGTACTACAGAACATTTAAAACTTGGGGGGGGGGGATTTTAGTTTAGAATATTTTTTGGAAACAACTCCAGCTGATATCTCTTTTTCCGTGGTATAATTTTTATGTGATGATGTTTGCCAAATTCTTTCACAGGAGATACTGTGCATCCCTCTTGTTGGATCAGGGCAGATGGAATCCAAAACACACTTCAAAATTTATTTAACTAAATTGCCTTGTAAGATTAACGAAGCATGCTTCTAACCAACCCACCAAGGAATCTCACCAACTGCTCTCTTTCCCACTCCTTTTCTGCCAGTGGTATTTAAAGCAAACAATTACCTTTCTCAATACTATTTTTCTAGAAGAAAGGGTGCTGGAACTCACCATGAATACCTGCCATGTTCTCTTAGAATGGCAATGGCACCCACTTGAAAGATGCTGGAACCCACTTTAGAGTTCCACCCTGTTCTGGATTTTAAAAAAGCCCCGACTTTTCTTAGCTGAGATCTAGATCAAAGCAGGAGAAAGAAACTAGAGTTGCCATATGTCTGGATTTTCCCAGACCAGCTCTTCCAAAGCAACTACTCTGCCAGCATTGCCACCACTAAGCTCAGGGAGGAGGTAAAGCCACTACTTGTCCTGAATGACAGTGGCAGCAGCAGCGATGAGGGAACATGCGGTTGCTTCTCCATGGCCACCGCTGCCAGCCTCCTTCCTTGGGCAGCTTGTAGTGGCTGCTGGAGGGTAGGAAAGGAAGAATAGAGGCTGTCTCTGTGGAGGCTGAGCCCCATGTGACACACTGGCTCTAAGGGGCAGGCAGAGCACAGAGCTGTCCTGGGAGGAAAGAAAGGGGGAGCGCAGCACAGTGCAAGGAGTCTCTGCCCCAGCTGCAACAAAGTATTCTTTCCCATATCAGTAGTGGCTTACCCTCCTCCCTGAGCTTAGTGGTGGCAATGCTGGCAGAGGAAATAGGGGCATACTTGGATCAAATCAGAAGCCAGGATGGCTTTCATAATTCCAGGACTGTCCTTGGAAAATCAGAGTGCTTGGAGGGTATGTATTCTGAAGCAGAGGAGGAGGAGGAAGAAGGAGGAGGAAGGGGAGGAGGAGGCGGAGGAGTTTGGATTTGATATCCTGCTTCCACTCCCCTTAAGCATGCTTAAAAGGTCAACAACTTGAATCTTAAAAAAGCTCAACAACTTCAATCATATAAAAAGCTTGACAAATTTGGGGTAAAATTGCAAGAAAAGCTCAACAACTTCAATCCTTAAAAAAGGTCAACAAAACACATGTTCACTTCATCAAAACTGGCCCTCTTTGAAAAAGATTTGGACACCCCTGACCTGGAGTCTCAAAGAGGCTAACCATCTCTTTACCCTGAGAGGTGAGTGAGGCTGAGAGACTTCAAAGAAGTGTAACTAGCCCAAGCAGGGGCGTACTAAGTGGGGGGCAGAAGGGGCAGGGCACCCCAGGTGCCACTCTGGTGGTCCCTGCCTCCCCCCAGCTGCACAGCAGCCAAGGGTACTCGCAGTCAGTATGGACACTGCTCACATGGCGACCATACGGGCTGCTGCCCTTGCACGCCGTCTGTATGGGCTGCCTCTAGCACGGTGACCGTACGGGCTGCCATGCATGCACACTCCATACGGGATACATATAGGATACAGAGTGTGCATGTGCGGCATCCCATACAGCGTGCCGAAAAGCATCCCACCCTGGGTGCCAGAGAGGGTTCCTCCGCCACTGAGCCCAAGGTCACCCAGCAGCTGCATGTGGAGGAATGGGAAAGCAAGTTCAAGTTCAAGTTCAAGTTTTATTGCGGCAAAAGCCAGTAACACTAAACACCACAAAATCAGACAAGAAGAATTCAACAATGACATCAGAAAAGAGAAAGAAAAAAAAAGGATTGCACAAGGGAACTTCGCATTGTGCCATTCAACAGAGGAGATTTACGCTTCCTGATTACTAAAGTGCAAAATTTGGCCACCTCATAAGATATTAAGCATGAGGAATCTTCCAGAAGGTATTTTCGTAAAATTTCGGGGGAGGATTCCAAATAATATTGTAGGGGTGTAAATTTTGATAAAAGCGGCAAAATAAGTTGAACTCGTTCTTCACTATAAAATTTGCAAAATAGAAGGAAGTGTGTGACAGATTCTACCTTATTAGACATACAAGGGCAGAGACGCGCATGCATTGGTACCCGCGTGAATTTGCAAAATAGAATGGGAAATAGGCATTGGCACCCGCGTGAATTTGCAAAATAGAATGGGAAAGCGAACCCGGTTCACCAGATTACGAGTCCACTGCTCTTAACCACTACACCACACTGGCTCTCTCATAGTTTGACTATGAGGTGAGTGAATAACATTTTCTTTCTCTTTCTCTCTTCGCTAAGGTTTTGGCTGCAGCTCATGTATTGATGGGAGAAAAGGGGTTGTATGTAACATAGCACTAAATTAAGGTCACTTAACAGTATGCCTGTTCCTTTGGCAAAATGTTTTGCACCAACATAATATTGTTGAGCAAGAGATTCCATCAGCGGATTGTATGTAACTGTGTTGCACAACAGATTGCACAATGTGTTGTGCAACAAATTTCTAGTGGCGCAGATGTTGCATTGGATTTCTTTTTTTTTTTTTAAAAAAAGTGGAACTCATTGGAAATAAAGGTTTGATGGGAGCCATCTCTGTTCATTTAGATGTCTTCTACAAATGCCATTAGGCCTTTCAAACCTGAGATTCTTGGCTTCCGGTTACAGTTTGCCTTAATGGAGGCAGCTCCCGCGACAGCAGGAAATAGTTGGCAAAGGAGAAACAAGGATGATTTGTTGTAATCATTCTTGTAAATTCCCCTCAGGGACAAGGAGAAATGGGCTTCACTTGCAGTTCATCTTGGTACCTGGCTCTCACTCCGGCATGAAATACGGAAGGCAGGGAGGTGCTGAGTGCAAAAGCACTTCGCCTGCCGAAAACTCTCCTACGCCGCCATTAAGAAGCAGAGGTTCTCCTGTTAATTAGAGCTTAATTTCTTAAAATACAGATGCGTAATAGAAGAGATGAGATTACAAACTGCGGAACAGAACCAGCTGCAAGGTCATTAAGGTTTGAACTTGAGAGAAGACTTCATTCAGTGCAAAAGACAGTGCGGGGGAGGGGAGCCTAGTGTTTCTTTATATAAAGTTTTCTTCTCTACATTTATGATTTGGCAACCCTCCTTTGAATGTTAGTTGAAATGATATATGTACAAGTGAGAAGGGAAGTATAATTGCAGCTGTTGTTAAAGTTAAAAAACAATGAAGCACAGGACAGAGTGAGGGAGAAATTTCTAGAACAACAATGGAATATCAGCTCTGCCCAAGTCATGATGAATAACAGCAACAACCAGGGGAAAGAAAGACATAACATCTTACAAGGACAGGAAGAAATACTACGGACAGAATAATTACCACACATAGGAAGAACAAGGATATTGTTTGAGTGCCTCACTTGTAGTTCTATAAATCATTTAATGTGTCAACACAAATAGAAGTTATTAATATTGCAGTTGTTGTATAAGATTATTATTATGATCAGAATGTAATTGAAATTAATAAGATTTTGGAACGCAGAAGCAAAGAAAATCATCAAGGCATCAATTCTAGCACATGGTGGACCACCTAAATTATATAATTCGGTATTTGAATGATTGGTATTAGTAATTGTATGATCAATTAGTATTGTTATAATGAGGGTATTATTGGATTGTAATCAAAAACTAATAAAAAATATTATCAGAAACCTGAGATTCTTTGCCAACTAGCTTTTACTGATGTGTTTGATGTTTTTATTGTAATACAGTAGTACCTCGGGTTACATACGCTTCAGGTTACAGACTCCGCCAAGCCAGAAATAGTACCACGGGTTAAGAACTTTGCTTCAGGATGAGAACAGAAATTGTGCTCCGGCGGCGCGGTGGTAGCGGGAGGCCCCATTAGCTAAAGTGGTGCTTCAGGTTAAGAACAGTTTCAGGTTAAGAACGGACTTCCAGAACAAATTAAGTTCTTAACCTGAGGTACCACTGTACTGTCTTGTGGTATTTTAAATGAAACTGCAGTTTATAAATGTTTAAATGAATGCAAATATGAATTAATAAAAACTTGCCCTTGTGCTAGGGAAAGAGGCCTTGTGCTGGTGGACAGATAATGTTGGATACAGCTAGAAAGCTTGACTCATAATGCAGCCCCCATGGTGGAGCATTTTCCACTTGTGTCCAGGGTGGGCATGCACCAGGGTGCACACAGGGTGCACTGTGGGGACGTGGATGTGGGTGGGGTGCACTGCAGGAGCAACCTCTGCCCACTGCTGCAGAGCGGGATATGCTCGTGGTGTTCTGTGAGCCCAGAGTCACTTTGCAAGACCTGCAAAAATGACAATGAGTTTGGGGGGTGCCATGAGCAGCGGAATGCCCTGGCCCCTGCAAAATAAGCGCTACTTTTGTGAGCAACATTGGGCTTGCAGGGAGGGCACTCTGAGCTGTTGTGTCCTTCCAACGGCACCCTCTAATTGGAGCAGCACTGGGCCAGGGCCAGTTGTGTCCTTCTCAGCTGCCCTTAAGCTAAGGGCACTGAGAAGGATGCAACTGTTCATGATGGGGCAGGGTGCTGTGATGTGCACACACACCCATGGCACCTAGGGTGATGGCCCCCTCAGCCCCCCCCCCCCGTGCTATGCCACTGTGCTGCCCCAACCCTCAGGCAGTGTTAAGATAAGTCACACTTTCCTACAATGTTCCTAGCACTTTTGGAAGGACTGTTGGAAAAGGAGCTGAATTTCATGCTAATTTGTGGAAGTAACAAATCCAACCTCCAAACACATGCAAATTGCTTGTTTACACCAATGCCAGGAAAGAGTTTAACAAATCAGAAACAAAATGTGTTGATTTTCTTCTTACCACCACATTTCATCTTAATGCTTTTTGCTTTGATGCTTCCGCCCTACCCCCTCCCCAGGCATATTTGATATGGCAATTGGGCCAATCTCTCTTTCTCTCCCCACCCGCCCTGGAAAGCCTGTGCCACTTGTCAAAAAAGTTAGAGGGAACACGTTTTTTTAAGTATTCGCCGTGCATTCTGCTGAAAAGAGAACCACTCTTTCTAATGAGCATTCGAGAGTGTAGCATGAAGCAGAAACTGTTTTCTAAGATCTGTCACAAATGATTTAGTCTTATTAGTTTTAATAGCCTTTAGCTACAGGCAAGCAATATAAGTGAAAATTAAGATATTTTTCACAGGACAAAAATGCGGGTTCGATCAGAGAGAGAGAGAGAGATAGGTTTTTTAATCCCCCTCTCACGGTTTCTTCTTTTTTTGGTTTTGTTCTTGATGACAGAAACCTTGTATGAGAAAATTGCCATGTGATGCTGCATAGAGGAGACACCCCTCTTTTTTTTGCAAAGCATGAGGCAGGCTGATAGCAGAAGCGCTTTTTGCTTATGCACATAATATCATTTTGATTACATTGTTAGCATGATCCCTCTCGAATGGGCCCCATGTATGTTTTATAGGATTTTTTTCTGAGAGACAGAAAATGCTAACATAGATTCCTATCAGAACATATGTCTCCTCTGGGGAAGGACAGACTCTAAACTAATGCATATTAGTTCCTGTTCATGAGCTTGTTGTCTGGGCATAATTCCTTGCTGCTCGGTTATCTCAGACACTCTCTCTGTGTGTGCAGTATCAGGGTCAGATTAACCTGTGTAGATGACCACAGCTTAAAAGACACTTCCAGGTTTAAGATGGCCTAATCAGGTCTAAGTGCTTTTAGTCTACCAAAGTTCTCTATCCTATTTGCTGGTGGTAAAGGTGTGAGGCATGGATGATGATGATGATGATGATGATGATGATAGTAATAATTATAATTATAATTATAATTTATAACCCATACATCTGGCACATCTGGCTGGGTTTCCACAGCCACTGTAGGTGGCTTACAACATATATAAAAACACAACAAAACATCAAACATTTAAAAACATAATATCCTATATAAGCCAGAAACAAACAAACAAACAAATGGAAACCAATAACAATAGAAACAACAATAAATATTTTACAATTATACCCTAATTAAAATAACTGCCAACCAGTGGTGAAGCTGCATGCTCTGGCACCAGGGACGGAGAGCGGGGGTGTGTGCACGTCCTGGGGGCATGGCACAGTGCTCGCAGGGGGCATGGCATGCATCCCAGGGGCGTGGCATGCCACCTGGGGGGCATAGTGTACTCCCAGGGGCATGGCACACCGCCCACAGGGGTGTGGCGGGCATCCTGGGGGTGTGGCACGCCACCTGTGGGGCTTGGTGCCTGGCACGGTGGCGGGGGATGTGTGGCATGTGTCTGGGGGGGGGGCGGCCATGATGGTACCCCTCCCCCGATGATGCCAGGGGCAATGCATTCCCCCCACCACCCCCTGTTCCTCCACCAGTGCTGCCAACCCCAACTAAACATTTAACCAACACCAATCCAAGAAAAACAAAACAAATGAACAAAAATTAGAACCGTTTAAAACATTTTAAAACATTTTAGCCAGCTGCCCCAACCCAAGAGTTGGACAGGGATGGGGCCCAGACTCACCTTGAACAGCTAAAAGAGGCTCCTAGAAGGCAGGAGGTACGTTGCTAGAACAATTCTTGGGTTGGGGCAGCTGGCTAAAATGTTTTAAAATGTTTAAAACGGTTCTAATTTTTGTTCCTTTGTTTTGTTTTTGTTGGATTGGTGTTGGTTAAATGTTTAGTTGGTTGCTGCTACCATGAGTGCTGGAAGGAAGAGCTGCTCCCTGTTGCAAGGCCCATTTCCACCTGGCCCAGTGGGTGGGGTGGTGTCAAAATCCCACTTCCATAACCAGATAGTCGGGCAGGCCACTATAGAAGTAGCTAAGAACCATGCATTAATTGTAGAGTGTCCATGGAAGAATCTGCAGCCAATGCTGAAGGTATCCTTAATAAACTCGGGAATGTCTGCATGTGATTCCATCTCTACAGCTCACATAAACACTGCTTGAGGGAATCTCTGAGGATTTTCTGAGGAAATATTTTGAAATAAGGAAGGCCTCAGAACCAGAGGGGAGTTCCCCATACTCACCCTCACCTGTTCTGGCAGAGAACCTGGAGAATCACCAAAGGCCACTTCCCTGGGGTCTCCAAATGCATAGGCCTCCTCCGTTGTGTGCACATCATGAGGAGAGAGGCTGCCCTGCTGAGGCAAAGTCATCCTATGCACAGATGCAGTGCAAAGGCAGGAAAGGAATGTGACTGAGCATACTGCAGTTGCTGCTCAAACTCCCAGTTAGTGCTGGAACCCAAAGGTGCAGCGATAATGCAGGCAATCAAGGCAGGGAGAGAACATAGAGAGTGTGAAAGCCATTAGACCAAAAGGTGCAGTGATCATGTCTCTAGGAGCTGCTGGGGCCTCCCGAGTTGCTAAAACAAAATGGCATTCCCGCCTTTTTAAGAAAATAGTGGGAAGTGCAAGCTCCCAGCTCTGTTGCCTTTGTGGACTCCTGCTGTTCCTGTCCAGCAATCGGGTCAGAATCCAGCCTCCCCCTAGACTCTTCCCTTCCTCATACTATGGGGGTGGGGGACACACACGAAGAAAATGAAGGAGAAATGAAGAAGCTGCGGGTGGAGGCAGCCAACAGGAAAACACAGTGGGGGGAAACTCACTCAGAACAATGATCTAGCAAACAGGATTAAGGAGATGACTAGACAAAGGGAAAATCCGCACAAAACAAGCACTCAAGCAAGACCTAACCATCCCTTTCAGAAGGCAGGGTCTGTCTGTAGATGCGGGATGACTCCTGCCCTCTGGAGAGTATGTTGTAAGTTGAAGATGCTGCCTGTCTCCAGTGGGGGGAGTCATCCCTATCAGGAATGGCATCCCACTGAGTTCTTGCTAGAAAAAAGCCATGTCTGGGAAAGAACCAAAAGAACATTTCTCAGAAACATCTTTTCTGATAAATGTCCACCAAGCTCTCTAGAACAAATTCCTTAACTGCCCATGGACATACATGCAAGACCCTTGTGACCATAGTTCAATGGCGGTAGAGGTTAGATGGCCACCTGTTATGGATGCTTTGGAGAAGATTCCTGCATTTGGGGGTTGGAATAGATGACCTTTGGGTACCTTCTAGCTCTAAGATTCTATGACTTTTTGAGCCCCCAAAATACCCACGCTAGTGGATAGTGAGGCAACAGATGTGACTCCATCAGGTTACTGTCCAGCTATACAGAAATCAGAGGCTTCTACACATACCTCCCTCCCTCCATCTAGGGAGGAAATAAGCACTATTACAGTTCAATGGCACATTCCAGCCAGGTAAAACCAGAACCCAGAGAAGGGTAGGGAGCAGGGCCACTGAAGGCTATGACTTGCTGAGAGGGACTGTGGCATAGGGATAAGGCCTTATCCTGATGAAAGACCTGGGGGCCATACAGAGAAGCTGGTGGGGGCACATTTACATAATTCCCTTCTAAAGTAATCTACGTTGGTGGCCATCACCATACCTTGCGGTAGAGAATTCCATAGTTGGGTTACAAGCTGGGTGAATAAATTTTTCTCTGGTTTTCAATGATGCATTCCATGTCTGCTCACCTTCCTCTCACCTCAAGCTAGGGATTTCACTGCAGCTGATGTGTTGAAGGAAGACAAAGGATTGTATGAGCAAGACAAGAGGATGCATAAACAGGTTGCTGGTAACTTTATCTGTTGTGCAACAAATCTGTAAGAGGCAGTTTTAGGGTAGTGTGACTGGTTCAGTTGTACTGGGCACTGTGCTGCAGGGGGTGCAACAACAGTGCTGTAGAAAGGCGTGTGAGAGGTGGGCAGCACCAAATTTTAGTGTTGCACACTGAATATCACTTTTTTGAGGGGGAGATAATCAATAGTGAAAGGACATGACTTTCACATTTTGTTTGTGAGTGCTGAGCAGCTTGTGGTTGGCTATTTTTGGCATAGTACACTGGACTTAAATGGACCTTAAAATGATCCAGGAAAACAATTATTCTGTGCTGTTCCTTACACCCACTACAAATTTCCAATTTTGCTTCTTTTATTTATTGCGAACAACATTTTGTGCCACCTTTATCTGGAATCTTCTAATCGAATCAGGCTCTCTCTTATATATCATCCCTGGCAATAAAGATTCAGCAATTAGAAGCTAATTGATGGTTTTATTGATGACGCAGAAGGCAAGCTGCCTCCCACCACCACCCACCTCCTCAACTTTATTAGTGCCTCTTGAGATAAAAGTGTTTACCATCTCTTTCACTAACCAGCAGAAATTGCAATTGGGGGGGGGGGAGAAGAGAGGGAGAGAGAGGGGGAGAGAGAGTTGGAGGGAGAGAGGGAGAGAAATTATTGTTTTGATTTCATCTTAGTGAAATTAAATCAACTATAACCCCATCAACCTAAAGAGCAATATTTTGGATTTGCAATCACATTATGCACCTGCTAGCTCATAGAGGAAAACAATTGTGGAGTCCTCCTGTTTGATGTCCCTTTTCCATGATATTCCATTCCATACCACTGCCCAAGTCAGAGATCATTCTGTGCCCACTGAACACATTTAGACCTCATTGGGTTATCCTATTGTTCTCCTTTTCATGTGTTTTTTTCTTCTTCTGAAAATCTTCCCCACAGTGATGCTGAAACCTCTCACCGGATGGGTGCAATTTTGGCTATTGTAAGGGCTGCTCTGGCACTCACACAAATGAGTTCATTATGGGTCCTGCAGCAAAGTGTCACAATGTGATGCCTTGCTGGTTCCAGCTAGTTCCAGCTAACCATGCCTTCTCCCAAGACACCCCATTCTATGTCTGCTCTCCCCAACAGTGAGCATTCTGAACCCACTAAACATGCTTTGTCCTGATGACATTTTATGGGGGCAGGTTCTCATCTTAGGGGATTCCCCCCTTCCCAAAGTGCTTTTGTGCCTCTGCAAAGCTTGGTTCCCCTGGATCTACTGACACACCAGTGAAGGCTGGCCCACTAGGACCAACCTCAATTTACCTTCCCCCAGCACCCACTTGCCTGCCTTCCTACTTTCAACCAGTCTAGAGGGTGGTTCTGGCTGACAGCTTCTTCTTCTTCTTCTTCTTCTTCTTCTTCTTCTTCTTCTTCTTCTTCTTCCTTAGTCTCAGTGTAGCCCTAGTAGAACTCAGCAGGGAGGGATGGGGACTGCCTGCTGTTGGCTCTGGCACCACCTACTGTTGGTCTCCCTGCCTTCCACCCTACCAGTCTCAATGGGCCCCAGCCACCAGTTCTTCCTACTTTTGCATAGATGGTGCTTTTTTGCCTACCTAAGGATCCACACTTGGAGGACAAGTCCACTTTTAGTCTGCAATGATGAGAGGAACCCTGTTATGTACTGGCAAGGCCTATTTTATCTCTCTGGGGATCACTGCCTCCAGCCCACTGCCTCCCTTGGCACTGTTGCAAATTACAGAAGGCAGTTCTCTGCCTGCTGTGTGCTGGATTCATTTACTCTGCAATAACCTGTTCTGCATGCACTTGCTTCTAAAGGCAGATGGGTTAGTAAACAGAGCATAACCATGTTCATTCTCTTTTCTTTAAATATAGGACTGTTTAATAGAGTGTTTAATATCACAATGGATTGGGTGGTACTTCTTATAGAATGATGGTACAGTGGTACCTCAGGTTACATATGCTTCAGGTTACATACGCTTCAGCTTACAGACTCCACTAACCCAGAAATAGTACCTCGGGTTAAGAACTTTGCTTCAGGATGAGAACAGAAATTGTGCTCTGGTGGCGCAGCCGCCACATTAGCTGAAGTGGTGCTTCAGGTTAAGAACAGTTTCAGGTTAAGAACGGGCCTCCGGAACAAATTAAGTACTTTACCCGAGGTACCGCTGTATATCAAACATATTCCATGGCTGGACATGCAGTTATTGGGGGGGGGGGGAGCCAGTGCATGTAGCACATTCTGCATCCAAGCATGAACATGGATTTCAAAATTCAATTCAAAGAATCATAGAACGTGACCTCCAAAATCATCTGATTTTACCCCATATTCCAGCAATGTGGGACTGGATCCAGCTGGCAGGCTACATCCTTCCTTCCTTCTTCCACCCCACCCCACCCCATCCACTGATAGGCGGATAATCCACAGTTACACTGGGTAACCCATTTGCCTGAGTTGACTGAAATCCAGCCATGGCAGCAAAGTCATGATATTATGCAAGCCCCAACAGTCAACTGGCTGATGGCACCTGCCAAAGCCCTGCATCTTTTCAAGTGGAGGAAACTTGCAACTGCACCACTGAACCTCTGCTTAAAAACCTAGCAAAGGAAATCCTGCCACTTTTCAAGAGCTAAATCTTTATTGCTCAGAGCCATGGGCTGCCACAATTCAATACACACAAAAGTACAAAATATATGACATGATACAAATCAAGCTATCATATTTCATAAAAAAGCATTAACAATTTTAAAAAGTTAAAGTAGCAGACAGTGAGACAAACAACATAGCATTTGGCAGAAATGAAACTGCAGTGGAATGGAAACACAGCACTGATTGTGGGGAGTACAAGTCAGCATGGAAATCCCTGCCTCCTCCTCCTCCTCCTCATTTATTTTTAATTTTAGTTAACAAACATACCCACAAAGGGAATACAGAGCTTAACAGTTGTTCAGGAAAAAAAGAAAAAATATCAGCTGATGGTTGTTGTCTTCAACGTTTCAATGTAGGCAGTTAGATGAAGGCACCTCTCCATGAGTCAATGCATGGTGAAAACCATGCTCAATTGTCTTAACAAAGTCAATAAAAGGATACTATATTGTATAGAAGGTCTGAGTCCTTTCCCCCCATATTGATATTCCTTTCGTGAGATGGTTAATTTGTCCCAAACTTGCAAAATCCAAGCTTCAAAAAGATTTGCCATTGAAAGTTTTCCAGTTCTTTGATATCACTAATCTAGTTGCAGTTAATAAATGAAGGATGATATCTTTATTAATTATATTCTAAATCTGAGGAGTAAAATAATAGGACTAGTTTTGGGGCTGGTCGTAGTGACTTTATTTTCTGAAGCGAGTTAAATATCTGATGAATTTCAAGATATCTAAATGCTGTTTTTGAGTACATTTTTGTCAACTTTCAAGATATATTTTTGTCAACTTTCAAGATATTTCATTTCAAGCTAGTGTTTATATTTTGCTTCTCTTTTTTGCTTCTGCTCCATTCACTGATGAGAGTGCCATGGGTCACAGCTTTAAACATGTCCCAAACCACAGAAGTTGTCTATTCTCCTATACCATCAAACTTTAAAACAATCCACCAGGAATCTATTTGCAGTTTTGTGTTTTGTGTTGCTTTGTTTTGTAATCCAAGAGTCTAATTTCCAATAAAAAGATTTAGGCTTATGCACTCTCCAATGTGCTTTAGTAATAACAGGGGCATGATCTGAAATATTACGGAGACTAATTTCTGACTTATGAACCTGAGGGATGAGACTTCTGTTAGACAATTAATTTAGCATAATTTTTGTACCTTGCTGACTAATAATAATAATAATAATAATTTATTTGTATCCCGCCCTCCCTGGCCAAAGCCATATGTGTATAGTTTCTAAATTCTGGATTAGCTATACACCAAGCAACAAGGTTGTTGTGTTTATGTAAAATATTGTTGTTGGCATCTGGAAGAGTGTGCCTTTAGGAGTGAAATCAAACTATTGGAGGGTTTCAGTGCCTTTTATGAATATTATTTATTTAATTTGTATACCAGGTCTCAGAGGTCTCAGAGATGTTCACAACATAAAATCACAATATAAAAAACAAAATACACGATAAAAATAAAAACAAGAACAACCCAATAATCCCCTTTCCCACAAAACATTTTAAAGGGCATTTGATGTCAATCAGCCCAAGGCCTGGTAAAATAGGAACATTTTTACCTGGCACCTAAAGGTGTATAATTAAGGCACCAGATGAACTTCCCTCAGGAGAGCATTCTACAAATAGGGAACCACTACAGAAAAGGGCCATTCTTGTGTTGCCACCCTCTGGACCACTCAAGGAGGAGGCACACGAAGAAGGGCCTCAGAAGATGATCTCAGGGTCTGGGTAGGCTCCGGTAAGCAACCTGGCTGCTGAATTCTGCACCAGTTGAAGTTTCTGAACCATCTTCAGAGGCAGCCCTATGTATAACACATTGCAGTAATCTAAACTCGATTACCAGAGCATGCAGTAGTTAGGCTATTCCTGTCCAGACAGCTGATGGAAGGCACTCCGGGCCACTGAGGCCACCTGAGCCTTGAGTAACAGCAAAGGATCCAGGAGTACCTGCTCCTTTAGAGGAGAATCACCCACTAACAGTGCCTCAGTCTTATCTGGATTGAGTTTCAGGCTCTCATCCAGTCTATTATCGAAGCAAGACAATGGTCAAGCACTTCCACTGCCTCACCTGCAGATGTAAAGGAGAAGCAGGGCTGAGTCTCATCAGCATATTGCTGACAATGTACTCCAAACCTCAGGATTACCCCACTCAGCTGTTTCATGTAGATGTTGAACAGCATAGGGAATAGGACTGAACCTTGTGGAACCTGACACTGAAGGTCTCTCGGGGCTCAAGAGCACTCCCCAAGCATCACTCTCTGGGAACAACCACCCAAGTAGGACTGGAACCATCACAAAGCAGTGTCACCCATCACCTTCTGTAGCTGTAACGACCAATACAAGGAACACATGTTTTGCTGGGGCAGCTGGTGCTTTAAAAGAGGGCAGTTTGCATGGATTGTGAGGGCCTACACACTTTGCTTTTATCAAAATAAACATTAAATACAAGATTTATGTCACCACCTACCACCACTTCGCCATGTTTAAATGAGTGCAGTAGCATAAAAGTCTCATCCAGAAAATGTTCGTGATGGGTGTTAGATACATAAATAGAACCTAGTGTCAGCCAGGAATTATCTAGCAGAAATTTGAGGAAGATAATTCTTCCATTAGGGTCGCTTAGTGTGTCTTTTAATTGCAAATCAAGTTTTGGAGAAATCCAGATGGCTGACCTTCTAGCTTGAGATGTACCAATAGCCATCTCCACTTTGAAGTAAATATTGTTTATCAGTATTATGCTTCACCTTTTTTGACGTGTCTCTTGTAAAAAAGAAAGAAAGAAAGAAAGAAAAAAGCAAGGCATATACTTCTTTTAACTGGCATACCTAAGCCATTTATGTTCCAAGAAATTGCAGTTAGATGTGGCATAAAATTATTTTAAGGTTGTGTAGCATATGCCAGGCAATAAATCCAATGTACAGCATAATTTCAGTGTTGGTGTCAAATTCCATCAGCACAGAGTAAAGAAGCTCAGAATTCCAAAAGGGATTAACTTTAACATTCACACTCCCCGCTCTCCAATCTATCCGGGTTTCGTAACAGAATGATCCCTACACCTATGACTGAGTGGAGCAGTCCTTCTATTTCTTCATGTCCATACTCTGAAGTGGAACTAGGGAATGTAAACATTAAGCCCCTCCCACCAGAAGCAGAGGGTATTTTACATAACAGTACAGACAACTCCCGACTTATATGGGGGTTATGTTCCAGGCCTGCACACATAAGCGAAATGCATGTAAGTAGGGAGCTTGCTACAGCTTCCTGCCCACTGCAGCTGCTTAAAGGTTTGGCTAGTTGGTGGCAGGGCTGCTGGGTCTAGAGTCCCAGTGCCCAAGTCTCATGGCAGGGGTGAAGAGATGGGAGTGGAGAGAAAGGGGAAGAGACATTCTTGACTCTTCCTAGCCTTTGCATGGGAGCCGGAGCCAGTGTGTGACTGGGCTTCCTCTCTGCTCAGTGATCTTTCTTCCTCTTTTTCCTCCCAGAGGATGGGATGTTTTCGTCCCTCCCCTTTTCTGCCTCATGGTTGGCATTTTTTGGGGTGGTTCCATTCCTGGGAGTCCCAGGATTTGTTGGGTGGTACGGAAGAATCTCAGGGCCATCTCTCTTTTGTCTGCTATCTTCCCAGAGGTTCCCGCTACCTAACAACCATTGGGTGGGATAGTGGGTTAGCAGTGAGAGCTCCCACATGCCAGTTTGGAGCCCTTGGAGCCTTTTCTGGACTTTTGGCTCATTGACATCCTCTTCAGGCTCTGGGGAGGGTCTCTCTCCTACCATTTCAGGTTGGAAGTTATTTATTTCCCAGAGCCACATACATAAATATAGTCACAAGCAAGTTGATTGTATGCAAATGGGGGGTGTCTATATTGCAAGAAGAAGGAGGAGGAGGAGGAGGGTGGGGTATAAATAAATTATTATTATTATTATTATTATTGTTGTTGTTGTTGTTGTTGTTGTTGTTGTTGTTGTTATCATCATCATTATTATTAGAAGCCCAGTTCTTGCCCATTTTGGTTGTTGTCCGTACAGTTCTTAACCAAACTTGTGGGTGATGGTTTCTGTGGCACTTTGTTGCTGCCTTTTTTTTTTTTTTTTTTGCAGGTGTCCCTGTCTTCTTTTTCCTTTTTCCATATTTACTTCCAGTTTCCTTCAAGTTCTGTGTCTTCCTCTCTTCTAGTTGTGGGGAGGCTGACTTAGTTACTCCTTCAGATGTTATTAGGAGTTTGAATAGGTATCACCCATTTGTATCTCATGTAAGCTTCATGGAGCACTGCAGCATAAATTTCAAAATCACATCTGCGTTGAAGCATCCCTGCACAGAGATCCTGGTAGATATTTATAACTGAATCTTTAATATTGATTTTTTTCCAAATTTTCTATTTTTTTTTAAATAAGTCATTCTTTATTGGGAAGGAACTAAAGCAAACAATATTGTCTCCTGGAGACTCACCGATTTTTGTTTTGGACGGAGTGCTCTGTGTGTTCTCTCAATATGTAAAATGGCATTGGGAAACATTTTTTTACCCAGGACACAAAGGCCTCCTGTAGGTTGGTGTCCTCAAAGTCCTCCGGACTGGCAATGGTCCAAAATGCCATCTTGCCTTGCTGACATCAAACCCCCCCTCCCAAATCCTTGCCTTTTTACATCCTTACACAGAAGTAATAGCCACTGAATGCAAAGGAGCTTAATCCTAGGGACATGACTATATGTTTGCAGATTTAGTTGTTGATAGTTGTATATTGTAAATTTCAGAAACAACTTGGAGCATTTGTTTTGTTTTGTTTTAATAGGAAAAACAGCAGGGAGAAGAAGGAGGGAAAGAGAGAGGTTGATTCACTAGAGTACAGCTGAGTACAGATGGCTAAACACACTATCAGGTCTATACACAGAAAAGGTTAGTTAATTGCTGCTGTTGTTTTACGTTTGCTACAAGTTTGTGTATTCCGTAGTTTACCAGACTAAAAAAAAATAGCATGGGACTGACCCTCCATCTGGTGCTCATACAAATCTTTCCAAATCCTACCTCAATCCAAACAGAGGGTTTCCAACACACGAACAAGCTTCTGAAAAACAGTAAAAAAGCCAGCCTCTTTCTCACTTAATCCAGACTTGAAACTGTGTATCCCTTGATATTTATTCCTAAAGTACAGAAGTCAATTTCTACCTGGTATATCTAGGCTTTATGTTAAGATATGAAAACTTCATCCTGAAGAGAGCAGGGGTAAAATGTCTAACTGCTTTCTGTTCCTGAAAACAGACGGTCATCATTAACATTAAAGATGGTAATTAAGCAAATGCTTGGCAAACAATGAAATATGAGGTGCCAGATAGCTAATGTTGGCTTTCAAATGAGGCAAAAGAGAACCTCTCACTTCATTCCTGAAGGTCAGCTTAATGCAATGATATTTTCTCCTGCAGCCATTGCCAACTCCTGTCTTTCTGAACACTACTTCAAGACTAAAAAGATTGTCTCACCCCTTATAAACCCATTGATAAACATGTTCCACAAGATAGGATCTTCTGCAGGATCTTCTTCTCATCAGGAGGACCCATTCCTTTAAATGTAGGAACTGGGCCTTCTGTCTAATGGCACCTACCCTTTGTAATACTCTCCCATTACACAGCAGGCAGGTGCAATCTCTGTTGTCATTTTATCACCTTCTAGAGACTTTCCTCATTCGACAACAAATCTTTTAAGTGGAGATCGTTATCCCAGGATGCAACTGTATTGGAAGTATATTTAACAGTTTCCCTGAATTGTTTTACAATTGTTTTTATATGTGGGACTGTTTTAAATTATTTTTACACTTTTTTATTTATGGGTGTAACTGCTCACGTATGAGTTATAGTCAACTAAGATATAATGAAAGTTAAACCCACTGAAACTAATGAACTTAAGTTATGGCAATTATTTTCAATGGGTCTAATCTAAGTAGAGCAACACTCAATCAGTCACTTATTTGTATGCCACCTTTATAAAGTTAAAACCAGGCTCAAGGCAGCTTCCAACACATTAAAAATATATGAATATAAATGAAACATCAAAAAAGCACACAACTAAAATGAGCCAATTTCACATAAATAATAAGATCCAAAATACAGTGGTGCCTCGCAAGACGAAAAGAATCCGTTCCGTGAGTCTCTTCGTCTAGTGGTTTTTTCGTCTTGTGAAGCAAGCCCATTAGCGGATTAGCGGTATTAACAGTTTAGCGGCTATTAGCAGCTAATCCCAGGTTTAAGGGATTAGCGGATTAGCTGCTAAAAGGCTATTAGCAGCTTAGTGCCTTAGAAAAAGGGGGTAGGGAGCGAAAAAAAAACACCCCAGGAATCGCAAGACATTTTTGTCTTGCGAAGCAAGCCCATAGCAAATTCGTCCTGCGAAGCACCTCCAAAACGGAAAACCCTTTCGTCTAGCGGGTTTTCCGTCTTGCGAGGCATTCGTCTTGCGGGGCATCACTGTAAAGGCACAAAAAAATAACAGCAACAACAATGTCCTCAACAACCCCACCTAAACAGTAGCCCAGCCCAGCCCAAGTTTCTGTTCAGCAGTCTTGGCTTTTGTAGCTGGAGTGAGTCAGGTCTCCACCCTCCAAGGGCAGATGGGAAAAGTCCTGCAAGGCAGGAACCAGGTCTGCCAGAATGCAATGCAACATTGGATGCAATACACGGTAAAGGGTGGTTGGAAAAACAAATTCAGTGGTACCTCAGTTTTCAAACGTAATCCGCTCCAGAAGACCATTCAAGTTCTGAAATGTTCAAAAACCGAAAACTCAATAGCTGACAGCTAGGCCTCAGGATCTTGCACTCAGCATGTTTGACTTCCAAGGCATGTTCAAAAACCAAAGCATTTACTTTCGGGTTTACGGTGCTCGAAAACCAAAATGTTTGTCAATAGGGACATTCAAAAACCGAGGTACCACTGTATAACTAAATGAAACCTATACACTAAAGGAAAATTATTTGAAGATGATCCATAGGTGGTATTTAACACCAAACAGATTAGCAAAGTTGTAGAAATCAGAAACAGGTAAATTTTGGTAGCGTAAAAGGTTAAAGGGTCATTCTTTCACATGTGGTGGTCATGCAGTGTAATTAAATATTACTGGGAAGTGATATATAATGAACTTTAAAAAATGTTTAAAAGAACATTTCCCCAAAATGCTGAAGCTTTCCTCTTGGGTATAATAATGTCAGAAGTCAAAAAAAATCAGAAGAACCTGTTCATGTATGTGACTATGGCCGCAAGAATGCTATTACTGCAAAACCTGAGAACAGATGTAGTACCAACAAAAGATGAGTGCCACCGTAGAATGTTGGAATATGAGGAATTAGCAGAAATGACCCGCAGAATAAGAAATCAAGATGAGGAAAGGTTTAAGGAGGATTGGATAATATATAGAAAGTACTGTATTTTTTGCTCTATAAGACTCGCTTTTTCCCTCCTAAAAAGTAAGGGGAAATGTGTGTGCATTTTATGGAGCAAATGCAGGCTGTGCAGCTATACCAGAAGCCAGAACTGCAAGAGGGATTGCTGCTTTCACTGCGCAGCGATCCCTCTTGCTGTTCTGGCTTCTGAGATTCAGAATATTTTTTTTCTTGTTTTCCTCCTCCAAAAACTAGGTGCGTCTTGTGGTCTGGTGCGTCTTATAGAGTGAAAAATACGGTACATGCAGTGTAAGTAAGAACAAGAGATAAGGAGAGTAAAAGAGAAAGTATTGGAATGATTGCACACCTGCTTTGTTTGGGGGGTGGCATTTGCGACCTGCCGCAGGCTTCCTGGGCTCCTGGAGACACGTCTTGATTGGCTGGTCATTGCCCTGTCCCCTGGGATGGCCACCAAGGTTGCAGGGTTCCCACCTGGCCCTGGTTTGAATTAGCCAATTGGCGGCGGCTGGGGGCCAGGTAAGGAGGCTCCCACTGACGTAACCCTTGGGCATCTTGGGAGAGTTTTCTGTGTGCACTTAGCATGGCTCACTGCCGGGGGGGGGGGGATTATGCCACATCATCATATTAGGGTGTCACACAACTGACTGACAAAACCCACAGAGCACTCATTAAAGGTTCCTCATCATCCTGGGAAAAAGTAACAAGTGGAGTGCCACAGGGTTCTGTCTTGGGCCCCTTGTTATTCAACATCTTTATAAATGACTTGGACGAAGGAACTGAGGGTGGTGCTCATCAGATTTGCAGATGACACCAAACAGGCAGGGGTAGCTGCAGAAGACTGAATCAGAATTCAAAATGACCTTAACAAAATGGGCCAAAGCTAACAAGATGAATTTCACTAGGGACAAATGTAAGGTTCTGCGCCTAGGCAGAAAGACCCAGATGCACATATATAAGATGGGGGATACCTGGCTTACCATCAGGATATGTGAAAAGAAGATCTGGGTCCTGGTGGACCACAAGCCTAACATGAGTCAACAGTGTGATGCAGCAGGGGAAAAAGCTAATACTATTCTAGGCTGCATCAACAGAAATATAGTATCCAGATCAAGGGAAGTAATAGTACCACTCAATTCTGCCTTGGTCAGACCACACTTGGAAAAGTGTGCCCAATTCTGAGCAGGAAAGATATTGACAAGCCAGAGTGTGTGCAGAGGAAGGCAACAAGATAATCAAGGGTCTGGAAACTAAGCCTTATGAGCAGCACTTGAAGGAGCTGGATATATTTAGCCTGGTAAAGAGGGGACTGAGAGGAGATATGAACATCTTAAGGGCTGTCACATGAAAGAAGGAGGGAGCTTGCTCTGCAGGAAAGGACTCAAGGCAATGGCTTCAAGATACAAAAAAGGAGATTCCAACTAAACATCAGAAAAAACATTCTGACAGTAAGAGCTGTTTGACAATGGAACAGACTCCTTTGGGAGGTTGTGGACTCTCCTTCCTTGGAGGTTTCTAAGCAGAGGTTGGATGGCCATCTGTCATGGATGCTTTAGTTGATATTCCTGCATTGCAGGGGGTTGGGCTAGATGTCCCTTCCAACTCAACAATTCTGTGATTCCATGATTTGCCCCATGTCTGGAATGGGTGAGAGAGAGAGACTTTGTTTCTCAACTGATAGTAAACCTATGCATAAGGAAGCAAAGTTGGATTTCTCCTTGATTTCTCGTGCCTGCACCTTTCTCTTTGTCAGGTTTTTATTGTTGTTTCATTTCAGTAAAATCCCAAAGACACAAATTAGAAGAAACTGTCTTTGCCAGCAAGCTTTTGTTAGATCGGCACTAATAACTTCTTTCAGGCAGTGTCATGTGTCGTGTCTGACATCACAGCTCAAGCTTGTCTGAGTGCTAATTATTCTTCCTGATATAAAACAAAGGTTTGGCATCAAGGTCCCATAATGTGACACTGCATTTATGTCAGATGCATTTATTTGCAAAATAAATCAGCTGTGTCAGGGCAAGGATTTGCAGGAGAAATGACAGTAAATGACAGCTTGACTCAACAAGGCCTGCATGTGATTCAGACCTGCGCTGGGCAATACATTTGCAAGGGAGAACGCAGGAAGTTGTGTTATTGGTCTATGCCGCTTAGTGCTGTCTATGTTGATTGACAGTGGCTCTTGGGACTATGTACAAGAGTCCTTCCCAGGCCTACCTCATTTTATTTGTATTCCACCTTTCCATAGTTCAAACCATGCTCAGTGCAGCCTACAACAGAGCTTTCCAAACTGTGTGTTGCAACCTGTTATTATGTCGGCTGCAGTGTGTAGGTCTCTACACTCCCCACGCTACTCCCAGGGCTGGAAAGGGGTTAGTTTAACCTCTGGTTTGCTAGTAAAACTGAATTACTGTGTCACGAAATGATGCAAACCTAAATTACTGTCTTGCAAAATGATGCATGTCTAAAAAGTGTGTCACCAAGCTGAAAAGTTTGGAAAGCTCTGGCTTAACACATTTTTTTAAAAAAATTGCATGATTGCAAACATAGCAAAAGTAGACATAAGCAATAAATGAAACACATCAAAAAGTACAGAAGCAAACAATTTCCACATGAATCAGAATAACACCCAAAACAAAGTTAAAAGAAAACGTCAACAACGTCAACCACCCCCAGCTTGACAAACTCTAGGCAATACTACAGCCCAAGAGTATGTTCAGCAGCAGCAGCTTTTGTAGTTGGAATCAGTTGGAATTTTGTAGTTGGAATCAGTCAGGGCCCTGTCCTTCCAGACCAGATAGGGAAAGGCATGCAAGGCCATGAGCAGGCATTCTAGGACTCACTGTCAAGTTGATCTTTGGTCTAATCAGAGAATGCTTCTTCACCTTGTTGTTGCTTCTCTTCGTCTCTTCCTTGCTATCAGTGCTTTTTCTTCTTCTTCCAGGGGGTACTCAGGGGCACACAGTATCGGCACCTCTTTGTGTTCCCAGGCACAGCCCCCCCCCAACCGGGAGCCAGACTTCATGATCAAGGAATAAACATGACAACATATCTGGGATTAAAATGGCCACAGCTTTGTTAAATTTCAGATACAGGACACCTTGGCTTAGGCATTGGGCTCGTATCCCTCTCAGCCCCCTAGTGGGTGTCAATTGGGAATATGGGGGCACTGCAAAACATGTGTTTACATAGCTGGCCCCCCTCCTGTATTGCTGAGGGGAGTTCTATGGCCCACTTGTTGTGTGCTTGTAGTCGAAGACTCTCCTCAAGACCCCTCTAACGGGGTATCCTGATATTGTTGCCACAATGCACACACACACACAGAGATACATGTGTACTATATTCACATGCATGCAGCACACATATTGTATACTATACATACACACATGCATGCATACACACACACACAGCGCACATAGTGTCCATCTATGTCCTTCGATAGAACTATAGAATTAGAGCTGGAAGGAGCCCCTTTGTCATCTAACCCAATGCTGTCCTGAATGGGGATCAAAACCTGCAACCTCGGCATTATCAGCAGCACGCCCTAATTACTGACCTATTTCTGAATGGGGATCAAAACCTGCAACCTCGGCATTATCAGCAGCATGCCCTAATTACTGACCTATTTCTGCCTGTAGCGCAGGAAATGAGTCATTATACTATATAGGTATCAGTAATACCCTGCATGTTGTCTTTGTCCATGGAGTTTTCTTGGCAGGGATACTGGAGTGGCTTGTCGGTTCCTCCTCCAGGTGGATCACGTTTGGTCTAAACTCTCCACTATGACCTGTCCATCTTGGGTGGCCCTGCACGGCATAGCTCATAGCTTCTCTGAGTTATTCAAGCCCCTTCACCACGGCAAGGCAGTGATCCATGAAGAGAAGACTCCCTGGAAAAGACCCTGATGTTGGGAAAGACGGAATTGAATTTTGTGTTGGGGGACCCAACAAGCACCCATGCTGGGCTGCAAACCTCACCCACTGCTGGACCCAGTAAGCGGTCATTTTTTCTTGTTAAAAAGTGTGGCACTTACTGTAACAACTTCATGGTGAGTGCCAGCACCTTTTTTTCTAGAAAAAAGACACTTCTTGCTACCCTAAAGCAACACAGTCTGAAGTCTTCTTGGGAAAGTCCACTGTCAGGAGGAGACACAGACTGGGGCTGAAAAGGCTGGGAAGTGCAAATTTGGTAGTTTGGCTTCAAAGGAGACCTGAATCAATTTTCTCCCTCCATCCCTCTCTGCAGGGGCCTCCTTCAGATACCATCTTATCAGGAGGCCCATTCCACACAATATAGAAATGGGCCTTTAGTGTTGTGGCATCTGCCCTTTGGAATGCCCTCCCCTTGAATAACAGGATTCTGTCTTCTTAGTGCCTACTGAAGACCTTCCTTTTCCCACAAGGCTTCTAAGTAGATATATTTCCCAGTATGCATTTGTATTGGAATTGTTTTTGGGATGTTCTGTTTTATCATTTGTGTTTGCCGCCCTGGCCTTCTTTGAGAGCAGGGGTAGGAAATAAATAATTCAAATCCTTTTTGTCCTCACCTGCAATGGGCCCCAAACCATAATCATCAGAAGGGATGATCCTGTTCACATTCTGGAAACAGGACAAGGGGTTTTTTTTGGGGGGGGGGATCATGTTGACTCCTCACCCAACAACGCTCCCTGTTCCCAGCAGGCTGCACTGAGATTAGAACCTGTCCTTTTCATTTATTTCTTTTTTAAATATTCAACCCACTTTGCACATTATTTCCCTGAGCTTTGAAAGAAACTGTAAGTAAGACTGCTCTGAGGTTGGCAACAGGTAATTAAAACCCACTCTGTTCCCGGGTAAGAATTTACCTTTCATGCCTTCATCTCATTTCTCTTCATGATCACCGTCTTGTTGTTGCTTTTAATTCCTTGAGCTTTTGACCTCTCTTTTTCTTCTCCTTAATTTGTTTTCGCCATCCCCTGCTTTTATCTCCATACATCTGAGTCTATATCCATCCTTTAATTTCTGCTCGGTGCCTCTTTGAACTTGGTCAGTTCAATCCTCTCTTCCATATTAATGTTGTCTGTACTCTACATTCTTCTCACTTTCTCTCACACCTTTTCCTTTCAATCCCAAGGTTTGTTTCCTTGGTTTTTATCTCGGTATTTTCTCTTTCTGTGGCTAAGAAATTATCCAATTCGTGATGCCTGGTCCCCCTCCCCCCCCTTTTTTGTTATTCTGTTCTCATTCACTTTATTGAGTTATTTTCTTTGCCACAATCAGTCTCTAAATACCACCTGGTAAAAAGATAAGGCAGCAATTTTTGACAAGCTGACCATCCTCAGTTTCCTTAGACATCTTTAATTAGGTCCTACATGCAGTCGTGACTTGAACTATACAGAGTCCCCCCGCCCTGCTTTCCTCATGCCCTTCCACCAGTACAAAATAAAATAAAAACTGCATATAAAATAAAACCCAATCAAACAGAAGAAACAATAGTGTCAAAAGAAGGTCAGTTTTGGCAGCCTGGCTGGCAGCTCAGAAAGTCACACTTGGAGAATGGGCCAAGGAGTGCTTAGTTAATTGTGGTATTATAGAGACAGCTTTACTTTACTGCCAAAGCACTGAACACTAATGAACAAGCTTCCAGGAGGGTGTTTAGATTTCATCCCTACCTGATCCCAAAGAGTCAGGGCATATTATGCTAGAGCCATTATCTCATTTTCTTCTCACACTCTTTGAGAGAGGTTAGGCTCTCCCCTTTTACAGCTAAGCAGGGATTGGAAGCTTTGACTGGTGCAAAACATGGTCAGGGGATCATTTTATGGGCCACAATACTTTAGTTTTGTTGCATCTACATTGGTTACTTACTGGTATGTTTCCAGGCACAATCAGAAAGTCCTTTCCTATAAAGTCTTAATTGGTTTGGGATGCTTGAAGGACTACCTTCTCCTACACCAACTGGAGCATACACTGGATTAGTCACTTGAAGGCAAGGTCACATTTCAATTCACATCACCACTAGAAGCCCAGTTGGCTAAGAACCCAGATTCCAGGTCTGGATAAGATTGAATCCTGATACAATGAAACAATGGAGAATAAGATTATGAATGACAACTAGTCACAATGGCTATGGTAGAAGCAGTATTTTTCTAAACACCAGTTGCTGGGAATCATATTTTGCTACCCTCATTGCATCCTAATTCTGCTGTCCTGTAGAGTGTTTCTGCTTAGTGTTTTACAATCTGACCTAATGGAGGTGACAGAACTGATGGTAGCTTGTTATGACTTGTTTGTGAAGCATTTTGAGGATAAAATCAATCCACTGGGATCTTGACTCTGCTGTTACAGCATATGAAACTCAAGAGGTATCCAGAACACTGTCTAGTCCTTTTATGTTGGATGAGTTTCTGCTAGTAAGGTACAAGGATGAAAACAAAGTGCTTGGATTGGTCAGCGTGACCACTTGTGCTCTGGATCCTTACCCCTCTTGGCTGATAAAAACTAGCAGGGAGGGGATAGATGCCTGGGCCAGAGAGGTAATGAATGCCTCCTTGCAAGAGTGGATGGTCCCTACCAGCTTGAAGGAGGCAATGGTAAGAAGCCCTCATTGGATTTGAAAAATCTAAGCAAGTACCAGCCAGTTGCCAATCTCCCCTTCCTGGGCAATGTTCTTGAGTGGTGGTCACTAGATCCAGGGACTTTTGAAGGAAACTGATTTCCTACATCCAGTTTGATTGGCGTTTAGGCCTGGTTTTGGCACAGAAACTGCTTTAGTTCCCTGCATGGTGACCTCTGTCGGGAGCAGGGTGGAGAAAGGCGTGTGTGGTAGGGGCAATTTGCCCTGGGTGCTCTCACTGAGGGGGGTGACATTTGGCGCACCACCCGCCTGTGACTCCCAAGCCTACCCCGAGCCAACGGAGTAAGGGGGGAGCTGTGCCGTTTTGCCAGCAGCATTCCCCCCTTCCCCCTTCATTTTGACAGCTGGAGGGGGGCTTGTTGGGAGGCTTACGAGTCGTGGGCAGGTGGCGCACCAAATGTCCACCATGCACGGCTCGCTCCACCTCCGGCTGCAGGGCATGCACACTGCTCCATGCACCCGAGCGGCTATCCTGTGCCTGGGAGGGCATCCTCCGTGCCCCACCCCCCTTGGGAGTGCACCTGCCCTGGGCAGTGTGGACATATGCTCCATCGCTGGTCAGGAGAGAGACAGGGGAAATGTGTCCCTGTTAATTCTCCCAGACCTCTCAGCATCTTTTGATAAGATCAATCATGGTATCCTTCTGGGATGACTGTCCAAGTTGGTTGTGGGGGGCTTTGCTTTGCAGTGGTTCCAGTCCTACTTGGAGAGTCATTTCCAGAGGGAGATGCTTGAGAAGTGCTCTTCAGCACCATGGAGCCTTCAATGAGGAGGGTTCAATTTTATCCCCTATTTATTTACCATCTAAATGAAACCAGTTAGTGGGGTCATCCAGAGCTTTGGAGTACATTGTCAGTAATATGATGATGACACACAGCTCTAATTCTCCTTTACATCTTCAGGGATGTGCTGGACCATTGTAACGGACTGGAAGACAGCCAACAACCTGAAGCTCAACCCAGTTAAGACTGAAGCACTGTTAGTGAGTGGTTCCCTAGACTGGATGGATGGGAGGTTGGCTGCTCTTGTTAAGGTTAAACTCCCTCTGAAGGAGTGCTTTGGGGTACCTCTGAATCCTTTGCTGCCACTAGAGGCTCATGTGGCCTCAGTGAAGTGGAGTGCCTTCCATCAACTTCAGCTGGTGGCCCAACTGCATCCCTATCTGTTGTCTATTCTATGATAACTTTTAAGTTAGATTACTTCAATGTTTTATATATGGGGCTGCCTCTGAAGAGGGTTCAGAAAATTCAGCTGGTGCAGAATTCAGCAGCCAAGTTGTTCACTGGGGCAAGATGATTTGAGCATGTAACACCAATGCTGGCCTGACTACACTGGCTGCCAAATAGTTAAGTTTCTGAGCCAAAGTCAAAGTGCTGGACAGCCCTAAACAGCTCAGGGCTGCAATACTTCAAAGACCACATCTCCCCATGTGGATCAACCTGGACCCCATGCCTCCTCCATGAGAGGGTCAGAGAGTGGCAACATAAGAATGGGCCTTTTTCTGTGGTGGCTCCAGATTTATCAAATGCTCTCCTCGGGGAGGCTCACCTGGTGTCTTCATTTCATATCTTTAGTCATTAAACAAAATTGTTCCTTTTCTCTCAGGCCTTTGGCTAATTAAACAATATATTGCCTTTTAAATGTGTTTGTGAGAGGGGGGTTATTGGTTTGCATTTGGATTTTTTGTTATGTATTTTGTGTTCTCATTTTGGATTTTTATGTTATGAACCACCCTGTGATCTTCTGATGGGTGGTATACAAATTTAATAAATAATGACAAATAATTATAAATAAAATGCACAAGTGGGCAGAGTGCTGCTGCACTGAGGTCATGCTTGTGGGCATTACACAGGTGTCTGGTTGGTTACTGTAAGGCCAGTATTCTTGATTAGATGGGCCTTTGGCCTGATCCAGCAGAACTCTTCATATTCATAACCACCACCAGCCCAACCATTGCAACAAAACTGGATGCCCTGTATTAGGTTGTAACATATGCTATGCATCTCAGGCCCTCAAGATTCCCTCCAACTCCACCAAGTTTCTTGTTGCTTGCAGGAATACAATATACCCATTTTCACCCGGGTGACTATATTACTCATGTTCAGTTATGGGTATTATTTAAGCAGAAGGGACATGACAAAGAACCCAGCACACTTGATTAATGCATGCCCCTAGGGAAAAGGCAGGCATGAGGTGACGTTAAATACCTTCATCATGCATTAATCAACACCACGACGCCAGCCAAAATTGTCTCATTGTGGGTAAAAAATGGATTCCCTTTTTCTAAGTAGCATTTTTAATGTTTCACATTAATTTTTCTCATGGAATGTCATACCATGAGGGGTTTCCCCCCTCCCTCTATCCAGTAGAAAGCTATATTGCTCATTTTAAACATTCTTCTCCCCATCTCTTGAAGAGGCTTACTGAACTTTTGACAGGGTGACAAATTCTTCCAAAGGCATCACTCCACACACACACACACACACACACACCGTCACAGAAAGATTTAACTTTTCTGCTCTCGTGCTTTTGGTATATTCCCAAAAACAGAATGCCCCAGAATAGCTTTCTTCAACTTTGGGTACCCAGATATTTCTGGGCTACAACTTGAATCATCCACTGGCCAGCTTAGCCAACTGTTAGGAAGGTGGCAATTACAGCCCAACAAAATATGGAGACCCAAGGTAAAAACAAAAACAAAACCCCGCCACTTGTCTAGAAGGTATATATTCTCATTGGTCTCATTGGACTCTACACATGGACATCACCAGATGGGCAGCATCGAAATCAGATTGATTATATTCTCTTCAGCCAAAGATGGAGAAGTTCTATACAGTCAGCAAAAACAAGACCTGGAACTGACTGTGGCTCAGATCATCAGCTTCTTATAGCAAAATTCAAGCTTAAACTGAAGAAAGTAGGAAAAACCACTGGGCCAGTAAGATACAATCTAAGTCAAATCCCTTATGAATACACAGTGGAAGTGAGGAACAGGTTTAAGGATTTAGATTTTGTGGACAGAGTACCTGAAGAACTATGGATGGAGGCTCGTAACATTATACAGGAGGCAGCAACTAAAACCATCCCAATGAAAAGAAAACGCAAGAAAGCAAAGTGGCTGTCCAATGAGGCCTTGCAAATAGCGGGGGAGAGAGGCAAGCAAAATGCGAGGGAGATAGTGAAAGATACAGGAAATTGAATGCAGATTTCCAAAAAAATAGCAAGGAGAGACAAGAAGGCCTTCTTAAACGAGCAATGCAAAGAAATAGAGGAAAACAATAGAATGGGAAAAACCAGAGATCTGTTCAAGAAAATTGGAGATATGAAAGGAACATTTCGTACAAAGATTACAATAATAAAAGACAAAAATGGAAAGGACCTAACAGAAGCAGAAGACATCAAGAAGAGGTGGCAAGAATACACAGAGGAACTATACCAGAAAGAAATGGATGTCCCATATACCCCAGGTAGTGTGGTTGCTGACCTTGAGCCAGACATCCTGGAGAGTGAAGTCAAATGGGCCTTAGAAAGCACTGCTAATAACAAGGCCAGTGGAAGTGATGATACTCCAGCTGAACTATTTAAAATTTTAAATGATGATGCTGTCAAGGTGCTACACTCAATATGGCAGCAAATTTGGAAAACTCAGCAGTGGCCAGAGGATTGGAGAAGATCAGTCTACATCCCAATCCCAAAGAAGGGCAGTGCCAAAGAATGTTCCAACTACTGCACAATTGCACTCATTTCACACTCTAGCAAGGTTATGCTTAAATTCTACAAGGCAGCCTTAGCAGTATGTGGACCGAGAACTCCCAGAAGTGCAAGCTGGATTTCGAAGGGGCAGAGGAACCAGAGACCAAATTGCAAACATGCGCTGGATTATGGAGAAAGCTAGAGAGTTCCAGAAAGACATCTACTTCTGCTTCATTGACTATGCAAAAGCCTTTGACTGTGTCAACCACAGCAAACTATGGCAAGTTCTTAAAGAAATGGGAGTGCCTGATCCCCTCATCTGTCTCCTGAGAAATCTCTACAGTTAGAACTAGATATGGAACAACTGATTGGTTCAAAATTGGGAAAGGAGTACGGCAAGGCTGTATATTGTCCCTCTGCTTATTTAACTTATATGCAGAATTCATCATGCAAAAGGCTGAAATGGATGAATCCCAAGCCGGAATTAAGATCGCCGGAAGAAATATCAACCTCAGATATGCAGATGACACAACCCTGATGGCAGAAAGTGAGGAGGAATTAAAGAACCTTTTAATGAGGGTGAAAGAGGAGAGCGCAAAATATGGTCTGAAGCTCAATATCAAAAAAACGAAGATCATGGCCACTGGTCCTGGCAAATAGAAGGGGAAGGAATGGAGGCAGTGAGAGATTTTACTTTCTGGGGCTCCATGATCGCTGCAGATGGTGACAGCAGTCACGAAATTAAAAGATGCCTGCTCCTTGAGGGAAAGGCGATGGCAAAACAAGACAGCATCTTAAAAAGCAGAGACATCACCTTGCCAACAACGGTCCGTATAGTTAAAGCCATGGTTTTCCCAGTAGTGATGTATGGAAGTGAGAGCTGGACCATCAAGAAGGCTGATCGCTGAAGAATTGATGCTTTTGAATTACGGTGCTGCAGGAGACTCTTGAGAGTCCCATGGACTGCAAGAAGATCAAACGTATCCATTCTTAAGGAAATCAGCCCTGAGTGCCCACTGGAAGGACAGATTGTGAAGTTGAGGCTCCAATACTTGGCTACCTCATGAGAAGAGAAGACTCCCTGGAAAAGACCCTCATGTTGGGAAAGATGGAGGGCACAAAGAGAAGGGGACAACAGAGGACGAGATGGTTGGACAGTGTTCTCGAAGCTACAAACATGAGCCTGACCAAACTGCAGGAGCCAGTGGAAGACAGGAGTGCCTGGCGTGCTCTGGTCCATGGGGTCACGAAGAGTCGGACACGACTAAACGACTAAACAACAACAACAAGCTGGATAACATCAGCTCCTCTGGCAGATGCCTGGGAGAACCAGATTGCCCATGAACATTGAATCTGATTTGGCCTATCATGGCCAAGTAAAGGAGTGGTCTTTTCCAGGGCACAAAAGCCAGCTGCACTTTTCCCCAGCAGCACATTGCAACATATGTCTGTGTCCAGACTGACACTATTTTGTGGTAAGGATTCAATAACATTCTGGGAATTTAAGTATCTACAATTAAAGTTTTTGAAAGCACACCGTCACCCGAGCACAATTAATCCAACAACAACACTTACTTTTGCAGTTAGGAAAGTGACAGGAAAATGCACTGAAAAGTCTTCTTCTTCTTCTTCTTCTTCCTCTTCTTCTTCCTCTTCTTCTTCTTCTTTCAGCAGAGTATTAATCAGCCTTATAAAACAAAACAAAAAACTACAAATACAACTAAAACACTTAATTTAAAACTCCACTCCCCCAATAAACAACACTACCCCCATGTTAAAACACCATCTCCATCAAACCCTCATTCCACCCCCGAAGTGCCATCCCCAGAGGGAAAACCTTCTTAGTGTCATCTCCACTGGGGGCAGCCCTGCCTCCAAGGCAGGCAAGCTTTATAGAGCTGCCCCAGCACCTGGTGCACACTTAGCTGGAGCAGCAGGTGTTTCCAATGCTTTTTGCTTGCCCAGGATTCTGGTTCCTGCCCTACTTACACTGCTGCAGGCAGGTCCTGGTCTGGAGATCCAGTAGAGGCCACAGGTCCAGCAGGTGAGGGCAGGCAGCAGCTGCAGGCAGGTCTAGAATGAATGAATGAATGAATGAATGAATGAATGACGGAAGGATGCACCCCACAAGCAAATCAGGGTGAATGTTCATTGCTGTATAACCTCCCTGCAAAGAAATCAAAATGAATGCTGAATGAAAACCAAGCATAGTCTTACCTCCAAATAAGCTTTGTGCAAGCAAATCAGGATGAATACTCAGTCTGGAAGAACTCAATGAATCCGCATTGCAAGGATCCGCATTGTAAGGAGCCTTTGAAGAACTAGATGTGGCCTCTGTTGTTCAACTCAGTAGCTCATGTTGCTATTTCTCTAGTGCTAAAATTTGGCTTACATAAAATACACACAGCAGTCAATTGTTTAGTTGGACCACATTCAATATCTGCATAATGAAAATGTTTAAAAAGCCTAGTGAAGCTTTGTTAGACAAATGGTACCCAAGTAGCAGACCATCTTTCTTCTCCTTCTAAATTTATTTTTATAAAGATTTATGGTGACGAAAAAGATCAAAGATTTAATACATGGAAATAAAACAACCTCCCTGGTGGTTGTGTTCTCAGCACATGCCAGATATGACTATCGCCCCATTCATCCTCTCCGCACAAAGATCCATACATCGATAACAACAGCAGAGCCATTCATAATGGGTTGGCCCTCCAAAGACCAAGGGAGATAAATATAGGGAACAATTTTTTAAAAAGGAAATGTCCCCTTTTGAGATTTATCCCCTGAAAACTCTAGTGGATGATGAAACAGTAACATTTTCCCCAGGAAGAAAATGAATTTGAATTATAGATGTGTGCGACAAAAAAGGCTTTATAAGTGTGAAAGCTGGTTCCTTCATGAAAGCTGAGTCCCAAGAGACACTGGATGTGGAGCGTGACCAACAGGGAACTTGACACACAGTGAAAGGTGGCTTGATGGAACACCACTAACAATTGAATCAACTAGAAGATGAAGAATGACTCCAGGACTGAAAGTGGACAGCCTAAACAAATAGCAGGTGATGGCTTTGATGCAGTAATGCCCTATTGATATCTTGTGTTCTTCAAGAATTATCAGATAATTGACATGATAAGACCTTAGTGAAATAACCTATAGATGAGTCACTCAGATTAGCTGTCCACAAAGATGTGGGCTGAAGCTGTAGATGAGTTGCCAATATGCAGCTGACACCCAGCTCTATCCGTCTGTTCCATCTGAAACAGGAGAGGTAGTTGAGGTGTTAAACCAGTGCTTAGAGGCATTGATGGGTTGTAGGCCAATAAACTGAAGCTGAATCCTCGAAAGATAGAGGTGCTATGTGTCCCAGGTTCTCTATCCTAGAGGAGGGGAAGCAGCCTGCCCTGAATGGATTTGCACTTCCCTGGATGAGCAGGTTCACAGATCTGGGGTGCTCCTGGATTCAACACCTTCACTGGAGACTCAGGTTGCTTGGTGGCTAGGAGTGTTTTTTTCACCTTTGACTGGTGCACCAGCTACAACCCCTTTTGGACAGAAGTGATTTGGCAATTGTACTCCATGCTCTGCTAACTTCCAGATTGGATTGTGTGGGGGTGCCCTTGAAAACAATGCAGAAACTTAAGGTACTTTCCAATATATATATTTTTAATCACTGACGTTCAAACCATATAAGAAAATATCTCAATTTCTCTCATGCAAACCAGTCAGGTTACACCACGAAGGAAGTGTAACTTTGTTGACAAACATCAAAACTTCCTTTATGTGGTGATTGCCAACTAAGGACTAGGGAGACTGTGGGGTAAATATGTTGTAAAACATCCAGGCTGTCAGGGCAGCAATTTGAAGTGAGGCAGGAGGTGGGGACAAGGAACTTAAAAAGCTGTCTTCTGCTGAATCAGACCATTGCTCCATCTAGCTCAGCATTGCCTACACAAGTGCCTCTCCAGAATTGTGGATCAAAGTTTTTAATAAACCCTGTCTGGAGACTGAACCTGGGACCTTCTGCATGCAAAGAAAATGCTCTGCCACTGAGTTATATGGAATTATACACTAGTTGGAATTAAAGATCAAGAAAGAACTGGAAAATAAACCAAGAGGCTGAGATATGGATAAAGTCAGAAGTCAGGACCAAAGGGCAAGTCAGCACTGGAGGAGAAACCAAAATACAGAAACATACCAGAGCTCAGGAAGACCATGTTGCTCAAGCAAGGCATAACTGGAAAAGGAAGCCCTCTTAATGCTCTGTCCTCTTAATTGAGTGGGTGGAGTTCAAGATCTGGAGATGCTTGCAGAGAAAGTGGTGCCATACCACAAAACCATCCCATATCAAATCTGCACTCTCACCAATGGTTGATACAGAAGCAGAAGTGGGACACTGCTCTCAGTCTGGAGCATGCTTACAACCTGCCAGCAACAAACTATTATGTGTCATGGCCCAGGGCTCAAACTTGCCCTTCTTAAGGAAAGAGGACCTGGACACTGATCAGCTCTCAAACTAGGAAGAGGATTTGCCTTTGGAAATGGATTCTGATGCCACTACCTTCTCAGAGTGCCATTATCAGAAAAGACCACAAGGCCAGCCCCTCTTCAGCCCATGTTAGCAGATCCTTACACTTCAAGATTTCCAGTTATGAAGCTACAGTGATGCTGCAGTTGCCTTTGTGTCACTGGAATAAAAAACACATGAAACAAGCTGGGCTACTTTAAAAGTGGGGGCCTCATTCACTGCATGGGGAGGAGCCAATGGCCTAAAGGTAAACAAAACCCCAATTAGATCATTGGAACAAATTAATTTATTCAGGCTGCAAGCCCAGCTTGGGGGATAAGGTATGAGCCATAATGGCCATGTTCTACTTCCACTGTTGGGGACTGTATGCCTCTGAAAACCAGTTGCTAGAAATCAGAGGAGAGCAGAGTTGCTGCTGCACCGACGTTCAGCTTACAAACTTCCCACAACCTTCAAGGTGACCACTATGAGAACAGGATGCTGATTTAGATGGGCCTTTGTTCTGATCTAGCAGGGCTCTTATTATGTGTTTAGGAGTAACAGTAACAGTGGACTATTGCCGTCATGCCCTGCCTGTGTGCTTTCTGGAGCCATCGGACTTGCCATTGTGACAACAGAGTGCTGGTCTATATGGACCTTTGGAATTATCCAAAAGGAGTTCTCCATAGTGTTACCTGCTTCCGCTTTTCCAAAGATTGACACTTTGCCTGACAATGTTTTTGGAAGCTCCTCCTTCCTGGCCATAATAGAGCCCAACACTTTGTTGCATCTGATCATGCATATTTAAACCTACCTCCTGAAATCACTTAATTGCAAGTATGCTTCTCTGGAATCAGAACCCAGCAGAAACTATCTCTTCACAATTTGGTGTCAGGCCCAAACATAATGTCCAAACATGATCATAGAATCATAGAATCATAGAGTTGGAAGAGACCACAAGGGCCATAAAGTCCAACCCCCTGCCAAGCAGGAAACATTTTGTAAGTAGAGTGAACTAAAGACACACACAAGTTTTTCAAATAAAATACCCCCACTTTTTGGCTGACCAGCCATCATAAGCACTCTTGTTGAGCACCTTATTAATTCTGGATGGAAGTGAAAAGAAATATTCTGTTTGGCTGGGAAGAGGCTCAGCAGCCTTGTAGCACTATTATATCATGATCAAACGAACACTCACAGGCAGGTTTTCAAGGTCTGCCGGCACCGGGGCAACATATCTGAAAATGATTAAGTTACTCCAGTAATTATTAAATTGGATAGCACTCAGATCTGTTCTGCTCTTTATTACACACAATGATTCACCGTTTATAGGGTCATAAATCCATTTGGAAGAGGAGTAGTGACTCCCTGCAGGGGACAGGCTGTGACCGTTTGGAAACAGAGCCAAATCTCAGATGTCTCATGCTTCTTGTTGAGGTGGGGGAAGGATGAAAAAATGATGGCTCTTGACCTCTTGATGGTGGCTGATGATTTGTAATGCAACAAGACAAGTTGGAAGGGGGGGGGCACCACAGCTGGCAAATGTGCCTTGAGGAAGGGAGATGTTAAGCAAAGGGAAAGTAAAAAGCTTCCGTCTGAGGCTGGATTAGCCACTTAGTAGGCACTGCAATGCTACAGCTGTATACAGTGTGGAGTGTACCTTATAGCAGCACAGCTACAACTACTTGCTACAAAGCTCAGACATGGTGCCGCCTCCCATTTCTCCACTGTTCGTAAGCTGAAAAGTAGGAAGATAAAAATAGCAATAAGTAGCAGGACCCGTTTCCCCAGCTGCCAGAGGGTCCCCCTTCTGTATCCATATGATTCTAGAGCAGGGGTGGGAATTTCATCTCACATGCCCAATTAACCTCCCAATTTGGCTCAAGGACATTTCAGCCAAGCTGCACCCTCCTGCTCTGTACCTGATGTCATATGTGGTTGATTAACATCCTTTATCATTTTAAATGTGTTTGTGGGAGTGGGGAATAATTGGTTTGTTTTTATTATTTTATGTTTTTATCTTGTATTTTTATGCTGTGAACCACACTGAGATCCTTCAGATGAAAGGCAGAATACAAATTTAATAAATATGTATATCAAATGTGGGGCAGGTAAAGACGAATGTAGTTTTCAGCAACTGACTGAGGCTGGAAGCCCTGCTTAAGAAAGCTGGAGCCAGCTGGTTCTCCTCAGGAGCAAGAAGGCTGATCAGCAGCAGGTGGAGTCACTTTGTCTTTTGCCCCTTCAGGCTGCTGCTCAGCAGGTGAAGCTGACTCCTGGCCCATGACAGGGAGCAGTGATTGCATAGGGCAGAGGAACCAAATTGCAAAGGCTGCTTAATTAATATGTTTCCTTTTACAAAAGTAAGGGGTCTTCTTTGCAGAGGACTCCTTGCAAACCTAGTCCAGGGAGCCATGTTGTAGCTACTCCTCCCTTCCTTTGCAATAGGAAGTGGGGACTGTTTTCAAGTCAGGGACCACTTATACAGTATTAGGCAGCAATGCTTGCAAAACCTATATGGTCTTTTGAGGCAAGCTGGGCCACAAGTTTGTGTTTGCATAACATGAATGCAAAGCAATTACTTGTATCTTTTCAACTGGTGCCAACACCAGGTAGCCCTGGGGGCCCAAGCACCCACAATTATTTTCTTGTGAGTGCCTGGCCTCTGCCCCCCCCCCCCATTGCTGCCACACCACCTGGCCTCCCCCCCCCCAACCATGCAGCACCAACGTGCACTGCTGCTGCCTCCCAACCTTCGTCTTACCTCTGATGCTCAGCCGCCCTGGTGGTGACTGGACTGGGGCCTGTGCCACTGCTGTGGGGCCTTTATTGGCACAGTAGGCATGAACAGAGAATGTGCAGTGGACAGAGGCCCCATGGCAGAGGGGCAGTCCCCAGTCCATGTGCCACTGCAGCATGCATGCATGCGGCATACTATGCCGCCATCATATCACAGTGATGTGATATCATGTAATCATGTGGCTGCGATGTCACCGTGTCGCAGCGTGGTGCGTGCATCTTAGCACCCACAGTGGGGGACCCAGGTCAGTATCACTGACCTTGTCAGTGGGGTTATGCAATTCTTAGAATCTCTTCTCAGCCCTCAGAGGCTTGTTTTCCCCTGGGTTTCTCCAGAGATCTTCAGAGTGATTGGGACTGGTCAGGGCATGAACTCCACATCAGGAATAAAGTTTGCCTTCAGAAAATTCTTTCTTTCTTTCTTTCTTTCTTTCTTTCTTTCTTTCTTTCTTTCTTTTCTCACTGTTTTCCATGTTCCAAATGCTTCACATTTAAAGCATTGTTGCCACCCATGTAGAAGCCCACGCCAAAAGCACTACACATTTCTTATTTAAAAAAGAAAGTCACTAGAATGAAAGCAATTTGCCTTTCACCACAAGAATATGCATTAGTAGCTGGTTATTATGTCCGTATTTTAAATAGCTCATTTTCTGCAAATGGGTTGGGCCCACAGAAGCACTGGGGTTCAAGTTCTCCTGAGTCATTCTTTTAAGCCCCGTCCCCCCCCTCCTTTGCCACCTATTTTCGTTCCCCCTGCCCACAAGCTCCATCCTCCCACTAATTGTTTTTTTTTTTTTTAATATATATTTATTGAAGTTTTCAAATAAAGCATATATTAGATAAGCACAACTTATCATTGTCCATTTAACATCTCTCAATTATTACATGGGACTCCCCCACACCTCCCGCATACACTTACATCATTATTAAATTTATTTCAAACAAATTATCATTTAACTCATCTTAATTAATAATCTTAATTTGGTTTGACATATAATTCAGCCTTAAATCTAATTTAATGGTAGACAATTATCTGCACTGGCATCCAATTCAACACTCAGCCAAATTACAATATTTTTGTAAATAAATCTTAAATTCCCTCCAGTCTTCTTCCATCCTTTCTTCTCCCTGGTCTCGAATTCTGCCGGTCATCTCGGCTAATTGCATATAGTCCATCAGTTGCATCTGCCATTCTTCCACAGTGGGTAGCTCCTGAGTTTTCCAATTCTTGGCAATTAATATTCTTGCTGCTGTTGTTGCGTACATATATCCTCCCACTAATTGAACAAAGTGGACTTAATTTGAATTAAACTGTCAAGAAATCTTCCACTTAAATTGATTTATCTGCTTCTTCAGCTGGAATGGATTCATTTCAGCACAATGTATAAGAAGCCTGTGTTGATGGATTACATCTCGTGGAATGGAAACATTTTTTAATGCAACTCCATTAAATTCTACTCAGGTATGAAAAGGAACAAGAAGAAAGGGAGGATATGAACATGTAGGGAACAGAACATTGGGGGGGTGTCGGGGGGGGGGGAAGCCTGACAGTATATGAAGAACCTTCAGACGTAGATTCTCACTGTCAAAAAATCATTATTTTTTGATTAGCAAACCCAAGACTTCCAGAGCTTCCTTAAATTATTCTCCTCATTTCTAGCATGACTCATATGCTTCTAATAAAAGTGATGTCCTCATTATGACCCTCCTAAGTACTTTACCTTATAATGCTGCTGCACTATTTTGCCTTGATCAGACCTCTGGGCACCATGGTTTAAGAAGGATATTGACAAACTGGAATGTGTCCAGAAATGGGTGACAAAGAGGTGTCTGGAGGGTAAGCTAAAAGACGGAAAATGTTGGTTATGTTTAACCTGGAGATGAAACCCATGGGAGGTAATACATCAGCCATATTCAAATATTGAAAGGCTGTACCACAGCTGATGAAGAAAATATGCTGCCTGTGGCAACAAGATATAGGGCCCAAAACAATGGCTTCAAGTTGGGGGGGGGGGGTTGATGAAAAGATAAGATGAACTCCCTCACAGTATGAGGTAGTGTGTGATCAATCAACTCCCGCCCGGGAACCAATGTCCCCACTGTGGAAGGACGTGTGGGTCCAGAATTGGCCTCCACAGTCACTTACGAACTCATTGTTAAAACCTTGTTTATGGAAGACTCTCTTACTCAGCTATGAGTGATCACCAAAGAAGAAGAAATGAGGTAGTCTTCACTGGGACATACTATACTTTGAGAAGTTCTGAAGAGGCTGGATAGTCACCCATCAGTGGCAGATTTCTTGAATCAAAGGGAAGCTGAAATTTGCCATTATGGCTGGGGCTGATAGGAGATGAGTCCAACAATATCTGCTTGGGCAGAAAAACAAAGCATAAAAGCTTAACTATCAGTCAAAGACAAAACCTATAAACTAGGGCTCCTCGCAGATGACCAGATGGTCACAACACCAGACTCCATAAAGACAGCAATCACTCTAACTCAGAGGTTTTCAAACTTTTTGAGTCCATGGCTCCCTTAACCAAGTACATTCTTTCTGTAGCACCCCTGTGGTGCTCAGGAGCCCAGTTATGTCCCCCTTGCTTGCAGAGCTGGCAGCCTCTCATTCTTTTTTGAACACCCTCCCTTGTGGATTGTTGCCTCAGTCTCCTCTCCTCTCCCCTCTCCTTGGGAGTCCTCCAGGCAGCTGCTGCTGCTACCCCTGGTCTCTGAGCTGCACCGCCCCAAAGAGAGGTGCCTCCCAGAGGCACCATTCACCTGCAAAGCTTATAGCCAGGGCTGCTGCAATAAACAGCTGCACAAGCCTTTGGGAGGCAGAGACATGAGAGCGAATCAGAGAAGGGAGGGAAGGAAAAAAGGACAGGGGCCAGTGTTGCCTGTGGTACCCCTGATCATCATTCGAGACACCCCAGGGTGCCACAGGAAACTGGTTGAAAACCACTGCCCTAACCAAATAACTCAATACATTCGCAATGGTGTCGGACCTACAGGTGTATCTTTGTGAAATCTGAGACTATGTGTTTCAACAACACGCCCCCCCCCCGCCCCATATTCAAAACGTATTTCCCAATATCACGAAGATAAAACTTTGCTGCACCAAATTCAGATACTTAGGGGCACAAATAACCAGAAACCTGAACAAACTATACTTCCACAACTACAACCTCCTTTGGCAAGAAATTAACAAAGACTTGAAGAAATGGAACAAATCCAATTTACCCTCTCAGACAAAATGATCACCCTCCATAAATGGCAGGGGGGGGGATACATTTGTTTGTTTGTTTGTTTGTTTGATTGATTGAATTCTTGATTTATATACCACCCTATACCTGTAGGTCTCAGAGCGGTTCACAAAATAAAATGAAAATATAAAACCACAAAATACATAATTCAAATAAAAGTAACAGCAACACACACACACACACACCAACAAAAAAACCCACATTTTAAAAGGGCATAGGATGTCAGTCAAATCAACCAAAGGCCTGGTTAAAAAGGAACATCCCTGCCACAGCATACCCAATCCTTCAAAACAAACTAAGGAAAATCCCCACAACACTAAACAGCTTCACCCACCCATGCTTAAAGCATGGAAGGAAAAAGTAGGAAAACTGTCCCCAACCGCATCCCCATTAACCCCCCTGGCCCACCATCCACTATTCCATCACGTAGCCCAAAACTTCCAAATAAAAAGTTGGCAAGCCAAAGGGTTACACCACCTAGCAGATTACTACAAATATAACAAACCCATACCGACACAAGAAATACAAGGCAAACTAGGGGACACCCAAACACCCTGGCTAACATACCACCAATTACATGCCTTCTTAAACAACCCAGCAGTAAAAGCAACAGCCACTAGGCCCTTGACCACCTTTGAAAACCTTCTCCTGACAGCAATGGGACATGGCAAGGGGATAGTATTCCAATATACAAAATACTACTTCAGATCCCAAAAATCCCACAAATCCCTCATCTCAATCAAAAAGACAATGGGAGCATGGGATATGTTACAAAATAAACCCTCCCCAATGGACTAAACTGTGGTCAAAACCACCCTTTAAACCCATCTCAGCCAAAAGAAGAGAACTCACCCTGAAACCTATCTATAATGGTACCTAACACCATGGAAACTGACAATGATACATGCAGGAACCTTGCCAAAATGCAGGAGAGGTTGCATCTCTACAGGCACATACTTCCACATGTGATGGAACTGTCCCAAAATCCAACCCTTTGGGACATCATTCCTACAAGAAATATGCAAAGGAACTAAACAGGTCTTAGAAGCCACCCAAGAACTGGCCTTATTGAATATTTTTCATGACTAAAACACACACTCGCACTACAAAGAGGTCATAAGCCTCCTACTCTCAGCAGCCAGGAACTTCATAGCTAGACACTGTGCCAGGAGTGAACATGGACCACTGGTGCCAAACTGTATGGGAAACAGCCCTACTAGAAAAGCTAACCAACAAACAAACTGAACTATGGGAACCGATAAAGGAGGATTCCTTTACCCTGGTGTGGCTCAACAATGCAACAATACGAACACACCGACAGCATATGAATCAATAAGGCTAACTTGACCCAACAACCCCTCCCCATCACTCACACAAACAAAACTCACTGCAGTCAACTGAAAGAAACCAACCAGACCCTGGACCCCACAACCTCTTTCACTGCCAAGGAAAACTAATAAATGAATAGAAAGAGAACCTACCCATTTGATGCTGACTCAAAAACCTTGCACATACACTGTATAAAAGAATGAAAAATTACTACCTCCCTCTCTCCCCTCGCTTTCTTTCCCCACCTCTCTTCTCCCTCAATCTTATGCTGTATGCAGCAGTAATGCCTCACATCAAATATAACTGATCTGTACAAAGGCCTTTATGATATGAAAACAGAGACAATTTTTGCAAACCAAACATCTTTAATAAAAACAATTTGCCTGTTGGAATATTTGTAAATATGCTGTTTGTGGTACATTTCAACTGCTACTTAGAGTGGAAATTACAAGAAGACAACAAATGGCAACTAATCTTTAACCATTATATTCCACGATCAGCTAACAGAGTAAATTGCATCACAATCCAGGCTATCAGAAATTTATACTACCACTCTGAAGCCTCCATTGCAAAATGGAGGAGGTTTGAACAAATGTGGTAAGCAATTTTGCTTACGGAAACAAGAGGATCAAAATTTAGAAGAAACCAACCTATTGCTATAGACAATCTCTTTTTATAGATTATTTGCTTTGTTTGTCTACATAATGAAGCCATCTGTGCCAAGTGAGGGAGAAACAGAGGAATATCTATATCTATAGCCTTTACGATATATGAAAACATAACAGGAATATCAGAGCTGACTTTGAAGATTTTACAACCATGAGCAAAATTACTATAAAAACCAGTGCATTCACACTTGGAATTCTAACTGGTAAAAATATGATAAGTACCATAATTGCTTAGAAACCGTTGCTCAAATCCTATCACGTAAGCTTAGAAAGCAATGTTTTGGTTTCCTGATTCCAGTAAAATTATTTAAAGGATGCTGTGTATGACTCCAAGGACTAAGAACACATTCTCTCCCCCACCCTACACCCAGCTATTCTCCATCAATAATGTGAAAAGAATTTGCATTTGAAAACTATTGAAGGAGAGAGAGGAAAAGGTGAAATTCTCTAGGGTGGGATGTTGGTTGTTGTTATTGTGCTTAAATTGCCTTGGAGGTGGTCAGTGGTTTTTGTGAATGCTGTTGCTCTCATTCAACACATTGTCACTCCATTTCCTTTAGCTTCTCAGGTGCCTGCACTTTGTGAAAAACCTAGGTCATCCTTGGCTGGATTTTCCTATAAATGTGGGAAGGGGTGGAGGCTGCCTACCATGCCCCTAGCAACTGTTCATTTTAAAAAATGATGTCTTTTTGCTTTTAAAGAAATAAATAAAATAATAAAATAATCCAAACTACTACCCCACTCAGTAGGATTTTGTAGAATGGTAAGGCTACTGCTGGATCTGCTGCCCTTCTGCTCATAAATGCCATGGTTGGGGGCTCAGGGGACAGGACAATCAGACCCATAGTTGGTCCAATGACTACATCATATAATAGCAATGAGACTACTCAAGATCCAATGGATCCTCAAATGATATGTAATTATGTTTTTTCCTCCCTATTTGCATATTGTTTCCCTTGCATTGAAATGAATGGGGTAGAATTATGTCATAACAATGGTAATTTAAGTAATTAATTACAAAACTTACAAAAGTGTGCCTCTGTGGACAGTGAGAGAAATAGCATTGTTTTGTGGAAGGCGAACTTCAGTGGAATGGGACCACTGCTGTGTGTGACAAATACAGAGTGGGACAGAAAAAGATGCCTTCTTAAATCCCTTACACCCCAGGGGAGATACCCCTGGCTGAAACTCTGCAGAGCTGCTTCCAGTCAGAGTAGACAAATACTGAGCTAGATGTACCAATGGTCTCAGTATAAGACAGCTTACTATGCTGAAATAAGTTGGAACTTATATCCAAACCCAATGGCATTAATTCCAGGGGGTGCATGGGGCCTGGTCACCCACAAAATTTTCACTGTGGGGGCCCGGCCTCTGCCCACCACCTGCTTTACCTCCAGCTCTGTGGTGGTGACTGGGCCAGGGCCTCCGTATCCACTGTGGGGCCCCTGTTGAGGCCCACCTCAGACGTGCATCTGGGGGTCTCTGTGGCCACAGCAGACCTCAATGGAGGCCTCACAGCGGAGGCCTTGGCCTGGTCACCATGGTGGCAGCAGGGGTGGGGCAACAGAGTACCATCTCCATGGGGCTGTGGGCACCCACACTCTGCTGCCCCACCCCTGCCGCCACCATAGAGGCATGTCTGTGGCTACAGTGGGCCCTGACAGAAGCCCAGCAGCAGAAGTGGAAGCCCCGGTGCTGGAGAGCAGTGGTGGTCAGCTGTGACATGACCTGACATTGTGATGTCACATTGCGCATGCGAGCTGCTGGGTAGAAGAAGAAGAAGAGTTTGGATTTGATATCCCGCCTTTCACTCCCTTTAAGGAGTCTCAAAGCGGCTAACATTCTCCTTTCCCTTCCTCCCCCACAACAAACACTCTGTGAGGTGAGTGGGGCTGAGAGACTTCAAAGAAGTGTGACTAGCCCAAGGTCACCCAGCAGCTGCATGTGGAGGAGCGGAGACACGAACCCAGTTCCCCAGATTACGAGACTACTGCTCTTAACCACTACACCATACTGGCTCTGTGGGTACCCACAGTCGGGGGCCCAAGTTGGCTCCTATGTCCAAACCTGAGTAGTCACATATAGGATTGTGTGGTTTTTAACATTAAGTCCTGACCCTGAGCTCCTCTTTAATTTGCTCTCTGCTTTTCCATGTTGTGCTTCTATATAAATGCCTGCTATGCCTCCGCTGGTGGTTGTTCTCCTCACAAACAAATGTTGAACACAGACTGTGCCAATGTTTTCAAGCTGCCTCTGATCTGTCATTCAGTGCAGAAGCTTCTCCGTAGCTGGCTATGCAAATATTTCCTCAAAATTACAAATATTCAAAACGTCAGGAGCGTAGGAGAACCTTTGTTAAAGCACCTTGTTTTATGGGATTAACAACAGCCTAGGATGTGTGGTGATGCTGACATGCTATTTGTACAAGGCTAAGGGGAAACAATGGACCTGCGGGGGGGAGGGGGGGGAGAAAGATTGCAATAGTAATGCAACAAAGCTTCAGTGCAAGCCATAAATACAGTATAAGGCCTAAATATATAGACATGGCTATTTAAGTGCAGCACTGAAAACAGGAAGGAAAGTAACTATTTTTCAAGAGGGTAGTGCCTGCCTCTATATGTTTCCTTTGCAGGTGGGTGGGAAGAGGTGGAATTAATTCTGAGGCGCAGACACCGGATTGGCACATTTGGAAACAAAATGTACCTCAGTATCTAAAAATCAAAGCACCATGAATATTTAACAGGGGAAAGAAAAGAATGATTTTTGTCATCTGGTAAAAGCATCTCTGAGAGGCTTACGCCCTGCTTGCCTCCTGTAAAATGGCTTTCTTTGTACACAGTGTGCCAGAGATGAGATTGCAGCCCTTAATTTTGAGCTAGGGAATGACAGTATCAGGACCCCAGAAGATGCTGCTTCAGAAATAGACGCAAGGCTCTGGATTCCTCATTATACCTCTGGCAAATATATATAATGACAGAATTATAGAGCTGGAAAGGGGCTTAGAGGCCATCCAGTCCAACTCCCTGCTCAAAGTAGAATCTGCAATGTAGCCTGCAGCGACAGCATCCCTGATGTTTGGCTTCACAGCAAGGGTGGGGAGCCCCCAAGTGACTTTGCCTGGACCCTGAGACTCTACCACAGGCCACATCCCTCCCTGGCCCTGCTTGTTGTGGGAGATTCATGCAGTCAAACTCTGATTGGTAATTGTAGATTCAGGTAGGTAGTCGTTTTGGTCTGACAGTCAAAATAAAAAATAAAATAAAATAAATTGTCCAGTAGCACCTTAGAGACCAACTAAGTTTGTTCTGAGTATAAGCTTTCGTGTGCATGTACACTTCTTCTGCATGCAAGGGAGGTCGCTAACTCATAACAGGTTTACAACCCATCGGCTACCCTCACCAGGTTTAGTCGCCCACTTGAAGTAAAGCAAGAAAAGGGGGGCCACTCTTATGCTACCCTTATGCTATTCATATAATCAGTTATCAGTACTCAATATATTCATATATGCTCACATATAACAGGGCTTACAGTGAATTTTATAATCCATTTTGAATCAAAGGAAAGCTTTTGCCTAAGCTAACTGCAAACTGCTTGGAACCGCAAGTCCAGAACCGACCTTTCACCTAGTAACATCCTGTACCCTATAGGAAAGGGGAAGCCATGAATGACAAGGCGCTGGTACAAATATCCCCCTCAACTACAGGCTAAAATGGTCCACAAAACAGGAAGGGCCAAACCACAAAAACTCCCTACATGATGCAGAATGCATAGGGGGAGGTAAGGCCAGAAGATTCCCTTCCTGAGTCTTACTCAGGGCTTGTTGTCTGGGCAGCCCAGGACCTCCATACACACTGTTCAGGCTTGTGCCACAGAGATGTCACTTGGTGCTGCAAATGCAGCAAAAACAACATGGGAGGTAGCCGTTGTGAGTTACAGGTGCTGTGATTCTCTACCAGTTTGACTTCACCCTCGGAGGTGCAATCTATTGTCTCTTGAGACAGATGAATGCAAACAAAACTAGCCTATTTTCAATGGACCCACACTCCCTACCTACAGCCCCATAGATTTTTTTGTAGCTTAGTGGTTCCCTTCTTCCATTATGTTGAATGGCTCACTGCTGGGTGTACTAACCTAGATATGCTTCCTTACCTTCACTGTATGAAAATCCAGCCATCTAATTCAGCTCCTTTCTCTCCTAGTTACTCTGGCTCAGTTTACTTGCTCTGAAACCCATAGCGTGGTCTGTAAACCCTTCAAATTCTCTCTGTCTTTCTCTTTCTTTCTATACCCCTGAGGGTTCTCTCTGCTGCTGCCAAGTCCAGCCTTATATTCTGATGCTGGGAGCACCTGGAGAGTTTACAAGCATTTCTGCCATCCTGTCTCATCACTTTTGGCCCACCCTCACCTTTATCTGGTCAGCCCAGAATGTAAGCAACTTGGAAAGAAGAAACAACCACCACTCCATCCTCCCAATATGATTCATAAATGAAATGAAATGAATAAACAGCAGTTGCAGATTAATGTCAAAAGGGCTGTTACAGATTTACAAGCAAACATGTGTGTAAGTGACAGGAAACAATTATACAGATTCATCTATCTCTATTGTGTTGAAGGAAAGGCAGTTTAGTTGCCATTTGACAGTCTTCTTCTTGGATACTGCTTCATGTTTTTCTAGTTCAAAGAGGTTCCAGGGCTCAGCTTCAGAGACATTGGCCCAAATTATGCCCTGCATGCCATTGCTGGGAATATTTTTTCTCTTCATGAACCTGGTGGCTAGAGATAAGAGTGCCTCTGAGCACATGGAGAGTGGACCTTCTTCCTTTCTTCTAGGGGTGAGCAGGTTTCTCCCTGCTTACATTATTTGTTGCCCCTGAATTCCTATTTTAGGAGAATTGGGACAAAAAAACCCTTCTGTCTAAGGATTTTATGTCCATATGAAATCCATTATGCTGAGTTAGCTTTGTGAAAGAGGAGCCTATTGCTCCTGTACACTGCTAATATATTCTGGGAAGACCCTGTCCTTCCCCTTTGCAAAGAGAGCTGTATTAGAATAAACAAACAGTTGACAGTTCTTCTCCATTGACAAGTTCCCTTCCGCTTTGAAGAGGTTGAGACCTCAAAGACTTTTTGGGCTGAAACCCAGAGAAGTGTGTGTGAAACCTGCAGAGGGAATGTCGTTTTGAAAGCTATTTTCCTGGCTGTGATCCGGATTTCCAGGGAAAATGGGCCAGCCTGTCATTGGCTTCAGATGCCTTATTTAAACATTAACATATGCTATTCTCACATATGTGTCCTGAACAAGTTTGTGCATGCATTCCTTCATCGTAGTCACACTGCATCTTGGGGCTGTTTAAGCAGTACCCCTTCACAATTCACTTATGGTGAACTGAAGCACTGCCAAGCAGAAACTGACCTAAGAGCCATAACTTTACATAAATATTATAAAAAAGATAAAGAAATGACAAAGAGATAATTTGATTACATAACTGTAAACATATACAACTACAGTGGTACCTCGGGTTAAGAACTTAATTCGTTCCGGAGGTCCGTTCTTAACCTGAAACTGTTCTTAACCTGAAGCACCACTTTAGCTAATGGGGCCTCCTGCTGCCGCCGTGCCGCCACTGCACGATTTCTGTTCTCATCCTGAAGCAAAGTTCTTAACCCGAGGTACTATTTCTGGGTTAGCGGAGTCTGTAACCTGAAGCATATGTAACCCAAGGTACCACTGTATCTGTATCTAGATGTGTGGCTACAGTCATGTACAACAGCCAGTGAAGACATCATTCCTCAAAACAGAGTTGATGCCCGGGATGAAATAATTTTAGAGTTCCTCCCAATATGTGTGAGTCGCAGTTCCACAGGTTAATGAACAGAGATGGGAAGTGAATGATCTTTTTAAAAAAGAATAAATTATGTTTGTGTGTGTGTTTCCCAGCTGCATTTTATCATAACATATAAATAAACCAGAGTAGCTCTGAAGTAGCTCTTGCTAGTTATTAGAGAAGATTGATGAATAATAGTAATAGGGCCAAGCTAAGAGAGGCCAACTCATTGCTGTGGGGTGGGGAGGGGTAAATGCATGCAACTTAAGAACAAAAAAGCCTGTCATTATCAAGAAGCAGTCATTCTTAAGCAGAAAAGGGGAGCAGGGCAACTCATATTTGCTCTCTCCAAAAGCCATCACCATCAGACTTTCCCTTAAGTGTCATGAAACAGCAGCCCTTCCAGCAGGCTGCCACAGAGGGAGAGGAAAGAAGGTAGGTTGTTGGCATCCATCTGCCTCAGGAGACAATGGAGGGACCTTTGAGGATGAAGTTAAACTGTTGGAAAGTTGCACTGTCTGCTGTGGCTGTAGAGGCTGATGCGGGAGAGACATGTTTTGTTGAAGCTGGAGCAGATGAAGGTGTCCAGTTGTGCTGCTGCAAATGCACCATGGCACTTCTTCTCTCTGTTCCCCTCCCAATGATGACCTTTTCTGGTAACTGCTGTGGATATATGTCCTGACTTTCTCCAGGCACTGCAGTCTTCTGCAAGGTATTCCCACACGGTGGGGTTAATGTTGCTAGCCTTCATGTCATGTTTGCAGACATCTCTGTAACACAGAGTTGATCTGCCAATGGGCCTGGTGCCTGAAGCCAGCTCCCCGTAGAGCACATCCTCAGGGATCCTGCCATCTTCCATTCTGTGGACATGACCAAGTCAGCATAAAGACCACTGAGAGAAGAGTGTGAACATGCTGGGAAGGTGAGCTTTGCTTGAAACTCTGTCCTGCCATGTGATACCCCAAATCCTCCTGATACAGCACATGTGGAAGACATCGGACATCATACCTAATGGTTGTTAGTTTTCCACAACACTTCCATAAAAAGTAAAGGTAAGGGACCCCTGGGTGGTTAAGTCCAGTCAAAGGCAACTATGGGGTGCAGCTCTCATCTCACTTTCAGGCCAAGGGAGTCGGTGTTTGTCCACAGACAGCTTTCCAGGTCATGTGGCCAGTAGAACTAAACCACTTTGGGAGCAACAGGACACCGTGACGAGTGCCAGAGCACTTAGAAACACCGTTTACCTTCCCACCACAGTGGTACCTATTTATGTACTTGCACTAGTATGCTTTCGAACTGATAGATTGGCAGAAGCTGGGACAGAGCAATGGAGCTCACCCCAGATTCGAACTGCTGACCTTCTGATCAACAAGCCCAAGAGGCTCAGTGGTTTAGACCACAGCGCCACCTGTTCCATAAAGCAGAGTGCTCAACACACAAGCCTGGTAGACCTTCATCTTGGTTGTAGACATTAGCATCACATTCTGCTGTGCTGAAGTCTTCACCATCACACTTTCCCTCTCCCTCAACTATTATTCAGCAATTGTCATCCTATCAAATTTCACTAGAGGGAAAGAAGGAGGGCAGCGCTACTCCATCGACTCTGCTGAAGGATTAACAAACTTTAGCTGCTCCCCTCCAACTTTTTCTGTTTAGTTGGTCATTCTAAGGACTTTGTAACTATGAAGTAGTGCCTGTGGGAAAAGTTATAGTTCAGTGGTAGAACATCTGTTATGCATGCTTAAGATCCCAGGTTCATTCCCCAACATCTCCAGATAGTGCTCAGAGAGACCCCTGCCTGAAACCCTGGAGAGCTTCTGCCAATGTACATAACACTGAGCTAGATCGACCAATGGTCTGACTCAGTGTAAAGCAAGTTCCTACATACCTTTCCCAGTTCTGTCTACACAAACTATACAAATTCTGCCTTGGGGAAGAAGGTTACAAGGCTACCATGTTCCGTACTTCCCTATGCATTATTGACATTGACACTCACTATGTGCAGAATAGCATGGAAAAATTCCTCTTCTTATTCATAAAACATCAGATGTATTTTGAGCCCGTTATTTTCCACATGACACTTTGCCAGAAACGAAGGCAGGCAAAGCACCAGTGAAATGACTCAAGAGCAGCACAGAGGAGGGAGAAAGGAGATAGCTGTCAAGTAAGATGGGAACTCCGGGGTGTGCTAAACCAAGTAAAAGGTGTGTCAGTCTTCCAAGCATCTGCATATGGGAAGGGGTGTTATGCATGAGTACATGGCAGCTTCTTTCCCCTCCCTCTCAGTTAATTAACCTCCTTCACCTTTATGCTGTTAGAGTTAGACACTGTCCTTAGTCCTGTATCAAGGTCATGATTAGCACAGGCCAAGCAAGTCTTGCAAGCTGAGTAATTTCAGGATGAACAAAGGCTATAGCAATGAGGACCCCACAGTTTTAGGGAGACTTAGGCCAGGGGTGGGAACCAAAGGGCCACATTCAATTCTGGGCGACCTTTCAAGGGTCGTGAATCAGTACTGGGTGAGGCCAGAGGCAAAACTGGACAAAGCAACAAATGACCATATAACATTTGTACAGTAGGCTAGTTTTTATACAACACAGCCATCTTTATCTTCCATCCAGGTAAGCAAGAGGCATTTATCAGAGTTGAAGAATGCATTCCAACCAGGTAAAAGCACTAGGACCAGTATAGGGTGTGGTTTATGGAAAGGGTTCACCTAGGGAGAATTTTGAGGGCCAGATAGAAATGAGACATTCAGCCTCTGAACCTGAGGTTTCTGACCTCTAGTTTAGACAACGGGTTAGCAACAAGATCAAATGAGGTGGGCTGTGCCTCAACTCCTTCACCAGTACTTTGTATGCAGCAAGTAGGTGTTACTCAGAGTAGACCAATCAAAATCAATGGACCCAAGTTAGTCATGTCCATTATCTTTAGTGAGTCTACTCTGAATAGGATTAGCAATGAACATAATCCAATGGATGAAATCCACTCAAGCGCTGAAATCTGAATGGGTCAGTCCAGTGTCCCCAAGCAGCTGGTGACTCATTGTGTGTTTGTATTGCACTGAGACACATCACCAATGTCATATCTGCTGTCAGCCCCAAAGCCTTACTTTTTAGCTCTTGTTAAACATTTGCAAGCCATCACATCCCCTCTCCATCTCTAGACAACACATACCGGTATCTGTTTCTGACTTTTCATAACTCTTCCACTCCTAAGTCCTTTCCAGTTTTGTTAGCATTCTCCCTAGACCACAACAAACAGGACTAAGCTCAGTAATCTAGATGTGGCTGCGCCAGTGGAATTTATCCCTTTGCTGCCGATTCAACAACTGGGGGTCAATTTTATGATAATGTTTGTTTAGGATTTTGTTTTTAATTGCATATGCTTTTACATCATGTTTAAGCAATCTCATGGCTCTCAAGGGTAGAAATATGGATGCAAATGGCTTCAATAAATAAATGACATCTAGTACTGCCTGCAAGTCATAACACCAGTCAGCGCCTGCCTCCAACCACTCCCCTCATTATATATATTTCATTGTTTTAAATGCTATAGTTTCTGAGAAAAAGCTGCGGACACTCTAGCTGCAAGCAGTAAATCATCCAGTCCTTTTCTCCTGGATGTGTGCTGAGGAAGGGAAGCTGATGATGAATGGGACTGTCCGTATTTACATTGAGAGCGGAACAGCTGTGAGAATCTCCCCGCACCACGAGTATCCCTTGCAAACACCCCCCTTTCTTTCCTTCTCCGCTACTGCTTGCTGACAGTGATGGATTGTCTACTTCTGTGCAGATCTACCCAGTTGCATAAACTCCCTACCAGTGCTTGATATGATTGGGAACAAATTCCATTCCTTCTGGGTGCCATTGAATTCTTTTAGAAGATATTGGTATATGCCATGGCTTGGGCAACAAAGGCTGGAACATAGGAAGCTGCTTTATACTAAGTCAGACAACTGGTCCACCTAGCTTTGTATTGCCTGCACTGACTGGCAGGGTTACAGGCAGGGGACACTGCCAGCCCTACTTTAAGATGCCAGGGATGGAACCTGAGACCTTCTTGCAAAACAAACACTCTACCACCGAGCCATCGCTGCTCCCCTAAGATTCTGATCCTCATGGTTCTGAATAAAGGACTGATTGAAATAAAAACATACAGAGGTGCCAAATACCGTCAGACCATTTTCATCTAGCCCAATATTTTCTGCAATAATTGGCAGTGGCTCCCCATGATTTCAAACATGGGACATCCTTAGCTCTGCCTGGAGATTCTGTGAATTGAAGCTGGGACCTTCTGCACTCAAAGCAGGTGCTCCACCACTGAGCTATGGCCCTTCCCTAAGACAAATATGGCAACCCTAACATAGAGCAGTCAAGTCCAACATTCCTTGTTTTCCTAGAATGGATGCACAGAGAAATGTGGCTCCAAACCTCCTGTCATAACTGTTGGGAGCCACCTCCCCCTGAGTGTGACCAGGTAGCTGGGCATGACTCAAGTAAAGCCCTAATAAAAGGGTTGTGCACACAGTCATCTTCCTCGCTTGCTCTCTTGCTCCTTTTGGATATATTGATCCTGCTGTTCATATGCAGCCTCATCCATAACAAAGGATGTAGGCAGGGGCGTAGGAACAATAACAAAAAATAACAATACACAAAACACAAAAACGAGCATGCAAAAAAACACACAGATCCAATTCTTACAAGTTCATAATATAAACACTAAAAAGAAAAACAAACATTGACTTCCACCAATCCCACAGCACCTCCTTTACCTCTCATTGTATCTTCCTGTTTTCCTTATCATCTCTATCCTAGCATCTAGATATAAATCCCTCTTTCTTATCCTTTCACTTCACAAGGTTCTTCCAGACTCAGCCAGATTTAAAAAGATTGCCTTATCTTATTATTATTTTCAGCGGGAAATAAAAGGGAAATTACCAGGAAGAACCCATGATTACCAGGAAGAATCCCGGATTGCTTAATTAGAAGGTTGACACCAGCCATCAACAGTTTCCTGCTACTATTTGCTGCAAGGAATGTGCTCTGCTCTATGTGCTTACTAACATGAATGAGGAAGGGTTATATATAATTAATAGATCTCTAATCTTCCTCAACATTCCTACAAGATCCCCTTTAATCAGCTTGATTCAATTTGGAAATCAAGCTTTAGTTGAATCTGGGTCACAGCCCTAATATTCGTGGTTCTTGCCCTCCCTGTTCATCACACTATGCACTCTTCCATGTATCCTAAAGGAAGGTGGTATATAAATGGATTGGTGGGTGGATTGAAAGAATGGCTGCTAAGTGTATAACAGTACCCCAACTCTATCAGATGTAGGGCTTAATCTCTTTTACTGTGTGTATTTTAAAGCCCATCCTCCCTCTAAATGGGGTTTTGAGCACTAATTACATCAAAGGCAAGAAGGGGATTTAACAAGGTGCTCCTTAGCCAACCAGTATGGGGGGAGACAGCACAGATAGCACTGGCTCTGATCAGAGTCATGGGAAGCTAGGAGAAGGCCCTAGCAAGTTTTGATAACCCAAACATGGTTAGGATAGAATCTGCAACCCCCTCAAAGAGGATCAAATATCCCATCAGCTAGGACATTTTATATCCTTCTAAGGAGAGAATTGAGTGAGATGCTTGAAGTCAATCAACCCTACCAACCTCAATTTCATGACTGTCTTTGGGGGCGCTTGAACATTCTTGACATCTCTAAGTCTTCTCCTCTGCCTTCAGAATTCAACCTTCCTTGCTTCTGTTGTCACTGTTTCTTTGAAAATACAATCTCCTGCGCTCCTCCATCATTCCTCTCTCTTCATTGTTTCCCTTCTTGTCTCCATTCTTTCTCCATTTCATGAAACTGTTGACATCTTGTTTACTTCTGATGTCGAAATAAAGAAATTTCATTTCTGAAGCACATTTTCTTCTGCTGTCAATGTAGCTGGGGAGGGGGGAGGACAAGATATGATGCTTCAAAGGCACCAATCAACTTAAAAACAACAACAAAAACTAGACAAAAGGAAGTTCAAAGTAGATGCCTCCTCCCTTCTTCCAGCAAATATGAGACTACTATGCCAGTTTCATGATTGCCAGGCTGTTTAGCTTAGTAAAAGCATCTCCAGCAAATCTTAGAGATCGTATTCCATACACAAAGAAAAAATGCATTTACATTATGTCCCAAATAGCAGGCAGACTGCCTCCTTTCATATAGACCTAGCCAGAAGTTAATATTATAGAGGGGATTCTTTTTGTAGTTCAGCACCCTCCTTCCTTTTTTGGGGAAGTGGAAGCCTGGGAGAGGCCATTTTCTGTGGAAGCCCCTAAGCTTTGGGATGTTCACCTCACAGATGCGTGTCTGGCACCTTCATTATACAACTTTCATCATATGCTGAAGACTGCCTTTGCACCCTTGCTGTGGAAGAGATATATCCCTCCCTAGTCTTCTGATTTAAAACTGTTCTAACTAATTTTAGTTTTGCATTTTTATATTGTTGTACCTTCCCTGTGTCCTTATGGTGAAGGGCAGGTAAGAAATGCAGAGCCCTAATATATGCCACGTTGACCTTCTGAGGAAAGGTGGGGTATAAATGAATGCATCCATGGATAAATGAACAAATAAATGCAAAAATTACTACTGGGATCGTAAAAGGAGTCCTGCTAGATTAGACCTAAAGCCAATCTCGTTCAATGGGCCTAAGGCTTATGGATTACAAACAAAACTATGCCCTCTTACATCATACTCCATTACATTCCTCTCTCTCCTACTGTTCCATTCCAGCCCCTCGTGTTTTCCTCCTGAGTGTCTCCTCCTCTTCCTCCTTCATGTGTGTACATCATCAAACCTTGGGGTGCTCCTGACCTGGCGATCACTCGCTTTTATGGGTAGATGGTGTTTTGTTGGCTGCATAAGGATTGGCACTCAGAGAATTGTGTTTCCTATTAGTGGTGATAGTGATGAGAGGATGAAGCTAAGTGGCCTTTTTAGGGTCAGACATGCTTCTCTTGAAGTGTAACACTGGCATCTTTCCCAACAGTACCCCGACCCCAACCCTCATTTCTGAATGGAGACAGAAAGAATAAATGAAAACCCAAGGGATGGGATGGCGTCACCCTTTGAAGTTTCCTCTCTTTTCTCCTTTTGCCTTGCTGAGTGATCTCTCTTTCTTTTCCCCTTTCCAGTCACACACAAACATTTCCAGGGTTAATTCTCTCCTTGCTGAGACTGGAAATTAGATAGATTGGAGATTTATAGGTAGTGAAAACAACAACAACAATCTACTCCTATCAAGGATTCAAATGATTAAATATCACACCCAGGAAATACTTTTAACTTCACTTACAATCTCAGCACAGTACAATCAGTACAGTACAATCTCACTTACACACCAAGGCAAGCAACAGAAAATCAACTTGTGTAATAAGGATCTGGAGAGGGAAGGAGGGTGAGGGCAATCGGGGTGGGGAGAGACAGAGATGAGGAGAAAAGATGGAAGGGACAAAGAGACAAATGAAGAGATAACCTAGAAAGAGAAGTGACTTTTTCCCCCCAGCTGCAGCTTTAAAGACTATTAAGACCATCTCAATGCATTGATGGGAATCAATTGTCTTTGGGCACATACATTTTGGGCTGCTGGTTATCCAAGAAAGAAATCCCAAGCAGATGTGAACAGCCAATAAAGGGTCAGTGTGTGTAACAAACTTTATGTCAGGGATGGAGAAGGTGTGGTTCTCTGTTTCTGTTTGGATAAAAACTCTCATCAGTCCCAGCCAGCATGACCAATGTCGGGGATGATGGGTGCTGTTATCCAATGGTATCTGATGAATCAATTCCCCCTCAGTGGACCAGTCTCCATTGTACAGACAACTAACTAAAAAACTGAGATTTATACCTGGACAATGTTGCTTGCTATTTTCTAGGTCTGTGAACACTCCTCTAACCAGAGGAACACATGACCAGCATCCAGCACTGAATCAATTCAGGGACGAATTAGGAATTTTAAAAGCATGTACAGTTGTGAGGGGAGAAGAATCTGTGTCTTCTTCCCTGCTTCCAACTACACTGGAAGGTTGCCCAGATGGGAATGTGACTCTCAGGCTAAAAAATGTTCCCTAGTCCTGCACTATCATAATCACTCAAGAAAGTCAAGATTTCTCAGCATGCCAGCCTCTCCTCACCACACGAAGCCACGTGCTCTAATCTAAATTTCCTCTAAAGAAACTACTCTTGGTAATGGTGGTTGCAGACGGTCTCAGTGGCTCTCATTATGAAGTTTGATGCCGCATAAAATCACCATTGTATAAGACAAGAGAAAAACAGGTGTATAAATAATTCATGGAAGCAAGGAGCAGGGCATAATAGAGGGCCCCATTCCTTCTCCTTCCCCATCTCTCCATGGGGCAGCATGTGCCACCATTAAGGTCCAGAGTTGAAGCCCATACATCAGGCTTGCTAACTTTACCTCCACAAAGACACTTGACAGAAAAAAGCTGCTCACTTTTCACCTCCTGCACAGCACCTTGCCAAGGCAACTACCCAATCTTGGCCAAATTGGCACTGCATTATTAACAGTACATTTGCATGCTGTCTTATGCCTCCTGGAAGCAGCCCGATCCAGAGCAACTCCTGTGAGAAAAGTGTTGAAAAGCAAGACTGTACAGATGAGGGATGGCAACTTCTGGGGGTTGAATGCAACCTTCCAGGCCTCTTTATCTGGTCACCATAACTCTTTCCAGCCACACATCCTCCCCAGTCACATCCCATACTAGCTCTGATTCATACTTTGAGAGCTTTTACCTGGCTGGAACAACTGCCTGAATGGAGGAGAAAGAAGGGTACATGTGTGTGTAGATACTAGTCAGCTGTACAAAAGCTAAAAGTTATGCTAGTTGTTCTGCCCACCTTTGCTTCTGACTCTCTGGAGCATTACCCAGAAGAGAACGTGTCCCTCAGGCTGAAAAAAGGGATCCATACAGCAGGTGTAGTTGCTGCAGAGATGCAAACACATGCATGACTTGGAAACATAACCTTAAGCAAGCCTACCCTTCGTAACAGCTACCTAGTTTTACATGCCCAGGATGTTCTGTACAGCCTACAAGGAGAGCCCCACAATCTTATTTCCCACCTTGGGTTGCTTGGTCTTCTGTCATGTGAAGCTTCTTGCAGGTTCTTTCACATGTTATTTTGGGTATGCATATGCACTGTTAACGAAGCCTTTTATTCTTATAGGAGCTACTCAAATAAGGTGCAGCTATTATTTGTAATTTTCTGATAGATTAAAAAAAAAAATACCCTACTCTCTACAAGTAAAAACCTATTGTAGAAGACAGTGGGAATAGGCTAGCACCTGCATCTGAGAAGCACTAGGGCAAGGGGTGCCAGCCCTTTTAGGCTTCCGGGTACATCTGGAATGTTGAGAAATTGTTGTAGGCACCATTGGAGTGTTGAATAACAAAAATGGCTGCCTCATGTAAAATAGTTTTTCATTAAAAAAACAAAACCAAACAGCAGAGAATCTCAATATAGTGGAGGCGGGTTTTCCATCAGTCCCATATCAATGGGAAAAGGCACCTACTCAGCCACCACTGTATTCACTCACAGAGAGAGTCTCCTAGCAGCTCCTCTGTTCAGAATGGATGGGAGGGTGGGGTCTAGTCCTGACAACCAATTAAATGTGGGCATAATTAAGAGGACATGTTCAATATAGGAAAAGTGAGGTCAGTGCAAACAGGAACTGAGCAGAAATAGCAAGCATTGTATTGTGCACCATACATTTAAAGTCCCTTTATACTATTATACTATATTCCATTATATCTTGGGAACCATTGTTTGTTAAAGGTGCTGAGATTCATTAGGAGACCCCCTATTCCCCTCACAAAGCTACAATTCCCAGGGGTCTCCTAACAGTTCTCAGCACACTTAGCAAAATACAGCTCCCAGTGTCCTTACCCTCATTGCTGGATATATAACTCAAGCTCAGGTTTCAGTTTCTGCCAAAATCTTTACTGTGCAGATATAGTGGTACATAGGCTAGGAGAGGGTTAAAGGTTCAGCAGGTGAACTACATGGCTGAGAGCAAACTGATGCATTTATCCAACAAGTGGCATGCCCCTGCCACTTCCTTTGGGAGAGTAGGGGGGCATGGGCATCTCAGGACTGGGCAAGCAAATGGGCACTCCGGTGAGTAAGTTGAACCTCTGAGGTTTCTTTGCACTGGTATCTTCATGTCATTGGAGACTGAGGTGGAATATTTGCCGGCTCAGTATCCAACTTACTATCAGGCAGTTCCCCAGAAGGAGGAGGTTCCTTGTTGGCAGGAGGAGAAGGAAGCAGTGCCTGACTAGAAGCATCCAATAACAAAGAGGATCCGATAACAAATAGCATCTCTTTGTCAACCCACTTTGACCCTTCCTGGTATCCAGCTCCTGACTCCCTTGAATACTGGCCCCCTCTCCCAGCTCAGATGTTTCTTGGGTCCCTAATTTTGACTCGTCCATCCCACTATAACCCTCCCTTGGGTTGTCTCGCTCCGACTCCCTAACCCCCTGCCCCTCGTCCTCAGGATCTGACCATCCACTCCATGGCATCTCCATGGGGCTTCTGACACCCATGACCCTTTGGGGAAATCCAGGACTGTTTATAGTCACATGGTACTGCTTTAGATGCATTGTGTAGCTGGGGTCTAACTGCTAGCTTGAATTAGTGGGTCTGCCATCCATCTCTGCAAGGGTCCACCTCTTCCCAAGCTTCCAAGTATCTCCATCTCCCGAACTATGACAAGAAGCATTGTACAGGAATTGACAATATCTTTTAGCCCCAAGATCACAGCTTGCTACTAATTACAGGAATAAATAACCAGTGACTCAAGCCATCTGTTCATTACTTGGCAGTGTGTCGGCTTCTCCATAAAATTCCTGCCACCTGCACAAGGCCCTCTGAGAGACGGTCACTCTGCCCTCTAAATTCACAGATGTGTCGTACAAGCACCGTCTGCAGGGGCAGCCCCAGGAGCTCTTTCCCCGTTCATCCCTCTCATTTCTCCATCCCAGTGGGGAAATAATTAATGCAGTCAATTTACTTTCATTTGTTATTCAGGTTGAAGGGGGAAATGGCAGATAGGAAAATGGTTATTACAGAACCTGACTTTATGCTCTCATATTACCAATTTGGATTGGTATGCTGCATCCAAACAATGCATCTAAAGCCATCCAGCCCCCCCTCCTCTTCCACCTGCCCTTTATCCTTAAGACTCTGACTCCTCTACCCTCCTCTGGGCGTGGGGAAGAGGGCATGGTCTGTGGAGGAGTCATGGACTGGGGAGAGTCCTGGGGAATGAATCGAAGCACTTAAAAGAGTTGCTTTTGGCTCCCGAGTGTGAAAATTCCCACCTCTGCTTTAAATCTAAATGTTGTTGGCCACCATCACACTTTCATCCAGCTCTGATCTTACTTTCTGTTAGGATGGCCCCGTCTGATTCTACTTTTTTTCTTTCCTCCTCTCTTTGAAGGTGTCTTCCAAGTCCACTTTGAAGATAAAGAATCATTGGACCTTGATGTTGCCCATGTGTACTCAGCATCTAGCATATAGCAGGATGAGCAGGCAAGCAGGTCACCTGATAACAGGCTTCCCACTATGGTGAGCTGCATTGCACTTTTATTTAAATTGCACTAATTAATTCTAAATTTGCTAATGGCAAGCAGAGCCAACTATTTCTAATTTTCTCCCCATCTTCCTCCCTGCTGAGTTCTATAAGGGCAACACTGAGAGGAGGAGGAAACTGACAACCAGTGACACCCTGTGGGCTGGTTGTAAATAAGAAAGGCAGGTGGAGGCTTGCTGAGGACAGACTGATGTTGGAGGGGGAGTGTCCCACTCATGCTAGTGGTTCATCTTCTGCTGATTTATTGACTTGAAGCCTCACCTGGAAATATGGCTGACCTACCTAGAGACAAAGGCTGGCTCAAAATCTGGGTGGAAATTTGACCTCAGTGCTGACCCACAAGGATCTATCACTGGGTGTCCTCCTCTAGCTCTTTCCCACCATCAGAAAGAACCAGGCCATTACAAGAGAGATGCTCTGGGTTGCCTCATCATTTCCCTATCTAGTTTTTAATGAAAAGAAATTGGATTTATGACCAGTTAAAGAACAGGCATGGTGGGGAGATCGCTAATGAGTGGAGAGAGAGAGAGCCCTGCAGCAGAGATGGTTTGCTCAGTGGCACTAACTAAAATATTTTCTAATGAGAAGAAGTAAAGTAATTTAAGGATTTAAAATAGTTGTGTTGTCACCCCCCCACGCCTTGTTGCCCCCCACTTTCCCTTTGCCTGCTGACTTCCCCTTTCATTATGCATTTCAATATTTGCCTATCTTTCTGGAGAGAGATTTATTTTGAGTGTCTACAATTTGTTTGAGCGTGTGGCTAAAGAAAATAGTCTCATTATTGCTCTAAAGACCTCCAAATATTTTGCAGCTTAAGCTAAAAGTCAAATGTATTGGAATCAAGGTTGTGGGAGTAATAATCTTGTTTAAATTCATCAGTATGCCTGCAAGCAAATGAGAAGGTTTATGCAAGGGAGAGGTGTGTGTTTTGTTTTTTTAAGAATACAAAGATTGCTCCCTCACTGCATGTAAAAACAAACAAACACTTCCTTGCCTATGAATAGCCAGAATGACTGATAAAGGAATTCTTCCAGGGGTCATTGTTAGAGAATGGCACAGTGGCCTGAACCTCAGATCTTTTACCCTTTTCCTTGCTTAAAACACACAAACACACACTTACTTTTTACTTTTCTTACAGGGCAGTTGAGTACACTGCAAAGTGGGGTAATGCAAGTGCTGTCTTGATTTGAACAGAGGCATCTCTACATCAGGAATGAGGGAGAAATTTGATTCAGTTTGTATTGAAAGGTGAACCTGCCTCATTGGTGTTTTCCAAAATTCACACGTCTCTGAATTTTGCAATTTTTCAAAACTCTCCAGCCAACCAATGTTTACAAAAAAACACATATATCCACGTTTGCTCCATCTTCCATTGGACAGCCTTCTAGATATTTGAAGATGGCTCTCATATCTGGAAGGACAGATCCTGAAGCTGAGGCTCCAATACTTTGGCCACCTCACGAGAAGAGAAGACTCCCTGGAAAAGACCCTGGTGTTGGGAAAGATGGAGAGCACAAGGAGAAGGGGACAACAGAGGACGAGATGGTTGAACAGTATTCTCGAAGCTACCAGCATGAGTTTGACCAAACTGCGGGAGGCAGTGGAAGACAGGAGTCCCTGGCGTGCTCTGGTCCATGGGGTCATGAAGAGTCGGACACGACTAAATGACTAAACAACAACAACAAATAATATCTCTTCTCAGTCTCCTCTTTCCTAGGCTAAACATACTCAGTTCCCTCGAATGTTCCTCATAAGGCATGGTTTCCAGACCCTTGATAATCTATGTTGCCCTTCTCTGCACATGTTCCAGCTTGTAAACATCCTTCTTAAATTGTGGTGCCCAGAACTGGACACAGTATTCAAGGTGTGGCCTAACCAAGGCAGAATAGAGTGGGACTTCCATTGACCTGAACACTATACTGCTGTTGATGCAGCCTAGAATAGCATATTTATATTCCTCTTTTTTCCTCCAAGGAGTTCAAAGTGGCCTACCTTGTTCTTCCCTTCCTCATTTAATCTCCACAACAACCCTGTTAAGTAGTTTAGGCTGAAAGGCAGTGACTGTCCTATGTCTGCCATGAATCAAAAGCCCATCAATTTAATTGGGTGACCCCAACTGGTGATGTAGCAGGGAGGGGGATGAGAGTGGGGAATGCTGGTGGACATTGTGAACTGAGCTGAGCTTTTGATGATACCCTGGGGGGGGGGGTAGTTCCTTGGACAGTGCTAAGTCAGCAAGTGATGCCTAATCCTGCACAACCCTCTCTCATAAAAAAATATGAGAAAGCTAGAAGTGCCCTGCTGAATCAGACCAGAACAATGTGGCCTGGAGGACAGGGCTCATGTACCTTGAACAGCTGTGTGGCAGAGGTAAATTCAGCAGGCATTCCTTGCATGAGAGTCAGAGTAGCATAAGCCTAATCCCCCCTTCTATGGAACTATTAAAGCTGTATGAGACCTATCCTCTCTTTCAACTTGGCACCCTAGACCACATATCTATTGGCTAGTCCAGCATCCTGGGGACCAACCAGAAAGGCATTTTCTCTAATCCAAGTGCCATGAGACATAGAGCGAATCTTTAAAACAGTATTTTCAGGTAAGGATCAGAAAAGACTCATGAGAAAAGAGAAATATGGAATAATTTCCCCATGACAGAGTGGTAATCAGAGAATTATTATTATTATTATTATTATTATTATTATTATTATTATTATTATGCTCTCTGAGGCTGCCCTCTCTTACAAATAGCGAAGACACATTTCATTCTGGTGCAAGTAGATAAGGGAAATGCCAGAAGTTATTTGAAATGTAAAATACTGGGTTGGGTAGTGGGGTGCTTTTTTTAAGCTCCTCCCCCCCAGCCCTCCCCAGTTTGATTGTACTGAAAGCTCAGGTAAGAAGGGGAGGGGGACACCAAAGCTACAAAAACCTGCTACTTAAATGTAGAATATGCCATCCTGACCATCCCCAACCTCCTCCCAAGAACCCCTCAGCTTTTTGCATTTCAAATATTGTTTCTAGTCCTTGTGAGAATTTTAATGACAACATGGAAACAGCTCTGGCTCTGTATTGTGGGGGTAGGGGACATTGTGCAAACCACTCTCTCAGGGAGCCCTCAGCAAATTTTTCCCTTCATTGTCATTCTTGGAAGCAGCTTCCCTTTCCTCGATAGCTAGCAGGTCAATGAACAAGCCAGCAGTGGCATTTACTGCTTTTCCTTCTTACTACCACCACTGGCTGAGCCAGAAGCTCCCCCTATCTCTTTCCCACCCCATCTCTGTCAACCATAAGCCACAGGTTCCCCACCCTGAGCTAAAGGAGCTAACAGTTCTGCTTCATCTAGTTGTAGAATTAATTTTGAGAAATCAGTTTAAATCAAAATTTGGGCCAACTGGGATATAGGGCATAGTGAGCTCATTGAGAAAGGTGCCTGCTTTCCATGCAGCAGGTTACAGGTTCAAATTCTGGCATCTCTAGTTGTGGCTGGGAGAGAACATATCTAAAATCATAGAGAGCCACTGCTTTTCAGTGAATACAGTGAATATTGAGCCAAGCAGAGAAATTGGCTCAGTATAATGAAGCTTTTTGTGTCCCTGTAGCAATAAAGGAACATCACTGGGGATAACTGTTCGTTGCTGTGTTTGTCCACTTTCCCCCCAGCAAGGTGTCTCCTTCAACATCAGCAGCAGAGGCCTTATGCTGGCACTATGTGACCTCCACCCCTTCTGCCATTCGTACATGAACAAGCTATTTGGAAGTCAATTCTAGGGAATTCCCATCTTCTGCAAAGCAAGATCCTTCTCTCACTTCCCCAGACCCTTCTCACCCCAACATATTGGGGGAAGAAATTTTCTACTAGCTTCAACCAGGAAACTGTCAGTTCCATAGGTGCACTGAGGAAATAGCTTCATTCAGTGATATTTATTTATTGTTCCTCACATCCTGACCTTTTCAGAAATAATCCTTCTGTCAAAAGGAAGGGGGGGGCAGAAATTCTTTCTCTGCTTCTCTGAGATATTCTGCTACTCCACTTTAAAGGTTTATTGGATACACGGAGATAATCATTTCAAGTTGATATTCTGCACCATATCTGGAGTGAACTGTCTCCCTCACACTGCAATGAGTGCCTACTAATAGGGTGCAGGCAGGAATTCAGTTCGTTGGTGCATGCTGATTAAGTAGCAGCAGCAGCCCAGGGAGAATTGGGCAAAACTCCAGAGAGAACATTTATGATATCAGTGTAGCAAGCCACTATTGTTGTCCCCAAGCTTTCAAACCTATCTCCAAATCCCTCATTAAAGCTCAGATTTTCCATAAATATCTTTGGTACAGCCCTGTAATCTATAGCCATCCAGATGTCGGTGGGTGCCAGCTCCGATCAATTCTGACTTTTGGCCATCCTGTATGAGCAGTGGAGGTAAACAGTGCTAATGGGGCACTGCCCCATCATAGCTGTCAACGTTTCCCTTTTTTAAAGGGAAATTCCCTTATTCCGAATAGGATTCCTCGTAAGAAAAGGGAAAAGTTGACAGCTATGTGCCCCATCAACCTCAGTCTACCCTTAACCAGCTCCCAACTGCCTGTCTTCTCATTTGTGTCTAGTCCAGGAGAGAGCTGCACCTGTCAACTGCCTTCATAGTCTATCATTGGCTCAGGCTCCACTGTTTCCCTGCCTTTTGAATCACCAGTCCCAATGAACCACAGCTACCACTGGGGCTGGGGCTGTTGGGAGTTGTAATCCAACAATGTCTAGAAGGCCACTAGTTCCCCATCCCTTGTCTCAACCAGTGCTATTCAGCCTTGAATAGTTCCTCACCATTGGCCATGTGAGCTGGGGCTGATGGGAGTTGTACTACAACTGGACAGTGTTCTCAAAGCTATGAACATGAGTTTGACCAAATTGCGGGAGGCAGTGGAAGACAGGAGTGCCTGGCATGCTCTGGTCCATGGGGTCACGAAGAGTCGGACACGACTAAACGACTAAACAACAACAACTACAACATCTGGAGGACTGCAGGTTCACCATCCCTGCCCAACAAATAGAACGCTAAAACTTCAGTAAGAAGGCTGGAATATGCTTCTCATACTAGTTTTCTAATTGCAGTGTGATTTTTGATCATTTGAATGTAGGAGGGTTTCATTGTCATATCTCCAGTTTAAAAGAAAACAAAAAGAGAAGGGGGGAGAAAGAAAGAAAATAAAGAAATAGAAATAGAAAAGAGATTAAGAGAGAGAGAGAGATAAATAAATTCAGAAGGTAAGGGACTTCCAATTCTTCATCTGTTTGCTACATAAAACAATATTCACATCATCCACTCCAATATAACACCCAACAAAGCCACTTTCTATAAACAAACATTATCTTCAGTCCTCAAATCCAGATGTCATTATTTCTGTTTCTTTTTCATGTGTCATGCAAAATCTATGAGAGGTTTCCAATCCTTAACAAATGTTAACAATGACTTTTCTTTGATTAAACTTGTCAATTTTGCCATCTCATCTCTTAGTTTTAACAGCATTCTTCCATTGTTGGTAATAATGGATCCTTCCATCATTGTGCATATAAATGTCTCACAGCCACAATCATATAATGTAACAAAGTTCCATACACCTTTTCTAACTGTATATCCAGAAGTCCCAGCAGGAAGAGCTCTGGCTTCAACTGAAAGTCACTATTCAATATTCTCCGTATCAATGTATATATTTGTATCCAATATTTTTTCACTTTTTAAGATGTCCACCAAACATGATGAAATGTCCCTTCATGTTCATTACATTTCTAACACATATTTGGAACATTTTTATACATTCTAAATAGTTAAGTACCAACGATACATCATTTTATTAAAAAAAAAAAAAAAAAGTCACATATTTTAACCCTTTAATCCACATATGTTCCCACCGTGCCATCTGTATAATATTCTCCAAATTTCTTGCCCATTTATTCATGCTTTCTTTAATTTGTTCATGCATTTCACAATTCAGCAGTAATTTATACATTTTTTCAATAATATGTTCATTATCTATATATCTATATATAACTTTACTTTAAAATGTGTCTATTTTGTTCTACACCAAACAGTTCTACACCACAGTTAGTTGTAAATGAGCAAACACTGGGACTGTAACCTTTTCTTGTTAGTTGTTCCCTCATTTTAATTTTACCATCTCTTTGGCTCCACTCTAATAATTCCTAATAAGTTAACCATTTCTCATTACCTATCATATCTCTTCTATGAGACACTTCTTGTGTTGAAATCCTTAAAGGTATCTTCACATATAACCTAGGTTTATATCTGTTCCAGACTCTCAGTATAGTATGTCTAACAAAACGATTTTTAAATTCCACAGATTATCTGCAGCCTTATTATACCAAAGATGTCTATGCCATCCAAACCTTAAATCAAGACCTTCTAATTCCAAAATCCTCCTATTTTTTAGGATCACCCACTCCTGCTAAGGGTGCTAAGGGACGCGGGTGGTGCTGTGGTCTAAACCACAGAGCCTAGGGCTTGCCGGTCAGAAGGTTGGCTGTTCAAATCCCCGTGACAGGGTGAGCTCCCGTTGCTCAGTCCCAGCTCCTGCCAACCTAGCAGTTCAAAAGCACGTCAAAGTGCAAGTAGATTAATAGGTACTGCTCCGGCGGGAAGGTAAATGGCATTTCCGTGAGCTGCTCTGGTTCGCCAGAAGCGGCTTAGTCATGCTGGCCACATGACCCAGAAGCTGTATGCCGGCTCCCTCAGCCAGTAAAGAGATATCAGCGCCACAACCCCAGAGTCGTCCACGACTGGACCTAACAGTCAGGGTTCTCTTTACCTTACTCCTGCATCCAAACTAAGCAACAGACTGCAAATTATAATTTGAAATCAGGCAGTCCCAATCCTACCCTTCACATCTTGCAATACTTTCATTTTAACTAGTGGTTTTGTTTTTGTTTTTTTACCTTGCCAGGAAAGCTTAGATAAATCTTTTTGCCAGTATTTCAAAAAACAGCTATTGTGAATAATGTCTTACTGTTTAAATACATTATTCACAATAGGTATTGTTTGAAATAAAAACATCATTCTCAGCAAAACATTCCTTTTTATCACCGAAATTCTACCAAGCAATGATAGTTTTAGCTTCTCCCATTCTGACATATATTTACTTCAGCCCATGTTTTAACAGTTATTTTCAAACAATGTATATATTTGTCATAGTGATACCCAAGTAACTTTTTTTTCCAATTTGAAACCCGGTTTTCTCCGTCAAATCCTTCTGACCATCTGTTGCCATATTCTTTGTTAACTTTTTTTGTTTCTTAAAACCTGCTAACATACCGAACTCATTTAGTTTGCTCATTAAGTACTCCTACTTCATGCAGTGGGTTTTCTAAAGTTATCATCAATTCACTACTTTTTTGTTTTCAAATGCTCTTAGTTAATATGTTTCTTTTTAAATATTTATTCCCATAATTATCTGATTTTGTCTCCAAGCAACACTTAGAGACCAAGTGCTTAGATACTTAAAACAATGTGAAATGTAATGGGGATAATGGGCATCCTTGTCTTGTCCTCTTTTGTATATCACAGGGTTTAGTCAAATCTCCATTTACCACTACCCATGCTGTCTGTGATGTATAAATTGATTTTACACATTTAGTAAAATTGTTTGCAAAGTTCATATCTTGAAGTACTTTAAACAGAAATACCTAATTTAGGTTGTCAAAAGCCTTTTCTTCATCCAGGAAGATCAGGACAGCTTGCTTTTCATTATGATGATTCAAATATTCCAAAATATCTAATGCATTACTAACATTGTCTCTTAACTGCATTTTAGGCAAAAATCCACATTGATCATAGTAAATAACATCCTGTAGAATCGTTGTTGTTGTTGATGATGATGATGTTGTCTTTCTGCCAATATCAATGTAAATAGTTTATAGTCATTATTCAGCAAGGAGATAGGTCATTAATCTTTTGCTAAAGTCACATATTGAGTCTCTTTTTGTATAAGTGCAATATATGGCCCCTTTCCGTCTGGTATTTTAGCACTGTAGAATATCATTTATTTTAAAACTGGCAATGAGAATCTAGCCTCTTTCCTTAACATCCAATAGTATTTTAAATTTGATCCTTGGTCTTTCCCCCTGATAGATGATTTTTGATAATTCTTTTTTCCATTGCTTGCTTGAAGCAGCCCATATTACCTTTTACCAGAATTGTCTGGAAGAAATGACATCTTAGGCAAAATATTCATTTCTCTCACTGAGATTTTTCCCAAAGGAGAAAATTTTCATTCTACATCTCTCCATATCTTGTTTAATATTACTCCATACATTTAGATAATTATTTAGAAACAAATTTGCATTATTTTTTGTTATCTAGTTACTCAGATATTCCACCCTCTTCTCCAACTTAATACGAGTTATTTTTTGCAGTTATTTCTTGCAGTTTCACAATTCAGCAGTAACTTCTACATCTTCACAATAATATGTTCATCATTATATATAACTGGACTTCATTTTCTTTCTTTCCTTGTTCTATACCAAAAGTCTTTTTATTCAACTTAAATGAGCAAACATTGGAGACTGTAAGTATGCCCATCCATATTTTTTTTGTTATCATTTTAGTTTTATTATTATTCACATAAAATCCTGCTAAATCACCAAACTGCTTTATTACTTTCAGTACCTTAACCACATTTTCCATCGGGTTTTCCAGGAACTCTATCACATCACCTGCAAATGCCCTCAGTTTGTAACTTTGAAGGTTTACTTGTAGGCCTTGTATACCATTACAGTGGTACCTTGGGTTAAGTACTTAATTCGTTCCGGAGGTCCGTTCTTAACCTGAAACTGTTCTTAACCTGAAGCACCACTTTAGCTAATGGGGCCTCCCGCTGCCACCGCGCTGCCAGAGCACGATTTCTGTTCTCATCCTGAAGCAAAGTTATTAACCCGAGGTACTATTTCTGGGTTAGAGGAGTCTGTAACCTGAAGCGTCTGTAACCTGAAGCATATGTAACCCAAGGTACCACTGTATTTTCTCTAAAATCCCTGCACAACACTTCTAAAACCAGAATAAACAATAATAGTGAAAGTGGGCAATGTTGTCTTGTTCCCTTAGCAATAAAACATTTTTTGATTGAACACCGCTTACTATTATATTTGCGATTTGTTCTATATATAATGCCTTTATTCCTCATACAAATCTCTCCCCAAACCCCATTAAATTCGGTAGTTCCCCCCAAAAAACCTTCCAAGAAACATTATCAAATGCTTTCTCCATGTCTAAAAAAAATTTCTTATCACTTTTTGCAATGTATTCAATAGCATTCAATGCAATCCTCACGTTTTAACTGCCTAGTTGGCAAAAATCCTGTCTGACTTTTATGTATTAAGTCTCTTAACACTTGTTTAAGTCTTCTCGCTAATATTGCTGCAAACTATTTGTAATCACACTTAAACAGAGAGATAGCCCTATAGTTCTTAACTTGGGTTGGGACTTGATCTTGTTTTGCTATCAATGCAAATACTTTCAAGTGTTCTGTATCAAAGCACTGTCCATTATCGTTTATAAGCATTGGATTAAATGGTCCTGAAATACTTTCTAATAATAAGCAGTTAGGTCATGGGTAGGCAAATTAAGGCCCGGGGTCTGAATGCAGCCCAATCGCCTTCTAAATCCAGCCTGTGGATGGTCCAGGAATCTGCATATTTTTACATGAGTAGAATGAGTAGTCCTTTTATTTAAAATGCATCTCTGGGTTATTTGTGGGGCATAGGAATTTGTTCTCCCCCCCCCCCAAAAAAAAATATAGTCCAGCCCCCACAAGGTCTGAGGGACAGTGGACTGGCCCCCTGCTGAAAAAGTTTGCTGACCCTTGTCCAGCCCTGGCACTTTATTAATCTTTGCTTCACTTATTGCCTATTCTGCTTCCATTGTTGAAATAGGGGTCTCCAACATTGCAATTTATTCTCTTCTCAAGATTTGTAGCTTTCGTCCTTTTAAATATCTACAGTATATATTCCATAGTAGTTGGTTTTTTATTATACGTTATTCCTCCATCTGTATTATTTTATTTTTAACATTAGACTTCCTATCTTTTTTTCAGTTGCCAAGTCATCAGTCTTCCTGGCTTATTTGCAAATCCAAATTGTTTCTGCTTGAGAAATTTTAACTTTTGTTTCATATATTGCCTGATCAACATAGAAAGTTGAACTTGTAGCATTTCAGATTATTGTCACCGGCTTATCAATTGAGGACTTTTCATACAGTGCTTTCTCCTATAATATCTCTTTCTTTTTTGCTCTTTCAACATTTTTGAAAAGCACTTTGTTGTATTAAAAACCTCTTATGACAGCTTTCTCAGTATCCCAAACTATGTTGTAGAGGAAGAGGGAGAGTACAAAGCAGAACACATTCTAGACTCCAGGATGCGAAGAAAGAAGTTGCAGTACCTGATTGCATGGAAGGGGTTTGGCCCTGAAGAAAAATCATGGGGATACGCAGAACACGTCCATGCATGAGACTTGCAAAGGACATTCCATACACACCGTCCCAACCAACCAAAACCACCTGGCTGGGGAGAGGAGGAGGGCACTGAAGAGGGGGGTGATGTCAGGGACTGGGCAGAAGAGGAGGAAGAATGGTGGAGACTGCCTCCCCATCTTGACCCTTCTAAGGAGGAAGAAGAGGAAGACAGTATAGATTTACAACAGGGGGTTGTGGGAGGTTACAGCTCAGAGGGAGATGAGGGGAATGGTTGGAAAATAATGGGAGAGCAGACAACAAAATGATCTGGACTCCTTGTCAGGTTTTGAATAAACATCCACAAATTTATTAGTTGAACACATGATAGATAAAGCAAGGATATGTACAATTTTATAATATGCAGAGAACAATATGTGCAAAGAAATCAGAGAGGCAAGCTGAGGGATATCTTTGGTGGGGGGGGGGGAGGAATGGGGAAAGGGGGGAATAACGTAGTTGATTATGTGGATTGATATTTTGTTATGCTGAAATTGTTTAATAAAAATACTTTAAAAGAAGAAAAAAGAGAAAATAATGGGAGAGCCACAGCAACAGCCGACTGACACATTGTCATTTGAAAGTATTCCAGACCCACCATCTCCCAGAACCCAGCGAGCCTTAAAAGTAGGAGAGCAAAGAGCTTGAAGAGAAAGGGCACTTAACAGCACCTGTAGAGGAGGTGATGATGATGACAAATGAAGAAGTGGGAGAAATGGGGGTTGGAGATTCATTCGGGACAGCACCATTATCCAAGAGGCTGGGTTCTATAGCCTCTTTCTGTAAAATCTGAAATAAAAAAGGGCTGTAAGAAACTTTTCTTTGTCTTTACATTTCCTGGGCAAGCAGCCAGGAGCTGCTGACAGCATCCTGACATTAGCTTGGAAAAAAGGAGACTGAGAGGAGATATGAGAGCCATCTTCAAATATCTTAAGGACTGTCACATGAAAGAGAGAGCATGCTTGTTTCTCCTGCTCTGGAGGGTAGAACTCAAGGCAGTGGCTTCAAGTTACAAGAAAGGAGATTCCAACTAAACATTTGGAAAATCTTTGTGACAGTATGAGCTGTTTGGCAGTAGAACAGACTCCCCTGTGAGGTGGTAGACTCTCCTTCCTTGGAGGTTTTAAAGCAGATGTTAGATGGCCATCTGTCATGGATGCTTTTATGTACTGAGCTGATTGGTCCACAGGACCCACCCAATCCAGCTCCAGGTGGAAGTGAATCAGGGGCCTGCAGGAGCAGCCAATCAGGCTCCTGGATGAAGTGAATCCACAACCTGATTGGCCTATAGGAGCAGCCTGGAATTAGCCAATCACTCTCAAGAGTCTCCTCCAGCACCATAATTCAAAAGCATCAATTCTTCGGTGATTAGCCTTCTTTATGGCCCAGCTCTCACTTCCATACATCACTACTGGGAAAACCATAGCTTTTACTATACAGACCTTTGTTGGCAAGATGGTGTCTCTGCTTTTTAAGATGCTGTCTAGGTTTGCCATCGCTTTTCTCCTAAGAAGCAGGTGTCTTTTAATTTCGTGACTGCTGTCACCATCTGCAGTGATCATGGATCCCAAGAAAGTAAAATCTCTCACTGCCCCCATTTCTTCCCCTTCTATTTGCCAGGAGGTGATGGGCCCAAAGGCCATGATCTTCGGTTTTTTTATGTTGAGCTTCAGACCATATTTTGTGCTCTCCTCTTTCACCCTCAATAAAAGTTTCTTTAATTCCTCCTCATTCCTTCTCATTTTGCAACATGCACTTTGAATAACTGAAGATGTGGCAGAGACTGTCGTGGCTTTAAAAAATATGGTTTATTCACCTATTTACACCTTCAATCTGCATGGAGGGAGTCCATAGCTTTCTGCATGGTCATTTCGAGAGGAGTTTGTATCCCACAGCAGCACAGCCCTGGAGCCAGCCTCCCCCAATGATGGATCTCAGCTCCTTTTCCTGTTTTTTCCTCCTAGCAACCCTTGCTCCCAGAATCACCTTTCCTGTCACCTAAAGCATACAGTTACTCTGGTAATCTTTCAAACCCCTGTCTCTGTTCACACCTCAGGGCAAGGGGGAGGGAGTTCTCTTGTATTGTTAATGGCCCTCTGTTGTTCTTTTGATAGCAGTAGCTCAGCCAGGTTGGTTTGCATAAGCAAGCCCAGGAACTCCCTGTCTGGTACAGCTCTGCAGCTTGTACTGTACTTTAATCCATATCCCAGTTAATCAAAATCCTAGCATTTATTAATTTCTAGGGTTTAGGGAGGTCCCCCCTAAATCTATAACAATATGGACCGTGAATGCTGATCTATTTAAAGACTAGAAATGCTGATTAATTTTATTAGGGCTTTTTAAAAAATCAAACTTATATTAAAATATTAATAACTGAATTTAAGATTGGAAATATGAGAAGCTGAAATTGACAGCATAGTCCATCCTTAGTACTAAGATTACACAATACTGGCCTGTAAGGATTATCATTGTCTAACTCTCTCTCTCTCTCTATGTAATTTCACATGCTCTTCCAATAAAATGAACAGAACTACAACGTACATGCCTCAGGCATCATTGCACACACAATACTTAAGTGCAAACATTTAAAGTTGGATTTCTACTTCCAAATTTGATTTTGTCTGGGCTGGCCCATTCACTGGTGAATCTGAGAAGGATCAGCCCCTTCAAAATTCATGTCACTTCTAAGGGGCGGGAGGAGATCTGCTTAACAAACTGCCAAGTCATTATTTTGGAAGGCTGGTTCGTGGCTTTTCACATCTTGGATTTACAATACAAGGAACACTGTGTTGGAGGATGGGCTCATTCACCAGCTGTTGCTTGGCACTGTCCACTTCCGTGAGAGCACAATTCTAATTAAAGGCACCACACACATCCGCTGTGTGCAAATTAGCTGCAGTCCTGTGCTGTTCTCTGAAGCGCTCCCCTGGGTGACCCTTGCTGTGCAACAAGCTGGCCCTCTGCTAGATCAAAACAAAACTTTGGCCTAGCAACATTGTAATAATAAAAAACAGAGTATATTTCCTTTTCCCAGCCTACGTTTGTAAAAAAAGGGAAGCAATAACCGAACCATTGAAGTGCTCGGGGAACTGAAATTCACTCACAGCATCTGTGCCATTTTGCATGTGCATGTGGGTGTGTGTTTTAAAAATTAGCTTTCCCTTTAAATACATGTTCCAGCAAGCCACATAATTGGATTTTCTTTTCTTAAAAGAAGGGAACATAAATTACTCCTGTTGGGTGCAGATTAGGTTACTGGATTTCTTTTCTTCTGTCATCGTCGATGCCCCGGTGTCAGAGAGCTTTAATATTTAATGCATTCCTAATTAGTCTCTCTTGGTTTAAGGCACTTAGCAAAACCTGACACCAGCCGTAGAGTCAAGTTCATTTAGGGAAGCAAAATTAGCCAGACATCATTTCCACATCACAGCCAGCACACACCCACAAAGGTCTCTCTTGCCCCCTCCCTCTCTCAAAGACACATGTGCTTGACAACCATAAAGTAATGCTTGGCTGAGAGGCGAGTGGCTTGATTTACAGCGACAGTTGCCCCAAATTACCTCCTGTACCCAGGGCACTGGTATTTTGAATTCCCTTTAATTGCTATGAAAGCACATCATTTTCAACCATGTTTATCAAATAAATTTGTCCCTGGTGCTGTTTGGCCAGGAGACCCATGTTTCATGCTCGGGAAACTGAAGGTTCTCACTCTCTCAGAAATGCAAGCTTTGCTGGGTCAATCTGCAACCCAAACCTGTGGCTGTGTTTACTCATAAGCAAACCCTCCCTAACTTTTCTGCTGCAAGAGAAAGCCTTTTAGATATTTGAAGATGGCTATCATATTTCCTCTCCATCACCTCTTCTCCAGGTTAAACATGCCCAACTCCCTCAACCATTCCTCATAAGGCTTGGTTTCCAGATCCTTGGTCATCTTGGTCTCCCCTCTAAACACCTTCCAGCTTGTCAATATCCTTCATGAATGCCCTCTCAACACCCCTGTTTACAAGTCTTGGTCACAGGACTGCTGGATATTTTCCTGTAGTGATTTCAGCCTTCACTGATGGATAAAGGTGGTGTTACTGCCTCTGCTCATGATAGAAGTTTATAAAATTAAATATGGCAGAAAGAAAGTGGGAGAAAAAAACTTTTCCTTCCTCTTTTAGGACCATAGAACTCATAGACATACAATGAAGCTGAATTTTCAAATATTCAGGGCAGGTACATAGTTAAACTATGGAACTTGCTCTCAGAGTAGGCAGTGATGGCCACCAATGTAGATGTCTTTAAAAGAGGATTGGACACCCTGCCAGATTTGAAAATTTATTTTGAAGCAGCTGCGCTCTGCTGGATTAAAGAGTGGATACAATTAGAAGAAAATGATGTCTTAGACCTGGAGGGATTCGACAATGTGTTTGGATGGCATGCATATTTATGGTATGATAAAGTAAAGGCCCATAATGCATTTAAAAATCATGTAATTAGGAAATCTTTGTACAATGTTTGGACAAAATATAAAGATCTTATAGAAAGGAAGACGTCCAGATAAATAAATAATAAAAAATAAATTTTTATTTATATCCCGCCCTCCCCAGCCAAAGCTGGGCTCAGGGCAGCTAACAACAACAAAATAATACACAATGGCTTTCACCAATGGAGGCGAAGGCCCAGAAAAAGTTAATCATGGAAACCAAATGGCTGAGATATTCAGATTTCTTATTGGAGGATAAAGAATGATACAAATTAAACCATTTGATCAAGTTAAAGATAAGTTAAATTGGTTACATTACCACCAGATTAATGAATTGTATAAACTAGATAAGAAAAATGGTTTTGCTTCTGAAAAATCTAAGTTGGAGACGGAGTTGTTGGATTCTAAAGTTAAAAATCTGTCTAAAATGTATAAGTTACTGTTGGAGTGGCATACAAAGGATGAACAAGTTAAATCAGTGATGATAGATTGGGCAAGAAATGTAGGACATAACATAATGTGTGAGGATTGGGAAACGTTGTGGAAGAAAGGGGTTAAGTTCACTGCATGTACAATGTTAAAGGAAAATATAATGAAAATGATGTATAGATGGTATTTTACCCCTGTCAAACTAGGAAAGATTTAACATAACTGTGATAAACTTTGTTGGAAATGTAAAGAAAAAGAAGGTACTTTCTATCACATGTGGTGGACCTGCCCCAAGGTGAAAGACTTCTGGGAAAAGATTTGTAATGAATTGAAAAAAATGTTGAAATATACATTTATAAAAAACCCCAGAGGCCTTTCTTCTTGGAATAACAGGTTTGGAATTGCCCAAGAAAGATGTTAAATTATTTTTGTATGCCACAACTGCTGCTCGAATTTTACTAGCTAAGAAGTGGAAAATGCAAGAAGTACCAATTGTGGAAGAATACCAGATGAAGATGATGGATTTTTCGGAGCTAGCTGACCTGACGGGAAGAGTCCGTGACCAGGAGTATCAGGAAGAATGGACGAAATTTAATGATTATTTAGTTAAATATGCTAAGTTAAATTAATTGGAAAAAGCTTGCAATTACCAGATAGACTTAGGATTTAAATATGTAATGTGGTGAGTTAATATGTGTAATGCTGAATTGGTAAGAAAGAAAGATGTTAAGTGATTGTTTATAAGTATTTTGATTTGGAAAACCGTTAAAATGATTTGCATTGAAATTCAAGTCGGGGGATACGAGGAAGTCACTTAACAATGTTAATAAGATTAGTTTTAATAAGGTTATGATTTATGTTTGTTTGCTTATTTGTTTGTGTGTTTATAATTTTGTGAAAATCAATAAAAAAATGGGGTGGGGAGATGATTGGACAAATTCATGGAGGAAAAGCCATAATGTCTGTGCTCTGCCTCCATTGTCAGAGGCAGTAATGCTTCTGAATACAAAGTGATGGAAGCCACAGAGGGGGGAAGTGCTCTTGCGTTTGTTTCCTGGTTGCAGGTTTCCCATAGGCATCTGTTTGGCCACCATGAGAACAGCATACTGGCCATTGGCCTTATCTAGGATGCTCTTGTTATGTTTGTATATTGCTTCCATCTGCCTTTCTCTGCCTTCAGAACCTACAGCTTGAACTCATTTCACACTAGAGCATGGAATTGCTATGACACATTTCAGATAGCCCTGATTTCACCGGCACAGTTAATGCAGAGTAAGTGACCAAAGTCAGCCGATATTGCAAACCATCTTTTTCCATTTCTGATATCATCCCCTCCAGTGTGACAGTCAACAGAGGGTTAATTCCAATTCTTACACCATGCCCCAGGGCAATGTTGAAGCTTAAACCGCCAACAGTTAATTAAAAATAAACTGACACTTTACATTAAGGATAGTTTTAATAACCATTTATAAATGTTACATTAAAAATTCATGCCCTGTTATCAACCCCTGCTAAGGATTTACAGCACAATGGAAGTGTTGTGAATGTTTTATAGATGCTGCAGAACAAGAAAAAAAAAATCTCTTCCTGAAGAGATATTTTCAGGGGCCTATTTGTCTTCCCTGGGCCACATTTTAAGTGTCTGAGACAACAGCAGCAAATACATATGGTGTGTGAGATGCTTAGAGACAAAATTTAGACTCTGTGCTGGCGAGAAGGGACCACCCACTTCCAAGTTTCATATCTCTAGCCAGGCCCCATGTCACTCTTAAACTTAAGAAATGCTTTCAGATTCTATTTTGGGTTTGGGATCCATTGCAAATCTAGAAACCAAGCCATACAAGGGACAGTTGAAGGAGCTGGGTATGTGTAGCCTGAAGAAGAGAAAACTGAGAGGTAATACGATAGCCACCTTCAAATCTTCCAACTCTATGATTCTATGATTCTATAGGAGTGCTCTGATAGTGTTTCCTGCTTGGCAGGGGGTTGGACTCGATGGCCCTTGTGGTCTCTTCCAACTCTATGATTCTATGATTCTAAATATTACATGGAAGATGGAGCAAACTTGTTTTCTGTTGCTTGAGAGAGCTGGACCTGAACCAATGAATTCAAATTACAAGAAATGAGATTCCAGCTTAACATTGGGAAGAGCTTCCTAATGGTGAGAGTTATTAGAAAGTAGAATGGACTACCGCAGAGGGTGGTAGACACTCCTTCATGGGATGTTTTTAAAGAGAGGTAGGTTGGCCATCTGCCAGGGATTCTTTAGCTGTGATTCCTGCATTGCAAGGGGGGGGGTGGACTAGATGACACGTTGGTTCCCTTCCAACTTTAATGTAATTCTAAGTTTTGTTCTTAAGCAGAATTGCAGCTAGTGAGTGAAATCCAAGGAGGCTGAGCTAAATCACCTCAAAACTGGGAAATTGGTTTGCCCCACACCTGGAATTAAAACTCAACATCAGACCTTGGTAGTATGATTGGGAAAAACCCTACTCCGAAGGCCAGTCAAGAAGCCCCCCCCCCAAAAAAAAGTTATACCCACAGGCCAATCAAGATGTAACCCCTGCTCCAATCCTGCTCAGTCAAGTATGGTGCTGAAGCTGCTGAAGGAAATGCTCAAGCTGTATTTTAAAGGATACCTGCTCCTCCAAGCCTATTGGCCACTCAAGCACCCTGGGGTGAGTCTCTCACCACCCAACCTCAGAAGTCATGTGGGGCAAACTTGTTTTCTCCTGCTCCAGAGGGTAGGACCCAAACCAATGGATTCAAGTTACAAGAAAGAAGATTCCGACTAAACATGAGGAAGAACTTTCTGATGGTAAGATCAGTTTGACAATGCAACAGACTCCCATGCCACCAAGGCCTGTTTTTGATATTTTATAGTCATTGAAGTAGCAACTGGCTTACAATTTTCCATGCCAAGCAGAGCTTGGATTCTACTTCTTTGGCTGATCAGAAAGGAGCCTGATTCCTGATTCTTCTCTAATTGCATACCTAGTAATTTTTCATTGCTCCTCAATCTTTAATTTCAAAATGTGTTTTCAAACCTCCCTCAAACTTGTTTTTCTGTTTGTTTGAATCAAATACCAGCAGAAGATCATTAACATAGACCACCAAACAATTCCATTGTCATCATTAACAGTATACAGCGATCAGCTTTGCTTTACTCAAATCCAAGATTTCTAAAATGGTAATTTCTTGTTCCAACATCTAGCTGCCTGTTTCAAACCATAAATGGACCTTTTTAGTTTGCATACTAAACTTGGATCTTCCACAAAACCCTGTGGTTGAACCATGTATATCTCTTCTTCTAGTGCACCATATAGAAATGCAGTTTTGAAGTCAAAATATGAAACCTTCACTTTCTTTTCTGCTGCTACTTTCAACAATAGTCTACCACTGGAATATTTTTTTGTAGGTGCGAAAACTGATTCATAGTCCACATTGTATTTTTGTGCATAACCCCTTGCAACTAATCGAGTTCTGAATCTCTCTACTTGACATTGTTCATTTCACTGAATCTTAAACACCTATTTGGAACTGATGGGTTTTCTCCCTTTAGGTAAAGGCACAAGATCCCAAGTTCCATTTTTATTCATTGCTTCCATCTCTTATGACATAGCATCAAACCAGCATTTTGCTAATTCTGGTTCCATGCTATTAATTTATAGCAAGCAGGACAGGAAGATGTTAACAGAGAGCCCCGACACTTAATAAATCCAGTCTGTGGGGTGAAAAGAGACCTCAAGGGGTTGGAAGAAGAGAAAAACAACATTTTTTTCTAACTCTGAGCTATTCTAGCTCCTAAGGTTTTCTATGGGACTTTCAAACCACTAAACAGTCTTCTGAAGGCAAACTCCAGGACTTAAACCCAAACTTGCCTGCTCAATACAGGCAAAAACATTCCTTTCATATGGAGAGGTCCTATAATGCTGTCTTTGGCATTTATTAGTTATCACTGATTTTTCTCCTCTGATGGATAGGTCTAAGCTGAGATAACAGACCAGCATAATACATTTCTTCCTGAACAATTGGTTAGTTTTAATTTAAATTTTAGGTATAGCAATTGTGTGTGTGTGTGTGTGTGTGTGTGTTTTAACTGTTAACTGACACTTAAATCAAATGGGCTCCAGAAATTTATCTCGAAACAATTCCAACCATGCCTCCCTCCACCCCCACCCCAATACTAAACAGCTGAAAACTGATGAGCTTTTAGACCCGATAGGTCAATACCAGATGACAGTAAACCTACAATTCCTATCTTTAATAGATTTGGTGTTTTAGAAATGGAAAGTCCAGAGCCCCAGCAATTATATGACGGGAGTACTAATAACACTAATTATAAAATCAATCATACAAGTCTAAGTGGACAGGAAGATTTCTTTTTTAAAAAAACACACACCACAACCCACCTCTTCTCCAAGTTATAGGGTACTTACTGCCGAACAATGTAATTTGGTGGCTGCAACAGTCAAAAATATTTTTAAAGAACTCAGAAACATCTCAAATAATGTAAACAGCTTGCTATCTGTGATAAAAAGAATAAGCTCTACATTCCCTCCAAATTACTGAGAAGTGGGATAGTACTGAAACATCAAATAATAATACAGTTGGTCAAACTTCCCAACTCCCAATAGTCAAGAATTTTTCATTGGATCCAAACCTACTTTTCCAGGCTAACAATGTAGCCCTAGCCATTTACCCTCACAGGAAATACACTTTCCAGAGGAATAGGAAAACCTGTGCCTTGAAACATCATAGCACTTTATTACAATTACCAATGAGGGAGATTGAGCTATCATTCATCAAAGGCCCTCATTTAATACAAAAATGCATTCTAACATTCTGATCTGATAGAATCCCATCTCTGCTTTTAAAGAAGAAATACAGGGTGAGTCTTTTAAAAGAGGCCCTGTGGGACATGTTTACTCTGTATCCACAGGGCCTTTTTAAAAGGACTCACCTGTATTTCCTGGCTGGATCAGGTGTGCTACTCAACAGAGGGTTTTGTTTTGTTTTTGATACAGTGGTACTTCTGGTTATGAACTTAATTCATTCTGGAGGTCTGTTCTTAACCTGAAACTGTTCTTTTAACCTGAGGTACCACTTTAGTTAATAGGGCCTCCCACTGCCGCCGCCCCACAATTTCTCATCCTGAAGCAAAGTTCTTAACCCGAGGTACTGTTTCTGGGTTAGCGGAGTCTGTAACCTGAAGTGTCTGTAACCTGAAGTATCTGTAACCCAAGGTATCACTGTACAGTGAATAAACCTCTCCTGATCCTAAAGAACTCCCAGGTCCTGGAAGGATTCTACTCAGGGCCATCCCCCATGACTGAAAGTCAAATTTTAAAAGAAATGCCCATGAAATCCTTCAGCAATGAACATTAGTGTTCCAAGTCACATCTCAAACTTGTGAATACTCCAATGAAGGACTGCTTTCAAGACCTGTCTAGCTGAGGAGGGCTCTTCTTGTCCTCCGAGGTTCTTAGGAATCATTTAGTCATGCTCTTCCCCTCTAGTCTTTAGCTCCCCCCAAGGCTTTAGCTTCCCTTTCTGTCAAATAGGGAGGTGTGTGTGTGTTTACTGTTTCATAGGAGCAACATTCAGCTAAGTTCATTAATGCCTATCACCTAACAGCATGACAAAGTACAGATAAAAGTTTATAAAAAAAAATTTAATGTGACAAATTTTATTAGACTCATTTCTAAACAAGATTTCATGCCTATGCTTGTAAATATTTGAATGGTTGGGTCCCTTCAGCAAGCATGGTCCTGGAAGGCAAAGATGAACAGATCCATATCAGGCAAGATATATTTCATGTGGAATGAAAAACTGGGTTTAAACAGCTGGAAAGCAAGTTTGGGTGAGCAGTGAGAGCAAAACCTTTGGGAACAAGTCAGGTCATAAATATAGATGCCACAGTTGTGATGGGCATCTGCCTAGTGCATTGAAGGGGGTGGGAATGGGGGCATATCCTAGCTCAGTCATACAGCATGTGTTCTGCATGCAGAAGGGTCCACGTTCCAACTCTGGCATCTCCACTTGAAAGGAACAGGAGGCAGGTGATGGAAAAGATAAAGGATAATAATGACTGTCAGAGCCGAACAAAATGAACTAATAACCTGACTGGGTATAAGGGAATTTCCTTATGATCACAAGTTATACCTGCAGTGGATGTTTTCATTCTGGCAATAATAGGTCCAAACTACATGAAATGAGAGAGAGGCATGATTGTTTCTCCCACAACCGTTGTTGTTGTTGTTGTTGTTGTTGTTGTTGTTGTAAGCTTTACGCTTTAAAGCCATAGGCTGCAACAATGTACATACAACAAACTAGCATTTTTGACACAAAGCCAGACATCTATATATGAAAGAAAACAGAAAAATAATGCTCCCCCCATGTAAATCACTGATGACAACAAGCTAGAAACACATTAAAATATAATATATCAGAAGCACATTTCAATCCCACCCCAAATATTATTATTATTATTTTACTTAGGGGCAGAGCCGGAGACAAAAGTGGTCAGAGCAATATATGTAAATGTTGCCTTCATACAGTAGGCTAGTTTCCACACACACACACACACACACACAAAGACACACACACTTTATGCTCCTTCTAAGCACACTGAGTTCTAGGGCACATTCCAACTATGCAATCCCTTGGCCCAGTGTTCATACTATTAACAGGGTTCACTATCAATTATGCAACATTTATTAAAGAACATAGGGCCAAGTTCAAATCATAAACTCCCCATCCTTTCTCTGCCTCTCATTTGCCTTCCTAAAGCTAATTTGGGGGTAAATGGCTTTTCCTTCCCCCACTTTCTGTTGAGGCTGGTTGTCAGCTTCCTTCAAAAGTGAGTTGCAAGGTGCGCTAAATGCAGCAAGGGGCTCTATCGGCAACGACTTCAAAAAGCTCATTTCACACGCTTTTGTTCCTTTCATCCTTTATTGTCCCTTGTTATGTTAGACTCCCACCGCTAACTGGCCTTATCTGCTCAAATTCCTGACAAGGATTTTGGAGCCAGCACAGACAAAAAAGAACACACACACACACTTGCGATACCCACCATTGAGAACTGCTGCTTTCAAGCTTGCAGATTTCAGCATGTATAGTGAAAGGCACCTTGTCTGCATAGGCACACCTGAGGAAACAGCAGGTCCAGGATGACATGCTTTGCTTTCAAATGCAGAACTAGTTCTACATTTCAGATAGCACACTGCTGCAGGGAAGGGCCTTAATTCAGTGGTAAGAGCAACTGTTTTTCATGCAGAAGGTCCCAGGTCTAATCTGCTATAGGTCTGGGGAAATGTTCCATCTGAAACCCTGGAGAAATACTGCCAGTTAGAGTGGTAGACAATACAGTGGTGGCCCGCAAGACGGAAAACCCGCAAGACGAAAGGGTTTTCCGTTTGCAGAGGCGCTTCGCAAGACAAATTTCCCTATGGGCTTGCTTTGCAAGACGAAAAATGACGAAAAATTTTGAAATTTTTTTTCTGCTCCAAAACCCCTTTTCCTGAAGCGCTAAGCTGCTAAAAGCATTTTAGCAGCAAAACCGCTAATCCCCCACCCCTTAAAAAGCCGTTTTTAGCCCTTAAAATGTCAATAGTGCTAATAGCGCTACTCCGTCAATGGGCTTGCTTCGCAAGACGAAAAAACCGCAAGACGAAAAGACCCGCGGAACGGATTCTTTTCGTCTTGCGAGGCACCACTGTATGAAGCTAGATGGAGAAATGGTCTGACTCAGTAAAAGACAACTTCCTGTGTATGGACCAGCCCTGCCATTGCGCAGAGGTAGAAGGGCAGTAACCTCAGGCAGATGATTCTGGGTGTCATGGAAAAGCAGCAAATTGTTTATGCTTATTGCATTTTTGCTATCATAGACAGAGAGGAGCACTTGTGGGATTTTCTGCCTCAGATCCAAAATCTAGCATTGGGTACTATAAACCTGAAGGGACACCATCTGCTCCCCTGCCACAGAGAGCAAGATGCTTTCATATTTAGGAACCCTTAGACTCTGTACCAAAAGATAGTTGCCAGTACACCAGGAAGAAGAGTCAAGACAACCAAACGTGGACAAATAGGTTATATTGATTACATATAATGACTTGGAGATTGGCAAAACAAACTAATTAGTCATATTTAACCAATGTTACCATTTGAATTAAGTCCAGGCAGGTGCTCATTAATTTCTAATCCAATCCCCTGGGCAAGTTAACAGCCACACACTGTGTGCACATAGAAAGGTTTCCTAAGATTCCTCCTTCTCCACTGCATGGACTTTGGTGTAACAACCCAACAGGCACATTGTGGCTCCATTGGCCACCATTCACCCTGATGTGTCCATCAGGTACACCAGTTCAACAGCCAAACATAATCCAACAGTGTGGAGTGGGTGAAAAAGAGAAGACCAGAACCAATTTGGGTCTGCAAAAATTATTATTATTATTATTATTATTATTATTATTATTATTATTATTATTAACAATAATAATAATATCCTACTCAGGCCCTGGAAAATAGTCTGTAGACCCACAGTGCAAAAGGGCAGGAGGGGGTGCCAAATAAAGAAGAGGGGAGACTGTGGGATGGAACACGCTTAAATAGCCTGTCATCACCTCTCCCCATTGGGCAAAACCACCCCCAGGCCATAATATTCTCCCTCCAGGGAGGCACCACCCTTCCTCTTCTTGGGATTGAGGGGTGGGACTAATTTGTGCCCCTCCCATAAATGGGGGGAATGGCATAATCATAATCAGAAATCCAAAGTAGCCCACATTCTGCACCAAGATGAGCTAGATTCTGCAACCTATATCTATTATGCATATTGAATAAATTTGTATATATTCTATAAGCACACACCCATAACTTTCCTCTATTGGCTGGGAGAGGTCTTTGAAACACCGCCCCACTTTTTTACTTTTGGGGATTTGTTATTAAATGGTTGGTATGAATAATTCAATGTGCTGTTCTTCAGGGTTTAGCAACCTCTTTCAATCCCTTAGAGCAGTTTCCTCCAAGTCTGAGTCTCCATATATTGTTGAACTTCATTTCCCACCATCCCTCACTACTGATTGGCCAGGCTGGCTGGTGAAGATGGGGAATGTAGTCCAACAATATTTGAGAGCTAAGCTTAGGGAAGGCTACCAACTTGGATCATTTTAAAAGAGGATTAGACAAATTCATTGAGGAGAAGGCTATCAATTGGTACTAGTCATGACAGCTATGTTCTATCTCCAGGACTGAAGGCAGCACATATCTGAACTCCAATTACTGGGGATCATGAATGGGAGTGGGCTGTTGCCTTCATGTCGTGCTTGTGGGGTTGTCATAGGCATATGACTGGTCACTGTGAGAATAGAATGCTGGACTAGATAGGCCTTTGCTCAGATCTAGCAGGGCTCTGCTTATGTTGTTCTGAGGTGCTTCGCCTCTAGCATGCATATAGCTGAATTCACACACATGGTTGCTAAGGCAGCGTGTGACACAGAGCTTGCCATTTCACACACTGCAGCGGCTGGTATATATATTTTGAGCAGTTGAGAATGATAACATTGTAAGGCAATTATGCTTTTCTAATGCAGCTTTAATCAAAATGAAATGAAACGAAACGAAACACTGCCTTTGCTTTTAAATTAGTATGGGGCAGGTGACGGCAGGGTAAATGAATACAGCAACTGGGGGAGAAGTGTTCAGCAATGTGAAACAGTTTACTTGCGGGGTGCATAGTGTGTCATACAATGCTCCTTTGTGCGGGAATAGGAGCGGTGAATGTAGGTAAGGATGAGCAAATCTGTTTTGGTTTCTATCAGTTTCTTGCTTTTACAATATTAATTTCTACAATCTTAAATTCAGTTCTCAATATTTCCACGTCAGTTTCCAAATTGCTTTTCAAAAAGCCTCCATCCATGTTCAGCATCTTAGTTGGGATGTGTTTAATATATGCATTTTTGCATGCAATTTTCTCCAATACACACATTTCTGCAAGCAGTTTTCACTCATGCATTGTATTTAGGTATGCAGTTTTTACTTTTAAAAAATCATTTGTTAATGCACATGTCCTAATATATTTCCCCCACACACACAAACAGCATTGCAAAACTCAGAGAAGTGTGAATTTTGAAGGATGGCTGTGTTTCAGTTCATGTACAATTTTAGAAAGTGAAAATTAGATAGGTTTTCATTTAAATGTGAATTGGATCCAATCCCACCCACCTACCTAGTCCCTAGGTGCATTTCCTGATTTCCACCTCTGAAAATTAAATTATGGTGACATTCCCTTTCCACAATTTAGCCTTCATCACTCCAGGCCCTTGAATCCCTATTCTTTGGTGACAATAATATGCTTTTCTGAGCTCCTACCTCACCCCAAATCCGGGGCAGATCTGATATGAAATTAATGAAGCCTAAGCTTCAGGGGGGACGCAGGTGGCACTGTGGGTTAAACCACAGAGCCTAGGACTTGCCGATCAGAAGGTCGGCGGTTCGAATCCCTGTGATGGGGTGAGCTCCCATTGCTCGGTCCCTGCTCCTGCCAACCTAGCAGTTCAAAAGCACGTCAAAGTGCAAGTAGTTAAATAGGTACCGCTGTGGCGGGAAGGTAAACGGCGTTTCCGTGCGCTGCTCTGTTTCGCCAGAAGTGGCTTAGTCATGCTGACCACATGACCCAGAAGCTGTACGCCAGCTCCCTCGGCCAATAAAGCGAGATGAGCGCCGCAACCCCAGAGTCGGCCACGACTGGACCTAATGGTCAGGGGTCCCTTTACCTTTAAGCTTCAGGGCCTCAGTTCTCAGAGGAGCCCCAGAAGTGACTTTAATCCACATTGCTTAAATTTTATTTATTATGAGTTTTTCAGCACAGTAGTCTACCCAAGCAATGTGCACAAAAATGCACACAATAGGGTAAAGTGTACATAAGAATGCACTTACAGTGGTACATCGGGTTAATAACTTAATTCATTCTGGAGGTCCGTTCTTAACCTGAAACTGTTCTTAACCTCCCACTGCCGCCATGCCACTGCTGCACGATTTCTGTTCTCATCCTGAAGCAAAGTTCTTAACCCGAGGTACTATTTCTGGGTTAGCGGAGTCTGTAACTTGAAGTGTCTGTAACCTGAAGCGTATGTAACCTGAGGTACCACTGTACTATGTTCTGCAAAAGTGGGAATATTAGGAGAAATCTGAACAATAGTGCTGTTGAATGTTCATGAGGACCCTTTTAAAAAAAAGAATTCACAAAGCATTGGGGAAATGTGGAGACCTGAAGACAGAAAGAATAGGAAGCTGCACAAAACTGAAATGGATAGATTCAAACCATCCCTAATTAGTGTTCATCAAAATGCAGGGATTTGAACTACCACGGCCTGATGCTATCTTGGCTGTGCTCCATGCTCAGAACCAGCAGCTCAGAACCTCTTGCATAATGCACACCTCACTCAGAGTTAGTCACCCACACATCTTCTCCTCTAAGAGGCTGCTTTTAAAATCCTTTATTCAACTCCATCTGCTCACACACGGACACAGGGACTGCCGCACACACAAGGAGCCATTTAACTATCCCTTTTTCTTTTGACTCACGCAATTCAGTTCCAAATTATTTTGATTTGCACCGATCTACGCCGTGCTTCAGACTGATTCCCTCCCTCTCCCTCTCTGTAGGCACCATGAGGCATTTATGCAGCATTCAGATATAAGCCTTACATGGCAACGATATGGTGTGAAACCTGCAGCCTCTTTTCCAGATGGCATGTGCGTAGGCCCATATAGTGGTACCTCAGGTTACAGACGCTTCAGGTTACAGACTCCACTAACTCAGAAATAGTACCTCGGGTTAATAACTTTGCTTCAGGATGAGAACAGAAATCGTGCTCTGGCGGTGCGGCAGCAGCGGGAGGCCCCATTAGCTAAAGTGGTGCCTCAGGTTAAGAACAGTTTCAGGTTAAGAACGGACCTCCAGAATGAATTAAGTTCTTAACCCGAGGTACCACTGTACTCAGATTCTCCCAGCACACCTCATTAGCATATTGGTAACCTTTTCAAACAAATATATAAATATATAACTCATTGTTTCATAGATCAAATTCCCTGTACACTGTGAAAACAGGATGCACATAGCCCAAATGCATTGAATGAATAGATGCACTAAAAGTTTAAATCTGAAATTTTCTTCAGGAAGATCTCGTAACAACATGGAGGGTAGGGGCTGGAATTTGTGGTGTGTGAACAACATACTTCAAAAATGGTTAGCACCAAGGTTGGGGTTTTTTGCAGCTGGAATGCTCCAAACCGGTGTTCCGGCACCTCTCAGGGGCCAAGGAAGTGTGTGTGTGGAGGGGTGTGTGGAGAGACCTGAACAGCCTCAGCAAAACCCTGCTATGGATCCCGATGCCTGGGACTCTTCCCCCCTACTCCTCCCCCTCTCTGTGGATCGTGGAGCCAATATCCTCCACAACTCTGGAGAGGGTCTCATTGAGGTGCAGTGGGGTTTGGCTGCGGCTCTCTGAAATATACACTGAGTCATGTAGTGATTTCATGCTCTTTATTGCAGCTTGTAAAACAGTGATTGAATTGCCCCCCAAACCTCAGGCTTTTATATACATTATTTACACAATGAGTCCCATCTGAATAGCTGATTCTGCTTCCCTCCTGGAGCCTGATTGGTCTTTTCCTGCAGGCCAATTAGTTGTTGCATTCTATGATCCTACTAGCCTAATAGGCTGATTAACTTCCTCCTGGAGCCTGATTGGTCTTTTCCTGCAAGCCAATCAGTGTTGCATTCTACAATCCTACTTGCCTATTGTTCTATGATCCAAGCTTAGTACATAACACTCTCCCACCTAACAGCTGATGCCTGGGAAGAAACCTCCCTGTGTGTCAGTCTTGCAAACTGCCCTGTCTCTCCTGTTGAAAGGGAGAGTGTTACACTACAGTGGTACCTCGGGTTAAGTACTTAATTCGTTCTGGAGGTCCATTCCTAACCTGAAACTGTTCTTAACCCGAAGCACCACTTTAGCTAATGGGGCCTCCTGCTGCTGCCGCGTGATTTCTGTTTTCATCCTGAAGCAAAGTTCTTAACCCGAGGTACTATTTCTGGGTTAGTGGAGCCTGTAACCTGAAGCATATGTAACCCGAGGTACCACTGTATAACAAAACAAACAAACAAACAAACAAACAAACAAAAACAACACCAAGGAAAGAGTTCCATTTCTAGTCATTAAAGGAAGGAACCCAATTTATTTATTTATTTAAGGGTGCAATTCTATACTCATTCAGGAGCAATCTCCATTGAACAGTGGGAGTCAGACCAATGGTCCAGCATTGCCTGAAAGCAGAGCTTTTTTGGGGTCGGTACTGTTTGGTGTACCTCCACCTCTTTTTCTCCTGCCACCATATCACTGCCACTGCTGGCGCACCTCCCTCGCTGCCCCCAGCACCTTTGCCACTTCCTCCTCCCCAATCACTGCTGCTTCCTGCAGCTGCAGGCACAGCCTCCTGGAGGTGCTTTGCTGTGACCCTTAAAATCGCCAAAGTGCCTTTAGGGAGTGCCTGACACTTATAAGCTCTGGTGCAACATTTTTACAATTGTCAGGCACTTCCCAGAAGATGCTTGGGTATCATAATGGCCGCATCAAACGGGGGGGGGGGGGGACAGTGAGCCTGCGGGGTGGGTAGGCAAGAAGCGGTGGGGGACATTGTGAGTACTGGCACCTATTTTTCTCCAAAAAAACAACTACTGCCTGATACTGGCAGTGGCTCTCCAGAGTCTCAGATAAAGGACATTCCCAGCCCTACCTGGACATGTCAGGTATTGAACTGGGACCTTCTGCATGTTTGACCATTCTGCATGTTTAGGACCCTTCCAGGTCAAGCCATGGCTGTCTCCATGGCTCCATGGCTCCTGGCACATATGAGAATGCGGTTGATACCTTGTGTATAAAGAATGTAGGCACATTTGCTTAGGTACAGACAAGCCATCTCTTTGCTGTGGTGTCTGTCCCACATCTGAAAAGGCTTGGAGACCTGGCAGGCTGCTTTGCTGTAAGTCTAGACCTTATTTAATGAAGCACTAGAACTGATCTCTCTGACATTTGGACATCCCTCTTTGGTATCCCTGCACCCAACAACTCCCATGAGCCCTGCTTTGGGCATGCACCTATTTTTCTTCAAAAAAAACAACTACTGCCTGATACTGGCAGTGGCTCTCCAGAGTCTCAGATAAAGGACATTCCCAGCCCTACCTGGACATGTCAGGTATTGAACTGGGACCTTCTGCATGTTTGACCATTCTGCATGTTTAGGACCCTTCCAGGTCAAGCCATGGCTGTCTCCATGGCTCCATGGCTCCTGGCACATATGAGAATGCAGTTGATACCTTGTGTATAAAGTAAACCTAAATAGTCCTAAATAGTAAACCTCTCTATTGATGTACTATCCATGCTTGTAGGTCACTCCTTTGACCAGATATTTGCACATATCAAGGCCAACTCAGCTCTCAATGTCTCTAAAATGGAGGAAACACACACACACACACACACACACACACACATGCATACAGTCTACTTGCTTTTCTGTCCCAGTTTCATTCCGCCCTCTCCATAAGTGGATTGTTCCTTCACCCAAATCTCCCTGAAGTATTTTTAATCTAATCTTCTCTGTAGCGGAGAGGTCCAGGTCACTGATGAACATTTCTTTCCTAAAGCAAAACCCCAAAAGATAATAATGCAAAAAAAGGCAACACAAACACACTTATAAGAATAGAACAAGCACCTGAGACTTACTGTAGAGGTGAAGAGAAAATGTCAATATTGAGAGCAAACAAAATTGAGCAAACAAACTCAGGGGCATGTCTCCCCCTGCTGGAGTCTTTCCAGGTGAGCTCTACAGCGATGTTTTCCTGCCAAAACTATATTGGAAAAAATTACTGGTCTACCCTCCCATGCCATTGAGCTTGTCCTCCAAAAATCAGCAAATGGGAACAGAATGGAATATTCTTTAAGAACCAGTGAGGCAGCCTTATTGGTCTGTCTAGCTCAGGACTGGTGATTGACTCTCCGTGTTTTTAGAGAAAGAGTCATCTGTCCCTCTCCTCTCAACACTACCTGGGGAATCTGGGAATTGAGCCTAGGGCGTTCTGCAAACAAAACATCAGCTCTACCAGTAGGGATGAGGGAGCAATTTGATTTGGTTCACATTTAAAGGTGAGCCTACCTAATCTGCACTTAGGTGGACATGTTTTGGAATTTGTGCTTCTCCGAATTTTGCAATGCAATTCTCTAGTCAACCAATGTATTTTTAAAACGGAAAGACTGGGTGAAGTTTGCATAAAAATGCAAAGGCTTGAATTCAGTGTTGCACTATTTTAATAGTATCAACAACACAAGGATTTTTGCTTGCCAGAAGGAAGAATCTCCCTGCACCTCCTCCCATGGTTCTCATTAACCCCCAGAGCAGACTGAGGAGGAGGCAAGTGTGGGGGAGGTGAAGGGAAAGTCCTGTTGTGGAGCAGCACTCATTGCACTGGCTCCCACTTAGTGCAACAGTTTAGGTGAATGCAGCCCACATATGCATGAAAAAACATATACATAAATACAATTAATTAGGGGGAAATGTTTTGCAAAAATGTGTAGATATAGGAAAAATTGCATGCCAATGTGTTTATAGTTCAGTCTGCAGAATGTGGAGGGCCAAAAGTTCCCCACTTGGCTTAATGTAAGTGGTATTGGTCTGAACTGCATGCCCAAAGCAGGGCTCATGGGAGTTGTTGGGTGCAGGGATACCAAAGAGGGATGTCCAAATGTCAGAGAGATCAGTTCTAGTGCTTCATTAAATAAGGTCTAGACTTACAGCAAAGCAGCCTGCCAGGTCTCCAAGCCTTTTCAGATGTGGGACAGACACCACAGCAAAGAGATGGCTTGTCTGTACCTAAGCAAATATGCTTACATTCTTTATACACAAGGCAGCAGACGTCACTTTGGCCAGGCAATCTGAACAACTTTGAAGATATCACCACCCCATTTGATGGGACTTTACCAAATTTGAATTCCAACTGCATGAATTTGGATAGCTATCATTGTCCTATTTGGCAGGACAATTCTAATCAATACCAGTTTGGATGCCTCTGAATATATCATAACCCAACTTGACACAAGGACTTCCCAAGATGGAGGAGATGGTCTTCATCTACGTTTGGATACTAGATGCCAACTTGAATTGAGATGGTGGACCAAATTAACCCTAGTTAAACATTAGATCTCTCACCCACAAATTGTGTCAGGTCAGGCTCAGGTGCACCCTGGGTCAAGTTGGAACCATGGGTTGGTTTGTGTAGGGCACGCGCTCACACACAAAGTCTCAAAACTCACAAATTACACTACCCCTTTAAAAATCACATTTTTTGTTCCTTTGAATTCTCTAGCGGCAACAGGCATATCCTGTTTGATTTAGTTAAAACAGCACATCTAATTCTCAGGTCTCCACTATGGTGCCATAGGCACTTTGGCACTCTTAGTCACCAAAGTGCCCCCAGACACCTACTCCTTGGCACCCACCAAAGCCCATGACCCCTCCTATTTTTTTATTCTAATAAATCACTGTACCATGTGGGTGGGTGGGGATGTTGCCTTAGTATAATACCATTAGAAATGTACATTCCATCCTCTTCAACACCCCCGCCCAATGCTCTTGCTTACGCTGACCTGCCTAACATAAGAGCCCTTATAGAGTCCTTTGTAGGTTCTCCATCGGTCAGAAAAAATAGCAGAGGCCAACCAGAGAATACTGAGAAGCAAAGCAGTTAGTAAGTCTGATCTTTATTAAAGCTGTTGCAACAGGGTTCTCCCCTCACAGGCAGGAGAGAGGAGGAGGACCCAGAACAAAGGTGTGCAAGCCCTTACATAAACTTTTGAACTGCCCACCCTGGAGCCCAGACCACCCCCCAATACATCATACATACATCAGAGAAGGGGCGGACTACAACAGAAATCTGAGTGCATTGTTTTTATCCTGTCTGCCAGGTTACCTGACTGGATTACCTGGGCATCCTGGCCACTTTTTTGTTATGATAACGACTCAATTATTGAATCCAGGTCACAGGTTACAGGCTCACCCTATTCATATCTTAACTGTGCCCTTGAGAATGGATTTGTGAGCAAAGAGACAATGGGGAGGCTCCCCATTTCCTTCCACCTTGCAGAGAAATATTTGAGGTCAATTCGGAAGAGACAAATGGTTTCAGTACTTTTCTGTGGGTCTCAGACATGTGGTCTATACATTTATGTGTGTGTTTGCTTGGTATAGTTACGAACATTATATATATATATATGACCTTAAAATTCTTATAACAGTACATTTTGCTGAATGGGTTTAAATGGTTGTGTTTTTTAAGCAGTTGGTGGGACTTTCACCCATCTTCTATGCAGATGACCTAACCATACTCATGTTCCTTTTGCAGTACCTCCTAGTGCTCCAGAGGGTAATAAACACCACAAGATATAGACAATAGCCTCCTAAATCAGGGCTTGGATTCATCAGTTCTCCCAGAAGCAGCTCCTGCCTTACTTTTAATCTTGCCCAGCCTAGCTTGTGAAACACACAGTGAAATTGTCGCCTGAGGGGCTATGGCAGCTGCTGCAGGCTATTAGCCCACCATTGCCCTCCTTAACTTGCACCACTGGGCTTTCTTCCCCCCTTGTATCTTTTTTCTTTTTCTTTCATGATTCCTGACACACCAGCAGGAAGCTTAAGTGTCAGGCTTAATTTTAACATTTCCTGGCACTTTGCTGCTTGCATGGCTCACAATTCGTGCCTTATTTTGGAGACAATTTGTGTATTTATAATTAATATGGATTAGATATTATTATCCAGGCAATATGGCAGGCAAGCAGTTAGAGGGGAGAACAGCTGTTCAATAATGCAAATGATGCACACATAAATTACATTTTAGCAATGGGATATTATTACCCAGACGGACAAAAGTTCAGAACCCTGGGGCGGCTGAATTAAAATAGCCCCTGTGTGGAAAGTCGCCATAGAGACAGAGAGGGGGATTGCCAGCCTGGTGAGTGACAAGAACAATGCTGCTCTTGGGGGTTAGCTGGGCTTGTCAGGCAAGGGATTCAGTGTTGACACTGGTGACCTGGGTTCAAAGAGCTAGAATCTAGTTGGTTGATCAATGATTACAGCAACCGCCTTTCAACTTTGATGTCACTATGACAACAGGCAATTGACTGGTCAGTTGTTGGCTCACAGAGCTGGGTGTGGCAGATGATCTAGTATGCTGTCTGAATCTATACATAAGACAAAGAATCATTATTTGGCGGTCTGATAAAGGATTCCTTAGAACAACAGAGGGGCAAGATACAGGCTTGCCACTCTCCTGTGTGGTGATACAGACTCCAGAATGGAAGGTGATCATGTGAGGGAGAGGACACAGGTCAGTGGAAGAGCACATGATCTGTATGAAGTGGATCCCAGGTTTGTTTGTTTATTTATAAAAATATTTGTATGCTGCTAAATTGGAAAAAATATGCAACATTTAAAAGATTTAAAAACATACAATAAAAGCATAAGAAGTTTAAAATGATTTTAAAACTGAGAAGTTAAAAATAATAAGCCATTGTGGAAGGATGGATTAATTACTTGCGTAGGCCTGGTGGAATAAAAAAGTTTCAGCAGGCATTTAAAAGTTGAACAGTTGGCGCAGAAATCATCTGCTGAATCTCCATTGACAGAGTATTCCACAGAACCTCTAACACTCAGGTATCAAACTAAAGGCTTGCTTTCTCATTGTTGTCCAACAAGACTCACCAACCTGCAGGGATGAGACTGGGGGTGATACAAAGTGCACAAGGATCTTCATTGGGAGAATCGGTGGAGGGAGTGACTGAAGGGGCTGAGCAAAGGAGCTCTGAGGGAGCTGGTGGGGGAGGAATAGCAACAGCGAACTGACTGGAAGGGACCTACGTGGTAGGAGAGCGAGCGGGAAGAGCACGCATGCTTGTGTGTTTGTAAGGTCACCTCCGCCCTCCCCCAACCTCACCTCACCTGCTATTGGTTGGGACAGATGGTGAGGTCACACACAGTCCTGAGAGGGAACCTGGAGCAGTGAAGCTGCTTGCAACATCTGCGGTTCCCAACTGAGTCTCAGCCGTGAGTGAGTTAACTGCTGCACAAGAGAAGACAGGTTGCCGTTGGCATTTTGAGAAAACCCTGGACATTTTGCCCAATTTAAAAAATCCACCCGGACAGAAATTTCACCATTAAAAAAGAGGACATTTCCAGGAAAAGGAGGGTGTATGGCAACCCTTGCTATATGGACGGTTTGTGCCTCTTATGTGGCAGATCCAGATATTGGGTGAAAGGTCTCTCTAGTCCAGCTTTCTGCTTCCCATGTTGACCAGTCAGATTCCTAGTGCTCAGGTCAGAAGTCCAGAAGCAAGACATGAGTGCAATAGCTGTCTCTCATAGTTGTCCCCCAGTGAGTGGTATTCAGAGTCACACTACCTCTGATCCTGAATGCAACCAGCCAGTGTGGCTAGTAGCCATTCATAGGCTTCTCCTTCATGAATTTGTCTAATCCCCTTTTAAAGCCGTCCAACGAATGCAGCTGTAACAAGGAAGTGACCCATGTAGTTTCACCAGGCTGCTTTTATTCAACAGATTCCCTTCCATTTGTTTCAGATCCACTCTAAAGACACCTTCCCTCTCCCCATGCTATATTTCTGCCAAGCTGACATTCTGAATGCTAGAGGAAAAGGCACAGCTTCTCACACGCACAGTAAATAAGGCTGAGATTACCAGTAGTGTGGAATGGGACTGACTATTGCAATATTTAATCTGCTGGGTGGGCATATCATTAAAATGGATATCCAGGGCTTTAATCATGATGCCAAGCTGCCATCTGCCTCCTCCATGCTCCCTCTTGGCTTAGGCCGGGGCTCAATATACGAGGGGACAGCTTGCAAGAGCACCGTCGTCATAATTCATCTTCTGAGCACGATGGCACAAGCTGTTTTGGCTTGATGAATCCCTGCCATATAAACATGCGTTCCCCATTAAAGCTGCTCAAGCAGGCAATTAGACCTTGGATGAGGTTAGGGGCAGAGGACCAAGCTGCCACTTGTTCTTCGGTGCTGGACGAATGGGGTGCTGCATCCCCTAAGAAGCTTTCAGAAGCACCTTAGATAATTTAATCAAACATGGTGTTCACTAGTGAAATGATGTGAGAACTGAATGTTTCCCCCCAGAGCTTGGCTTGCTTTTCTTTCACTGTACAAGGCCCAAATATGGAAGGCATGCAGGTTTCATGTTTCCATAGAATTCCACCAAACCCCAACAAAATATGAGTTCAACATAGGTTGCTCAAGAGACTGAACTGCAGGCAGCTATTGGAGATGAGCGCTGGGATCAATGCCAGAGAACTGGGAATGCATTGAAATACATCAGAGTCAGAAAGATTTTTTATTTTGCTTCAGTTACATCTCAGCCCAAAAAGAAAGCCTTTTATGCCCATTCTTTTCCCAGATCAGAGGCGGGGAACCTCAGAAGTGGGAAGTCTTCCTACTTGACCCTCAGAACTCACTGCTGCTTAGCCATGCCCACAACTGACACATGTGCTCTGAGTGGTTACCCAGCAGACAATAAGCCCTCTGCAAAAGTTGGCAGAAAAATAAACATAAATTTTGCCTTTGTTTAGTATGCTAGTTTCTTTACACTCACACACCACTATCATCCATCAAGGTAACATTTCGCCCCTGGGTCCTGAGGTTCTTCTTATGTTCTTAATAGTTTCAGAGTTGCCAAATGCAGTATCCTTCAACCACCCAAGGCCTTGAATAGTAACATTTTTTAATTTCCCCTGTATACACTAATGATGAGGGGGGCAGGGACAACTCAACAAAGAGGGCATTGCATAACCAGGGGGCTAGTTCTGAGAAAACCCTGCCATGAGTCCCCACCAACCAGGAAGTTTAGGAGCATTATTCTCAGTTAAGGATGAGGGTTGATTGCCTTTCCACAGCTGGTTACTTCCTACACCCCCAGTGGCGTAGCGTGGGGGGTGCAGGGGGGGCCGGCCGCACCGGGCGCAACATCTGGGGGGGGCGCTCACACTCGCAGCTCTCTGCCCCTACCTGGTTCACTCACTCTCTCTCACTGCAGTGCTGGCTGTGCGAATCCGATCCGAGCCGCCCTGTCGCCACCCACTGTGGAGGGGAGGGTGCCAGGCGTGCGGTGCAGTGCGGTGCGGAGAGAGAGCGAGGGACCATCTGGGGGAGGGACAGTGCAGGGGGGGGCGCAAATTACTTGCCTTGCCCCGGGTTAGGGGGCGCAAATTACTTGCCTTGCCCTGGGTGCTGACAACCCACGCTACGCCACTGCACACCCCTTCTCAAAGCTAAGTTTGGGCTTACCATGTTTTCTGTTGTGCTTGAAATTGGGGTGTAGGGAGAGGGTGGGAACTTGGTGAGGGAGGGACTGGATTCCATTTTGTGCCAGACCTAAATGCAGAAGGAGGTAGGAAATGCTGCATGAAGGCAGTGATTTCCATTCCAACCACTGCTCATTGCATGTAGCACTGTATCCATTCCCAATGCAGTTTGAGTTCTGACCAAAATTGCATTATTTGTTTCACTGTTTGCTGTGGCAGAATTTTGCATAATTAATCACATTATCATTACGTTTTCCCACACCATTCATTTCATGCAAATGAGAGGGAAGGAGTCATCACTGACATGTCGTTCATTGACCTTCAAACCTTCCATTTTGTCTGCCATTGTTGTTGTTACGCTTGTGAAGGCCCTGAGCTGATGTCAGGTGGGCACAAACAATACAGCATTCTGGCTTAACTTGTAACAAGTCTGAGCTTGCTGCTTCATCATGGCAGCCCTCAGATTCTTCCTGGGCCACACCCTCTTTCCCCAAGCCACACCTACCAGTGGCCTTATTTCACACCCTCCTCAAGCATCTTTGCCTGGCTGGAAGCTACCACTGAGTGCTGATGATGCATCTTGCTTGCCTGGATGGAGGTTAGAGATACATGGAAACTGCCCTGCTGTGCTGAGGCAACCTTTATATTAATTGCCCCTTTCCCCCTTTAACCACACCCACTACTGGCATGTGCTATCACCACCACCCAAAACTACATCTGAAGAGGAAGATGGGTGTGACTGGCAGTTAGTAGAGGCAGAAGCAATGCTGAACAAGAAGCCTAATGGGGGCAGCAGCAGAGGTGCCAATAGGCCTTCTGAGCACTAGGGCCAATTGCTAGTACCCAGTCCTGCGGACCCCCTGCCCTGCATGTAGCATAGGGAAAAGGTAAGAGAGTGTTCAGCTGTGGCAGTTTCCCAGTGCATAGGTTGAACGATTGTGTTTGATCATCACAGATGTGAAGATTAAGAAAACATTTGGCAACCCAGGAAAGGTTGTTGTCCCAGCAAGAAGTCTGCTTTTAAACAGCTGGGGCTTCCAGACTAATTTGTCCAAGACACTGAATGCTTTTGCAATTGTAAGTGAGTCTTGTAAATGGAGGTCACAGCAGGGTCCTTGTGCTTTTACTCCTAACAGGAGTGAGGTTCCGAGTGTCTTGCATGCCACTCTGCATTCCAAACCAATCGTGACAGTTAGAGGGGCTTTAATTGAAGCTGATGGATTTCAGGTTGGCTGAGGGCTTTTGCCAAACCGGGAGGCCAGCTTCTCTCTGGTTTGAATGACAAAAAGGTTCATCGGGCTTCCTGCTGAAATGGCTCCACACAAGTGAGTAGGACATCATCATGAGCCCTGGGTTAGCAGTTGATCCAGCAAAGTTGCTAGGTGAATCTGCTCCAAATTAATGCCTCTTCTCATACACTCCAGTGATGGGAGAGATTTTCAGTGGTGCATGTCACAGCCGAGAGTGCTGAACTCAATATGGCATTTGCCTGCTTTATAGTCTCCCTGAGTGTGCAGCATTAAAATGAAGTTTTCTTAAGCAGTACTGCTGAAGTTCTCAAGTGCTTGGATGCCACTTAATTCAGGACTGAGCCAGTGAAATAATAATAATAATAATAATAATAATAATAATAATAATAATTATTATTATTATTATTATTATTATTATTTATATCCCGCCCTCCCCAGCCAAAGCCGGGCTCAGGGCAGCTAACAACACTAAAATAGTGCAACATTCTAAAAACATTATAAAAATTAATTAAACTCAAAATTGATGGCAACCATAACCTAAAGTTCTGTAAAGATTCCCAAAGGAGGGACCTCAAATAGGAATTCTCAAATGCCGAGTCATCCTATAACAGTAGTCCAATAAAGAAGATGGATCCACTGGCATTTCTTCCATTGAACCCTGAGGAGACACCTCTTTCTATGCTCAGACTTCAGTGACTGGCCCACAGACCAGTACTGAGGATCAGGAGAACCCAGAGGTGCTTATATCTCCACTTAAAACAATTTAAATAAAAAATATCTCTGCAGCTTGAAACTCCACTCTCTAGAGAGCCTCCATAAACTGTAGGACTCCAACTCTCATACCCCTGACTACTGGCTGTGATAGCAGGGACTGATGGGAGTCCAACTATAGATAGAAGGCCACAAGTCATCCCTACCCCCCAGTCTAGAAGAAGCCAACAGCTGGAGGAAAAGGCACCAGTTTTTAAACTGTCCAGATGCGGTATGCAAGGGGTGAGGTTTTAATCTTGGGCACAGCTGAAACAACTTGCCTTTTCTGCCTCCATTCCATTACAGGGCTGCTAACTGTTGTCCTGAACTGGTACTGTGGTCCTTGTCCAGAGTGCTAACCTGGCCTGACATTAGCTTCTTGTCTATTCCAGTACTTATGGGTCTTTCTGTCATGCCAGATGAATCTTGTTTCTTTTTTTGTTAGAGTTACAAGCTTGGTGGATCAAAGGAATACTGTGGATGTAGTGTATCTTGATTTCAGTAAGGCGTTTGACAAACTCCCCCATGATCTTCTTGCAGAGAAGCTGGTAAAATTCTGGTTGGATGAGATTACTGTTAGGTGGATTTGTAGCTGGTTGACTGACCAAACCCAAAGAGTGCTCACTAATGGTTCCTCACCATCCTGGAAAAGGTGACAAGTGGGGTGACATAGGGTTCTGTTCTGGGCCTGTTGTTGTTCAATGTCTTTATAAATAACTTGCATGGAAGAATTTAGGGGATGCTCATCAAATTTTCAGATGACACCAAATTGGAAGGGGTAGCTAATGCAGCAGAACACAGCATTGGAATTCAAGATGTTCTTAATAGATTGGAAAACTGGGAACAAACTAACAAAATGAATTTCAATAGGGACAAATATAAGGTTTGAAACTTAGGCATGAAGAACCAGCTGAGGGTTGGGTAGATGTGGAAAACCTGGCTTGCCAGTAGTACATTTGAAAAGGATCTAGGGGTCTTAGTAGACCACAAGCTTAATATGAGTCATCAGTGTGATGCAGCAGCAGCAAAAACAAAAAATAAAACAGAAAACTAATGCTATTCCAGTCTGCATCATCAGAGTACTGAGTCCACTTCTGCGTACCACAATTTAAGAAGGATATTGACAAGCTGGAACATGTGCATATTGCATGCATTTAGACAAGTAGGAGAGGGTATTTTCTTTAGTAATTATCCTACCTCTTACCCACTTGTGTAAGAAGACACACATCTATTTCAGCAGAGTTAAACTCACAATCCATGTATGTGGTGGACCTATAAGAAAGCAAGGTAATTTTGGGAAATGATATATGATGAGAAATTATATATGATGGGAAACCATCAGAACAGCAACAGATGGACTCCGAGAGCAGCCAGTACATTGCACCTTCGCTGGTCTTGGTGTATGCTGAGGTTGAAGGAGGAGAGTTTTCAAGCCCTCTTTATTTCTTGCAAACATAAACATTCTCAGAGACTATGTGACTAGACTCCAGTACTCCTTTAAAGAGGTGGCTGCTCATGAAGCCCTGCCAAGAGCTGCCCTTGGCAAAGCAGCAGTTAGGACATTAGCCACCTCATGAGCAGCTGTCATAACACAATATAAGTAGTAGTTACAGGTAGGTAGCCATGTTGGTCTGCTGTAAAGGTAAAGGGACCCCTGACCATCAGGTCCAGTCGTGACCGACTCTGGGGTTGCGGCACTCATCTCACTTTACTGGCCGAGGGAGCCGGTGTACAGCTACTGGGTCATGTGGCCAGCATGACTAAGCCGCTTCTGGCAAACCAGAGCAGTGCACGGAAATGCCGTTTACCTTCCCACCGGACCGGTACCTATTTATGTACTTGCACTATGACATGCTTTCGAACTGCTAGGTGGGCAGGAGCAGGGACCGAGCAATGGGAGCTCACCCCATCATGGGGATTCGAACTGCCGCCCTTCTGATTGGCAAGTCCTAGGCTCTGTGGTTTAACCCACAGCGCCACCTGCGTCCCGTTGATCTGCTGTAGTCAAAACAAAATTTAAAAATTCCTTCCAGTAGCACCTTAGAGACCAACTAAGTTTGTTATTGGTATGAGCTTTCGTGTGCATCTGAAGGTATCTGAAGAAGTGTGCATGCACAGGGTGCCTGGAGTTCTTCTGCTTTCAGTACTGCTACCAATCCTCACCTAAACCCCAGGAAACCTTAAAGTGGAGCATGGTGGTACTGGGAGACCCCAGAGGGCATTTTCCTCAGGGTGCCCTTGAACCTGGCATCTATCCTTGCTCTTCCGTCAGAAGTCAAATGAGTAGATGATTTGATGCTGCTGCTGCTGCTGCCGCCGCCACCATGGGAATGGCCGCATAGCTGTCAACGTTTTCCCTTTTTTAAGGGAAATTCCCTTATTCCGAATAGGATTCTTCACAAGTAAAGGGAAAAGTTGACAGCTATGGGAATGGGATGTCCATGCTTGCCCATGATTGGCCAGGCTGCACTAAGCAGTGAATAATGATGCCCCAGCATTACTCTCAGGTCAATCCCTGTAAATGCTAGACTCCATCTCACACCATCCATGCAGATTGGCCATGTCAGCTGGGGCTGATGGGAGATAGATAGATAAATAAATAAATAAATAAATAAATTTTTATTTATACCCCACCCTCCTCGGCCAGGGCCAGGCTCAGGGCAGCTAACACCGAATATAAATAAAAATAGAACATAATAGGGAAAAGGGAAAAGGGAAAAAAACCAATCAGTTAATTAAAATACGGCTTAAAATGCAGCCTCATTTTAGTAGTAGTGCATAAATCAAGACCATAAAAGGAGGAAACATCAGATATTCACCCGAGCCAGCTATCCATGCTGGTCTTACAAAAAAGCCAAGGGAAAGTTTATATGCCAAATCCCATACAAGGAGTCAGAGTGAATCCAAGCCGAAGGCCAGGTAGAACAGCTGCATCTTGCAGGCCTTGCGGAAAGATGTCAAATCCCGCAGGGCCCTGGTCTCTTGTGACAGAGCGTTCCACCAAGTGCTGAAAAGGCCCTGGCCCTAGTTGAGATCAATCTAACCTCCTTGAGGCTCGGGACCACCAAAGTGTTGTTATTTATGGACCTTAAGGTCCTCCTCGGGGCATACCAGGAGAGGCGGTTCTGTAGGTATGAGGGTCCTAGGCTGCATAGGGCTTTAAAGGTCAAAACCAGCACCTTAAACCTGACCCTGTACTCCAAGTCCAACACCACTTAAAGGGCCACCCGTCCACCACCTCTGCTCTAAGGACTGTAGGCAGAATTGCCTATTTGTAAAAGGCTAGAGCAAGGGTGTTGCCGAGTGGATCACAAAACTATAGAACCAAATGGTTATCTAGTCCAAACCCCTGCAATGCAACAGTCACAGCTAAGCAGAGGCACAGATGTGGCATAGATGAGCATCAGCTGTACTCCAATCCTCCCTGAAACTGTGCATTCTGTATGATGCGATTTATCTTCCTAAAGTTATGGGCTGTTGGGTTTGTAGTGGGGTAAGGGTAAAATGAAGTAGGGGAATTGGAGAAGAGGAAGCGTGAAGCACAGCTTAGCAGGGGGGAAGATGGACAATTAAGGAAGAATTTAATTGACAATTATTTAGATAAAGTCAAGAGATGTTTCTATTCTCAGCCCAAGTGTGGATAAGTGGCACAAGGACTAAGCATACAAATTAAAATAATAACCGTTCAAAGCTTTAGAGGAGAAAATCTTCTTTTCTTTTCTTTTTTTGTTGTGCAGAGAATTGAGACTATAGGAAGTGGGGTGGAAATCAGCAGGGGGAAATTCTCAAGAGCTTACACTAGGGGCAGTCAGGAAATAATTAACTGGCTTCCTGAGGGGTGAATGTGTGTATTAAAAAAGAGGGATTTGGAGGTTTGAGGGGGGAAGGAAGAAAAGATAAGATTCTAATGCAAGGGAAGTCTGTGATGAGCTCACGGGCTTGTAATTCATTTCTCCATCATATAAAGGTTAAAATAATAATGGTTGCATACAAAAACAATTTCATTCAAAACAATCCACTCAGTTCCTAATTTATTAATTTGTAAGCTTTTTTGTAATCCACTCTTCAGCCCGGAAGAGTCCCAGATCAATAAAAATACACCCTCAGGCATATGATCTCATAGAAAAGTGCCCAAGGCAAACTTTTGCTGGCCAAAATGCATTGGACATTAATAAAAAGGGCATCACCTTTCTTCAGCATCTTGAGTTTGGCTCTGGTTTTTTGTCTTTTACAATTTAAAAGACACAATGCAAAAGGGGGAAACAATGGGAAGGGAAAAGGAAAACAATCAAACTCAGGGGCTAGTTAGTGTTGTGTATTGCTTTTTTGTGTTCCCTGCTTTACAGAGTGAACTGAGATCATTTAGGAACAGCTCTCAAATTTTCAAATCAGATTACACCATTAACAAGGCAGATTATTAATATTATCATAATTAATCAATTAATTAACTTTGTGTAACATCATATACCTGCAAGTCTCACAACATAAAACCACAATATAAAAACACACACACAAAACCAAGAACAACCCAATAACCCACCCCCCAACACATTTTCAAAAAGGCATTCAATGTCAATCAGCCAAAGGCCTGGTTAAATAAGAATGTTTTTGTCTGGTGTCTAAAGGTATAACGAAGGCGCCAGCTGAACTTCCCTGGGGAGAGCATTCCATAAACAGGGAGCCACTGCAGAAAAGGCCTGTTCTCATGTTGCCACCCTCCTGACCTCTCATGCAGGAAGCACACAAAGAAGCACCTCAAAAGATGATCTCAGGGTTCGGGTAGATTCATATGGAGAGAGGCAGTCCTCAGTGGCGTCATCCCCAGAAGGCACTGGGAGCCCAGGCTGCCCTGCCCTGCCCTGCCCCCTTGCCCCCACCATGCTACCCCCCCCACTGCTACTGCGCTACCGCCACTGATACTGCTGTGCCGCCGCCATGTGCTGCTACTACCCACGCGCCACCCTGCCACTGCTGCATGCTACCTTACCATGAACCATCATCCGCTGTGGGGCCTCAGAGGCCTCATGGTGGAAGCACAGGCCCCAGGGAAGCTCAGCATGGAACCACAGGCGCACACAGCAGTTGCTGTTTCATGGTAAGGTGCTGCATGGCAGCGGGGGTGGCACGGTGGTAGCAGAAGTGTGCCACGCTAGTGGCAGCATGCGGTGGTGGAGGTGGAGCAGCGGTAGCGGCATCAGCAGTAGTCGTATACAGCGGTGGGGGCATAGTGGTTCTGGGGTTAGCGGCAGCATGCAGTTACGCGGGTGGCATAGCGGTAACTGTGGCAGGGGGTAGCAGCATTGGCATGCGATGGGGTGGCAGCGGGGTGTGTGTGTGGCACGTAGCAGTGCAGTGGGGGAGGCCCAGAAAAAAATGTGCCATAAAAAAGGGCTTGTGGAGGCCTAGGCCCAGTTTTTTTATGATGCCAGCATGCTCATATACGTGCACTGCCATGTCATGATGTCATGTCATAACATGACAGTGCATGCAGTTCACAACCACAGTCAGGTGTCCAATTTGGCACCCCTGGCAGTCCTTGTGGTACTGCATTCCTCAGGTATTGATGAGGAGCCAGTTCCTTGCAGCAGCCTACAGAGGAGTCATCTGCACTGCAAGGGAGTTTGAGTTTGATGACGAAGCCAAACAAATCCTGAGCCCTCAGGAGAGATAGCATCTCAAATGCCAAACACAAAGTGCCTGACTACAGGCAAGGTCTCATTGGGAGTTAGATCCCTCTCTTGAGGCAGTGGCATAACATGGGTTGCTGGTGCCCGGGGCGGAGCAACTGTTGATTACTCTAAGAAACTCATTTTCCCATGAGTACTTGGTGGATTCCTGCTACAGTCTGAACAATTTATGTATTCAGTAAACATTTGCCATATGTTATAAAAGGAATATGGATTGTGTTTGCCCTTTACTGCTCTCACATGCTATGCCTCTGTCTGGAGTAGACATCTGGACAAAGATAGCAGCTAGGAGTCAGCTGAGGTCAGGGTGTGGTTCCAGCACAAAAGCGGACTGGGTAGAAAACCAAATCATCATAGGAAACTTTCTGAGCATTGTCAGCCGTCCTATCTTCACACAGACACAATTAATCTATATGGTTTTGTTTTAAGTGTTGTCATCTTCACTGGTGATCCATAGGGATTTCTTTTCTTCTCCTTCCTCATCTTAATATTTTAGTTGCTACCAAGGCACTCCAAGAATGGGGCCATGGAGGGTTTGCTGCTGGGGGAAAAAAATAATTTAAGAGGCATCAACCAATTTGTCACTTTTGTAATGAGAAAATGAACAAACTTGTGCCCTAATATAAACAATAATTTATAGCTGGGGCTTAAAAAGGAATACACAAGTCCTTTGCCACCTTCTTTATTCGACATGTGTGTGTACACACACACACACAGATGAAAACCTCAAAAGATAGCTTGGGGAATACTTTGAATATAGGAAGTGGTCTTAGAGAGAAGAGGATTCATGGCCAAGAATTTGCACTAATTGCCTCTGTGCTCTGATAGAACAAAAATAAGTTGGCTGGAGCATTCTCAGCATATGCCATGTCCTTGGACCACTTTAGGCAAGATTGCTTTTCACTGCAATTAGGGGTGCCACCTGAATTCAAGCAGTGGTGCCCATGTGTGGCTGGTGCCTATTGGGACTGGTAAGATGGAAGGCAAGGAGCTAAGCAGGGTCCAGTAAGGTGCCAAATTGGATGTGGGAGTCCGTGCTGAGATTCCTGCATTGCAAGGGGTTGGACTAGATGATCCTCGAGGTCCCTTCCAACTCTGCAGTTCTATCATTCGGTAGTACTGGACTGGTTGCAAGAAAGATATCAAGAAAATGGGGGGGTGGATGAGGCAGAGCCAGCTCAAGACTTTGTGCTGCCTGAGGTGAATGACAAGATGGCACCTTCCCCAAGGCACATAAATAAGCCAATTGCACTGGCAGTTACTCCAATACTGGTAAAAGGGCAGTGTCTTCCACTGCCCTTGAGGGCAGCAGACTAGCATAGGGTGTATACAGGCAGGCCACTTGGCACTCATAGGTCTAGCTGCTCTCCCTACTTCAACATCTGCTGCCTGAGGCAGCTGCCTCACTCTGTCTCATAGTAGGGCTGGTGCTGGGCAGAGGGTAGGTTGAGGTTGGAGGGACAGTGGCGCATTTATCCTATCACATTACCCTGCACAAGTGAGCCCCCTGCTCAGATCCTTGCAAGCATTATCAATGTGACTGTAGCCTTAGTTCTGAATGAACCTCTCTTCCACTAATGCAGATGCCACAGCTTACACCATTATGTAGGGGATCCCACCACTCAGTCACCATTTGAGGGGAATCTTATGGGTTTTTGCCTGAGGTAAGGCTTTGATACTTGGAGACTCAGGCAGAAGTTGAACAAATAAGATTTATTTTACAGGAAGAAAGTTGGTAAAACAAATGAAGTGTCAGGAGATAAAGGTATTTAAGGAAACAACAAATTAATCATTATTCTAAATCTAGTGGATGTCACAGGCTTCTAAACAAGGTAGGAATCACACAGCTTCTTTTAAACTTTTGTTGCTTATTTTCAGTTAGATGTTACAGGTATCTAGACTAGATGGTAAATGGTAAATGCTTAGCTTGTTTCAAGTTAATTCACTTCAGCTTATTAAGATAGGTGTTGCACAGGTGTTACAGCTTAATGCTTTGGTTCTTAAACAAGGTGGCACTTTTTGTCAGTTTTCCAACTTTTTAACAATCACACCCCTGAGGTACTTCAAATAGTGTAACTGATCCAGGGAATCACCACACCCCTCTTAATTGGTTTGGCAGTCTTCTCTTTCTAGACCTCTCTCCTCCTGGCAAGAATGAGACTTAAGTAAACTGCTTACAGCTCTACTTATCCTTGCTTAAACTCAGCTAGGGTTGCCATATGTCAAAAAGTGAAAAGTTGTTGAGCTATTCTTGAAAAATCACAAATAAATTGGATGTTTTTGAGCTATTTTTGAGGATAATTGGCAAAAATGACACTTCCATTTCCCTGGAAATTTAGCTGATTTCTGCCCGGACACTGCAGTATTCCGGATATGTCTGGGAAATTCTGGTTGTATGGCGACCCTAAACTCAGCTCTCCAGATAACTCCTGTCTGAATACTCTCCCAAGACACTGAACACTGTCTTTCTATCCCAGAGACTCCTTTCTCTGTTTTCTTCATAGTGGATGTTACACACAGATAAAAGCAAACTCTCTCTCACACACCCTCCTCAAACCATCTCAGACTATCTGAACAGTCTCTCAGAAAGATACAGTGGTACCTTGGTTTACAACCATAATCCGTTCTGGAGGTCCGTTTGTAAACCAAAACAGGTTGTAACCCAAGGCGCACTTTGGCCAATGGGGCCTCCCCCCCCAAAATTGTTCGTAATCCAAAAAAAAGAGAAAAGGGTTGTAATCCAAAAAAAGGTAGCAAATCGGGACACGCACTTCCAGTTTGGCGTGTTTTTAATCCAAAACATATGCAAACCAAGGTACCACTGTACTCTCAAAGTGCTGTCTCCACCCATCCACCCCGGCTAGCTGTCTTGGTAGCCAATCAGAGAGATGCTCCAGCTCTCTGGTGGAATTCTGTTTTTGGTTTTCTTTAATTCTTATTTATGATTTTCAGTTATATACATTCCAATAGTTTTACAATATTTTAACATTTCAAAACTCAACTTCCTCCTCTTTCTGCAGTTCCTTAAGCCTATTTATTATAGTTCCTGCATATACCAGATTAACTTAATTTATTCATTTATTCATCTACTTTAGATGAATCTGCTCTTATAAAACTGCAGGTTATTACAATAATCCTCCCAGTGTTTACAGCTCGTTTGTAAATATTCAATAAACCATTTCCATTCTTGTATAAAAAGTTTGTTATCTTGATTTCTTATTTTTCCAGTAAGTTTTGCCATTTCTGCATATTCCATAAGTTTTTGTATCCATTCTTCTTTCATCGGGACTTCTTCTTTCCATTTGTGGGCAAATAACATTCTTGCCGCTGTAGTCACAAACATAAAAAAAATTCTATACAGTTTGGGTAGTTTTGCCCCTATAATTTGTGGGATGTAAAGGTGCAGTCAAGTGCAACATTCCAACAGAGGACTAATGGCCTCCATGTTCTAACCAGTTGCTGTGACAACCAGTTTGTCGGTTGCTGGTAGTTTTGAAAGATTAACTATTCAGTTGCAGTCACCTCAGGATCAACCTCCCTCTGGTATACAGTAGTTTATTTGCTTGTTATGTAACCTAAGCCTGCTTCCAGGTACAGTTCTGTAAACCTGAATGAATCTGAGAGTAAAAATAGTTTTATATTAACATGAATCAGATTCATGTGTGTATTCTTTAAGAGGGATTCAAAGGGATTTTTAACCAGGATGTCAACTTTATTAGTAGAACTCAGATGAGTCAGCAACAAGCTGATAGCTGCATGAACTTATAAAGGGGATTGTTTAACTCTGCTAAAATAAACCTTCTCACATAATTCCCAAAAGGAAAGCTTCTGGGTTTTTTTGTGTTTTTTAAAACAAATGTTATTTTGAACATCTTTTTCAATTCATTATATATCATTTTGCAGTAAGCTTTAACCTTGCTACAAGACCACCACATATGATGAACAGTACCTTTTTTCTCTTTGCATTTCCAACACTTATTTGATTTTGATTTATACCAATTTACTTGGTGTTACATAGATACCACCAACATTTTCATATAGTTTTCGCTTAAACCAAAGCATGCTGTGAAATTTATATCCATATTCCACAATCATTCCTATGCTTCCATATCTATATTACAACCAATATCTATTGCCCAGTGTATCATTGAGGATGTTACTTGCTTATCCTTTCTCTCCCATTCCAATAATATACATTTTAGACAGTGCTTTAGCATTACATTCCAACAGATCTTTCTCCAATTGTGATGTTTGTTCCCCAAACCCTCGTATCCTATCTTATTGTTAGCTGCCTTCTGCCACGTCAACCCACTGGTCCATGTAGCTCTATATTGTCAACATCAATATAGTGCTCCAAGATTTCAGACTGGGGTGTTTCCCAGCCCTACACAGAGTGCTGGAGATTGAAGCTGTGGCCTTCTGAATGCAAAGCACATGCTCTTCCACTGTGTTCTGGCTCTTCTCCTTAAATGCAACCTTTGGATACCAGTGATGGGTAGAGGGTATAGGTTACCTCCAGGGTCAGAGGCAAATGTCTCTAAATACCAGTTGCTGGGGAATATCAGATGCTAGGGATTGAAACTGGACCCTTCTATATGCAAAGCGTTTAAAATCTATACTGAGGAGCCATTAGCTTGAAAGCCCCAAATTATGGCTGCTATAAGCGCCTGCCAAGCCTGTGTCCATCTCCACCGCTGCAAAACGAGCAAGAAATGCAAAAGTCAAGTCTCTTATTTGCTCCTGCCTGCTTGTCCATTTTCATCCATTGCAACTCACAACGTAGGAGACAAAATGCAGCCTGGATACAAACACAGCTAGCAAAAGGGTCAAAAGCATTACTTGGGGAAGTCAATACAAAAGGGAACTGCATTTGACATGTCAGAGAAAGGGGGAAGAGAGATCAGGATAGTAATAAAGGCCTAGGAAGCTGCCCCCCCTGTCTCTCTAACATACACACCGCTTCAGCCCTTTTGAGTCCCCTGAAACAGGGCAAATTAATGAGGAATTCAAAGACAAGAGATTACAGCTGAAGGTGATGTGTCAGGAATAGGCAGGAGGCAGATCAACAAGGGAGGCTGCGTTTTAAAAAGCTTTAATCTGGCCGACATGTGTTGTCAGGGTGGCGTGCTGCAACCTGCTCTGTGATATGGTGGATTGTGTTAGACTTTGTGCCGGTTTAATTAGAGCTTTGCAGCTGCCCTTGGTCACAGCTAATTGTCTTAATTGAAATAGTGGGGCCATGGGCCTCTAAACCCCCGGACTCAGTGTTTCAAGGCATTGTCTGGCGTGCTCGGAATTTGGTCAACAACAGCAGATGCTTGCCGTGCTTTTGAGAAGCTGGTGCGGGAGAGGAGTGTGGGGAGGCTGTGGCCTGTTCGAAAAACAAACAGGTGGAGAGCTTGCTGGTTGAACTGAGTGATATTTATAAGGCAAAAGAAGGGTATAAGCAAAATGGCATTGGGTAAAAACGCTTCCATGCTACTTCTGAACTAGTGCACAAGTGCTCAGCATGGTGGTAATAATTAATAGGTAAAAGGTAAAGGGACCCCTGACCATTAGGTCCAGTTGTGACCGACTCTGGGGTTGCGGTGCTCATCTCACTTTATTGGCCGAGGGAGCCAGTGTACAGCTTCCGGGTCATGTGACCAGCATGAGAAAGCCGCTTCTGGTGAACCAGAGCAGCTCACAGAAACGCCATTTACCTTCCCGCTGGAGCGGTACCTATTTATCTACTTGCACTTTGACATGCTTTCGAACTGCTAGGTTGGCAGGAGCAGGGACTGAGCAACGGGAGCTCACCCCGTTGCAGGGATTCGAACCGCCGACCTTCTGATTGGCAAGTCCTAGGCTCTGCGGTTTAACCCACAGCGCCACCCGCATCCCATGATTAATAATAATAAATAATGATAAAAAATACATCTATTAATGAGTGGCTATTTAAATTTAACAATAACAGGATGTATCCGTTGAACCCTACTCAGAATAGACCCACTGAAATCAATGGACAAAGACTAACCTGGGTTCATTAATGTCAATGGATCTACTCTGACTCCAATCCCTTGCAATATAGGAATCACAACTAAAGCATCCGTGATAGATGTCCATCCAACCTCTGCTTTAAAACCTTCAAGGAAAGAGTCCACCACCTTCCAAGAGAGTCCGCCCCATTCTCAAATAGCTCCTACCATCAGGAATAGCTCAGTCAGTAGAGCATGAGACTCATTCTCAGGGTTGTGGGTTTGAGTCACACGTTAGACAAAAAGATTCCTTCCTTGCAGGGGGTTTGACTAGATGACCCTCATGATCCGTTCCAATTCTACAATTCATTGATTCTATGATATCACACCTCAATCTCCTTTTTACCAGGCTAAACATACACAACTCCCTCAACTGTTTCTCATAAGGCTTGGTTTCCAGACCCTTGATCATCTTGGTTGCCCTCCTCTGCACACGTTCCAGTTTGTCAATACCCTTCTTAAATTGAGGTGCCCAGAACTGGACACAGTAATTTAATAGATCAGCACTATTTCTTCCCTTGATAGTGACACTTTTCTTCTGCTGAACTCAGGTGCAATTCAATATTATTATTCCTATTAAATTCACATAACCGTCCATTAATATGAATCAATTTTATATAGGCAGCCATTAATAGATATTCCCCAGATGGCTCACCAAATAGTATGAAAATACAATTTATAATAATTTTTTAAAATCAGCAGTGAATAAGCAATTTTGTTTGTTTGTATTTGTTTCTGCTTTTTCTTGACATTTTCTGTAACCTGCCCCAGGGGTTGTATGACACAGGTTATGTTCTCAGTTTCTAAAAAACAAAGTAAGTAAAAAGAAAGTTAGAGTTCCAGACTAGGACCTGGGAGTCCAGGGTTCAAATCGCTACTTGACCATGAAGTTCACTGGGTGAGCTTGGATCTGTTGTTGCCACTGAGAGCCAGTGTGGTGTAGTGGTTAAGAGCAGTGGACTCGTAATCTGGTGAACCGGGTTCATGTCTCCGCTCCTCCACATGCAGCTGCTGGGTGACCTTGGGCCAGTCACGCTTCTCTGCAGTCTCTCAGCCCCACTCATCTCAGAGAGTGTTTGTTGTGGGGGAGGAAGGGAGAGGAGAATGTTAGCCACTTTGAGACTCCTTCGGGTAGTGATAAAGCGGGATATCAAATCCAAACTCCTCCTCCTCTTCTTCTTCTTCTTCTTCTTCTTCTTCTTCTTCTTCTTCTCTCCTTCCACCAGCCTCAGCCAACATGGCAGGTGATCAGGGATGATTAGAGTTTTAGTCCAACATCTGGAGGGCAACAGGTTCACTGCCCAGCTACAAGCATACAAGTTTCTGACAGTATGAGCTGTTAGACAGTGGAATTGACTCCAGCAGAGGTGGAGGGGGGCTCTCATTCATATAGTGGTGTGGCAATAGGGAGGGGAATGGTTAACCACCCCTATATTCAGTTGTTTCTTCAATTGCAATCAACTTCAGTTGCGATCAACCACAGGAAAAGTGGCTTTTCCTGCTCATCAAAGGCTGTTGGCTATAAAATGATGACATTAAATGGCTATTTTAGTTCTTAGCAAAAAAGCACTCTATAAAATTATCACTATCATCTGTACTATTTTCCAGGAAAAAGAGTTGTTGGAACTCACCACGAACACCTCCCTCTTTCTCTTAGAATGGCAATGGCAGCCACCTGAGAGGTGCCAGAACTGAGGTCTTGTGAGTTCTCCCTGAGAAAAAGCCCTGACTACCATTATTTACAATAGCTGCTCCAGCTACTACTTCTTGCCTTTGCTGGATGCAGTTCTTAAATAATTCACAGTGTAAGCAAACTTATTTATATATTTTGTTTGTTTGTTTAAATCATTTTTAACAGCAATATTCAGCCGAGAAAAGGCTCTCAGAGCTGCTTACAGATCCATAATACAGGACAGTCCCCAGGTTCAGGATTACAATCTAAAAGACACAACACAAAAGGAAAAAGGAATGGAGAGGGAGGAAGAAAACAACAAACTTATGCAACAGTTCTTAAAGTGGCCAGGTTATTGTATAGTTATCATCTGGGATGAAACAGTCAAAGGGGGAGGGGGGCCAGAAGGAGCTGTTCTCTCTAGAGAGTCGATGGTGTCATTTCTGGTCTGCACATAGCGCCATGAGCAGTGACACCCCTCTCCTGTGAGTGCTAATTGTCTTTGGGATAACTTGATTAACAAACTGTGTGAGCAAAAAAACGTTACTAATTGGGTAAATACTCCCTCTGCTTTTCTACACTACTTATAATCTTAAAGTGGTTTTATCATGAATAACATGGATAACACAAGGAAACAGGGGGAGCTGCTGCAAGCCCAACTACACTAGTAATGGCCGAGCCAAAAAAGACAATGGAGGCGACTGAAACAGTCTTGAGCCCTAGTGCCTTACAAGAGATTTTATCTGTTCTCTAACCAATACAGAAAGATCTGGCTGAGATTAAATCTGACACAGATGATGTTAAAAATGCACTTTCAGAGATGTATTAAAAATAGATGAATTTGAACAGTGTTTGAACATGCACAAGTGTGTCAGAACATTGCAGATAAACATATCACCCTCCTGGAATCTCAACTATTGAGAGTCTCTTCTTATATTCTGCATCACAACAAGTCTCTGCTATTATGATCAAGCTCAGCGCAAATGAAGAAAGCAAAAAGAAAGTGAAAGAAGACTTCTGGCATGGCGAACTGCTGCTACAACAAAGGATTAAGATCGGAATTGTGGAACTTGGACTAATTAAGAGAACTGGCGCGGGATCAAGTAATAACATCAACTCCTGATAGTCGGAACATGGGAAGTCATCGAAAAATGTTTAATTCGGAACTGTTTAATTCTCTCTTTTTATTGTATTGTGATTTGGCATGATTTGTTATTGTATTAATGTGGCTTTCATTGGATTGCTATTAATGAAAAAAATTAAAATATTTTTTTTAAAAAAGAAAGTGAAAGTAAACACTTTGAGTTCTGCCATTACTGTATGAGCTTATCAGTCCATCAGGGAAGAATGCTGGACTGAGCCTTGCGTACTAATTTTGAAGGTCAGCACCTATAAATTACTTGAACTATTTCCAGCTAAAAAACTTTTCCTGAAGACTCAGAAATACTTTTAATATCCTGGCAGTGTCTGGATTTTGTGAATGATGCCACCACATTCTGAAAGTCATCTTTTAAATAATAATAATAAAATGCTTGCACTACCTACTGTATTTAGTTTAGTTTTGTTTGTTTTTCCTTTTTTTACTGTTTCATACAATAAAGAGTCCCCCCCATTAAAAAAAATCATTTGCATTTTCCCCATACCTTCCCTTTTTATTGATATCCTTTGTTTTTACTTTTCTATTTTTTCTTCTGCTTCCCAATAACCGAGGTGCATTCAATAAATATATTGCCATGTTTCTTATTTGTGAGTATTTTTCGGAAGCCGGTTGACCAACACAGCTTCTGCTTGAGTTCAGGAAGCTCCTGCAACCAATTGGAAGCCATGCCTTGGTTTTCGAACGGACTCCCAGAACAGATTAAGTTCAAGAGCCAAGTTTCCACTTTATATGGACATGAATTCTCCTGATATGTTCCATGAAAGCTTTCCAAAGCTGAATCAATGTACTTATGACTATCTGATAATCAGTGGTGATTTAAATGAAATATTGGATCCTAAGTTAAATAGAAATATTTAGTTAAATAGAAATATTCTGATAAGGAAGAAAACATCTTTAGTGAAGCAATCAAAAATATGTGCAAGAATTTAATAGACCCATGGCGATTAAGGAATCATACCAAAAGAGAGTACACATTTATTTATTTATTTTAAATAATATTTATTAAATATTTTATAATTATGAAAAAGACAATAAAGAAAAACAATACATAGATTCAACAAACAATACATCAACAATAAAAAAATACAATACAACAATACAACATAAAGAAAACAAAAACATTTAAACACACATCCAAATTTCATATCTGTATCTTTCATTTGCTTACACATTTATATCAGTTCTTCATCAAAAAATTTTGGATTAGATTACTTCTTAACATAACCATTGCTGTATCATCAAATTCAGGATTGTAGAATTGGCATTAGCTATATATCTGATCATAATGCAGTTATCTTGAATATCATAAGTAAGCAAAAATGGTATTTTAATGTTTCCCTACTTCATGATAAAGAATTTATACAACAAATGTAGACAGAGACTGCACAATATTTTGAACTCTGGTACATCATCTGCCCAACTATTTGAATGGGAAGCATATAAAGCATATATTCATGGTTGAATTATTACATACACATTATATAAAAATAAAAGAATAAAAAGGAAAAGCTGTTGAAAGAAGAACTTAAAGACCTTTGGGTGCACATGGTTAGGAATCCAACCACTATGGTATATTAGGAAATATGAAAAAGGAAATTTAAACTAAATAATATGTTGTCTCAGTAAATAGAATTTATGCTCACCTGTGTAAGTCAGAAATACTGGGATAATGGTGAAGAACCAGGAAAAGTTTGGCAAATAATTTGAAACAAAAGAATAAACATTTATCTCAGGTATTAAAGGTGATAAAGGTGAAGTCTATAAAAACTCAAAAGATATTAATGACCATTAAAAAATACTTTTTACTTGGAATTATATATTAAACCAGAAAAGAAAATGTTTTCAGCACCAATATAGGACGCAGAAATTAAACAAACTATTTTTAAAATGACAAGTGACAAAACACCAGGATTGGATGGACCCCTCATTGAAAGGTATAAGACATATTTAAATCTATTAGTACCAAAACTTCATGAATTGTATGATGAGAGAGTTGATAAAGATATTTTATTAACAAGATTTAATCAACCTTATATTACAATTATTCCCAAACCAGTAAGAAACATACACAATGTGCAAATTATCAGCCTATATCCTTGATTAATGTTGAAACAAAGATTTTAACAGTGATCCTAGCAAACAGAATTCAGCAAGGATAGGATCCAGCTACTAGGGGCTATGGGAGCTTCAGCCCCCACAATACAATATTTGAGGGAGCCGAGCCAGGCCCCCACAAAACTGATGGGAATGTCAGGAGGTCCTGCACATGCGTAGGAGTCCGATAGAGACATATGCCCAAATAGCATGTTCTCTCCCTCCTGGTGGTTTGTTCGGGAGATTCAACATCTTTGTCCAGTTTGAACATCACAGCGACTGATACCTAAGATGCATCAGCACACTTCGGGATTAGCAGAGTATAGGCAGTCAGCGTTCAGACTCAGTAGCGCAGCAATTTGGCTAAACTACGTTTATTTACATATACACACTCGGAGCATCGTAACTCAGCTCCTTCCTCTTCAACATCAGACAGCAAAAAGAGAGAACAAAAGGACAAATGTCCTACATCATGGAAACACAGTAATATAAACATCCTGTCTCCATCACTTCCCACAATGTGGAATGAAAACATACACCGTCATGTGATAAAACCAATCCCATGACTGCAACACGGGGAATGAATCCTAACAGGGTATTCCCAGTCAAATGTTTGTGCACTGCATCATGTGCTTTATTATGTAGGGTGGCGCTTACCTGCCCCCCCCCCCCCAGTATTCAAGTTGGCACCCCTGTCAGCAAGTAATAGTGGTGATTATCAGGAAGTTTAAACCAGCTTTATAAAGACAAGACATGCTGCAGATAATATTAGATTAGTGGTGGATTTGGTAGATTTAAATAAAAATAAAGAAATTAAGTTTGTAATCATATCACTAAAGTTTGTAATCATATCACTAGACACTGAAAAGGCAATTAACAAAATTTATAAACAGTATGTGGAGGTCAAAATCTGATTACACATTGATTCAAGGAATATCAATTCTAGATTTGTTCTGAATCTATTAGATATCTAGGTATGTTAATACCAAGACATAGAACATGGCTAGTCACAGTCAATATTTTTATTTTTATTCTTATTTTTATATGCTACCCATCTAACTGGGTTGCCATAGCCACTCTGGGTGGCTCCCAACAAAATATTAAAAACACAATACAACATCAACCATTAAAAACTTCCCTGAACAGGGCTGCCTTCAGATGTCTTCTTAAAGTCAAACAGTTGTTTATCTCTTTGACATCTGATGGGAGGGCATTCCAGGGTGGGGGGGGCACTACCAAGGACGCCCTCTGCCTGGTTCTCTGTAGCTTCACATCTTGCAGGGAGGAAACAGCCAAAAGGCCCTCAGAGCTGAACCTCAGGGAGCTGCTGATGGGTGAATGCTCTTGTGTTGGGCAGGTGTGGGGCACAGTGCATGATCTTCGCCCTCTATACATCCCACCCCCACCCAGCACGCAGCACGCAGCACTCGCCTGACGGCGGCTGGGGATAGAGAGTGCAGAGGGTGATTTTCACCTTTTGTGCATTCGGTCCCTGTCTGTGCACCTCTCCTTGCCTGTTGGTGGAAGGGGCTAGGGAGTGCAGAGGCATCCACTTCACCTTGCCTCAAGGATGGGTCAGGTCTGCGGTGGAATAACCAGACTTGCCTTCTCTTCCTCTCTTGCAATCTTAATTTCCTGAAGTTTGTCTCTAATTTTAAGCATATATAAGTTGATCTTCAACTAAAATTTCACATTCACATCTTAGTGGGTTTTATTACACTAACAAGTCAATACATGTTGATTTGGGTTGCCAGTAGTGTGGATGCAAAGCAGTACCCCGGAGGTTGCATGTGGCTCCTTCCTTGGTCCAGTTTCAGCCAGGCAAATATTGGTCGTAAAAGTAGATTGGGCTTGCAGGCTTCCCTTCTCCTACTTGATGCTGTTGGCAACATACATTTATTTTGGGGAGGGGCTGCAAAAGATTTGGCAGTCTTCAGGAGATGCATGGCTTTGAGTTAATTTATAAGATCCCGGACAGCAAGGGAGTTCATTTAATTGAAAGATGTAATTATCAGGTGTTGGAGGCGAAGGGGCTCATTAATTTCACAGACATTCTGTAGACTGAACTGTCCTCATTTCAATTTTTCACTCCACATCAAGGCTGAAGCTGTGCATCAAAGATAGACCAAAGGGAAACAAGAGATCTCTTTTGCCTCCCCTCTGAGCAGAGACCACACCAGTCTGTAACCCAACACAGGAGCCATATCTCAGGTCAGCTTCCCTGGAGAACTCAGCTCTTAATGGAAATTTCCAAAACTGTACAAAAACACCACTTCTGTAGAAAGGAGCAGGAGTAGAAAGGAACAAATGCTGGTGTTCACCCATAATGGGAGAATAAAGGAATTCCTACTGCAGGAACAGGATTTCTTTTTGAAGGAAGGGGGAACATTTCTTTCTGAATCTGTTGGGGTCAGATGCTAACTGTAGGTGGACCCATGGCTATAGGTAAATTTGGATGGGGGCTCTTTCCTTGCTTCCCATCACCACCTTCTCTCTCTCTCTCTCTCTCTCTCTCTCTCTCTCTCTCTCTCTCTTCCCCCTCCCTCCCTCCCTCTCCCACTCTCTGCTATACTTCCTTCTTTCTGCCATACCTCTCTCCCTCCACATCCTTCATTCTTTCTTTTGTCTTCATTCCCAGCCACTGGGTTGCTGGGAAATGGAAAATAGAGCTGCATCTCAGTGGCAAAGCATCTGCTTTACAAGCAGAAGTTCCCTGGTTCAATCTCTGGAACCAGCTGTGGAGCATATGCCCATGCTGCCCAGGGTGGGCAAGCAGGGCGCCGACCCCCCCCCCCCCAAGGGAAGCGTGCCATAGTTCAGTGTAGAAGAGGGGCTGCTACAGCCAGGCCAAAGAGAGTAGGAGGCAGCTTTGCTGCCCACTCTCCCCCTTCTCTCTGCCACTGGGCCAGGCCTGACCTGATGGTCAAGGCAGAGCTGATGTGACCAGGCATGCCTTGCCACAGTCAAGGTAGGCTGCTCTCCACCACCAGGTCAGATGTGGCCCAGCAGCAGAACTAACACAGCTGGGCACAAGGTGCCTCACAGCCAAGGAGGGTGAGCGGCACCATGACGGCTGACTCTCCTGCTCTACACCGCAGAGTCAGACTTGACCTGGCAACGGAGGTGCTGTGATCTGCCATGTCTTGCCATGGCTGAGGAGGGCTGCTCTTCACTGCTAGGTCAGACGTGCCCCAGCAGGAAAGCTGCTGTGGCCAGGTGTGAGGTGCACAATGTCCAAGGAGGGTGGGCGACAGTGCTAACACCCACTCATCTTCTCCCCTCCCTCAGGTCAGGCTTGACCCAGGGGTGGAGCCGCACCAGGCATGAGTGCCGCAACCAAGGTGCAGCTCCTTCTTGCATGGAACCCAGCTCCAATGAAGGAGTCTGCTGTGGGGGCACCTGTTTGAACCTGGGGGCCTGACCCCCCATGCCCCCCATGCTGTGCCTCTACATAGGATTGGGAGACACCCTTGCCTCAGTCGCTTGGAAGTCATTGCCACTTAATGTAGACAAAGCTAAGCTGATGAACCAAAGGGTGTTTCAATATAAAGCAACTTCCTGTGTTCCTGTGACCTTCCCAGAGGTCTGAACTTCTACGGGACTTTTGAACATAGAAGCCAACTCATAGGGACTGAGATGCCTTAAGTCCCCCTCCTAATAAAATATCTGAAGGAGCTATCTCCCAAAAGTTGAAGGGCATTGCCCTTCAAATGGTGTGCATGTGCTGGGTCATGTGCTTGATTATGCATTGCCCCCATTATTTTATTCAAGTTGGTACCCCTACTTTTGAAAATAGACTAAGAGCCAATTAAATTAGGCCATGGGCTGCGTGTAGCTCTAGGCCCAAGTTGCCTAGAGCTACATGCAACCCATGGCCTAATTTGCTTCATGCCAGTGTGCTAGATTTGAACTGTGAGTACCTGAGTTGAAATCACTGGTTCTCTGGAGGAGGAGAAATTCAATTTGCATTTAAAGGCAAACCTACCAAATCTGCACTTTCTGAAGCAATGCATGAACTGGAACTGTAGCCATTCTTTGAAATCCACACTTCTCATAATTTTGCAATGCAGGTCTCCAGTCAAACAATGTGCAAAAAATAGATATTCTAGTACCAAGTGTGCATGAAATGCACATATTATTGAAAATAGCAAAGATACAGGATGATAATTTTGTAAAAATAGGTATATTATAATTGAATATCAGGAGAATATTTGGAGAAATTTCCACTCAAATTCTCATGCATTTTCATGAGGCCTTTTTAAAAAAAAACAGAAAAGGAAAAAGAATCACAAACTGGTGTGGAAATGTGAACTGAACTTAAGCTTGAAAAAGTGAAAAGCAGAGACATCAGAATGGACAGATGCACCCATCCCTACTACCAGCCCAAATTCACAGGTGAAGTGATGGACATGAGGCAGGAGTTGATAATGCAGGTGAGCTGCACACAGGTGGGCTGCATGCAAGCTGCCGGCCAGCCCTGTGGAGCCTCCTTTTATTGACACAAATATGCAAACTCAGGCAGATACATTTTGGGCGGTGACCTTTACACATCTTCCAGTCTCGAGATCGAGGGGTGGTACAAAGTTATTTTGACACCTGTTTCCACCACGTCATTTCCCCCTTGCACAGTGTATGACAAAGGAGACAAAAGGTCTCATAGACAAAGGTTACAGGCAGGACACCGCAGAATACTGAGACTGCAAAAGGTTAGGCAGAGGGTACGATGTTCAGACAGCTGTGGCTTTGTCTGTGGGGGGGGGGTGCCCCACCCCCCAAGGTCACGCGTGCAGGCCGACTGTGGCTGCTCCCTCCAGACCCCACTCCCCACTCCGCGATCATCCCTACACACAGGATCAGGACTCTTAGGAAACCACAAGTTCCCTGAGCCTAGGCAGTAAATAAGCAGGCAATAAGGCCTCACACATCTCCTCACCTGTCTCCAGTGAACCCTCAACACTGACACATTTGTTTATTTGTTTCATAAAATTTATGCACTGCCTTTTAAACTGGTCCCAAGCTCTTAAGGACTTTATATACTAATAGAAGCACATTGAACCCTGGCCTGTAGCAAATCGGCAACAAGTACAAATCTCTGTTATATGCTGACAAGCTCTCACAACTGTCAACAATCATGCTCCAGCATTCTATGCTAACTGGTTTCAGGATCAAGCTCAGGGGAAACCTCGCATAAAGCGCATTGAAGTAATCCAGTCTTGAACTACTGTAGCAAAACTTTCTCAGTTAAGCTGTTGAACCAGCTGCAGTTGGTTAAAGGCATTTCTAGCCACTGAGGCTACCTGAGCCTGCAGTGACAGAGCTGGATCCAGAAGCACCCCTAAACTGCAATCCTGCTCCTTTAGGATGAGCACAAGCCCGTCTGTGGTAGGCAACTGACCAATTTTTTGAACATGGGAGCTATTCACTCACAGTGCCTTTGACTTGCCAGGATTCAGCCTCAGCTTGTTTTCCCCCATCCATTTCACCACTGCATCCGGGCAATGGCCCAGGCTGTAACAACCTTTTGTGTGGATTGTTGGACTCTATGAAGAAGCAGGAGCAAGGTCATGCAAAAGTCATGCATAGGGGACACCAAGGGTCCCTCAGTTCTCTGGCCAGACATGGACCCAGATTGGATTGCATTTTAATAATCTGTGTTCTTCAAGGATGCCTGCAGCTGACCAATCAAGGCCATCTTCCAGCATTTGATTTAGGGCTGTGTTGCTGGTTCCTATGCACAGGGCACCAAGATGAGGGGGGCAAGTCACCCAGGAATATCATTTTAATTTTTTTATATGATTCTTATTAAATTTTCTGTTTTACAATTTCAGATAAACATTTTACATATTTAAGATGTCAATGACTTCCCTTCTTCTCTTTCCATAGTTCATTTTGTTGTTGTTGTTGTTGTTGTTGTTGTTGTTGTTGTTGTTTAGTCGTTCAGTCGTGTCCGACTCTTCGTGACCCCATGGACCAGAGCACGCCAGGCACTTCTGTCTTCCACTGCCACCCGCAGTTTGGTCAGATTCATGTTTGTAGCTTCGAGAACACTGTCTAACCATCTCGTCCTCTGTCGTCCTCTTCTCCTTGTGCTCTCCATCTTTCCCAACATCAGGGTCTTTTCCAGTGAGTCTTCTCTTCTCATGAGGTGGCCAAAGTACTGGAGCCTCAGCTTCACGATCTGTCCTTCCAGTGAGCACTCAGGGCTGATTTCCTTAAGAATGGATGCGTTTGATCTTCTTGCAGTCCATGGGACTCTCAAGAGTCTCCTCCAGCACCATAATTCAAAAGCGTCAATTCTTCGGCGATCAGCCTTCTTTATGGTCCAGCTCTCACTTCCATTAGTTCATTTAGTTCATTAGTTCATTTTACATATCTTATATCCCTGCATGTTTTACAAAAACTATACTAATCGGTTTTCCATTATTACATCCATCAAAACTTACTTACACTGTTGAATTTATCTTAATGCTGCCAGAGTTTCCAGCTGTACCTCAATATTTTCCATATATTCAATAAACGTTTTCCAATCTTCTTCAAATGTTTGTTCTTCTTTTTCTCTTATTCTATATGTTAAGTCTGTAAGTTGTCAGGAATATCATTTTAGGATCCACCAACAATACTTCAGAGACTACATCAGCCAGCCTGGTCAGGAATACTGCCAGGCAACAGGGTGGTCAGTAGACCAGCAGCATCCCTGATTTGTATCTCTGGCCCAGCAGCAGGTGAAGGTCCTCTAAGCCCATCCCAAGATCAATACACTTCCTGGTCAAGGAGATGGTATTCCTATAGAAAATAACAGTACCCCCACCTCAACCCCCTGGTAGAGCCTAGTATGGTAGTGAAAAACCATCTCTGGAGAGCAGGGAAAGGTCAGGCCCATCCAGCTCACTCACCCATGTCTTGGGAATGCAAGCCAGATCAGCCCATTCACCCACAATCAAATCGTGAATGAGCATGATTTTATTATGGATTGATCTGTCATTCAACAACAACAGCACCAGATTAGAGGGCTCAGTGGATATGCTATACTAGTAATGTCTAGTAGAGTAAGAGGACAAGAACAAAGAACAGAAACAAAACACTTAGGCCTACGCCCTCATGGGTGTTCAACAACCCCTACACCCACTGTGCTTTCCTCTGCCTACCACCACTGGAATTGGTGCACCATCTTGACCGCTGCCTGTTACCTGCCCACCCACAAACATTAACATACCACCATTCAACTGATATGCAGCTGGGGGGGGGGGAAGGCCCAGTACTATATTATCCCATACCAGCAGAGGTTAAATCCCCTAGCCCCTCTCCTCCCCATGTCTTTCACTCAAGGAAAGTTCCACAAAACCAAACTTCCCTACAAGCAAGCTCTCACCCTGGCTGAGGTTCACAGGCCTGTCTCATGCAGTGTCTGGCCTATACTTCTATTTCGTGACTGACAGTGTGTGGCACTCCTGCCCTCGTATCATCCTGAAGTGGCAACATGGCTAACCCCATCACAGCTGCCCCCACCACTTGTGGTGGGGCCTGCTGTTATAGTAAGGCAGGTCATGCACCATATCCCAACCCCTGCTGCATTCACTCAACCAGCAATCAAACTGTAACCCACACTACAAGCAGCACAGGTACCTGGAGCCAGATAGCCCATAGGTCAAACAACTGCTGCAATGAAAAGCACACACACTTACTGGCTGGGAAAGCAACCCAGGCAAGAACCAGGATGGTGCAGAGCCCACCCCTCCCTGTTTCTGTGTGGGTCTGCTCTCAAGAGTGAAGAGTTTGATTAGTAGGGGAGATTGGCAAGGGTGGGGGGATAAAAGAAAAGAACCCATTCAGAGACTCTTTGGATCATAATTAAGCATGGACATCCAAACTGGATGAGTTTAGATTCTGAAGCTGAATTTCCAAAATCTGCCTTCCCCAGCCTCATGCACTACAGATGTCTTGGACCACAGCTTCCTTCATCTCCAGCCAGCTAATGGCCAGGGGCAACAAGATTTGTAGTTCAGCATCTGTAGGACCACAGTTTTCCTTCTTCCTGCTAGAACCACAAGTAGACATCAGAGTAGGCAATACTGGCTACATTCATATGTAAGATGAGAGGAATGGTGGAAGTTGTAGCACATAGTTAAATAATGAAATTTGCTCAAGCAAAATGAAGTGATGGCCACCAACTTGAGTAGCTTTGAAAGGAGATTAGCTAAATTCCTAGAGTATAACACTATCAGTGGCTACCACCAGGGCTTTTCCTTGCCTTGTTTTGTTCTTATGTTAGTCCAACAACATCTGGAGGACCACATGTTCCCTGATCTTTAACTAGGTAGGCCTTTGGTATGATACAAATGGATATGCTGAAGATTTGGAACTGATAAAAGGAACGCCTAACTAACACTTGAAATATGCTGATACAGGATGTAAAGCTGAAAGAGGCTTTCACAAGTTTATGGAGGAGCTTAGATTTATTGCTGATGGTTGGCTAGGATAGTGAAATGGAAGCTCCCTTTAAAGGAGCTCTACACCTCTAAATTTAGGGGCGCTGTGGGTTAAACCACAGAGCCTAGGACTTGCCGATCAGAAGGTTGGCGGTTCGAATCCCCGCGACGGGGTGAGCTCCTGTTGCTCAGTCCCTGCTCCTGCCAATCTAGCAGTTCAAAAGCACGTCAAAGTACAAGTAGATCAATAGGTACCACTCTGGCGGGAAGGTAAAAGGCATTTCCATGTGCTGCTCTGGTTCGCCAGAAGCGGCTTAGTCATGCTGGCCACATGACCCGGAAGGTGTATGCCGGCTCCCTCAGCCAATAAAGCGAGATGAGTGCCGCAACCCGAGAGTCGGTCACGACTGGACCTAATGGTCAGGGGTCCCTTTACCTTTACACCTCTAAATAATAGCATCTGGTGTATGGGAATGCTGAAGGGTTATTGCAGTGATGGGGGAACTGAGGCCCTCCAGGTGTTGCTTGACCATAACTCCCATCACCCCAGACAACGGACTATGCCTATGCTGTTTGAGGCTGATGGAAGGCAGAGTTCATCAGCATCTGGAGAGCTACAAGTTTCCTACCCCTGAACTATTGCCCTCCTGCCCTGTTTCTTTGTTTCCCGGGAGCAGGTGGTTCATTTCCCAAAATGCCTCTACTTAGTGTTTCTTGAGTATTGTTGGACATTAAAATGGCAACACTCAGCCTCCCAGTTCTGCTGCTGCCAACTGCTTCCAGACAAACCCAGTGCTGCCTTCTGAAAGAGAACAGATGCCACCAGAGACTCCTTTGCACAGGAGCATATCGAACCTAGAACTGGTACCCTGGAGAGCTCAATTCCTCCTCTATCAGCCTACTGCATTTCTATGCTCCATGTGGAAGATGTGATTGTCCTCTTTCTTTCCAGATAAGGGACAGATAGTGCCCCCTCTTTCTTCTACCAGCCCACTCACTCCCCTGTATGGAATTCCTGGTTGTGTAGTTTTACTAGGCTAGGACTTGCTTTAGTATCTCTGTGCATTAGGTGTGCTTATAGACCAGGGATTCAGAACCTCAGCCCCCTGAGGACCTCTCTCTCTGGCCATCTCAACTAACCTTAGGTTGCACCCCTTCTCTCCAGACCACACCTCTCAACACACCTGGTGTTCAATATCCTTGAATATTTCTGATTTGGTAGAATGTGTCATTGACCTCTGAAGATGCCTATTGTTTGCCTGGATGGAGGACGGAGAGGGGTATGTGAGTATGTGCTGAAACAAATCTCCTGCACAATGGTAAAATAAACATTTGATGATGCACCCACTTTTGTTTCTGGCCTTGCCTGTCACATGCAGCCCCTGGTATGCTGCCCGGAAGAGCAAAAGATCCCCCACTCCTGTTATAGACACTGTTACTAATAGAATCCAAAGTCTCACATGCCATGAAGGCTTTAACTGTCCTGCTGAGTTCTATGTGCCTGTTTATATGGCTTCACTTTGGTGTTCTCTCTATCACTCCCTTGTTCCTGGCAGATGCTACCCCAAAGCCACTGTCTCCACATTGTTATGCTCTTTGGTGTGCCAGCCTGCATTTATGATTTATTTAGAACTGGATTGTATTGCCTCTCAAGGCCAGCGCTCCTTAATCTGTCACTGTTCCCACCACGGCCATACACAAACATTTGTTTTCGCTGCATCAGCATCTCTGTTTGCTGAAGAAAGATGCCCATTGTTAATCACTATAGCAACTGCAATTTGGTACTTGGTAGTTGGTGGAGGAAGGGGGGCGGGTTGTACGTGAGTTTCTGGGTATTTTTATTCTCCTTTTAATATTAACACACACCCTTGTTGACTGAAAAGTTCTTGCTTTCATCAAGCAAAAGTATTTATAATTTAGCAGAAATGGTAGCAGGCCCTACGCTTTGCACTTGAAATGCATCACAGCCAGTGTTGTTCTGCTGTGTGTATGCATGTGTGCCTGGAATAGCAACTAGAGCTTGTAAGTGATTCAGCTCAGGGGCTTTGTCTGGATGTCGACAACATGGAATGGCTCAAGTGCATTCTCTGAATGCACACAAAGAAGCACGTTTGTCGCTCCAAGCAACTCTGGGTCTGGCATGGGGCTGGATAGGAGGTCATTTAGGAACCTTAATATATATATCACCTCCATGATGGAAGAAAGGAGAATTCAGAATTTGAGAGTTGGGAGTGACTTTTGAAGTCATCTAGTCCAACCTGCTGCTCTATGCAAGTATCTTGTAACTCTGGCACCTCTAGCAGATGGTCACCCAGCCTCTGTTTAAATACCAGTAGCAAAGAAGAGCCCACCAACTCCTCTGCCAGCCTGTTCCACTGCTGAACAGCTGTTAATGTCAGGAAGCTTACCCTAATCTGTTTCCTTGATGTTTCCACTCATTGGTTCTAGCCCTGCTCTCTGAAACAACAGAAAACAAATTTGCTCTTTCTTGTGCAGTGCTTTTTTTTTTCTTTTAAAAAAATGTTTAGGAGTACTCTCATTCCGTCAGAGACTTAGGAAACACTGTGACAGGAAATGATGCCGCCATCAGGGATAGCAACAGAACTGACAATTCACAGTGCTAGAGAAGAAACTAAAAAAATATATATATTTTTAGTTTCTTCTCCCGTTAGATTCACAAAATGTTTAGGGTTATGCGTACCCCTGCATCCCCCCCAGAACCCCCTCCCCCCGCTGATCTTGTGCATGACCAACTCTCATGAGGCCCATGGAGGAGGGTATTGACAGGCCAGGAGAGGAGGCTGGACAGAAAGAGGAGGGGCCAGGTGAGCTGCCCTCTGTCTCATCACTGAGAACTAGGTACCACCTCCACCATTGGGAACCGACCCATGTCGCCATTTGGAGAAGCACACCAGTATGTAAGGCAAGAGAGTTTTGCAAGTGAACATGCCATGTCTTGAGGGTAAGGGCTGTAGTTCAGAGCATCTTCCTAGCATACAGAAGGTCCCAGGTTCAAGCCCCAGTATTTCCAGCTCAAGCTGGAAGAGAATCCTGACTGAAATCCTGGAGAGCCTTCAATTAGTGTAGACAGTACTGAGCTAGATGGACCAAAGGTCTGACTCAGTGTAAGGCAGCTCCCTGTGCTCCTGTCTCACCTTTAAAAGCTGATGGAAGGGGTGTGCTTGTTGAGGCAGCTTCATAGCATAGCTTTTGTCCAGTTGTAGACTGTGTCATTATTGAGCTCTCTAGTCATAGCTGTGGCAATCTGTACCCATAGCTTTTCCTGAACCATTGCAGGCCTTGAAGAGTGTTTTCTTTCTTATTCTCACAAAAGACCCTGTCATTGCCTGTGGAACAGAAGCCTGGACATTGACAGCCCTTCAGTTGTTTGAAGACCACTATCATGTCTTCCATTCTTCCTCTTTTCTCCAAAGTAAACAGCATATGCTGGGATATAACCATAACAAACAAGCATAGCACTGAGACCCTGATATTTTGTGAAGGATTGTTGACATCACTGAGGCCTTGATGAGCTAGGATATAATTGAGGGGGCAGTTCTCCATCTGGTATGGATGTCAGGTGTGAATATCTCTGCTCATGGAAGCAGATACAACTGTGCTTCAGACCTGAAGAGCAGCACTAGGTCAGGATGTTGCAGTAGGTCAAATTCAATACTGAGTGAGTTACCACATGCATACAGTGGGGTTCATGCTTCTTATACTCTCCCAATGCATGGATAATGGAGCAGAGGCAGCATGGATGAACACAACCCTGCTCTCCCACTCACAGGATTCTTAATCGTGTGGAGAACAATTGAATAGTTTTATGAAAGCCCTCTGCCATACCTTGTTGGCAAAACTGGGCTAGATCAGGTATGGAGAAGCTGTGAACATCCAGAGGTTGTTGAACTCCAAGTTCCATCATTCCTGAACATTAGCCATGCTGGAGCCAATGGGAGTCTAGCCACATCTGAAGGACCACATTCCCTTCTAGGCAACCTTCTGAGGGCCATATGGTGGTGGTAAGCATGGCCAGAACAATAAATACATTATTTACTTTGTACAGTAGGCTTTCTACATTAGGCTGATTCCTACACACACTCCCATGCCCCTTTCTATTTTCCATCCAGGCAAGCCAAAGGCATTCTAAGAGCTGAAGGAGACATTCTAGCCAGGCAGAAACTCTCAAGGAGGGTGTGAAGCAGAGCTGGTTAGTGGGTTGGTCTGGTGAGAAGGGGAGTGGTTGCCATAGGACCCAACAGAGAGGCTTGGGGAGCAACAGGTCCAGAATAAGGCAGAAGCCCCAGACTGTGGGTCCCCAATGCTGTGATGTGACATCATCATGGCATGGCATGGTGTGAGCACAGCCGTCACTCTCCAGCACTGCTTCTGAAGTGGCAGGAGGGGGGCAGTAGAGCATGGGTGCATGTTTGCAGCTGCAGAGGGCCCCAGCAGAGGCCCTGCAGGTGAGGCAGAGGCCCTGGCCCAGTTGTTGCTGTGGTGCTAGAGAGCTGGAGGTAAGGCAGCAGACAACGGCAGCAGTGGGCAGAGGTTGGGCACCCACAGTCACCATTTTTTGGGTGCCCAGGCACTCAGGTTCCACTGGAGCTGGCACCAGTGGCATAAGGCAGGATCAAAGATTCCCAAGAGGCATGGTGTATTGTGGAACTGCCCCCTTGTAGAACATCTGCTGCCCACCTTTATATAATCAACCCCATTCCCAACCACTCCTGCCATGTCTTCAAACTGGGTTCTGTTTTTCCCATTTGCATTTTGCCTTGAGATTGTCCCCTCTCCATCTGCTCTTCCTCCTACCAAAGCCCACACAGCAAACTGTCCTTCTGTTCAGCTCTCCTCAACTAGGCAGGCCCTTCTCCTCACCTGACCATGCCTGGACACATTCTCCCCCTCTGCTTCTGCCTCATTTGTTACACAACCACCCCTGCATTCTTTCTACAGAGATGGGAGGAGAGACAGCATCTTCGCATGAGCCCCCACGCAAGATTCCTGCCTCACTAGAGCCGAACTGCTTAGCAACGGCATTCAGTGCTGTCATGAGACTCTATGGAAGCTCCAGCACAGCTCACTCACTGGGCATGACCTAGTAGAGCACCCACCACTATTCAAGTTCAAAAAGCTGCACACAGCCCAAATGACTGCCTGCAGAAGGCTCCCATACAGCTTCAGAGCCTCTCTGGAGCACAGAATTCCAGTAATTGCACTGAATTACAACCATTATTATCTTTTGTGCAGACTACTATCCACTAGGGGATTAAATGAAGACTGGAGATTAGTCTAGGAGCTTGTTTAAAGAAAGTTCTCTATTCCTTTTCTTCTTCCTCTCCTGTTTGCTCTTGGAAAGAAGAGGGGAGTGAGAGCCTGTACCTTTTCTGCTGGCGAGATAAACCCTCTTTTCACATGCTCAGAAGAGTCAAATTGATACTGAGACCAACCAACATACACTCATGAGAGAGAGAGAGAGAGAGAGCGAGCGCATAATTGCATCTTACAAAAGGGTTCCATTCCAAGGGTTCCACATTTACTAAAAAATTGTATATACCCAAAGCCTTGGAGCTACCCCTGTAATAATGCCTATTGCACACCTGCATGGAGAGATGTGAGTGTAGAAACCCCTTACTTCTGTGCAGACTGAAGATGTAGCCTACTGCACAAGGGTCTCACACACTGCTTCATTTACTTTCTTCTCTGATTCCTGCTTATCACTGATATGTGGCCCCTGAAAGGTTATCCACGAGGGAATGCAACCCTCATGCTGACCAGGGATCCTCACCCTGTGTTAGCAAGTTAGACTAGGACTAGGAGAACCTGAGTTCAAATTCCTACTTGGCTATGAAGATCACTCTGTGACTTTGAGCCAGCTGCTATAAACTTTGAGTATAACCCTACCTCACAGGATTGTTGTGGGGATGAATGGTGAGGTGGTGAATTGCATAGAGTACAGTAGACCCACAGCCTCCACACTTTTAACTTGTGCACATTCAACTTCATGCATTGGGCAATTAAAACAATACCAAAGAGGGCAGAAGGATGTTGACAAGCTGGAACATGTGCAGAGGAGGGCAACCAAGATGATCAAGCATCTGGAAACCAAGCCTTATGAGGAACGGTTGAAGGAGCTGGGTATGTTTAGTCTGGAAAAGAAGAGACTTAGATGAGATATGTTAGCCATCTTCAAATATTTCAAGGGCTGTCCCATGGAAGATGGCACAAGCTTGCTTTCTCGTGTTCTGGAGGGTAGGACCTGAACCAATGACTTCAAGTTACAAGAAAGTAGATTCTGAGTAAACATCAGGAAAAACTTTCTGGTTGGCAGGAGGCAGTGGACTCTCCTTCCTTGGAGGTTTTCAAGCAGAGGTTGGATGGCTATCTGTCATGGATCTTTAGCTGAGATTCCTGCATTGCGGGGGGTTGGACTAGATGACCCATGGTGTCCCTTCCAACTCTACATTTTTGTGATGAAAGGGAACAGACATCCAGGGAAAGACTTTCACACCCACCCTGCCCCCAATTTGTTTTGTTTTGTTTTGGCTAAATGCAATTTGGGCTTCATGTGCTACTCCTGGAATATACCCTCACATAAGCTGTGAGTCTACTGTATACTATGCTGAGCTCCTTAGGATAAAGCATAATAAGTAAATCCAATAAACAAAATGCAGAACTAGGTGGATCTTCAGAGTAATCCAGCAGGCTTGTATACCGTTACCTACTAAATAGGTCAGGGCTGGGGAACATGGAGACTCCCAGTGTCACTGGACCTCAGTTCCCATCAGCATCAGCCAGAATGACCAGTGACCAGGAATGGTAGGAGTTGTAGCCCAGTAATATCTGGAAGGCCACAGGTTGCCCATCCATGATCTAAAAGAAGTACATGCATACTGCGGCAAATTGTCACAGGAGCCATGGAGTTGAGAATTGTAGTTCGTTGTGCAATAGAATACTTAAAGAACACAGAGGGTTTTGTTGTTGTTGTTCTACAGCGCCCTGTTGAAGATCTTCACCAAACCCCCATAAATTACATTGGAGAATGTGTGGTCCTCCAGCTGTTGCTGGACTGGAACTCCCATAATATCTGACCATTTGCCATGCTGACTAGTGATAGTGGGATTTGGAGTTCAGCAACATCTGGTAGGGCACAGGTTCCCCACCCCTGAAATAGACTGGTAAGTTGGTTATAATTATCCAGGTTTCCAAAAGGTGTCTGTCTGTCTGTCTGTCTGTCTGTTTGTCTCTCACCTACACCCACCCACCCACACCCACACATCCCTGATAAGTCTTTGCCAAGTAACAGTACTGCCAGCTGTTCATATATTATAGAATATGGAGAGGAGAAGGGGAGAAAGGGGGCATTATTTTACAACCACATGTGGGCACCCCCCCAAGCCTTTGATTTGCTTTCTGGGAATGCTTTGTGGCTCAACAAACAATTGAAAACTACATAGTTGCAAGGTGGAATCAACAAAAACAACAACAAAAACCCCAGGAGCATTAATTATATATAGAGAGAGATTTCCTTTTTCTTCCCTCCCTCTTTTTATTTTTATTTTTTAAAAGACGCTATTGCTTAATTATTGTTTGCAAATCTCTGGTATTTAAATTGACTTATTTGCAAATGTCTGTTTAGAAATTGACTTTGTAATTATAAAGTCCGTGCAGGCATATCGCAGGCCCTGGAGGGGTCTCTAACGAGGAATGATAATGTACCAAGCAATGTGAGCCTCCTGCGTTGCATTCTAATAGCAGAGAGATGGTTACGAGCTGAGGCAGAGGGGTCTGCTGGCAAATCCCACAACCTAACAGAGGAAAGAGTGAGAGAGGGTGAGTGCGAAGTGGAGAAGAAATGGATATCCAGACAGAAACTGAACCCATAGGGAACCCATGGGGCTTCAGGATGTGTGTGTGTGTGTGTGTGTGTGTGTGAGAGAGAGAGAGAGAGAGAGAGAGAGAGAGAGAATCGCTTTCCCTTCCAGCTCCAGCAATCGGATTGAGCTCAGTTTGAGCATAGAATGTGAATGAGGCTGCCTCTTGGCCTAAAACAGCTGCTCAGCACTCTGCTGCACAGAAATACCAGCATTCAGTGTGTAGCAGGTGATGCCTTAACAGGCAGCTTGTCTTGCAAGTGGACTTTGAAGCAGCTATGCACTGTTGTGATGCTAGTTATGATGCTTCTGGCTGCTGAGAATAGGTGGCTTTTGAGTTCTTTGTAGTGTGAGTGTGCATTATTATCATGGAAAATAATAGGGCCAGATCCGGGATGGCTTCTCATACCTGTTTTGTTATTTTGCATAATACTTCTTGTTGTTTTTGTTGTTTTACTTATACTCCACCCATCGGGCTGGGTTTCCACAGCCACTCTGGGCAGCTAACAGCATATCTGAAAACATAATACGTAAAAGCATCAAGCATTAAAAACCTCCCAATACAGGGGTGCCTTCAGATGACTTCTAAAAGTTGTGTAATTCTTTATCTCCTCGACATCTGAAGAGAGGGAGTTCCACAGGGCACCACTACTGAGAAGGCCCTCTGCCTGGTTCCCTGTTACTTTGCTTCTCGCAGTGAGGGAACCAGCAGAAGATCCTCAGAGGAGGACCTTAGTGTCTGGGCTGAGGTATGGAGATGCTCCTTCAGGTATACTGGGCTGAGACCGTTTAGGGCTTTAAAGGTCAGCATCAACATTCTGAAGTGCTCAGAAACATACTGGGAGCCAGTGTAGTTCTTTTAGTACCAGTATTATATGGTCTCGGCAGCCACTCCCAGTCACCAGTCTAGCTTCTGAGTTCTGGATTAGTTGTAGTTTCTGGGTCACCTTCAAGGATAGCCCCAAGTAGAGCACATTGCAGTAGTCCAAGCAGGCGATAACTAGAGCATGCACCACTCTAGTGAGACAGTCTGCGGGCAGGTGGGTCTCAGCCTGCGTACCAGCTGGAGCTAGTAGACAGCTGCCCTGGACACAGAATTGACCTGTACCTCCATGGACAGCTGTGAGTCCAAAATGACTCCCAGGCTGCACACCTGGTCCTTCAGGGGCATGGTTACCCTATTCAGGAACAGGGAGTCCCCCACAACTGCCTGCCCCCTGCCCCCCAAAAACAGTACTTCTGTCTTATCAGGATTCAACCTTAATCTGTTAGCCGCCATCCATCCTCCAACTGCCTGCAGACACTCACACAAGACTTCACTGGTTCTGACTTAAAAGAGAGGTATCATCTGCATACTGATGAACACCCAGCCCAAACTCCCTGATGATCTCTCCCAGCAGCTTCATATAAATGTTGAAAAGTATCAGAGAGAGGACAGAGCACTGAGGCACCCCACAGGTGAGAGCCCAGGGATCCGAACACTCATCACCCCTTTCTGGACATAACCCAGGAGGAAGGAGCAGAACCACTGCATAACAGTGCCGCCAGCTCTCAACTCGTCTAGACAGTCCAGAAGGATATCATGATCAATTGCATCAAAAGCAGCTGAGAGATCCAGCAGAACTAGGAGACAGCTTTCACCTCTGTCCCTAGCCTGCCAGAGATCATTTAGCAGCATGACCAAGGCAGTTTCAGTCCCATGGTGAGGCCTGAATCCTGATTGTAATTGATCTAAATGGTCCAGATCCTTCAGGGGTGCCTGGAGCTGTTCAGCGACCAACTGTTCAGTGACCAACTGGGCAATAGTTGGCCATATTGGCCGGGGCCAAATATGTTTTTTTAAGAAGCGGTTTAATAACTGCCTCTTTCAGTGGGTCTGGGAAGGCTCCTTCACAGAGGGAAGCATTCACCACCCCGCATAGCCCATTGCCCAGCCCTTCCTGGCTCACTTTTATGAGCCAGGATGGACAAGGATCAAGGAGAGAGGTTGTAGGACTGGTGTCCAAAAAGGTTGAATTTGGGGGCAATTCCATCACATGTGGAGGTAAGTGCTGTAGAGGAGCAACCTCTCCAGCATTTTGATGAGGTTCCTGGATGTGTCATTGCCAGCTTCCATGGTGTTAGGTACCGTTATAGATAAGTTTCAGGGTGAGTTCCCTTTTTTTGGCTGAGATTGATTTAAAGGGTGGTTTTACCACAGTTTAGTCCACTGGGTAACATTTAACGTATTTTTCGCTCTATAAGACGCACCAGACGACAAGACGCACCTAGTTTTTGGAGGAGGAAAACAAGAAAAAAAATATTCTGACTCTCAGAAGCCAGAACAGCAAGAAGGATCACTGCACAGTGAAAGCAGCAGTCCCTCTTGCTGTTCTGGCTTCTGAGATAGCTGCACAGCCTGCATTCGCTCCATAAGATGCACACACATTTCCCCTTACTTTTTAGGAGGGAAAAAGTGAGTCTTATAGAGAAAAAAATACAGTACTTCATAGCCTATGCCATGTGCCCATTGTTTTTGGATTGAGATGAGGGGGTTTGTGGAATTCTGGAATAGTATTTTATGTATTGCGGACAGAATCCCTTTGCCATGTCCCTCTGCTGTCAGGAGGTTTTCGAAGGTGGTCAAAGGCCTAGTGGCTGCTGTTTTTATTGCTGGGTTGTTTAAGATGTGCAGTTGGTAGTGTGCTTGCCAGGGTATTTGGGTTTACCCTAGTTTTTCTTGTATTTCTTGTGTTGGTATGGGTTGATTATTTTTGTAGAAGTCTGTTAGGTGGTATAATAAGCCTTTGGTTTGCCAACTTTTTATTTGGAAGTTTTGGGCTGCATGATGAAATAGTGGATGGTGGGCCAGGGGAGTTAATGGGGATGGGTTTAGGGACAGTTTTCCTACTTTTTCCTTCTATGCTTTAAGTATGGACTATGTGAACCTGTTTGATGTTATGGGGATTTTCCTTAGTTTGTTCTGGAGGAACAGGCATGCTGTGGTGGGTTTGCTTTTGATTGTGTCTATATCTATATTTGCTTGTTTTGCTGCGTTCAATCAGAATCAGTAATTTTTTTCATGGAATTTGTTATGTTGAGACCAGGGACAAAGCCACCCTGGTCTGGTCCTATTAGTTTGTGTAAGAAAAGGTTTAGAACATTAGTCAAGATTGATGTGAATGTCTTGTAGTCTTGATTTATCAGTGAGATTGGGCAGTATGATTCTACTTTGAGACTATCTTTGAGTGGTTTTGGGATAGAGATTATTTTGGAGGAGGTCCAAGTTTTAGGAATGAAGGCTCTTTTGATGTTGTTAAACAGGCATGTCATATAGGGAAACTGGATTTCTTTGACTTTCTTGAGAATTCTGCTGTAAAGCCATCAGGCTCTGGAGCTTTGTGTGGTTTTGATTTTTGAAGAACCTCTCTATTTTCTCTGGGTCCATGAATTCTTGTTCCTCTGCAGTTAAGACTGGCATGGCCTGTCCTCTGCAGTTAAAATTGGTATGGTCTGTCCTACTAGGAAATTTCTAATTTCCTTTTGGGACAGATTAAAATTAAGCAAATTCTGAGGTTATTTCTTTGGAGGAGAATGTAATATTGCCATCTTTTTGGTGATGCAATGTATTCTTGTTTTGAGTGCTTTTTTCCCAGCACCTGTTTGCTAATAGTCTGGAGTTTCCCCCTCCATGCTCATAAAGCATTGTTTCAAGTCTAGTGATTGCCATATTGGTGGAGGGTCGAGTCCAAGGTCTTTCAGTAGTTGCAGGGCTTCAGATTTGTTGGTGGCCGTGTGTTGTGTCAGTGGTTATATTGAGGCACCAGTATTTGTGCCCTGCTGTGTTGAAGCACATGGGCATATATATTTTTTATTTGGTTTATGGTCTGCTGTGATAGATCCTGTAGGAGTCATGATGGTGTTATATTGGAGATTGGTTGACTTTCTGAGGTTGTTCCATATTTCTTCTTTCTTTCTGTAGTGGGCAAAGTGCACAATTATGTCTTGTGGAGGGGCACTGGCTTTCGGCATGGGTCTCAGAGCTCTGTGTGCCCTTTTCAGGTCATCTACTTAGAGTTCCAGATTTGGGAACAGGGCTAGGAAGGTATTCTCCGAAGACCAGAGTTCATAGGAGAGCGAGGAGGTGTCAGGGACTGGCTAGATGAGGAGTGGAAACTGCCTGACCAAGATCCCCCCAGGGAAAGCACAAAGAAAGAGGATTTGTATCCTGGATCCTGGTGGTGGAGAACTGGACATTTCCCCAGAGGAGGGGAAGAGCTGGGAAGTACTGAAGACTGGGATCTTGGAGGAAGAAAAGGAGGAAACAACCAGCTGCCCCAGTACAAGAGCAAAGACAGGAATCAAACTTACCAGCTTTTCTGCTGACAGCCTGCAAGCCCTCACCCCACTCCCAAAACAAGGTGTTTGATGAATATTCAAGAGCAGAGAGCCAGGCAGAAAGAGGATCCCTTGGGGTTCACTGTAGACAGAGGGAGGGGCCTGACACAGAGGGAATGGAGTGGGAGGTACAAGCCAGCCTGAGCAACTGCTTGCCTAGGTGGAACATATCTCAGAGGTCTCCGTATGTTCCCCATTCTGCTTCCTTAATAAAGTTAGCTGGTGTTTCCCTAGCTTTTTCTGATCTGTGATTGAACTGTTCTCCTTGTCAGCTCCAGTGACAGGAGCTGATGCTTTAGATCAGAAGTGACGAGTCTGTTGCTCTCCAGGTGTCCTTAAACCACATCAGCCCCAGCCAGCAAGGCCAATGGTCAGGGACATTGCAGTTGTAGTCCAGCAACAACTGCAGGACATCACATTGGCTGCCCTTGGATTGTGCCCTGGGATTTTGCATTCAGAATTCATGCATCTCATCTAAGATTCATGAATGAGTGAAAGCTTCTAGTGATAATCTGTAGTAGTAATTTTCCTCACATTACACGGTGCACACATTGTTCCAGACCAACAGGAAAGACTGGAAATATGTGGCCCTCCAAATGGACACCAATGCCCATCATCCCTGACCCTTGATCATGCTGGCTGCGGCTGATGGGGGTTGGAACATCTGGAGAGCTGCAGATTCTCCAGCTCTGATGCAGGGCTTTGCAAGTCACAACCAGCACTTTGAACTGGACCCAGAAACCCATTGGAAGCTGGTATAGCAAAAAAATAAAAATAAATGTATTGACATTCTATGCACAGAAAATTATGTTCCCACAAGCAGTTTAGCTGTTGCATTCTGCACCAATAGAAGTTTTTTTAGATCAGGGCTTGGGAACCCATGGCTTTCCAGATTTTGTTGGATTCCAGCTTCCATCAGCCCCAGCCAGAATAGCCAATGGGCACAGATTATGGGAGTTGGAGTCCAGCAACGTCTAGAAGGGTACAGTTGCGCCATCTGTGTTATAGGCCCACTTGAATGGCAACACCTGAGTTCATGATAGGTATGTGTGACCAACTAGTTTGGTGTAACCAAGGTACCACATCCCTTTGGTGGCCTTCTCCAGGAAAGGCCAGAGTGGGCATACTGTCGAAAGTTCTGCAAATGCATTCAGAGCTTTCAGTGAACAAGCTGGCACTCAACTGCAGATGGGGACCTAAGCATAGCTAAGACTTTGATGAGGATGGGCCCTCCTTGAGCTTTCTCTTTGCTTTTCTCTCTGCCTTGGAGAACAAAAGGCCCTGATGAGATAATGAGATGTACAGATAATAATATACTAAAGGCTAGATTATATATCCCCACTTGGATATATTGCGAGGCATATTCCTCCGTGGGTGGCTTGTGGACAGAGGTTGGCAGTATCGTATTTCTTCCTTTTTGCACTCTTTAATTTCAAGTGGTTCAGCTAAGACAATAATTGTTCAGAGGAGAAGCCCATTACAGACATATGCGTGCATTAATTAAAGCCATCAAGGAATCTGCAACGTTTGCTATTGATTCAGAGACCCGCAGATAATTAATGGCTCTCGATGACACTTTCAGGGAGGGGGAAATGTTTTTCTGGCAGTGCTTCACATATATGTGGGATAGACTTCTCTTCTCTTCTGAAAGTCTGCTGTGACTCCTAAAGGCACACAAAAAGAAGACAGCAGGGAGCTTTTGAAAGCCGCTAAACATTTTTGTATCTGGAAAAAAAGGCATTTAGAATAGGGAACACTGATGCCTCTAAAGCTGCAAATAAACAGAAGCAGCCCAATTTATTACAGTGGTACCTCGGGTTACAGACACTTCAGGTTACAGACTCCGCTAACCCAAAAATAGCACCTCAGGTTAAGAACTTTGCTTCAGGATGAGAACAGAAATTGTGCTCCAGCAGCACAGCAGCTGCAGGAGGCCCCATTAGCTAAAGTTCAGGTTAAGACCAGTTTCAGGTTAAGAACGGACCTCCAGAACAAATTAAGTTCTTAACATGAGGTACCACTGTATTTTGCTGTTTATGATATGCCAGTCTTCCCCAACTGGTGCTCCTCCCAACTCCAATCAGTCCCAGTCAGTATGGGCAGTGGTCAGGGATAATGGAACATGGATTCCAGAAACATATGGACAGCTACAGGAACCAAAATGATCAAGTAGCTGGAGCAGAGGCACTGACTTGCACCCAAGATTGAGGGGGCCTGGCATGCGGCATGTGTGTGTAACATCATGTGAGTTTCATGCATCACATGCACATGACATTACAGTGGTACCTCGGGTTACAGATGCTTCAGGTTACAGACGCTCCAGGTCACAGACTCCTCTAACCCAGAAATAGTATCTCGGGTTAAGAACTTTGCCTCAGGATGAGAACAGAAATCATGTGGTGGTGGTGCAGCGGCAGCAGGAGGCCCCATTAGCTAAAGTGGTACCTCAGGTTAAGAACAGTTTCAGTTAAGAACAGACCTCCAGAATGAATTAAGTTCTTAACCTGAGGTACCACTGTATATGTGCGGCATGTGTGTGTGACATCAAAACATCGGAAGGAGGCCAAGCACAAAGCCCAGCATGGCACAGCTTCAATGGCTTGTGGCTACTCCTCTCTCATGCTCAGGAGGAGCTGGCTACTGAAGCTGTGCCATGCTCAACTCTGCGTTTGGCATCCTCCGCCCCCTTAACACTGATGGGGCCTGGCCCCCTCCCAACAGATTTTTTTTGGGGGGTGGACACCTCAGCCCCATAGAGTTGACTCACATGGATCTGGAGCAACTCCCCCACTGAGAAAAGTTTACGACATTTGAAGCTTTCTAGCTCTGTTGCTTAATACAAGTTTGTCATGGCCTTTAGCCAGAACAATAAACTTATGAACTGAACTGAAAGCTTACAGAAAAGGTGAGAAAGGGAGATGATAGAAGTGTATAAAATTATGCATGCAGTGGACAAGGTAAACAGAGAAAAGAAATGACTTCTTCACCTAGAGAATACTTAAATTACGGAATTCACTCCCACAATACCTAGGCATGGTCACTTGGATGGCTTTAAAAGAGGATCAGACAAATTCATGGAGGTTAAGGCTATCAGTGATTAATAGTCATAATGGCCATGTTCTAGCTATACTGTTAGAGACAGGATGCATCTGAATGCCACTTATGGGGATTCCAAATGGGGAGAGAACAGAAGAAGAAGAAGAAGAAGAGTTTGGATTTGATATCCCGCCTTTCACTCCCCTTCAGGAGTCTCAAAGCGGCTAACATTCTCCTTTCCCTTCCTCCCCCACAACAAACACTCTGAGGTGAGTGGGGCTGAGAGACTTCAAAGAAGTGTGACTGGCCCAAGGTCACCCAGCAGCTGCATGTGGAGGAGCGGAGACGCGAACCCGGTTCCCCAGATTATGAGACTACCGTTCTTAACCACTACACCACACTGGCTCTCAACAGTTACTGTTAATGAGTCTTTGGCCTGATCCAGGAGACTATTCTTCCATTTTTAGTTTTCACAACCACAACCTAGCCTAGTTTTGCCAACTCTGCCTGGGTGCCTCTTCAGGGTGTTACAGAACACTAGTTCATTATCCTTTCATTATCTGGAACATCTCAAGGGCATGAGATTGGGGAATGCTGTTACAGATATTTCAGCCCAGCCTTTAAGCAAGTTCCCAAATGAAAAGCAAGGTATAATTTCTAGCCCATTTTGTTTCAACTGAATTTAAAGTGTAGGCTCCTTCCTCACTTGGCCAAAACCCCTTTTGGCTCCATCTCCCCTCCTTTCTAGCCCCTCCCATACATGCAGCCATTTAAAGGACATCCCTGCAGATTTTTCTTTTTCTCAGCGTGCAAGCAAGCAATCTGCACAAAATGGCTGATGTGACATTTACTCGCTGGAAATTGGAGCTGGGAGCAGCAAAAGGGAATATAAAAGAACCTGTGACTCCTGACAGGTAGGATTCTTGTGAGACTAATTGTTCAGAGACAACCATAACCACCACCACCCTCCAAGTGGTTTCATAAAATGAAATAAATTTATCAGGGTCAGAGGAAGTGCTTTTTTCTGGGGGTACTCAATGGGACACAATACCAGCAGCTAAGAGCTGACGCGTCTGCTACAGCATCTCTGATAGACAGCCACTCCACATCATCTCAAAATCCTCTTAATGAAGAAGAATCCACCTCCTTACAGGGCAGTTTGTTCCACTGCTGAACCATTCAAACTGTCAGGAAGCTCCACCAAATGTTGAGTCAAAATCCCCTTGTAATTTGAGCTCACAGGTTCAGGTCCTACTCGCTCGACAGTGGTGGCTGGTGCTCATCGACTGATGGGGCAGAAGGCAAGGAGCCCAAATAGTAGGTTGAGCCAGAGCCTACTAATTCTAGTTTTGTCCCCATCCTCCTCCTTTCTGCTGAGTTCTGCAAGAGTAAGACGAATGCTAAGGAAGAGGAAACAGACAAGTAGTGCTGCCATTTCCTGGAGTGGTTGTAAGAAAGCAAACAGGTGAATGCTGGGTGTGAGCTTACTGCTGTTGGTCATACAGTCTCCCACTTGTCATAGTGGACCAGACTTCACTTCCTCTTGGGCAGGGATGGGGAACCTGCGGACCTGACAAGGTTGTTTGGACTACAACTCCCACCATCCCTGACTATTAGCTGTGATTATTGGAACTGATAGGAACTGGAGTCTGAAAACATTTGGAGGGCCACAGGTTTCCCATGACTGCTCTGGGGCACCAGAAAAGATTTTGTATATCAACCCTTCATATATGTGAAGTTGGCTACCATATCACTACTACGGCTCAGTTCACACAGTGGATTATTCCATTCTCCCAACCTAACTATAAATTTCTGCATTATACTTGAGCTTCCACATGACATGAAAGCTCTTCCAGAAATATAGTGGAACATAGTGCAAGTTTAGTGCTCATTTCCATGTTATTTGCAAACAGTTTTTTTGTGTGTTTTTCTGGGAGCAAATAACACAGGCATGAACACTAAGCTTACACTATGTTCTGTTATATTTCTGGAAGAAGCTTTTATGTTGCATGAAGGCTCAAATATAATGTAGAAATTAACAGTTGGGGAAACGTCTGTAGAACAGAATAAACTGCAGTGTAAATGCAGCCTTCGTCAGCCCTTCTTGAGGCTAAACATACTCATGCCTCATAGGAAACATTCCAAATTTTTATTGCTAAGACTGAACAAGAAGTGATTAGCACAAAAAAGCTTGTTATTGTTTTTGTTAACAAATGTGGGGTTTTAATGGTTTATTTTATAAAAAAACAAACAGTATCTGGACAACATTCATGTGACAAAAGAAAAAGAGATGAGATTGACAGATTAACAGGTAAGCAACTATTACCCCCAGCAACAAGTTCACCAAAGTAGATTTGAGTTACAGAAGTCTCACACACTTTTACTGACTGTGATGAAGATGTAACCATTGTCTGTTCCTTTTTTTTATTCTTATTTCTTATTTCAGGAGAGCCTCAAAGAGTGAGCAACACATGTGTCATGCCCAACAGCTATCTGCGCATTCTAATATGTTCCACAAATGGATTCCAGATCACATAATAGTCCAAAGCTTTTTTTACTTCCCTTTAACTAGCTTAATGTTGCTGTTGTTGATGCTGTTCTTGCTGGGGTGTGTGTTTATCTTTAACACCTTTAAATCTTGTTCTCTGTGTGTGCACCATGGAAGCTTCAGTAAAGCTGGTAAGCTTAGCAAGACGAAACAGTTGTTTTAAGCAGAGTTGTTTTACTTGGCATATACAAGGCACTCACTCTGTATTTACACACCACATACAGCTTACACTAAGGCTTTTCTCCTTCTGATTCCAGAAGGGTTTCTGTACTTCAAATACCTTGCTGAACAAAGTCCACAAGCAAGTTCCAAGAAATTTGCAGAGTCCTACAACAGCTCAGAGTTCTCTGAGTCCTGAAGTCTGGCAATTATACAAGTCTTCTTCTCAAATAGGATCTTCTAAAAACTCCACAGATCTTCTGCACCAATCCACTCCTTCCTGATAACAACCCACAATGCATGCAGTAATCCGATCCCTTTTATAAACAAAGTTACATGTCTAATCTGCCCAGTAAGACTGATAAGGAAGTCACCAGATTCAGCCAGGTTTCCTCAGGAATGAGACCTATTAATTGCATTCCTTAATAGTTGTTACCCACCATTCTACTTGCTCTTCTTAAAGAAGTGGGAATTAGACAGAAATCCTGGCTGATATACTGCAAATCATCCACAGACCTACCAACAGATCCTAATTTTTCTTCTGCAAGCTAGGTATATTATATGCTTCTCCCATAATGTGACTCAAGATGCCACACTCAGGAGCCCAGCAGGGCCGTCTTAACCGTTGGCGCTAGGGGTGCATGGCACCCGGTTGCCGAGCTCTTAGGGGTGCCAGGCCAAGAGTACGGGGCCAAGCGTTGGAGCCCGGGGAAGAGCCGCCAACAGCTGAGCAAAGCAGAGCCCTTCAGAGTGCTGCGGGCTCTTCTGCTGCAGGCGGCTCTTCCCTAGACTCCAACGCTCGCCCCCGAACTCATGCTGAGCCACCTGCAGTAAAAGAGCCCGCGGTGCTCCAACAGGCTCTGCTCCGCTCAGCTGTTGGCTCTTGCCCCAGCTGCATGGCTGCTAACTGTTTCAGCGCCGCGCCCGGAGTGCCATGTAACATTGTGGGCACTGCGCGACGCATCCTGTTGCATGTATCAAGCTGCGGGTTCCTTTGCTGGCTTTTCCACTGTCGGCACATGCTCCCAGTGCCACCCAATGTGGGGTGCCAGCACAGAACGATGGGGAATGCAAGTGGCAGTGGAGGAAACATCTCCGGATGGAATCCATTGTGCGCTGACAGCAGCAATAAAACCCAACTAATAGGAGCTCGCTGATCCTGCCCATGTACTGACTAGATCAAGTCTGACAAAGTTATTCACTATATTCACCCTAAAGCGGCACAGTCCACTCCAACGTTGGGATTCTAGCATTTCATTCTGCTGTTCATGTAAATAAGACTGAATTTATCCAGTGCTGAAGCCTTTATTCTGTATCTGTTGTTTAACACACACAAGCACACACTCACCACATTCAAATTTATTGCAATTCCAGTTTTTCTTTCCGTGCTTCTTTTATTGACATTCTTTCTTTAATGAGGGAAATATGACCACCTCTCACTACCCATAATTCATATATGCATCCTAATTAGGCTGACATGTCACAAGGTAATGAACTATGCCAATCACAGAAGCACTTTGCAGCAAAATGCAACAGATAGAACAAGATGGTTAAGAAAATGCAGGGAAAATCTTTGTTTTGACACTTTGGTTGCTGTCACTTCCATCCTCAGAAATGGAGGACATGGGGATGGGAGATCCTCCTCTCACATATGAAATTGATGCTCAAGGCCCAGTCCCAAAGTGAAGAAATTAATCCCTCAATGAAATTAGATAAAATGCCCAAGGCCTAGGTCTTCAACCAGTGTGCTGTGGTGCCCTGGGGTGACTTGAATGATGGTTGGGGCACTGCGAGCAGCACAAGCCTCCGTCCCTCCTTCCCTGGTCTTAGCATAACTCCTCCTCCTGTCCATGATCACTGAGACTGGATGTCCCAGTGTATCACCCCTTGTGGAACCTGCCCCAGCCATTCTATTGGCTGGGACCCACTCCCAGGCAGCCCTGACCCTCTCCCCTTAAGAACAGAACTATACCAACTATACGAAACTATACCAACTATACAATTAATAAAAATAGAAACTAATAATAATAAAAACAATTTACGACGATACTAAAATTTAACCAATCCCCAACCCAACACCCATCCCACCCCCCAACAGAGAAATAAACAACAACAATACAAAAAAGACCACCATTTAAAACACCACAGATAAAATGTAATTTAAAAACAATTAAAAGAGGAGCCCTCTCTGCCGAGTAGCAGCTGCAATCTTTGTGAAGCCTCTCAGGCCCCGCCCCAAGCTAGGTGGAGAGAGGCAGGCCAGGGCCCTTCAGGCACACCTCAGGCGGTCCTGGGTGGCAGCAGCAATCCACCCCAAGCCAAATGGGCCCCGCCCCAAGCCAGATCCCAGAAGGCAGTCCTGGGCAGCAGGTCACGTTCTTCCTCACTAAACAGTCATATCTCGGGTTAAAGTCGATTCAGGTTGAGCGTTTTCGGGTTGCGCTCTGTGGCAACCCAGAAGTCATGGAACACGTTACTTCTGGGTTTAGCCGCTCACGCATGCGCAGACGCTCAAAATTACATCACGCGTATGCGCAGAAGTGGCGAATCGCAACCCACGCAGACGCGGGTTGCATTCTGCTCTGGATGCGAACGGGGCTCCTGAACGGACCCCATTCGCATCCAGAGGTACCACTGTAGTAAGATGCATTACATTTCAGCTATAGCAGTTATTTCTAAATTAGTACCTATACATTTAAATTAGCCTAAGCAGATTTCATGCAGATTGGTGGTCTCTTTTGCTGAAGCATTCCACCCCACCCCCCCCTCTCTTTGGCAGTAGATATATGACCAACCTTATACAGAAAGTTTGCATTTCAGTATTCTTGTCACCCTTATTTATTTATTTTATTTCAACGGCACCCACTTTGAGTCCTTGACCCTAGGAGTGAATTAATACAGGGCTGAGATTCACTCCATGCATTTTGCGGCTGTCAGGTGCAGCGCTTGGGGGACCCAGGAGAGAATCAATGCAACGACTGGGATTCACCCCACCCCCAGCTCTCTGCTGAGTGCACACAACTGTGAGATTGTCGGTGGGGCCAAGGGAGTGAATTACCACAGGGCTGTAATTCACTCCCAGTCAGCAGCTGCCTCAACACACAAGACTGAGTGATGCTGGGGTGTGAATTGACTCCCAGACAACCTTGACAGAGAACGGAGGGGGATTTTGCAAGCCCTGCAAGGCAGAAAGCTTCTTTGAGTCTCTGCCAGGGAGGGGAAACAAGGCCTCTAAGATGCTTTTTAAAAGTTTTAATTGGTCAGAAAACAACTATTTTTACTAACACTGGGTCGCTGTACAGCACATACAGGGGCATTCAATATATGGTGGATGGGCCAGATTTGAGTGGGGGAGCCAGGGAATGGGTGGCAGACATAGTGAATAATCAGGATGTTTATTGCAATGAGAAGGAGGCCAGGGAATCCAGTCAAGAGAGAACTATTTATTTCAAGATTTCTGCTTCATCCCTAATACCAGTGGAGGATAGTCCATTAGGGCTGTAGCAGGGAGTTCCCCAGGCTCGAGTTGGATGGTCAAACAAAAGGTTCCAGCCAAGAAAAGAAGTAAACAGGGATCAGGAGGCCTGTTCTTTATTGTTGCAACAAGACTTCAAACTACAATATAAAGGAAGCAGAGAAAAGCCCTGAACAAAGGGGTGCTTTTAATAGTTCCCCATAGTTACTCACAACACCCTTGGGAAAATGTCATGCTCTTGTCATAAACATATCATAAATCAGGCATGGCATCTGAACTGAAATCTGAGTCTCAGACCTGTCCTGTCAATCAAACTTATTCTATATTCCTGTTTGCTTGTTCACACTTTCACTGATACCCACTGGGGGTCCTCTGCAATTCTAGCAGAGCTGGATTTGCAAAGCAGGCTTTGACAGCTACAGTTCCCGTGGAACCTTTCTTAGGGGGCGCTATTGTATAACCGCATTGGCGTTGCTGTCAAAAAGGGACCCTTCTGGTTGGTTGCCAGTTTGGCAGCTATTTGAATAATGGTTCTTGATTAGCTAGGCATCTTGTGGATGGGAAATAATGAATGGGTACGGCAAATGGTCTACCCTTATCTATGAGCACACAATGGATGCGAAGGAGAAGGAAATAAAGGAGAGAGAGCAGGCAAGGCGAAGTCTGGTGACTCTGGCCATGGGAAGGGCTGAGTGCCCCCTCCCCCCCAGATTCCTGGCAACAGGGCAAATGGGGCACTGCTCTACCAACCCCAACCTACTCTTAGCTAGCCCCCTCTGGTCTGCTTCCCACTTAAAACCAGTTAAGGGGTGGTACTGCCTGACCAGAGCCATAGCTAGGTGATCTTGCACCCCTGGCAGAATCGTCCAGATTACGCCGTCAGCCATGGACAAATTAGCTCTTCTTTCTGCCTCTCCTCCAACCATCAGCCCTCTTATAAAGACCCTCTATTTAAAACCTTTTCTTATGAGGCAATAATCAATATTTTTATTTACAGACATATTAAACGTTTATTTATAGACATATTTATATATGTTTGTTTATAGACATATAAACGGCCTCCGCCCAGTATACCTGAAGGAGCATCTCCACCCCCATCATTCTGCCTGGACGTTGAGGTCCAGCTCCGAGGGCCTTCTGGCGAGAGCCTTCTAGCGGTTCCCTCATTGCGAGAAGCAAAGCGGGAAGCAAAGCTACAGGGAACCAGGCAGAGGGCCTTCTTGGTAGTGGTGCCCGCCCTGTGGAACGCCCTCCCATCAGATGTCAAAGAGATAAACAACTACCTGACATTCAGAAAACATCTGAAGGCAGCCCTGTTCAGGGAAGTTTTTAATGTGTGACATCTTAGTGTATTTTTGGTCTTTGTTGGAAGCCACCTAGAGTGGCTGGGGAAACCCAGCCAGATGGGTGGGGTACAAATAATAAATTATTATTATTATTATTATTGACATATTTTTAGCTGATTTTGTGGAGGGGGCCTCCCACCAGTGCCCCTGGCAGGGGCCTTTCTCACCCCCCCCCTAGCTACAGCCCTGTGCCTGCCAAATTCCTCCTCCTTTGCCTCCGAGTTGCTCTAACAAAACCGAGCAGGCAGAAGGGTGGAGACAAAGAAAGGGTTAGTATGTGGTGCCTGCTGTTGGCTCTGTCTTCCCTTACTCTTGGTGCCCCTGCCTTCTGCCTCACTGGTTCCAATGGTCACCACCCAGCAGTGCCCAGGCCAGCATTTTAGAAGTAGAACTGGCCCGTTCAGTCACTCCCAGCTGCTCATTACTCCTCTCATCTAAGAACTATTCCATCAGACTACAGCAGAAAGGAGGGATGCGGGTGGCGCTGTGGGTAAAAGCCTCAGCGCCTAGGGCTTGCCGATCGAAAGGTCGGCGGTTCGAATCCCCGCGGCGGGGTGCGCTCCTGTTGTTCGGTCCCAGCGCCTGCCAACCTAGCAGTTCGAAAGCACTCCCGGGTGCAAGTAGATAAATAGGGACCGCTTACTAGCGGGAAGGTAAACGGCGTTTCCGTGTGCGGCTCTGGCTCGCCAGAGCAGCGATGTCACGCTGGCCACGTGACCCGGAAGTGTCTCCGGACAGCGCTGGCCCCCGGCCTCTTGAGTGAGATGGGCGCACAACCCTAGAGTCTGTCAAGACTGGCCCGTACCTTTACCTTTAACAGCAGAAAGGAGAGGAAAGATGGGACTTTGGAGCCTCTCTGTCAACTCCACTGAGAGACCAGCAACCTTTGGCTTTTCCTCTTGAACTTTTTCTGATCTGGTTGAAAATGATCAGAGCTTTGTAACTGAAAATTTGTGCCCAAGTTTGCATTTCCCCCCGAATGCAAAGCTTCTCTCATTGCTAATGTTTGCGGACTTCTCTGAGAGCCTTTTTATCAGAATGAAGACTGGGGGTAAAAAGATTGCATCAAATAAATAAGCAATACAGTAACTAAACAAAGCATTTCCAGCACATTATTGTTCTGGGATTCCCACACCTGGTTAGTTCCCTCATTCACTGTTTCACAATTGCACAACTTCACAATTCATTTATTCATTAAAATGATTTTTTAAAAATTATTTAAAAGTAGTTTCATGTTGTGCTTTGTACAAGCGGGACTTGCAAAAGAATGTTGCAGTGTGGAATGCTTTTGTTAACTGTTCCAATCAGCCAGCCATGAGCTCCCTCAGCATAATCTATTCCATTTCTCCTTGCCACCCACCCTACTTTTCCAATTTTCTCACTTCAGCACTCAGTCCCAACACTAGTTGGAGCTAGAGCCAATGCTTGACAGACACATAATTCTTGTTTTGCTTGTGCATTCCTCTCTGCTGAGGACAAGGGAAAGATAGAGACTAAGGAAGAGGAGGCTGGCAGGGAGTGTCAACCCCTAAGCTGGTTGTAAACAGGAAAACAGGCAGCTGGAAACTGGCTGAGGGCACACTGATCTTAGCAGGGCAGTGTCCTTCTTGCCCTAATAGAGCAGCCTGCTGGTAACTAGTCAGAATTCATATGTTCTACCTCCAACACCAGAGGCAGTATGCCTCTGAACACCAGTTGTTGGCAGTTGCTTGTGGGAATAGTAACGGGCTAGATGGGCATTTGGCATAATCCAGCTTCAGGACCCTTCTTACACACACACACACACACACAGTTTGGGCCCTACAAGTTCTTCTGCCTGGCAAGAATGCATCCTTCTCTATTGCTTATATGGATGGAGGACTAAGATCAGTATGCATATGTAGAAACTAGCTTACTGTATAAAAAGTGAAATTGGTGTTGATTGCTCCACTCACATTTGCCTCTGGCTCCACCCACCACTGGCATGTTCTACTCAGAAGCTTAGGCAGAAGGGAATGTGGCCCTTAGGCTGAAAACACTTCTCTACCCCTGCTTTAGGAAAAGGTCCCTTGAATAAATGGCTCTCCATAGTCCATTTGAAGGACTGAATTGATGGGACCATACATACGTTAGTTGGAGGTTGGAGGCAGTTCACAAATTTGGGGCCACAACTGAAAGCTCCCTGTCTATTGAACCGGCCAATCTGGCTTATTACATCAGTCAGGGGTGCCAACTTGAATAAAATATGGGGCAGGGGGCAAGTAAGCCCTGCCCTGCATAATTGATCACATGACACGGTGCACAGACACTATTTTATTGGGGGGGGGAGACCCCTCAGCCCCTAGAAGTTGGCTCCTTTGACACCAGTAGGCTCTGGAGCAGGACTCAGAAACTGATTTGGGGGAGTTACAAGCTTGGTGGATCAGGGGAATACTGTGGACATTGTGTATTTTTATCTCAGGAAGGCTTTTGATTAAGTCCCCTGTGATATTCTTGCAAGGAAGCTGATAAAATGTGGGTTGAATGATGTAACCATTACGTGGATTTGTGGTTGGTTGACTGATTAAACCCAAAGAGTACTCATTAATGGATTCCTGTCATCCTGGGAAAAAGGGACAAGTGGGGTGCCACAGGGTTCTGTCCTGGGCCCAGTGCTTTTTTTCAGGGGGTACTCAAGGCTATGCAGTACCAGCACCTCTTTTGTTGTTGTTAAGAAGTGTGGTACTTACTGTAACAACTTCATGGTGAGTAATGACACCTATTTTTCTAGGGGGGAAAGCACTGCCTGAGCCCATTATTGTTTAACATCTTTATAAATGACTTGCATGAAGGAATTGAGGGGATGCTTATCAAATTTAAAGATGACACCATACTGGGAGGGTTAGCTAATGTCGCAAGAGACAGAATCAGGATCCAGGATGACCTTAACAGATTAGAGAGCTGGGCCCAAGCTAGCAAGATGAATTTCAGTAGGGACAAATGTCAGATTCTGCTCTTAGGCAGGAAGAACCAGATGCACAAATATAAGATGGGGGACACCTGGTTTACATGTGAATGAAAAGGATCTAGGACTTAGTGATCTAAAACTTGGTGGACCACAAGCCTTTTTTATTCTTTGTTGCACAATAATAAGTACATAATTACAAGTGCACAGAATAAGATAAGACCCAAAAAGAAGAAGAAAAGAAAAGAAATAGCAGTCAATATGATCAAAGGTCTGGAAGCCAAGCCTTATGAGAAACAGTTGAAGGAGCTGGGTATGTTTAGCCTGGAAAAAAGAGTGAGAGATTTAACAGCCATCTTCACATATCTTAAGGCCTATCCCATGAAAGATGGAGCAATTTTCATGTCCTGGAAGGTGCCAATTGTTTCAAGTTACAAGAAAGGAGATTCCGACTAAACATCAGGAAGAACTTTCTGACCGTAAGAACTGTTCAGCCATAGAACAGTCTCCCTCGGGAGGTTGTGGACTCTCCTTCCACTCTGAGCTATGCTTCATTTTGTTTTGCTGTTTCAGGCAAAACAGAAAATGCTGGGGTGGGGAACGGTGGTGCTGCTGCCTCTGCACCCACCTGCTACTGCCAATTGTGGAGGAGGCAAAGGAGTCTGTTATGTACTGAAGTTCTCACCCTGGGCCAGCAGGGGGATACTGTAGATAATTATACAAATAAGGGATTGAAAGTGACGTTTAGTGATTGGATAGTTTTAGAAAATTGTTACAGTTACGTTGTACTGGAGCTCTATATAAGCAGGCTGACTGAACCCTTCAGCTCAGTTCTGTTCTGGCCTGTGAATAAACAAGAGCTGTTTGAAGAATCACTGTGTCGTCTGATATGTTCACCCACAACTTAACAAAGTCGGTCTCAGTGGCAAGAAGGTTTAAAGGGAGCAAGGGCAGCAAAGGGGGTATCGCAGCACATATGAGTTAGCCAGAGCAGTGGGTGGGTGCAGAGGAGGAAGTGGCTGGAGTTGGGCAAGTGAAGATAAGGAGGGGCCAGCAAGAGGCAGAGGAGGCTGGATCTGCCACCTGAGGTGACTGGGCCGGCCCTGATGGGTGTTGTAGTCAACTAATGGAGGGGGCACAGTTTCCACTCTGAGCTATGTTTCATTTTGTGTCAATGCCTGTCCATTTCTCCTGGCCTATGTTTACCTAATTGCACTCCATGGGAGTCATTCTATTTTGGAGGTCTTTAAGCAGAGGCTTGACAACCATATGTCAGGAGTGCTCTGATGGTGTTTCCTGCTTGGCAGGGGGTTGGACTCGATGGCCCTTGTGGTCTCTTCCAACTCTATGATTCTATGATTCTATTCTATGATTCATCATCATTTGGTATGCCTTCAGCCTTCCTCTTTGCAGCTCTTTGTTTTGGTGGTCTGCCTGGCTAGTGCTTGGGAGGAGGCTGAATCTCTCTGGCTCCTCAGAGACGGTGACATTAAAAGTTCATCACTGGAGTGGTGAGATAGGAATAACATCAGGGTTATAAAACACATTTCCCTCATAGATAAAAATGAGCAATGGAGGGAACAGAGGCACCGCACTGGGCCCTTGCGCCATTGTTCCTGTTACTGAGATGGCAGCTGCAGCAGCGAGGTGAACTTGGCTTGATGGAGTGTTTAATGAAGGCGACCTATTTGTAATGCTTCTTAGCCCGAGACGCGTTCGTTTATCCATTGCCAGCTACTTCCTCGGTTTATTTATTTGCTTTCCCCTTTCTCCTGTTGCACATTTTCTTAGGGGGGGGGTTAGCTTTAAAGCTTTCTCTTCCCTTACTAGTGCTTGATTTAATACTGGAATGTCTTGATAAGGGGTTATATCTATCTATATCTATCTATCTATATCTAAGCCTTACAGTTGTTAGGGTCTTGGGCTGCTTAGAAGACAGTTTATATCTTAGCAACAGCTGCAGCCTTTCCTTTGCTCCTAACCTGAGGGGAGGCTTCTTAGATTCAAACTAGTGCTGAATCTAAGCACTTTTCTTTCTCTAGTGGAGTAGTGGTCAGCAACTTCATGGAGGGTAGGGTTATCAATAGCTACAAGCTATGAAGGCTTTAAGGGATGCAGGTGGCGCTGTGGGTAAAACCTCAGTGCCTAGGACTTGCCGATCGTATGGTCGGCGGTTCGAATCCCCGCGGCGGGGTGAGCTCCCGTCTTCGGTCCCAGCTCCTGCCCACCTAGCAGTTCAAAAGCACCCCTAAGTGCAAGTAGATAAATAGGTACCGCTTTATAGCGGGAAGGTAAACGGCGTCTCCGTGTGCTGCGCTGGTGCTGGCTCGCCAGAGCAGCTTCGTCACGCTGGCCATGTGACCCGGAAGTGTCTCTGGACAGCGCTGGCCCCCGGCCTCTTAAGTGAGGTGGGCGCACAACCCTAGAGTCGGAAATGACTGGCCCGTATGGGCAGGGGTACCTTTACCTTTTATGAAGGCTTTATTACCAGGCTTCCTCCACCTTGACCCTCCAGATGTTTTTGGCCTACAACTCCCATGATCCCTAGCTAGCTGGACCAGTGGTCAGGGTCGCTGGGAATTGTAGTCTCAAAACATATGGAGGGCCAAGGTTGAGGAAGCCTGCTCTATTACTCTCAGGATCAGAGGCAGTGTGTCTCTGAATACCAGTTACTGGGGAGTTACAAGCAGTGCTACTGTGTTTAATCATTTAATTCATTTATTTTTTTACCAATCTATAAACCACAACTAACTAAGATAAAAAAGATTACAACTCAATAAACTAAAAGTTATAAAACAATTTATTCAACTGTATAATTATTATTCCATAAAATGACTGGGTCACACCTCGGAGAAAACCTTATTAAATTTTAAACAATGTCTTCCATAACAACCTAAACATCAGAATGCTAGGCACTTGATTAATCTCAGCTTGAGAGCGATTCCAGACAATTGGAGCTACAAGACTAAAAGCCCAGTCTCAAGTATGTACTAAATGCACTTCTGGGACATGGCACTTTCACTAGTGGCCCCATCTGAGGATCACAGCTGCTGGGTAGAGGAAGTGAGTTGGTCTCTTAGGTCACTTTGTGCCAAGTTGTTTAAGGCTCTAAATGCTGAACACAGAACGTTTAACTGTGCCAAGTCCTATTTGTGGGCTTCCCAGAAGAGGCATCATGGTTGGCCAAAATGACAAAAGAATGCTGGGTTAGATGGGACTTTGGCAGTGCTTTTAACTAGAAAGATAGTTGTCAGTACTCACCATGAAGTTGTTACAGTAAGTGCCACACTTTTTAACAAAACAAAAAAACAAAAAGGTACCGGTACTGCATACCCTTGAGTACCCCCTGGGGGGGGAAACCTGCTCTGGACTTTGGTCTGATCCAACAGTGCTCTTCTTATGTATGTTTATCAGTTTCAGGAGTTGGGGTGAAAATAGCATAAGAATGTGGGGAAGACTGGAATCAGTGGGCAGTGGTGGGGAGAGGTATGGGCATAGCCAGGATTTTTGTTAGAGGGGTCAGGCTTTTGTTAGGGGGGGCTGGCTTTTGTGGTAGGGCAGACCCCCAGTTTTGTATTGATTTAGGGGAGCAGTTGCCCCCCCAGCCCTCCCTTCACTATGCTCATGGAGAGAGGTTACATACCAAATGAGGATAAAAGGGGATCTAAGCAAAAGTGCCTTACTGTTTGGCATAATTTTATTATGCCTGCTACTGGTTCTGATGTGACTATATACCTCATCACCAGGGATTCTCCAAATGTGGACATCTGATCCCTGCTGGTTGTTTCTCATTAATGCACATATTCTGGTAAGATCCTCCTCTAATGAAAGTTAGAATTAGACATTATTTAATTATTATTAATATATATGAGGGTGACTTCTCTAAGAACATATTTAGTAGTGGTCTTTACTTTGTATGCATTCTTATATTTTTTATTTTTTTGTTTTGAATCTAAATAAAATTGTAAAAAGAAGAAAGAGAGAAAGAGAAAGAATATTTGAAGGCTTGATGGTTTATAACATTTTACTTTATTTATCCGTATGGTATATGCAGGTACAGTAAGTTACTGGTACACAATACAATGAGAATACAAGTTAATAGATGTAACAGTGACCAATTAAACAATAATAAGCAAAAGTCAACAATCCTTATGCTCCCCTAGAGTTCAGTTAGATAAGCTAAAGAAACTACTCCTTTTCAAATGGTCAGACCTGAGTATTACAGCTGCACTCAAATAATATTCCTTTTCCATCGCTTGCTCGTGCAGGTGAGCTTTAATCACAGACCCAAAGTTTGGAAAATGCAACTGACTGAGGCACAGAAGTGTAATTTTCCCAAACATACATCACAAGCATATGTTTCGGGGGTGATGGTGGCATATCATGATTGGAGACCATGAGGCCTGGAGGTAGGAGAGGAAAAGTTTAAATCTAAGGCTGCTAAATGTCCAGGACATATCAGTAAAAAAAATGTCTGGGAAAACCGAGACGTATGGCAACCCATAGCTCAAGAAAGCTCAACAACTTTTGTGTCCAGATATTCACTTTTCGAAATATGGCAACCCTAATTTTTATCAGGGTACCCATTTTCAAGATCTTATCCTTGGTGAAATGGGCACTGTTGAGTTGACCTCAGCAAACTATGTTGAGAAAAGCCCAGTGCATTATGAAAACAAATCAGCTGCCTCCAGGGATGAAAGTCAGAAGGTCTCTTTGGCATGTTTCTTTTATCTCCTCCATCTCCTCTCAATTTATTCCCCTTAGGTGATCAATATTGAAATGAAATGGTTTAGGGATCAATTTAAAATAGGATAATTGAGGAGTGCTTGGCGAGAATGAACAATGACTTTTTGAGGGGTGTTTGTGTTGGTTATATGGCAGGGTTGTGTGAGAATGAGCTGTGTGCAATGTTAGTCCTACTCAGAGTAGATCCATTTAAATTAATGGATGTGATTATCTTAGATATCTTACTTTAAATGGGTCTGCTCTGTGTAGTGGTTAGTTGGATGCAATTCAATGCATAGTACAGAATTATGTAAGCAAGTACATTTGGCCTGTATAGCAATATATTTAATGGTCTATCGACTTCTTTTTTAAAAAAAAAACAACCAAAAAAACTTTCCATTCCCAAGCAAAAGGAAGTTCTCTGCAGCCTTTTCATCATTTCTATTTTAAAATATTTCAAGGCCAGCTTTCCAGACACTGCTTGTCTAAGGGCAGCTTACAACAATTAAAAAAACATAAAGATTGATTTTCCTTAACACAGGGCTGAAGAACTTATGGTTCTCTAGATGTTGCTGGACTCCAAACCCCACCATCCCTAACTATTGGCTATGCTGGCTGATGGGAACTGGAGTCCAACAACATCTGGAGGGCAACATGTTCCCCTGTTACCCTAGAAAGGAGGGTGGAATAAAAACTCTGACCCTTCAGCCAACAAAAGACAAACTCAGTGCATGGGAAGAATTCAGATTTAATGCTCCAAAGTAAATCTAGAGATCCCAGTGTATATCTCCAAAAAGCTGGGACCCCTCAACAAAGGGTGCACAAAGCTTTTATAATATTACAGAACGGAATGCAATTATGACAGAAGCTTAGATCATCCTAGCTGGCTATCTCTGCACATGCTCAAGACATGCGCCTATGTACTACACAAAGGGTAAGGTAAAGGACCCCTGGACAGTTAAGTCCTGTCAAAGGCGACTATGGGGTTGCAGCGCTCATCTCGCTTTCAGGCCGAGGGAGACAGCATTTGTCCAATACCAAAGCAGCAGATATCTTTAAGCAAAGTTATACATTTGTCCCATACAGAATGTTACACTTCTCTGCCAGTGTCACTACATAAAGAATGCCTGAGTCCAATGAAATCATTGTCCTCCTGACTTTGAAGTTTCTCGTCCGGAAGGTCAGCAAGCTCTTGGCACACTTTGCTAAGCTGATAAGGTGAAGTGAGAGGCCCATGATGAGTGCTCTGCTGTCAAAAAGACAGAAATGCTGCTTCTAATTCTCTAATTGGGGGTTCAGGGACACCAAAAAAATAATGGATTTCTCAATTCTTAAATGAGCACTCCCTGCATCAAGTGTGAAAAACAAATATATAAACATTTCCCAACTAACTAACACATCTGGATATGGTTCTGTTCAAGGTTTTAATTAGCAAGCTGACAGTTCAAGGCTATTTGACTACTGCTTGCACCTCTAGCGTCTGGCAGCAGTATATTCATTGCAAAACAAGCTCCTAGATGAAAAACAAGGAAAAAGAGACAGAGGATATAAGCATAGGTTTGTGTGTGCTGTGGATTCTGACATACTTCCTGGGCTATGACATCCACCTGGGTCATGACACCCAGGTATCACCCCACCCTCTGCTTTAGCAGAAGGAATAGTGGAGGATGTGAGGAACTGAATCTTAACAGACCTATTTATTTATCCAATCTACAGACTGAGGACCAGCCCATTCCATATTTTTTGTATGATGATTTCAACTTATTGATGCAAAAGGCTCCTCCCGGTATGTAAGAATCTGCAACACCTAAATCAGTCTCAGAGTTTAAAGCCTATATGGCACTTATGAATTATCTTCATCCATGAGTTTTTGTCCAAATTGTCCATAGTACATATCTTCAACCCAAGAAGCACTTTTAACTCAAACATGCATTTGGGGATCCATTTTAATCATTTTAACCCATCTTAATCTTTCACCATATATTCGCCTGGTTGTAGCACTCCTATTGCCACCCACCTTGGATCAGGCTGCACCCCACTAGTGGGCACTGATCCTGATCCACTAGTTAAAGACCAGTGGCCTACAGCATTGGCATCATTGCATGAATTGTTATGGGAGGAGGTTCAAGAGAGGATATTTCAAATCTAAAAAAATAATAATTCCCAAGGTGTTTTGGAAACTTCAAAGGTTCTGACACAGTTTGACTCCAGGTTACCATCAGTGCTGGCTTGTGGTGTATCCCAGCGTGGGAGGTGTGAGATTTTTCATTCGTGTGGCTCTGAACAATCAATTGGATTTGCATCCCATGTCATGGCTCCAGGTGAAAAGAAATATTTTCCATGTGTTCTCTTCCAATTTTCAATGCTAGTACATGTATCCACACACCTTATGATGTTTCCCACAACAAATGTCATTATTTAGAACCTCAGCACCACCTTCCAAAACAGGTGAACAGGCAATGTGATCCTGCTTAGATTTATCTAAATCAAATCCAGTTCTGTAGGACACTTCATGAAAACAAGCTGTCCCTCAATGTTCACCAAGGGGAGCATATCATAGGCAAGGCAACTCCTACCACTGCTAGTTCCAACGGGTTGAGAATATGCTGGATCAGATGCTGGATCAGATCTTTATTGTCCTTAAACTTCCCAGACAGCATCTTCAGAACTTAATTTGATTTTGATTGATTTCTCAAAACTTGAAACACTTCTAAACTAATTTTCAGTATATTACTCTTGTCAACTCTTAAAGATTTTGTCAGGAGGAATTTGCTGAACAGACACAGTAATTTCAATTCTTCTTTTGGCATATCACCCCTGAAAGAGGAATAGCTGGTGGAAGGAAGAGAGGGTGAAGGGGGTGGGCAGATGGTTATTATAGCGGCCATTATTAGAATATACATTGTAATCATTTGGCTGTTATTTATGGGGCATTTGGTTTCTTTGGGGGAGCATGGGCAGCTGGCTTGAAACTGCCATAAGGAGAAAATAAGAGCATTTTTACTGGATCAGATCAATTCAGTCTCAGTGTTTCCGTTACAGCCATAAAAGGATTCTCTGTTCCTGTAGTCATATTAATGGTTTAACCAACTCAATACCCAACCTCTAAAGGTGGTCAACTTTAGAAACAATAGAGGAAACACAGAATCAGCAGCAAAAGAGATGTAATTCCAAGTGTATGGAATTGGCTTCAGTGAGGGAAAGGCACTCAGCACATTTTCAGAAACACTCTTCTTTGTTGAGCTTCACATTATCCAGGGCTGAGTCTTAGCACTGAAAACACCACATACAGAGGTGGACTTTGCAGCCTGAAATGAAAATCTTTCAAAGTCCAAATGAAGGGCTACATGTCTGAGTGTAGCTCCATGTTTAAAAAACAAACTTAGAATGCTAGGGTTTCTAACTGAACTTTTTTTCTGGCACACTCTCTCTCCACATTCAGGGAGTTTAAACATATTAGAATACTTAGGTGTGTGGGGGGGTTGTTGTTGTTTTTTAACTGGGCTGGACTTTGAGCAGCAGTCTCAGCTGATCCAGGAACATAACACCAGGAGCTGTGAGACAACCCAAGAGCAGCCAGCTTGGATAGCCTCACAAGAAGTGCTATAGATTGGGGGTGGGGGGCGCTAAACCTCAGGAATGAATAAATGCTAGTATTTTGATTAATTGGGGTATGGATTAAAGCAAAGGTTTTCAACCTTTTTGAGTCCATGGCTCTCTTGACCAACCACATTCTTTCTGTGGTGTCATTGATTTCCAGTGAAGCCAATCAGGGGTTAGAACATAGCAAGTTGAAGCTCCTCAGTGACCTTCAAAACCATGTAAGGGGGGGGGGAATCTCCACTTACACAGGAGTTCCATCCCAGGCCACTATGTGCATCCTGTGTAAGTGGAGACCCCCCCTTCCTTACATGGATTTGAAGGTCGCTGAGGAGCTTCAGCTTGCTTTGTTCTAACCCCTGACTGGCTTCACTGGAAATCAATGACACCATCAGTCATATCCATCAATTTCAATGGGCCTACACTGCAAGCGCCTAGGGCTTGCCGATCGAAAGGTCGGTGGTTCGAATCCCCACGGCGGGGTGCGCTCCCGTTGTTCGGTCCCAGCGCCTGCCAACCTAGCAGTTCGAAAGCACCCCTGGGTGCAAGTAGATAAATAGGGACTGCTTACTAGCGGGAAGGTAAACGGCGTTTCCGTGTGCTGCGCTGGCTCGCCAGATGCAGCTTTGTCACGCTGGCCACGTGACCCGGAAGTGTCTCCGGACAGCGCTGGCCCCCGGCCTCTTGAGTGAGATGGGCGCACAACCCTAGAGTCTGTCAAGACTGGCCCGTACGGGCAGGGGTACCTTTACCTTTACCTTTACACTGAATAAAATTAACACTGGCTACCACCTAATATAAATGGGTTTTATCCTACTCAGGGAAGACCCATTGGAGGCCAGTGACCGCTTAGTAAGCAACACCCATCATTTTCAGTAGGTCTCCACTCGGATATTATTATTATTTCTATTACTGTTCATTGGCTGTCTATTACCCACCTATTTCAATGGGTTTCCTCTTGAGCTGGACTCAACACTGCCTACAACCCAATAATGATGAAGATGGGCTTCACCCAGAAAAGTATTACTCCAGACTCACTAGGGTCAGCTGGTCAATGCTGCCCCACTATCTTCCAGTCAAGCAGGGCTTACATTGGCCACAGCCCTGGCAGGAAGAAGTTGCCTTGCCACCTCACTCTCACTCCACCGACCCCATGAAGCATCTGTTTTCCTCCTCTCCTTTCCCTCCTCTCCTCCTTGCAGGCTCCCCTCATGTCCCCACTCAGCATCTGGGATCATAGAGATAGGCTAGTGAGGCAGTACCCTTTCGAAAGTGACTGCATCACATAGCACAGTCATACATGAAAAAAGAAAGGAAAGCATCTCATTTCTGTTTGAGCAGGGAGTTTCCAGCTTTGTTTCAGAAGCCATGTTTTTTTTCATTGGAGGAGAGAAGTAAGGAGGAAGGGACAGAGGCTAGTGCTGCTCATGGTGCCCCTGACCATCATTCAGGTCACACCAGGGCACACTGGTTGAAAACCTAGGGATTAAAGTACAAGCTGCAGAGCTGTGCCAGACAGGGAATTCCTGGGCTGGTTTATGCAAACCAGGCTGGCTGGCTTAGTGCAGAACAAACCTGTTAACATGACAAAAGGTGTTGATGGGGCATTGGGGGAGGAATCCTTTAGCTTAGGGACTGAGCTGTTACCAAGGTGATGGAGTGTATTTGAGAGGACTGGAAAATGGAGTTTTGAGGAAGGGTTGCTGGGAAGGAGAAGCAGGAAAGGGAGCTGGGATCCATCTTTGGGAGAAGCTGGCTACAGGGCTGGCTGCAGAGACACCTTGAACTTCAGTTGTTCTTAGGCCCTGCTTATGGGTGCATTGGTGCATCTGGTTGGTCACTGTGAAAAAATGATGCTGGACTAAGTGGTTCCCCTTTGGTCTAAGGGGCTCTTCTTAAGTTCTTAACAAGAAAGCAACAGAAAATTGCCTCCCTTCACAGGGAAATAATAGTTTGGGGAAATTTGGGCAGGTTTCAGACCACCCTTATTGTATGACACCAGGTTCAGAGCAGGTGGGTGTGGCATGCCCAAAATGGCATCCTGAACCAAGTGGGGAGACCAGTTAGGGCTGATTAGGCCCACTAGTCAGAGGTTCCCCGCCACTACTTCAGACCATAGGTGATGCGGATCTTCTTGGTATGGTGTAAAGCAGGGTTGGGGAGCCTGTGTCCCTCCAGATGTTGCTGGATTCCACTTCTCATTAATCCCACTCAACATGGTCAATGGTCAGAGATCTTGGTTGTTGGAGTCTCATAACATATCAACACAGAAAGCTGCCCGATATTGAGTCAGACTCTTGGTCCATCTAGCTAAGTATTGCCTACTATTGACTGGCAGTGGTTCTCCAGGGTTTCAGGCAGAGGTCTCCCTCAGTTCTGCCTAGAGCTCAACCTAGAGATGCCAGGGATCAGCGGTGGAGCAAGCCGATCAGGCACCTAGGGCGACATGTGCCCAGGGGTGGGGCTAGCTGCCCACGGGCAAGGCGAGCCAGGGCAGGACGCTCCGTGGGGCCTCCAAGGAGTCTGCCTGCCTCCTCCCACTCAGCCGCCCTAAGCTGAGGGGGAGGCAGCGGGTGGACATTTGGGGCAGCGCGGAGTCTGCGTGTGCCAAAGCCAACACATCACTCCCAGGAGAGACACGTGGCTTGGGCGCGCTGCAGGTCCCACGGTGAGTGCCGCCCGGCATTTTGGCACCCCCTCTCAGTGGTGACACCCAGGGCAGCCTACATCCACCATGCACCCCTTCCTCCGACCCTGCCAGGAATTGCTCTGGGGACCTTTAGAATGCAAAAGAGATGCTCTACCACTGGGCTACATCTCTTCATCTACATCTGCATGTCCAGTCTCCCCATCCTTGCTTTAGATCATACCTAGAAGAATGTGTTTCACCAGGCTTAGATAATGTGAGGTATGATAATGAAAATTATGCCTTGGAATCACATACATAGTGGCTTTCTCTTGAATCCATTTTCAGGTATATTCTGAATGAATTTCCCTTCTTTGGGAAATTAATTAAGCACTCTTGTTAACAGAGAAGATCATTATGTCATGTCAGGGAGCAATTTTTGAGCTCCGAGTTCTTTTCTTCTGCCCTTTATCACTTCTCCTGCTCGTCCCCCCCCCCCCAAAAAAAACCCCCTGCTGTCTCATCATCTCCATTTTAACTTCTTTATATGGATCTATTTGTTTCCTGAACAAAGTTTTTGAGAAGATGGTGCAACATAAACGTTTAGAGCAAAAAATGTTAATAGTAATAACCAACCATATTTCAACAGGGAATTTATCTCTGCACAACTTCTCCAAGCTTCCAGCACTTATCATCCCAGGCATATCAAGGCACTTTCCTAAAGGTACACAACAATAATATATTAAGAGTTATAAACTGCCTTTCAAGTGCTCCAACTACTTCATATAAATATAATAAAGTCATTAATCCAAGGGAAAAATTAGCTGACTTCAAAGAAACAACTTTGACACTTCATAGAAATAGGCACTGTCCATTCCCACTTTGCAAGCTGAAGCTCTAAAGCAATGGGGGGATGCAAAATTAAGGCTAATAATAATAATAATATTTATACCCCACTCATCTGGCTGGGCCTCCCCATGGATTGGGTCATGTGTTATTAATTGTTATGAATTGAGAGGCAGACGACCAGATTGCCCAGACTGTTCTCTGTAGGGCTGAGCCAAAATAAGAGGAGAAAATTTCATGGGGTAGAGGGAGGGTAAGGGACCCCTGACCATTAGGTCCAGTCACGGATGACTCTGGGGTTGCGGTGCTCATCTTGCTTTATTGGCCAAGGGAGCCGGCGTACAGCTTCCGGGTCATGTGGCCAGCATGACTAAGCCACTTCTAGTGAACCAGAGCAGTGCACAGAAATGCCGTTTACCTTCCCGCCAGAGCGGTACCTATTTATCTACTTGCACTTTGACGTGCTTTCAAACTGCTAGGTTGGCAGGAGCAGGGACTGAGTAACGGGAGCTCACCCCGTCACGGGGATTCGAACCACCAACCTTCTGATCAGCAAGCCCTAGGCTCTGTGGTTTAACCCACAGTGCCACCTGCGTCCCAGAGGGAGGATAGTAGTCCTCTATAAAATATGCCTTTCCCACTTCAGTAATAAATGAGGAGAGAATTCTGCAAATTCTTTGAATTCTTTCTTCCGAAAGCATTGCCCTCACTCTGATTAGGATTTCTCAAGTCACCATGTAGCCAAATCTGATTGACAGTGTGGTTTTGAAAAATTCAACAAGGTATGTAAATGATCCTTGATCAGCTGATTCACATCAGAATCCAAAGAACACACTTTTTAAAATTAAAAATAAAAATATGCCAATAAACATAAGCCTCGGGTGTGGGGGGGGGGGGACGAATCTGAGGACTCAGGGCCAAATGTCCCACCAAGTCTCTCTCTCAGTCCCTTAGGACTCTCCCCCTCGCCAGGCTGGGAAATGTCCCTGGAATCTGATGTTTTTTTGCCTGCCTGGATAGATGATAGAGAGGAGTGTGTAAGTGGGTGTAGAAACTAGACTAATGTAGAAAGGTAATATTGCTTCACTCATTATGGTATCTGGCCCTGCAGCGTAGCTAGCTACTCAGGCACCTGGAGCAGTGCACATGTCATGCACCCACGGGGCAAGGTGGGCCACCCAGAGGGGCAATCGGCGCAGTGATCCCCGCCCACAGGGACAATTGGCAAGGCGATCCCCACCCATGGGGGTGATCAGCAAGGCGATCCGCGGCAATCCCCGCCCAGAAGGGAGGTCAGTGTGGTGATCACCACCCATGGGGACAATCAGAGAGGTGATCCATGGCAATCCCCACCCGGGGGGGGGGGGGAGATCAGCACGCTGATCCCCGCCCAGGGAAGAGATTGGTGTGGCAATTTGCGGCGATCCACACACCACACAATTAAACTAAGGAATTTGCAGCCACAAGAGATAGTGATGGCCACTAACTGGGATGGCTTTGAAAGAAAATTAGACAAACTCATGGAGGATAAAGCCACTAGCCACAATTGCTATGTTCTGCCTCCACCATCCGAGGCAGTATTTGGCTCTGCATATCTGCTGATGGCTCTGCATATCTGCTGATGGGAACTGCAGATGGTGAAAGTTGCTGTTGCGCTCTGGTACTGTGTGTGGTATTCTCACTGAAGTATCTGGGTGGCCACTGTGAGAACATGAGGCTGGACTAGATGAATCTTTGGACTACTCAAGCAGGCAGGCTCTTCTTATGTTCTTATGGATACACACAACTTGTGATTACTAGAACCAGGAGATGAAAAATTCCTTCACGCCTCACTTGTGAGCTTCCCTGACTATGGGCTGTTTGTGGTATTCCCACTGAAGTATCTGGGTGGCCACTGTGAGAACAAGACTACTCAAGCAGGCAGGCTCTTCTTATGTTCTTATGGATACACACAACTTCTGATTACTAAAATTCCATCACGCCTCACTTGTGAGCTTCCCTGACTATGGGCAGGAGTTAGAATGACAAGTCAAATGGATCATTTGGTTGAGCCCAGCAGGACCATTTTGATTTTCTTATGTTTCCTTTTGTTTCCTCTTTCTTTCAGCTCAGCTATGGAACCTTCGTGTCCTTGGATTCTGCTCTGCCCCCCACCTCCCTCCCCAGTTTTTATCATGTTCAGCATTCTCTGTTCTTCCAGCTCAGCTTTTATCATCAAAAATCACTTTGGCACCTTTGGTGTCAGCAAACAGCTGTTTATCTGCTATATCTTTCTAAAGCCTGGCTTTGAAATGGCCCCTTTATATTTGATTCAGGATCATCTGTAAAGCAGAGAGAAAAAGCAATGAGAATATGTTTTCCTGCTGTGGATCAATAAAAGTTTAACCTTCCTCCACTCCCATGCCAGAAATTGCTCCCCTTCTCTCATTCTTCTCCCTACAGCTACATCTGCATGTTTTCTTCCCAGTGCTTGTAGTGTTTACTCATAAGTAAGCCCTGCTAAATTCAATACAACTTACTTTCAACTTTGTATGACTTTTTCTGAATTGCAACCTTGGCTCTGTGATTCAACCTGTACTTGGACAATTGAAATCTGTCATGAAGGGGCAGGGAACCTCAGGACTAGGGCCAAATGTGGCTCTCCACATGGTGCTGACAATGCCAAGGTTGCAGGTTCGATCCCCATATGGGACAGCTGCATATTCCTACATCGTGGGGGCTGGACTAGAAGATCATCAGGGTCCCTTTCAACTCTACAATTTTATGACTCTATGATTCCAGGCTTTTCTACCTGCCCCCTTGAACTCTCCCAAAGCCACACCCCTTATCCCCAAGTGACACACCTCACCATTCCTGCTTTGTACTCCAAATGTATTTACACACATTGCTCCAGTCACTTTTGTCTCTGGTACTGCCTGCCATTGGCACATGGTCCCTGGAAAGCTGTGCCAAAGAGAATGTGGGCCCTGGACCAAAAATGTCCCCCACCCCTGCCTTAAAGAATGACTGCCACACAATTTTGGAGCCAGCCCTCTGTCTACAATAGGGGATAATCAGAGTGGTCTAAGAGAGCTTTTGTAAGGAATTCTTCAGATACTTGAAAAGTGCTATATATAGGGATGGACAACTCTGCCCCATTGTTGTTGTTTAGTCGTGTCTGACTCTTCGTGACCCCATGGACCAGAGCATGCCAGGCACTCCTGTCCTCCACTGCCTCCCGCAGTTTGGTCAAACTCATGTTGGTAGCTTTGAGAACACTGTCCAACCATCTCGTCCTCTGTCATCCCCTTCTCCTTGTGCCCTCCATCTTTCCCAACATCAAGGTCTTTTCCAAGGAGTTTTCGCTTCTCATGAGGTAGTCAAAGTATTGGTGCCTCAGCTTCAGGATCTGTCCTTCCAGTGAGCACTCAGGGCTGATTTCCTTAAGAATAGATAGGTTTGATCTTCTGCCCATTAGATCCCATCAAATTTCTGCATGGGGGTTCTGTAGGATAATTCCTGGGAAATATTTTTAATCAATCCACGATTTAAAATAATGTGCAGTAAGATAATGTGTGGGAGTTCTTAGGAAATGGTTTAAAAGTTGCTTTCCTCCACATACACATAAACACCTTTAACAGTGTAAATATGTTCAGAGCTGTTTCAAAAGTACTTCAGCTTTGCCACACTGGGGGGAAAATGCTTTTAAAAGCAGGTACAAGCACACTCTTGAATTAAGTGTCTGTAGTGTGGGAACAGTTGATCTACAAAAATGGACATTGCAAAAAGACTTACACTGCTTGGCTGGAAGAATAAACACCCACCATCGGCTACATAGTGGACTGAACATATCTCTAACCTAGAAGTTTGAACATATAGCTTATTTATAGCCAATCTTGTTTGAATACCTATTTGGACATGCCTTAATTAATTTCTATGCTTAGGATTGCTGGGACAGTTTTATTGTTAATGTCAGCAAAGGATGTTTATTTTGTTTCTATATTTATATTTGCAAAAATATCTATTTTTAAAAAGAGGTACAGGGAGAAGATGTTGATTTTGCTATGTATTTGTATGTGCAATTTTACATTCAAAGGGCTATAGCAGGGGGGAGATTATTGCCTCATGTGGGCAGCCATATTTTTCTGCAGAAAAAACAACAGGATGCTTTCAGAGAAGTATTCATCTTACAGAACTCAGCAGACAGGTTCATAGCTGTCAAGTGTCCCTTATTTGAAGGGACAGTCCCTTATTCCAGCACCATGTCCCGCTGCTGTCCCTTATTGATGGATGTCTCTTAAATGTCCCTTAAATGATGTCCCTTAAATTTCAAAGGAAGCAGCTCCTCTCCCGCCCTCCCTGCCAGCCAGGGAGGAGGGAGGCTTCAACTGTGTTGCTTGGCTGTGTTGCTCACCCAATAAGAAGTTTAAGAAGTTTAAGAACGACTGGGGGGTGGAGCTTGCATGCCTTGTGTGTGGCTAGTTAATGCAAGCTGAGGGGTTTTTTGAATGCTGGACACCATTTTGTTGCACGTGCTGCTGCAAACTTTGCAGTGCAAAGCCAGGCCGGGGAGCCACCTTAAGTTGAGGCTGCATAGGCCTTGTGGCGCATGTGATTCAGATTCTATTCAGTTGAACCTCTGGTTACAAAGTTGGATGGACAGTGTTCTCGAAGCTACCAGCATGAGTTTGACCAGACTGCAGGAGGACAGGAAGACTGGAGTGCCTGGAACAGTTGAGGCTGCAGGTCCCTTATTTTCAAGGCTGCTGGTCTCTTATTTTCAAGGCTGCTGGTCCCTTATTTTCAAATCTGTAAGTTGACAGCTATGGACATGTTGCTCACCAGGGCAAGACATTTTGAGCATACTAGACTGATCCTGGTCCAACCACAGTCTACCAATTAGTTTCTAGACCCAATTCAAAGTGCTGGTTTTGACCTATAAAGCATTAAATGGCTCAGGACTGCAAAACCCATACCTTCCAATATTTCTCTGATGAAAATAGGGACATCCCATTCCATAATTTATACCCCACACAACCTATTCGGTTGTCCCAGCACTCTGGGCAGCTTCCAACATATATTCCAACATAATTAAACATTAAACATTAAAGAACACTTCCCTATGCAGGATTGCCTTCAGACGGCTCGGAGGTTGGATAACTCTGCACCCTCCAACATTTTTTCCAATGAAAATGGGGACATCCTAAGGAAAAGCAGGACATTCAAACAAAAAACTGTGATGGCTTCTCTAAATCAGGGGCATCCTTGGAAAATAGGGACACAGAGGGTCTGCAATATCTCAAAGACAGCCTCTCTCCATATGAACCCAACCAGACCCTGAGATCAGCCTCTAAGTCCCTTCTTTGTGTTCCTTCATGAGAGGTCCAGAGGGTGGCAATCTAATTTCTTTCATTTCCACTTTCAAATCACTTTCCTTATGACAAAAAGTCTGAATTTCTGGGAAAGTGTGTTTGTTGCACAAGATCTCCCAACTGGCTATAATTGCACAACCTGAATTTGCTGGGATGTGATTGAATCCTTCCCAAAAATAGCAACGGTCTGGAAGCAGCCAGTCTCTCATGAGCGTGGCAATAAAAACAACAAAAATGCAAGCACTTAACAATCCTCTCATCTTTCATCGCTAACTTTCACAAAAGAAACCCTAGAAATCCTGTTTCAGATTCATCCCTCTAAGCTTGCTTCAGCATTACAATATCTTAAATTTAATTTCTAGGTGTTCCGAACCAGTGAATAAATCGCTGCGTATTAGCCCACTGAGACTGTAGCGGAACCACAGGAGAAAATGTCTTAGAAGGCACCAGCGAGACACTCATTGATAGATCTGATTTCATTCTCCTTCTTTTCCCACCACAACTCATTTGTCTCTGTGTGTTTTTCTCCTGGTCAAGGAAAAGACAGGAAGACTCTTCTCTAAAGAGTCTTTTCCAAGTGGCAGATTTACTCCACTTGAGCTTCCTTACAGCTGTTGCAGCTGCCATGTTGAAGAAGCAGAAACAGAACACTCATATTCATTCATTCTGGCTCTTTCAACATTTTCCTCTTTAAACCACTTGAGACTTTGTGAGAAAGTCTGGAGGATACAAGGGGTCAAAAGATCAGGAGGGATGCACCTGCTGCTGGCACTCCAAAGACTACCGTGTCTCCTCTGACATTAGATGAAAATGAGGACTGGTGTGTAATTTGTAAAAATAAAAAAAGTGATCATGCTTGGAGCAACTGCTTTACATGCAGAAGGTCCCAGGCTTAATGCCCAGCATCTCCATGAAGAGCTGTGATAGGCTCATGGTCTGAAACCCTGGAGAACCACTGTCAATCAGTGTAGACAATCCTGAGCTAGTCGGACCAGCAACTTCCTGTGTCCCTAATGCAAAGCCTTGGAGAAGTGATAGCTCAGTGGTAGAACAGTTGCTTTGCATGCAGAAGGTCCCAGGTTCAACCCCCAGCATCTCCAGGTTGGGCTGTAAAAGGATTCCTGCATGAAATCCCAGATAATGACTGCCAGTCAGTGTTGACATTGCCAAGCTACATGGACCAGTGGTCTAACTCAGGCTTCCTCAACCTCGGCCCTCCAGATGTTTTGAAACTACAATTCCCAGCATCCCTGACCATTGGTTCTGCTAGCTAGGGTTCATGGGAGTTGTAGGCCAAAAACATCTGGAGGGCTGAGGTTGAGGAAGCCTGGTCTAACTCAATATACGTAATGCCCCTTCCTGTGCTTCTATCTCCAGCTCATCTTTGGGAACAAAATGTTTGTTTGAACAAAAAAGTTGAAGCTTTTCTTCTTTTCTGTCACCCATTAATGTGTTTCTGATGTTTATTTCTTAGTCCCACACCACCTGCAAAAAGAAGTAAGTAAATCTGATGGAAAGGAAGAGGTCCTGGGTGTTTATAGCCTTGGCTTCAAAAATAAGACTTTAAAAAAGGGATCACACTGATGTGTTTTGTCCATGTTCTGTCAAATGCCAGCTGTTGTCAGCGATTAGATGTTTTTTGCAGATCAAAGCAAGTAATAGGCCTTTCTAGATAAGGATCATAATAAGCCAAAACTACAAGGGAAGGAAGGGGATGGGGTGGGGGAAGAGATGGAAACAAAGTGAAATAACTATTATCAACAGCTCTAGGTATCTGCAAATCAATTAGACCAAGGAAGTCACTTAGGGGTCTAGAATGCTTCATGGCTAATATTCAGGCTTGCTAATGGAAAATCCAGCTGTTATTTCAAAATTGAAAAACAAAAACAAAACAAAATCCTGCACACTTTTATTGTGGAGTGGAGCTAGATCATTCATGCATCCCTGGCTTACTTTAATTATTAGCAGTGCAGTGGTGGCAGGAAGAGAAAGAGTCAAGTAAGCCAAGAGTGGGGAATTTGTTGGCCTCTAGATGTTGCTGAACTCCAGTGCCCCCTGACCACTGGCAGAGTCTGGCAAGAGCTCAGTCCTGCCATTGAGGCTCCTAGTGGCACCCAAGGCCTCAGTTGTCTCCAGCCTGCAGTCTTTAACACAGGGCTGGGGCAGTGCCCCTTTGTGGGCAAACTTCTAGGGACAAAATGCTGGTGATGGGCATGGTGAGATGAATGAGAGGGTGAAGCAATGATTGCAACTCTTACCTTTGTACAGAATCAGAGGTCCATAGGTCAACATTCAGGGAAGCAAGTGCCATTGTCACAGTCCAACAGTGTGTAAGGGCCAGGTAAAACATCCAAGAAATGTGTGAGTAGTATGGCCTGGGGAGGGAAGGACTTATAGCATGGGAGCCAACTCCTAGGGGCCAAGGGGGCTTCAGCCTCCTTAATAAAATATTTGATGGAGCTGCCCCACCCCCAAATTGGTGGGCATTGCTATTCAAATGGTGTGTGTGCACTGCATCATGTGATTGATTACATGGGGCGGGGATTACGTTGTCCCCCCCACCATATTTTATTCAAATTGGCACCCTTGACCCGGAGAAAGTTCTCAGGGTAAAGAAGGCTAGAGGGCACATTTGCCCACCCCCACCCCACACCTGAGTTCCCCAATCCATGTTTCAACAGTTGGGACAGCAGCCGGAGACCACCCTGAAATATAAGCCTAAAGCTGCACTAATGCTGCACTCAAGAAAAATAATGTTAGGTGGGGCTGTGCACCAGATTTGGCTGAAGCCTGATTATGGAGAAACTGGGCTTGGGCTGAGTACTGTCAAGACAACCCTGCACCATTTTGGATCAGAAAGTAGAGATAGATTGTGGGGGCCTGTCATCTCAACTGGAATGCTGTTCCATGGAACAGGGGCAGCCACATTGAAGCCCTGCTCCAATTTATACTGGAGTAGACTTCTAATATTTAATATATTTAATTAAATTTATATATTTAATATATATACAGTGGTACCCCGCAAGACGAATGCCTCGGAAGACGAAAAACCCGCTAGATGAAAGGGTTTTTCATTTTCTGAGGTGCTTCGCAAGACGGATTTTCCAAAGGGCTTGCTTCGCTAGACGAAACAGCCCTGCCTCTCCTGTCATGGCGACGGTCGCACGCTCGCTTCCCCGCTTCCCCGCTCCTCCGGCTCCCTCCCACCTTCCTGCTGACGGCTCCTCCGGCTCCCTCCCACCTTCCGGCCGACCTTCGGACCTTCCGGCTGCCTCGCGCCACTGCCCACCACCCGCTCGCGCTCCCCTCAGGAGCCGTTGCCGCCAGCAGCCAGCGCTGCAGCCGGAGTCGCGCTCCTGAGCCCCGCCGCCCTCCAGCAGCCGCGTCGCGCGGTGTCCACAAGGCGCGGGTGAGTCCAAGGACCGGCTGTGGCAGCTGCCCTGCTTCTCCCCACGCCTCCCCGCCGTGGTGCTTCGCAAGACGAAAAAACTCGCTCTACGAAAAAGCTCGCGGAACGAATTAATTTCGTCTTGCGAGGCACCACTGTATTTAAAAAGGGAAGAAGAAGAAATACATTCTCCCTCTAATGTGGAGCGCACTGACCTGAAGGTGGCCTCAGGAGGAAGCCACCATCATTTTGGGTTTCCCTCCTGGGTGCCACTGTTTTCCACCGTGCTCTGCTTGTTCCCCATCGAGCCCACACCCGCCACCAACACCCTTCGGTTGGCAGGGGAAGGACCCCCATGGCGGCTACCTTACTGCCAAGCACAGCTTGCCGCACGGTCTCCCAGGGGATTTCTGTGTTCCTCCTCAGCAGGTTGGTCCCAAGATGAGCACTATTCCCAGCAACAGGCCTTCATGTGGCCTTCTCCACCCTTCCAATGCGTCTTGGTCTCCTTTGCAGAGGCGGCAGTAGCGGCAGTGCCCGTCCTGCCACACAGTTCCCCTGGGCTGCCAGGTTCCCCTAGGCTGCCAGTTGGGTCAGTCTCCATCCTGGGACAAGAAGCACCCAGGGAGATGCTCTTCTCTGTGACTTCTCCTGTTGGGTTCTACTCTGCCTGCAGTAGCAGCTGCTGTTTGCAGCGATGGCTTCAGTGGTGAAAGGACCAGTTAGATGCTCCTGCAGGTATTGTGTTTTTCCTAGCAGCCCACTTGCAGATTTGTCTACTGCTCATGCAATGGGACTTCCCTTTACTCTTTTCTGAGCTTCAGCCTACCCAAACCCACCATGGTGCCAAACAAAAAACCCCTGGATATTTTGCCAAAATCTGCCCGGACAGAAAATTTAAGCCTGAAAAAGAAGACATGTCTGGGGGAAACCAGACATATAGCAACCCTAGTACCAAAACCTTTTTATCCAACTTAAATCTCTCAGCTAATTGCAGGTGAGGAAACCACTGGAGACTGTAGCCTTCCTTTGTGAGTTTTGTCCTTGTTTTAATTTTACAGCCCCTTTGACTCCATGCTAATGCCTCTTGATAAATTAACCATTTGTCCTTGCCTGTTGCCTCTTTTCTGTGAAACGCTTCTTGTGTTGAGATCCATAAGAGTATCTTTGCATATAACCTAGGTTTATATCTATTCCAGACTCTCAAAATAATATATCTAACAAAACGATCCACATTAACTTTGCCCTTTCTGACAGTAAGAGCTGTTCAGCAGTGGAACAGACTCTCTCTGAAAGTGGGAGGTCATTGGAGGTTTTTAAGCAGAGGTTGAATGGCCACCTGTCATGGATGCTGTAGGTTTTTCCTGAAAGTCTCCAAAGTATTAGAAGTCTACTCCAGTATAAATTGGAGCAGGATTTCAATGTGGCTGCCCCTGTTCCAAGGAACAGCATTCCAGCTGAGATGACAGGCCTCCACAATCTATCTCTACTTTCTGGTAGCAACTGAAAACATTTTCATTTTGACAAGCTTTTCCAGCTGAATGAAAAGGTCTTCTGCCTTAGGCATTCATTTTGTATTGTTTTTAAACCTATCTTCAGCTAGTGGAAGCCAGCACAAGGAGTCTTGCTAGCAGAACAGAGCTCCCCCCCACCCTCCACCCTGCACAACCCTGAGAACTCAAAAACAGCTTGGGGGAAGGGTAGGATCAGAGTATTCCCCACTACAGCCAGAATGGGGCAGAGACTGAATGTCTAGTAGCTATATTTAGCTGTTTTATGGTATGTCTATTAGTCAAGATGATACATATATGTAAAGGACAAATCATAAATTAATACAATAACAATAATAGATTCATTCTGTTTATGCACTGATCTGCATTTTCAAAAAAAAAAATCTTCATGCAAAATTGTGTGTGTGTGTGCGTGTGCGTGCATGCGTGTGTGCTTCCCTCCACAATATACAGTTTTAAAGTTAATGTCTCTCAAAATACATATTTATAGATTTATTTATTTATTTTAAAAAATCATTTTATAGACATTTTCAGCTGAAAGCTACATTGCAAAATTCAGGGAATTGTGAAAACCTAAGGATGACTGGCTCCCGAGCTGCACATTAGCTTGGGAGATGCAGATTAGGTCAATTCATATTGGAAATTACAACAACAAAACAATAACCTACTGCTCAACCTTTGCTATGACTATGAGACTGCTACTCTCTGTGGGTACATGTTGTATGGATACAGATGGAACGATTAAAGCAGTGTTCTCGGTAGATCTGAGAAATCACTTAGATGCTTAGTAGAAGAAGCAATCAGCAAAATCTTCAGGGCATATTTGAAGAGACTCAACTCCTTTCCTTATCCAAGCTGGAATGAGGGATGACATGGAGACATGGAGAGGAACAGAGGGCCAAATATATAGTCCTGGAAACAACAGCTGTCTGGGACACCTTCAGCTCCCCGGAACCATTTTCACCACCTGCTTTATGCAATGAGCAATGGAGAATCGGCACGGAGGAAGAAAGGAAGAAAAGAGAATTGGCACATGACATGTGTTCCCAGAGATAAAGCGAGCCTAGTTCAGAGGTTACTAATTGGGTTTCTGCTTCACGTTCATATTTAGCACAACTCAAAATAAGAACACGCATTTTAACTCACACCTTAGCTGCCCGATCTCCCCATCTCCGAATGGGGCTTTCTTTTCCTGTCCCTGCCTACCCAGCACATCCACACACACAACCCCCAAACTGGAGAGCCTGGAAGAAAAAATATCCACGCTTTTGAAAAATTTGCATAGCATTGGAACGAGCGAGAAAGCTCAAAGCGGTCAAGGCTGTCTCCAAGGCTGAAAGGTATTCCTACGAATCCTACCATTCAAACAAACCTTCTCATCACAAGCCAGGGCTGATTCGAAACTGCTGACTGAGTGACTTATCTGCAGCACACAGAATGTAGCCAAGTGACCCAAGTTGGGGAAAGTCTTAGAGGTACATTAAGAAACAACTGGATAGCTCAGCTGGTTAGAGCATGATGCTGATAATGCCAATGTTGCAGGTTTGATCTCCATATGGGACAGCTGCATATTCCTGCATTGAAGGGAGGGTTAGACTAGATGGTCCTCTGGGTACCTTCCAACTCTACAATTCTATGATTCTGTGATAGAAATGTGGGTAGGAACTGTCTGTTGTAGAATGTTCACTCACTATATCACAGGCACACATGCAGGCTCAAGATGCAGAAAGGAAACAGAAACCAGTTCTGGTAGTTTGAAGCAGAAAGAGTTGTGGAGAACACACTGGCTAGGCATCACTAGTGACTTCTGGTTAATTACAAATGATTGGATTACTTCATAGGTGAGAAACCTCAGGCCTAGAGGTGAAATGCAGTTATACAAGCCCCTGTATCTGGCCTTTGGGAGTCTCCACACACCATCCTCCATTCCAAGACACAAACCTAGGCCATGTCTGTCACTGACTCTGCTTTGCACCCTCATGGGTGCTTTTGCTTGGTTGGAATGTGTCCTGGAACACTGATAATGCCTCTTGCTTGTCCAAATGGAGGATGGAGAGAGTCCTCATGAGTGTGTGTAGGCACGGGCCTATTGTACAAAAGTGAAATTCACACCTGCTGCTCCACTGACCTTTGCCTCTGGTCCTAGAATCATACAGCTGTACAGTTGGAAGGAACCACAAGGGTCATCACATCCAAACCCCTGCAATGCAGGAATATTTTGTCCAAAGTATCCCTCTAACTGAGAAAGTCCTGCTTCTGTGGCTGATGTAACTACATCCTTTATTTCACAGGTAGCCAGTGTGTCATTGCATTGTAGATCCCATAATCCCTGACCACTGGCAAGCTGGATCTGGTTCCTAAATCCTAAAATCCTAGAATTGTAGGAATTGAAAGGGATCCTGAGGGTCATCCTGTCCAACCCCTGAAATTCAAGAATCACAGTGAAAGCCTTAACGACAGGTGGCTATCCACAGATGGGGAAAGTGCTGTAGAGTTCAAGTCCAATTTGCGGACCTCCCAAAGTCATCTAGTCAGCCACTACGAGAACAGAGTATAAGTAGAGTCTGCCGGAGGGGTTCCTTCTAGGCCAGCATCCTGTTCTCACAGTGGCTGGCTAGTTGCACCCAATGTGAAACCCACAAGCAAGACCTGAGCATGAGTGCAACTCTCTCCACCTGAGGTTTCCAGCAACTGCTTACTCAAAAGAATTGCCACCTCCAACCAAGGAGGAAGAACATAGCCATCACGGCTAGCAGTGCACAATAGCTCTCTCCTCCTCTATGGTTTCATCTCATCCTCTTCTAAAGCCATCCAGATTGGTGGCCATTATTGCTTAATATGGGAATAAGTGCTACAGTTTAATTCTGTGCTGCCTGAAGGAAGGCTTATGATTCTTATGTTCAGAAAGAGCTTCTTTGCGCGGGCACCTAGAGGCCCCAAAGCAGAGGTTGGAGGGCTGTCTGTCATGGATGCCTGAGTGGAGACCCCCACCCTGCAGTAGGCCATGACCCACAGGGTCCCCTCCCATGCTACCATTTAATGAGAGTTGGCATGCAATAACTTCTAGAGGGCACCATGTTGGCTACCACTGACTTAAATATGTGGGCTTCTTTACAGCTAAACAAAGCGGAGTTTTTAGGAGTGCAAAGGGGAAAGGGAAGCCATTCCTTTACAAAGCAATAACAAAACAACGAAATATAAGCACTTCTATACCACCCCACATTCCTCTCTGTCTTAATCCTGACTGTGATTTATGATGTTACCCATCACCCTTTTAGTGACGGACAAGTCTACAGCATTGCATTCATTCAGTTACAGACCAGTTGGCACTGTAATAGAGTTCTAGGACAATATCTAGACACAGATGAACTTTGAAGCTCAACTTCTCAAGTTGGTACCAGTAATGATCCAATAACAAAGGTGAAAAACATCAGTGAAAGATGGAGCACAGCTTCAGATCTAGCAATGAAGAGCTGCAAAGTTAGCAGTCAAGTTGGGACTCAGCTCATAATTGAGGCATATACCATGCTGTAGAGATCTGTAGTCTGCACTGAAGAATTGTGATGCTCAGCAACTCTTTCTGGTTCTTAAATTCCTCAAGAAAGAGTTTGTACTCAGGATCGGTGATTGCAAATCAGTTGCATCTTTGGTCACCTTCAGAATGTCAGTATTATGTGGGAATGATTCAAGCACATAGTGGAGATTTAGCTTTGTGCAATTAAAGTGGATTAAACACTCTGGGCATATCCACATTTAACTTTTGCCCAACACTTTCAAGGTACAGGTCTGTGTTCCTCAGTCTGCATCTGAACACTTGTTTTTTCCCTTCACCTTTCCCCAGGAAAACCTGATCTTTACTGTTGAATCAGAGCAAATGGAAATGCTGTTTGCTCCGATTCAGCAGTAAAAAGCTAGTTTTGAACTCTCTGGACCCCCCCCCCCCAAAAAAAAAGTGTGCTCAGGCATGGAGCTTTAAAGCACAGACCATGCCTGGAAAGTGCAGAGGAAAGGTAAGTGCCATAAGCCCACTGTCATATCCTAGAACAAAAATCCACTTTTAAAAATTAAAAAAGTGGTTAGGAACATGACGGAGAAACACACTGAAAAGTGTGAGACGAACACAAGCTTAACAAGAAGACAAGCAACTTAGGATCAGAGGCACCAGCTTGTGAATGAGATTGGGGGCAACTGTCACAGCTGCAATGACATGACATCATGTCAAGATGTTGCATGTGCACCGATGTCACGTCAAGATGTTGTGTGCAGTCTGAGAAGCCGGGAACACGGCAGCAGCACAGCTTTAATGGCAAGTGCTGCTCCTCCTCTTCCTCCTGCCACTGTGTTCCAGGAGGAGGAGGGGGAGGAAAGCAGTCCCCGGCCCATGGCAGTGGCAGGAGGAGGCAGAGGAGCCACACACCATTAAAACCAATGCTGCCACTGCGTTCCTGGTGCAGCAATGATGCTGCCCACACTCCTCAACTGTGGTGTGCTGGCCGCAGCAGCTCCATCCCCAGGTCCCTCCGCACCCTGTCCACCTCGGGGGCTTGCCCAGAGCACCCACCCCAGCAGCACTAGCCTAAGCTCCATTGCTGCCTGAGTGTAGACGCCTTGCTTTGCAAATTCAGGAGACATCAGGACACCATGGCTGACTCTAATTTGGGTTTATCTGTTTTGCAAGCAAACTATGCAAGGCTGAAGTCTGTTGGTCACTCCTCTCCTTCTAGAATCTGTATTCAAAGAACACTTGAGCTTGTAGTAGTACCTGATAATTTATCTACCCTTTTAAAAAAAAAATTAGCATGTTGGTTTAGAGCAGGGGTGGAGAAACTCTGGCCTGTAACCCTCTGAGCCGTTGGAATTCCCCCTAGGCCTAATCTCCTCCCTAGGCCACACCACAGCAACCCTGCTTTGCACCCTCCTTGTGTTTTTGTGTGGCTGGTATGCATCCTTGAACTCTTGTAATGCTTGCCTGGATGGAGGATAGAGAGGGGGGCAGTGAGGGCCACTGCAGACTGTCTGTTGGCGGGTGCATTCTGCCATGTGTCACTGATACAATAACAGTGCATTAGTGTTGGATTCATACTGGACCATCCATATATCACAATGCTGCTTTGTGCTACTTCCTAGTGTCACTGCATTATTGCCCCCTGGAAGGGCACTCTTGCACTAAAGTGCAGCAAAGGTAAGACGATGCACATACACTCTGGAACATTCATGGTAAAGTTACAGGATTTCAGGGGAAAGTTATGGGACATGCACTGATTGGAAACAAAACATTAAATCTATACCAAAAGCCAGGGCTATCTTAAGCATATCTGGTGCTGTGATGCAAAGATCCCTCTGGCATCCCACCCCCCGTTTCCCAGAGTTGTTGACCTTTTCCCAAGTCTCTGCGGGGATCGCTCTTTTCCTGCGGGGGCCTGGGAAGGAACCTGCACCCCCACCAGTCATACAGTTGGCAGGGCGCAGCTTCCATCCTAAGCCTCTGCGGGGATCGCTCTCCTCCCATGGAGGCTTGGGAAGGAAGCTGCATGCCCACCAGCCATATGGTTCACGGGGCGCAGCTAGCGGGCGTGCAGGAGGGAAAGGGGAGGCCGCCGGCAAAGCAGTGCAGCTCCCCCACTCGCTGGGGCGCCCCTGAGAGGCCGGCACCCTGGCACAATGCACCAGTAAACCCAATGGGAAAGACGGCTGTGCCAAAACGTTTCAAGACACAAGTAACACTGAAATCAGAAATACCCTGGTACCACTATAAGTACAAGTTATCACATATGCAGAATAAAAATTATGTCTGGAGGGGCACTGTATGTAGAAACTACTTTATTGTGCCAAGGTAAAATCTGTCTTCATTGCTCCACCTACTTTTGCCCTGCCCACTGACATGTGGCCCCTGGAAAGTTGCATGGAAGGGAATGTGGCCCCCAGGCGGAAAATGGTTTAGAATGTGCTATAGACAAAAAGGGGAAGTAAAGGCATCTTTTTGAAATATTTGTTTTCCTCTGGCTTGTTATTTGGGTTTGGGATTGTTGTTATTCTAAATATATATATAAAAAATCATTGGATGAAATTGCGTTGGTAGCTTGTCTTTTCCACCCGCTTCTCCCTTCACCTGGGCAGCTGCCCCAGACATATATCACTGTCTCTCAGGATAAATGGAGGTCCGTAAGTGCCGCAAACACTAATGACAACATTCATCAAAAAGCCGAACGGTTCCATATTGTGGCAGTTGCTGGGGCACATGCAGCCTTACGGATGAAGGTCTCTCCTATTCTGCTGCCTGCTCTTCCCACCACCCCAAGCCTCCCATGCTTCGGAAATGTCTTCTTTTGCCTTCATTCTGACTCAACAAATACCTGCTCATACTTTAATAAAGCTTTGGTTCCTTGGATGACTGAATTCCCTTTTGGAAAACAGTTTGATGGCTCACTGGAAGTTTGTGGTGGCTTCTTTTTGGGCACATCTCACATCTCAGTTCTCAGCTCCAAAGGTTTAGACTTTGTAATACCCATTTCACAGATGCAAATACCAAGGTATCTGCTCTCAGGTGCAGTTGGGGCGAAGCTAGGTGCCTGTTGGCATGTCCTGCTGTGTGTGGTGTGGGTCACTTGCTCATCTGCAACTATTTAATTATGTGCAGTCCTTCCTTTCTTTGATGCACCTCATCTCTGTTTGTAGCATACTGTAGTCTAGATCACATGGATTGAAAATACCCCCATCTCCCCCCTGCCACCACCATTGGACAATCTCAAATGTATATGAACGAAATGCACTTTGCACGTACTCAGGGACACACACTTCTCATACTGTCCAGGGCTGTGATTTGCTGTGGAGACACACATAGGCATAGCCATGAGGGTGCAGTGGGGGATGCTCCCCTTAAATCAAGTAAATAAACTTAGCTGACCAATTACATTGCAGATAACTCAGTGCTGCCCCCTCAACATAAAGCACCCCCCCCACACACAAATAAATAAATCCTGGCCATGCCCATGCAGACACAGCTCTCCCTGCTAAGTCTTTTCAATACTGGAAGACATGAAGGGCCTCGACGCTTTTCCAGGCAAATGGCAGGGCAATTGTTCATTCCTAGTGGGAATGTTTAAAGCAAGGGTAGAGAGCCATGGCTCTGTCCAGGGGGAAATCTGTTGGGGGCAATATACCAGGGGTCAGAGCCAGTGGTGGGTGGGGTCAGAGCCAGAAGTTGTGGGTGCCTCATAAGGATGAGTGAGTCTGTCATTTTTTGTTTTTCTCCATTTCTCGTTTCTTGCTCTGGAAACTAAGCCTTAAGAGGAACAGTTAAGGGAATTGGGGATGTTTAGCTTGGAAAAGAGGAGATTGAGAGGAGATATGATAGGATCTAGGGAGCAGAGGTGGGGGGGGGGCTGTGGACAGCCCTGTTCTTACGTAGAGGGGGTCCCCAGGTGATTTTATGTAAATATATACACTTGTCAGGAGCGGGTGTCAGGAGCAGAGGTTGGATGGCCATCTGTCATGGATGCTGGAGTTGAGATTCCCACATTGCATGGGGTTGGACTAGATAACCCTTTGGATCCCTTCCAACTCTACAATTATATGATTCTAACAACATATCTGGAATAGCATTGGAGAAGGCAGAAGGTGAAGAGTGCCAGGTTTCTGCCGTGACTGCATAAAATAAAACCGCAGAAAATTATGCTTCTTTTATTTTCATGAGCAAGAAGATTCCCTCCTAAATGGATATAAATAAAAGTTTATTGAAATATGAAAGCACAAATAGAAATGGCTGCTTTGGGCCCATTGCGGCAATTAGGCAGGAGGCATTCATTTCGGTGTTTTTATAAGCAACTAAAAAGATATTTTGGAGTAATGGTGAAATTTATTCATCCCGGGCAAGAGCAGTCCAAATTGCAGTATCTGTTTTCCCTTCGAGACTCTTTGCTGAGTTGTGTGTGTGGATTTAACTCACCTGTTTTTCTAGGCTGGGTGGCTAGATGTCTAGTCTCACCCATTTTGCATTGTTCATCCCAAAGCAGCGCCAGATTTTCTTTACAGCAGGGGAGGGTGGTGGGTAGGTGAGGCCAGAGGAAAAGCGGTGAGAGCAACAACTGTAGATTTTACCTTTGTACAGCAGGCTAATTTATCTCTCCTTCACCCCTCTTGCACAATGCAGAACCACATCAGGGAGTGGCAAGAGAACTTTGACCCATCTGGAACTTCTGGAACAGTCCTAAGGGTGGACTGGTAACCTGAAGTGTCAATTACTGCAACGTGTTCTATGGGTTACCAGTCCACAAATCAGGCTATCCCTGTCCAAGAAAGGCTGTAGTTGGCTTACCATTCATAGCTGGTAAATTATGGCAGCAGAAGGAATATGGCAGCATAAACAATACTCTCCCTTTCTCCTCCTTTTATTTACTTACTGAATTTTAATACTTCCACCACACTGGGCAACAGAAAAGCCAATGGAATAGTAACACTATGCATCCAAAGAACAATGCATCATCATTAAAATATCATAAGGAATAACAAGCTAGCCATAAACATGCAGATGAGACTCAGGCCATTAGGAAATCCTGCTTGCCCAATTAAAAGTCATCCTGAACTTAGAAGGCTTGATTCCATATAAAACTGGAGGACCAGTGTGATCCCATTGTAATCATGTTAGTTGAGGGCTGGGGAGACCCAGGTTCATATCCCACCCACCTTTAGCCATAAAGTTCATTGGGTGAACTTGGGCCAGTCACTATATCCCAGCCTAACCTAGCCCAAAGAATTGTTGCAAAAATAAAATGGGGACAAAGCATGTCCGCTATGATCAATGGAATGATTGTCATAAGAACAGGAGAAGAGCCAGCTAGAACAGACTATTGGCTCATTTAGTTCCGCATCCTGTTCTTACAGTGGCCAAGCAGAGTCTTACTGTGGGAGACCTGCAAGAAGGACTTGTGCCCCAGAGTGCTCTACCAATCTGGCAGTTTTCAGAAACTGGTATTCAGAAGCAGTTTTTTGGAGGCAAAGCATTGTCTCTGGGTTCTTCTCCTTGCTTCTGAGAGATGCCCCTGTTCTGCTCACCTAGTTATGCCCGAGTTCTTATTCTCTGTTCCATGCAATTATGTTATGAAATAAATGCCAGGATGTGAGACTATATTTCTTGTCTATCTAGATTGATAGATCTAGATACCTGTCTAGGCACTCTCCAAATAAATTCCAAACAAACAGCCTTTCAAACTCAATAATATTTCAGGGGCCATTAATCACCAGTGCTGCCTTGTTTGCTGAACCAGGTGACTACAAGTTAATAAAGAGGAGATTGAAGAAGACACTTTTACGGGGGAGGGGGGATAAAAGGAGAAAGATAATTCCTCCATTTGCTGTGAACAGACATTCTGATCTCATCAGGAAGCCTTAAGGAAATATAATCCTAACCACACCTACTGCAAGAAGAAGGAAAAAAGCAAAAGAAAGATAGCAGTTCCTGGGCTCCATCAAAAAGCAGAGGGGCATTTGTACCAGCCCTGGTTAAGTAGAAATGCTGAAAATAAAATAGAGGATTATCCTGTCCCTCCACTGTCAGAGGCATACAAGTTGCTGGGAGTCACAGGTTGGCAGAGTGCTGTCCCTCATTCCAAGAAAACTGGAACCCCTGGAATATCGCACCGCTTGGAGATTGGGGTGGCGTTCAACAATATATAAAATATAGACAGTGGTGCACTGTGCCAATGCTTTGGCACAATGATGGCTTCATTGTAAGTTGCTTTGAGTCCTTTCCATCAGTAAAACTAATAAATCATCATCATGACAATCAATGGGTAAACGTCATAGCAAAACTGCACCATGGACTGTATTCAATGCCAGTTTGACTCAGGGCTTATCCACACTTACCTTTGGCCCCACTCTTTCCTAGCACAGGTCCACATTTTAAATCTTCATGTCAGAGTGTACATTTTCTTTTGCCCTGGAGCATTCCCCATGAAAACTCACTCTTTAAAGCTGAAGCACAACAAACAGCAATTTGGGTTTTCTGTGGATTGCTGTTTTCTCCAATTCAGCTTTAAAGAATGGATTTTCACAGGGAAAGCTTTTGGGCAAAGGCAGCTTAGACACAGGTTTAAAGTGCAGCCTGTGCCTGGAAAGCGCAGAGGAAAGGCAAGTGTAGATAAGCCCTCAGAGCAGACCCATTGACTTTAATGGACACAACTAACTTAGATCCATTAATTTAAATGGCTCTGTCCTGATTAGCACTTAGTTCAATACAAGTCTGTGTGAACTGGCTTTAAGACAGGGATGAGGGAACTCATGCCTCTCCTTTTTTTGTTGGACTCCAAATCCCATCAGCCTTGCCCAGCACTGCCAATGATCAGAGATCATGGGAGTTGGAGTCCAACAACATTTGAAGGGCCACAAGTCCTGCAACCTTGTCTTACAACAATCCTGTAGGGTGAGAGAGGGGAACCTGTGTCCTCAAAGAGTTGGCTCTCAACTTCCAACTCCCCTCACCCCTGCAGGCATCAAGTCTGATTCTCAGATTTCTGTCAACTTTTTCATTATACAGTGGTACCTTGGGTTACAGACACTTCAGGTTACAGACTTTGCTACCCCAGAAATAGTACCTCGGGTTAAGAACTTTGTTTCAGGATGAAAACAGAAATTGTGTACCAGCGGCGCGGTGGCAGTGGGAGGCCCCATTAGCTAAAGTGGTATCTCAGGTTAAGAACAGTTTAAGGTTAAGAACAGACCTCTGGAGTGAATTCTCCTGCATGTTTAGTTTCTTTAGTGCACAGGCTTCAACAGGAGATTGCTGTAAAGTTGTTTTCCTTTCAAGTAAGTCTTGGTCCTGATCCACATTCCATACAAACATCTCCTTATACAATGATTAAAAAATTCTCTATGTACATTTACGGTACAGGTAAGCATACCACCCATACCAATTCCTGTATCCTTTTTAGGAGACTTCATATTGGCAGTGCTCAGACACTTTCAAGCCTGACATTTAAAACCTAAAGGACTAGAAACTTGATTTTCTTCATGCAGTACTCACATACTTTCTAGTCCACATTGAATGTGTTAAGGATGAGGAAGTTTGTTTTTTAAAAAATACTTTTCTCAGGATCTTTAATTATAATTTTTTGCTCATTATCAGCAATGGGCATACTCCCCTTGGCTTGGCTTGAAGCCTTTTATTTATTCCAGATTTCTTTTTTAAATTAGTCTTTATTAAAGTTTTTTGTGTTACAAAACAAATAGATAAACAGGGAAAGGTACATCTATTGTCTCCACTTTCTGTAGCTTTCCAGAAAAGCACTGTGAGTGGCTGTTTCTTTTTGTGAAATAGCTTGGGGGGAAATGTGTGAAGTGCACCTTTGGGGTTCCCCTCCATTTTCTCTCTCTTCCCCTCCCCCCCAACCTTACATTTGAAAAAGGACGGTGGGAATAAGCACCACCAGAAAGGCTTAAAGCAGGGGTAGAGAACCTTCTTCAGCCATCCGGTCACGTGCCAGTCATGAGAAGCCAGAGGTAAAATTGGGAGGAACAACAATTTTAACTTTTAACGTTATGCAGTACACTATTTACTCTGCACTTGTAAGAAATCAAATCTTTTAGTGTTACAGCACTTGCACTTTGGAACTTTGACATCAGGGAAGCAACTTCACTGTACTCTATTTTGCACCCCTTTGCTTCTGTGCCCTCTTTGCACCACCCTAAATCCAGCATTGACTTCAGGACTGTTGTGCAGCAGTGGGGCAAGGGGTGGGGAGACTCTCCTGAGCTTCCCTGCTAGTCCTAATAGGCCAAAGGATGGCAGTAGGTTTTTTTTGGAAACAGGTTCCTGAAAACAGGGAGGGAGGGAGTGGAGTGCTCTTCCTAAAACAGACAGATTGACTAACACACACACACACACACACACACACACACACACACGACTTAGGTATTAGAAAGATGTCCCAAATGGGGACATTTGGGTGAATTTCCCCCTGACCCAGATGCAAAAGTTACCAATGATCTCCTGTGAAAGAGAAAAAGAAATTGTCTAGCAGGAAAGTTGTCCAGCCTGCGAAAAGTTCCCCCTCATGCGCTGAGATTCTGTGTTATTTGCATCCTGCTGTGAGCGATTATTGCTTCTTTTTCCACCAGCCCAAGCAGCCTCCCTGATAATAATCGTAAAAAAAAATTTAAGCTGGAGGGTATTAGGGAACAGACCTTCATTTGCTTGATTTTCAAGGGCCTTCCTATCTCCCGCCGGCAGTCTCAGAGCCTCGTGACTCCTTCAAAGAGCCGCTTTCCAGGAAGGCTGAGGCGTCCCTTTCCCCGTCCTTATCGGAGTCCCTCAGACTGGCTCATTTGCCTAATGGCAGCTCTGTATCTGACACGTGGCGGCGCGCACCTGAAGCTGACGACCAGGGGTGACCTTTCCAAATTGAACTTTTTGTCGCCGTTGTTGTTGTTAGTTCTGCGCGCACCAGAAAACCCTCACAGCATCATTGCGCCACCAGCTTCCCGGTCTCTCACCTGCAACAAGTGCAACTCATCAACCAACAATTTTTTTTCAAGGGGTGGGAGGGGAAGATAGGCTCAGAGAAGATTCATTTATCCACAGCGTTGGCCTTGACAGCAAAACCACAGGAGGCAAACCGCCACAGAGACCAGCTTTACAAACACACCATTTTTTAAAAAAACTAGCAACCAGAAGTGTCATTTCCAATATATTAAAAACCCATGGATGGATGAACTACCCCCCCCCCAAATCCAAATATTGTATGTTGTTGTTAGCATCACCAGTAGCATCTCCATTATTAATTTCATTTGTGAATCGCTTCCTACAAAGCAGTCCAAAGCAATTCCAGAGTGCTATAAAAGGCACATGCAAAACAATTGCATACATGTAAAAAGTTAAAGCAATTGCACATGTACAAATAGTTAATATAATTGCACATGTCAAAACAATATCATATATTTTAAAAGATGCTGACCGAGATAATGGGATGGTCGTGGTCATCATCAATTAATTAATTACAGTGAACAGAACAAAAATAAAACCAAAGGATTGTTTCATTAATTTCATTGGATCTACTATTGAGTAGGACTTAGTTGGCTACAACTCAAAACCTTGTATCTGGAATAATGCAAGTTGGATTTGTCTTTTATCTCTTCATTATTTCTAAACTGCCTTTCGGGTTAAGTCCAACCAGAAAATTAAAGGTATAAAATGCACATGAAATAATATATTTACCATTATAAAACTAAGGGCTCCTCCCACTGACCTCTTTATTGTGCCTTTGCCCTAATTTGCTTGTGCAAAGCTTCCACATAGATTAGACTATGCCCAATATTTATTGAGAATTAGTTTTGATTTCTTTACAGAGCAGTTTTAAGACAATCAGCATTCATCCTGATTTGCTTGTGGGACATTTGTACACCTTCCAAGTAATCATTCAACCATTCCCCACTTTTCAGTGGGTTTCTCCATTGCTTTCCTAGCTTGCAAAAAGTCTCATTTTTTAAAAAAAAGTTTTGTTATGCTAGGGCAAGGATAACCAACACAGTGCCCTTCAGGATGTTGTCGAATTCCAGCTGCTACTGACTCCAGCCAATGACATATAGTCAGAGATGATGGGGGCTGTAGTCCAACAACATTTGAAGGGCACTGTCTTAGCTGTTTCTGTACTAGAGCAACAGAGCCTTTCCAGCCACTAATTCCATAATAAGTCCATGCCTCGTCTCAAGGTGGATTGTGAACTTGTGCTGCCTTTAATCCCATCCTGGTCTATACAACTCTCTCCTCCAGCTACTAATGGACCACACTTTCTCCTCCCTAAATCTGAAGACTGCCTATGTAACTGATGTAGCTCTCTTAGTCAGATTTTCAAAGCATAGAGAATACTGTGGTTGTGGTGGGAGTGATAATTGGGGAAACCAACCATGGACAGAGTGAATGGCAGGTGGAATCATAGCCAATGACGTGCTCTTGTCCCCATCCTCCTCCCTGCTGAGTTCTACAAGGACAATACCAAGAGGATAATACCAAGAAGGAGGAACCTAATGGTGAGTGCCACCACTCAGACTATCTATAAGAAGAAGGCAAGCAGTTGGGGACTGGTTGAGGACAGATCAAGGTTGATGGGGAAGTGCCCCATTCACTCTACTGGATGAACCTTCACTGGTTCTTATGAACCCACAGGCTACAAGGCTGGAGGTCCTGTACCCTATACATGCAGCCACCATGCCTCAACAGAAATAAAATAAAGACACTTACGCATCTATCAGTCTGTCTGATTTCGACAGGCCTATCCAAATACATTTGCACTTTAGCCTTGCTGCTTTCTGCTTGTCTCCTCACAGTGGAGCTCTGACACCCCCTGCTGTTTGCTGCAATCTGAAAAGCTGCCAGTCTCAGCCCTCACTGCTGCTTTTTCAGCAATCGCTGGGGAAATCCAACTCTGGATTTTAGCCAGTTTCCACTCTGGACACATGCACAGAGATACACACACACACTTTCCTTTCAGCAGTGATGCCATATGCCAAAGAAGTACTTGGGAACAGAAGCAAAGAAAGCTTCAGCAAATCTGAGGCCAGTCGAGTGGAATCTTGCAACCTATGTCTTTTGGGTTATTGCTTTTTCGAATTGCAATAACACGATCTTCAGTTAATGCTTTCTGGGTGCTTCGCTGTACAAGACGAAGGGACTGACAGGGAGGGAGCTCTGATGCAATTTGTCAGCACTTCTGATCCCCAGTTTTGCTCTGACCTTCCATCCATGTATGGACACAGTTCAAAGTGCTAAACTGATGTATTCGAATAAGGGCATTAGCCCAGTGGTGGAGCATCTTCTTAGCATGAAGTAGGTGCCATGTTGAATCCCCGGCATATCTAGGTAGGGCTAAGAATCTGAAACCCTGGAGAGTTGCTGCCAGTCAGATCAGGCAATATGGAGCTAGATAGACCATTGGTCAGACTTGGTGTAGGGCAGTCCTCTGTCTTCCTTTTAAAAATTAGCACTTCATTCAGAACCCCAAAGAGTGGAGCATTAGTTTGTTGTTAGGAAAAGGGTTGTAACTCAGTGGCAGAGCAGTTCCTTTGCATGCCAAAGGTACTGGGTTCAATCCCGGGCAGGGATGGGAGAGATCCCTGTCTGAAACCCTGGAGAGCCACAGTTAGTATATCACACTGAGCTACAATAAGGCAGCTTGCTATGTTTCTTCCTATGCTCCCACATGGCCATAGGCACCAACTGTATGGGACTGAGGACACCTCAGGCCTCCCAATATATTGGGATGGGGCTGAGCCCCTCCACAATCTTGAGGGGCTGGGCTTTATTGGGCCTCACTTCAGCGGCCCCTTCGGGCCTCACCAGGCCCACCCACAGCTGTGACATGCCCTACTGGGCCTCCCCCTCCCTCCTCCTGCTGTGTGACATTGCATGTGCGTTGTGGGCCCCCCAAAGTTTGACAGAACCCAGCGCCTATGCACATGGCACTGAAGGATGCACACACATAGTGGGGTCCACAAGTGAAATACCATTTTCCAATGCATCTCCTGTCACATTCCTACCCATTAAAAGCTTGCAAGCAAAAACAGGATCTGGCAGATTGAGTGGATAAGGCCAGCAGTGGGTCCAACAGTCAAGAAGGCAGTTTCTGCGCATGCTTTAGATCACAGGTGTCAAACGCAAGGCCCGCGGGCCGAATCCGGCCCACCAAACCTTGTCATGTGGCCCGTGTAGCCGCCGCCGGCCGCCAGCCTTCACCTTTTATTCTCACTTTTTGTTTTTTGACACAAGAAAGCCCCCTCTTCAGCGCATGCGCGGCAGCCTACAAGCCAGAGAACGTCTGTCCGCTATTCTACACAGGAAACCTCCACTTTGCATGCATTCAGGAAACCTCCACTTGTTTTTATATTGAGCGCATGCCATCCTGTGATGTGACAGATCCAACGGCTGCCTGAACCCTTCTCTCCTGTACTGTAAGTCCTACAGATACAACCGGCCCTTTGAGGGTGACCAAACTGCTGATGCGGCCCCTGATGAATTTGAGTTTGACACCCCTGCTTTAGATCATTGGAGCCAACTCCTAGGTGCCAAAGTCCCTTCAGCCTCTCCCAATACAATGTTTGAGGGGGCCGACACCCCCCTTTCTACTCAAATGATGTGCATGTGCCACATCATGTGGCTGATTATGTGGGGCGGGGCTTACCTGCCCCCCCCCCATATTTTATTCAAGTTGGCACCCCTGCTGTAGATGGAAGTGAGGGGCAGATGGGGTTCATCCACCTGAGAAGGTAGCCCATCTAGAACAAGGAAAACTGATCCTAAACCTCTGCTCCCTTGCAAGATATATTCAGGCAAAGAAAAGGCTAAGGAGCAAGCCCCACACAAATCTGGAGTAGAGTTCCTAAGACACTTGGATAGTACCTTGTATTCCTCCTTCTGGCAACTCCGGCAGCCAAGCTGGTGCCAAACATATCTCCTGCTTGGCAGGGGGTTGGACTCGATGACCCTTGTGGTCTCTTCCAACTCTATGATTCTATGATATTGTTCCTCTTTCCTTTGGAATGTATCAGCCTGGCCAAGAGGATGGTCTTGTCGTCTGAGCAGCCAAAGCGCTCCATACACACTGCCCAGGCTTGTGCCCTGTAGAGGTCACTTTGGCGCTGCTTGACTTCACCCCTGGAGAAAAACTCTTGAGACAAATGGATGCCAACAAAAAAGCCTGGAGGCACCCATTCAATGCATAGGCTACGAATGCAAAATAATCATCAGAAGTTCTAAAATCAAAATCAAAACAACTATTTAAAAATATAGCAAACCGAAAATAATTTTAACAGCAGCATAAAATGGGAAGGCTGAAAACACGCTGGAATAGATGAGGGTGGTTTGCAAGCCTATTTTAAAATTTGTTTTGAAAGAGCCACTTGTACCACAGCGGGCAAAGTGTTTCATAAACTTGGGACCAGCACTGAGAAGGCACAGCCTTTCATGCCAGTCCAGTGCCAATCTGATTGATCTTACTTCTGTGCAGGGTTGCCAACTCATGGGAGCCGAGCCCTTTTGGAGGCCCCCAATATTTTTGGGTGAACTTGAATTCAACTGTGAATTGAATGCAAACCAAACTAGTTTAACTGGAACTAGTGCCATTTAAAAATGAACTTTCCAAGATCATAAGAGAAGAGTTAGTGATGGTTGTATCCAACTATGTCTAGCTAAGGGGACAGTTAATAGGTCAGTGGTAGGGCATCTGTTTTGCATGCAGAAGATCCCAGGATCAATACTTGGTTTTCCCAGATACAGCTGGAAGGGACTCTTGTCTGAAACACTGGAGAGCTCCTGCCAGTCCATGTAAACCAGAGGTTGTCAACCTTTTTGAGTCCACAGTTCCCTTGACCAACTACATTCTTTATGCATCACCCCTGTGGGCCTCAGAAGCCTAGTTATGTCACCCACTTACCTGCTGAGCTGGCAGCCTCTCACTCTTTTTCAAACACCCTCCCTTGTGGAGTGTTCCCTCAGCCTCCTCTCCTCTCCCCTCTCCTTGGGAGTCCTCTGGGCGGCTGCAGCTGCCACCCCTGGTCTCTGAGCTCACTCACACCCCAAAAGGAAGCACCTCCTCACATTACCCTACAGGGGCATGGGAAGCACCCCTGGCCAGTCTGAGAGGCACCATTCACCTGTTGCAACAAACAGCTGTGCAAGCCTTTGGGGGGCAGAAATGCAAGATGGCATCAGAGGAGGGAGGGAGGGAAGGAAAGAGGGTCAGAGGCCAGTGTTGCCTGCAGCACTCCTGGCCATCTGTCAAGACACTCCAGGGTGCCACTGCATACTGGTTGAAAACCATTAGTGTAAACAGTGCCAAGCTAGATGAACCAGTGGTTTGACGCAATAGAAGACTGCTTCCTGTGTTCCTAAGTCCTACTTGGAGGAGACCCATTGAAATTAATGGGCCTAAGTTAGCCATGCCCATTCATTTCAATGTGTTTATTCTGGAAGTTCACTAGCATTGGATACAAACCTGAAGAAGAAGAGAAGAGTTTGGATTTGATATCCCACTTGATCACTACCCTGAGGAGTCTCCTGGAAGGAAGAACATCAAAAGAGGCTTGGACAACAGAGTCAACCTCTTTTCTTTTGGCCTTAGGCCCACCCCCAGCCAGCCATCCATTGTCCTCCCTGGCCGAGGGTGGGTCAAAGGCCAGCCCAAGCAGGTGGGTGGCACCCTCCCAGGTGAGCCCCGCTCGGTGCTGCAAACCCCGCCCACCTGTGGGGAAGGGAGGGCGGAAATTATCACTACCCTGAGGAGTCTCAAAGCGGCTAACATTCTTCTTTTCCCTTCCTCCCCCACAACAAACACTCTGCGAGGTGAGTGGGGCTGAGAGACTTCAAAGAAGTGTGACTAGCCCAAGGTCAACCAGCAGCTGCATGTGGAGGAGTGGATAAGTGAACCCGGTTCACCAGATTACGAGTCTACCACTCTTAACTACTACACCACACTGGCTGTCTACCATTGCTAGCTACCAACACCACAATTCTGACCCTTTGGATGAGGTCAACTGGAAGCCCCAAGGTGTCCTGATCTTGAAGATGGAATAGCTGGAGAGAAATGTTAAATTCATAATTACTACACTCCCACCCTCTGCATGCCTTTTGTTACCATTTGACATCCAGCAAAAGAATTGATGGTTTAATGAAGAACCAAGGGACTGGTTGTTGTTTTTAACCAGACTCAACCTTCTTCCTGCCTACTTGCTCAGCCTCTCCACCTCCCCAATGAATTCTGTTGTTCCTCCTCCATCTCTCCAACCCCAAGGATCCACCAGCTGCTTCATAGGCCCAGCAGTGGGGATAGCAGGGAGCAATCAGATGACTGTGATACTGGCAACACATACAACCTGAGTTTGCTATTATGAGTAATGGTTAGCAGAGTAAGATTCCAATCTTAGGTCAGTGATGGCTTCAGGTTTTGAAGGGCCTTTGAGCAAGACACACTCCATGGTAGACTCCCCGTCCTCATAGAGTGTACTTTCTAATATCAACGGGCAACAAACTTTTTTTCCAGTGGGCTCTCTGCTGCAGTTTGGTTCCTCAGGAGATGCCCAGTCATACTGATGTTTACCACCAGCCCTGTAGAAGGTTGTGGTGAAATCTGTTTGAGAAACAGCAATTGGATGCTTTGAACACACACACACACACACAGAGAGAGAGAGAGAGAGAGAGAGCGAGCACTGAAGTATTGAACAGAATGTGCTATTCTAGTTTGGGTGAGTGGGTGCATATGTGTTTTCCAGGGACATTTGTGGTTCTCCTGATGCTGCTGGACTCCAACTTCCAGCAGCCCCATTAGCAGCTTGGTCAACAGTCAGGGGTGGTGGGAGTTGTAGCCCAACAACAACTGGAAGGCCACAGGCTCCACACTTGCTCTCTAACCATGAGAGCTAGCACCTTGTTCCTTTTGTTAACAACAACAAAAGCAACAGCAGTCACTCTCAGAGCCTGTCCAACTTGTTTGGCTCTCACTATGAAGGGGAGAGGAACAGTGATATTTTCTAGAAAAGAAGTGCTAGAACTCACCACAAACACCTCCTTTGTTCTCTTATAATGGCAATGGCACACACCTGAGAGTCCTGGATGAAAAAAAGCCCTGGAGAGAAAGCTGATTCAATTTACATTTAAAGACAAACCTGCCAGATTTGCATTTTCTGAAACAGTAAACGAACCAAAACACAACCATCCTTCAAAATTTGCATTTCTCTTCATTTTGCAATATGGTTCTCCAGCCAAGCAATGTGTGCAAAAAAATGCATATACCAGACTAAAGTGTGCATAAAAATGTGCATATTCATGAATACAACATACAAAAAATGCATTGTATTAGGGGAAATTGCTTGGGGGGGGGGAGGATATATCAGGAAAATTGTATACCAATATCTGTATCTTAACCCTCACTGAAATGTTGGTGAGGACTTTAAAAAATAATCACAAACTGATGCGGAAGTTAGGAGCACTGGACTTAATTTGGGGTGAAGGGAGAGGAATGGAGAGAAACTGAAATGGACAGATCTGTCTATCCCTAGCTGCTGCATGTTAGTGTTGGGGCCATCAAGCTGTGCCACTTCTGTAAATTATGCCTGTGTGATGCTGTGGGCCTGATACAAGCAGCAGATTTCACAGGGACACCACAATGAGACAGATGGAATTGCAAATGCTTGCTGGGTCTCAGGTGGCTGCATTAGAATAGGGGTGGGGGCACAGAGCAACTCTCTGGCATTGACACCCCCTGCTCATTCAGTTGCTGTCTCATGCTCTGTGTGGCTCTGCTAAAACAGATGCAGGCACAAACTGCTTGCAGGGGAAACAGTGCAAAAGAAATTGAAGCCACACAGAAACATCTTCCTGGACCAAAATTGGGATTTGGCACCAGTTTTGCATAGGGTGGAATGAGAGAAAATCCCAAACCCAGTGTGAGGAGATGTGTGTGGATCTGAATTCAAGATATGGCTTATCTCTTTAGATCATGGCCTAAGTTTAAGATTGACATAATTCTAATAAGACATGAGACCTTCCATGATGAGCCTCCTGTAGAAAGGCATTTGGGCAAATGCTGAGTTCACCAACCTCTGACCTGAAAGATTAACATACACAAATATACCATGGTTGCTAAGTACAGGGTACTCAGACCCTCAGTTAGATCCATCCCCACAATGGTAAGGTGATGTGAACACAGACAGAGATGGCTGGTCTTACTGTCAGAAGTCTTTCACCCTTTTGCAAGTAGCTATGGAAATTGGAGAAATCAGTCATTTCACAGCCCCCTACCCTCTCCACTGGTATGCCTTGCCAAAAGGGTATAAAAACCCCATTAGATTCAAAGGTTAGCTGGCTCTCATAGCTCCAGCGGGGCAGCAATTATCCAGCACTCCCCAGGACTCTGCACACTTCTGCTTCACTTTAAGGACGGGTACACTTTCCTTCCCTGCCTTCTCTCCACCTGTAGTTTATGCCCATGCTTCTGTAGGCCTCTTAGAATAGTTAGGGGATGTTTTACTCTTTAATTAAGGTTTGTATGTATTGTAATTTGCTACGTGCTTAGACTGTAACTTTGCTGTCAAAAGCAGCATTTTTATATATTCTGTCACTCCTATTTCTATAATAAACCAAGCTTGCTTTCTTTCTTTCTTTCTTCCTTCCTTCCTTCCTTCCTTCCTTTGTGGGAGAGTTTCTTGTGAGCATAAGGTTATGGCTTAACACACATCCATAACAAGTGCATATCATAACGCCAGCAAAAGATCCTAAAGCTCTCAGCAGTGTGTATGTGAACATGCATGAGACCTGGTTGCACACATGCAAGTCCAGGTACACGCTCATAACAAATTCCAGCTTCAGATGGGGAAGATCCAATCTTTACAACTGAACTCAGTTCCCCTTTCCCCTACAACTGACTACTGTCACGAAGCAATGTGTTTCAGATTGAAAGTTTAGTTGCTGTCTCCCAAAGGCCTGAATCAGATTGGCTCAGAATAATCTTACCTATTTCCCCACCCACCCATCCAAAAATGGACAAATAACTTGAGTCGTTTGCAAGCTAAACAGCATCTCTTTCTGAACCTGCTGCCTCCTCCCACTCCCAGCCACTGCCACCCCCAAACTACTTCCCCCCACCTCACTGGCTACTGCTATCTTGGTGATAAGCAGATGGGCAGAAGAAAGAGGGTGAGGTTCCCCACTCCCCCCCTAGGGGCAGAGGAAGGGGGGTGCAGTGGGTGCAGGCCACCCTGGGTGTCACCACTGAGGGGGGTGGCAAAATGCTGGGCAGCACTCATCGCGGGGCCTGCAGCGTGCCCGAGCCACACGTCTCTCCTGGGAGAGACGTGGTAGCTTGGGCACATGCAGGCTCCACACTGCCCAAACGGTCCACCCACTGCCTCCCCCCACAGCTGTAGGGTGGCTGAGTAGGAGGAGGCAGGCAGACTCCAGAGGCCCCGCGGTGCGCCCCACCCCTATGGGTGGCTTGCCCTGCCCCTATGGGTGGCTGGCCCCACCTCTGAGTGTGCCGCTCCAGGCACCTGAGCGGCTTCCTGCACTGCTTTGGCACTTGACCCCTGGTATAGAGTTGGAAGGGACCACAGGGGTCATCTAGTCCAACCCCCTGCAATGCAGGAATCTTTTGCCCAGCATGGGATTTGAACCCACAACCCTGCAAGCAAGAGTCTTGTGCTCTACCAACTGACATGCTCTACAAAGTAATCCAGTTAGAGGTAGCTCTTGGAAATAGTTTTCACCATGAGCTACTGTGGTGTTAGGAGTCTTTGGGATAGCCACATTTCCCAGAAGCTCTGTGTGTCTGGCAGGGCTACCAAAATTAGGCTTTCTGTCACCTTGATCCAAGACCCAATTTGACACACACATACCCCAGATGCATTTTTGCATACGTACACAAACAAACAAACAAACAAACACACCTCAACACATTAAAAGAGCACATTTTCATATGATCAGCCAAGACCCTCTGGTTTCCTTTTAAAATCTGCCCCCGCCCCTTTGAGGCTTTTTGCCACCCACCCATTTTCTTGGTCCTGTGCAAACCCTTTCAAGGAGTTTTGACATGTAAGTTAACTCCTGAGTAAGCTTCAACGAGATTCCTTTCAATTTTATTTTTGATTAATCATTTTAGGAAATGATAATTTTGTAGTCATTTTAGGTTCCATGTAAGGGGAAGAAATTTTGTAGTCATTTTAGGTTCCATGCAAGGGACGCGGGTGGCGCTGTGGGTTAAAGCCTCAGTGCCTAGGGCTTGCTGATCGAAAGGTCGGCGGTTCGAATCCCCGCGGCGGGGTGCGCTCCCGCTGTTCGGTCCCAGCGCCTGCCAACCTAGCAGTTCGAAAGCACCCCTGGGTGCAAGTAGATAAATAGGGACCGCTTACTAGCGGGAAGGTAAACGGCGTTTCCGTGTGCGGCTCTGGCTCGCCAGAGCAGCTATGTCACGCTGGCCACGTGACCCGGAAGTGTCTTCGGACAGCGCTGGCCCTTGGCCTCTTTAAGTGAGATAGGCGCACAACCCTAGAGTCTGTCAAGACTGGCCCGTACGGGCAGGGGTACCTTTACCTTTTAAGGGGAAGAAATGCTTTTTGCGAATCTGCAATAGAAAGTGCCCGTCCATCACAATCCTAATACAGCATCCCTTACTTTCCAGTGTGCAAATCATGTATAGTCTGTAAAATGCCTCAACCGTAGCTATTTAAACACATTCATAGTTCTGAAGGGATCATAGAATTGTAGAGTTGGAAGGGACCACAAGGATCATCTAGTCCAACTGATTCTCTTCCTGAGCTTCCCACCCCTCCCTCCCTCCCTCTAGAATTTCTTTCTCACATACAGTGGTACCTCTGGTTAAGAACTTAATTCGTTCCGGAGGTCCGTTCTTAACCTGAAACTGTTCTTAACCTGAAGCACCACTTTAGCTAATGGGGCCTCCCGCTGCCACCACGCTGCCGGAGCACGATTTCTGTTCTCATCCTGAAGCAAAGTTCTTAACCCGAGGTACTATTTCTGGGTTAGCGGAGTCTGTAACCTAAAGCATATGTAACCTGAAGCATATGTAAGCCGAGGTACCACTGTAGTAGCAAACCCACAGGGGATCCTGTCTTCTTCACTGGGGAGAGGCGCACAGCCTCTCCAGATTTTCCAACACTCCTCCTCCCTGCATCGCATTGTTAATGATCCTTCTTCAGCTTCATGGGGAAAGGGAAGGATGGAGCTCGCAGCTGCCGTTCATGTTTTCATTTTCTCTCTGGCTGAAGCCCAGACATGCTGGGAGCCTCAATGGCACCCCTCTGGAGGCTTCACCTGGGGCAGAAACCCTGGCTAGACCCACCCCACCCCCCAGCTTAGTGTCTGGAACACTAAGAAACAGCACACCAGGCACCAGTGTATGGCAGAGTATACCTTGCAATCTTTCTTCGACTTCCTGCCATAGCCAGTAGAAATCTAGCATTGGAAGGGACCTCAAGGTAGGAGGCTTGCCATACATCAGGAAAATTCCTGACATGTCCTGGTTTTCGGATGTAAAAATGGCGTCAGGGGAGAATTTTGCCAAATTGGATGTATGCCAACATGATGGAAAAAGCAGCGGAAACAGCTCCAAAAGCTTAATATCATTATTTTAGGGGGAGTCTTAAAATTTAAAAAAAGCTCAACAATTTGGGTTTGTGGTTTTTTTAAAATAATAATAATAATCCAACATTTTTTAATATGGCAACCCTACCCTATCTAGTTCACACCCCTGCAATGCAGGAATTACAACCAAGGAATATGGCAGAGTAGGGTGGGGCATAGAGGATCTGTGGGCAGGGTGGAGGAGGGTTGAGAGCTCGATGGAATTGCTCTCTGACTTGATAGCACCAGCCCACCTGGAATGCCACTTTATGCTGCACTTCATAATTTAAAACACTTTCTTAATTTGTGAAATGGCGGCTTCCATGACAGCTTCATCAAGAATTTTGGGATAAGAAAACCTACCCCATGGAAACTTTTCATTGAGCAACTTGCACATTAGTAGATCTATAGCAGTGTTTCCCAAAGTAGGCACTACTGCTTGCTGGGGGCGCTGGAATGATCCAGGGGGGTGGTAGCAGCTGTGGGTGCAATTGGGGGCATTGAATAAAAATAAGGGGGTGATGAAACATAAAGAAAGAACATTTTGAAAAACCATTCGTACATGTTCCATCTGTTGGGTAATGATGCTTACCGCCAAGTCAGGAGCCATTGTGTGGCATTAACAATGCCTCCCCTGGAACCAGTGGCTGTGTGCTGGAGGTGAGGGGTTTTCCTAGGCTTGGGGGAACCCTTTTTGGCTTCACCCAGGCCCAGGAAATGGATCACTGCTTGCCTGCCTATTTGGCCAATGGCAGGAGGTCTGGGGCGCTGGCCCTACCCTGGGGACAGCACCTAGTCCACCTCCTTGTCCAATTTTGAAAAACCATTTGTACATGTAAATAACAGATTTCTAGGGGGATACTAAGTAATTTTTTCTGAAGAGGGTGCAGTAAGCCAAATAAGTTTGGGAACCTTTGATCTACAGGGTAGTCCTAGGGCATTGTTACAAATTGTCATCTGTACAAAGTCCCTAAATTTCTGCAAGTCACCACTTAGATTGAATTTTCCCACTGGGGTGTGTTTATTACCCCAGCCAATGTGGTGTGTTGGTTAGACTATTGGATTAGGAACTGGGTTTGGACAAGGGTTTGGATCGCCTTTGGCCAGTCACACTGCTTCTCAGACTACCCTTCCCTCCTTTTGCCTGCACAAATTTTCCTGCTGCTCAATTTGTGCCCAGTGGGAAGCTTGGCTAATATAAGTAATTCTGCAACATCTTGGAAGCAAATGCTCTCCCACCCATCTTTCTCCATCCTACTCACCCTGCACTCCCAGGCTTCCAGCATGCTCTACTCTCTGTCTGTTATAATTGCCTTCAGCAATTCCACTCAATACTAGCTGGCCCAGATCTATATTTCCTTTGCATCCCCTGGTGGATTTGCTGTCTCTGAGGAATTCCTTTTCAGCTTTTCTCCTCAGCAGAAAAATGTATTAAGCTCATCAGCTGTTCCTCTCCTTCCCTCACAAGATTCTACCCTTTTAAAAGAAAAAAAGAACTACCAGTAACTGTCGCAGAGCCATTTACAGCAGGGGTAATGGAATTCTTGTGAATTTGCAAACTATTAGTAAAAAGGGGAGCAAATGCAGCTATTTATTTACAAGCACAGTAGTTGGAGGGGGAGTCTTTTTAATTGCATTTGGAATCTATTGCAATGATTTCCCCATCTGAATGCAAAGTTGCCAACCAAAGCTTCAGTACATGCAATAGATTGGGGGGGGGGGAGGGAATCTAGGTCAAGATGAGTAAATGTGCTAAATGGACCATTACTTTACAGCATAATTAGAAACGAGCACTTCCTTCCCCCCCCCCACCACACCCTAGTAGAGAATTGGGACAGTCAGGAATAGACCTAAAAATAAGCATGCATAAAAATGTAAGGAGAGCCCTGCTGGATCAGGCCAAGGGCCTGCCTCATCCTGCATCCTGTCTACACAATGCCAACCAGATGCCTGTGGAAAACCTGCAAGCAGGTGTGCAACCTGAGTGCAACAATTCTCTCCCCACCAATAACTGGTAGTCAGAGGCAGAGGAGTTGGGACATAGTCATTGTAGCTAGTAGCCATTAATAAGGTAAAGGTAAAGGGGCCCCTGACCATTAGCTCCAGTCGTGGCCGACTCTGGGGTTGGGGCGCTCATCTCACTTTATTGGCCAAGGGAGCTTCCAAGTACAGCTTCCAGGTCATGTGGCCAGCATGACTAAGCTGCTTCTGGTGAACCAGAGCAGCACACGGAAATGCCGTTTACCTTCCTACTAGAGCGGTACCTATTTATCTACTTGCACTTTGACGTGCTTTCAAACTGCTAGGTTGACAGGAGCAGAGACCAAGCAACGGGAGCTCACCCCATTGCGGGGATTCGAACCACCAACCTTCTGATTGGCAAGTCCTAGGCTCTGTGGTTTAACCCACAGTGCCACCCACATCCCTTGGTATTAATGGTATCTTAGGAGAGTGCAGAGAAACTCATACAGTCATTATAATTTATAATCTAATGCAATGGGGTTTAAAGAGCCTGGTGGGCACACTAGTAGATCTCCCCAGAACATAAGAAGAACCCTGTTAAGCCAATGTAGTCCAGCATCCTGTTCTTACAGTGGATCTGAGTGCAACAGTGTTGTCACCACAATAGAAGTTGTATTGGAAGAAGGAAACAATTGTAAAAGTAGTAGACAAATAGTGTGGGAAAATGTATCACATATTCCCAAAGAGGTCACAAAGACCTCAATTCTGTTGATGGAAAACTGCCGGCCTGCTCATTAGAGTGGTCATCAAATTCTGGGTATACTTGGAAATCTGTTGTTTACCCTGTTGTGTTAGAGAGCAGTCTGGTCACTATAGGGCAGAGCTTTCCAAGCGGTGTGTTGTGACACATTAGTGTGTCAGCTGCAGTGTGTAATTGTGTTGCACAAACGTTCCCCATGCTCCTCCCAAGGCTGGAAAAGGTTAGTAAAACTGAATTACTGTTGCAAAATGATGCACATCTAAAAGTGTGTCAGAAACATGAAAAGTTTGGAAAGCTCTGCTGTAGAGATAATAGGGGTTGCTGTCTGCTCAAAGAAGAACCGTTGAAATTATTGTGCCTGAGTTGGTCATGCCTGTTAATTTCACTGCATCTGCACTAAGTAGGATTAACATTAGAGACAACCCCAAGACTCTACTGCAGGTCTAAAAAGGGGCCCAGAATTCACAGCCACAGAAGCCATAGAGGTCTGGGCATCAATAAGGGCCAGTGATGTCACTTTGCTATTCATCACAACCACCAGTGGCAATGTTGATGGCTGGGCTTACTAAACTCAAAAGTGAAGCCCATCACAATGATGTCTGCTGAGAGTACCAGTGATCCATGTCAGTTTATTACGACTTGACACAGGTTTAATGAGAGTTTTCAGGACTCAGAATGGGATTTTGTGTGGCTATTCATTAGGAATTGAAGGATTTGTCCGTTTCAGTTCTCTCTGGCTTCTCATTTTTCCGATCTTAAATTCACTTCTTCACATTTTTTGCAGTAATTTGCAGTTTGTTTTGTTTGTTTGTTTTAAAAAAATTATCATGAAAAATCACCAGCATTTTATTGTGAATTTCTCCTAATGAACACATTTTTGTAGCAATATTTACATTTTTTGTTATCAATTTCCCCTAATTTAATGCATGTTTGTATTGTTTACATGAATATGTACATTTTAATACACTTTTTTTCTTAGAGGACATTCGGCACAGAAACATGTGTGTATACCTTTAAGAAGTTTCTGGGATTAATTGGCTGCAGCTGGCCTTTGTTGTAAAGGAAAAAAAGCTGAGTTTTGTAGCCTGCCTGCAGGAATAACACCCACCAGAGTTTGTGTTTATTGTTTAGTAATAAAGTCTTCGTTTTAGTTTGGGTTTCTACACCTATGTCTCCTGGAGTCACTCTGTCCTCTGCCACCGGCTGAAAATCCCCCTCCAACATTTTTTTCTAATATTTTCATTTGTCTGGATGGAAACTGCACTGCAAAATTTAAATAAATGCAGCCTGTTAAGGATAGCTGTGTTTTGGTTTGCATATTTAAATGTTTACTGAACTGAATTTCTTCCTCATCCCTACTGACTACTTAGGCAAGGCACAGATATGTATTTGCTTCCAAAGTATCCGGACTGGTCAATGGGCTCTCTTTGTCTTCCTGAGCTTTGGCATGACCCTGCATCCTTTGGTTTTCCTTTGGTCATTACTTATGGTTTGCTTGATAATGATAATGATAACAATTCTGGGCGGCTCCCAATAGAATATTAAAAACACGATAAAACATCAAACATTAAAAACTTCCCTAAACAGGGCTGCCTTCAAATGTTTCCAAAGGTCAAGTAGTTTTTTATTTCCTTGACATCTGATGGGAAGGCATTCCACAGGGCGGGCACCACTACCGAGAAGGCCCTCCCTGGTTCCCTGTAACCTCACTTCTCACAGTGAGGGAACCGCCAGAAGGCCCTTGGCGCTGGACCTTAGTGTCTGGGCTGAATGATGGGGGTGGAGATGCTCCTTCAGGTATACTGGGCCAGGGCTGTTTACAGCTTTAAAGGTCAACACCAACACTTTGAATTGTGGTCAGAAATGTACTGGGAGCCAATGTAGGTCTTTCAGGACCAGTGTTATATGGTCTCAGTGGCCACTCCCAGTCACCAGTCTAGCTGCTTCTCCATCTTGCCCTCTGGGTTGTTGCTTTTTGGCTTTGGCCTCTGACTAGCAAGGAAGCATAGGAGTAGCAAGCATTTGAGAAAGAAAATGTTAATCTTCATTTAAGTCAAGAGTAGGAAGTAGAGCTGGGTGAACTCCTTTGTTGGGGAAAGCCCTGAAAGTATTTTGAAAGTACAGAATTATCTTTGACCTAATATGATGCAAGGGCCAAAGCTTCATGGAGGATTCAACATGGTGGCCAATAAATACACAATACAGCTGAGCACTGATTCATAATGAAGTCTACTAATAAAAACGCAACATAATAACAGCAAAAAAATGCCTCTCCAGAACTACATCCTCACCACAGAAACAACCCCTAACCCAGGCATGGTGAACCTGCCATAGAATCATAGAATTGTAGAGTTGGAACAGCCTATGAGGGTCAACTAGTCCCTCATGTACGAATCTTTTGCCCACTGTGAGGCTTAAACCCATTAACATCCTTCCTTTCTTCCCCTATTTAGCTGGAGGGATCGAGCAGAGTGGTAAACACCCAGCCTTTAAAAAATATAATATAAAAGCCCAATGCACAGCCATCGATTCCAGTGAATCTTCAGAGGTTTGCTAGTCAAACAGAACAAAACAGAGTCTTTAAAACCCTAAATGCCAAGGTCATAAATAGCTAGCTTCTCAAGGCCAGAAAATATACAGGAAAGGGAATGGACCCGAGCATTGTACAAGCCTTGCAAATTAAACCATTAAACTGAACCGTTGGGATATCCACCCCATGACATGATTTCAACACACTAGATGGTAAAGTACCTTTTGTTCCTACTCCCCAAAGTTCATGCACACTGTTCACCCCACACTGGAGAATGTGGCAAGTTATTATTTGCAGGTAAGTTGTATATCTTCTCTTTATTACATTTTATTATGTTGTTTCAACAGACTCTTAAAGCTGAAACAGCAACCGATAGCAGCTTTAAATCTCGGCCCATATTATTCCCCCCTTCTTTGAAGTTTTTCTCACTTTCATGCACACACAAATATACTGTACCTTCCCCTTCATGAGACAAATTTTATAGGTCCTTTGGTAGGGCTGCAATAGTGAAGAATCACTGGAAAGCAGTGATAGAGTGGGAGGAATGGAGAAAATGGGAGGCAGACATAGAGGTGGTGTTCAATAGTGGTCGGTCAGTCCAATGCATTTGTTTATAGCCAAAGCTCAACCTTTGCAAAAGAAGATTCTGCTATGAACACAAAGGAGGGTGTGGAAGAAACTGCCACATTAACAATACAAACCACATAGCCATAAACATAAGTGCCAGATCCCTGCTTGAGCAGTGTAAGTAAGTAAATAAGCTTTATTGTAGTAGCAAAAGGCCATGACATGCTTGAGCAGTGGATTCAACTAAGTAGTTTCCAAAATCCTTTCCATCTTCTACAATTCTGTGAAAAGAATGCAGCCATTAATTTACTGAAGTTTATATCCTGCCCCTCCACAGTAGAAACAGCACCCAGGGTGTTTTACATTCTTTGAAAACAAAATAATAATAATGGGATGTATAATAAATCAAATTTAAAAACCATAAAAGCAGTGCCAGATTATCAAGTAGACAAAGTAAGCACTGACCTATGGGCCCCATGCCTTTTAGGGGACCCGTGACAACAGATCAAAATAATATTGATTTGATCTTGAAAGAAAATTACAATCAAGTTTTCTTAGTTCAATGTTATTCCACTAGAGGGCACATGAGGCGGGGGTGAGATTTCCACTGCCTGGAGCCTCCAAAGGGTTTAGTCTGGCCCTGAATAAAAGAGAAAAGAGTAGAAGATTTAAAAAATCAACTTTAAACTTTAAAATTGGCCATTAAAAATCCTAACAAAGCAAACTGAAAACTTATCTGAATAATAGTAGATCTTGTAGCGAGGTAGTAGAAGACAGAGAAAGGGATGAACAAGAAGAAGAAGAAGAGGAGGAGGAGGAGGAAGAGGAGGAGGAGGAGGAGGAGGAGGAGGAGGAGGAGTTTGGATTTGATATCCCACTTTATCACTACCCAAAGGAGTCTCAAAGCGGCTAACAATCTCCTTTCCCTTCCTCCCCCACAACAAACACTCTGTGAGGTAAGTGGGGCTGAGAGACTTCAGAGAAGTGTGACTAGCCCAAAGTCACCCAGCAGCTGCATGTGGAGGAGCTGGGAAGCGAACCCGGTTCCCCAGATTACAAGTCTATCGCTCTTAACCACTACACCACTTTCGCTGTGTCCAGAGACAAGGCTCTTGCACAATTCCTGACAAATATAGCTTCAAGCATAGTACGAACACAGAGAAGAGCATCTGTGGGACTTCTGGGTGAAGATGGTGACAAGAAAAGCTCCCTACCTTTGAGCTCTGTGGTCTGTTCTAGTTTTAGTTTTTTTTTATTTTGAATAGTTTGAAATCAGTTGGCTCAGCAGATGTTAACTGCAGCATACAGACAAGGAGCCTATCTGTTGTCTGTAAGATCTCAGGGAATAGGCAGGATGGAATTGAAAGCAGACCTGGCCATAACATTAGGCGAAGGGATGTAGCTGCCTTAGATGGCAAATGTTGAGAAGTGGGCAAAACCAGTGATGTTTTCTCGAGCCAGAGCTTGTGCCAGGCAGCCTATTCTGCACCCTCTAAGGTAGGCTGCTGCACTCAGATGTGACAGAGGATGCAGCCCCCATCACCAATGTTGATAGAAGATTCAACTACCAGCCTGGTTGGCTTCAGTACATGGAAGGTGCAGTGCGAGCACAGCTAGTAGTTGCATCAGAGTGCTCTTTCTGGGTGGCAGCAAGAGTGAAGTTCCTGGTGCTTCGCCTTCACTGGTCAATGTATGTCACCAAATACAGTGGTACCTCAGGTTAAGAACTTAATTCGTTCTGGAGGTCTGTTCTTAACCTGAAACTGTTAGCACCACTTTAGCTAATAGGGCCTCCTGTTGCCACCGCTGCACGATTTCTGTTCTCATCCTGAAGCAAAGTTCTTAACCCAAGGTAATATTTCAGGGTTAGCGGAATCTGTATCCTGAAACATATGTAACCTGAAGCGTATGTAACCCAAAGTACCACTGTATATGGTATTCCCTTGATGGTATTTCTGGGAGGTAGAGGGGTGGCCCTAGATCCTGTGGCCTGTGACAAAAGTCAAGGTGTGCTTCCTTTCTGCAATGATATGGAGTGGGGGGTGGCAAAGAAAGGCTCTGGCTTCAGTTTCCCTCTCCCCCCTTGCCCTGCACCCACCACAGACACGTAGCTGGTGAGAGGTACAAAATGGATTTGCCAGCCTTGCTATTAAAGAGACATATCCCAGGCACTTAGAGGGGGAGGGGAACCATTTTCTCCCCACTTGTGTCATAAAAATCTTGCATCAAAAATACAATAAAGGCAGATTTACACAATCAAAGGCCCCTGTGGGCTTCTTTCCATCTGTATTCCACATGGGCCTTTGATCGATTGAGTTAAAACCCAAGCGGGTTGTTTTTCCTCCTACCATTCTTCCCTCCTATCATTCCTCTTCTTTTTTGCTGATTCTATTAGACTGCATTTTCTGGCTTATTTATTTCTTTTTTTTTTTTAAAGAAAAGAATCTTGCCTCTCCTCCAAAGTGCTCTTGACAGAATAAATAATTCCTGTCTCATCCCTGCACCAACACATGCACACATTTTATCATTACAAAACCCTGTGAGTTTTGTTAAGCTGAGAAATAGCCACTGGCTCAAGATCATACAGAGATGCCACATAACTGGGTGGAGATTAAAACATGGTTCGTCCTATTCTACTCAAAACTCTAGCCCTCCAGAATCTTTCCCAAACCACATGCCTTCCAGAATCTTTGGGCTATAACTCCCATAATCCCAGACCATTGGCCATGCTGGCTGGGGCTGATGGGAGATGGAATCCAACATAACAGGCGAGCACCAAGTTGGTGAAGACTGCTTCAGCCTTTAATACTATACCGCCGGAGCACAATTTCTGTTCTCATCCTGAAGCAAAGTTCTTAACCTGAAGCACTATTTCTGGGTTAACGGTGTCTGTAACCTGAAGTGTATGTAACCTGAAGCGTATGTAACCTGAGGTACCACTGTACTGCTTTCTCTTGTGATTTCTTGTTAGGGTATGATACATTCTGCATTCTTGTACAATAGACATGGAGAGGTGTGCAGGTAATGTGAAGATGAGTAGTTGTTTGGAAGCTAACTTTTTTTTATCTTGTTTAGTTTTACTCGTACGAAGGCTAATGCTGTGTAGTGTAATGCTATAGTCCAGGCATGTCCAACTTCAAGTAGTCTGTGATCTGCAATCCAAGATCAAAAACAGGCAGTGATCTAACACCCAGGGTGGGTGGGTGCCCAGATCTCTCTCCCTCCCAAGCCAGCCCTTTCTCCCCCCGCCCAAAGCAGCTGGGCTGCAGAGCTGTCCAGGGGGATGCTGCCTCCCCCCCCCAAAAAAAAACCAGCACGCAATCTCTCTCTCCCCGCACCCCTCAAACCAGCTGGGCTGTGGATAGGCCCATCTTACCCATAGAGGCTAGTGGCGCAGTGCATCAGGGCACCAGACGAGAGTCCGGGGAACACCGAACAAGTGTGCTGGGTGAGCGAGAGTGCGTGTGCCGCTTCCGCCAAGCGTCGGCTAGGTTTTTTCCCTTTTAGCCTGCAGGTGCCAAATTCTGCGGGGCACCAGAAAGCTAAAAGAGAAAAAACTAAGCCCACGTTTGGCTGGAGTGGCACATGCACCCTCGGCGCAGGTCTGCTCACTTGGCGTGCTGCTAGCCGTGGCCACTGTGGCATGAAGCAGCCAGCTGAGCCGGGAGGCGCCACATGCAGCCTCCGCCTCTTCCCTGCCAGAGGAGCTGCCCTCCAGCTGCTGCCCCTCTTCCCTGCCAGAGAAGCTGTCCTCCAGCCCTAAAAAAAAGGTCAACAACTCTGGGAAAAGGGGGACACCAGAGGAATCTTTGCACCACGGGCCAGATATGCTTAAGACGGCCCTGGCTGTGGAGCTGTTCCTCCCTCCCACCTGTCAAAGGGAGCCTGGCAGCTGATGTGAATCCCAATAGTGCCTGCCCTCCCCCCTGCCTCTTTCCCCCCTGTCAAAGGGAGCCATGCAGCTGGTCCTGATCCTGGTCCCTCCTTCCCTTCTTCCTTCCCTCCATGCAGCTCCTCCTCACGCTTCCCTCCATCTTTAGCAGCTGCCCACCTCCCCTCTTCCAGCAACATCACACAGACCTCTCCCAGCTCCCTCGAGCCTTCCTCCGTCCCCCCACGTGCGCTCTGCTTAGAGTTGTTGCATCTCTTTGGAGACTGGCAGTGGCTGCTGCTGCTGCATCTGAGGTTGCAGAGAAAGGCCCTGAGGTCAACCAGAAAAAAAACCACGGTTGACTGGGGGCTCACGATCAACATGTTGTACATGCCTGAAGTCTACCACTAGGTGCCACACTTGGTGTATTTTGCTCTCCAAGGTTATTGCCGTTTTCAACTACACTACATCCTCCAGGGATAGCTAAACTGCGTGCCTCCAGATGTCCCTAGACTCCAGCTCCCATTAGTCCTAGCTACCATGGGATTATGGAAGTTGTTTTTTTAATATTTTTTATTAATTTTTCATTAATAACATTCCAATTAATAACATATCAAATCTTGCCACATTATGAAACAAATAATAAAGCCAATTATATATTACAAATTAAATAATTTAATCGGACTTCCCATGTTCTGGCTAGTAAGAGAGAAGGTCTTGTTCCTGAATTTTCCTCTGTTTATTCCCAATATCATAGTTCTGATCTTAACCCTTTATCATCATGACAATCACTGGTATGCGACTTTCAATCGTATTTAAAAAATCTATATGTGTGTTAGCATGCAAGAGAAATTTTATTCAGTCTGTTATTTTACAATTGTTTTCGGTGCCGTCCCCCCTCAGAGTGCCCCCTTTTAATCCATGCTCTTAACTCTAAAACTCTGGGCTGGCTTCCAGCTTTCCTTTGTTTCATAAAATTCAAAGCAGTCTTTCAAGTCTAACGAGCTGATGTTTCCCAAATCCAAATAAAGGTATTCCATAGAAGGCAATGCCATCAGGTATAAAGGTAAAGGCAAAGGGACCCCTGACCATTAGGTCCAGTCGTGACCAACTCTGGGGTTGCGGCGCTCATCTCTCTTTATTGGCCGAGGGAGCCAGCATACAGCTTCTGGGTCATGTGGCCAGCATGACTAAGCCGCTTCTGGTGAACCAGAGCAGCGTATGGAAATGCCATTTACCTTCCCGCTGAAGCAGTGCCTATTTATCTACTTACACTTTGATGAGCTTTCGAACTGCTAGGTTGGCAGGAGCAGGGACCGAGCAACAGGAGCTCACCCCGTCGCGGGGATTTGAACCGCCAACCTTCCGATCGGCAAGTCCTAGGTTCTGTGGTTTAACCCACAGCGCCACCCACGTCCTGCCATGAGGTATATTCCACAGTTAATAATTGTTTGGTTCCTCTAGAATCCAAGCTTGCTCCACCACCACCACCACCCCGGGCTCTAGGGGAAGCTTGCAAAGATCAAAGATTCACTTTCACATGGACAAAAATCCATGTGAGCAGATGTAGTTTTGTGTGTGAAATATTCCCCAGTTTTAGTCCATCAGCTGTTTTCCACCCCCTTATGGAGGCTCCTTTCTTTTTCGGTGGCACCACAGTTTATGCCATTTTATCGTCCCAAGCTAAAAGCACATCTAATCTTGTTTTTGTCAGTTCTAATTAGAGCCCTCCACAAGGGACCGCGCCATAAAATATCAAATTCCAAAGTTTTAATACAGTTCCTCCTGCATTCCATTTAATTAATTAGATATTTCTTTGTGAGGCTTGCCAAATCATGAAGTAACAAATATAGAGAAGAAACAAAAGAAACGGCTACACACCTCACATAAAATGTAGCGAAATGTCGAGAGTCCTTTTCAAATCAAATCTTTGGCACTCAGTGACTGAATTATTTAACAGGTCCTCTTTTTTGGCCTCCTTCTTTCCAGAACATGCCTGTTTCAAAGTCTGAATTCAAATATTTTTTGAAGAACAGGGATCCTCCTGCTCATGGCGATGGCTCTGGAGAGTTTCCAGTTCATGTGATACTCAGCACCCAACGTCCCTGCCCCCACATTCTGTAGCAAGCGGGAGTTTTCGGATGACCCGCGGGTGACGGCAAGCCTCCCCCTACCCTGAGGGGGGTCAGCAGGGATAATTACCCCCATATTATCCCTGAATAATTGCACAATTGGAGTCTGGTGCCATGGGAAAGCAGCCAAATGCCATGGTGATCAGATTGGAAGTGGGATTATGGAAGCTGTAATCCAACAAAAAATAGAAAGCCACAGATTAGCCATCCTTGGACAGTCAGAGATGCTGTAGCTGCAAACTTCCTGCTCTGAGTTTGACTAGATGACCTACAAGGTTACTTTGAACAATATTGTGCTCAATATTGTTCAATAGTATGAGAAGAGTGTATCACTCAGTGCAAGGGAAGGATGGGAATAAATTGAAAGCGACTTTTGAAAAAGATATAAAAAGCAGAGAGTTTGAAATTAAAATATCAAAGTTAAATAAAGAAGTCTTACAGAGTAAACAAAAAAATACTTACAAAAATGTATAAATTATTAAATAATATACAAATAGATCAAAAAATTAAAAGTAAGAATATGTTAAGGTGGGAACAAGATTTAGGTTATGAAACTGAATACAAAGATTGGGTTAAATTTTGGACAAAAAAATATAATTTTTACGGTTTCTTATCAATTGAAAGAAAATTTCATGAAGATGCACCATAGAAGGTATATGTCGCCAGATAGGTTGGCAAAAATGCAAAAAACCGGGTGATAATAAGTGTTGGAGGTGTAATAGAATGATTGGAACCTTATACCATATGTGGTGGTCATGTCCGGAACATAAGAAATATTGGAATATGATAGATGAGGAAATTTAAAAGCTAATAAAAACATCACATAATAAAAGAGCAGTCATATTTATTAGGAATTTTGAATGGTGACATCCCGAATGACAAAATTAATATTTTCTTGTACGCAACAACTGCAGTGAGAATGTTAATAGCCAATAATTGGAAAGGGAATTACGTTCCAACTAAAGAAGAATGGCTGAATAAATTATGCAAATACTTGGAATTAGCAAAGCTGACTGATTTGATAAGACAAAAACAACAAAAAAAATAAAAAATCCAGGAACAATGGAAATGTTTAAATGATTATTTATGTAGACAAAGATTAAATGTAAGGTATTGGTTGTGTTTAGAATAGATTTATGAAAAATTTAGAAAACTTATTGATTAGAATATTTGTATGAAATTCTATGGGAAAAATATGGAATAACATAAAATTTTGCTTAAAATGTATATAGGAAGTGCAGTGTAAGCAATGGAAGTCAACCAATGAAATTTTATTACAGTATTGAAATATCTGTAGAATAAATTTGGAAGAAATTATTCCAACTTTTCTTCTTCTTTTTCTCCTTATTTTTTCTTTTTCTTTTTTCTTTTCTTCCTTTTTTCTGTTCTTTTTTTATACTGGTGTGCTTATGTGAAATATGTATGTATGTATGTATGTATGTATGTATTTGCAATATTTTGGTTATATTTTGTAATAATTACATTAAATAAAAAAATTATAAAAGGAAATGCTTCTGGTTCTCCAGCAGGGAGGGAGGAAGTCAAACACTGAAATGTTAAAATGCTTGTAAAATAAATGAAATGTATAAATTTGAAAAGTATAAATTAAAACCTAGAAAAAAAGGAGAAGAAAAAGGATGAATTCTGGGTCTAGCAAGGTGCCCCTTTGTGGTCCACTGGGATGTGTCCTAGAGAATTGGTTCATTGTGGCGGGAGGGCTGGGGGGCAATTTGACCAAGCAAAAATTAAGGCAATTTTGCCAACAGGAATGGCCCCTTGGTGAACTTGTTGTTTGGCCTGAATTCGGATTGATAGATTGTGCTATTATTTTGAAATTGTTGGAATTCCTTAGGAACACTGGAAAATGGAATGAACATGATCATGGAGAATTGTTTGATGATTTGACGTTGAAACCTGCTTTGATGAAGCCTTGTAAGTTTCTGCCAGTCTTAGAAAAGGCTCCTCTGCCCCCGCCCCCAGTACTTTCTGATCCTGAAGAATATGACCCTCCCCCTCCCCCCAATCCTGTCCCTGTTGATGGCACTCTTGTTCACCCTGACCTGGCGCCATCCCCAATTCAAGACAGAATGTCTCGATATCAGACTTACAGAGTCTTTACCCTCTGAGGAAAATACAGTCATACCTCATGTTACGTTTGCTTCATGTTACGTTCTTTCAGCTTATGTCCCGAAAGGGTTACTTCCGTGTTTCGCTGCTTGCGCATGCGCACAAGCGCCAAATCGTGCTGCACACCTGCAGAGATACGGCGCTTCAGGTTGCGCTCTTTTCATGTTGCGAACAGGCCTCCGGAACGGATCCCGTTCACAACCAGAGGTACCACTGTATCTGCAGGTCTCCAGGCACAACTGACCTGGGTTCACACCTCATTCTCCAGCATGGACCGTTTCAATTGGAAGAATCAAATGCCCAGTTTTTTCAGCTGACCCAGATCAAATGACCAGTCTAATGGAATCAATCATGTCCACCCAAAGCCCACTTGGGTAGACCGTAAGCAGTTGGTGGACCCTCTTTTGACTCTTGAAGAGCTGAGGCTACAGCTAAGGGAGCCCCAACCCCCAGATCAGGGGGACCCTCGGCATACACAGAAACTGCTGTCCCCTCTCAGGACCCAACTTGGAAAATAGATGATGGGTGTTGGGAGACAGACTGCCTTACAGAAGCCAGATACAGAAACAAACAATTTTACTATTTTTACTACCCCACTCAGTGGTGTAGCTATAGGGGTGTGGGCGGGATGGGTCACATCGGGCAGCATTGGGCCTGCAGGGCACCCGAGCTGCAGCCTTCTGTCCTGGGCGCCCCCCAGCTGGTGGGCACTCTGGTGGGATGCGGAAGTTCGGGTGCCCTGCAGGTCCAGCGCTTCCCAAAAAGGGGAGGTGAGAAGGTGTTTTGTGTCATTTCTCCAGTTCTCCTGATTTTTACTGCATTTTAAAAGATCACCCGTGCACATCAGGAGAACTGAATTGGAAGGCAAAATTATTTCCTGAAAATCTCTTCCAGTCAAAAAGGTGTACAAAAAGCATCTATTCAGAACCATGTGCACAAAAAGTGTATATTAGTGAGAATCATGTACAAGAATACCTTAGATTACAGAGAATTGCTTGCAAAAAAAAAAATTGCACAGAGATATCTACAAAGTTTCATGTGGGTTTTTCATTTCTATTTCCTAATGCAAATTGATGTGGAAATGAGGTGAGCTGAATTTAAGACTGAGATAGGAGGTAAAAACTGAAAAATGAGAAATTGAGTCTAAGAGATGCATCCATTCCTGCCAGTGTGGAAGTCTGTAACACAACAAAGATAATATGCAGACTCTCCAGCTGAATTATTCACAGTAGGAGCAGGGGAAGAACGGGGGGAGGGGGTGAGTCTAGATTAGTTATTGAAACCCATACAGCCAAAGAAGTGTGGTACATCTCTAAAAAGCTAGCATTTTGAGTATCTTTATGGACAATGGGGCCAATACACGTTCACACTCATATCACAGTAGCTAAAATAACATAATTGTTATGTTGTTATGTTACATTGGGTTCCTTCCAATTCTACAGATCTATGATTCTAATTATTAGAGTCCTAAAGCAAACAATTTTGGCCTCCATCTTCATCAGCTGCTCTGGTGGGCATCAAAGGGTGGAATATTCAGAAATGTGGCATTTGCTGTATCTGAGTGATGCCTCCAGATTAAGGCCATGTAGTGTTAATATATGGACCCAGCCATTTCTCTTGTTTCCCAATCTTTTGCTTTAAGACTTGAATATATATTTTAGAATCCACTGTAATAAATATGTTTTAATGTTTAACTGCATTTCTGGATCCTGGAAGAAGGATAATAATCCTTAGTCTGGAAATATTTTTTTCATTATACTAACAAAATAGAGATTGGGAAGGCCAGTGTCTTCCGACAAGTAGCTTGCAACTCCTCCAATCTTCCCATTTAGGGAAGGACACTTTCCCCCCACAATTTATGAAGATGATAAACTGGAAGTAGAAATAAAGCTGCAATCCTAAACATGCTTATTTGAAAGTTAGCTCCATCCAAATCAATCAGACCTACATAAAAGAAAATACACTTTACTGGGAGGGGTAGCTAATACCCCAAAATACAGAAGGAGAATTCAAGATAATCTTAACAGATTGGAGAACTGTGCCCAAACTAACAAAATAAATTTCAATAGAGACAAATGTAAGGTTCTCCACTTGGGCAGTAATAACCAAATTCACAATTTGGCGTCTAGATTGCCAGCAGTACAGGTGAAAAAGATCTAGGGATCTTAGTAGGTTAACATGAGTCACTGGTGTGATGCAGCAGCAAAAGGGGGGGGAGAGAGAAAAAAAGCTAATGCTATTCTAGGCTGCATCAACAGATGTATACTGTCCAGATCATGGCTAGGCAAACTAAGGCCCAGGGGCCGGATCTAGCCCAATCGCCTTCTCAATCTGGCCCACGGGCTGTCCGGGAATCAGCGTGTTTTTACATAAGTAGAATGTGTCCTTTTATTTAAAATGCATCTCTGGGTTATTTGTGGGGCTTGCCTGGTGTTTTTACATGAGTAGAATGTGTCCTTTTATTTAAAATGCATCTCTGGGTTATTCGTGGGGCATAGGAATTCGTTCATCCCCCCGCTTCAAAATATAGTCCGGCCCCCCACAAGGTCTGAGGGACAGTGGACCGGCCCCCTGCTGAAAAAGTTTGCTGACCCCTGGTCCAGATCAAGGGAAATCATAGTTCCATTCTATTCTGCCTTGGTCAAGCTACACCAAGAGTACTATGTCCACCTACCCTCTGATTCTGGATTTCTGTGGTTCTTATGCGAATTTCTGTTTCTGTGTGTGATGTGATGGATTTTCAGAGCACAATTTGATTTGGGGTCATTTCCAAATAATCTCCACCTGCTCTAGGACTTTTTTTTTATGTGACCATTCAGCATCCTTCCTGACATCTAGAGTTATTCACCTCTTCTGAGAGGGTATGGTTGGTTGGAACATTCTGTATTATTGATGGGATTCTTGCACATTTCTGTGTTTCTCCCTGCTCCCACATGTCTATATGTTTATTTAAGATTTTAAAACTTTAATTAACCATTAACCTTGCCTCTGAACTTACTCAAGAGTGTATCCAGAGCATGGTGGAGTGATGGTCCCCAGTTAGATCCAGGGCTGGACAACCTGATGCCCCACAAATCTCAGCCATGACCTGTTGTTCTTGTTTAGTCGTTTAGTCGTGTCCGACTCTTCATGACCCCATGGACCAGAGCACGCCAGGCACTCCTGTCTTCCACTGCCTCCCGCAGTTTGGTCAAACTCATGCTGGTAGCTTCGAGAACACTATCTCGTCCTCTGTCGTCCCCTTCTCCTTGTGCCCTCCATCTTTCCCAACATCAGGGTCTTTTCCAGGGAGTCTTCTCTTCGCATGAGGTGGCCAAAGTATTGGAGCCTCAGCTTCACGATCTGTCCTTCCAGTGAGCACTCAGGGCTGATTTCTTTAAGAATGGATAGATTTGATCTTCTTGCAGTCCATGGGACTCTCAAGAGTCTCCTCCATCACCATAATTCAAAAGCATCAATTCTTCGGCGATCAACCTTCTTTATGGTCCAGCTCTCACTTCCATACATCACTACTGGGAAAACCATAGCTTTTACTATATGGACCTTTGTTGGCAAGGTGATGTCTCTACTTTTTAAGATGCTGTCTAGGTTTGTCATTGCTTTTCTCCCAAGGAGCAGACGTCTTTTAATTTCGTGGCTGCTGTCACCATCTGCAGTGATCATGGAACCCAAGAAAGTAAAATCTCTCACTGCCTCCATTTCTTCCCCTTCTGTTTGCCAGGAGGTGATGGACCCAGTGGCCATGATCTTCATTTTTTTTATGTTGAGCTTCAGACCATATTTTGCGCTCACCTCTTTCACCCTCATTAAAAGGTTCTTTAATTCCTCCTCACTTTCTGCCATCAAGGTTGTGTCATCTGCATATCTGAGGTTGTTGATATTTCTTCCGGCAATCTTAATTCTGGCTAGGGATTCATCCAGTCACAACCTAGCTTGTACTAAAAACCTTCATTTTAGTGTGTCCATATAGCATATTTCCCAGATTTATTTGTAACAGCATTTTTTTTTAAGAAAAATGATTGGCAGACATATATGCCACCAACCTATCATCCCTTTCGGCTTTTAGCAACCACTTTAGGCCCACTAAGCAATGCTGGGTCAAAAGCAGAGAGTCAATGCCACCACCTAATCTGAAAAGGCTAGCACATATGTTCTCCTTGTTAATGTTCCCTTCCCATTAATGAGAATAATAGCACAGGCCTAGAATGTTGCCTTCATTTAACAGCTAAGGAAGAAAGAAAATGCTTCCCTCAGCACATGGCACAGTTCCAATAACCACCTGGAGAATCCAGATAAGGTTGAAAGGGGTGGGTGGGGGGAGTTGGCATTACAACAAAGAAAAAGAATTTTAGCTCAAGACACTGGTAAAGAAAAGGCATCACTATTTAAAAAAGGAGGTAACACTGATAGCCACTGCCATACCCTGGGCAGCCAATAGCAAGTGGGAGAGAAAACGGTGGCCCAAATGATCAAGCGATTAGCGCATCTTTCCTTTCAGCCCTGGGGCCACATGCCAGTTTGAGCTATGGAGCTATGGAGTTCTTGCATTGTGGGTGAAGTAACTGTGTGTATGTCTCAATCCACTTTCTTCACACTATGCACCACATATGTCTATTCTGCCCCTCCTTAGGCTGCACTCCTAACCTGGCTGGGTGGGGCCAGAAGTAGGCAGAGCAACAAATGTGAATTTTTACTTATGTACGGTAGGATAGTTTCTACACACTCACATGTAGAGTAGTTTCTACACACTCTACCCTCCATCCAGGCAAATAAGAGGCATAGTTGGAGTGCAAGGACACATTCCAGCCAAGTTAAGGCATTCAAGGAGGGTACAAAGCTGCGCTGGAGATGGGCATGGCCTGATGAGGGTGGGTGGCTGGAGAGAGTTCTAGTTGCCAAATTGACTTGGGGTGGGCACTTGAGGCTTTTGAGTTTAGAAACAAGGTGAAAAACAATGCCATCCTAACCATGTCGACTCAGAAGAAGTAAGTCCTACTGAATTCAACAGAACTTAAGGTAAAGGTAAAGGGGCCCCTGACCATCAGGTCCAGTCGTGACCGACTCTGGGGTTGCAGTGCTCATCTAGCTTTATTGGCTGAGGGAGCCGATGTACAGCTTCCGGGTCATGTGGCCAGCATGACTAAGCCACTTCTCGTGAACCAGAGCAGCGCACAGAAACGCCATTTACCTTCCCGCTGGAGTGGTACCTATTTATCTACTTGCACTTTGACGTACTTTCAAACTGCTAGGTTGGCAGGAGCAGGGACCGAGCAACGGGAGCTCAACCCGTCACAGGGATTCGAACCGCCGACCTTCTGATCAGCAAGTCCCAGGCTCTGTGGTTTAACCCACAGCGCCACCCGCATCATCAGAGCTTATTCTTAGGTAAATGGGCTTAGAAGTGCAGCCTAAGAAGGGGCAGAATATAGGTAGGTGGTGCATAGTGTGGAGAACGTGGATTGAGACATACACACAGTTACTTCACTGTGCAAGAACTCCTTAGTGGTAACTTCCATTTTGGGTTCAGCTCCATCATATAGACCCCATTCTCCTTCCCTCCAGAAGAGCTGTCAAACTCTTCCTTTGGTCTCTGTTTTGCTTTGAGCCCCAATGGAAATTTAGCTAGCATGCTCCAAACTCGCTTCTTCTCCTTTTTAAAGCCACACAGTACAAAACCAGCCAATACTACAGCTTTTTAAGCATCAGCCTTCAATCTTCCTCTGCTCCCAGCAGCCCAAGGCACTGACATCAGCCCCAGAGATACTTTTTGTAAATAGAACAGATGATAAAATAGCCTTTAGGCTTTTAGGATTGCCCCCCCCCCCATTTGTCATGAAAGAAAGAAAGAAAGAAAGAAAGAAAGAAAGAAAAGAAAAGAAAGTATTTTATAACCAATTTTCTAAAAGGCACTAAGGCACCAGAGAGCCAAGGGAGATTGAGTTTTTCAAAGTCCTGTTGTGAAAGCGACTGGTGGCTTGAAAGCCCATCTCAAATGTAATTTGCTGGTATAGGGTGGTTACACAATGAGGTGTGTAAATGCTACCCTCCCTACAGAGTTTCCTTCAGCTCTTCTTATGATTATGTGATGTTCCGGGAAAACCAACGCAATGTGGAGCCTGACTCCAAGTCCCAGCTGCTATTTGCACATCAATGCCAGAAAGGGCGGGCAGACAATTCTTATCAGATCTTTAAAACTTCCCATTTCCCATTTCTTTCTTTCTTTTCCTTAAAAAAAAAAAAAAACACCACTGTTGCTAGTCTTATTTTCATTCTTGAGAATTTTGCTACTGAAGATTGGCGTGCATCCCAAGGCAATTTCTAATGCCAATTCACCATATGATTGTAGGTGAGTGGGTTTGTGTCACACACTCAGAAGATTATCCCCCGTGGTTGTTGAATTTGTCCTTCATAAACACTTGGAACTGAATCACACAACAAGTTTTATTTATTTATTTCATGAAATGAGGCAATACAATTCAGGCGGGTGGGAAATGGAAGAGAGAATTACATTTAACCGAATTCTCATTGTAAGGAGCATAAGAAGAGCCCCATTGGAACAATCCAAAGGAGCACCTAGTCCAACATCTGGTTCTCATGGTTGTCAGCCAGATGCCCACATGCAGCACCCCAAGCAGAACCTGAGTGCAATCGTGCTTTCTCTCCACTTGTGAATGGATGCAGAGGTGCACTTGTCTGAGTATTTGTTTGGGTGAGGTGAGGTAGAGGAACAAATATGTGGCAATCACATCAATTTCAGACCAATTTAAATTTTATGTTTGAGATGTGCCTCCAGGTTCTCCATTCTCCTATGCCTAAGAATGGACAATTCTGCATTTTGATTTCTCTCTATTACTAATTTTTCCAAGTTCCCCATTTCTGCATCATTTTGTGGCTTTTGAAAAAGGTGCACTGTCCACAAGAAAATTCATAGGCCTTTTCGTGCATGATTCTCCTAATATTACATGCATTTTGTATGCAATTTTGCCTTATTTAAACATATTTGCATGCCATTTCCTTGTGCTTTTCTAGCCATTTGTAAAAAGAAATAAACTGGAGAACTACATCACAAAATTCAGTGAAGTGTGAATTTTAAATAGGAGATGGTTTACATATTAGTTTGAGAAGAAAAATATCAGCTTCACAATACCAGTTTCACAATGAAAACTATCAACAATGAAAACAGACCATTTCATAAATAAAAACATGTACAACGTTTTTTGAAAAAACAACAGCATCAGCAACACTTGCATGTTTATCTTCAAGGTTTATTTGTTGTTGCAGCCATCATGGTTATTTCAGCTATCACTACAAAGAAATATACATCCTATCATACTATACAGAATGCACACAGATAAACCATTAAAAGACAGTATTAGCCAATTTATACATACAGTCGTACCTCAGAAGTCGACAGAATCTGTTCTGGAAGTCTGTTCAACTTCCAAAACATTCAACTTCCAAAGCGCAGCTTCTGATTTGCTGCAGGAAGCTCCCGCAGCCAATTGGAAGCCGTGGAAGCCTTGTGGGACTTTTGGCTTCCAAAAGAACATTCAAAAACTGGAACACTCACTTCTGGTTTTCAATCATTCAGAAGTCAGAACGTTCGATTCCCAAGTGGTTCGGGAGCCAAGGTACGACTGTATATATTTGCCAAAAAACCTAGGGAACACTGCTGGACTATAGAGGAACATAAAGTAGAAAAGGTCTCCTGCTTTAAATACCTGCATATAGTCTTTAATGCCTCAGGAAGCAGGGGACTATGTTACTATCAAGGCTCAGAGGGGCTCATTGACTATACAAAATTGTATAGATCCAAAGAAGGCTATTATATACCAACAGCATTGAAATTATTTGAAGTAAAGTCCATAGCCCAACTCTTATATGGTGCCCAGCTATGTAGGTTTCTTTCCAAATTTGACATCTCTAGAGTGCATACAATCTAAAGTTAGGTCCCTAAAGGTATCACATTGCCATCTTGGGGCTGGAGGCAGGTCTCTTGAGCATAGAGGCCAGTGTATGGAAGTTTATCCTCAACTATTGAGTAAGATTATTGGGTTTTTTCCCCACTGAGCTTCCTCCCCTTGTTCTCAAGGATGAATTCCAATCTGCATGGTATCAAACAATTATGACCAAAATTCTAGCTCTGGGCTTTTTCCTTTGAGCATCTGCTCAGAATGAGCTTTGAGCAGGCTAAATAAGCCATCAAACAGCATATCACAGACACAGAAAGCCAAACGGATCTGGATAGGTCCCTCTCCTTTATTGTCAGTGATTACAGTAGGTATCTTTGAACTCCTAAGAAGTATTTAAGCAATCTGGATTTGCCTAAACATCATAGGGCATTCACCCTGGCTCGATACCCCTCTGATGTTCTTGAAGGTCACTATAGAAAAATCCCCTATTTGGAGAGATGCTGTCCCTGTGACTCTGGCCAAATTGAAATTGTAGAACACGTGCTTCTCCAGTGCTTGTTTTACAGAGATTTATGCTCTGACCTTATCTTGCCTGTATGCCAGGAATAAACTGGGAGTTCTGAACAGTTTCTTGTCACTCTGCGGCTCCTAAATAATAATCCCAGTATAATATACAAAGTGGCTAATTTTGTGCAGCAGCAATTAAAATATATAATGACTAGCACCTAGGAGTAGTATAATCCAGTGTTTCTCAACCTTTTTCTGACCGTGGCCCCCTTCTGACCTTGTTTCCTTCCTGTGGCCCCTCTGTCCTACCAGTAGAAAGGTAGCTATTTTGTTTGTAAATAGAAAATGTCTTATTTATAATTTTTATAATTATATAAATTATATAATTTCACCTGCGGCCCCTTGAAATATCCCAGTTGAGGAAACACTGGTATAATATACTGACAGTCATCCTGGTCATCCCTAGGTCAAAAGGGTTCCCTTCTGACAAGTAAATGAACAACTAGAACTGCTTTTTAATGTATATGTGATTTTAAACCTTTTAATTGTATTCTGAGCTTTTAATTTTGCAAAAAGGCAAAATGGACTAATTTCTCCCCCATCTCTAGTTGTGCCTGCATTTTAGTCCTGCACCATCACTCAGCCTTCTCCCATCTTGTTTATCATCGAGCTGATTGGCCTAATGGCAGGATTAAGTGTTATTTGCTGATTCTTACCACCCCTTTAACTCAAACGAACTCTCCAATGAACTACCCTAAATAATTCTGCCTCCATCTTTCATGCTGACACCCTCCAAGTATTTACAGGAGATTATAAAACCACCTCTTTAGTCATTCTTTATCTGAGTGGTGTATAATTAGTTCCTTTAATCCTTCCACATAGGTCAACCCCTTCTCTAAGCCCTTAAATCATTTTTATCACCTTTTCCTGGATCCATTCCAGCGGACTGGTGACTCCCCACCACTCTCCATTTTTCTCATCTGCCCATCTTCCTAAGACATGCAGAGTCACACTTTTCAAACCAGTTACATGAATCAAAACAAAGCTATCCTTTGGAATTTGCATTTCTATGCATTTTATGATACAGTTCACAAATCAACTTGTACAAAAATGTGCACAAAATCTGTACGCTAGTGAAGTTAACACACATATTAGTGGAAGATGTGTACTTGCCAAAATAGTATACATAAATGTGTATTTTCAGAGAAATTCAAACTAAAATGCTGGTGAATTTTCATGAGGATTTTCTTTGGAAATTGCTGAGGAAATGTGGACTGAATTTAAAATTGGGAGAAAAATAAGAAGCTGAGAGGAATCAAAACTGGCATATTCATCTATCCCTGCTCAGAAACTAGGGAGCTACAAAACAGAATTGGATGGAAAGGACCCAGAAGAAGCAGAGGTATACAAGTTGCCTCCTATACTGTACACAGAATGGAACTTTGGCTCTGTCAGTAGAGCATGAGACTGTTAATCTCAGGGTCATAGGTTTGAACCCCATTCTGGGCAAAATATTCCTGCATTACGGGGGATTGGACTACATTACTCTTGTGATTCCTTCCAGCTCTAGGGTTCTATGATTCTGTGATTCTAGGTCGCCAAGAAACACTGGATCCAGAAAAAGAAACCAAGCCCTGGATCTCTGGGTTGTCAGAGGGAAAGAATTACTTCAATGTTACTGGACATTTTCAGTCATGCCTCTCCTGCAGTGGGGCAGCCCTCCAGCATTTCCTCCAGCCAGCAAGCCTCCACCCTGGGGGAAATTGCCCAATGACAAGCTAGGTGTTGTTGGCCCTGTCTTCCACGCCGTGCCTTAGGTCATGTAGATTCCAGCACTAGTGTGAAGAGACCACTCATCCAATGCAGGGGCTCCTCACTTGCCTCATTAAAGCCGTGTCTGCCCTGCTCTTCAAAAGGAAGAAGCAGAGGGCATGTCACTTGGATCAGCATCTTAGTTTGCACCCAGCCATGCAATTCACCTGCTGCACCTTTTAAATTTGCCTTTCTGATCTACAGCACTGATTTAAGCATTAAAGATTTTGGCAAAACCTGAAATCTGAGTTCATTCTTCATAAAGTGAGAGTTAGGCCAGGGCAAACAAAGGAGAATAGCTGGTGAGTTGAGGAGGAGGAAGAGTCAGGAAGCTTCCACTGCTGACCAGCATCTGCTGCCTGAGGTGGCCACCTCACTATCGCTAATAGTAGAGATGAATCAGGCCCACTCACTTTTCTCTCCATTCCTCACTTTTTCACTTTGGATAGCTTTAGATAGCTCAAGTGCCAAGGACTTTAGGGTTGCCATATGTCCAGGAATTCCGAACATGTCCTCTTTTGGAGGTGCTAGATGCCAACTCGGGGGTAATTTTACATTTTAAAGCAAATGTCCTGGATTATGGGGTTGTTGGGTTTTTATAAGTGTGCAGGTGGCTCTGGTTCAGGCTCTGGAATGGGTGGCCCAAGCTCTGGCTCCGACTCTGACTGGTGTGGGCAGCATGGGCTTGGGCTCTGGTGCAGGCAAACCGGGCTCTGGCACTGCCGTGGGCAGCCTGGGTTCTGGCTCTGGTGTGGACAGCTTGGGCTTGGGCTTGGGCTCTGGCATGGGCAGCTCAGGCTCGGCAGGGGCGGAGAGGCTATTGGGCAATTGTCCTAAAAAAGTTCAGCAACTTTTTGTGTCCAGATTTTTACCTCTTGAAATAGGGCAACACTGAATGACTTTAGCTGCCGATTTCAGTTCTCTCAGTTTCTAATTCTTCCAGTCTTAAGTTCTGCACACTTTTGCAGTCATCTGCATTAAAAAAAAAATCCTTGTCAAAATTCACCAGCATGTTAGTCTGAATCTCTATGAATAAACACAATTTTGTGCTCAGTTTTGGCTAATGTATACATTTTTGGAATAATTTTTCCCTAACATATTGCAGTTTTGTTCATTATTTTCACTAATGTCATCTTTTTATGCACATTTTCACCCACACATGCATTTGTGTAAAATGTTTGGTTAGAAAACGGCAATGGAAAATACAGCTAAAAGTGCATTTCAAAGGATAGTTGTGTTTTGGTTTTGCATATTGTTTCTGAAAGTGTGAACTGAATAAATTTGGCTTTTAAAGCATCCTGAATCCGATTTCTCCTCCACCCCTAGAAGCAAACATTGCATAATCCATAGATGCTAGCTCCCTGGGGCCCTATAAAATTCCCCATGAACAGGCCGGGTACCCATAAATTTTGGTTCCAGGGCCATGCACTGCATAGCACCCACGATCCTGGGCACCCGTGGTTGCAGGGCCAAGCTGGCACTCCTGACATACTCCCTCCTCCCATTCTGATGATGCATATCCTCATGTATCCCATATGACAATATCAGTCCCATTAAGCCAGGGAATGAGAACCTGTGGCTGTTCATGCTTCGACTCCAACTCCCATCAGTCCCACCTAGCATGACCACTGTAGAGCGATGATGGGAGCTGCAGTCCAACAACATCTGGTGAGGAAGAGATTTTCCAGCATCTGCCTTAAGCCAGCCAGAACTTGGTTTATTATAACCGGTCTCACCCCGTTGCCCAATGTCACAGAGATTACTAATTTCATTAGAAGCTCTTCTCTTCCTACACCTTTTCCAGATTTGGGCAGCAAACATTTTAGAGAGCCAGGATAATTTAGAGGGAAGGAAAGTAAAGTTCAACAATGTTAAGGAGTAGTTAATGTAGAATAAATTACAGTGAAAAGATGCCCCTTTTCATGAGAAAATTTGATGTTGCAAGAAAAGAGTAAATACCTGTTACATGAGTATTTTATTACCATAGTTACAGGACCTGTGGCTGTCATTTCCAATACTCTGTGATAATGATGGCTGTTGTGATGATGGGGGCCAGGGCTGGCAAAGACTTGGGGCAGGCAACTGATTTCCCCTAAGTATCCTCTTGGGCAAATATTGCAGAGACAATTTCTATTAAACCACAAAAATACTACAGTTTAACCAACCAAACAAACAAACAAATGAATGAATAAACAAATTAATGAATGAATGCAAATAATTGCCTAAAAAATCTCTATATCTCCAGAGATGAAGTTTTTTTTTTAACCTTTTGCTGCTTCTCACTCTGCCCCCAACCAAAAACCCATTTGAAGAGGAAGAAAATCAATAAGCACATAAATAAGTTCACACACACACACACAGGCTTTATTGCAGTCTATAAATAAATGGTTGGAATTACTAGGGAAACAGTAAGCGACAACCTGCAAAAGTTATTTGGGAGAAGTTAGAGTGTGTGTGCATTTCTTAAAATAATAATTATTATAATTATAATCATTATAATAGAGCAAGCTTATTTTCTGCTGCCTCAGAAGGTAGGACCCGAACCAATGGATTGCTTAACAATGGAGCGGACTGCCTTGGAAGGTAGTAGACTCCTTCGTTGGAGGTTTTCAGACAGAGGCTGGATGTCAGGGGTTCTCTGGCTGTGCTCCTCTACAGTTCTATGATTCTATTATTCTACTGTTGTTACTCTTATATTGGACTTTTTGCAAACATCTTCTATTTTGTCCAGCCCCTCTTTAATCAGGTCTAAAGAAGCTTGATTGTAGGATTGGATTTTTAGGGGAGTAGAGTTTCTCACCTGCTTTGCTTGCAAACTGGGAGGTGCTGTTTTCCTCCAACTCAAATAATGCAGCTCTACTCGCTGACAGCACACCGAGCATTTCTGCTGCACAAACCTTTCCCAATGAACAAGAACAGAGAGAGAGAAATCCCTGCCAGGCATGCAAGCCTTTACAATGCTCAAGGTGACTTGAACATGATTGCCATAGCCCAATCTGACTGCTTCCAAATCAGCCTGAAGGAACAGTAATGGACTGCATGAGAATTAACGAAGAGATACTCAATCCAAAGGTCATTTTCATGACCCAGGCACGTTGCTTTCTGCCTACTTGGCAGATGCAGACGAGACAAAATGTCACATAAGAAGAACCCTGTTGAATCAGCCCAGGTGCCCATCCAGTTCAACATCCTATTCTTACACTGGCCTACAAGATGCCCCTAGGAAGCCCACAAGTGGGACCTGAGTTCAACATCACTCTCCCCCACTTGTGATTTCTAGCAATTGGTATTCAGCAACTGCCTCCCATAGTTGAGGTAGAACATAGCCTTTGATAGCATTACCCCCCATCCATGAATTTTGTAATCCTTTTTTAAAGTCACCCAAATTGTTGGTCATCACTGCATCTTGTGGGAGTGCATTTTTACAAAATAGTGTGGCTTGAGTAACCCCTGAAAACTATTAATCAAGCTTCATATCCTTCTTGGCAGATAATCCTTTCATGTTTCCATTTTAACTACTGAACCAGTCTCTTTCTCTGTTTCACATTGTTGCATTTTAATAAATGACAAGTTTATAAATGTAGTGTGCTTTTGCTCCAGAAAGGATAGGCAGATTAATTAATAATTGGGCATCTGTTGGCTATTCTTTGCCAGAGTATCTGGTAGGGCTGAGCATGGTCACCAAATCCAATTTGAGGCCCAATCTAGCACTTAAAAGCAGCCCCTATCCAACCTGAAATGATTCAGTGCAACCCAACCTGGATCCAGAGCCTGAACTCAATTGGCAGCTTGGCAGAACCTTTAATTAGGGTTTGTGTTATGTACTGAAGTTCTCACCCTGGCCAGCAGGGGGATACTGTAGATAGTTATGCAAATGAAGGATCGAAAGTGACGTTCAGTGATTGGATAGTTTGTATGCAAATGAAGGATCGAAAGTGACGTTCAGTGATTGGATAGTTTTAGAAAGTTGTTATAGTAACAAGGTACTGGAGCTCTATATAAGCAGGCTGACTGAGGCCTTCAGTTCAGTTCTGTTCTGGCATCTGATTAAAGAAGAGCTGTTTAAAGAATCACTGTGTCATCTGATATGTTCACCCACAACTTAACAGTTTGTATGTCTAATTAAGCATGTGGGCAGGAGGGCAACAGGTGAGCAACATAATGGGAGGGGTGTTTCCAGTTACCCCACCCTTTGCTCTTAGAAGCCTTATAAGAAACCCAGGAGAAGGACTGTGAGCAACAGCATGGGAGAGGTGTTTCCAGTGGCAGAGCAAGCCGATCGGGTGCCTGGGGCAGTGGGCGTGCCCTGCACCCAGGGGCAGGGCCAGCCACCCGCGAGGGCAGGGCCAGCCAGAGCAGGATGCTGTGCAGGGCCTCTGAAGAGTCTGCCTGCCTCCTCCCACTTAGCTGCCCTACAGCTGAGGGGGAGGCGGAGGGCAGACCATTTGGGGCAGTGTGGCGCCTGTGGGCGCACTGCAGGCCCCACGGTGAGTGCTGCCCAGCATTTTGTCACCCCCTCAGTGGTGACACCTGGGGCAGCTGCCCCCACTGCCCCCCGTTCCTCCACCCCAGGTGTTCTTGGACTATGGTAAAACTGTGAAGTTCCCTTGTAATTTTTGCTATTGGATGCTGCATGTTTTTAAGTAATTTTCTTATCTTTATAGTGCAGTGGTACCTCAGATTAAGAACTTAATTCATTCTGGAGGTCCGTTCTTAACCTGAAACTGTTCTTAACCTGAGTTACCACTTTGGCTAATGGGGTCTCTTGCTGTGTGATTTCTGTTCTCATCCAGGAGCAAAGTTCTTAACCCGAGGTAATATTTCTGGGTTAGCAAAGTCTGTAACCTGAAGCCTCAGTAACCTGAAGCATCTGTATCCTGAAGCGTCTGTAACCCGAGGTACCAGTGTATTGGAATGTGGTTTTTTGGTACGTTATTATATTTGCTATTTGAAATGAATCCTTTGAGCATGATTTTTTTGTGTGGTAAAGCAGCATATAAATAAAAAGAATGAATGAATGAAATGCATGCAGGCTGCCTGTGCATACCAAAATGTACATTTTAGAGGAAATTAGCACTAAAATGCTGAATTTTTTTCACTTTTAAAAAAAAATTATTCAAATAACTGCAGAAATATGGAGAGTTAAATTTAAGACTGAAAACAATTAGAACCTGGAGTGGACAAATTCACTCATTCTTGCCTATTAAGCTATTATTTGGTGTGGATGGGGTGGGAGTACCTCCTAGGGGTTTGGGATTATTTTACTTCTGCAAAGTGGGATGGTTCCTCTCTCTTGTGTGTGAATGGTAGTATTTGGGCTATGTAAGGATCAGAGAACTGGAGAATTGAGATTGCTACTATTAGCATAGACTCTGTGGATCTCTAGATACATATACATGTGGATAAAAATAACGACAAGCCTTACTGAAGGTTGAAGCCACCTTGAGTGCAATCTTGGCACAGCTAAAGAAGAAGCACAGAGGTTGCTCAACTCCCCTGCCAGCTTCACTTTACATCAAAACCTGCTTTCGATGCCACAGACTTATTAAAGATGGGGATTGTGGCGCTGAGTGTGTGTATTTACAAAAACTGGGTCAGCAACATAAGCTCTCCAGATTTTATTTTTTATTTTTTTAAACCCACCCTCAACTAAAAGCCTGCCAGTGTTAACATCACTCTTGGAGGGGAGTTTTTTTATTTTTTAAATGCTGCCTTTCTTTTGACTGGTCTTCGGAATATTGAGTTTGGTGGCTTCTGTCCCAAGATAATTTACCCTGTAGGATCTGGGGACCAATTATATCATTGCATTTGGTATCCATACAGTGAGGAGGTTTTTTCCCCTCTCTTTTTTAAGGTATCATGTCAGCAGATGAATGTGACAAAAATATATTTTATCAGACTGTCTGGGTGCTACCACAGCACAAAAAGCAAAGAGGAGAACAATTCTGGAGTACCCCAGTATTGTGGGGTGCTTTCAGACCATTGCTGTGTTCAAGCACATTCTAACAAATTCAGGTTGCACAATTAAAGTTTGTTTATAGCTCTTGTACAACACACTCACTTCCCCCTCCAAAATTGGGTCACGTCCACACCATACATTTAAAGCATGCTTAAAGCTTTCCTCCAAAGAATCCTAGGAGTTGCTCTGTTTGTCACAGAGTAACAATTCCCAGCACCCTTGTCAGTACAGCTCTCAGGATTCTTTGGGGGGAGCTGTGACTATGGAAGTGATTTAAACTATGGTGTAGATGTGACCAGTGCTTTAAAAAAAATGTTTAGGGGTACTCTCATTTTGACTCAAGAAAGTCACCATTTTATAGTTCAAATTGGGAAAAATAAATACAGTAAATGGACAAAAGTACAGTCATACCTTGGGTTACAGATGCTTCAGGTTGCGTTTTTTTTTTGGGGGGGGGGTTGGTTGTGGACCGCTGAAACCCGGAAGTACCGGAATGGGTTACATCCGGGTTTCAGCGGTCGTGCATGCGCAGAAGCGCCGATTCGCAACCCGAGCGTCCACTGTACAAAGATTCAGAAAATGTTTAGGGGTATGCAGCGTACCCCCTGCATACCCCCAGAAAAGAAGCACTGGATGTGACCTTGGACTTGTTTCAGTAAGGCATAGGGTGGTGAAAAGCACTGGGAAGTGTAGCATAATGCTTGCTTGATGCAACAGCTTGTCCATACTTTCGCTTGTCCCATGCCTAGAAAGCACAGATCCAACTGGTTTTCTGTTTGTGCTGTGCACTCTAGGCATGGACTGCATTTGCCCCCCAGTTTTCCCCTGGAAAAGGGGACCTGTCAGGCGTGGTGGGCTGCCAGTCCTCACCAGCTCCTTTGCTGGCACCTGGCCCTTTAAGTAGACCCTGATCCAGGACACACCTGGAATACTGTGTCCAGTTCTGGGCACCACAGTTTAAAAAGGATATTGACAAGGTGGATCGTGTGAAGAGGAGGGCAACAAATATGATCAAGGTCTGGAAACCTTATGAGGAATGGCTACGGGAGTTGGGTATGTTTAGCCTGGAAAAGAGGAGACTGAGAGGAGATATGATAGCCATCTTCAAATATCTCAATGGCTGTCCCAAGCAAAATGGAGCAAGCTTGTTTTCTCCGACTCTGGAGAGTAGGACTCGAACCAATGGCTTCAAGTTACAAGAAAGGAGGTTCTGACTAAACATCAGGAAGTAAGAAACATATGACAGTAAGAACTGTTCAAGAGTGGAATGGTCTCGCTCGGGAGGTGGTGGACTCTCCTTCCTTGGAGGTTTTTAAGCAGAGGTTGGATGGCCATTTGTCATGGATGCTGTAGTTGAAATTCTTGCATTGCATGGGGTTGGACTAAATGGCCATTGGGGTCCCTTCCAACTCTCCAGGTCTATGATCCTTTGAGTATTGAACCTAGGACTTTTCAGCCCAAGCTTGTACTGTACCATTGAGTTACAAGGCACAGTTTCTGACCCATCCCCCCCTTATAGTCCAGGGGTGGGGAGCCTGTGGCCTTCCAGATGTTTTTGGACTACAACTCCTGCCATCCCATTGGCCATGGTGTTATCCAACAAGATCTAGAGGGATACATGTTTCCCATTCCAGGACAACACAGCATTGAGACAAAACTGGTGTTAGCAGGGGTGAATACATTCAAACTGCCAGAATGGAGGTTAGATCAGGTCATGCTCCATGGGGCATCAGTGGCCAGATAGTATAATAATTTGCTATCCAGTTGCTCCTTAAAGCCAATCCTGTCCTTCACTGCCCCCATTTCAGGTTGACAAGGAAGGGGGAAATACACTTTGGCCATTGTTCCATGTGATTACAATGAACTGAATATCCAGCTGCTAGAAAATCCACCTGCTTCTCTCCCATCCTAATTGGTACCCATCCCTTGTCCTCTGTCTAATATATTCAGCCATGAGTTTAGGGGATCTCTGAAGGCATAAGTTGTCAGCTAGTCAGAAGCAAGCATTGACAGGGGAATTATGTCTAATCTCCTACATTCAGGGCAGATCATTCCAAAGGGCTTAAAGAATATTTGAAATAAAGAAAGGAACCTTCTCTTTCATAACTGATGGAGAAAAACCATGGCTTGCTTCTCAACAGCTGAAAAGGTTTACCCCTGCATAGCTAGCTAGCACAGCAAAGGCTATCTCTCCCACAACCACCTGCATCTTTTTCTCTGGGTCAATGAGTCCCAGCAAAACTTATTTTATCTACTATGTATTTTGGAAAATGGTTTGTCTGCATGTTCTCTGCAGGTTAATCCACTTCTTGATATATTGTCACCCAAACTCAGTACAATGATTTCTTCATAGACAATTTGGATGCCAGGTGCCATTTTGAATCAAGATGATGGACTAAAAACATGACTTTAGTATGTGACTTTGCCCATTTTTGGAATAGGTTCAGCCACCTCTTGAGATATCATCACCAAACTTGACCTGAGGATTCATGAGGTGTTGGGGGTGGGTGAGTTCTTAGGTTGATGTTTTGAATCAAGATGCCATACCAAAATGTGGCTTGGGCATGGCTTCACCCAATCCTTGAGGTGACAGGTCCAAATTAACAAATTACACTAACCGCTTAAAAAAATCCGATTTATTTTTGTTGTTTGTTTGTTTCTAAAAGTTCCCAGGACGTGCTAGGCCCTCCCTGCTAGTTTAGAATAGTTACATATTGCTTGGGGGGGGGGAAATTCGTAAGTTTCATAGTAATCTTTTATTACAAAACAAATGTGATCAAGATCTCAACATGTAAAGGGCTGCTATTATTGTTGTTAGTATTATTTAATTTTGTTTCCAATCTTTCACCATAAATTCCCAAGGGGAGTGACAGCATAAGAAGAGTATGCAGGATTATGCCAATGCCCCTTTTAGTCCAGAATCCTGTTTTCACCAACCAGAGGCCAGCCAGATTCCTGTGGGAAACCTACCAGCAGGACCCAATAGCTCCCTGACCACTTGTGAGTCCCAGCAATTGGTATTCAGAGAAATAGTGACCCTGAGTGGCAGAGCTTGAGTGCACTGGGGGGCAGAAAGCAGGGGGCTTTGCGCGCCACCCGCAGGGGGCATGGCGTGCATCCCAGAGGCATGGCACGGGTGTGGCGCACATCTTGGGGGTGTAGTGCCCAGCGCAGGGGGGCAGCTGCGATGGCACACCACCGCGATCATGGTGCCAGGGGCAGTGCGCTCCCCCCACCCCCCTCTTCCTCTGCCAGTGGTGCCCCTGACATTGGAGGCAGAACATAGACATCATGCTAGTTTCATCCTCCATGAATCTGTCTTTTAAAGCTATCCAAGCTGGTGGCCAATGCAACTGAAAAATATCAAAATCAGTTAACACAATCTAACAGTAGAAAGAAGAGGGTGGGTCTTAAAACATGTATTTTCCACCCTCAAAGAAAAGAGTAGACATCTACTCTGACTGCCTAGGCTTTGGCAATGGGGCTAATTGCAAGTGAGCTCTGGAAGTACCCATTGTAATATGCCCCTTCACACAGAGACACTTAGACAGAACCCAGGGACTCAATGTATTGGTCAGGAGGGGAGAGGCAATGTCTGACAAGCAGTTCTCACCTCCAGACAAATTGTTTAATGACAGATAGAATCCTTGCTGACATATTTTCATACAGGCATTTTTTTTTAAAAGTACAAAACCTGGAGCACTGAATTTAGGATCCGAAAAATTAGAAATCGAGAGGAACCAAAACTAATGGATTGATCTGTCCCTAGAAAAGAACCCATCTCCCTAGCTTTGTAGCTTCTCATTGGCAGAAGATTTTTGTGGAGCATTCAGTCATGCATGTGTTGTCAATTTGCTGCCAAGCCAGGTATGTGTTAATCTGCAAAAAGCCTAAGCAACTTAAGCCTAAAGTACTTTAAGGACTACCTGAACCCTTTTGTGCCATCGAGAGCCTTCGATGGGGCACTTAGAATCATAAAATGGTAGAGTTGGAAGGTACCCCAAAGGTCAAGTCGCCCAACCACCTACAATGAAGGAACCACAGCCAAAGAACACCAGACAAATGGCCACCCAACCTCTCTTTAAAAACCTCCAATGAAGGAGAGCCCACCACCTTCTGAGGCAGTCCGTTCCACTAAACAGTTCTTACTGTCACAAATTTCTTCCTATTGTTTAGTTGAGTGTTTCCCAAAGTGAGTGATACCACCCCCTGGAGGGCACTGGAACAATCCAGGGGTACTGTAGTAGCCTTGGGTACAATTGGGGGGTGCTGAATAAAAATAAGGGGGCCTAGGCCACCTCCTTCCCCAGTTTTGAAAAACCAATTACACATGTTACATCTGTTGTGTAATGGCACTTACTGATGTGTCTTATTTACAACATCTTTCTTTACTGTGTCATAGGACATAGGTACAAGTATAGAAACATAAAATAATATAAATTTGTCACTGCATCGTTCTGTTTGTTTGCTTAAATAAGGTGGATTTCCAGGGGGCACTGAGTATTTTTTCTTATTCTGAAAAGGGGGTGATAGGCAAAATAAGTTTGGGAGTCTCTGCTTTAGCTAGAATATCCTTTATCATCTTGGTCACCCCCATCTGTACATGTTCCCGTTTGTCAACTACTTATTGTGGTTCCCAATATGGAAGAGGTTTGGTTGGCCTTTACTAGGTATTGAGTGTCTACAGTGGCAGGCCCTGCCCTGTGGATCTCCCTGCTAGTAGAGGTTCAGCAGGAATAAAAAGCAGCATTATTCCAGACAGGCCTTTGAGATGTGAATTTCTTTTTACAAACTTGTATTTATTGATGGTTGTTTTCTTTTGTTTTCTTTTAATGCTTTATTGATTGTTTTATCTTACTGCAATTTTGTGTGCTGCATAACGTCTTGCTGTATTTTTATGAAATGGAGATCTATAACAAATGAAACAAACAAACATTCCCCTGTCCCTACCCCCCAACCCTCCAGCTTGGTCTTCTGAATGTGCTGATCTGCCTTTAGTTGTGTATTCCAATACACAATATGGTCCCAAGCGACTCAGTGTAGCCTGGTTCTGTATTCAGCAAACACTTACCCTATAAACAACACGTCCATCGTAAACTCTTATTATCATTCTCCCAGCTGCTCTCAGGCTTTCAGAACCCCATTATGATAATGATAATACAAAAAAAGGAAGAAGAATCTTAGGACAGTGTGATTTGAGGCAGAAGTATATTTACACTGTGAATTGTTTGTCAAGGACCCACAGAGAGAGGAAGGGGAGGGAGGGAGGGAGAGAAAGATGCCTGTGCAGTCATTTTCGGGAGCAAACTGATTCTCCCCTACCTTTTTTTCCTTAATTTAAAGCTGTAGCTTCTGAAATCCAGGCTAATATTGACATTGTCCTAAGCTTTCTCTTCTTTCCTCAGTCATAAGGACCTTGAGCAATGTCCTTGTTTACTTCACTTTAAGCAGAAAAGAAGATCAGCCACTGGATCAGATCAAAGACCCATTTAGAACAGCAACATGTCCTCAGAGCACCCCAGCAGATCCTTCTTACTGGGACGCCCACAAACAGACCATGGATGCCACAGCACTAAATACCAGATGATGAGGGCAGAGGTGTTGAGCTGGTTAATTCATTGGATTATTCCACTGCACACATTTTGATTAACTTGATTAGCAGATTAAAGGTAAAGGTACCCCTGCCCATACGGGCCAGTCGTGTCTGACTCTAGGGTTGTGCGCTCATCTCACTTAAGAGGCCGGGAGCCAGCGCTGTCCACTGACACTTCCAGGTCACATGGCCAGTGTGACGAAGCTGCTCTGGCGAGCCAGCACTAGCGCAGCACACAGAAACACCGTTTACCTTCCTGCTATAAAGCGGTACCTATTTATCTACTTGCACTTAGGGGTGCTTTCGAACTGCTAGGTGGGCAGGAGCTGGGATCGAAAGACGGGAGCTCACCCCGCCGCGGGGATTCGAACCGCCAACCATACGATCGGCAAGTCCTAGGCACTGAGGTTTTACCCACAGCGCCACCCGTGTCCAGATTAGCAGATTAGAAGGTGATTAATAATAATAATAATAATAATAATAATAATAATAGTACTTATTAAAGGGGGAAGGCTGTGGGTGGCAACAGTCATTTTGGAAGAAGAATTCTACATTTTAGAAGAGGCATTCTCCTTTTCTAATTCATTATGTTATTTATTTATTTATTTATTTATTTAACAGATTAATACAGCGCTGGAATATAATAAAACCTCAGAGTTGTTTACAAAAAGAATATCAGTTACAAGCATTATAAAATAACTATTTAAACATTCAAAACTATTTAAAATCTACAATAAGTTAAAAAGCAGATCAAAACACAGTAAAACACTTCTTTTCAAAAACCTATTTGCTGTAATGAACAAATAAACACTGCCCTTGGGGAAAGTCATATATTTTTGTTTGTTTGTTGTTTATTTCCTGTACAATGTCTCAGGAAGCAACTCTATTTCCGCAAAGCACCTGAATAGGGAACCATTGGTTACCTCCCATGAAACAAGAGTGTGACAGCCATATTGTTGGTAGGGATGGGGACCACGTCTGCTCCAGGCCAATGGCTACATACCCCTCACCAAAAAATAATAATCTTATTCCCTCTTCCTTTTACTAGGCATAGACAGTATAGAACCTTGAATAAATAAAGGAGCCTGTCTTACTCTCTCTCTCTGCTTCCCATTTATTATTGTTAGCAATACACAATTCAACTCATTTTTGTTTCATTTTCAGCAAGTCATGGATTGACCCAGAAGAGGGGGGCAGTTGTGGGGTTTGGCCCATGAGGCAGGAACCAGGGCAGAGGAAAGGTCAGAGCCCTGAGAGATGGAGAAGGGCACACAGGTCATATCACAGGTGGAGGAAGGGACTGTTCAGGTGAGGGATTGGCCAGTGGATGTAGCTTCTGAAATGCTATCCTTATGGCAGGGAAAGGGAACCTCTGGACCTCCAGGTGCTGTTGCACTACAATTCCCATCATACTTGACCACTAGCCATGCTGGCTGGGGCTGATGGGAGGCAAAGTGAAGGACACCGTGTTCCTCTTCCCCCTCTTAAAGATTCCACACCACATACACAGATAATTTCCCCAAGGATAAAGGCTAAATTATTTTATTAGGGTCATCCAACCAGAACATTCCCCTGTTCCCCACCCACTGACCCTGCACATCCTCCAGAATTTTACTGATCAGAATAGTGATAGTGACACCTTGGTAGCATCCCTATTACCATGCCAAGGTCCCTACCCTGCACCCTGAAATATCATTATACACATTGCTGAAGGCTCTACTCTGCCTTGTGCATTGATATACTCAGCAATAGGGTGAATCCCATGAATTTATAAGCCGAAAGTGTGTTTGTTCATCAGAGTAAAGATATACTATGGAGGAGTGAGTGATAATATGGTATCAACAGTTCAAAAATATACCTCAGCAGCTGGGTGTGCAAAACAGTAGCTTCCCACTAAAAGTTCATGTTCATGTTTTTATATCCATGCTAGAAACAGGGAGCCATTCCCTTCCACACACACACATACTAGGGATTTTGGGGAGGGTGCTGAGCCATGGAGGATAAGCAACAGCAGGAGGTAGTGCCCACTGGACTGGTGGGGCAGAAAGCATCTCTAGATAAACCAGAGCATATTACAGGCAGATGGCTCTGTCTGTCCTCTCCATCCTCCTCCCTGCTGAGTTCTACAAGTGGGATAACACAGAGACTGAGGAGGAGGAAGCTGGCAGGCAGTGCTCCCCCCTGGACAGGTTGTAAACCAGAAAGCAGGCAGGTGGGGTCAAGTTGAGGGCTCACAGAGGTTGGTGGGGCCATGCTCCATTTGCCCAAATGGACTAGCACCCACTGAAAACTTATAAATGACACCCCCAAAGGCAAAGAAATGGGGAGGCAAAGAAACATAAATTCAACCAAGTCAAGGAATAGAGACTGTCCCCAGTAAAGAAGGACATTTGTAGTGCATCGCATTGCTTCCCAGATGGAAATTATTCAAGGCTCAATAAAGTAACCCTTCATAACATTTGTTCTCAAACATTGCCTTCACTTGGTGCAGGGAGGGCCTACAATGAGGCAGAGTGAGGCATCTGCCTCAGTTGGCAGATGCTGAGGGGCAGAGAGTGGATGGAGCTGAGAGTGGCCTGCCTTGTACACTTTACGTTTTCCTTCTGCCCTCAACTGCAGTGGAAGTCACTGTCCTTTCACCAGTATTGGAGTACAATTCCACTACCTATCCAGTTGCTTTCTGCATGTGCCTTGGTGGAGGGTACCATCTTGTCCTTTGCCTCAGCCAGCAAAGTGTCGGCCCTGACTTGGTGGCTGGCTCACAGCAACAGAAAAATTGAGATATGGCCCTAGCCTGCTAACATTAACCTACTAACATTAGCTCCAGTTCTTCCTTGTCCATGTTTAACCATTAAGCAAGGCTGACCGCAGCTGTCTCAGGAATATATGCCGGTTCAACTCAGAGTCCCTCCACACCAAATAGGTGTTCCTCCGCAAGTAGCGGAACAGGCCCAACTTCCGCTGCAGAACTGCTCTGTCCGTCCCATCTAGGACAACCCAGATCATACTGGCTTTGCTGTCCAGCAGCTGCCAAGACTGAGCTACTTCGAGCTCAAAGTTACACCATCGGCTCTCCAGGAAGTGACTAGAGACAACAGTGATGACTTTCCGGCTGCTCTGGAAGCCTTGTTTGATAATGTTGGTGATGACAGGCACTCCAGGGATGAAATCACGATAGAAGAAGCAGAGGCGGAAACTAGGCACTCCCATTTCTAGAGTTTCCTCCAACTCCCGTCTCACCCACTCCTGGTCTCTGCTGGAATAAATGACAAAAGCATCGTAGACATTGTCCTCCTCAGCAGAGCGACGGCGTCCACCAAGCAACACTGCCAAATAATACAGGTGAAAATAGTACTTATAAACCAGAATCAAAGATAAGACTAGAACCACAGAAATGGTCATTGAGATAGCCACTGTGGCTGTACTGACACGGCAAGAAGCTAGGTCAAAATTCATCAGACGGGCATCCCTTAAGTGCTTGGGGCTGTGGCAGATCATGTTTTCAACATGCTGGAGGTGGTTCCTGTTCTCTTTGGCCCACTGCAAGAAATGCAAGTTCTCACAGGAGCAATCAAAAAGATTCTGAGAGAGGTCCAGATTCTTCAGGCTGCTGGGCAAATTCTGTAGATCCTTCTCTGTTAAAACAGACAGCTGGTTGCTATGGAAATCCAGGATAGTGAGGGCTTGGAGGTGGACATAGGCCTCTGGATGGAGGCCCAGGAGCTTGTTATGACTGATGTTCAGTTCGCGGAGCTCATGGAGGTTGGCTAGGCTGTTAAGGGAGAGATATTGCAGCCGACAATTGGAAATGTCCAAGATTTGCAGACTGCTGAGGTTCTTTAAGGTGTTAAGCAACTTATTGTTTTCAAAGGTGTTGCCAGCCATTTTCAGCACTTGCAGACTTTTCAACCCACAAAATGTACATTCTGACTGAATATTTGTGTGGGTGTGTGAAATATCAAGGTAGATGAGATTTGGAAGGCACAGAAAAACAGGGAGCTCTCCTGCTCCACTGAGTGTGGTATGTTGTAAATCCATCATTTCCAGTTTGGGGAGGCCATAGCACTCAGGCTGTAAACTGATTCTAACATTGAAGCTAAGATTCAAATACTTCAAATTTGGAACCCCTTTTCTGAGGCAGAGCCAGCAAAGGTCAGCAGTAAGCGCATTCTGACTGAGATCCAGGGTCTCGAGCTTCTGCAGTCCCTGAAAGTCCTCCTCAAATTCAACAAGCTGTTTGGTTCGGGTGATGTGGAGTGATCTTAGCTCCTTCAAGGAAGACAACCTCACTGAAGGCACCTGTCTAAATCTGGAGTCCTTGAATTCAAGATGGCGTATGCTTGAGTTTTCTGGGAAATTTGACACGTCTTTTATGTAGGTATCTACCAGTCGTATAGTGGAGAACTTGTTCAAGCAAAGAGAGAGGCCATCTGTATTATCAACATCACCATTAGTGCTGATGAGAGTTATCTCCTGCAAGCGCATATGACATAGGGCATCCAAGATACCTTTATTGAAAGTCTGCAGCTTCTTAATGTTCCTATATTCTCCTAACACTAAACTGTTGGCATATAAGCCAGTCAGATTCTGAAGACTGGCTTGCATAATGGTGCTGCTCTCAAAGCAGCCTCTCAAAGATAGTTTCTGAAGGTGAAGTCCTGCAATGGCATTTACCTCAATATGTTTTATGTCATTCTTAGATAGCACAAGTGTGAGGTTCTGGCTTGACAGTGCATCCAAATCTCCTACCGAAATGGAAGATATCTTGTTTGCTTGGAGGTTCAAAAACTTTAGAAATAGTAGGCGGGAAAAATATTCAGGAAGCTTCAATGAATCAATGTAGTTGTTTCCCAGATTCAGTTCTTGGAGAGATGTCAATTGTCCAATGGGCAGGTTGTCCAGGGAGTATAGTTCAGTTTGTACAGCTACCAGTCTTTTCAAGGATGTCAAATCATGAAAAGCTCTTGCACCCAGGAAATGGAGAGGATTGGCAGTCAGGATCAAGACAGAAAGGTTACAGAGACCAGCAAATGCATTGTCTTCGATATTCTGGATGTTGCATCTATTGTTGGGAAAAAAGGAGAGAATCTGAAAACAGGGGGCTGCTCATGGGCTCCATGCAGCCATCAACCTCTTTAAGCTCAGGGGCACATTTGGACTTTTTGGGAAATGTTGAGGCTGTCATTCCCTCGGGTTCTATCTCTTACCCTTCCACAAACAGAGAAAATCTGTATGTGCATGTGTACATCCCCCCTTCACTATTCCAGAGTATCTGGGTAAAATTCAGATCCATCAGAATTAATCTGAACCTTGAAAAACTCATAGAGCTGAAAGAGCAACTGGGAAATTATGTCACTCTTCCAAATTCATTTCTTTGTACTTTTCAAGGGAGATAAGGGTAATCCCTGTCACTACTCATGACCAAGGAGCCAGTGACTGGAGGTGGGGGTGTAAAATATTCTGCATCAACAGAAGTATAATGTCCAGATCAGCTGACATCATAGTCCCGCTCTATTCAGCCTTGGTCAGAACAAGCTGGAATACTGTGTACAGTTTTGGGTGCCACAATTTAAGAAGGATATTGATAAGCTGAAACGTCTGCAGAGGAGGGCAACCGAGATGGTCAAGGGTCTGGAACCGAGCCTTATGAAGGAGAAGAGTGAGAGGAGATATGATAGCCATCTTGAAATATCTAAAGAGCTGTCCCAAGGAAGATGGAGCACAAAAATGAGGACTGTCTGTACAAGCAGGCCACCATTTTATTGCACCATTTTATTTTATGTAGGGTTGGGTGGGACCCTCAGGATCATCTAGTGACTAGTCCAAACCCTTGCAATTCAGGAAAACTCCAAAGGGATCACTCCAAAGGGCTTTGGATCACTGCCTTTTCCTCTGCGAGGCTATGCATGGGATTAGTCTAGAGGCTGCAGCTGCAGGGAAACCAACTGCCAACATTTAACACCTGGCTTGGGGGATTTGCACTGGCTGCCATTTGGCTACTGGGCCAAGTTCAAGGTGTTGGTAGTAATGTATGATGCCTTATACAGCCCAGGACCAGGACACTTGAGAGGTTGCCTTATCCCTTATCTGCCCAGCAGATCAGGACTGTCTGTGGGATAATTTAGCTTTCAAACTCAAAAAATCTCAGAAGCCCCCTCAAACAATAAATTTTGTTGGTTGAAGCAGTGCTCATAATGATGTAGCATTATTCCAGATGCATTGTTGTGGTGGGGAGTGGGGTTATTAGTAGTAATAATAATACCCACCAATCTGGCTGGATTTTCCCGGCCACTCTGAGTGGTTTACAGCATATATTGAAACATAGCAAGCTGGTTCCCACTGGCCTGTGGGAGCATCCAATTTTTCCCTTCTATTATGCTCCTGAGATTGAAACACCGTTGAGGTGTGTCATTGTTCTCTTTGAGCTGATGGTTGAAAATTAGCCACGGCTTGTGGTAGTAGCAAATACAGGATCTTGGAGGAGGTTGAATTCCTGTGCCACCACCAGGATTATATACTTCCACACACACCAAAAATTAGTGAAATTTACCCTCACCACAAAGATAAGGCAAGCCCTTGTTTGTCCTGCTCACATACACCTCAACCAACTGTAAGGAGGAGCCCAGTCAGATAGGCAGGGTAGGTAAAGATAAAGGTACTCTTGACCGTTAGGTACAGTTGCGGACAACTTTGGGGTTGCGTGCTTATCTCGCTCTGTAGGCCGAGGGAGCTGGCGTACAGCTTCCGGGTCATGTGGCCAGCATCACTAAGCTGCTTCTGGCAAAACCAGAGCAGAGCATGGAAACGCTGTTTACCTTCCCACCAGAGTGGTACGTATTTATCTACTTTCACATTGACGTGCTTTCGAACAGCTAGGTTGGCAGGATCAGGGAACAAGCAATGGGAGCTCACCCCGTCGCAGGGATTCAAATCACCAACTTTCTGATTGGCAAGCCCTAGGCTCTGTGGTTTATTATATCATAAATCATAATTCATAAATAATGACTCATAATTCATAAAAGCAATTCACAATTCATAATTTATCAGTTATAAATCATGAATATCATAAATATCATAAATACCATGATTCATGAATCAGGAATCAGGAACCATAAATAAGCCACAATTCATAATTCATAATTCATAAATATCATGAATCATAAGTCATATAATAAGTCATAAATTCGGGAATATCGTGAATCCTAAATCATGAACCGTGATTCCTAATTCATGATTCGTGAATATCGTGAATCCTAAATCATGAACCATGATTCCTAATTCATGATTCGTGAATCCTAAATCATGAACCGTGATTCCTAATTCATGATTCGTGAATATCGTGAATCCTAAATCATGAACCGTGATTCCTAATTCATGATTCGGGAATATCGTGAATCCTAAATCATGAACCATGATTCCTAATTCATGATTCGTGAATCCTAAATCATGAACCGTGATTCCTAATTCATGATTCGTGAATATCGTGAATCCTAAATCATGAACCGTGATTCCTAATTCATGATTCGTGAATATCGTGAATCCTAAATCATGAACCGTGATTCCTAATTCATGATTCGTGAATATCGTGAATCCTAAATCATGAACCGTGATTCCTAATTCATGATTTGGGAATATCGTGAATCCTAAATCATGAACCGTGATTCTTAATTCATGATTCGGGAATATCGTGAATCCTAAATCATGAACCGTGATTCCTAATTCATGATTCGGGAATATCGTGAATCCTAAATCATGAACCGTGATTCCTAATTCATGATTCGGGAATATCGTGAATCCTAAATCATGAACCGTGATTCCTAATTCATGATTCATGAATCCTAAATCATGAACCGTGATTCCTAATTCATGATTCGGGAATATCGTGAATCCTAAATCATGAACCGTGATTCCTAATTCATGATTCGTGAATCCTAAATCATGAACCGTGATTCCTAATTCATGATTCGTGAATATCGTGAATCCTAAATCATGAACCGTGATTCCTAATTCATGATTCGGGAATATCGTGAATCCTAAATCATGAACCGTGATTCCTAATTCATGATTCGGGAATATCGTGAATCCTAAATCATGAACCGTGATTCCTAATTCATGATTCGTGAATATCGTGAATCCTAAATCATGAACCGTGATTCCTAATTCATGATTCGGGAATATCGTGAATCCTAAATCATGAACCGTGATTCCTAATTCATGATTCGTGAATCCTAAATCATGAACCGTGATTCCTAATTCATGATTCGTGAATATCGTGAATCCTAAATCATGAACCGTGATTCCTAATTCATGATTCGGGAATATCGTGAATCCTAAATCATGAACCGTGATTCCTAATTCATGATTCGGGAATATCGTGAATCCTAAATCATGAACCGTGATTCTTAATTCATGATTCGTGAATATCGTGAATCCTAAATCATGAACCGTGATTCCTAATTCATGATTCGGGAATATCGTGAATCCTAAATCATGAACCATGATTCCTAATTCATGATTCGGGAATATCGTGAATCCTAAATCATGAACCGTGATTCCTAATTCGTGATTCGTGAATCCTAAATCATGAACCGTGATTCCTAATTCATGATTCGTGAATATCGTGAATCCTAAATCATGAACCATGATTCATGATTCCGTGATTCATAATTCATGATTCATGAATATCGTGAATCCTAAATTATGAATCAGGATTCATAATTCATAATTCATAAATATCATGAATCAAAAATCGTGAATCGTAATTCATGATTCATAATCCATAAATATCAGGAATCCTAAATCATAAGTATCATGAATTGCAAATCATGAATCATAATTCATAATTCATAAATATCATGAATTGTAAATTGTGAATCATAAATCATGATTCATGATTTGTAATTCATAAATATTATCTAATATCATGTTTTTCCGGCCGAGGGCCATATTCCTTTCCCAGCAACCTTCAAGCGGTGGATTAAGTGGTGAATGCAGAAGTAGGGATAGCAAAAGAATGTAAATTTTACCTTCTGCACAGTAGGCCTATTTCTATAGTAGGCCTATTCACATGCCTCTTGCCTCCATCCAAGCAAGCAAGAAGCATTATCAAAGCTTAAGCACACATTGCAGCTATACAAAAAAACTTCTGGAGGGTGGAAAGCAGAGTCATGGGAAGAGTCCCAAGAACCATACAGACATGCCTGGAGACCCCCATCCCAGTAGCTTTATGTAGCAGATGCTGTAATGTTTGCACCAACTGTTGCATTTCCACCAGCTTTGCATCTGTTGTCGTTGGCTCTCAACATGACATGAAGCCAATTGGGCCAGTGGTCTCAGCAATAAAAATACACTACTTTACCTAGTGAGGTCCAGAAACTTTAGTGCGAAGAGTGGTGAGAAATAATTTGAGGTCAGGATTCCCAGTGGGTTGAAGCTGAGATCCAGGCTCTGGGCGGAATTTGGAATATCCGGTGGAATAGCACTGAGGTTCAGCTCCATGCATTTGTAAGTGATACCTGGGATCACCTGAAACAAGAACAGGTCATTTCGGTAAAACTGTGTTTATAAAGATGCTACAGAGAATGAGGAAGACATGCCTAATTGTTAGGAGTGAACAAGCAACAATCTGCACAACAGCGGTCAGTGGAACAAGGCTTACTTTACCTTCTGTCACAGCCATCCCAATGACTTAACCAGGAGGGAGAGTGGGAAGGGCAAGGCAGTAAAGCACTGGGGCAGAAGAAGTGCTACAAACACATCATAGATTTAAAGACATTTAAAGCACATGACTTCCCCTGGAAAATTCTGGGGAAAATAGTTTAGCCTTCACAGAGCTACAATTCCCACCACCCTTAACAAACTTGTCTTCTGCAGGGGAAGTCATGTGCTTTACATCAGGCGCGCTGAGCTGGGCCCCACATGGGAGAGTTGTCGTGTATGCATGATGTCACACGCACAAGACAATGCCCCCCCATAAGGCCACACCTGCTGGGACATGTAGGTGCCTGCCAGGACGCTCTGGTGACTGAGGCGGGTGTGTGTGGAGGGCATAAATCATCCGTCAGCTCCACCCAGTGCTCACCCAAGGGTGACAGGGGATGGCATTCCCCTCAATATTGAGGGGGGGGGTTCTGCCCCCTGCCTCAAAATATTGAGGGGGCTGAAGCCCCATACCCGGCACCCCAGCTTGGAATGCACTTTAAATGTTGTATGCACAGCCTTGCTATTTCACTACAACCAGAATGAATCTGTGCTTTCTTTGGCCCCTTAGAATCCTCACTGATGGGCACTAGGAGAAACTGGGTACAAGAAGGCTTTAATATTTGCATAAACACACACACACCTGTTTCCAACCACTTTGGTTTACAAAAAAAAAAAAAAAACACCTAGCGCTCTGAGTCAAGAGATTCAGAGATATCGGCAGGAGGAGAGAAAAGGTTCCAGATGAAGGCTCGGTGGCAAAATGCCTGCTTTGCAGTCATGGAATCATAGAAATACAGAGTTAGAAAGAACTCAAAGTGTCATCTAGTCCAATCCCAAAGCAATGCAGAAAGTTCTAAATTCAATCCCTGGCATCTCCAGGTAGGGCTGGGCAAGATTCCTCCCATGAATTCCTGGAGACCTCCTGCCAGTCAATGTGGAAATTACTGAGCTAGATTGATCAGAGTGGTCTGAGTCAGTACAAGCCCTACACCCCTGTTTCACAGAGTCAAACCAGTACATTATGCCTTTGTGCGTGCTCACCCCACGTCATGGTGCCTAGAGTATCTAAGTGCAGCTGTGTTGTTCCGACAGCTGAGGCTGAAAATCCTACAGGTGCTTATCTCTCTTCTAATCACAGTAAGAAGGACAATTGACATTAAAAATCAGCTGCTTCACTCTGTCTAATGGCTGGCACTGTCCAGAGGAAACATCAGCTCATATTTCAAAAGCACACCTACCTCCAAGCAGGGGTTGAGGCTTCTGATTATCATCTGGGACTGGAAAAACACAGCCAAAGAGAATGTGATGATCAGTGAAGGGCCGAGGCAACCATTCCTGGGCATCTTCCAGTGGAAAGAAAGAAACACACAGTTTGAAGAGGGGGAAAACAACATTAACAAAAGGAGAGTTGCATCGCCACACGAGGCCTAGTAAGAGCCATGAAGGGTAGAGAGCTGTGTCTAGAGAGACGCACTGGAAGAAGGAAGTGAAATTGAAAACAGAACAGCTCGGTGGCGTTCTCTTAGGCAGGGTTCGTGTTGCTGGTAAATGAAGTTAGGAAGGCATGATGACCACAGAATGCCAAGAGGAAGTTGCGTTTTACCATGTGATTTCCCCTTAGCTGATTAGACAGTGGGTTAAGCTACACATTCTATGGAGTTCTGTCATTCTGTCCTCCATAGTTGTAGGAGGTGCTTCTGAATACCAGGAAAGGAGTGAGCTCTTCTGCTTGAATGCTGTTTGCCCACAGACTTGGCCTCTGTCAGAACAGGATGCTGGACTAGATCACTCGTGGCCCTGATCCAGCAGTTCTTATGTTCTTTCATTATGTACTGTGTTTCTTTCTTCCCTTCCTTTTGATGTATTCTTTAATAAATTTATGTGGTGTATTATTTAACAAATTACGTTTTTAATTCCACATAATTACAAACATACATGAACAAGCATGCAACATACAATGCACTCATCATATTATTCAAATATATTATGTGATTTGTAGATCGCTTCTCAAGGGATTTACAAGACAATAAAACCTCTACAGATCAGTGTGTGTGTGTGTGTATGTGTGGACACACACACACACATAACACATTTGTATATATGAGATCAATTATATAGATATAAATAGTGCTTGAAAGGAGCTAATTCAGATTAACTAACTCACTGAATTGATTAAAAAATCTTTGAATTACACCTGAAGTGGGTGAAGTAAACATGAATTTTGCAATGAAAGTTTTTTTGGGGGGGTATTAATTTCAGTTTTAGTTCAGTAATGTATGTATAGGGCATTCATCATACTTAGCTCTGTGTTTGACTGTGGCCATAGCAGTCAGCATTTCTACCAATCTGAAAAGTGATGTTGCTGTTTAAGCTTAAAGATCATAATTGTTAGAAAAATGAAACCACTTTTCACATTAGACTGTCTCTGTGTTTTGACATTTTTGGGGTTTTTTAAATAGTAAATTTTATTAGTATTTTTCACACAACAACAACAAAAGAAAAATAACAATACAGAAAACACAAAAACAAGCATATGAAAAGCAATTCCAAATCTTACAAATTAATAATATAAACACTAAAAAGGAAAACAAACATTGACTTCCACCAATCCCACAGCACCTCCTTTATCTCTCATTGTGTCTTCCTGTTTTCCTGTTTCAATTATCACCTCTATCCTAGCATCTAGATATAAATCCCTCTTTCTTATCCTTTCACTTCACAAGGTTATTCCAGACTCAGCTAGATTTCTGTCCTCAAACCTTGACTTTTAAGGTATTCCTTTAGGCACTCCCATTCCTTTTTCGCTTAACTTTTTGGTTTTGTCTTATTATATCTGTCAATTTGACTAATTCTAAATATTCTGAAAGCTTAAATAACCATTCTCCCCTAGTGGGTAACTGATTCCCTTTCCAATACTTAGCCACCAGGATTCTTGCTGCAGGTGTCATGTATAAGAAAAATTAAGTTTTGTCGTTTGGAATATCGTCATTTAAAATTCCTAAAAGGAATACCTCTGGCCTTTTACTATATGATATTCTTAGCATTTTCTTTATTTCTTCATGGATCATGCTCCAAAATTTCCCAATTTTAGGGCATGTCCACCATATATGGTAAAAGGTTCCTTTTTGTTTCTTACATCTCCGGCACTTATTATTATATGTTTTATTCATTTTTGCCAGCCTTTCTGGTGCCAGATACCCCCTATGATGCATTTTCATATAGTTCTCTCTTATTAGGTAACATGCTGTGAAATTTATATTTTTTTGTCCACAGTCTTTTCCATTCATTATATACTGAGTGACATTTTTGTTAGTCTTCTTAAGTATATTTTAAACTTTAGAAGAGCAGCTTGTAAAATTTTGAAGGCTGAGGAGAAGATGCTAAGAACCAGGGGAATGAATTGTGAATTTAACTGGAACAAAATTTGTTGTTGTTTATTAAATTTTTATACCATCATTTATTCACAGATCAAGCTGAGTTTAGTCCTTTTTTGGAGAGCGCAAGTTTGACCAAGAACTAAATCCTTTTTGGAGGGGGCAAACTGAAACTGGAACTAATTTCTTATTAAAATTAACTTTCCAAGCACCGAGATAAACAAAAACACAATTTAGAGTAACAAAAGCAGCAACAGCTGCTGCAGGAGCAGAAGTAACAACAGCAAGGCCAGCTCAAGACTCCTGATGTCTTGATGGTGATTCCTGCCCTCATCAGGTAAGAAGAGATTGAACATCAGGAACATAGGGAAAATTAAGATCTTCATTGGAAACAAGGGTGAATATCAAATTGACCGTACCCAGCAGTTGAAGTGGGAATCAAAGGTAGTCACCAGGGATGGGGAGGCTGCTCTGAATTACACCAGGTGGGTGCAGACCCCAGGAGACCCCAGAGGGCAGCCCCCACAATTTCTTCCATAATGGTTGAAGGTGACCAGCAGCACCTTCTATTCACCAAGTGGTGGGCAATGCATTCATTGCAGGCTGGATCTGGTGTCCCAGTGGATGCTGACACTTGAAGTGGTCACCTCACTTTGTCTCATGGGTGGGCCAGCCATATCTATCTAAAACAAAACAGTAATATAATTTTTGCAGTCCAGTTGAGATCAAACCACAAAAGCAGCAAAGGAGAAAGTGGGGTATTAAAAACCCATTTTAAAATGTGTAGGGCTGGAGCTTGCCCATTCTCACATGGAATTGAATCCCACAAATAAGGGGCCACCCCTAAATAGGCCGACTTTCTGCACTCCATCTGAGCAGAAATAAAGGCAGACAAGGAGAATGTGCTAGACACTTTCCCATATTGTTTTTCCAGCCCAATATTTGCTTCTTTTGTCTATTAAGACAATTTCTAATCCCACCTTTCTGCTTTAAAAAAGAACACTCTAGGCAGCTGACAGCAGAATGCTCAAATGAAAACAATCCTAAATATAGAAACAAATGCAAACCTAGAACTGTTAAAAACAGAAAGAGCATATAAAAACATTGTGTTCGAACATTCCCAGAGGGAGGATGCAAGGCAAGTGGTGGCTGTTGCTCAGTCTCCTCACTTTTGACATTGCTTGCATACTCAAAGAGGGCAGGGAAAGTTACTAAGTTCTTATAACATCCAATAGCGATGGAAGCAGTTCAGAAAGCTTGATTGAATTGCTGCTGCTAGGTGACTGATGAGAGCAAACCAAAGGCAGCTGCTCTCTTTGGAGAACCAATGGAATAACCCTGTTTCCCTTCCCTCCCTCTACCCTGCAGCCTGATGAATTAGGACTTGCTGATCAGAAGGTCGGCGGTTTGAATCCCCGTGAGGGGGTGAGCTCGCGTTGCTCGGTCCCTGCTTCTGCCAACCTAGCAGTTCGAAAGCACACCAAGTGCAAGTAGATAAATTGGTACCTCTCTGGTGGGAAGGTAAAAGGCATTTCCGTGCGCTGCTCTGGTTTGCCAGAAGCGGCTTAGTCATGCTCAGCCAATAAAGTGAGATGAGCGCCGCAACCCCAGAATCGGTCATGACTGGACCTAATGGTCAGGGGTCCCTTTACCTTTAGGTGACAGTTGAGAGAGCCAAAGGCAGCTGGTCTGTCAGAAGAGCTGATGGAACAGCCCCTTTCCCCTTATGTTCCTCAGTTCTGCAGCCTGATGGAATATCTGCTACTATGTAGCAATTATTCTTAACTAATAATTTGATTTGGACCTGTTCTCTGTGGCCCATCTTTGCTCAAACCTGGGCTACAGCTGAAGCTTCCAAGCTACCTTCATGGCATCCTCATACCTATGAGTAAGTTCTTCCTTTGCAGACCTCATTAACAGATCTTTCTTGCCGTGCTGTTACCTGATACATTTGCAAGAGAAAGAAGGGTCTGTCAAATACACTGGCCTTCCAGCAGACAACCCCACATCCCACTTACACTACACCAGTGCAAGTAATGGGCACTGGGAAAATGTGTTAGGTAAGAATTTACTTCTATATTACTGGTCCTTGCCCAGGAGAAGGAAAACCTTTAAATAGACAAGAGACCAAAGACTAGCAAGCTAGCGTCCCCTGTAGGAACCCAGTTTATTAAAGCTACTGCAATAGGACAGCCAACCAGTTATTTAGTGAACCCTCAGTTAAAAAGGACTGCCATGAGGCACATCAGAACAAAGCTTATACTGTACAGTAGTACCTCGGGTTACATACGCTTCAGGTTACAGACTCTGCTAACCCAGAAATAGTGCTTCAGGTTAAGAACTTTGCTTCAGGACGAGAACAGAAATTGTGCTCTGGTAGCGCAGCAGCAGCAGGAGGCCCCATTAGCTAAAGTGGTGCTTCAGGTTAAGAACAGTTTCAGGTTAAGAACGGACCTCCAGAACGAATTAAGTACTTAACCCGAGGTACCACTGTACAGCAGTTTCAAACACAGCACACAAAGAGTCATAAAGCATTTTTTAATCTTTGTACATACATCAAGGAAGGCTACAGGTTATGCGATGTAAACATGCATGGCTCCATACTGATAATTTACCTTATTTATTTGGTTTCAACTTGCAACTCTGATAGTTGTCTTGGCAGCCAGACCTTCAGTGAGAAGGGAAGAGGGTCATAAATTCTTCTCCAATCTCCTCTTTCTGGGCCTTGGATAGCTTCAATGAGAAATACTGGTTCTCACCCAGATGCTTACTCAGGCATAGGCAAACTCCGGCCCTCCAGATGTTTTGCGCTACAGTTCCCATCATCCCTGACCACTGGTCCTGTTAGCCAGGAATGATGGGAACTGTAGTCCCAAACATCTGGAGAGCCAGAGTTTACCTATGCCTGTGCTAACTCAACATTTACCTCTTTAGCAAAACATCATTTACCCTTCTAGGGTCAGAAAAGGCTAGAAGGCTATGCAGTGTCTACAAGGCATAGGAAGAAAGCATGAGGGTTACAAAATGCAGGCTCACAGGAATCGTTTGTTGATGCATTCTATCCAAGAGGTGAAATGTAATTAATATTGGGACAGGACATAATCAAAATCTATATCTAATATTCAATCAAATACCACAGTTATTACTTCATGTAGATCCAGACAGCCAAGGGACACAGACTGGTTGCATTGCTCCTATCTCTTGATCTGGATTTTGGGAAGGTTGTGCCACCTGTTTACCTTTTTAAAAATTGCATTAATGTTGTCATACCTAGTTTCAACCTAAGAAGTCACTCCCCCCCCGCCAAAAAAAAGAGAGGCTTTAGCAACACAATGAAAACACATTTAAAAGCCACATGGACATTTATCAACAACAGCAACAACACCTCCATTAAAAAGATGACAGCACATCAAAACAACTGGAAAGGTTCAGTTAACAGGGAAGTTTCTGCTAACTCTCCAGGGTCTCAACATACACTTAGCACTTACAGAGCGGCTTGTGGTGACTTTGCGCCACTTTAGAAAGTGTTAGAACATATTGGAAATATTTGAATAGGAGCCAGCCAGTCTCATGACCCTGGAGGGACCTTGCAAACTCGCAATGCACATTCACCATAACCTGCAGGGCTGCCATAAGGCAGGTGTGAATGTCTGTTATTTTCCTTTGGAGTCTAAGGGGGTGACTCTCCGATGACAAGGTCTTGGGACTGGAATCAGCATCATCAGATTTTGTGGGTTTTGTTTTGTAGCAATGCAGATTTGCATGGCTATCCTTGGAAGTATTTAATTAAACACACATGCATTTGTTCTAATTAAAGTGTGAACTATGATAATTGGTAATTAATTACCCAATAGCAGGATGGATTTCTAAAAATTCATAGAATCATAGAATTGTAGTGTTGGAAGAGCCAGCTGGATAGAGCCAGTGGCCCATCTAGTCCAGCATTCTGTTCTCACAGTAGAAAACACGATTTAAGCACAAGAGCCGTCTCCCCTCTTGTGGTTTCCAGTAACTGATGTTCAGAAGCATTCCTGCCTACAACTGTGGAGGCAGAGAATAGAACAAAAGGAGCCATGGAGGGCAGGATGTGGAGGCAGAGCATAGCATCATGGTCATGATGATGCAATGCAAGAATCACAGCTAAGGAATCCCTGACGGATGGCTATCCAACCTCTGTTTAAAAATCCCCAAAGAAGGAGAGACCATCAGTTTATTATATAGTTTGTTCCACTGTTGAATATGGGACACGGGTGGCGCTGTGGGTTAAACCACAGAGCCTAGGAGTTGCCAATCAGAAGGCGGTTCGAATCCCCACGATGGGGTGAGCTCCCATTGCTCGGTCCCTGCTCCTGCCAACCTAGCAGTTCGAAAGCATGTCAAAGTGCAAGTAGATAAATAGGTACCGCTCTGGCGGGAAGGTAAACAGCATTTCCGTGCGCTGCTCTGGTTGACCAGCAGTGGCTTAGTCATGCTGGCCACATGACCCAGAAGCTGTACGCCAGCTCCCTTGGCCAATAAAGCGAGATGAGCACCGCAACCCCAGAGTTGGTCATGACTGAACCTAATGGTCAGGCGTACCTTTACCTTTTTTTCTGTCGAATAACTCTTACCATCAGAAAGTTCTTCCTAATGTTCAGTCTGAATTTCCTTTCTTGTAATTTGAATCCAGTGGTCTGGGTCCTACCCTCTGGAGCAGCAGAAAAAGAGCCTGCTGCTAATAAAGCTATAAGGTCCTTACAACGAATTGTTTCATTGGCATTGTTCCCCCACCCCATTCTGACTGGCAGCATTAACCTTTGTCTTAACCTTTAACCATCTCAGTGAGACATAGGTCTAAATCCGGGCTGTGGTGCTTGTGGCCCTCCAGATGTTGCTGAACTTCAATTCCTATCAGCCCTAAAATTAATGCTCAGGTGTGATGGGGACTTTAGCTCAGCAGCATCTGAAGAGCCACAGCTTCTCTTCCCTTGTTCTGAGTATTTGTCTGCCTTGTTCACACTATCAGAAGTTCCCAAAGAGATCAATGGTGAATTCTTCCTATGACCACATTTTGCTGGAATTCAGCTTATTTCTAATAGGAACAACAGTTTGTTTCAACAAAAATAACAGCAGCAACAGGATGTGCTTTTGGGCAGCTTGTGGGCAGTGTATTTATAGAGTGCTGATGAACCACAAATTCAAAGTTGTTGACCTCAGTCACGGATCTGCTACTTGGCATTAATAAGGTCTGGTTTCACAGTCCCATTGAGAGAATGAATGAGAGGAGGAAGAGTGGTTAGATGCCTTTTGGGAATAATAATGACCTACTAACTAGAGTTCATGCGGGGATGAGAGAAGAAAGCTGTGAAAGCTTTGCATGTTGGATGGATGGATGGATAAACCTAGGATAACTGATGATGAGAACTGTTCTCACTGGACTGCTGATTTATTTATGTTCATTTATTGATTAATGGTCAACATCTTTACGTAGCATTGTCTCCAGCCTAACCATGTCTGTACACTATAAATTCATAAGCACATCCTAGGCACCATAGATCTATGGCACATGACTTCCCCCCAAAGAATCCTGGGAAGTGTAGTTTGTTGGGGATGCTGGGAACTATAACTCTGTGATGGGTAAATTACAGTTCCCAGGATTCTTTGTAGGAAAGTCATGTGCTTTAAATCCATGGGCATATATAGCACTAGAGTCTTATGGCACCTTCATTTTGGAATGGGTGGGTATGTCTATTTATAATAATAATAATAATAATAATAATAATTTATTATTTATACCCCGCCCATCTGGCTGGGTTTCCCCAGCCACTCTGGGCGGCTTCCAAAAGAATATTAAAATACTGTGATACATCAAACATTAAAAGCTTCCCTAAACAGGGCTGCCTTCAGATGTCTTCTAAAAGTCTGGTAGTTGTTGTTCTCTTTGACATCTGGTGGGAGGGCGTTCCACAGGGAGGGCGCCACTACCGAGAAGGCCCTCTGCCTGGTTCCCTGTAACTTGGCTTCTCGCAGTGAGGGAACCGCCAGAAGGCTCTCGGTGTTGGACCTCAGTGTCCGGGTAGAGCGATGGGGGTGGAGACGCTCCTTCAGGTATACTGGACCGAGGCCGTTTAGGGCTTTAAAGGTCAGCACCAACACTTTGAATTGTGCTCGGAAACGTACTGGGAGCCAATGTAGGTCTTTCAAGACCGGTGTTATATGGTCTCGGCGGCTGCTCCCAGTCACCAGTCTGGCCGCTGCATTCTGGATTAGTTGTAGTTTCCGGGTCACCTTCAAAGGTAGCCCCACGTAGAGCGCATTGCAGTAGTCCAAGCGGGAGATAACCAGAGCATGCACCACTCTGGCAAGGCAGTCCGCGGGCAGATAGGGTCTCAGCCTACGTACCAGATGGAGCTGGTACACAGCTGCCCTGGACACGGATTTAACCTGTGCCTCCATGGACAGCTGTGAGTCCAAAATGACTCCCAGGCTGCGCACCTGGTCCTTCAGGGGCACAGTTACCCCATTCAGGACCAGGGAATCCTCCACACCTGCCCGCCTCCTGTCCCCCAGAAACAGTACTTCTGTCTTGTCAGGATTCAATCTCAATCTGTTTGCCGCCATCCATCCTCCAACCGCCTCCAGACACTCACACAGGACCGTCACCGCCTTCACTGGTTCTGATTTGAAAGAGAGGTAGAGCTGGGTATCATCTGCATACTGATGAACACCCAGCCCAAACCTCCTGATGATCTCTCCCAGCGGCTGCATATAGATGTTAAAAAGCATGGGGGAGAGGACAGAACCCTGAGGCACCCCACAAGTGAGAGCCCAGGGGTCTGAACACTCATCCCCCACCACAACTTTCTGAACACGGCCCAGGAGGAAGGAGCGGAACCACTGTATGACAGTACCCCCAGCTCCCAGCCCCTCAAGACGGTCCAGAAGGATGTTATGGTCGATGGTATCAAACGCCGCTGAGAGATCCAGCAGAACTAGGAAACAGCTCTCACCCTTGTCCCTAGCCCGCCGGAGATCATCAACCAGTGCGACCAAGGCAGTTTCAGGTGCATTTAAGTTTCACACATGTTCAGTCATAAGTCAGTCCCATTTCTAACTGAATCTCTCTCTCTCTCCCTGCCCACCCTCTCTGTGTGTGTGTGTGTTCCTCCTTACAAAATTTAACAATGCATACTACAGACACAACCCAAACTTTTGCCACTGTCCAGTGGGGCTTACAATGCAGAGAGGCCACCACCACATTTACAGTCCTGCTACACACCCGGACAAGGGCAGACGGTGGGGGCAGGCGCCCAATCAGGCCTGGTGCCATTTTGTTAAAGCAGTGGGGCTGGCTCAGAATCCAAAAGTTCCAAGCCCCACTTAGCTCTACTCCCTTCCTGAACCTCAAATGCCTTGGTCCAAGCATATGCCCCCGCCGCCTATCAGGAAGGGCACTGCTGTTTGAATTCCACCGTCAGGGCCCCAGTGAAGCCTCTTCCATGCAGCAACACCACCACACCAAGGGAGGTGAGTGGACTTACCAGGCTAAACATACCCAACTTCCTCCACTGTTCTTTTTGGTTTTTCTCCTCTGAACACATTCCAGCATGTCAATATGGATCTGAAATTGTGGTGCTGAGAACTGGACACAGTACTTCACGTGTGGTCTGGCCAAGGCAGAATACAGCAAAACTATTACTTCCCTTAATAAGGAGACTATACTTTTGTTGAAGCAGCCTAGAATGGAAGTAGCTTTTCTTTTCTTTTTTGCTGCTGCTGCATCACACTGTTAATTCATGTGAAGCTTGTGTTCTGCTAAGACTAGCAATGTACAAACACATTGTTTTCCATTCTGCCCTGCGTTCATTGTATGCAGCAATGTTTCCATTCGACTGCAGTTTGTATTTTGACAAAAATGACATTATTTGTTTGGCTTTCCGCTATGGCAAAAAAAAACCCTAGGCAATTCATGGAATTAATTAATGCACATTATCTTTTCGTTACAATGTTCTACCCCATTCATTTGAATGCAAAGATGGCATGGCTTAATTATACATCATTTGCAAACCAAAAGAAACAGCAAGTGCCAATTATATTCGCTGGATTGAATTCCATTCTGGACACAAAACAATTAAGCAGAGATTGGAACATAGGCCAGCCAGGCAAACACACACACAAAAGTGAGTGCAAAACAGGGCTAGTAAGGGGTGCCTCCATCGTAAATTCCAAGGGCCATATAGAGAGGCTTGGAGGGCCACATTTAGCCCCTGGGCCTGAGGCTACTCACTCCTGCTGAAGTGGGTGACTAGAACTTATGGTTTGGGGTACACATGTGCCCCACAAAAGCTAGCCCTACTCAGATTAAACCCATTGAAGTTAATGATTATACCTATCTTAGACCCATTATTTTGAATGGGTCTACTCTGGGTAAAATCCTAAAAGGATACAACCAATTGTGTTTGCTAATTGTGAGGGATGCACCAGGAGGCCTCCAAAGGAGGAGGCCTCTCTCAAGTTTGTGGTTTGGTTTGGTTAGGTTTGGTATGGTATGGTTTCTTGTCGAAAACTGAACTAAAGTCATATGGGGTGATCTATGTCCCACTTTTGTTGAAAATCTAAGGCCAAAGTTAACAGCTGCACCAACGGTAATAGAGGTAGTAATAATAACCATAGTTATCATGGTTGTATTTTAGAACAGCATGAGAAGCTGCAGTCTCACTTCAGGTTATATAACCTTCCAGTACCCTAATTCTGAGGAGTTATTTCTTATCATTCTTAGGGCTCTTCTGAACAAAGCATCTCAGAAATGCTGCGTCATTTTCTTGTCGCTGGAAGCAGGAAACCACAGCCCTCATTCTCTGCATGCAATCGCTGCTTCCTTTTTTGTACCGGACACATCCAGGAAGACGTCGGCAGGAAAACTGCTTGGTCACAGGGCAGGAGCAGTTGCACTCTGCCTGCAATTGGGACTAGTGGCTTGAGTCTTTTATTGCATATTTTATTGATGGATGTTTTAATGTCCAGATGGGAATGTTTCATTGTGTGTTTCAAATATGGATGTTTGTATTTTAATTCCAGACTGCCCCTTGGAATAATGCTGCTAACATTGTTCCAGGACATTATGGAAACATAAGGTGCTTCTCAGAAGGATGGAACTGGGAGAATGCCAGTGAGCTTTGCAACCCCTAAATTCATACCCACCAAACCCCCAGAATGCAAAAGAACATGATCTCACATATCTGAGATTCCAGAAGTTCAGCCCCACACTATGGATATTTTATTGGGGGAAAGAGCTAAACAGCAGGTCCAGGAGCCCATGAAATGAAAGCGGCCCCACCTGTGTCAAATATTTACAAGACACAGGAGTCTGCCTGTACTAGGTCAGACCATTGGTCCACCTAGCTCCATATTGTCTGCATAGAGTAGCACTGGGCAAGGGATATAGGCCATAACATTGATCTGGCTGCATGGGAGAGGTTATGGAACACACTGAAAGAAAATTATATGAAAATGATGTGCAAATGGTATTTGACTCTTAGTAAATTAGCAAAAATGTATGTCTAAATCGGAGGTATGTTGGAAATGTAAAGAGAAAGAGGGTACTTCTTACCACATTTGGTAGTCTTGTAAGGGAGCAAAAGCTTTCTGGAAAATGATATATAATGAGCTGGGGAAAATGTTGAAGATAGCTCTTAATAAAAAACCAGGAGCTTTCCTTTTAGGGATATTAGGTTCACAAATACCCAAAGATTTTTTTCTAAAAAACTGTTTATGTACTCCATATCAGTCGCTCAAGTGATTTATGCCCAGAGATGGAAAGAAGATACAGTTCCTACGAAGGAGGACTGGCAGCTATAATTGATGGACTATGCTGAAATGGCAAAGTTTACTGGAAGAATAAGAAACCAAGAAGAAAAAACTTTTAACAAAGAATGGGAAAGATTTGTGGATTATGCAAACATTAATTGTAAATGACTAAATTCATTAGAGTGACCCGGGTGGCGCTGTGGGTAAAAGCCTCAGCGCCTAGGACTTGCCTATCGAAAGGTCGGCAGTTCGAGCACTCCCGTCGCTCGGTCCCAGCGCCTGCCAACCTAGCAGTTCGAAAGCACCTCCGGGTGCAAGTAGATAAATAGGGACCGCTTACTAGCGGGAAGGTAAATGGCGTTCCGTGTGCTGCGCTGGCTCACCAGATGCAGCTTGTCATGCTGGCCACGTGACCCGGAAGTGTCTGCGGACAGCGCTAGCTCCTGGCCTCTATAGTGAGATGAGCGCACAACCCTAGAGTCTGTCAAGACTGGCCCGTACGGGCAGGGGTACCTTTACCTTTTTTTAAAATTCATTAGTAGGATTAATGTAAAACAAGCAGTTAAATATATTTATTAAGGAAAACATAAAGGTAAAGGTAAAGGGACCCCTGACCATTAGGTCCAGTCGTGACTGACTCTGAGGTTGTGGCGCTCATCTCGCTTTATTGGCCGAGGGAGCCAGCGTACAGCTTCCGGGTCATGTGGCCAGCATCACTTCTGGCGAATCAGAGCAGCGCATGGAAACGCTGTTTACCTTCCTGCCGGAGCGGTACCTATTTATCTACTTGCACTTTGATGTGCTTTCAAACTGCTAGATGGGCAGGAACAGGGACCGAACAATGGGAGCTCACCCCGTTGCGGGGATTCGAACCGCCGACCTTCTGATCAAGAAGTCCTAGGCTCTGTGGTTTAACCCACAGCGCCACCTGCGTCCCTCTAAGGAAAACATAGGGAACAATTAATAAATTGACTTAAGTGGGAGATGCAGTAATGAAATTTAAAACACAAGAAACCACAAAAGGGGGGGAATCAAATTGTGTATTTTTTATTGGAAAATGTAATTAATTTGGGTGATTGTAAAAAATTTCAAAAAAATGAAAAATAAAACATTTAAAAAATAGAGCAGCAGCGTTTCTCCAGGCTTTCTGGTCAGGCAATCTTCCACTCCCACCTGGAGGTGCAAAAGACTGATGATGGGACCTTCTGCATACAAAATGAGCCACAACCCCTTCCTCTGACTACTTGCAATAACTATAACAACTTGAAATGCAATATTCCTAGTTTCGGTCAGCTAATTTAATACATGTAGTGTAAGAGAAACCTTACTTTTGATGGAGTCCTAAATGAAAAGACTCAAACCTGCACATCAATTCAAAGACAGCATCTGGCTATGAGTGGGTCTCCAACTGATGCATCTGATTCAAGGGGGTCTAGTTTACAAAAGTTTCTGCCACAATAAATCTGAATGTCTTTAAGGTTCCACAAAACTGTTCACTGCTTTTGCTGTAACAGACTAACATGACTACTCCCTCCTGAATTTAATTAAAGGTGCAAACTAGGTATGAAATGCACAAATCTGTTGGGCCTTCCTGAAACCACATTTCTGCATGCTTTGAGGATGTTTTTATTAAAGGGAACTAAGTGAATTACACAGAGTTAAATTTTCTGCAAACACCCGCAATGATACGGATTTTGTCTGTTTGTTAAAGGAAACCCACTGCCGTTCACCCTGGAAATTCTATAATCTGTTAGAAGCATAAGAGAATATATATATTTTTTTGTCTCAGATCAGGAGAGCCCCCTGGTGGCCAATTTAAAGGATAATTACTTTGGGCTCCTCTGGACAACCTGCTTATTTAGCATTCATCGTTATTTACTTGCACAAAATTTAAACAGTGTTTAGACTAAGGCTGTGTGCACTCCATATTTTTAAAGCATAATTAACAAACAACTCCCCCGCCCCCCCAAAAATACTGGGAACTATAGTTTGTTAAGCGTGCTAAGTGTTGTGGATTTTCAATGAATCTTTGGGGGTGCATTCAATGTATGGTGTATATGCAGCCTCTATTGAGTAGTCATTCCTATTTGTTTATGGGGTGCTTATGGAGCAATGAGCATTCATCCTGATTTGCTTGTGGGGCATTTACATGCACATCTTGGTCAGCTCATAACTTTTTTTGTTTGTTTCTTTTTGGCTACAGAAAGCATCCAGTGGTGCCAAGACTGTAGTTCGATTTCGTTTTCCAAAAGGGTGCAAGTTTTGTCCTTCTGCCCTTCAGGTTTCCTAAACTAAGCCTCTGATTCAGGAATGTTCTAGAACTGAGGAGCTTGATTGAAATTGCACGAGTTAAATGCTCATGAGATGCCATTGTACTGCGCTTAGAATCCATGCACCAAAGTTTATGAAACTAAAATGCTCCTCCACAGCTGGCCCAGATACCATTTCCCATAAGAAATCCCATAATGAGTTCATTTCCCATCAGGATGCGAAAATCTGCCCATTTCAGCTTCTCCCTGTTTCTCATTTTTCCAATCTTTAATTTAGTTCTCAGCATTGTCATATCAGTTTCCATTAAAAATAAAATAAAAGAGTCCTCATGAACATTCGTCCACATTTTACTGCAACTTTATCACAACAGACACATTTCTGTATGCAATTCTGGGTAACATACACATTTTTTGCAAAGCATTTTCCCCCATATACAGTGGTACCTCGGGTTAAGAACTTAATTCGTTCTGGATGTCCGTTCTTAACCTGAAAATGTTCTTAACCTGAAGTACCACTTTAGCTATTGGGGCCTCCTGCTGCCCGCACGTAATTTCTGTTCTCATGCTGAAGCAAAGTTCTTAACTCGAGGTACTATTTCTGGGTTAGCAGAGTCTGTAGCGCCTGTAACCTGAAGCGCCTGTAACCCGAGGTACCACTGTAATGCGTTTTGATTAATATTTTCACACATATAAGCATTTATATAAACACCCCAGTATCTGAATTTTGGTACGTTACCTGTCTGAAGAACTGAAGCTAAAATTTCAAAGGATTTATAATTTATTTATTTTTTAAAAAATTATTTATTATTGAATTTGTAAATAACCTTTCAGAATGAGATCACAAAATACATAATAAGACAAAGACAAAGACAAGCCAATAACCACCCACCCTGCAAAAAGCCACAGAATGTTAATTCAGCGAATGGCTTGGTTGTAGAGGAATGTTTTTGCCTGGCACAGATGAGTCACAGTCATGAATTATTGGCTCTCACAAGGACCATGAGTGCTTATGTTCAATGCTGACAGTACACAGAAACCTACGTATCTGATTCGGGGTGGGGGACATCAAATCAGTTTAAAAGATGGCTGCATTTTAATTCATGCATTGGTTCGAAATGTGCGAATTAGGTAGATTTGCCTTTACATCAAATCAGTTTTCTCCTACAGCTCTATCCATAACCCCCAGTGGAATAGGATGTTTTCTCCCACTGGCTGTTCCTGAGCTGAACAAGAGATAAGAGATGAGTATGAAACAATGGGGGAAAGTAATGCATTTCTACATTGCAGGGAGTTGGACTAGATCACCCTCAGGGTCCCTTCCAACTCAACCATTCTATGATTCTATGGCATCTGTCTTTGCAATGCAGTGCAATCCTTTGTGCTGCCATCCTACTGAGCTTCGAAATATATAGTGCTTAGGTAGTGTGGCTTGACTGACAGTCTTAATTATATGGGGATAGTGCCAAGGCTCAGGCTAGCAAGGCTCAGAACATTAGGATAATCCGTTCCTCTCTTGAAGGTAAAAGGTTGGAAAGCAGGGTCTCATCTTACCCATCTGAAGGTGATCGTCTAATTATTCCCTGAGAGCAAGAGAGAGGATTTCATCAAGCTTGGCAGGTAGAAACTCACCGTCAGAGGCTGGGACACGTTTCAGGCAAGGCCTGGGGATTTTAGGCAACAGAAAACTTTGTGGCGTTAACAAGCATCTTTGCAGCCCCTAAGCTCACACCAGGCAGTTTGGCTCAAGAAATGTTCTGAGCCAATAGCTGGTTGGATCATGCACAGGATGAATAGGTTTGGTGGGGCAAGATCATCATTCATGAGTTCCAACTGTTCCAATTTCACTGGAACGCCCCCTATTTTCTAAGTTCTGTCGCTATGGAGAGGTCCATGGCTCAGTGCTAGAGGACCTGCTTGGCAGGTAGATACCCACAGCACCACGCTTTACGGATTGCTAGTAGTACATGTGGAAATGCTCTAGGGGTGTTAGCATACCACAAGCTTAACAGTGCGATGCAGTAGCAAAAAAAGGGAATACTATTTTAGGCTGCATCTGCAGATGTGCAGTGTCCCAATCAAGGGAAGTAATAGTCCCGCTTTATACTGCATATGTTGCAGGTGGCGTTGTGGTCTAAACCACAGAGCCTAGGGCTTGCTGATCAGAAGGTTGGCGGTTCGAATCCCCGCAACGGTGTGAGCTCCCGTTGCTCGGTCCCTGCTCCTGCCAACCTAGCAGTTTGAAAGCATGTCAAGTGCAAGTAGATAAATAGGTACTGCTCCGGCGGGAAGGTAAATGGTGTTTCTGTGTGCTGCTCTGGTTCACCAGAAGTGGCTTAGTCATGCTGGCCACATGACCCGGAAGCTGTACGCTGGCTCCCTCGGCCAATAAAGCAAGATGAGCGCCGCAACCCCAGAGTCATCCGCAACTGGACCTAACGGTCAGGGGTCCCTTTACCCTTTACCTTTATACTGCATAGGTCACACATGTCCTGGAGTACTGTGTCCAGTTCTGGGCACTACCAGAGGCGGTTATGGGTAGCAGACACTGGGTGCCATGCTGCATGGGGTGCCACAACAATGCTGTAGAAGAGAACACGAGAAAAGGGGGGACACCAAATTCTAGCGTCGAACATGGCGCTGCTGAAATTTAAGAGCCCAAAGTGGGCCACTGGCTCCACAATTTAGGAAGGCTGAAGAGATACGATGGTAGTGTTCCAACATCTAAAGGGCTGTCACGGGGAAGATGGAGCAAGCTTGTTTTCTCCTGCTCCAGAGGCTAGGACCCGAAAGAAAGGCGATTCTGACTAAACGTCAGGAAGAACTTTCTGACAGTAAGAGCTGTTCAGCAGTGGAACAGTCTCCCTTGGGAGATGGTGGACTCTCCTTCCTTGGAGGTTTTGAAGCAGAGGTTGGATGGCCATCTGTCATGGATTCTTTAGCTGAGATTCCTGCCTTGCAGGGGGTTGGACTAGATGGCCCTTGGGATCCCTTGCAGCCCTATAATTCTGTTCTATGAATCTGTTTTGCTTCTCAAGTTAAATCAATGGTGAAGAACCATTCCAGCCACATTCACTTCTAGGCACCATTCTGGGTAGGGTAGGGTAGAGTAGAGTAGAGTAGAGTAGAGTAGAGTAGGGTAGGGGGCTCTGAGGATGAGTTTATGGAACCAAGGGACAGTGGCCCAAAAAAGGTTTGGGAAGTCCTGGTGAAGGCAGTAGCAAAAAACCTCATTATTTTATAGGAAGGTACCCTTCCCAAAATGGGAAGTGGGGGAGGTGAAAACCAAAGGTAATTTTTGCTTTTAGAAATCAAGATGCTGACAAGACTATTTAGGAATTCCTACCATAAAATTCCAGCTCCCTCCTGCATAGTGGAATCTTTCCTTTTCATTTTATTTAACTTTTTATTTTTCAATTTTTACTTCAGTTCTTCATTCTGGGATCCAGTTTTATTTTTAGAGGCTTTTTCTCCATGCCCCACCCCATTTTATGTGTTAGGAATATCCGCCCCCCTCCTCTTGTCTCTCTTTCTCTCACCACCACCCTTTAAAAAAAAATATAATTAAAGTATTTGTCTCCGCAGCAGGCAATGTAAACTGTATGGCAGCCAATTTATGGATATTTTTATAAAAGGAAGGAGAAAATCGTTTAAGAAAACAATTATCATCAAACGTGCACAGAATCCAACCTCTGTAGTGCTGACCCCCCCACCCCCGCCCCATCTCCAGTAACCAACTTTGCCAATGCTAAAAATGCATAACACATCTTTTTAAAAAGATACCCTTCTATGGGTATATTTTAAATTTCATAAATCCAAGGATTCAGCCTGTGCTTAGGGTTTTTTTTTTAATAGAAAGCATATTTCCTCCCTTTGCTTGTTAAAAAGGTAAAGGAGCCCTGGCCAGTTAAGTCCAGTTAAATTCGACTATGTGGCACAGCGCTCATCTCGCTTTCTGGCCGAGGGAGCCGGCATTTGCCCACAGACAGCTTTCCAGGTCATGTGGCCAGCAGGACTAAACCACTTCTGGTGCAACAGAACACCATGACAGAAGCCAGAGTGCACGGAAATGCCATTTACCTTCCCATCACAGGAGTACCTCTTTATCTACTTATGCTGGCATGATGTTGAAGTGCTAGGTTAGCAGGAGCTGCGACAAAGCAACGGGAGCTTACCCCATCGTAATTCGTGTGGATTCAAACTGCCAACCTTAAGATCAGCAAGCTCAAGAGGCTTGGTGGTTTAGACAGGGCTGTCTTACCCATAGGCACTAGGGGTGCGGGGCACCCAGGTGCTGGGCTCTCAGGGCACCAGGCCAAGAGTCTGATGCCTGAGAGTTGAGTATGGGAAGAGCCCGCCCATCGGTCAGAATGCCGCGGTGGGCTATTCTGCTGCGGGTGGCTCTGCACCACGAGTTCAGGGGCGACCGAGCCAGTGAGACAACCTCCTGTGCACCTGGGACTGGTCAACTGGGGGGGGGGCACCGGGCAAATCTTTGCACCCCAGCGCCACATATGCTTAAGACAGTCCTGGGTTTAGACCACAGTGCCATCTGCATCCCTGCTCATTTTAATTTTTTTTTAAACCAGCTGGGGGAGAACATTAGAAAGTTACATCTATTTAATATCAAGGCAGGGTCCTCTTAGTGGCTGCTCCAGTGTTATGGAATAGATACCCCAAGGAAAGCAATAGATGCTCAACCCTATAGTAGTCAGGGGTAAATGGGTGCCCTCCCAAAAACAGGGAGCATAGGTAACAGAACTCCCCCCCCCCATTTGTTGCAAAGCAACTGGTAATTAGAGATACACTTGCTTTAAACCTGGAGGTTCCATTTACCTATCATAGCTATTTATTAGATGTCTCACCTGTCCTTTACCGTATGGTCCTAGGGCAAGTTACAATAGAATATACCATTTTATTTTATTTTTTAAATGCACCCATTGAGTTGCATCCAATTAGTGCTACTCAAAGTAGACCTACTGAAATTAATGGGCCTAAGTTAGACATCCATTTCAGTGAGTCTGCTATGAGTAGGACTAACATTGGAGGCAATCCACTGCAGTGATAAAACATGCAAACTGCCACAACTGGAACAGAATAGTGGGTGGGGACTCCGCAAAACAAAATACCTAAACCGTCAGAGGCCAGGGTGGAGATGACTCTTCAGTGAATGGTGAAAGCACAAGACACACCTCTATGGGAGGGGGAAGTTTCACTGTTTGGGGGCTACCATAGAAAAAGTTCTTCCCTGCACTTTTGAGGGTGGTGGAACTACCTGCATCTCTTAACACCTGATAGGGTTTGTGGGAATGGAGATGGTCTTTTAAACAGTTGGAAATATGGCACCAGGCTTGTATAGAACAGGGGCAGTGATTTATGAAAGATAGCAAACGGTCTCTAGTACCTTGGTGGTTTGGGCAATAAAAACTGGCAAATTAGGATTTATGGAAGGCCCATAGCTGAGTGGTAGAACATCTGCTTTGTGGACAGAAGATCCCAGGTCCAATCCTTGACATCTTGAGACTAGGAGAGACTGAAACATTGGAGATCCACTGCTGGTTAGTGTTGGCAGTGCTGAGCTATATGGACCAATGGTCTGACCCAGGGCTCAGCTACATTAGGAAAAAATAAAACGTTATAAACGTTATAACACTGTGACACCAGATGGCGATGTAGAACTGAAATCGGAACTCTGTGAAATTTTCCATTGCAAGCTTCAAAACGGTTTTTTTCAGAGCATTTTCAGAGTAGTTTTTTTTTTTTTTATAGCTGTGTAGATGCAGCCTCAGTAGAAGACAAATTCCTGTGTTTCCTATGGCCAGGTAACCTGAAAGCTCACCTGCCCCTGTGTAGGTCTGTAAGATCATGTAGATCCAGTGGTGGAATTCATGCTCTGGCCCCGGGGGGGTGGGTTGGAGAGCAGGAGGGGGCGGGGCTGGTGCGCATCCCGGGGGCATGGCACACCACCCACAGGGGTGTGACGGGCATCCTGGGGGTGTGGCGCGCCACCCACAGGGGTGTGGCATGCCACCTGGGGCCGTGGCGCCCAGCGTGTGGGGAGGCAGCCGTGATGGCAGCCCACCAGGATTGCGCTGCTGGGGGTGTGTGCTCCCCCGCAGTCCTCTACCTCCGCCACTGCATAGAACATCTGGGGAAGCTCCACTTGTGGTACCACACTTTTGAGAATATTGGAGGATGGTGAACATAAAGGAGACATTTTCTGATCTCGCCCTAGCACTATGAAGTGCCCATCCCTCCACTATATGTGAAGCAGCAACTCTTTTGTCCAGGAAAAAGTTCGGGCCCTGTTTTTTGCCTGACTTCAGAAAGAACTCTTTTGGCCAGGCATCCCCAACCTTCGGCCCTCCAGATGTTTTGGACTACAATTCCCAACATCCCTGACCACTGGTCCTTTAAGCTAGGGCTCATGGGAGTTGTAGGCCAAAACATCTGGAGGGCCGCAGGTTGGGGGTGCCTGGTTTTAGCAGTGAAACCATTGAAGGTGGTAGATTCTCCTTTACAAGAGGTTTTTAAGCAAAGTTTGGGTGGCCATTCATCAGGGATTCTTTAGCTGTGGTTCCTGCATTGCAAAGGATTGCATTAGATGACTCTTGGGGGGTCCTTCTAACCCTACAGTTCTATGATTCTGTTAAGCTTTTTTGCTACTGTTATGCTAGCTATGTTCTATTTTTGTTTTAATGTTATTTTCTTTCTTTCTTTTTTGAATGTTTTGCAGTGCTTAGAGATTTATTTATTTTTTAAATGGTGGTTTATCAATGCTTTTCAACAACTATATAAATCACAAAGCTGGTAGCAGAACACAGAACATTCTACATTTTAAAACAACAACACTGTTTTCTTTATTTTATAGAGGTCAGTTCAGATTTCTTTGAAGTCACCTCTCAACATCATGCCAGTCTCTGGTTCTTACTTCTTCTTCTGCATGCTGCTTTGCTTGTTTCAAAGAAAGGGGGGAGGAGAGAGAGAGAGAGAAAGAGAGAAACCACACAACTTCTTTAAATACTACTTCTGCAATTCTAACCCAGCAGGATAAGCTAGAAAACAAATTAAAACCATGACAATAACCATCCTGCACCAGGGTGAGAAAGAAATGGATTGGCAAAGGAGAACTTTAATAGCCTCACTTGAGCTTAAATCTATTTATATTATAATAAGAGATGTGCGTGCATGCACAGAGCCACGTGTACACAAAGCAGGAAGGAGAAAAATCAATCATATGCAGTTTAAAACAAGCAGACCTGCCACTAAGAGTCCATCATGCTGAGAGACAAAGAGAGAAAAATTGAGAAAAGCAATCTCTAGCTTGGCGCTATGAGGAAGGCAGGTGTTGGGGTGGTACTTCCAATATCAATTCATCAAAGGAGATGCTCATTTCAGACAAAGAGAGGTGAAGAGTTGGAGAGTCAGGAACAGGCACATCCAGGGGTGGCTGGTGCCCACTGGGACTGGCAGGGCTGAAGGCAAAGAGAGGCCAACAGCATACGGTGCCAGAGCCAATGACAGGCTAAGCCAACTAATTTTGTCCCTGTCCTCCTGCCTACTGTGTTCTGAGGAGAAAGCTGACAAACAGAGCCATACCTTGGGCAATTTGAGCCAAGTGTGGTGTAGTGGTTAAAGTGCTGGACTATGACCTGGGAGGTCAGGATTCAAACCCCCACTCAGCTGTGAAACTCACTGGGTGTGGCCATGGGCCAATCACTGCCTCTCAGCATGACCTACCTCACAGAGCTGTTGTGAGGATAAAATGGAAGAAGAAGAAGAAGAAGAGGAGGAGGAGGAGGAGTTTGGATTTGATATCCCGCTTTATCACTCCCCTTCAGGAGTCTCAAAGCGGCTAACATTCTCCTTTCCCTTCCTCCCCCACAACAAACACTCTGTGAAGTGAGTGGGGCTGAGAGACTTCAGAGACGTGTGACTGGCCCAAGGTCACCCAGCAGCTGCATGTGGAGGAACGGGGACACAAACCCGGTTCCCCAGATTACGAGTCCACCGCTCTTAACCACTACACCACAACTGGAGAGTTGAAGAACTATGTGCCGCCGCCACTGTGAGCTTCTTGGAGGAAAAGATGGGAAAGTATAAATAAATAAAAATAGGTAAGGCAGTCGGGTGGGGGCTGGCAATGGGCAGACTGAGATATACACAAAGCAGTGCCCCCATTTGCCCTAATGCACCAGCATCCACTGGCACACATTTCTCATGAAAGGTGGTGGCATCTCAGGTTGTCAATGTGCCTTGTCCTCACCCCAACCCATGGAACAATTCCTGTGCCTTCAAGACATGGATGGAATTTTTCAAAATTCTGAGAGGTATATATATAATATAACAACAACAACAACATACACGGACTGGCAATGACTCTTTGGGGTTTCAGGCAGGGGGAATTCACAGACCTACATGGAGACGCCATGGATTAAACCTGGGTGGGACCTTCTGCATGCCAAGCAGATGCTGTACTGCTGAGATACAGCACTTCCTAGGAACCACTGGAAGCAAAATAATGAAGTAGAAGGGCTGTGGACTTCATCCAGCAGGTGACTTCTTATGGCTTTATGTTCTAACCGTTCCATCAAAATCAGAAATCCAGCAGATACAGCTTCCTACTTGCCTGAAGACAGACAACATGGTACACTTTCACAGCCTCCTTTGATCTGGATGGATGGATGAATTGTCAAAGCCACAAAATATATGCTAGGTGAAGACAGTGGCACTCCAACTGCTAGGAATCCATAGGTGATTGTGGGACTAGGCCTTGGAACCTGGAAGCAAAAAACAAAACAAAAAACAAAACCCAGATACTGTCACTCAGTCGGGTTTATTTATTTGCTCAGTCAAAATAGAAGCAGCTGCCTAGGTATTTAAGAAAGCCATTTAAATTGGTCAAGGCTTCGTTGGCAGGATTAGGACTTATGGTTCATGTTTGGAAGGGGAGATTTTGGTTGACTACTAGGAGACACTTCTTGACTGTAAGAGCAGTTTGATAGTGGTGCCTATTACCTAGAGGCAGTGGAGAAGAGTCTGCTAGGACAAGTGGTGCCCTGCCCCATCAGCCTCACTCTGCCAATCAATGCCTTCCTTCCTACTTACAAACAGAAAGAAATAGCATCAGTAATAAGGAAACAGCCAGTTATTTGTTCTTGTTTTAATTCAAGAGTTTTTACCATGGCACCTAAAAGATAAAATAGCAACAGTCAGAGATGCTGTCCCTGTCAAAATCCCCACTTCTGCAGGACATGGTAGCTGAGATGTAATTTTACTGATATCTGCTTCCTAGCTTTCATCTTTAAACCTGGAAACTGTAATTTTCAAAATTCTGAGATCCACAAAAGGGCCCTTTGGTTGTGCCTCTCCTGAAGAGCTCTGTGTAACTCGGAGAGCTGACATTGTCTTTAGACCAAGAAAGCCTTTTCCCTTTCTTAAATGCTTTTCCTCCGCCTGTACTTTTGATAGAAAAAGGAGGTGGAGGAGGGAGGCAAGATTCTTTATGTAGCTCTGCAATGCCTCCTTGTGGCATAAGCATGAGCTACAAGCAGGAAGAATCCTCGATGCTTCTACCATTAGAAGAAAAGTGGGAAAGTAGCCTAAATTTAGGCTAGCAACACCCTCCACTAATCAGCTTTCAGTGATCAACCTCACAGTAATCTTATGCAACTTCATCCAGTACATAAAAACTAGATCTTGTGAGCACAAATGAAGACACTGGGAAGCAGCTTTAGAAAGCACCCAGGCACTCATTTGAACATTTTAATCTGCTGTCAACAGCAAGAAATAAGCAATCCTGTTCGGAGTTTAGGTTGCCAACGTTTTCATTTGCTTCCCCTACAAGTCTCCTGTGCCTTCAACTGCCGTTCATCGACAAGTACAACAGAAAATTGAGTGTATTAAACACGAGGTTCAACTTTTTGCTGCATACAAACATTAACAATGAGCAAAACTTCTATCAGCTGCATTTCACCTGGCAGTTGTAAAACAGATATGCAAGCCCTGATTTTGGGGGTGCAGAGGGGCCATACTCTGTTCTGAAGGCCAAGGTCTGGCTTGATTAAGGGTAGGTAAAAAGGTAAAGGGACCCTGACCATTAGGTCCAGTCGTGACCCACTCTGGGGTTGCGACGCTCATCTCGCTTTACTGGCCGAGGGAGCTAGCGTACAGCTTCTGGGTTATGTGGCCAGCATGACTAAGCCACTTCTGGCAAACCAAAGCAGCGCACGGAAATGCTGTTTACCTTCCCGCCAGAGTGGTACCTATTGATCTACTTGTACTTTAATGTCCTTTCGAACTGCTAGGTTGGCAGGAGCTGGGAACGAACAATGGGAGCTCACCCCGTCACGGGGATTCAAACCACCAACCTTCTAATCGGCAAGTCCTAGGCTCTGTGGTTTAATCCACAGTGCCACCCGTAGGCAGATGCAATAAGAAAACAGGGCTCTTGCATCTTTAATAGTTGTGTTCCTAAAGTTCCCTTTTCCGCAGAACCTCTCCTCCATTTGAGCCCAAGCCCAGGCCTTGATGCTGTGCCTTCAACAGCCATGTTTGATCTACAACAGGGTTGTGGAAGCTTTTCCAACCTGAGGGTCGCATTCCTTTCTTCACAACCTTCCAAGGACCACATGTCAGTGATTTGTGGGGCCACCAGAGGCAAAGGTGGAAGGAGCAACAAATGCAAATGTTACCTTCACACAGTAGGTTAGGCTCAGGTCCTATTCATGGGCCTCAGGCATCTTGCTTGGCCACTGGGAGAATGGGATGCTGGACTAGATGGACATGTGGCGTTCTGATCCAGCAAGTTCTTCTTATGTTCTTAGGTCCAAGGGTCCAGTAAGAAGAATGAAAAGGAGCAAAGTTGGCTTAGCACATATTTGAAGGAAAGAAATGCCCATTATCATGTGCTCTGTTTTACAGAAAGCAATCCTCTATTTGAAGGGCTGTCCAACAACAGGGGTATTTGAAAATGTCCTCGAGTTGAAGCACTACCTGGTCCAAGTCCAGTTTAAAGATATGAACCTCTAAGCACGGACAAGAGGAGGAGCCTTGAGGTTGATCACCAACAGTTAGTGCCTGGACAGCAGATACAGGTGGCTTGATCAAAGTTTTCTCCACTATGGTGAACTGCATTGTATTTCTATTTATTTCTAAACTTGCATGTATACATCAGCATATGATTTTTAAAATGCAAATTGGCATCTGTAAGTCACCTTGCTACATATTGCTGTCTAAAACAGTGCTTTTATAAAGTGGGTAGAAGCACCCCCAGCGGGGGCGAGATTACCAGGTGGTGGTGGGGACAGCATTAAGAGGCAGGGGGGAGGCAGTGGGCACTGGAGCTATAATGGCTATCAGACTTTGTGGATATGTTATCGCTAGATCAAGTTCATCAAATTCTGTTGAATTAATTAAACCAAATTGTTTCTATTTTAATTTTGAATAATGATGCAATTAACTGTTACTGTTTTGAATGTTCTTGTGCTAGTATCCTACTTGGTGGGTCATGCAAACTACTATTATGAATGACGCTTCTTATGGGGAAGGGAGGGGAAGGGAGCACTGTGGATGACCTAATGGAACCAAGGAGGCAGTGTCCACAAAAGGTTTGTGAACCACTGGTCTAAAGGGTGAGGAGACTCACAGTAAATCCATTGAAGTCCAGAACCAAAGGTTCCCTAACTGAAGCACTGCAGGATAGTGCCCCCCCCCCGCTCTTTTCTTAATGAATATGGAGGCATTTAAGCCCCCTGCTGTTTGAGGTGTTTTTCTTTTGCTCTTACATTTGAGATTGATATTCAGTCTAACGATGGATCCAGTTGTACTTAATCTAGAATACCTACATCTCAAGGCACATTAAGCCGTGTTTACCATCTGGAGAAGCAGTTTCAGGCAGGATAAGAAGAAAACTAATGTACTCTGGAGCATATGAGGAAATGCTAGCAAAAGAATGTTTTCAAAAGGCATCTGTCAGATGTTCCCATAAAGGCAAAACAGGGGCAGTGGTTTACTAAGGATAGGGACTATAAAAGGGGTGCTGTCCTTGTTAAATAGTGACTGTTGGGAGTGTGTGCTCTCCCAGGCAAATCGCTTTTTTAAAAAATGTTTACTTTAATGTCCAGAAATGCCTTGTTAATGTTCATAACCAAGGGTCGTCTAGTCCAATCTCCTCCAATGCATAAATCACAACTAAGTAATCCATGACAGATAGTCTCTTACAGTTCTCCTATAAAGCAGAGGTGGATAGCCATCTACCTTTGCCCCCATAAAATTCCCTTCACCCCCATAAAATATTTGAGGGGGGTCGGGGGCCCCCAAGTTGATAGGTATTGCCATTCAAATGGCACCTGGGCCCTCCCAATATTTTGTTCAAGTTGGCACCCCTGCTCTGCTTTAAAATTTCCAATGAAGAACAGTACATCTCTTTCTGTTCATCTGAACTCCCAGAGTTGTATCCCCACCCCATGTAAGTTTTTTTCTTTCTTTCTAGCACGGCAATATGAGCAGTGGTAGATGACTGGGTCCAGCAGTTGTTTTAGGCCCCAAATACCTGAAAGATCATCTGCTTCCCTACAAATCCTCTTAAATGTTAAGATCAGCAGAGCCCTCTTGGTATTTTCACCACCCTGGAAAGTTTTGGTGGTGACTGCCTGGGAGAGGACATCCTCTGTGGTAGCCCCTGAGCCACTGCTTAGTGAAATTTAGGCAATTCCCTCCCATAGAAGTGTATTTGACAGCTTGATTGTATACCTTTCACCATATGCTGAAGGCAAGGGATGTGACTCAGGTTCAGCAGCCCAAGATTGCCCCAGATCGGATTGGGTCCATTCATACTTTGGGTTAATTCATTCTACTATATCATATCATTGTATTGTGAAATATAGGATGAGAAATGGTAATTTAATCCTTGCTGGACTGGTCATTCCAGAATGTCAAATGGCTCCTCTGTACTGTATATGTTTGTTCTTGTTTTGTTTTCCCCAAATTAAATAAATATATGTTTGTTTGTTTCTTTTTAAAAATATAAATACTTGCCTCTATTTTTCATGTTTGAAGGGATGCATTAGATTCACATTTCCCCCCTTTTCTTCTTGGCACTAAGTTATCTCCAGATTGCACTTTCTTTTCTCTTTTTTTTTAAAGAGTCTTCACTGAGTTACTCTCAGACAGCTTGGAGTTGTCAGCCACTCTCCAATCTCCCAGCCAACATTAAGTCATGGCTTTCGCAGAAAGACAGAAAAGAACCGTCACTTTTTCTCTGCCAGAGATGATCAGTCTGGAGCCTGTCACCAGCCTCAAGTCTCGTTCTAAAATATTTAATTTTGTGATGATAAATTGGCAGATTGTTTGAAACAGACAACAAGGAAACAGAAGGGTGGGGAAAACAGACATGGGCAATCTGTTGCACTGCCCTCCCTGGGCCAGGTTGAGAGTGTTTTCAGAAAGATGGAAGAAGAGGAGATGTCCACAGCTCAGCCGCAGAGCATTTGTCTTGCATGCAGAAGGTCCCAGGTTCAATTTCAGGCAGGGTGGGGAAGGCTTGTGCCTGAAATCCTGAGCAGCCACTGCCAGCCAGTGTAGACAATATTGAGCTAAATGGAAAAGTGATCTGGCTCGGTATAAGGCAGCTTCCTATCTCTGTATAGCATAAGATCTTAGACTTCTTTGTGAAGCTTTTGGGGAAGGACCATAGCTCGGTGGTAGAGGATGTGTTCTGAAAAGTGGGGAAGACAACTCTTCTATCCTCCACTCTACCCACACAAGTAAGCTCTTCTGATCTGGCCAGCAAGGCAAGAATTGCAGTACCATGGAGAGCTCTGAGCAAACCACTTGCTCCAACAATGGTTGCAAGCAGACAGGGACTGGATCTTTAAAAAAGCATTATAGGAAAACGCATTATAAAGCTCATAATGCAAAATCACATAGGCGATTTTGGCTGCTCTACAGCACCATCTGGTGTCACATGTTTATAACACAGTTATAACGATATAATTGAGTGTAGTTGAGTCCAGGGCCTTTAAAAAACGTTTAAGCCTCTGCTCCCAGACTACAGGTTCATTCAGAAAACCTTTTGTGCTGCATTTTTAGGCATAGGTCCATGTTTTAAAGCACTGTGTTCAAGTGCTTTTTTAAAAATGCCCATGCACTTTCCCCATGAAATGCTGCACTTTACCGCTGAATCGAAGCAAACAGTAATCTACAAAAATGCTAAATTGCTATTTGTTCTGATTCAGTGTTAAAGAGCAGCTTTTACTGGGGAGAGTGTGGGAGGGAAGCACTCAGACACAGTGCTTTAAAGGACAGACCTGTCCATATAAAGAGTGGGGCATAAGGTAGGTGTGCTCTTGTGGACTCACCCTTTTCATGCTCACCCATTGGCCTGAAAACCAGCATTCCTCCTTTGCTCCATGGCCCCCCAACGTGCGCTTGCACTTCAGGTGCCACAGGACTGATGAGGCTGTTCAAGAGGTCTTTGGTTCCTCCAACTCAGGAGAAGGTACCCATAAGCTGCTGCTGCTGCTGCTTCTTCTTCTTCTTCTTCTTCTTCTTCTGTCATCACTTGTAGCTGAGTAAGATCGTCTTCCATAAATACAGTTTTAAAAATGAGACTGTAAGTGACTGTGGAGGCCAATTCTGGATCTACATGTCCTTCCACAGTAGGGACATTGGTTTCTGGGCAGGAGTTGATCACGGTGTGGATTTGCCAAGCGTGCCTTCCTCTTAGTATGTTTCTCCCTTGCGTCCTGAGTTTGAGTGTCTTCAAAGACCATGACACCTTTGGTAAAGGCTGTTCTCCAACTGGAGCACTCACAGGCCAGTGTTTCCCAGTTGTCAGTGTTTATATTACATTTTTTTAGATTTGCCTTCAGACAGTCTTTAAAACTCTCTTTTGTTGACCACCAGCATTACGTTTTCCATTTTTAAGTTTGGAATAGAGTACTGGTAGTTGCTTTGGAAGACAATCATCAGACATCCACACAACATGACATCCTGGCTCTGACTCCATGGGATCTAATGCTTTGGGAGGTGGTTTGGATGGCTCCCATCTGTTAGCCTCAGGCAAATAATAATAATAATAATAATAATAATAATTTATTTCTACCCCACCCATCTGGCTGGGTTCCAACAGCAGCAGGTTTAGGAATCTGAACTTGGTTCAGCCACTTAGCTAGAAACCTTGCAGCCTCTTACTCTGTGTCATGGTACCTGGTCAACTTTGGAGTCACAACACCAGCAAGGGATGGAAAAAGTGGTTCCTCCCCTTCCCCAGATTGCTCTGCTAGTTTTCTTGTATCTTGGGACTCAGGCAAGCAAAACAGGTAACTTGGCAAATTTACCCCTCACCACCTGGAAAACTAGACGGTGGATGAGTGACAATGGCAGTGACAAGATTTATTAGACTATGTACTCTCTGCAATCAGTGGTGGTAACTTGAGAATTGATATTATCTGAAGAGTAATAATACATTTCTCTGCCTTGCCATTTCCATAAAAGAAACAGGGAACTGAGCTACTGAATGGGAGAATGATTAGAGTGTTGTTTCTTCTCTCTCTCTCTGCATGAATTTAAAGTTTCTCCTGTGTTTGATCAATGTTCCAGGGAGCAGTGCATTTGCACTGTGGGCAATGGAGCATCTTTAAAATCTTTCCTGCTTAACCACACAAGAAGCATAATGGGTTTGAATGAGAGAAGCAGGCAGACAGAAACAGACATCACATCAATCATGGCTTACGCTTACCATTGTTTGCAAGCCACAACATGGTAGGCACTTCCAAATGTGCAGGATACATGCTAAACCAAGGTTTAGCAGCACTTGCCTACTTTAGTTTTCCAAAGCCTTAGTACACTGGTTTCTAGGTTCAGAAGCCTACAGCAGTGGCTGTAACCATGGTTTCTCCATTCTAACTCCATGCTGAACTAAGGTAAGTCAACACAAATGATTTTGGAGGAAAATGAATTTTCTCCACTCTGGCTGAGGCCAAAGAGTTCCAATACTTGTTCTATTTGACCATTGGGAATCCTACATCAAGGGATCAAATGTTGTCCTCCAAGTCTTTGTCTGGTCCTCACAGGAGTCTTCCCAAGCCAACATCATTCTCCCAAGCTACCTCCTCTTCCCAGACCACATCCCTTGTCAACACTGATTTGCACCCTTCTCGGGTGTTTTTGCCCGGCTGGAATATGACCCTGAACTTCAATATCGTCTCTTTCTTCCCTGGATGGAGGATAGAGAAGGATGCATGAGCACGCAGACACAGACCTACAAATGCAAAATTTGCATTCATTGCTCTCCCCACTTTTGCTTCTGGCCCCACCCACCACTGTCATGTGCCCCCCCCCGAATGTTGCCCAGAAGAGAATGTGACCCTCAACTGAAAATTGTCTCCCCATCCCTCTTCTACCTCCATTTATCACCCATAATTTGTGGAAGTTAACTGAGTTTTGGCTGGTGCCTCCATCTAGGCTGGATTGGGGAAAAGAAGGTTCCCCAAATCAGCAGGACTGGCTTATCACATTTTAAAATAAGTAAAGTGATGCACATTACAATTAAAACATCCATAAAGCCATTATTCCCTGGAGTATAAAATTGCCTAACTGTACCAATGGGATTGGGATAATGTTCTGAATAGGCTGTCTGTTGGTGAATCATCCTTCTTGCAATGCACAAGGGAACCCTAAAATAACTGATATCATACACACATCCCCCAGGCTGATGTTTGGGCTGAGTGATGTAAATTTCATAGAATCAAAGAGCTGGAAGGGAACTCAGATGTCATCTAGTCCAACCTCTGCTACAGGATCACTGATACATGTAGCCATCCAGTCTCTGCTTGAAAACCTCTAGAGAGTCCCTCACCTCCAGAAACAATGTACCCTGTTATCAAGCAGCCTGTACTATCAAGAACTTCTTTCTAACATTTTATCAAATTTTCCGTTCTTGTAATTTGAACTCAGGCTGTAAGCTTTGGCACATCAGACAACACATTTGCTCTATCTATGCACGAAAACTTTTCAAATAAAATAAATTGTTTGGCACTCCCAATATGAGATAATGAGCCCCTGAGGCAAGGACTGTGTCAGTTCAGTGCATGCAGGTCCTGCTTTCAGAAAAACAATGCATTCCCTAAAAATCGTTTGTTAAGCGAGTGTTTGCATAATGAGCTGACAATTTCCATTATTTCCTATTGGAACATTTGTAATTCTGTGCTGGATTACCAAATAGGCAATTGCCCTTAAATAGCTGCCCTCAGCCTGACTGACTCCTTACTTACAACCAGTCTCGGCTTTCTCCTCCTTGGTTCCAGCTTGTACAACTCAGAAGGATGTGGGCAAATGCAGAATTAGTTGGCTCCACATCTACTGTAGCCTCCCTGCCTTGCACCCTACCAGCCCCAATGGACACCATCCACCTTGGGGTTATGAATTACACCATTTCAGACATCCATGGCCTGTTATGAGCCAAGTCCAAAACTTCTCCAAAGTTCACAAACATCCCATTATAACTCCAACACTGCCACCAGCAGTAGCTGCAATCTGCCAGCCAGTTTCTACCACAATCAGCAGCTAATTTACCCTTGCAAAGGAGGCAAGGGAAAGAAAATTGGCAGCAGACAGAATTATCCAGGGAGAGGAGATAATGTGTTTGCAAAGAACAAGCAAACCAGAATAATGATCCCTAATGCAACTGCTGCACTAAAGCCTCTTTAAAAAAATGCCCTCTTGTTAGAGGAGGGGTGGGTCTTCAGATTCAGCCAAGAAAGATTGCCATGGGGGTGGGGGGTCCCAGCCAATATAGTGGACTTGCTATCTCACTTCAGAATGAAGCCAGAGGAATGTCCCCTGCCAGAGGCACAATAGGTCCCAGCCAGACTGAAAATAGAAAATGTAGCCAAGTGGAATAGCCTCTGGGCAAGTCTCTGCCGGGATGGGAGAGCTTTCCAAGCTTTTCATGTTAGCGACACACTTTTTAGAAATGCATCTTTTCATGACACAGTAATTCAGTTTTACTAGCAAGCCAGAGGTTAAACTAATCCTTGACCTCTCAGCGGCTTTTGATACCATCAACCATGGTATCCTTCTGGAGTGACTGTCTGAACTAGGGGTGGGTGGCAACACTTTGTGGTGGTTCCAGTCCTACTCAGATGGTGGTTCCCAGAGGGTGTGCTTGGGGAATGCTTTTCAGCCCCGTGGAACCTTCAATGTGGGGTTCTGCAGGGCACAATCCTATTCCCCACATTGTTTAACATTTAGATGAAACCGCTGGGTGGGGTTATCCGGAGGTTTGGAGTACTTTGTCAGCAGTATGCTGATGACACTCAGCTCCACTTCTCCTTTGCATCTGCAGGTGGGGCAGTGGAAATTCTGGACCATTGTCTTGCCTCGATAATGGACTAGATGAGAGCCCACAAACTGAGGCTCTATCCAGATAAGACTGAGACATTGTTAGTGGGTGGTTCCCTAGACCAAACGGGTGGGAGGTTGCCTGCTCTTGATGGGGTTACACATCCTCTGAAGGAGCAGGTTCACAGCTTGGTGGTACTTCTGGATCCTTTGCTGTTGCTCGAGGCTCAGGTGGCCTCAGTGGCTCAGAGTGCTTTCCATCAGTTTCAGCTGGTAGCCCAGCTGCACCCCTATCTGGACAGAGATAGCCTAACTACTGTTGTCTATGCTCTGGTAACCTCAAAGTTAGATTACTGCAATGTGTTATACATAGGGCTGCCTTCTCAAGACGGTTCGGAAACTTCAGCTGGTGCAGAATTCAGCAGCCAGGTTGCTCACAGGAGCAAGAAGGCTTGAGCCTATTACACCGATCCTGGTCCAACTGCACTGGCTACCAATTAGTTTCTGGGCCCAATTCAAAGTGCTGGTTTTGACCTATAAAGCCTTAAAGAGCTCAGGACAGCAATACCTCAAGGACTACCTCTTCCCATATAAACCTACTCAGACCCTGAGATCATTTTCTGAGGCCCTTCTTCATGTGTTTCCTCCTTGAGAGGTCCAGAGGACACGAGAACAAGCCTTCTCTGCAGTGGCTCCCCATCTATGGAATGCTCTCCCCATGGAAGTTTGCCTGGCGCCTTCATTATACACCTGTAGGCACCAGGCAAAAACCTTCCTTTTTAACCAGGCCTTTGGTTGATTTGACTGACATCTTATGCCCTTTTAAAATGTGGGGGTTGGGGGGGGGGTTATTGGGTTGTTGTTTTTATTTTGATTATATATTTTGTGATTATATATTTTGATTTTGTTCTGTGGACCGCCCTGAGACCTACAAGTTTCGGGCAGTATATACATTAAATAAATAATAATAATTAATAACCGCTTTCCAGCCCCAGGAGGAGCATGAGAAGCATTCGTGTGACACAGCTACACACCCAATACACTAACGTGTCATGACACACAGTTTGGAAAGCTCTGGAAATGTATGTTAGTCTCAGACAAATCAATGGAGGGGCATTTTCTGTCTCACATTGCCTTCTAAGGCAGCCACATGGAACAACCTCTGATGTTATCCGCTCACATAATAACTATAACAGGAAGAGCCGAAACTGGGCTTTCTGTCACCTGAATTCAAGACCCACTTTGGCACACCCCACACAGCCCAGATGCATGTTTGCATACGTGCACATACAAACAAACAAACACACCTCAACACATTTATTTGTAAAGGGCCTAAAAAGGAGACAATATATCATTTGCATACAAAGAAGTATTATGACTATATGACCAAAGGGAAAATGAGCATCCCTTCCAGTAAAAGCAAATTGTTTGTCAAAAGTAGAACTTCCACGTGCAACAACTGTCTATCTGAGGTCAAGTTTTGAATTGGATTTATTTGGTCATAGGTTCATTAAAACACTGCATTTTCATAAGATCAGCTAAGACCCTCTGGTTTCCTTCTAAAATGTTCTCTCTCTCTCTCTCTCTCTCTCTCTCTCTCTCTCTCTCGGGCTTTTTGCTACCTACCTCTCTTCTTAAAGGTAAAGGGACCCCTGACCATTAGGCCCAGTCGCGGACGACTCTGGGGTTGCAGCGCTCATCTCGCTTTATTGGCCGAGGGAGCCGGCGTACAGCTTCCGGGTCATGTGGCCAGCATGACTAAGCTACTTCTGGCGAACCAGAGCAGCACACAGAAACGCTGTTTACCTTCCCGCTGGAGCAGTACCTATTTATCTACTTGCACTTTGACGTGCTTTTGAACTGCTAGGTTGGCAGGAGCAGGGACCGAGCAACAGGAGCTCACCCCAACGCGGGGGTTCGACCGCTGACCACCTGATCAGCAAGCCCTAGGCTCTGTGGTTTAATCCACAGCATCACTCGCGTCCCACCCCTCTTCTTGGTCCCGTACAAACCCTTTCAATGAGTTTAGACATGCAAATTTACTCCTGAGTAAGCTTCAACAAGATTCCTTTCAATTTTATTTTTGTTTGATTACTCATTTTAGGAAATGATAATTTTGTAGTCATTTTAGGTTCCATGTGAGGGAAGAAATGCTTTTTGCGAGTCTAAAGTAGAAAGTGCCCTTCCATTACAATCCTAATGCAGCCAGGCTGACCAAAGCTTGTCAGGGAGCTGCCTCTGGCAGGGAAAAATGCCCACACACCCCCTTTACTTTCCTGTGTGTAGATCATGTATACTTTGTAAAATGACCCAACCTTAGCTGTTTAAACACATTCTAAGTTCTGAAGTGATCATAGAATCACCCCAAGGATCATCTAGTCCAACTGATTCTCTTCCTCAGCTTCCCACCCCTCCCTCCATCCCTCCAGAGTTTCTTTCTCACACAGTAGCAAACCCACAGGGGATCTTATCTTTTGCTTCACCGGAAGAGCCGCACAGCCTCTCCAGATTTCCCAACTCTCCTTCTCTCTGCAAATCAGCCTTCTTCAGAAGGACAGAGCTTGCGGCTGCTATTCACTTTTTCATCTTTCTCTCCAGCTAAAGCCCAGACATGCTGGGAGGCTGGGAGCCTCAATGGCGCCCCTCTGGAGGCTTCACCCAGGATTAGACCCCCGCCCCCAGCTACGGCTCTGATGGAGGATAATTTATTTGGTCTGCATCTTAATGTAAACCAATCTAATTTGCCAGTCCTGAACTTATATGTGGATTAGTACATGACTATCCATTGGTTTAAGCATGTCTTTGAATTTTGCAATGCAGCTTTGGTTTAAAAAATGTCTTTTATGGGGAAAATGCTTATACAGTGGTACCTCAGCTTACATATGCTTCAAGTTACATACGCTTCAGGTTACAGACTCCGCTAACCCAGAAATATTACCTGCTTCAGGATGAGAACAGAAATCGTGCAGCTGTGGCGCGGTGGCAGTGGGAGGCCCCATTAGCTAAATTGGTGCTTCAGGTTAAGAACAGTTTCAGGTTAAGAACAGACCTCCGGAACGAATTAAGTACTTAACCCGAGGTACCACTGTGTGTGTTTGTGTGTGTGTGTGTGTGTGTGTGTGGACAATGCATTGAAAAGCACACAGAAATGCCTACAAAATGCAGATTTTCAAGGAAAGTGCATAAATTTAATTTTTTTATGATCACATTCACACATGCTTAAGATCATACAATTATAGAGTTGGAAGGGACCCTCAAAGTCATCTAGTCCAACCCCCTGCAATGCCAGAATCACAGCTAAATAATCCATGACAGATGGCCATCCGCCTCCTCTCAAAAACCCTCAATGAAAGGGAGTCCACCACCTTCAGAGGGAGTCAGTTCCACAGGTGAATAGCTCTTGTATGGTGCTAATGTGACAGGATGGAAAGGACTCCTGATTGAGCACGTGTGAAACTGGTGTGGAATTGAGAAAGGCTGGTCCTTCCACTCCTAAGCCATAATAACACTATGAAAGCCTACCAAACCCTTAAGTCCCTCTCCCCACCCAAAAAAGGCTTTCCGCTTGAGTTAGGCTGAGCTGAGGTGCTCTGCCAATACTCACGCAGCACCCACTTACTTTGAAATGAACAATTGTAGCTTCCAGTTTTCTTGATTCATAAGGAGTTAACTTTCTATTGAGCAGCCACTGTCATAAGAAGGATGGGTTTAATTTCAGGGCTGGATCCTAGACAACAAAGGAGAGAGTGGGGAGGAAGGGAGACAGAGACACAGACAACATTAGACTGCTGGAAGGGAGGGAGAGAAAGAGACAGATTTCAACAAACAAAGGCCATCCCCCTGCGAGGGATTCATTCAAATCCACAGTGTCATAGTCTATTGAAAAATCCAATAAAACCCACTTGATCTTTTTCTCCATGTGGAGTTGTCACCAGATGCCTTAATTAGATATTGTCATTAACAAGAATGTAGCACACAAATTAAACCAAGCCTGCCCTTAATCTTTGGTGGCCAGTGAGCCAATTTTACCAAAGTAAGCTCACGGCAGGGGAGGGAATTCTTTATTTAGGCTCTCCTTTATTCTATTTTACCATTTTGGAACATGCTATGCAAAGAGAAGTTTTGTTCTGGGAACTGTTACAAGTCTCACCCTGAATCCCTATTTTTGGGTGGCTTCAGTCACATACCGGCAAATTAAGGATGCCCTCTTTAAACTGATTTGGCACTCTTACACAATAAATCCACCCAAAAAAAAACTAGTCCCACCCCCCTTTTGTTTCATTTTGCAATATAGAAAGTGACAGGAAGATGCAATGGAATGTGCAGGATAATAATGATTGCTCCCCATAAACAACTCAGAATGAACACCGAGGAAATAGCTGGTGGCATCTAACAAACTTTGTGCTAGGGTTGCGATATGTCTTGGATTTTCTGGTCATTACTGGGATCTCAAAGGCAGAAAGGGATGTCCAGAGGGAATTTTTGGAAGGTGGTGGTTTGTCCTGGATCTTCAGCAAGTAAATCACAGTTTTTTTGAAAGAAAAGAAAAGCTGAACAACTTTTGGGGTGTCCTGGTTTTTACTTATTGAAATATGGCAATTTGTGCAGACAAATCAAGATGATGTTCAATAAATACGTAAACCTGGAAGCAACCTAAATGGCTAAGCTAAATATGATGCAAGCTGGGAAAGGACAGACTTGGCCAAGGGTGGGCATGGGAGATTGTCCCATCTCACACAGTGAAAAACCAAACTAGTGTGATCAAGCCACATGAAGATATCTTTGAGGAGTCACAAGCTTCTTCACACAAAGCCATATAGTCTAGTGTTGTCTAAATAGACAGGCAGAGGCTACTCAAGCTTCCAGGCAAAGATCTTTTCCAGCCCTGGTACCTTCCACATATGAAGCATGTGCTCAGTCACCCAGCTACGATCTACCTAGCTCGGCCATGTCTTCCTTAATCTCAGCTACCTATGCTATTTCCTTGTATCCTATTGCAGTGGTGGGAAAATGTTTTTCAGCCTGAGGGCCACATTCACTTCTGGGCACACATGCCAGTGGCTAGTGGGACCAGAGGCAAAAATGAGCAATGAATGTAAGCCTACCTTTGTACAGAAGAGTTGGTACAACACACGCATCCAGCCAAGCAAGCAGTGACGTAGCATGGGGGGCAGGGAGGCACTGCCCAGATGCACAGTTGGGGGGCCTGAACCAGGCACCCCTTACAGAGATCACTGTCATGTGCCCTTCACACCCCACCCCTGCCTAGCACATGAGCTCCCACTGTGGCAAGGCAAGGACTGGATGAGCATGCTCCAAACCTGCTCTGAGCGCCGGCAAACAGCACTACACCCCTGCAAGCAAGAGACATTATCAGAGTTCTGGCCAAGCAAAAACACTCCAGGAGGTTGTGAAGCAAGGCCAAGGAAAGATGTGGCCAGAGGAAAGGAAGTGCAACTGATGAGGAGTAGGCTGCAAGTAGGCAAGTCCCAAGGGCCATGCATAGATTCTTGGAGGAGTGTATTTGGCCCCTGAACTGAAGGTTCCCTTCCTCTGTCTTATTGGGAAAGCCTGAGAGTTTAAGCAAGAGTAGCAGACCATCTGGTAGATCCCCATGTTTCTCCCATTGACTACTTAGGATGATGCATCATCCCCTTAACTGTTTAGGAGTTCTGTGAATTCTGCTGCAGAGTCAGACTTCCCAGCAAGACATCCCACTGCCCACTTGACCTAGTGCCCTTTTTCAGTGCTACCCTTTCCATCTATCCAGGCTTTAAAAAGGTCACGGTGTCATAGACCAGTCATGCTAAGACACTGACCTTTTCTTCTGAGAAATTCCAGTGTTTACAGGCAATCTGTCAATGTTCTGCTCTTCTAAGATGGTAGTCAGTAGTGTGTGTGTGTGTGTGTGTGTTTCTGGTCTAATCTCTGCACTCACGTTCAGAGAAAAACACAGAGAAAGAATATCAGGAGGAACAGGAAACCTTTGGTCCAGAGGGCCAAATACAGTCCTCCAGGTTTTCACTGCAAAATGCTGCAAAATTTGGCACCGGTTTGGAGGGGATCCATAACAAACTACCCTTCCCAAGTCGAAATAATAATAATAAAAATTTCCGACTGAGTTAGACCAACATGGCTACCTACCTGAATCTACCCTTCCCAATATTTTTTTTTGGGGGGGGAGGGGGAGCCATGACTGTTTCAAGTAGTATGATATAGCTTTAAATGAATAGTGCAAATGGGACCTTAGTGTAAGGCAGTGATGTCCAAACTTGGCCCTCCAGCTGTTTTGGGACTGCAGTTCCCATCACCCCTGACCACTGGTCCTGTTTGCTAGGGATGATGTGAGTTGTAGCCCCAAAACAGCTGGAGGGTCAAGTTTGGCCATCACTGGTGTAAGGCAACATGCTATGATCCACCCTGGAGAGGTTTTGGTGAACTCAAAACACTGCTCATTGCTACTGTAACCTTTCAATTGGCCTTAACAAAGGCTTGACTATTCTCTTCACTTTTGGATTTATTTGTTTTCTTCCCTAACAGGCCTTCCACCTACAGTGTTTTGCCAGTCAGAGCAGAGTCATGCAGACAGGATAAGGCAGCTTCATAGCACTTAAACCTGCTTATATCAGTTTATCTCATTGCCCGCTTATCCCTGAGCCATAGGGTCCTCTAAGTGACTGTTTCTGCTTCATGTCCTTGGATTGCAAAACTCTTGATTAAACGCGCCACTGTTATACCTTACAACATGCGTGCCTGCAGCAGACACTGAATACTGGCGCAGTTCCTCATTTGGTCTAGAGTGATGACTCATAGTGAAGGGAAATTATTCCTTGAACCAGAGAGAGTGAGAAAGAAAGGACCTGATTTTTATTTAGAGCTGAAATCAAAGCTTATACAGCACCTGCCTCTAAGCATCACTGGACAGGATTGAGGTTCCCTGAGCCTTTTGCTTTGTTTACCCCTCTGTTTAGAATGTTCTCAGCATAATGTGGGTATCTGGACTGGGAGTCAGAGGTTGTTTGGGAGGTATCCATCTCTGAATATTGTTTATCTTGTGACTACAGTCAGCGAAATACAATTATCCAGTTAGCATATTTCTGGAGTTTTCAGAGAAGCATTATAGCCTTCTCCACAGCTGCTCTCAAAGGAGTAGAAATCAGGATGGTGCAGTGGTTAGAGCAGCCTTTTCACAACCTGGTACACTCCAGATCATATTAGGACTACAACTCCAGACTACTTGCTATGAAGGCTGGGGCTGATGGAGCGCAGCGTCATCTTGAAGGCTTGGTTGGAACACTGAACAATGGTTGCGGAGACTTGATTCAAATACCCACTTAGTGGAGACATTACTGAGGTAGATGAACCAATGGCCTAATGATGTCATTCATTTTGCAAGAATCTTTTAGTATGGCCACACTTGCACTTTGGAACTCCTTGCCTACTGGTGCCATGCATCCACCTTCACTGTACTCTTTTCAGCGCATGCTTGTAAAGTTTTTGTGCAGGCAAGCTTATTCCTACACGTTGTAGCTACATGTGTATTGGTATGCATGTATGACTCACTGTTGTTTTGTGCCTCTCATACACCACCCTAGAATCCATTTTGGATGGAAGACCGTTGACAAATAGTTTAATGATAAAAATAAAGACATTTTAGAAATGCAGATGGGGACGTAACCCTGGGATAGCTGTTGGTAGTGCATGAGAATCTTAATCTCAGAGTTTGAGCCCAAGTTGGGCAAAATATTCCTGCATTGCAAAGGGTTGGATGAGATGATCCTAGTAGCCCTTCCAACTCTAAATCTATGATTCTATTATTCTAAGTTGGAAAGAATGAGGTGAGACAGCAACAAGTCACTGCAAAAGCAGTCAGCATGATGAGACATGCATGTCCTCTTTTCTTTACAAGTGGCTTTTAAATGTTAAGACTTATTAGCGGCTGTTGTTAAATTGCTGTGCTTTCTCCCCAAGATCCCTGCAGATGAAATGCACCAAATCAAAGACAGCTCTTTGATTTGTTAAAATGGCCCTCAACCAGACTGGAGTACAACGCGTGCCCCCCCCCCCCTTCACACACACACACACACACACACCTTGCACCACAATTTACATTGAAGTCAACCTTCTCGGTTTCAGCTGGGACACAGGCCCAGCACACAAATTTGACCCTGGGCAAATTAAGATAGTCTGAGGGTTGCATTGTAATTAGACAACGGACAAGCTAAAAACCAGCTGTTAGTAGTGCAGTGGCAATGAGGATTGAACCTGGGACCTTTTGTATATAAAGCATGTGCTTGGCACTCAGCTACAGCCCCTTCCAAATGTATCTATTTCACCAACAGGTGGCATTCTGCTTTGCAATGTGCTGCTCTGCTCTGTTGGCAAAATAAATACAATTGGGGGGAGGGCTGTAGCTCAGTTGTAGAGCACCTGCTTTGCATACAGCAGACCCAAGAGTCAATCTCCATTGCCACTCCGCCACTGATGGCTAGTATTTAATTCATTCCAGTCTAAATGTAATGCACAATAGGAAGTCTTCTCTTAGGGCTTCAAGTCTCCTTTGCCATTAGCACCCTGGAGCATTGGAAACCTCTGGCAACCTGATGTTTCGGTGGTGCCATCTAGGTTCTGTTGCCATACATGCCAAGTTCAGAATTGCCACTTGGCCCCTGTGAATAATTGCAATCCCACAAGCCATATAAATCCTCATCTTAATCAACAGGTGTGAGATGGGTTGTAGGGAAGGGGTGGAGCATCTGTTTGCATGCAGAAGGTCCCATGCTCATAGAATCGTAAACCTATAGAATCACAGAATTGCAGAGTTGGAAGGGACCCAAAGGTCATCTAGTCCAACCTCCTGCAATGAAGAAATCTCAGCTAAAGCATCCATGACAGATAGCCATCCAAAATCTGCTTAAAAACCTCCAAGGAAGGAGAGTCTACAACCTCCTGAGGGAGACTGTTCCACTGTCAAACAGCTCTTACTGTCAGAAAGTTCTTCCTGATGTTCAGATGGAATCTCCTTTCTTGTAATTTGAAGCCAATGGTTCAACTCCTACACTCCAGAGCAGGAAAAAACAACCTTGTTCTATCTTCCATGTGACGGCCTTTGAGATATTTGAAGATGGCTATCATACCTCCTCTCAGTCTTCCATTTCAAAGGCTTCTACAACTGTTCCTCACAAGACTTGGCTTACAGATCTTTGATCATCCTGGTTGCCCTCCTCTGCACACATTCCAGCTTGTCAGCATCCTTCTTAAATTGTGGTGCCCAGAACTGGACATGGCATTCCAGGTGTGGTCTGAACAGGGCAGAATAGAGTGGTACTTACTTCTCTCCCTTACTTCAGGACACCTTACTTCTGTTAATGCAGCCTAAAATAGCATTAGCTTTGCGGGGGGTGGGGCTGCATCACACTGTTGACTCATGTGATCCGCTGTTGAGCTTGTAATCCACCAAGGCCCCTAGTTCCTTTTCACATGTACTCTAGTAATCCAGGTGTCCCCCATCCTAGTTTAGTGTCATGTGCAAATATGTAAAGGTAAAGGTCGTGACTGACTCTAGGGTTGCGTGCTCATCTTGCTCAAGAGGCCGGGAGCCGGCACCATCCGAAGACACTTCCGGGTCACGTGACTAGCGTGACGAAGCTGCAACTGGCGAGCCAGCACCAGTGCCGCACACGGAAACGCAGTTTACCTTCCCGCTATAAAGCGGTACCTATTTATCTACTTGCATTTAGGGGTGCTTTCGAACTGCTAGGTGGGCAGGAGCTGGGACCGAATGACGGGAGCTCACCCCGCTATGGGGATTCGAACTGACCTTACGATCAGCAAGTCCTAGGCACTGAGGTTTTACCCACAGCACCACCCACGTCCCTGTGCAAATATGTGCATCCCTGCAATTCCTTCATACAAGTCATTTATGAAGACACTAACCAACAACGGGCCCAGGAGAGAGCCCTATGGTACCTCACTTGTCACTTTTTCCCCAGGCTGACAAGGAACTCTTTGAGTTCAGTCAGTCAGTCAACCAGCTACAAGTCCACCTAACAATTACCTCATTCAACCTACATTTTACCAGCTCCCTTGCAAAAATATCATGGGGGACAGCATTCCTCTGATCCACCAAGCTTCTAACTCCATCCAAAAAAGAAATGAGATACGTCTGGTATAACTTCTTTTTTGAGAAACCCATGCTGAGTCTTAGTAATCACAGCATCCTTTTCTAAGTGCTCACAGACCGATTGTTGAATTATCTGTTCTAGGAATTTTCTTGCAATCGATGTCAAGCTCACCAGGCGGCAGGTACCTGAGACTTCTTTTCCCCCCTTTCTGAAGATGGGGACAACATTTGCCCACCTCTAGTCTGCAGAGATCTCATGTGTTCTCCAATAATTGGGTCCTAAAGCAGCTCATCAGGCCAAGGGAATTTTAATTCATTCAAAGCAGCTACGTGTTCTTCTCTCTGCTACCCAACAGCATTTCTCCATCTTCTTGATGCAGAAGACCTACCACTTGTTTATTCTCCCTCTTACTTCAGACATAGCCAAAGAAACATTTTTTTTTAATTATTTTTAAACTTTCTTGCAAGCCTGAGCTAATTCTGAGCCTTGGTCAGCCTGACCGTCATCCTCCAATTGTTGGCTACTTGTGTATCCTCCTCCTTTGTGATTTCCCCTTTCTTCCATTTCTTATACATGCCCTTCTTAACTCTCAGCTCATCTGTAAGCTCCTTATGCAGGTACATCGGTTTCCTTACATGCCTCCCACTTTTCTTTCTTGTTGGGATTGTCTGCATTTGGGCCTTCAATATTTCTCCTTGTACAAACTCCCATTCATCTTGGACGCCCTTTTCTTTGAGTATTTCTAACTATGGGGTCTCACCTAGTAGCTCCTTAAGCTTTTTAAAACCTCTATATCATGAAACCCAGGAGCACACGACCACTTCCTCCCAAGTTTCTGAGTACTTCAACTGCCACCTATGGCCTTACCAGTTGGGTGTGATGGGATGTTCTGGGAACACTGATGTATGGTGCTTTGTGCACAAAGGCTATATGAATGTTTGCTTGAGTGCAGACAAGTCATGTTGACAAAAATATGTCTGACCATGGGATCTCACCCAATAGCTCCTTAAGCTTTTTGAAACTGGCCTTCTTCAAGTCCAGCGTGCATGTCAGACCACACTCAGCTTTTGCTTGCTTCTGCATCATGAAACCCAAGAGCACATGACCATTTCTACATGACCAAGTTTCTGAGTACTTCAACTGAAGCTATTATCCCCAGTACCTGGGGTTCTTCTATCATTTGTAATCTTGTCTCCCTCCTTCTCAAGATCTAGTTTAAAACTCTCCTGGTCAGGCTTGTACGACACATTCATGCCAACCGCTGTGAGGTGCAGCCCATCTCTTGCCAGAAGTCCTTCCTCAAGGAAGTATTGACCATGATCCAAGAAGCCAAACCCTACCTGTTGACACAATCGGCACAGACAGTGGTTTACCTCCAGTATTTTCCTCTCTCTTCCTGGGCCACAATCTTCAACAGGAAGGAGTGATGAAAAGACCACCTGTGTCCCAAGGCCATTAGCTTAGGAAGGCAGGGGCAGGGTGCCCCAGCCACTGTCCCTCCCGGGTGCCCTCCAGCAAGCCCAGTGGTGCCTCCACAAGTGGCATGGGGCTCGGGGTGCACCGCAGGCCCTGAGTGGTGCACAGCCTGCAGTGCGCTACAGCTATCACGTCCCTCCTGGCCACAGCTACCCTCCACCAGGCCCCACATTACCCAGAAAAGCAGCACAGGGCATGCTGTGGGCCACCCACCTGGGAGGGACACGGTAGCTGGGGCACCCTCCATGCCAAAAAATACCAGCTGTGTCCTTCCCAGCGGTGCACCCCACACTGCTTTTTCCAACTGCACTCGGCCAGCACATACCAGCTGCGCCCCTCCCAGGAGGGACACATTCACTTGGGGGGCAAGCCCTGCCCACTTGGCATGCCCCACCCCATGACATGGGGTGCACACGCGCACCGCTCTCTCTCTTCCGTCTCCTCCTCAGTCTCCTCATATTGCAGATATTAATACAGTATTGCATAGCTTGAAGCTACAGGGTACATAAAAACTGACTCCTTTTGAAAATAAAACATTTTCAAGGCCCATAAGTTTAATTACAATTTCACTTGCAGATCTTTCTTCAAAACAGAATAAAATCATCAAAGATACACCCAAATAACTCCATACAATATCTTCTGCTGTCCAGCACAGGCTCAGCATGCTAAAAATAACTTTAACTTATAATCAGAGCTGACAAACATTGCTCTCTTTCACACAGGTTGCACTTTGCCTGCGTTCCAGCCCCAAGGCTGTGTGCTCCTGAAGAGCCATTTAGACATCTTTACTCCACAGAGCCTGGGAACAAAGTCTTCAAAGGCAACTCCCTTCAAAATGGCAATTTGCAATTCAATACCTTTGTCACATGTTCAAAAGACAAACAATCAGTATTAGAGCATAGAACATTCGCAATTAGACCATTAACTCACTTAGAGCTCAGAAAGCTCTCAATATGCTGCCATGGGGTGGGGTGGGGACAATGTTGTATTGTTGTTTAGTCGTGTCCGACTCTTCATGACCCAAAGGTATGGGTCCCGGATCCCAAAGAAATTAGGTGGGGCCATAGACAATTTTTTGCTTTAGGGTTCAGTTTACTCCTCTTGGTTTGTGCACACTTTGGGCACTCCCCTTTTGCTTCATTTACCCATGCAGAAGGGTCATAGCTGGGTAGAGCATCTGCTTTGCATGCAGATGGTCCTAGGTTTTATTCTCAGCATCCACAGATAAGGCTAGAAAAGACTCCATATCTGAAACCTGGAGAGCTGCTGCCAACCAGTGTAGACAATACTGAGTTAGACAGGTGTTGGTCTGATGCAGTATGAGACAGATTCCTCTGTTCCTTCTGGAGGTCCTATTGGAGGTCCAGTGAAATCAGTTTACCCTATAGTTGTGCCAACCCTTCCCCAAGGTCCTCCAACAAGCTTTCTGGCCGAGGGTAGATTTGAACACAGGTCAACTCATTCTCATGCCTGACACACTCTAACCACTTCACTGCTCGATGGGGATCCCTCAAATGTCACAGATCCAAGTCCTAATGTAGGGGAAATATTCCAAGGCTCAGCTGTGCAGATCCTTGACTCTTCTTAAGGCCATGTAAGCGAACACTTAGAATCAGCCCAGCAGTATGGTACACCTTCCTGCAATCCTATCCAACTCTCTCCTTCGTGATATGTTCTTACTCCGCAGTCTCTAGCCATTACTCTCTCCACTCCTTCATTACCAGAACGTGCCATTAAAGTTTCACTCACTTCACAACGATCTCCTATTATCTCTCCATGGAAATTACCCTAGCAACAAGCTCCTTCCTTCAATATCTATCAAGCTGAAGAAAGCCATTAAAGAAATTGCAGTACGGACACAAACCCACCCATTCCTCCTCCTCCTCCTCCTCCTCCTCCTCCTCCTTTCCCCTCCTTGTTTTTTAACCATCCCTCCACAGGTAGAAATGAGGCAACTTACGATGACTTTCTATTGCCATCTAGAGGGCATGGGAGGAAGGTCACCACCTATCATTTTCACTGCTGTTACTGTTACAATGTAAAACCTGCAAAACGTAGAATCGAGGGGGGCTTGTAAACTATCTAGTCTAATGTCATGATCAGTTCAGGAGATCCAGATCTACAGCATCCTCAACAGACGCCCATTTAGCTTCTGCTTGAAACCCTCTAGCAAAGGAACTATATTGATGGATGGTTCAAACTGATGCTTGCAACACCATAAGCTGTATCTAGTGCAAGCTGGTCCATTTGGGCAAACAGGGGACTGCCCTGCCAAACTCAAGCTGTCCTCAGCCAGCTGCCAGCTGCCTAACTTCCTGCTTACATCCAGCCCAGGAGGTGGTCCTGCTTGTCACCTTCCTCTTCCTTAGTCTCAAGTGTTTGCCCCTTAGAACTCAGCAGGGAGGAGCCTGGGGAACAAAGCTAGGGTGAGTTTGCTCTGCCTGTCATTGACTCTGTTGCCACCTACTGTTGGCATTTCTGCCTTTAGCCCTACCAGTCCCAATGGGCACCAGCCACCATCAGCTACATCCTCTGTTTCTAGCAGAGTGTGCATGTCTTCGGTGCAGTCTATAAGTAGGGATCCTGGAACAGTGTAGCAAGCAGCATTCCTGGATCCCACCCCTACCCCCCAAACTTCCTTCACAAATGCATGAGCATTAATGTTCTTGTGCAACTGTAAGGAAGGACCAGCATGAAGTTGAGGCTTGTGTCCACCTATGACCCCCTGCAGGCACTGATCCCACCCACTGAGTTTGGGAAATTACCAACAATATCCTGTGGCATGCACCTCACCACAGCAGCAGCAAAATGAGCTCTCTAAATCTGTGACCTCATTCAAGTCCATCTGTGCAACTCCCTCCACCGAGCTGCTGAAAGAAACATTTTCTCCCTGTAGGAAGAACAAGCAAAAACAGTGAGACATGTGCCCTCCATGATACTCTCCCAATAGGATAGGGAACATTCAGGATTAATTGCAAGGGCTTTGTGAGAGGTGCTTCTCACCATGCCCCCCAAAAGCACATGGAAGACCTTTTCACTTAGATTAATGGCTAGATAAAGCGGAGACAGGCTAAAAGCAATGAACTCAGCCTGCGTAATTCACTGCAGTGGGAGATCATGGTATGATAGACTTCGGCTAGGGTGGGAAAGGTGCTCTATAATTTTTCAGCCATTAAGAATATGTCATTATGTCTTCTGCAGGGTGCAGGGGGAAAGAGATGTAGGTGTAATACGTGTAGTTTAAGGAATCATCATCCTAAGCCAACTTCTCCAGCTTCCCATTAACATGGAATTTTAAAATCATTGGGTTGTATCCAGTGTTACTCCTACTCAGAGTAAACCCACTGAAAATGATGGGCATAACCAACTCGAGTACATTAATTTAAATGAGTCTGCTCTCAGTGGGACTAAAATTAGACACAGCCCATAGAGCCAGGGGTCCCTTGTAAGCGGTCAATGGTCAAATCCCTTGTTCAATGCAGGAAACCCAGATATAAAGGATTCCCAGTGGATGGCTGTCCAGCATCTTCTTGAAGACTTCCAGTGAAAGAGAGAGCAAACCACTCTTCTAGTTAATTGATTCCATTGTGGAACTGCTCCTAATGCTTCTCCTAATGTTCAACTTTAATCTACCCTCCTTTAACTTGCATCAAGGGCTCCCAAACTTTGGTCTACAGACTACTAGTGGTCCACTAGCTTCATTCAGGTGGTCTGCAGTATGTTGGTGAAGAACAGTGGAAGCAGCAGCTGTGAACAGCAGGAGCAGTGGCTGCTCCATCGTTCTTAGAACCTGGCTGTCCACCCAGAAGGTGAGCACGACAGACCAGGAGGAAGGACAAGGTGCAATTTGAAAGGAGAGGAGAGAATTAGCAGCAAAATTGGTGAGAGGCTAGAATTAAGAAGTTTAATCTAGATTCAGTTAAAAATCATACAGTATCTAGCACAGAGCATTACAGTGCTACAGCAGGCACACGCACAAAAAAATCATTAAGTGGTTGTGTTCAGTAGTGGAGGAAGGGGGTCGAAGGAGGGACAGGGTGCACAAGGCAGCGCTTACCTTCAGGTAGCACGCTGGAACCCAAGGTTCAGTGCCCCCCAACCCTGTGCCTGCCGGTTCCCTCTCAGCCACCCTGAAAAGGCAGTGCAGGGCTGGCATCCACCAGTCACCTCTCCCTCAGCTGCCCTCCAGCAGGAGGGTGCCTAGGAGGGACGCAGTGGCTTGGACCCGTGCTGCTTTTATGGGCAGTGCGCACGCATGCCATGTCCTGGGACACCAGGGAGGGTGCAACTCCGGGGGCATGCCCCGCCCCTGGGATGCCTCGCTCCCAGATGCTCCGCCCTATGGAGCAACACGAGTACACTGGCGCGCACATGTCCACCCCATTTGTCACCGGGGCTCCCTACGGCACTGGTTGCGTAGAACCAAAGTGAAATGTTCAGGAAGACCTGCAAACACCATCTTGGTAGTCAAGATAGCCTCAAAAATAATTGGTAGTTTTTTCAAGAATGAGCTCATGTAAGTTTATGTTTCCTTGCTTTCATATATGGTAATTGGCTTCCCTTGATGCTGTGATTATCTGTTGACCTTGCAAAGCTGGGCTCTAGGCCCAGAGAAGAAAGAAGCTTCGGGTAGCTGCCACCTATGGCCTTACCAGTTGGGTGTGATGGGAGGTTCTGGGAAAACTGATGTATGGTGCTTTGTGCACAAAGGCTATACGAATGTTTGCTTCAGTGCGGACAAGTCATGATGACAAAAATATGTCTGACCATGGGATCTCACCCAGTAGCTCCTTAAGCTTTTTGAAACTGGCCTTCTTCAAGTCCAGCGTGCATGTCAGACCACACTCAGCTTTTGCTTGCTTCTGCATCATGAAACCCAAGAGCACATGACCATTTCTACATGACCAAGTTTCTGAGTACTTCAACTGAAGCTAATATCCCCAGTACCTGGGGTTCTTCTATCATTTGTAATCTTGTCTCCCTCCTTCTCAAGATCTAGTTTAAAACTCTCCTGGTCAGGCTTGTAAGACACATTCATGCCAGCTGCTGTGAGGTGCAGCCCATCTCTTGCCAGAAGTCCTTCCTCAAGGAAGTATTGGCCATGATCCAAGAAGCCCAACCGTACCTGATGACACCATCGGTGCAGCCAGTGGTTTGCCTCCAGTATTTTCCTCTCTCTTCCTGGGCCGCAACCTTCAACAGGAAGGAGTGATGAAAAGACCACTGTCAGGGGTTCAGGAGCAGAGGCACAGGAGAGGGAGGAAATGGAGAGCGAAGGGGAGGAGTCCGAAGGAAATGTCAGCGATGACAGCAATCCGAGGTCTCTGAGTCTGTCCAGTGAATCAGAGGATTCACAAAAAGGGGCTCCCATGGTCAGGGCAAGGGGAGTACCCAGGGGGGCACTTCAGGGAGAAGGGGCCAGAGGGGACTCAGAGAGCAGCAGCTGGAAATCTGGACCAGCGTCCACACCAGAGGGAAGTAGGGGGGAGGAGTCCCAGGCATCGGGATCAGGCGGCGCGCTACCAGCGGGAGAACATGAGGCAGGATTGACCACGCCTCCGTCAGGGAGCGAGGAAACGGTTAAGAGGAAAGTTAAACGCGCGCGCGCGCCAAGTTCAAATGTACAGGAAGGCGGCCCAGTTGGCAGCCCGGGTAGGGAGCCAAGTCCTAAAGCCCGCCGAAGAGAGCGGGAGGAGTCAGGAGGGTCAACGTCTGCGTCAGAGGAGTCCAGGAGGGAGGAGACCCCGGGGGGTAGTAGGACCCAGAGGAAAAAAGAGAGAAGGAAGAGGTGGAGTAAGATTAGAGTCTTAAACTGGTGTACAGGAGGCGGAGACTCAGACGGAGCTTCGCCGGTCTAGATCCTAGACATAGAGCTGGAGCGCTCAGGTTTGGAAATGGAAACTATACTTCAATAAAGACTTTGGTACTTTACTACCGGCTAGCGTTGGTCCTCTGTGAGCTGGGACCAGAAGCCAGCTCTGACAACCACCTTCTTGTTTATCATGATATGTTACAGTATGAGAGTGAAACTTTGGTAGAGCACCAAAGCCCTGCAGATAGCTGGTGGCAGATCAGCTAATTCATCAATAGGGAAAGTTGCCACTGAGCCACAATTCCAGCTCCGCTTCCTTGGGGAAGTGCTGCAGCTCAGTGTCAGTGCATCTAGTTGGCATACAGAAGGTTCCAGGTTCAAGCTCAATCTTCCCCTTCTGAAACCATAGCAAGCTGCTGTCAGTCAGTGTAGACAATGCACACCTAGGTAGATCAATTGTAGGAGGCAGTTTCCTGTGTTCCTGCGATATTTTGTATTTGCCCTCCCCCCCCCAAATATTGCTTATTCTGGTGCTTCACCACACTGGGCAAAGAAATGGCACAACTCAGCTGCTTGCTTTGCCACTGGCTGCCTGGCTGGCAGGAGTCACATTCTGTCAACTGTTCCCAAATTGCCTTGCTTCAGTTTGCCTAATCTGTGGCTGCCAAGACTGGCATGGAACATGAGACCCAAGGGAAAGAGGAGTAGTAGGCCCAGAATCTAAAATGTGTGAGCTCAAGAAAAAGAGTGGTTTCTTTCTGAACATATGAAATGGCTTTGCTAAACGAAGCCTTTGCTGCATTTAATTATTGGGGGGGGGGTTGTTAGTCATCATTTCTGCCCCCCCCTTAATCCAGCAAGAATAGCCAGCTCAGTTGGCAACATGAGATGGATGATCTGGAAGGACCAACTGAGAAACCACAGACTTTGCCAACCCAGGTGCCCCACAGTTACTTTGAACTGCAGCTCCCATCAGCTGCAGCCAGCGCAGCCATGCTGGCTGAGACTGATAAACCATTAGACTCCAAAACATCTGAAGGACACTAGTTTAGCAAAGGCTGGCATATAGTTATCAACACAGTCTGAGAAATAGATAGCAAAAATACTTCATTCACTGTTCCAGGGCCTCTTGACATGTTTAAAGCTGATGCTGATGTCATAGTCTGATTCTTCAGATGGAATGTCATAGGTGCTACCTGCACTATCCATTTGGAGCAATATCATGCCTCTTTAAAACAGTCATACCAACATCTGGAGGGGGCCACACATTGCTCCTACCTGGTCCAAGGAGACATCGAAAAATAATGCATTGGTTGGGCCTACACGGTTTCCCAGTTTTTAAAGAAACTCTTCCTTTGTGGGCGTTACTATTGAGCTGCCATGGAAAGATCTTGCATTTCAGAATTTAACACTACATCACTGGTAAGCAGCCACCTTATTGGAAGGACCAATAAAGAAGGGACAAGGAACCTTTTTTTCAGCCTGAGGCCTACATAAATATGCCATGGATTGGTTGGATGAGAGGACCGGTGGGAGGAACCAGTTGGGAAACCACCAAGGGAAGACATTTCAGAGCCCAGGTGGTGGTGGAACAACAAATGGTTGGAGGAACAAGACTGGGAAAAGGGGGTTTGGAAGCTGAGGAGGTAACTGGGCTTAGTGAACTAGGAGAGTCAGTGGCAGAGAGAATTCCAGTGTCAGGGGCAGAAACAGAAGCAAAAGAGGAGGGAGGTCAAAAGGTAGAGATGAGTCAAGGTGTCCCAGGTGTCTCCCTTCCTGCTGCAACATCCCCTCCCTCTTGTCTCCCAGAACCAGAAAAGGCATGAAAAGGGCAGAGGAGTGACTGGTGATATGCAGACCTCATGGGGGCAAGACCTTCCAGAGATGAACTACTAAGCTCAATAGACCTGACACTCCTGTAGAGATCATGTTTTTGCTAATGAAGAGTTAATTCAAACTTGCATGGTGTGATTTACTGCTGGCTTGCTCCTGTCAATTCCCTTCTAGGCCAATTTTCTGGGAGCCACAAAGTAGTGGTGGGCAGGGCCAAAAGTGGGTAGAGCAATGATTGAGAATTTTATCTTTGTACAGCTTCTTGCCCCCACTTAGTCCTGCCAAACAAGAGGTGTGATTAGAGTTCAAGAACGCGTTCCAACCAACCAGGCATAAACACTCAAAGAAGTGGGCTGGTGAGGGATGTAGCTGGAGTGGGGGGAAGGGCTGTGGCAGGAGAAGGGCTGTGGCCTGGGGTGTGTGAGAAGACCAGATGGCGAGTGCTACCTACTGGCCTACAGACCTGGGAGAATTGGGGGGGGGTATATAAGAGAGCAGAGTGATTAGTCCCCAGCAGTCATTTAACAGTATCCTGAGATCAGACAGAAAGACAAAGATGTGTCAGAAATTGGAGAACCATGAGGAGCATAGAACAGTGGACAGGAGGAAGAAGGAGGGGTAGAGTTCATTGTACTTAAAATTGATGGAACAATCAGTCCAAAGCTAAAGCAATTTTAAGATTAGAGACCCTTTTGTTGGAAAAAGTGATCTTCCTTTGATGAAAACGCCGCCTTCACCCATCCTCTATACAATCTTTTTTCTTGTGGAACCACTACCCTGTATTTCACTCCTGGCCCACTTCCTTTATCTTCCTGCCTCGTTGCCTTCAAGTGAAGTTTTAGCTCCAAACCACATAAACACCTTGTTTAAATTGCTTTAATCTCCAAGTGCTATTTCTATTGATCCACAACAGTTAAGCTGTCAATCAGACCTTTTCACTTCATGCTCTGGAGAAGAAGGCCAGAAAGATTAAAACAACAAGCAAACAAGATGGGGAAATGGAACCAGGGTGTGGGGTGGGAGTGAGAGGAAGGAAGGAAGGAAGCTCAAATTATTTTTTGCAAATCACTCTTAGAGCAAAGGTCAAAACCAGCACTTTGAATTTGGCCCGGAAACCAGTTGGTAGCCAGTGCATTTGGACCAGGATTGGTGTAATATGCTCAAACTGACTTGCTCCAGTAAGCAACCTGGCCTCTGAATTCTGCTGTAGTCGAATGAAAGGATACTATAGCCAAGGTGGAAAATTCCAAAGTGCAGCACCTACTCTAGATGGAATCATAGAATTATAGTTGGAAGGGGCCCAACAGATCATCTAATCCAGGCATAGGCAAACTTGGCCCTCCAGATGTTTTGGGACTACAGTTCCCATCATCCCTGACCACTGGTCCTGTTAGCTAGGGATCATGGGAGTTGTAGTTCCAAAACTGATGGATGGCCGTGTTTGCCTATGCCTGATCTAATCCAATCTTGTACTATGCAAGAACCCCCTGCATTGTTAGGTATTAATTTGTATGCCGAGATCATATGGTGTTAAGTTGTCAAGCCTATGGATCGAGGTGTTTTCTACTGTTTCCAGAGTCTTTTTTGTCAAGCTTGTTGATTTATGGTTCCTAAAACACATGCATATTTAATATCGTATCCAGAGCATTTTCACTCAGTGATGCAAATTGTGTTGTGTGTTGTGTGACCTGCAGGTGATGTTTTGTTTGTTACAGTAAGTTCTACCAGCCATAGTGCACCTGAATGAAGACACGGGAGATACAGTGTTTAGATTCATTAAGATGTGACCTAGGATGGTTTAAGGACAGCTCTCATTAGCAATCTACTTAGTTCTGAAGGCTGTTGGATTGCTACAACAGAAGGTTTTAGCTGGTTGCTTTAACAAGACATTCAGTGTTGGCTAACAAGGAGAGCTTCCCCTGGCTGCCAAGTGATTGCTAGGAGATGCAGAGTGGGAATCACAAACATTTTTTCTATGTAATGCAGAACTTTACAAGCCAGGTACAGGCAGCACAAAATTTCAATTACTGCCCCCTGAATGGGGCTGGCCCTAGGATTAGGAAGAGTGAGGCAGCCACATAAAGATAACAAATGCTGAGACATGGGGATGACTAGAGGCTGTGGACAACCAGATGCCCATGGAAAGCCCATAAGCAGGACCTGAGCACAATTCTTGTGATTCTCAGAAACTGGTATTTAGCAGAGGGCATTGTTACTTTCCATAAATGTGTCTTATGCTCTTTTAAAGCAATCCAATTTGGTGGCCATCACTGCGGCTTGTCAGAACTTAATTCCATTTGTGGATGTGATTCCATCACCAGAACTGAAGTTGGATTCCACCTGCCTGTCTAATCCACTTCTATGTGAAGAAAAGGAGGGTGGTGTCTTGCCCTCCACAGGCATTAAAAAGTTCTGACGACCAACCTGGTTTAGACTTCTCTAGAGTTTCCAGAAAGATTTGCTTTCTGTCCCCTCCAAGTTTAAACGTGTATCCCCTTTACAGTGGTACCTCTGGATACGAACGGGATCTGTTCTGGAGCCCTGTTCACATCTTGAAGTAAACATAAGATGCAACTGCGCGTCTGTGCATGTGCGGGTCATGTTTTGCTGCTTCCGTGCATGCATGTGACGTCGTTTTGAGTGTCTGTGCATGCACGACTGCGTGTCTGCACATGCACGGGTCGCGTTTTGCCGCTTCCACACATGCATGTGACGTCATTTTGAGCGTCTGCGCATGCGCAAGCAGCGAAACCCGGAAGTAACGTGCTCCGTTACTTTCAGGTCGCCGCAGAGCGCAACCTGAAAATACTTAACTTGAAGCTACTTCAACCCAAGGTATGACTGTATTAAATTTTGATTTGAATTGGAGAACAACATTCTGCTATCAATTCTCTTTGGTGTTAACTTTCATTTGACTCTGTTTTTCATTATTCCAAATAATCCAATTTCTGTTGCATTCCATGCTTCCCCACCCCACCCCTTTATATTTTCTATTGATGTTTCATCTTAATGGCGTGTTATTTTTGTATATTTTTATATTGATTAGAAATGTTATTGTTTTTCTACAGATCTTATAGGTTCATATTTTTGAATGCTGGGCTGCCGTTTTCTTCCAAAATTATCCAAAGCAAAAGAAGACATAATCAAGGGTGCCAAAGATGAGGAAAGGGTGCAGGGGGAGATAACTGTCTTCATCAGTGGCCATTTCAACTATCAATGAAACATTTACGGTATGTCATTTTGTTTATCTGAGCATTTGCAACCCAGTCTTCAGTTAAAAAAAAAAAAGGCACCCAGAGTCGCTGACATATGATCAATCGAAAACAAGCAAGCAAAATCATGATCAAAAAGGCAATGACACAGAAGGAAAAGACGACAAGGAGGGAAGAAGGAGGAAAGCAAACTCAGGCACCAGTTGTTACAGTTGAATGTTAGACCTTACGCAAAGCCACAGAGACTTGCGAACTACCCAACCTAAGATGAACTTATAATGTCTGGTTTCAATGGATTTTTTTTCAAATGCTTAACTCAGACTTTTGTTTTCTTTATCTTTTTAGGTAAGTTCATGAAGATACCAACAAAAGGTAAGTTTGGTGTTGTTCACAATACTGAGAGATGTTAATGAAGTTGTAGACAGCGTGCCGGCGTTTTGCACCTCTTTTGCCCTGGCAGTCCCACATTCCCAAGGTACAGTATTTTTCGCTCTATAAGACGCACCAGACCACAAGACGCACCTAGTTTTTGGAGGAGGAAAACAAGAAAAAAAATATTCTGAATCTCAGAAGCCAGAACAGCAAGAGGGATCGCTGCGCAGTGAAAGCAGCAATCCCTCTTGCTGTTCTGGCTTCTACGATAGCTGCGCAGCCTGCATTCGCTCCATAAGACGCACACACATTTCCCCTTACTTTTTCGGAGGGAAAAAGTGAGTCTTATAGAGCAAAAAATACGGTAGTTAACATCCATCTACAACTTCAGTAGCATCTCTCGGTATTGTGAACAATACCGAACTTACCTTTTGTTGGTTACATACGCTTCAGGTTACAGACGCTTCAGGTTACAGACTCCGCTAACCCAGAAATAGTACCTCAGGTTAAGAACTTTGCTTCAGGATGAGAACAGAAATCGTGCTCCGGCAGCGTGGCGGCAGCGGGAGGCCCCATTAGCTAAAGTGGTGCTTCAGGTTAAGAAAAGTTTCAGGTTAAGAACGGACCTCCGGAATGAATTAAGTACATAACCAGAGGTACCACTGTATCTTCATGAACTTACCTAAAAAGATAAAGAAAACAAAAGAAACCAGACATTATAAGTTCATCTTAGGTTGGGTAGTTCGCATGTCTCTGTGGCTTTGCATAAGGTTTTGTATTTTTCTCAGAAGATTGACAAAGAATGTATAATTATTTTGGTAATTATTGTGTGTATATTAGTCGCCAACGTGTTGCATGAGACTACTTCTATCAGCAGCACAGGTTGGATTTTTGTAACAGCTGAATGTTAAGCTAGAGTGGAAGCAGTTCAGGGGCAAAAATAAAATTGTGAAGAATTCATACCTGGATTTGCTCATTTTCCTGGTCCTTTCTTTTTTCTGCAGAACCCTGGGGGGGGGGGGGGGAGAGATATAAGACAAAGTCAAAGGGGCCCTTCAGATTTCCTTTATATTGAGCATTCATCCTGATTTGCTTGTATAAAGCTTACAGCCAAAAATCACAAATGCATGTTTTGCTAGACATGCACAGGACTAGTACACAGTGTTCTTGAGCTTCCTAGAAAGGACTCTCTGTGTGTAGTCACTTCATTGGCCTCCTCTGAGTGTGAACTCTGTAACAAAGGAGAAAATCCTTTATATTTCCTTCTGCCCATGAGGAGACTCTTTCCGCCATGCCTCCAAGCTGACCAGATTTGCATGGCTAAAGCTCCTGCTTTCAGACATGTTAGCTAAGACAACCAACTTCTCTTTTACCGTAACTTAGAAGAATTTTTCTGCATACCGCTTTCCTGTATATGTTGCTTGCATTGAAATGTAGGTAAATGTTTTTTTCTGCTTATCTTACTAAAAACAGGTCATTTATTCTCTGCATCGGGAGATGGAAGGTCAGCAGACCACAAATGAAATGTAATTGCCTAATTCCTAAGCTTTAATAAACTGCAAAACTTGTAAGTGTTTTACTCTGCTAAAAAGCCTTCACAGCCAGATTACTTTTGTATTTCTCACATACATGTGAGATAAGCAGTTTGGATCTAAATCTACAGATTTAATCCTCAATTCATCTGTCACATATTGAACACTGTTTGCAGGGTGTTTACATATCTCACTGTTAGTAATTTGTTCATCTTACACTTTCCAGTAAATTTCCCCATCTCTTTCCAAAGAGCAAAAAGTCTGTGCTTTTTAAAAATTGGGTTTGTTGGCAGTGCGGCAATAGAGCCCCTAGGTAACTTTAAATGCAGAAAACAAAAGTTCAGTGTGTGCTTAGGGATGGTGGAAAAATTTGATTCAGTTTGCATTTAAAGGCAAACTTACCAAATTCACACTTTCTGAAACAATGTGTGTTAGCATCTGTCTGTTTCAGGAGACAATGGAGGAGTGCGACTTTGGGGGTGAGGTCAAGCTGCTGACAGGTTGCAACACCTGCTGTGGCTGTAGAGACTGATATGGGAGAGAGATGTTTTGTTGCAGCTGGGGCAGTTGAAGGCGTCCAGTTGTGCTGCTGCAAATACACCATGAAATGTCTTCTCTGTGCTGTGCTTCTCCCACCAGTCATTTCTCTGGACACGGCTATGGATACATAACTTGACTCCCTGTCTTCAAGGGATACCCAGATGGCAAGGTTGATGTTGGCAGCCTTTGTGTCACGTTCACAGACATCTTTGTAACACAGAGTTGGTTCTGCCAATTGGCCTGATTCCAGAAACCAGCTCCCCATAGAGCGCGTCCTTGGAGATCCCACCAAATAATGTATACCCAAAAAAATGTATATACTATGGCAAAGTGTTCTAATAAATGCATATGTTGGTGAAAATAGCATGTTATATTTGGGGAAATGATTTGCCATATGTGTATATTGGGGGAAATTGCTTACAACAATGTGTAAATTAAGGGAAATCAACATTAAAAATCGATGAGTGAGGACTTAAGAAAAAATAATTGCAAACTGTTGTGTCATTATTTTTCAGGTAGGATTCAAATATGTGCCAGAAACTTTGGTTTCTGCAAATAAAGTAGGTTAAAGCACTCCAATGTCCTAATGTGACAAATCAACTTCTTGCCCTAACATAACAAATGCACACAGACTTTTTGCAATTTTGTATTGCCAAAAAAGAGCGATACTTGTTGTTGGATTCCAAACACAACGCACACACAAATGGGGTGATGGCAAAAGATTTTATTAAATAGCCCAAATAATGCATTGCCATTATCTTACACCCCAGAGCTGTTGGAGACATCAGGTGTGGCTTCCACAGCTGGAGCTTGGTCAGTACACAAGGCTTTCTAGATAGCCTGACCTAGATTAACAGAGGTGTTCTTGTGAATTATGGTAGGTCTTTGTGGCCACCTTTGTTGTCATCCGGGGACGTGGGTGGTGCTGTAGTCTAAACCACTGAGTCTCTTGGGCTTGCCGACCGCAAGGTTAGCAGTCTGAAAGCATATCAACACGAGTACATAAATAGGTACCACTGCAGTGGGAAGGTAAACAGCATTTCCAAGCACTCTGGCTTCTGTCATGGTGTCCTGTTACGCTGGAAATGGTTTAGTCATGCTGGCCACATGACCTGGAAAGCTGTCTGTGGACAAACGCCAGCTCCCTCAGCCTGAAGCAAGATGAGCCCTGTGCCCCATAGTCACCTTTGACTGGACTTAACCATCCAGGGGTCCTTTACCTTTACCTTTTACCTTTTGTGGCTTATATACCCTTGGGGCTGCACATTTATATGAGACATGTGTTCCTGCCAAAATAAAATACTATTTTGCATTGTTGGGGTTACATAAACCAACATCAACCCACGCCCTGAAAGACCAACACAGATAGTCTAGCCTAGCCTATTCTTCCTACTTCAGGTGACAGTCTTATCTTAAACATAAAAATTCTCACACAGTTGCATCTCAACATATGAGAAACTAATAAATTATAAAATGAACAGAATTAACCAGTGCTTTAAAAATAAATAAAAAATAAATAGGGGTACTCTCATTTTCCTACTCATATTGAAATACTGCCCCTCAATGAGGCCAAACTTAGATTCACAGAATGTTTAGGGGTATGCGTACCCCCAGAAAAAAGCACTGGAATTAACCATTCAAAGGGCCAAGCCCACAGGATGTCTAGGCATTACTGAGCATGAGAGGAGCAGACTTCTGTGCACCACCTAATCTCCTCAAGGTAACAGTCATATTTTGCAATGTGGCAATATAGATTGGGAAACCAGTTGAGAGATCCACTGAAAAGTGTGAGGTGAATGAACGATTAATGGGAAGCCACATAAACACCCCACAAGCAAATCAGGATGAATTCATGATTAATGCTCATTGTCGTAAAATTCTCCACAAATACAAATGAATGCTCTATAAAGACCAGATATAGAAAAATCTATAATCAAAAAGTGCCTAACTCTGACTAGATTGTATTCTTATTCTGCGTGCTGACATCCACACATGTATAAAGTAATATTAAGTTTTAATGTTTCAACAAATAAGCGGTGGCTTTTTTCCTTTTTATTTCCTAATTAAGACCCTAAATAATTTTGTTCCATTTAAACCTTTTGATATCTCCTTGTTCATTGTTTACTATTAACACCCTTAATTATTGCAAAACAAAATAGTATGCCAGTCACTTAGTCCAAGATGCTTGTAATTAATTTTCCATTATAATCAACCTTCATATAACCTACATAAACTCATCTGTAACTCTGTCTTCTTTTTTACATGAGACATCTAATTATGTATTTATTTTAGGAAGATGTTAATTATGAATAGGTAAATGCCTCTGAATGTAAAAATAACTGTTCTTATTTATGTTATACTTTTCTGTTGCTAACAATCCACAGACGATGAATGACGCATAAACATTGGGCTTGGTGAGCATGTTCTAGAAGTGTCCATTAGTAACCAGGAAATCACAGGTTCTTCTTCTCCATCTTTGTTGCCCTCTTCTGGAAACTTCCGGTTTGTTGAGAGTTGGGAAGAGTCTTGAAGCAGTGCAGGGGATCTACAGAGAGCAGAAGGGAGAACAGATATTGTAGAGGCCATGTGGGCTTCTTACACTGATGGCAGGAGGTGGAAGCCAATGGTGGAGCTTTAATTCATTTCACATTTAAAGGGAAACCCTACCTCATTTGCACTTTTAGGGGTGGGGGTGGGGAATACAGAGTTATCCTTCAAAATTCACACTTCTCCCTAGCTTCCTCCAAAAGATTCTGGGAACTGTGGTTTATTAAGGGTACTGAGAGCTGTTAGTAGACCTCCTATTCTCCTCAAAGTTATATAATTCCCAAAGCAGTTGGACATCAATCCCTCTTTCCAGGGAACTCTGGAAACCGTAGCTCTCTGAGAGGAATAAGGGTCTCCTAGCAGCTCCCAGCACCCATAACAAATGACAGCTCCCAGGATTCTTTGGGGGGAAGTCATGACTGTTTAAAGTGACATGATACTTCTTTAAATGTATAGTGTGGATGGGACCTAATAAAGCAGAATGATGTATGAATGCCACGGTATAAATCCACCTATAGTGTACTACTGTTGCATCAATGACATGTTGCAGAATGCACTTGAATTTTCTGCAACTCAAAAACACTGGTTTGGAGAGATAAATAGGTATGGACAGGATTTCAGTCCACATTACAGGGGCATGCAATTTATTATTTCTGGCTGACTTTCTGGGGAAATGATTTCTATTTATTACATATCTAGAGTCAGCAAAAACAATGCATAGAAGATTGTTGCATCTGAGTTCAGTATTTTTCTTGCAATATTACAAGGGGAAAAGCAGGGGGAAGAGAAACCCAAATAAACTGCTTTGGAATTGTGATATTTGCTGATCTCTAATTTTCCAACAGTTGAAATTTACAAGAAATACTGACTGTTGCTGATTTGTTTTTTCCTTGAAAAACAAAATATGTTTTTAAGGAAAACTATAGAAGCAAGTCTTATGGGGAACACTTTTAATCCTGAGGTGGAATCTCTAGAGAGCCAGTGTGGTGCAGTGGTTAAGAGCGGTGGACTTGTAATCTGGTGAACCGGGTTCGCGTCTCCGCTCATACACATGCAGCTGCTGGGTGACCTTGGGCTAGTCACACTTCTCTGAAGTCTCTCAGCCCCACTCACCTCACAGAGTGTTTCTTGTGGGGGAGGAAGGGAAAGGAGAATGTTAGCCGCTTGGAGACTCCTTCGGGTAGTGATAAAGCGGGATATCAAATCCAAACTCTTCTTCTTCTTCCTTAGAACATAAGAGGTGCCCTGCTGGAGCAGGCCAAAGGCCCATCTGATTCAACATCCTATTCTCAGATTGGCTAACCAGATGCACCAATGGGAAGCCCACAAACAAGGTTGAAGCACAACATTGCCATAATGGCTAATAACCATTGATACCTTTATCCTCAATGAATTTAGCTAATTGGCCAGGCTGGTGATCAATACATCTTGTGGAAGTTTAACTAAACCACATAGTTAAACTAAATCAGTTGAACCTCCCTTGTAGGCCTTGAAAACGAAGCTAAAACTCCCAAATATTTAGCCCAACCTAGAAATCTGGCAATCTTCACAATGCCCTTCTTTGGTTTCCTAAAGGCAGCACAGAGTGGACAGGAGAAGAGAACACAGGAAACCCTTTTTCTGCAACTCTCTTATTCAGGGAACTAAATCTCTGGAGCTTCAGTTGCCTGGATATTAAAAGAGCCATCTGCACATCAGGCAATCCAGGTGGCAAATATGAGGCAGTGAGTCATTATTTTATCATTAGCACTGAGGGTAATGACACTGCCAGTATGACTCATTGATTTAAGGGTGATCAGTCAAGGAAAGAAGAAGGAGAGTGGACATGAGAGGTGTATAATGTGTGTCTCTGATGCAGAAATGCCCCAGTCCATAGATTTGTGGCCTGTGCTTCTCAGCTAGAAGAGGAAGGAGATTTAGAGGTGTTGGCAACTTTCTGCTTCACTCTGCCATGCCTTTCAATATCTCACCCGGGGAAACTTGGGTTTCCATAGCTTCTGTCTCTCAGTATGGGCACAAGCATGGCTGTTTCCACCTAGTACTGAATGCTGAAAGCCTGCTCAAATTTCAACAACCTTGTTAGTCAAAGTTACAATGACGGTTACAGACGCTTCAGGTTACAGACTCCACTAACCCAGAAACAGTACCTCAGGTTAAGAACTTTGCTTCAGGATGAGAACAGAAATCATGTGGTGATGGCGTAGCAGCAGCGGGAGGCCCCATTAGCTATAGTGGTACCTCAGGTTAAGAACAGTTTCAGGTTAAGAACAGACCTCCAAAACGAATTAAGTTCTTAACCCAAGGTACCACTGTAGTTTATTTATGGATTGCAATTTCCACAAATACAGTTTCCACAAATCTGTGCTAAAGCAGTTAACATAAAACTCAAACAGTCTAAATACAGCAGCACAATCTTCAACATTTTTTTATTTTTGAAGCAATTCCCATCAGCCCTGTTTCTGCAACTGGGTGACCTCCTCACAACTCCTGAGGTGCCTAGGCCATCAGGGATCTCCTTACATCAGTAGTAGGCATATTTTACTGGCTCATCACTGAGCTTCCAACTCAAACTCCTGCCTTTCTCAATTGACCTTCCATTCTCTCATTTCTTTTGCCCAACCTTCTGGATTCCACTTGAGCTTGCTGCCAGCTGCTGTGGTGCTGCAAGCTGATGCTCAGCTCTGGGACTCCTGTCTCTCCTGCTTTCAGCCAGAGTGGCACATTGCAGAGCATCCCCTAACAAGGGCTGCCATCCTGACACTCACCTTCTGACCCAGCTGTTTCCATAACCAGGTGACTTGCAAGGAGTGATTCCTCAGAGGCTGCCAGGATTCGGTTAGCCCAAAGACGGAAAGAGATAAAATTGATGAACTATGCTGAAATGGCAAAACTTACAGGAAGAATTAGAAACCAGGAAGAGGCAAATTTATTAAAGAATGGGGAAAGTTTATAATTTATTTGAAAATTATTGCAAACAACTACATTCATTGGTAGGTTTGACAGAAAACTTGTAGTAAACATTTGAACTGTGCGTTGGCAAAGGATTTATAATAATAGAGTTACGGAAGAGATGCAGAGAGAAAGTCCTTACATGAGGATCCACAAATGGTGAGGGGAGGAAGTCAAAGGTGATTTCATGTTTTTATTGTGTTTGTCTACTTTTCTTTTGCTTATTGTATGTAAAATTGAAAATGCAAAAATAAATTATAAAAATGAGTGACTCTGCAGTGGCCAGCCACAACTACAACTACAACCACAAGTCCACACCCACTCTGCAAGTGTGAGCAGGAAGCAGAGGTTCCCATTTTTCAACACTGAGTTTTCCTCCATCTCTCCATCTTCACTTTCAGAAGGACCTGTCCTCTCAAGATCTCTACAAAGTCCTGTTTCTGTCCGAGGCCATGATGGTAGCTCTTCCATTCCCAGGAGAGACTTAGGCAGAGGGAAGTAAAACACTCTGAAAACACTTGAGGTGATTAAGGGGACCACGGTTCCTGCGGCCATCTTTGTGCCCCACTCCTGCCTCTGAAGAAGCAGGGTGTGTGTGAAGACGCAGGATCTTGAACTCTCCTTGGGATTTCTATTTTAGAATGGACAACAGACTACAACAGGAGGTACGTGGACTGGAAATTTAAGAGGTCTGGACAGAATCTTGGACAAAGTGGACTGCGCAGATAAGAAGAAAAGTAGAAAAATCTAGTGAAAGTGAACTTTGGGGCATTCATACATGCAGAAGGAAGGAAAGGAATTCATTTTAGAAATGATAATTGCTGATTTATTGTGGATTGATAATTTGTAGCGTAACCTGTGCTGATGGTTAAGGATAAATAAGTTTTTTAAATAAAAAAGCTATTGTAATATAAGGTGAATTGTAAGGGGTGGATGTGAACTAGAAACTCTTAGAAATTTCCATTCCACCTTTAGTTACAGACATGGAACTGTTGCGCGTCACATGTCTGTTTACATTCCAGCACAGTCTGCTGGGAACTTCCGTATTGTGTATAACTTTTGTTTTTTACTCTCTCTCTGAGGAGAAGAAAGGGAGACAACATGTTTTCTTTGTCCTGATTTATGCTTAATAAATCTTTAGCTGTTAGTATGTTTCCACAAGCCTCGGCGCCTCTTCTGTTTGTGCAGCATGCTCTGCTGATACATCGTGCTCAGGCTTTTGAAACCTGAGTCGCTGATTTACATTGCACCTGAGATTGGGATTCGTCACGGCTGGAAGGGCATGATCCAGCTGGGGGCTATCCAGCTGGTATCTCAACCCCTGAAGGATGCTGACAGAAACAACTAGGAAAATAAAGCAGCAACAAGAGGAAACTTTGGACACATCAAGAATGGAGTGCAGCAAACCATTTTTTGGAGAAATTGTATTGTTGTTGTTTAGTCGTTTAGTCATGTCTGACTCTTCATGACCCCATGGACCAGAGCATGCCAGGCACTTCTGTCTTCCACTGCCTCCCGCAGTTTGGTCAGACTCATGCTTCGAGAACACTGTCCAACCATCTCGTCCTCTGTCATCTCCTTCTCCTTGTGCCCTCCATCTTTCCCAGCATCAGGGTCTTTTCCAGGGAGTCTTCTCTTCTCATGAGGTGGCCAAAGTATTCCTGCTCCAGGTGGATCGCATTTGGTCAAAACTCTTCACTATGACCTGTCCATCTTGGGTGGCCCTGCACGGCATAACTCATAGCTTCTCTGAGTTATTCAAGCCCCTTCACCACGGCAAGGCAGTGATCCATGAAGGAGGAAATTGTATTAAATTTTTCCTAATTTGTGGCTGATTTGGTAAAATTTGAAAAATTAATAAAAACGATTTGACAAAAACAAAGTACATGTGGGGGAATACATCTTTGTTACTCTTTCTCTCATCACAATTCTGCCCAAACTTACCTTCTTTTGTCTCATCCAGTGTTGCATCCTATCATGGGCCAGGAACTGGCTTTACCTGCTGAGCAACAGCCTGAAGGGGCAAAAGACAAAGTGACTCCACCTGCTACTGATCAGCCTTCTTGCTCCTAATGAGAACCAGCTGGCTCCAGCTTTCTTAAGCAGGGTTCCAGCCTCAGTCAGTTCCTGGAAACAACGTTCATCATTCCTGTCTTACTTCCCATGACCTTGGACTGTTGGCTTTCTTGACCCGTGGGCCATCTGACTATGTTAACTGAGATATTCCTGACCTTAGGACTTGACTGAACCTTGCATATTGACTCTGCCTGAACTGGACTCAGGGAAGCCTCCTAAAACTATTTCAAGTCAAAACAGAACCTGACCAGTATGTGCATGTCTACACTATTTTTAGATCTATGGCTTCACCTAGCTCCTAACTGCTCCTAGCAGTGGGGGAGGGGGGCATTTGTATTTCCTTTTTTTCCATTCATCTCCCATGTAGCAGCGGTGGGCTTTCAGCTTTCCAACCAGCCCTCTGCCATTCCACGGACATATTTGCGTGAAGGCCCTTCTGAGCTGCCCATACCACCTGCCTGAATCTAAGAGAACAAGGGAGGCCCATTTATTTGACTTGCACCATAACTAGGGGCAAGCCCCCAAACCAGTTAGACAGACGACTTGCCACAGTTTTTAGCTCTCCCATGGGTGATGAACGCAGATGTTGTCAAACCAGCATCTGTTCAGGACTGCCCCAAGTCGCACAGCAACTGGAAGATGGTGTCAAAAGGGAAGGGAAGTGGGTAGCAGAAATAAGAGAGGAGGAGAGAAAGACTGACAGAGGAGAGAAGGAAAAAGAGGGAGAAAAACAGGGAATTCAGAGAGAGGGAGAGAAGGGGTGGAAGAAAGAGGGGAAAGGCAATGTTTCTGTCCATTTTTGCCTCTGGCCCCAACCACAACTGGTATTCAACCCTCAACTGTTTAAGAGAAAGCATGCAGTGACAAAAAAAAAAGCAAAAAAAAAAAGAGGTTCCTCACAGCCAATCTGTTTAAAAGGCATCAAACATTTATATTTTTTTAGGTGCCCCATTATTTGAATGGATGGTTTTGAAATTCCAAAAGCTTGCTCACCTACCCACCACCAACCCTTTTTGAGAATAGGAACAGCAGCAGCCACTCCAGCATGTGTATTTGCATCCTCCTTACATGGAACTCCAGAGAAAGTAGAAAACTGACAAGCCCCAAATGATGAAAGCCATGGTAATAGCATTTGATTTGTTAATGATTTTTTTAAAAAAGGAAATTGCCCTACAATACCTATGAGGAACTCAAATTTCCTACGCAATGTGTGCTGTTCCAAATCTCTTTGTTCTTAAAAAAAAAAAATACTCTGGGGGTGGGGAAAGGAATTGATATCTTAAGGTTCTTTTTAGCAAGCGAATGTAGCTGAAAGGTGACATTTAACACATGTTTGATTTGAAAATTGTTTGTAATCCTTGAACATCAAATGCTAGCAAGAAAGAGGGAGATGGAAAATAGGCAGCTGCATTTGCTGTTCAACATTACCTTAGTAATCGCCCAGACATATGAGCTATTGCGAGCTGTATATAGGGTAAAGAGCAATTGCCCTTGCTGAGAGTGCAACGTTACAGCTTCCAGCATTGCATAGCCATTGTGAGGCAGCAGCTCCTGGCAGCATATTTCAGTGACAAAGCAGATGATTTGCAGCATACAGAAGATTTCCCAGGTTCAATACCTTCCTTGCATCTTTACACAAAGGGGCAGGGATGGGGCACCTCAGACCCAAGGGCAAAATGTGACCCACAGGACCTCTCTGTCTGGCCCTCAAAACCCTCCCCAAACCATACCTTTCACTGGCCCTGTTTCACACCTTCTTTGAAGTGGGTGTACAATACAGTCTACTGCACAAAGGTAAAATTTACATTCTTTGTTTCACCCAGTTTTGCCTCTGGTCCCACTCAACACTGGCTATTGGAAGGTTTCCCAGCAGAGAATGTGGCCCTCAGGCCGAAAAGGATTCCCCGCTTTTCCATTACACCAAGCTGGCTCTAAAGGTTTGACAATAGCATGTGATAAAATCTAGCCACCATTTCTACTCCTTTGAGCACCCCTGAATCTTAAGATGCCCCTTCTCCACCTTACTGTCTTTGCTCCATCATTAATTCTCACACTTAGGAGCGGAAAGGGCTGCATAAGTTGTGACAACTGAGTTGTGGCAAATCCCAGCCCTGTAAGGTTAAGCATCTTGACGCAGAGCATGAAATAAAGAACAGCAAAGAGCAAAAAAATCAATAGTCCTGAGCAGAACTCATTTTCAATATGCGAAAGCAGTTTGTGATTAGCAAGGAGCTCAGCAAAAAAGCCATTATTTCCAGCCTCTGCTCTAAAACTTAAATGTCAGCCCATTGCACGAGGCAGCACAAAAACACTCTCACGAGAGAAAATGGCAGGTAGACCTTAGAAAGCTGGCTATCTGAGGGGGTTGTCAACATTACATTTGTGGGTAACGGTCCACCTGCCAGTACCTCCTATGGCACAAGCAAAAGGTCTTATTATATAACCCCTCAAATATCAAAATTACTTGGGGTGGCATATCTACACCATTTTTGGTTCTTTCTAACCTTTTATATAGGAGTAAAACAAAATGTGGAGTAAAACAAAATGACAGCCATTTTGTTTTACTCCACAATCCAGGGCAGTCATTTTGTATTATGGCACATGCAAGACAGCCATATTGTGTTCTTGTTGTTCTTATTATTTGTTTGTTTTATAATTATGTATTGTTACATATACAGTGATACCTCAGGTTAAGAACGTAATTTGCTCTGGAGGTCTGTTCTTAACCTGAAACTGTTCTTAACCTGAAGCTAATGCTGCTGCTGCACCACTGCTGCACAATTTCTGTTCTCATCCTGAAGCAAAGTTCTTAACCAGAGGTAATATTTCTGGGTTACTGGAGTCTGTAACCTGAAGCGTATCTAACCTGATGTACCACTGTAATTATGTTTTATAAAAACAACCTTAATATGAAGATCACAGGACAGTTTACGACATAAAAATACCAAATGAGACCAATAACTGCCCTCCCTCAAACACATTTAAAAGCCCATAAATTGTTTAGTCAGTCAAAGGCCTGATTACAGAGAAACCACTTTACCTGGCACCTAAAGATATGTAATAAAGGCACCAGGTGGGCCTCCTTGGGGAGAACATTTCATAAATGGGGAGTCGCCACTGAAAAGACTCTGTTTTCATGTTGCCACACCTGGACCTCTTGTGGAGGGAGCACACAAAGAAGGGCCTGAGGTGCCACACCCATGGCAGTCATTTAGCCTAGGGCTTGACGATCAGTAGGTTGGCGGTTCGAATCCCCGCGACAGGGTGAACTCCTGTCGCTCGGTCCCAGCTCCTGCCAACCTAGCAGTTCGAAAGCACGAAGTGCAAGTAGATAAATAGGTACCGCTCCAGTGGGAAGGTAAACGGCTTTTCCATGCGCTGCTCTGGTTCACCAGAAGCGGCTTAGTCATGCTGGCCACATGACCCGGAAGCTGTATGCCGGCTCCCTTGGCCAATAAAGCCAGATGAGCACCGCAACCCCAGAGTCGGTCACGACTGGACCTAATGGTCATGGGTCCCTTTACCTTTACACATACCTTAGTAGTCATTTTGTGATTGGTGCCCATGGCACTTTCTCTTTTAAAAATAAATAAATAATTTTTTATTAAATTCTACATAATAAATTTAAACTCAAACAAATCATTCACCTCCTCATTTAGGATTCTTTAAATCCCTTGCCTTCCCTCCGCCCTTCCATGGTTACCATTATCAATCTTTCTTTTCATCTGCTTATCTTATTTTCTCTAACTTGTTAAAAGAACAGTAATCCATTTTTCCATAGTTATTCATACATTACAAGCATTACTCGAATGCTGCCAAAGTTTTCAGTTGTTTACAGTGTTCTCTTTAGTACATTATGAATTTTTCCCATTCCTTCTTAATATTCTTCTCTTCCTGGTTTCTGATTTTCCCAGTTAATTTCACCATTTCAGCATAGTCCATCATCTTCATCAGCCATTCCTCTCTGGTTGGAACTTTGTCTTCTTTCCATCTCTGGGCCAGTAGTATCCTCACTGCTGTCATCGCATACATGAATAGTCATTTCTGCTCCCTCAGAATCTCTGTACCTAAAATGCCTAACAAAAAAAGCCTCTGGTTTTTTCACAAATGTTATTTTAAACATTTTCTTCAACTCATTGTAAATCATTTCCCAGAATGCTTAAGTATTCTGAAGAACGTGCCTTCCTTCTCCCTTCATTTCTAGCAAACATTGCAAGCAGTTCTATACATTTTAGCTAATTTTACAGCTGTTCAATACCACTGTGATACATCATTGTCATGTAGTTTTCCTTCAACGCACAGCACGCTGTAAATTTTAAGCCTTCCCGCCATAATTTTCCCCAAGATTAAAATTGGATATTGTGCCCATTTTATCATTAACGATTTAACTTCTTCATCCTTAGTATGCCACTCTAGCAACAATTTATACATTTTAGAAAGTGACTTCACATTATTTTCCAATAATTCCTTTTCAAACCTTGAAATTTCTGTTCTAAATCCATTTTTCTCGTCTATTTTAAACACATCATTTACTTGATGGTATTGCAACCAATCTGTAACTAACTGTCATACTTTTCGATTCCAATTGTTGTTGTACTTGTGTGAGCAACTCTTTGTAAGTTGCCCACTTACAAAGAGCATGGCACTTTCTCAACATGCCTAATTTACCTGAAGTCCCACATAGCTTGGTGACTCCTATCTTAAATGAGTGAGCTGTGCTCTGAACTTGGAAGTTCAGGAATACACACACACACACACACACACACACACACAGAGCCAAATCAAGTTCAACAACTATCATGTGAATAGATAAATATATGAATATAACTACCTAAGAAATTGTTTAATCCTTCCTTTCCTTTATAAAGATCATTTTTAAAGTCAACAAACCCCAGACACATTGCTTAATTTGCTGTTCTTCCCAGATTGAAATATATCTTTAATTTTGCATCACTCCTAACAACATACATAGTGTGGATTGAACATATGTAGAATTGAACACTAATCAAGAAAAAAGACAGTATCGGACAGTATCGGAGAAAACAGCAAACTATAATTAAGATTACTACCTTAAAATCAATAAAATATCAAGATGAAAACAAACACACATACCTATATGTATTTATGTGTGAGTATACGTGTGCGCGCACGCGCACACACACACACACACACACACACACACTCATATGTATATGTATGTATGTATGTATATATGTATGTATGTATATTCCAAACCATGACCTTTGGAACATAGAAAGTTGCCTTATACACCAGCCCACTGGTCCACCTAGCTCTGTACTGTCTACACTGACTGGTAGCAGCCCTCCAGGGCTTCAGAGAGGAGACATTTCAAGCCCTGCCTGGAAATGCCAGGGAACACACTTGGGACCTTTTGCATGCAATGCAAGTGTTTCTGCCACTGGCAAAAGAAATGGCTAATTCACACAGCACATAGTTAAACTATAGAATTTGCTCCCACATGAGGCAGTGATGTCCACCAACTAAAGGTAAAGGGGCCCCTGACCATTAGGTCCAGTCGTGACCAACTCTGGGGTTGCAGCGCTCATCTCGCTTTATTGGCCGAGGGAGCCGGCGTACAGCTTCCGGGTCATGTGGCCAGCATGACTAAGCCACTTCTGGCGAACCAGAGCAGCACATGGAAACGCCGTTTACCTTCCCACTGGAGCGGTACCTATTTATCTACTTGCACTTTGATGTGCTTTCGAACTGTTAGGTTGGCAGGAGCAGGGACTGAGCAACGGGAGCTCACCCCGTTGCGGGGATTCGAACCACCGACCTTCAGATCGGCAAGTCCTAGGCTCTGCGGTTTAACCCACAGCGCCACCTGCGTCCCACCAATTAGGGTGCCTTTAAAAAGAGGATTAGACAAATGGATGGAGGATATGGTTATTGGTGGCTACTAGCTAGGATGGCTATGCTCTACCTCAATGGTTAGAGGATGTTTGCTTCTGAATAGCAGTTTCTGGAAGCCACAGGAGGGGAGAGTGCTGTTGCGCTGAGGTCCTGCTTTTGGGTTTCCTGTAGGCAACTGGATGCTGGACAGGGTGGGCCACCTTGGCTTGATCCAGCAGGTGCTTCTTCTATTCCTTGTCACCCCAGGACAGCCCATCAATTCCAGGAGTCCTGAGATCAATTTGTGAGCCTCTTGTTCTGCTGCCATGACAACTACAGCACACAAAATTAGCTATCTCTTCACTAGGAATAAACCCCCAGCCCAAAAAACCCCCAGTATATCCTCTTGAAGCCTTTTGCACTGATTGCTCTCTCTCTCTCCCCTTCCTTTTCCCCCTCAAAGCTGGCACATTCCTGAGCCTCTCTGAAACATTCACTCCAAGCATCCCTGATTGAATGCTGAGTTCTTGTCATCTATGAAGAGAATTCACAGTGAGGGGGACACAAGGCTTCTCCTGGACTCTGAATCAACAGGAAATTCTCTGAGACTGGTGTTGTGTTTAGAGCCAGCTGGAGTGGACAACTTTTGCCCATGCTGAAATGGTCCCACCTGAAGGGAGAACTGGAAACAAGAGAGGAAACATTGGGGAAGCTCAGGTCTAGGGGCCAAATGCAGACTATCCAGTCCTCTCCAGCTGGCTCTCAGAACTCTCCCCAGGCCAAATCTCTTGCCAGACCTGACTTCTACCCTCCTTGAGTGCTTTTGCCTGGCTGGGATGTGCCCTTGAACTCTGATCATGCTTCTTGCCTCGCTGTAGGAAGCAAGTGTGTCTAGAAACCAGCCTGCTGTACAAAAGTGAAATCTGCATCTGTCTCTTCACATACTTTAGATTCTGTTCCTACCCACCACTGGCCTGTGGCCTCCTGGAAAGTTTCACAGAAGGGAATATGGCCCTCGGGCTATATTTCCCCCACCCTGGGTTAGACTAATCCAAGTTTGTTTTCAAAGGACTGATATGCTTTTGAAGGATGAATCATGAAGATTTGGTGCTTCACTTTACAGTTAAAGGGCATGGGGCCAGGTTGTTTGTGTGGGAATTAAACTTTAGTTCCCATTTACAGAGTTATGCAGAAGAGAGCCTGGGTTGTTTGACCCTTTAATTAGTTCCCTTTTAGCTCCTATAAAAACTACGCAAGACATTCTCTGTTTAAAGTTTAAATAACATATAACTTTTACTTAGTGTACTTGCACTTGTTAGATTAAATATACAAGACAGATGTTATTTACATTGCTGATACATCTTACATAAGCTTGTCTCTAAGACAAATAATGTTGCAGGCTGACTAACTGAGGTAGACAGCAGCACAACAAAAAATACCTGCTGCTCTCACACAAAAGACTGTTAATAACTGCCACTGCTATACCAACGGACATAACTGCCTCAGCGTTCTATAGCCCTTGCAAGCATTAACCCTTTACCTAACGTTTTGAATGCTTTCATCCCACAGTTCAGGGGAATGACTTCAACCATATGTTCCTGCCCAGCCCCTGAGATAAGTTATAGAGGTCTTGTGCATAGGCCCCCCTGGAAGATGAATCAGATTGGCAGGCACAAAAAAACAGAACCTGCTCAGTGGTAGCCTCACATAAATGGAACTCTCTTACAAATTATTTATCTATGGTGTCGTCAACACAGGCTTTTAAACAGGCCTTTAAAACACAGTTATTTTAGGTTGCTTTTTCTTGAAAGATTCATAGAGATGCTTGTCTGCAACTGTTTTAAGCTGTTTTACTTGATGCATAGCTGGCCTGTGAATGGCTTTAGACTGCCGATCCAAATGGTTGGTTTTTTTACAATGTATTTTGTGGAGTGGTTTGCCCTAAAAGGCAGCCTAGAAATACGGACATTAAAAAAAGGCCTCTGGAACAGGCTGCAGAGAGATACAGATATATGTAGATGTAGATATACTTGATGAGAAAACAACAGAACAAACAGTTGAAAAGTTTTTGAGGATATCCAAAGTAGAATAAATTAGAGTCCCAAAGGCAGAGGACATAAGCCACTTCAGATCGGGTTCAACAGTCTCAAGAAGGCAGATGGAAGATGAAGATCTAGTCTATATCCTGTAATGTATTCCTATAAAAAAATCGAAACTTTCTAGTGGCGCTGTGGTTTAAAGCCTCAGCGCCTAGGACTTGCCGATCGAAAGGTCAGCGGTTCGAATCCCCGCGACAGGGTGCGCTCCCGTCGCTCGGTCCCAGCACCTGCCAACCTAGCAGTTCGAAAGCACCCTCGGGTGCAAGTAGATAAATAGGGACCGCTTACTAGCGGGAAGGTAAACAGTGTTCCGTGTGCTGCGCTGGCTCGCCAGATGCAGCGTCGTCACGCTGGCCACGTGACCCGGAAGTGTCTGCGGACAGCGCTGGCTCCCGGCCTCTAGAGTGAGATGAGCGCACAACCCTAGAGTCTGGCAAGACTGGCCCGTATGGGCAGGGGTACCTTTACCTTTACCTTTAATATACTGTACAGTATAATAAAAAACACTAATCAAACTAAAGTAAAAAACAAAACAACAACAAAGAGAAAGAAAAGAGAAGAGAAGGGGGGTGAGGAGAGAATCCTGTAATATATCCTGTAACGAATTCCACGAGTGGACTCCAGACTCCCCAAAAGCCAAAATGCTTTGCTTTCCCTTTGCCCAATTTTATATTCTACACTTACGTTTTCTTCAAGTGCAATATGCAAAAATCTGTGGAACCATTGTTCAAAAGTTAAGCTGACCACCAACTTCCAGGTTTTTGCAATTTCTAACCAAGCAGCTACTAACATGAAGGAAATCAATGTTTTATGCATTAATTTATCGTTGCACTCCTCCCATACATTAAGTACAGTTGTACCTCGGAATTCAAACTGAATCCATTATGGAAGTCGGTTCTACTTCCGAAATGTTTGACTTCCAAAGCGCGGCTTCTGATTAGCTGTGAAAGCCCAGCCAGATGTTCGGCTTCCAAAAGAACATTCAAAAACCAGAACACACACTCCCAGTTTCTATCATTCTGGAGCTGAAACATGCGACTCCCAAGGTGTTTGGGAGCCGAGGTACGACTGTATTGCTAATTGTGGAGTAAGAGGAACCATCAGGCTGCAGTTTGCAAACAAGGCTCCACAGAGCCAAAGGTAGTTTACATATCTGGAAATCAACATGGTGTCCTCTAGATATTGGCCTCCAACTCCCATCAGCACTAGGTGGCATGGCCAGTCATCAGGCATGATGGAAGCTGTGGTCCATCAACATCAGGAAGGCACTATATTGGCTACCTTTGACATAATCAAAAGCAAGCTATTGTGGGAAAGGCAAATCAAGAAGTAAACAAGACGAGGCACCTGATGAGATGAGGAGTTCAGACTGCAGGAATGACTTGGGTTTATTGAACTTACATCTTGATTTGTTTTCCCAAACTCTGTGGGGAAGTTAGCTGATGCCAGCTGATTATTGAGCATTCCTTCTGAGTTTATATGAAGTTGTGTCAAGTAATTGCTATCCTATATGTTCCAGCACATTTCTCTTTAATTTGTGTTTATCGCAAGTCCAGTTTTGGGGAGTCAAGTTTGTTGTGCAACAGCAACGGATAAACTTTAAATGTGTAGCCTGAATTTGCCAGTATGTGGCCAAATCTCACTTGAAAAGAGTGATGTTCTGGAAGTGTCCTTGGGTGTCAGTTTTATATTACACAGTGTGCCTCTATTTGGACTGTAGGGTCAACCAACAAGCATTTGGACTTCAACATCAACCTAGAAGGTGCTCTTGATCCACAGAGCCAAATCTGCCTGGTTGGATGAAGTATCAGAGCACTGGTATGTCTGACTGGTGGTTAGAATCCTTGTTTTGAGACATACACACCCCTTGGTGCCTCACAACTAGTTTAAATATTTGTAAACACAGGTGCTCCATACAAAAGGCACATCAGTTGTCTGGGAAGTCAGCTAGCTGGGATCAAACATCAGCTGTAAACCCCATGGCTGCCATCAGGAGTTGACATAATAGAGCACTTACCAAGCATGGCTAGGGTGGTGGGGCATATCTGAGAGCCTGCTAGGTCAGCTGCTTCTCCTCCTGTTTGCTGTTGGAATCTGCTTGTTTACCCCACACTCTCTCTGCCCTAGAGGGGATGAGATGAGCAAGTGAGTAGTAAAGGCAGTAAGGGCAAATAGCAGCATACACCACCTGATAACTCCCCAGCTTTCTTCCTGACAAGCAAGCATTAACATAGCTGCCTTATACTGTGACGGATGTTTGGCCCGCCTAGTTCAGTACTGTCTACTCTGATTGGCAGCAGCTCTTTGGGGTTTTGGACAGGAGCTTTTCAAAACATCACAGAAAGACCAGAAGCTGCCTTCTTCTATGTCAGGCCATTGGTCCATCTAGCTCAGTGTTGCCTGCACCGAGTGGCAGCAGCTCTCTGTGGTTTCAGATGGAGTCCATTCCCAGTCCTGCCTGCTGGTGCTGGGGATTGAACCTGGGGTCTTCTGTATGCAATGGTTTCCCATACGGAAAGGAGAATGGGGTCCACTAAAGGAGAGGTCATCACGCTAAGGTTATCCTCAGATATAGGAAGTTGCCTTATAGCAGGTCAAACAAACTATCTAGTTCAGTACTGTCTTCTCTGACTGGCAGTGGCTTTCTCAGTGATTTGCAGTGGGATCTCAGGCAAAGAAGGGATTAAAACAATCCATGTCATGATAGCAATAAGATAGCTCCAATACTACTCACTGGAGGAATATGAGTAAGAGGTGGTGGTTCCCTTCATGTCCTTATTTTGGGCTTCTCTGAGATTGACCATTATGGGAAACGGGATGCTGGACTACATAGTCCTTTGGTTTGATCCAGCAGGGCTCTTCCTATGTGCCTATGTCTTTCAAACATAAGAGCCCTGCTGGATCGGACCAAAGGCCCATCTAGTCCAGCATCCTGTTCTCACAACCAGGTATCTCAAAGGGAAGCAGGAAAATCCAGGAAGGGATAGCTCTTCTCACCTCTTTGTTCAGAACTTTTCCGTAATGTCTCTCCAAGAAGTGCAGATTACCTAAAACACTCCAACTGTGTCTGTTAGTTAGACTATAATTACATTGGCTTTAATTCTGGTTCAGCCGTTAATATCTGGCCAGTGAAAGAGCTGGACACGTTCTCCTGTTCTCCACCCATTCCACCACCCTCACCTCTGTAAATGTCGAATTATTTTACAGTTGATCATCTGCTGGATTCTCCGACCTTTAAAAGCTGAACACTCTGTGCCTGTTGAATTTTAATCAATTTATATATCTCTCTTTTCTCTTCCCCTCCCTCCCCCCTTGAATGGAAATGTCAGACTACTGGTATGGAATTACTCAGTGCCAGATAATGTGACAAAGACTCCAGAGTTCAGTGTCTGAAGTCATTCAGGAGCAGGGTGCAGCTTGCATTAACAGAGGTAATTTGTGAGATGTGAAAATTAGATGGCTCATGGGAGAACAAGCATATATTTTTCATTAGGTTTCATTTTGAAAGTTCTGGGACCCCATTCTTATTTCATCCAGAGACCTCTGGCCTCATTAAAATCTTGTCAGGGGTTGGTAATGACTGGAAAGTAGCAATGGTGGAGGCCATCAAAGTGTGTGTGGTAACCAAGATTGTTGAAGGAGCTTGGAGTGAAAGGCTGTGGTGTCCAGACAGTCAGATTTGAATGGACCAAAATGGAAGGAGATTTGAATGGACCGCAATGGAAGGATGGTGAGCTATCAAACATAGCAGGGATGCCACAACATCTATAATAATAATAATAATAATAATAATAATAATAATAATAATAAAAAATTTTTATTTATACCCCGCCCTCCCCAGCCAAAGCCGGGCTCAGAGCGGCTTACAAGCAATAATAAAAACAAGATGAATGATTACAACTTAAAAACAAAAGTAAAATACAACATTAAAATAATGGAACATTAAAATATTAAAATGTAGCCTCATTGTAGGAGGAGAAGGAAAAGAAAAAAGAAAGAGAGGGAGGGAGGGAATCAAATTGGCTCCAAGCCAAAGGCCAGGCGGAACAACTCTGTCTTACAGGCCCTGCGGAAAGAAATCAGATCCTGCAGGGCCCTGGTCTCACGAGGCAGAGCGTTCCACCAGGCCGGAGCCAGAGCTGAAAAGGCCCTGGCTCTGGTTGAAGCCAATCTAACTTCCTTAGGGCCTGGGACCACTAGGGTGTTGTTATTTATGGACCTTGAGACTCTCCGTGGGGCATACCAGGAGAGGTCATCTTTAAAAACAAAACACCATACACACTCGAACTACAGCAATTGCTTTAAAAAAGAAGGATTTTGACCCATTATATTAAATGATTTTTTAAGAAAAACAGGAGAGAAATTACTTTGTTTACAAGGCAGCTTTCCTTCTAAAAATTTGCTTCATTTGCATCTATAAATAAAGATATGAAAAATGCTAAGGGGAAAACGGGGGTCGATCAGTGCTTGAGTACCTGCTTTGCATGCACAAGGTCCCAGGTTCATTCCCCAGCATCTGCAAGTAGGCCTGGGAGAGATCACAGTCTGAAACCCTGGAGAGCTGCTGCCAGTCGGTGTTGGTATTACTGGGCTAGGTGGACCATTGACTCTGTATAAGCCAGTACCGTATGTTCCTAACGCCCCTGGCAAAAGGCATATTCATGAGTAGACATTAATTGTGTCAGCATTTCCCTTTTTCTCTTTGCAGAGTATTGAGGGTGCAAGGCTCAGAGATAATCTATTTTATCAGAGCCCAGAAAGGTCCACTCTTATTCAAGAAAGGGCAAACCAATTATATCTGTTTAGCTGAAGTTCCTGGCTTTTGGTACAAGGTAGAAGCATGTGCCATTTGTAGCAACAACAAAAGAAAGTGCAGATAGACAGAGAAAGGCATCACAATCATCATTTTCATTGTTTATTGTCCCATTTTCTTCACCACTGAGAAATCTGAATACAGTAATTAAGCAGTATATAAATGACTTTTATATGCCTGTTGTCTTTGTCCATGGAATTTTCTTGGCAGGGATACTAGAGTGGCTTGCCAGTTCCTGCTCCAAGTTGGATCACGTTTGGTCAAAACTCTCCACTATGACCTGTCCATCTTGGGTGGCCCTGCACGGCATAGCTCATAGCTTCTCTGAGTTGTTCAAGCCCCTTCACCACGGCAAGGCAGTGATCCATGAAGATCAAACCTATCCATTCTGAAGGAAATCAGCCCTGAGTGCTCACTGGAAGGACAGATCCTGAAGCTGAGGCTCCAATACTTTGGCCACCTCATGAGAAGAGAAGACTCCCTGGAAAAGGCCCTGATGTTGGGAAAGATTGAGGGCACAAGGAGAAGGGGACAACAGAGGACAAGATGGTTGGACAGTGTTTTCGAAGTGGCCAACATGAGTTTGACCAAACTGTGGGAGGCAGTGAAAGACAGGAGTGCCTGGCGTGCTCTGGTCCATGGGGTCACGAAGAGGCGGACACGACTAAACGACTAAACAACAGCAACATAAATGACTTAAATAATTAAGTAAGATCTTCATCAGTAATAATAAGGAATTATATCCAGTGCTAGTCCTACTCAGATTAGGTCCATTGAAAATATCAGATATAACTATTAGAGTCATTAATTTCAGTGGGTGTACTCTGAGTAGGGCTTAGTTGGAGACAACCCTAAGTTTCTAACATTCCCTTTCCACCCAAGGCAGCAAAGTAGCAATTAAGAAATGGAAACAGCAAAGTAGCAATTAAGAAATGGAATAACCATAAAGTTTCAAGTCTGTGAGCATTCAAAAAAGGATGCTGTGATTGCTAAGACCCAGCATGTGTTTTTCAAAAATAAGTCATGCCAGACTAATCACATTTCTTCTTTTTTTTACGGCATTACAAACTTAGTGGATCAGGAGAATGCTGTGGACATAGCGTATATTGATTTCAGTAAGGCTTTTGAGAAAGTACCCCATGAAATTCTCACGAGGAAGCAGGTAAAATGTAGACTGGATGAGGTAACTGTTAGGTGGATTTGTAGCTGGTTGACTGATCGAACCTAAAGAGTACTTATTAATGGTTCCTCGACATGCGGGGGGGAAAGTGACAAGTGGGGTGCTGCAGGGTTCTGTCCTGGGCCCACTGTTGTTTAACGTCTTTATAAATGACTTTGATATAGGAATTGAGGGAATGCTCATCAAATTTGCAGATGACACCAAACTGGGAGGGGTAGCTAATGCCACTGTTCCCAGGAGTCCAGGTTCCCAGTTTGATAACACAGTACTCATACGTAATTTAAAAGTAGGATTTTTGCAAAAACAAGCAATTAGCTCCGGACGGCTCTAGCCAAGCCTCTGGTATCATCACTCAGTTGACTCTTCTAAAGAATCCTTCCTCTTCCAGAAGAATAAATGGAACCTATGACCCTTGTGTTTCTTATTCTGTTTCCTGTCATACACCCTCCCCCACCATTGACTTCGTGGTCTCATTGGATCCCCTCCAACTTCTTCCTGAGAAGGCAGACTGTCAATCTTCTCATCCACGCCTGTTTGTGTCTCTTGCAAGCCGTGGCTGCATTCCAACCCAGTCTTATTTGGCGACTGGGTCTACACCTGACTCTCAAGGTGAAGAGGAGCGGGTTTCGGCATCTGCCTGCTGGCCTCTCTCTGAGAGAAATCTGACCCTGTCATTTGCAAACTGCAGTCTTCTACCGGCTGCATTCCTAAGCTGGGAGCTAGAGTATTCATGACATCACCCCCTCCCCTAGGATCCTCCTCATCCTGCTCCCCCTCTCTCTGAGGGTAGCTACCTAAGCCTTCCCACCACTCCTCACTCTCTTCCCATTCACCCCCAACTTGATTGTCCTCCTCTCTTTCGAGCCCCCACTTTGCCTCACTTTCTTCATCTTCCACCAGCACCTTCTGTTCATCCCTCCACCCTCTTGGTTTGGGTTTGTTGGGGTACCTGTGGGGGAACTCCGTCTGTAACCTAGGGGCGTGCATGTTCCCAGAATCCTCCTATGACTTTTCCTCATCTCCATAACCCTTCCAAGACACTAGATACTGCAGTCTCCTCCCCTTCCAGCGAGAGTCTGCAATTGTGACACCTCGTATTCTGGTTCCCCTTCTATCATTAGAAGAGGGGGGAGCCTCTTTTAGTGTTTGATACAGATGTGGCAGCATCATGGGAGACAACAGTGACCCATGAAATAAAGGATGTATCTTCATGGATGCAGGCAGTCGAAGCCTGAACGACAGAGGGTTAATTTGCTCCACCACTTCAAACGGTTCCACCCTCTGAGGGCCCAACTTCCAGTACCACACGTTTTTCAGCAAGTCCTTGGTAGACAATCACAACTGATCCCCCACCCTTATCTCCTTGCTTGGCTGTCTATGCTTATCCGCCTCACTCTTGCATTTGTCTTTAGCTCACTCCAGCTGCTCTTGAAGTAATCTGTGCAGAGCTTCTAGTTCCTCTGCAAACTGTTCAGTGGCTGGCACTGCTAGGCTGTCTTCTTGCCCTGGGAAGATGCATGGGTGTCATCCCAGGCAGACAAAGAAGGGAGTCTGTTATGTAGATGAGTGTACTGCATTGTTGTGAACCCAATCATCTTGTGGATACATGTAGCATCACCGGTACTGTTGCAAGGTGGCATTTGTCCTTTCTGACTCCATTTGTCTGCGGGTGTCCAGCAGATGCGAGGCAAACTTCTACCTTCAGCAGTTGCATCAGTTTCCTCCAAAACTGGGAGGTAAATTGTGTTCCTCTATTAGAGTTGACTCTCTGAGGCAATCCATGCAGTTTAAACACATGTTCCACAAAGAGCTGTGCCATCTCCTGCGCCGAGGGAAACTTCCTACAGGGCACAAAATGTGCCATCTTTGAGAACAGATTTACCACCACCCATATCACTGGTCTGTTACTGTGACTCTAGTAGGTCAGTGATAAAGTCCACAGCCCTTGGGGGGTAGGGAGCAGCTGGAGCAGCCCTGTTGGCGTGTCACAGAGCCCACCTTATCTGCCTCTGGTTAAGGTATTGAGCCATCTGCCAGTGTTCGAGATTCTTGTGATCAGTGCGCACTTCCACTTGGTGTTGCACCCCCTTTAGAAAGTGTCAGCATGTCCCCAGAGTGTCCCAGATAGCCAGCAATTCTTTTCCCCAAATGGTGTAATTCTGCTCTGATGGATTCAGCTTTTGAGTGGAAGGCACATGGTCTCAGGTCCCCATTCTCACCCTCTTGCAACAGAACTGCTCCTAGTACCCTGTTGGACACGTCAGTCTCCACTGTCATAGGCCGGTGCGGGTTGGGATGAGCTAAGTACTCTTCTGAGACAACATTGCCTTGAGTCTCTTGAACACCCTCTGGGCCTCTTCTGTCCAGATTGGATGGCCATCTGTCATGGATGCTTTAGTTGAGATTCCTGCATTGCAGGGGGTTAGACTAGATGTCTCTTGGGGACCCTTCCAACTATAAAATTCTATGATTCTGTGATTCCATGAAAACCTCTTGAACCAATGTCTAGAAGCATGGGACAAGTGGGAAACCGCCCAAGTGTGCTTTTTAGGCACAAGACATGTGGATGAGCCCTGCATAAAGATTAGAGTTGAATGACAACTGAATGCAAAAATTCAGTTTGTTAAGCCTGCTGAACAGTGTTAAAAGACCACTATTCCATACTCTCCAACATTCCTCAGTTGAACATAGGGACATTTCTCTCTCTCTCTCTCTCTCTCTCTCTCTCACACACACACACGACTGACTCTCCTTGATCCCCCACCAAAGAGCATTTCCTATCAGAATAAAGGTGAGTGGAAGAATGAGGAAATCCCAACAAAAGAACAGTGGCAAGAAAAATTGATGAGCTATGCAGAGTTGGCTAAATTGACATACAAACTCTGGGACAAGGACAACTGTAACTTTAAGAAAGAATGGGAACTTTTTACAAATTAAAAGACAACAAAATGAACTGGACTGCTTGGCAGGTTTTGAATAAACATACACAAATTTATGGGTTGATGACATGATAGATAGACAAGGTAAGGATATGTATAATTTTATAACATGCAGAGAATAATATGTGCAGAGAAATCAGAGAGAGGAGCTGAGGGAAGTCCCTGGTGGGGGGGAGGGGGGATGGAAGGGGGGGAGAAAAAAGAGGGGAAATAATGTACGTAGATATATGGTTTGATAATTTGTTATGTTGAAATTGCTTAATAAAAATATTTTTAATAAGAATAAAGGTGAGTGCCAGCACCACTACATCAATGGGACACAGCGCATATGACCTCCACCACCCTGAGAAACCCCCTTAATCCTTATTTTATTTTATTCTTTAGTAGATTTATCAAAAAAAAAAAAACCCACACACACACAAACACACCACCAATAAATAAATTTCGGAAAGGGGAAAATTTAGACACAGATTCACAAAGCATTTCTTTTTTAGAAAAATAAATCAAAATTCCTTCTGCTTCACTTTGCCCCCCCCCCCTTTTCTTCCCACCCTGGGCAGCTCTGCCCTCTGCCTGCACTTCAGAGCTGGTGCATCATGTGGTCATGTGGGGCTGGGCCTTTACAGCAGCAGTGTCTCCTCCTCGGCCACTACAGCCGCCACTAGGAGCAGCAGCCATGGAGAGGCAACTGGATACTTCATTGTAGCTGCACCTGCAGCTGCTTAGGACCAGCGCTAGCTCATACTCCTCCCCAAGCTCAGTGGCGGCAGCACTGACATGAGTAACAGGGACATTCTGGGATCAACTCAGAAGCCGGGATGGCTTTCATAATTCTGGAACTGTCCCTGGAAAATCGGGACACTTGGAGAGTATGCTGTTCCCCTCCCAAAGCTACAGTCCCAGTGTTCCTTCCAGGAAAAGTGCTTAACTGTTAAACCACTTTGGGAATTGTAGCTCTGGGAGGGAAATAGGGGTCTCCTAACAACAGAGCCTAGGGCTTGCTTATCAGAAGGTTGGCGGTTCGAATCCCCGCGACGGGGTGAGCTCCCATTGTTCGGTCCCTGCTCTTGCCAACCTAGCAGTTCAAAAGCATGTCAAAGTGCAAGTAAATAAATAGGTACCGCTCCGGCAGGAAGGTAAACAGTGTTTCTGTGCGCTGCTCTGTTTCGCTAGAAGCGGCTTATGGCCACATGACCCAGAAGCTGTATGCCGATTCTCTCAGCCAATAAAGCAAGATGAGCACTGCAACCCCAGAGTCGTCTGCGAATGGACCTAATGGTCAGGGGTCCCTCTACCTCTACCCTTAACAACTCTCAACAACCTTACATTTTTCAGGTTTCTTTGGAGAGAGCTATGGCTGTAAAATTAGCATGATATTACTCTAAAAGTATACTGAAGGTGTGGCGTAAGCAGGAAGTGGAGCATTCAGTGCTTGGTGTTCCTTTCCCTAGGATGTGATTGCAGGGAATTGTAAAATCCACTGATGATGACTTCTAGAGGCCTCTTAACAGGGCGTGTAGGAATAAACTGCACCAATGCCCAAGGAAGATAGAGAGTGCACAATTCTCAGAGCTTCTCACAGAGCCCATTTGACCTGATGGGAGCTGTGCTTGGTGCATTTTGTGAATCATTATTGTGATGGGATGAAGAGCTGCTTGTGTGTAAACTGCAAATCCCTCAGAGTTTGAACAGTTTCTCAAACCTCTGCCTGTGACGGAGCCTCTCCAGCATGGCTGCGTCAGTCGCTAGCAGAATCCGAAAGTGGTTGCTTTCGGAAACGTTTCCAACATAAAAGCTCCTTAACGGAAACACGTCTTCTGGACTCTCTGCGTGACAGTTTCCGGCGAGGAACGGGTGTCCCTATAGGAGGACCTGAGACATCCCCACTGTTTTCGCTAGAAACGTCTCTGAGCCATTCCTCCGACTCTCCTTCCCTTGACATTCCTGTTCGCCCCCTACTGGTTCCCTCTTCAGGTGTTACGTCTCTCTCTACTTCAGAGAGCCTTGGCACCTCTTGTGCTGCCGATGGCAGTTCCCTGACATCCACCTCCCCTCCAGGGCCCCCTTCACCCCCTCCCGTCTCCTCCCCTTCGGGTTGGGAGGAGGCAAAACCCCGGAAAGAACCTTCCTCATCGTCTGAAGTTTCGAACACCTTTCTCCACTTGTTGCGGTTCCTAGTCTCTCGGTACTCCTCGTCGTCTGAGTCCGTTCCTTCTTCCAACTCCGACTCCGCGAATCCTTCCAGTTCCTCTTCCTCGTCTGTGGTGCCGAAATACTCCCTCCTAAACCTTGCTGCCGGCTGTGGTTTCCTCGGGAATCTTTGGTGGAACGTTTCTGTTAAAACCTCGTCATTGACCTCCTCTGCTGTCACCCAAGTGTTTTCCGACTCCGGTTCCCCTTCCCACGCCACTAAATACTCCACCTGATTGCCCTTCCACCTGGAATCGAGGATTTCCGCTACATGGTTACTGCTCTCCCTCTCTTCCAAGACTGGTCCCCTGTTGTACTCCCCTTCACCTCCCCCCTTGTACGGTGACAGTAACGACCTGTGGAACACTGGGTGCAATTTCATGTGGTTGGGTAACCGGAGTTTGAAAGCCACTGGGTTGACCTGCTGAATGACCTCAAAGGGTCCCAATCTCTTGGGTCTTAATTTCTTACAACCCCCTTTGAACGGCAACCCTTGGGTGGACAACCACACCTGATCCCCCACCCTTACTGTTTCACCTTCCCTCCTGTTCTTGTCTGCCTGCTTCTTATATTGTGCCTTGGCCCTTTCTAAGTTGAGCTGAAGTTGACGATGGATCGCTTCCATCTCTTCTACAAAATGTTCGGCCGCTGGGACGCTCCATCTCTCGCCTCCCTCCCCCGGGAATGCCCTGGGGTGACACCCGTAATTGGCCAAAAAGGGGCTCATCCCTGTGGACACATGCTCCGCATTGTTGTAGGCAAATTCTGCCAGCGCCAGCTTTTCGACCCAATCATTCTCTCTGTCATTGACATAACACCTCAGATATTGTTGGAGGATGCTATTTGCTCTTTCCGCCTGCCCGTTGGTTTCAGGGTGCCGGGCCGTCGAGAAATTGACTTCCACGTGCAGCAAGCTCATGAGCTTCCTCCAGAACCTGGAAGTAAATTGTTTCCCGCGGTCTGAGATAACCCTCAAGGGGGCGCCATGCAGCCGGAAGATGTGTTCTACAAACAACTTCGCTGTTTCTTCCGCTGTGACTGCATGTGAACATGCTACAAAGTGGCACATCTTAGTCAACAGGTCCACTATTACCATGATGGCCGTTTTCCCTTTGGATTTGGGCAGATCCGTCATAAAATCTATTGATACCGCCTCCCAAGGCCGTTCTGGCGTGGGTAGTGGTTCTAATAACCCTGCCGGCGCCCTTCTTTCCCCCTTGGCCCTCTGGCATTGGTCACACCCTCTTACATACTCCTTTACATCTTCCCTCACCTTGGGCCACCAAAATTCCCTGGTGACCATCCACATGGTCTTGTGTTGTCCAAAATGTCCCGCCGTGGGACTATCATGCAACTGCTTGAGTACCCTCCCTCTCAATTCACCTTCTGGTATATACAGTGCCCCTTTGTAATACAATGCCCCATTTCTTTCTTCAAAACCCTCCGGTCTCTCACCCTCTCCCCTGAGACCTCTGAGCTTATTTTGGGCATATTCGTCATTTTCCGTTTCTTCTACCAGTTCTCGTCTCCCCACCAGCGCCGCCCCACACACCCAGCGGTCCTTGGGAATGACATGTCTTTCTTCGATTGCCCCCTCCCCCTCCAAGTACTCTGGTTTGCGTGAGAGAGCGTCCGCCCTGACGTTCTCTGGGCCTGGTACATAACAAATCTCGAAGTGGAATTTGGAAAATTCCTGTGCCCATCTCACTTGTCGTTGGTTGAGTACTCGAGCTGTCCTCCAATACTCCAAATTCTTGTGGTCGGTGCACACTTGCACCTTGTGTTGTGCCCCAATCAATAAATGTCTCCACCTCCGGAACGCTTCGTGAATGGCGAGTAGTTCCCTGTCATACACCGTGTAGTTCCGCTCGGACTTATTCAGCTTCCTCGAGAAAAAGGCACACGGTCTCCACTCCGACGTATTTCTTCCCGGCTGAAGAAGCACCGCCCCCACCGCTCTGTCTGACGCGTCTGTCTCCACTCTCATGGGCTTCTGTAGGTCCACATGCAGAAGTTGTTCTTCCGAAGCGAAGGCCCTTTTCAGTTCTTCAAAAGCTCTCTCCGCCTCCGCCGTCCAAACAAATTTCTTCTTGCTACTGAGGCAGTCGGTGATGGGCGCTGTCAAGTGTGCAAAATTCTTGATGAACTTCCGATAAAAGTTCCCAAACCCCAGGAACCTTTGCACATCCTTCTTGGTCTTTGGTGTCTTCCATTCCAGCACCGCCTGGACCTTGCCTGGATCCATGGCCAATCCTTTGTCTGACAAGCGGTACCCCAGGAATTCCACCTCCTTGGCATGAAACTGGCACTTCTCCAGTTTCACCCACAGCTGATTGGCTTGCAGCCGGCCCAACACTTCTCTCACGTCTCTCACATGCTGCTCTTCATCTTCCGAATACACCAACACGTCATCCAAAAAGGCCACACAATTCTTGTAGAGCAAAGGTCCCAAGACGTGGTTGATAAAACTTTGAAAACATGCGGAGCCGGCTTGGAGACCGAAGGGCATTACGAGGTATTCAAATGCTCCCAAAGGGGTGAACATGGTGGTCTTCCATTCATCCCCCTTCCTTATCCGTATCAGATTGTACGCCCCCCGCAGGTCCAGTTTTGTAAAAATCTTCCCCTTCCTTACCCTGGTCAGAATGTCATCAATTCGGGGCATAGGAAAAGCCAGGGGTTCCGACACGGCATTTAGGGATCTGAAGTCCACTACAAGCCTCGGCTTATCTGTGTTTTTTTTGTCCACAAAAAACACTGGGCTGCCCCCCACCGCTCGGGACTCTCTGATGAAACCCCTCTTCAGGTTTTTGTCAATGAACTCCCTTAGCTCCTGCATCTCCCTGTCTGACATGGCGTACAGCTTGCCCACTGGGAGTTGAGCCCCAGGGAGTAGGTTGATTTGACAGTCAAAGGGTCTATGCGGCGGCAGTTTGTCCGCTTCCCTTTCGCTAAATATGTTGCTCAGATCTGCATATTGCGGAGGCACCTCCCCTTGCTTCATTACCTCCATCCCAGCTAGGGTGAGCTTGGCTCCCCCTGGATCCTTTCCCTGCTTGCAGTGTTCTAGGCAATGCGCTGACCCAAAGGAGACCACCCTCTGGTGCCAGCCCACTAGAGGATCGTGTAGTGCCAGCCAGCTCATCCCCAAAATTATGGGAGCTCCTCCCAAGGTGGCCACATTAAACGCTATCCGCTCGGTGTGCCTTGCCACCCTCATTGTCATGGGGACTGTCTGTTGGTTCACTTCTCCTCCCAACAACTCTCTGCCGTCAATCGTGGTTACCTGCAGGGGTTTACTTAAGGGGAGGGTTTGTATCTGGTGCTCAGCTGCGAACTCCTTACTCATGAAATTACAGGAGCTGCCTGAATCCAGAAGGGCCTTGATCTGTAGAGGATGTCCGTTTGGCAGCTCTAGCAACACCTCTATCACTAGAGCAGGTCTGGGAGGTTCTGGTGCGGGCACTCTCACTGCTTTTGAGCCTGGCTGCTGTGCCCCGACGGCAGCCAGGCGTTGGCTTTTACTTGCTCCGTGCTTTCCTCCTCCTCTCCCCCAACAGCTCCTGCCATGCCTTGCCATTCCTTTCTCCGTGGACAGACTCTGGCAAAGTGTCCTGGCTGTTGGCAGAGATAACATTTCTTCCCGCCCTTTCCCTCCTTCTTCCGCCCTTCACCGATGTTTGAAACTGCGCGCGCACGCGCTGTTCCCACTTCCATCGGCTCTGCCGGCGGGAAAGGCTGCTCTGGAATGTCTGGAATGCGGAGCTCCCTCCAACGTTCTCCTTTCCCCTCCCGCTTCTCCAAAGCTCTCGCTTCCTGGCGCGCTCCTATGGCCAGCACGGCTTTAGTCAGCTGGTCCATAGACTCCGCTCTGGGGGTCCGGGAAAGTTCATCTTTCAAGGACGAAGACAGACCTTCTTCGAAAAGCATCTGAATGGGCTCAGCAGACAAGTCCCACCCCAATCTATGAATCAGCATAGTGAACTCAGTCCAGTACTCACGGACAGTCCTGTTTCCCTGTCTGCAAGCCATTAACTGCCTTCGCACCTCTCCCTGCTCAATGTCGCTGGAAAACATCAGGTCCATGGCACGAAAAAACTTCCTTGTGTCCTTTAGGATCTCATTATTTGCTGCCATCAAGGGTCTAACCCAGTCCTTCGCCCCTGATTCGAGATGGCTAATTACAAAAGCCACTCGCGATTCCTCATCAGGGAAGTCATCAAATTGCAGATTGAGAGCGTATTGCATCTCTGTCCTAAAGGCATGATAATTTCTGGGGTCCCCCCCCAAATTTCTGCACCAATCCTGGCATCTTTCTGTTGAGTGGGGTGGCTTTCTCCTTCCCCCCTACCTGCATCCTGAGCCCTCCTCTCTTCCAGCCTCGCCGTCTGCAAGGCAAGCTGGATTTCCAACGCCCTGTACCTTTCCTCCAGGCTTGGACCTCCTCCAGCTGCCCCTCCAGTTCCGGCTGGTTCGCTCATGATGCCTCTCCCTGGCACAAGCTAGCTGTCGGTGACTTTCGGATTGCTGTGATGGGATGAAGAGCTGCTTGTGTGTAAACTGCAAATCCCTCAGAGTTTGAACAGTTTCTCAAACCTCTGCCTGTGACGGAGCCTCTCCAGCATGGCTGCGTCAGTCGCTAGCAGAATCCGAAAGTGGTTGCTTTCGGAAACGTTTCCAACATAAAAGCTCCTTAACGGAAACACGTCTTCTGGACTCTCTGCGTGACAGTTTCCGGCGAGGAACGGGTGTCCCTATAGGAGGACCTGAGACATCCCCACTGTTTTCGCTAGAAACGTCTCTGAGCCATTCCTCCGACTCTCCTTCCCTTGACATTCCTGTTCGCCCCCTACTGGTTCCCTCTTCAGGTGTTACGTCTCTCTCTACTTCAGAGAGCCTTGGCACCTCTTGTGCTGCCGATGGCAGTTCCCTGACAATTATCTCCTGCAAGTTCACACACTCAGTCACGCTACAGCAGTCCCATTGACTTTGGTGCAGGGTGGCTGGCTGTGACTGAAGGACATGACTGGCAAAAAAAAAAGAGTTCTCTTTTGCAGCACCTGTTCCCCTATATGCTAAGGAAACATCAGAGAAGATACAGCCTTGGCGGTAAGGGGGAGAAGGACACCAAGGTTGCTCAACTCCTCTTATGCAACAAACTGATATTAAAACAAGAGTGAGGAACAAAAGAGTGATTTGCAAAGATGTGTACCAGGCAGTTGCAAAGACTAGTGCTTTGGCTGATAATAGTTTGTACTATAGATAGGGTGGCCACATAGGAGCAGATGCACCCACCTCAAAGAAGTGCACACTTGCAATTCTCACATTCTCAGAAGGTAAGAAAGCCTCATGAGTGAGCATACCACACCTCATCTTTAAAAGCTTGGTGAGAAGGGCAAGGATATTTGTTGAGACATCTTCATTCCTTCTGTCCAGTTCTGAATGTCTTGTCCTGCCCCTGAGCTCATGACTCTTGAGCACCATATCTACTGCCAAGCCTGCTCTTTTGCTTGCCTTCTTTTTCTTAGTTATAAGTAAGATCCTCTGCTTGCATGTTTTGAGGAGGTAGCCAGAACCCTTCCTTTCTGACATAGGAAACTGCCCTGTCCTGCATTAGGATTCTTTTCCATTCAGCCCAGCATTGTCTGACTGGTACCGGCTCTCAAGGGTCTCAGGTCAGAGTCTTTCCTATTAACTTCTGTCTGAACATGAAATGGATTTAAACAATTAATTGGGCATGAAATGGGTTAAACCAGGAATTGTCTACATGCAAAGTAGATGCTGTAACACTGAGCATTGGTCCATCTCTCAAGCGGACATACCAGGGATTGAACCAGGGATCTTCCGCATGCAAAGGAGGTGCTCTGCCTCTGAATTACTGTATGTTCCAAATGGGAGTGTCAGTAAAACACTGAATGGAAAAGAAAACATTGATACAATTGTATAGATAGTTAAATATCAAAGTCTTTAAAAAACACACCATGCTTTTTTTTAAAGAAAAAAGCATTTAAAAATATATATTGAATTTTCCATAAGGCTCATCATCACCATCTAGTGTCACATTGTATATTGCATGGAAAACACACATAAGACATTTTATTTGCAGCTGTATAGCTGAGTCCTCAGTCCTGACTCAGAAACTGAGCTTTTTCAACCAAATCACAGGCATGTAATGCAGGCATGGGGAACCATTTTAGACTGAGGGATGCATTCCTTTCTGAACATTATTCAGGGGGCAATGCAGCAGTGGTGGGTGCGGTCAGAAGTAAAAGTGAGAGGAGCAATACATGTAGATTTTACCTCTGTACTGTAGGCCAGGTTCTACACACACACACACACACCTCTATCCTCCATCCAGGCTGGCAAGCAAGAAGCATGACCAGAACTCAAGAACACCTCCCAGCAAGGCAAAAACACTCAAGAAGGATCAATGAGGGGCTTGCCTGGGGAGATGGGGTGTGGCTGAGGAGGTATAGCCTGGTGAGAGTCCCAAGGAACAGACAGAGAGGACCGCATTTGATCCCCAGGCCTGAGGTACCCCAGCCTTCTGGCATTTAAACCCAACTTCATTATAAAAGTCCTGAGCAGTTCCTGATAGAGTTAAATGGCAGAATATATTCTTATGAATACCCCGAATCTCTACCAAACGGCAACAAGACCCAGGGGGTTCCTGATGTTCCTCCAGGATTGTGTTTCCATTGGGAAAAACAAGGCACAGCAGAGACTGTCTTTAAGAAATGTGGTTTATTGGACACACATTTACATGTGGAGCCTTCCATGGAGAGGGTGCAGAACATTGTACCCCAAGAGTGTCTCTCATTGTCCCTCTCCTAGCTTTAGGAAGCTTGAGTCCAGAGCAGCAGTCAGTCATGTCTCCTGGTCTCTTGCTGCAGCTTCCTCCAGCCAGCACCAATATGGCCTTTTGTTCTCCCAGAACACCTTTAGAATTTCAAAAGGGACAATTTAACCTGTGACATCACGCCCTCCCTTCACCTGGGCAATCTGCCAATTCTCCTTAGAGACAGGTGGGAAGGCCAGCTCTTTTGCATTGCCAGTGATGCTTAATGGCTCAGTGCTTGGTTCCCCATTGTTCCTTAATGGCTCTGCACTTAGCTAGCCTGCCCAGGCTGGTTGCATAAGCTAACCCAGGAATTTCTTCTCTGGCACATTTCTGCAGCTTGTATTTTCCTTCATATCCCAGATATTGTATAAATAATACCATTTATTAATTTCTACCATTGACTAACAGACTCCAGTGTGCTAGATCTATTGCAATATATATTTCTGCTCGACAACAACACATGGTCACATTGTATGTCTGTATCCTTCTTTCTGTTGTAAAAGAGAGGCCTTGAAGAGTCTTAAAGCACCTCCTTATACATCAGTTTGCAGCATGCACAGGTCAAGACACCCTGCTACAAAATGCATGCTTGCTGTAAAGAGTGTGTGTGATTATTATTCTCTGCTTGCCCCTTTAAAATTGATGGGGAACACATTTGTATATTTCAGAGGAGTAAAATGCCACGTAATAAAGACTCTCATGCCCTTTATAACTGACTCCAATGTGTACGTACAGGTATCTTTAAGTAAAAATGGTTTGTGAGAGAATCTACACCGGAAAAAGAAGGTCAACTAAAAATAGGCCACTCACTCTATTTAACAAGATAACCAAGCTAACTATTGTAGGGTGAATAACAAACCAGGATGAAAATGTGAGTAGTGAGGAGCAACAGGAACAATCAAGAATAAAAGGAAAGTCTTATAAAATATATTCCTTACATTGCCGATTACATTCTGCATCTATTTCAGAGGTTTCATGGGTGGGCGAGGGAAGGTTTAAAATATTTCCTGAGTAGCTCTACATTTGAAACACCTTCACTTCTTTTGAGCTTCTTTGCAGTCTAGAAGAGGATGGTGCCCATTGGGATTGCTAGGGCAAAAGGCAATGGTTGGTGGAGCCAGATCCAGTGACAGAGACAGAATCAACGAAGGGCAGAGTTCAAGAAGGCAACACTGAAACTAATGAAAAGGAAACTGACAGCCAGTGCTACCTCCTGGACTGGGTGTAAGTCAGAAGACCAGTGGGTAGGGGATGGCTGAGATTAGGCTGAGGTTGCTGGGGGAGTGCCCCATTCACCTTAATGGACCAGCCTTCACTGTTGCAGCCATTGTTCCGCTTCTTGTTTAGTTTTTTTAGCCAGCCAGTTTTTTCCTAATCACTCAGGGCTTTTCTTCTGTTCACTGCATGATCCTAGCTAATCAGGGGTCATATTGTGAGCAGAATGACATGGTGGTATAACCAGCGTGGTCAGTTCTGGACTATGACTCACTGTGTGGCTTCACGCCAGTCACCATTTCTCAACCCAAGCCACCTCATAAGGTTGTAGTAAGGTTGAAATGGGGAAGACCATGCATGCTACCTTGAGCTCCTTGGAGGGAAGATGAGATATGAATTTGCCGACATGGGAATCCAGGGCACAGTCCTTCAATGGCTGTGCTCGTTTCTTTCTGGTTGGGGACAGAGGGTGGCGCTTGGGGAGGAATTGTCATCGCGCCACTCCTTGGTGTGTGGAGTACCTCAGGGTGCAATACTCTCCCCAATGCATTTCAACATCTTTATGCGCCCCCTCGCCCAGCTTGTCTGGAGTTTGGGGTTGGGCTGCCATCAGTATGCTGATGACACCCAACTCTATTTGTTGATGGATGGTCATCCTGACTCGGCCCCAGACACACTGATCAGATGCTTGGAAGCTGTGGCTGGATGGTTACGTGGGAGCCGGTTGAAGTTAAATCCTTCGAAGACAAAGGTCCTTTGGCTGGGACGGGACAATATGGGATTGGGGGGGCAACTCCCATCTCTTGTGGGGGCGCAATTAGTGCCAGCACCGTCCATTAAGAGTTTGGGTGTAATCTTCGACACCTCCCTTTCCATGGAGGTGCAGATTGCAGCTATAACAAAGGCGGCATTTTTTATCTCCGCCAAGCAAAGCAGTTGGCTCCTTACCTGACCTAGCCACTGTGATCCACACAATGGTCACCTCCACACTGGATTATTGTAACTTGCTCTACGTGGGGCTGCCCTTGAGACTGACCCAGAAACTCCAGCAGGTGCAGAATGTCGTGGTGAGACTCCTTACGGGGTCTTCGCTGCGAGATCACATTCACCCAGTGCTATACCAGCTGCACAGTCTCCTGGTGGAGTACAGGATCAGGTTTAAGGTGCTGGTTTTAACCTTCAAAGCCCCATACGGCCTAGGACCCTCGTACCTATGGGACCGCCTCTCCTGGTATGTCCTACAGAGGAACTTACCGTCTTCAAGCAAAAACAGCTTGAAGGTCCCAGGCCACAGAGAGGTTAAGCTAGCCTCAACTAGAGCCAGGGCTTTTTTGGCTGTGGTTCCGATCTGGTGGAACGCTCTGTAACAAGAGACTAGGGCCCTGCAGGACTTGACATCTTTCTGCAGGGCCTGCAAGACAGAGCTGTTCCACCAGGCCTTTGGCCAGGGCACAGCCTGACTCCCTCCTTTGGCAATACTCACAGAACTCTAGCCCAATGGTTGCCATTAATCTGATTGGAATTAATTTTATAATGAAATGATTTTATAATGTTTTATCATTTTACGGTTGTTAGCTGCCCTGAGGCCGGCTTCGGCTGGGGAGGGTGGGATATAAATAAATTTTATTATTATTATTATTTAATAGTCAATAGATAAGTGCAGCAAATCAGATTAAGCGATTGTATCACATGACTAAAGAAAACCTAATTGAAGCACAGTTCGGGTATTCAAACATGAAGAATAATAATCACACAAGGGAGAGAAGCAGAGCATATTTGCTCATCCTGTCCCTGCTCCTTCCCCAACACTTTCCACAAGTTGAGGGCATGTCTACAGTGGGGGAACCTACTGAATGTGCATAGGTTGTTCTTATGAGCTGGAACCATGAACACTACTGTACTGAAGTTTCCAAATTCTTCTTGTTGCTAGCTCAATCAGTTTCTGTAATGAACCTAAATCAGTGTGAGGTTTAGTAGATTTCCAATATCACCATCAATTTAAATTTAAAAACCTAAGGTTGTATATCACCATGTTTTATTCAGAGTAGACTTATTGAAATTAATGGATCTTAGTCACATCCGTTAGTTTCAGTGGTACTCAGTAGTACTCAGAGCTGAACTAACAGTAGACATGGCCCAGAGCTTCTAAAAATAAGACAATTCACCTGTACTAGCCATGCAGATGGGGCTCATCAGGGCTATTTTTCTAGAAAAAGAGGTGCTGGAACTCACCATGAAAACCTCTCTCATTCTCTTAGAATGGCAATGACACCCACCTGAGAGGCGCACTTGAGACATGCACTTCCTGTGAGTTCCCCCTGAAAAAAGCGCCAACCCAGACCCAAGGCAAGTTGGATACAGAAGGAGAACAGAAGTGGTTGTGGTCTGCCCAGGACAAACCGGAAAGGACTGAGGTGAGTGGGAGAACAGTGTTAAGAGGCTGAAAAGACTCCTCTTGCCTTGGCCAAGATGGAGAGACTACCTGAGTGGCCCGCTCCTCTTACCTGAACTCCTTGTACATGGGAAAAAATTGCAAGTGGAAAACTATTATCTTATTTGATATTTATGGTGTGGGCCTGCTGATGGGGAAATTCAAAGCAATTAAAACCTATTCTTTATTGTTTGGCATTGCTACAGGATTTTAAGGTTGGTCACAACTTGGTATTCGTGTATGGAAAAGGGAAGGTAGTGCTAGGACTACCTTCTGAGAGTCCTTATGCTGCCCTTCCAAAACTTTTCCCCATTTGCGGGGCGGAAAGGTTAAGGCAATTGAAATTTAGTCTTCTTGGCTTGTTACCGATACAGTGGTACCTCTGGTTACGAACTTAATTTGTTCCAGAGGTCCATTCTTAACCTGAAAACATTCTTAACCTGAAGCACCACTTTAGCTAATGGGGCCTCCAGCTGCCGCTGTGCCACCACCATGTGATTTCTGTTCTCATCCTGGGGCAAAGTTCTTAACCCAAGGTACTACTTCTGGGTTAGCGGAGTCTGTAACCTGAAGTGTTTGTAACCCGAGGTACCACTGTACTGGAGTATAAAAGGGGAAACTGGATTTTGAACCGCAGTTGCCGTTAAAATTCACCTCAGCAGAGGAGATTTGGATTAAGACAATTAAAGTACTATGTTGGGGGAATATAAGAAAGACATATCTGGGCTGGAGGGATCTACAGATCACTGAAATAGGTTTCCTGTATATAAATCCGAATTTTAAGGAGAGAAAAAGAAACTGGCAAGAGAGGTTGATATACCTATTTATAAGAATCTCCAAGTGCTGCAACTGTTCATTCTACCCTGAGACATTTTAGAAAATTGGATACTGAGTTTAGTACTATCTCTCCTGGACAATTAAGTGGTAATTCTTATGGATATATTGTTTCTGTCTCTTCTTTAAGGTATATATTTGTTATATATGAATATCAACTTAAACTTTGGATTTTATGTTAAATTGCATATGTGTATAAAGTTAACGGGTCAAAAGAAGTGGGGTAGTGGGAAAGCACAGAAACTGTTACAGTTTACTGGGAACTTACCTTGAATGGCCTTGAAACTGATAAGGTGGTGGTGAAAACTGGCTGTTTTGAGAACAACGGAAAGGTGAAAATATGACAATGATTAAACAGTCAGAGTTGAGTCTGGACAGAAGGGCCCAAGTAGGGGGAGGCGGGGCACATAGATGCAAGGGGCACATTGATACACCAACAATATTTCAATATTGAGAAACGTTATTCGTGTTGTGACATCACTAAAGTGTGTCTGTACATGTGTGGATATGACTGTTGTGTATCAAAACTAAAGAAACAAATGTTTAGGCTGATTATGATCTCTCACAATAAAAACGTTTTTCCCCCATTAATTTTTTGTAAATAATTACCATTCTCATACTATTTATGCTTTGTATCAAAGTGTCCCATCCACTGTATCAAAGTGCCCCGTAGGTGGGGCAGAATGAAACAAACTCATTTTTCACTCAAGTCATTATATTCTTATCTTCTAACTTTAATGGATCTTTTGATTGCTGTTGTAATATTGATTAGTTATGCACAGAGCAATTTTTTTAATTATTTGACTCATTTTGGTACATAAAATATGCGATTGAATTTTTCCTGCCCCACTTCGCCCTACAGAACCCGGGGGATAAATATCAATCTGAACTGGTGAATCTTTTTTCTGAATTAAAAAAAAAGAATTCATGAGGGAAATTATGGCTAAAATAACAGATGAGTTTACAACCCGAATGGACCGAAGCTGTAAAAGGGTGACAGAACTGATTGAAACAATAGAGTCTTGGATAGGGAGAATTGAGGAAGGGGATGTTCCTAGGCGAAAGCTGGAGAGGAAGCCTGAAAAACTGGGAAAAGATGGTTGATATGAAGAAAGTCCAAAAGAACGGGGTAGATTTGGAAGTTTTGTGGTTTAGGCAGAAAACACTTGAGGAGGCCTTGGTGAAGAAAACGAAGCAGAAAATACAATGTCTGAGACTGTGAGAAGTTTGGAGGGAAGGCGAGCTGCATCTGGAACTTGCCTCAAATGACAGATGTCTTCTGATGAAAGTTAAGTATGCCAGAGTTAGGGGAAAGAGTGGGAAATTGTCTTGGAAATGGTTATTGTTTATGTGTAAAATTTTATAGATATTGGTACATTAGCAGGCTTTGATTAAACACTTGCAATTAGTAGAGATGGGGATAAAATTAGAAGAAAAAATAATAGTTAAGCACAGATGTGGAATGCAGAAAGTTGTTTTAAATGATATTCTAAATACTTAAATGATATCTCTGTTAAATAATGGTAAATGGTTTGAAGTGCTAGTAAGTTTTGATTAATTATGTGTAATTATTAGAAGATTGGGTAAATGAATATGGAAATGTAAGAGAATTTTGTTTATATTACGAATCAGAAGAGGGGATGGAGGGAAGTCCAGAGATTCCTGGAATCTCGAAGAAAAGGGTTTGAAAAGATATTGCTATACATGGGGATTGGGGGGTAAAAATGTTCTTTTTTTACTGATGTTAATGTGGAATTAAATTGTGAAAAACAAGAAATCAGGACCCCAGGAAGTATCTGAGTCTTGGGAGAAGACCAGTAGTCCAGAGAATGGAGAGCTACACCCAGGAGGAGGACCAAAATGTCATCTTGAATCCTGATTCTGCCTGCTGTGGCATTAGCTCCCCCTCTCGGTTTGAAGATCTGATGAGCAGCCCCTCAATTCCTTCATCCAAGTTGTTTATGAAGTCATTGAACAACTGTGAGCCCAGCACAGAGCCCTGCAGCACCCCACTTGTCACTTTCCTTCAGAATGATGAGGAATCATTAGTGAGCACTCTTTGGATTCAGTTAGTCTACTAGCTACAAATCCACAGTTACCACTTTTTACCAGCTTCTCCACAGGAATATCATGTAAGCTCAGTAATGTCTGCTCTTGGTCTGTTTGTATGATTAGGGTTACGTCTTGAATTTCTGAACTCATTTAGAGCAACAGATACTTTGTACTTGTCTGTATCTGTATATATCTGTGCCTGCAAAAGCCTAGAAGCTGTATATAATCCATGTCAATAACTGTTTTACTGAGCCTTGTCTTCTACAACAGTAAACTCTCTGAACCTTTCTCTGCTTCTGAAGCAGCAGCACCTGGACACCTGTTCAAGGTGTGCTCAAAGACCACAGACACAGCAGTTGGAGAAATAGAAAGTAAAGTTTATTGCTGACAGCAATAGGTGCAGTGGAGTTCTCTCCCAAAGACTGGACCTCGATCAGTTGTGCTCTGGGCTTATATACCTTTTTCCAGATAGCTTTAGGCATTACGTATTCATAAACTGCAGCAAAATTAAACCAAAAAGCACGGACATTGTCCTTCTCAAATCCTCCTATGTCCATATACAGATCACTTCTGCTTTCCATATAGTTGCTCATTATATTACTAATTACTCATATACTGTTATCAGCAAGCAAAGCAAAAATCCCCTTTTGGCAGGCAAAGCCCCAAAAATCCCCCCTGTTATCAGACATCCTGTGTCTTATGAGGAAAGCACCCAAACTGGACATCCTGCTCTGCTGACTGTCTGGTCATGGTGACCATCTCATGACTATGATGGATGCCTTCTTTACAGGCTGCAAACGCAGCTAAATATATTTATGTTTTCTGCTAGCGCAGCAATAAGGCACAGAGAGAGACAGCATTTGATTTTCAGAATTAGGCACTTCAAGCATTAGGCACTATAAGATAAAGTGAGACATAACAATATATAAGGCGCAGAGATATACCTGTATACTTTCCTTAGGTGGCCCTACCAAATAAAAAGTGTCTATATACCTCAATATGAAAGCCTGTTGAAGAGAGGGAGGGAAGTCTGCACACGGTAGAGTGTTTAGAAAATAAGTAGACGTATGACTGCTGAATTTTAGAGTATTTATTTTGTTTGTTTATGTTAAAGAAAACTCAATAAAAAGCATTGGGGGGGGGGAGTGTCTATATACATAGCAAAAAGTAAAGAGCAGAACAGTGATTACTACAGCAAGTAGAGTGGGTGTCCACCAAGGCCAGGGCATTCCTACAAAGGGAACCACACTCCGTCCAGTCATACCCGGTGGAAATTTCCTCAACCTCTGTACCTGGGTTGTTTGGTGGTTTGTTTGTTTTTTTGTTTGTATTTTTGCATAATTTTTTTTATTATTTTCTTTACTTAATCTGTTTTCAACAACATCCATCCATCAAGATATATAACCTCTTGCTCTGCCGAGCTGTGACTTCCCTGCGTCCCTTCAGTTGGTATCCCTTATCACATTTTTTATCACGTATTTTATTCTCGCATCTTATCTATTTTACATTGTAGGTGTTACTTCAACCCTGCTAGTGTTTTTAAGTTTTTACAGTTCTCTTTTAAATACTCAGTAAATTTACTCCAATTGTCCTGGAATCTCTAGTCCCGGATCCTTCCTGGCAATTTGGCTAATTCCACATAGTCTGTCATCTTCGCCTGCCACTCCGCAATGGTAGGAACTTCTTGTGATTTCCACTTTTGGGCCAGCAAAGTCCTTGCAGCAGCTGTGGCATACATGATCCTTTGTCTAAATCTCCTTTCCCATCAGACCTAGCAGGAAAGCCTCTGGTCTTTTGGGGAAGGTATATTTAAGTATTTTCTTAAATTCATCGTAAATTGACTCCCAGAATTTCTTTACTTTAACACAAGTCCACCACATTTCGTAATATTCTCCATCTACCTCTTTACACTTCCAACATTTTCTGTCCCTCTTCCTAAAAATTTTGCCAACTTAGTTGGTGTTAAATGCCATCTATAAATCATTTTCATTAAATTTTCTTTCAAAGCCGTACATGCTGTAAATTTCGAACCCTCATTCCATAATTTTATCCATGCATCCAATTCAATATTGTGTCGAAAATCTATAGCCCATTTTATCATAGCTTCTTTCACTACATCTTTCACGAACCATTCAAGCAACAAATCATACATTCTGGATAGTGTTTTACCTCTACACTCTATTAGTTTAATTTGAAATTTTGATTTTTTTTAATCCTCAAACCCATCTTTCCTTTTATCTTCATTTAGTATATAGTTTACCTGATGGTATTGCAACCACCCTGTTAACATACTTTCAATTTGGTCATACGGTTTGAGTTTTAACCCTTCTGGTGATTTCCTCGTGATTTCCTTTTCCCTTCCATATTCACCTATTTGATTGTCAGTACATCCATCGGTGATATCCACCATTTTCTTTTCCAATAAATTTTTATTCCTTTCCCATACTTTGTATATCGACCTTCTAATCACATGGTTTAAGAAACCTTTGTGTACTTTTACTTTGTCGTACCATAGGTACGAATGCCACCCATACCTATTGTCATGACCCTCTAAGTCCAAGAGATCAATGTTTTCCAATGTCATCCATTCCTTCAACCATACTAGGCAGGACGCCTCATAATATAAATTCATATTTGGCAAGGCAAAACCGCCTCTTTCTTTTTTGTCTATTAATATTTTCAATTTAATCCTTGGCCTTTTTCCTTGCCAGACGAATTTTGATAATGATTTTTGCCAATCTCTGAGTTGTCCTGTCCCTTTAATTACCGGAATCAATTACCGCGGAGCCACGGCCATTGAAAGAAGCTCAAGATAGCCCTCCAGGGAATCTCAAGCAACACAGGGGGGTTTTAGAGGTTCAGCGAAGGCTACACGGACCTTGGAACCCCAAGGGGCTATCTTGGGGGACGTGGCACCCGGCGGTGTCCAGTCGTGCTCTCCTGCTCTTCGGGTTTTAGAAATAAATCCAGAGATGGGATCAAGCTTCTAAAGAAAGTGGCGAGCTTCCAAAAAATAAAAACCAATTTGGAATTATAATTGGCAGAGTCTACTTGACCATCGCATCAAAACTGAACTTATTAAAATTTAGAGAGCTGTGGGGTGCAAAAAGGGAGTCCGTCCCAGCAGCTGAGAGAAGATGGCGTATGGCGGAAGGTTGCAGGAAGGAGCGAGGAAAGAAAGTATCTGCTGAGTGAGTGTTACTTATTAAGACCTCGATTACATTGTATAAAGTGTCGAGGTGACGCTTTTATTTAAAATAACTTGTGGCGAGTGGAGTTAGAGGTTTCTCTCTGTCAGTACTGGCTGGAATTTGAACTGTCTGCAGCTTAAATAAATTGATTCGTCATGCTCCACCATTTTTAGATGAGAAAAGTTGTACTAGCCATGAGTGGCTGAACATATTAAAGATCTGGATTAGTGACCTAATGCCGAACATGGGAAAATCTAAAAACATTCGACTGTAGCTCTTTATTGGGATTAACAACGGACTTTGTTGGGGGGGGCTTAAACCAGTGTTGGAGGAGGAGACTTTGGCGTTTGGATTTATAACCCCCCCCCCCCAGCATTGTTTCGTGAGGAGGAAGACACCGGAAGCACCGTTCTTTATTGCTTTTGGAGTACACAGCTTTTTTTTTTTTTAAGGTTTCCAGTGGACCAAGCTGACAAGCAGACTTTGTTGGGGGGCTTAAGAGTGTTGGAGAAGGAGCTTTTGGCGTTTGGATTTATAAAATCCCCCCACTCCACCAGCATTGCTTCGTGAGGAGGAAGACACCGGAAACCCTGTTCTTTAATGTTTTTGGAGTACGTGGCGCTTTTCTGAGGTCACCAGTGGAGTAAGCCAACAAGCGGCGGAAAAAAGAAGAATGCAAATTGGATCACAAATATCTTCCTTTTTTATTCTTTCTCATATACAGCAGTTTGGATTCTCTGCTCTTTGCTTCTTGCTGGCTTTCTTCGGATGAGATGGTGGGACAGACAAAGAAAACGAAAGTAACTGTATTGAAGGACCATCATTTCTGTGTTTGCTGCCATCGCATCGGACAGGAGGGAATCCAACCTAAAAATTGAAAGGTTGTATTTGTGACCTCTGGGGGTTGTCAGAAAAATTACATAGGACAATTTAAGAGCCAAACAGTACTTTTGGGCAACAAATAAACAACATGTCTGGGGGGTGGGGAGGGAAAAAGGGAATAGGCACCTCAGGGGAAAGACACCCTTCCTGGCAGGAGAATGGGAAAGAGGCCAAGGAGATTAGAGACTGTAATGGAATGGTTATACCAGATTTAGATAGATCAAAGAAAAGACGAGATGCAAATGAAGGTAAATTACTGAAAACATTATTTGATATGGTTAATACATTGGGACTAATTGATACAGTGGTACCTCGCAAGACGAATGCCTCACAAGACGAAAAACTCGCAAGACGAAAGAGTTTTTTGTTTTTTGAGTTGCTTCGCAAGACGAATTTCCCTATGGGCTTGCTTCGCAAGACGAAAACGTCTTGCGCCTTTTTCAATGCATTCCTATGGGAAACCGTCAATGCATTTCCTATGGGAAACCGTGCTTCACAAGACAAAAAAAATCACAAGACGAAAAAACTCACAGAACGAATTAATTTCTTCTTGCGAGGCACCACTGTATTTGGAGACTGAAAAACCCAACAACAAAACAGTTTACATTTTTCTCAAAACCCAATCAAAGATCTGGTAGAATAGCTTATATATCGACCTCTAAGGAATTGATTCCGAGAGTTTCAAAAACAGAGATCTCCCCAAGAACTGTGTCAGACCATAATTCATTATATATGGAAGTAATAATAATAATAAAAATTATTTATACCCTGCCCTCCCCAGCCAAGGCCGGGCTCAGGGTGGCTAACAACCAATAATAAAAACAATTTGAATGAATGCAACTTAAAAACAAGATTTAAATACACATTAAAACATTAAAATGCAGCCTCATCACAGGAGGAGAAAGGAAAAAAGAAAGAGGGGGAGGGAATCAAACTAGCTCCAAGCCAAAGGCCAGGCAGAGCAACTCTGTCTTACAGGCCCTGCGGAAAGAAATCAGGTCCTGATCTCATGAGACAGAGCATTCCACCAGACTGGAGCCAGTGTTGAAAAAGCCCTGGCTCTGGTTGAAGCTAATCTAACTTCCTTAGGGCCCGGGACCGCTAGGGTGTTTCTATTTATGGACCTTAAGGTCCCCCGTGGGACATACCGGGAGAGGCGGTCCCATAGGCATGAGGGTCCCAGGCCGTGGAGGGCTTTAAAGGTCAAAACCAGCACCTTAAATCTGACCCTGTACTCCACCGGGAGCCAGTGCAGCTGGAAAGGCACGGGGTGAATATGCTCCCATGGCAGAGACCCCGTGAAGAGCTTTGCTGCAGCATTCTGCACCCGCTGGATTTTCTGGGACAGCTTCAAGGGAAGCCCCGCGTAGAGCGAATTACAGTAGTCAAGCCTGGAGGTGACCATCACATGGATCACTGTGGCCAGGTCGGGGCGGGAAAGGTAAAGGACCAACTGCGTGATGCAGCGAAGGTGGAAAAATGTTGCCTTGGCTGTTGCTGTAACCTGTGCCTCCATGGAAAGGGAGGCGTCAAGGGTTATACCCAAACTCTTAACAGAAGGCAATGGCACTAATTGGGCCCCTGCAAGAGAAGGGAGTTAAAAGGGAAAGACCCCTCAGCATTTAGATGGAGAATGAATGAGAGTCTGTTTAATGACCAAAAGATAGTGCAAAAAGCCAATGAGATAATAGCAGAATATTTCAAAATGGAATTTAAATAAAGGAACACCCATTGAAACAGTATGGGACACAAGCAAAGCAGTGATGAGAGGCTTTTTGATTCCAAAGAATAGTTTCCAGTAAAAAGGGAGAGAGAAGAAAAAAGAAATTCTGGCTCATCTCTTGGAGAATGAGAGAATGCTAACAGTAAACCCGAAAGACGAGACAATAAAACAAAATATTAAAATATTGCAGATTCAGTTCTCCATGTTGGTGGGTCAGGAAGTTGAGTGGAAAATAAAGGCAATGAGACAAAAGAACTTCAATTCGGCTAATAAAAGTAGAAAATTTTGGCATGGCAATTAAAGGCAAGACAAAAGCAAAACACAATTTGTAAGATAAAAGAGGCAGATAAGACCCCAAGGAAATTAGAAAGACTTTCCAGAGATTCTGGACTATAAGGAGTTATATGCAAAAGATAGTAAGAGAATAGAAAAATATATACAGAACCACCAATTGCAACAAATTCCTACAGAAGAGAAAGAACAATTAAATCAGTAAATATCAGAACAAGAAATTGAGAAAGCAATAAGAATGAAAATAGGAAAGGCTCCAGGCCCACATGGCATTTCTGCAAAATACTATAAAACAAAGTGGAAGCTTTCGCAGATGATCTAGTCTTAACTTTGGAAGACCCACAATATAGTGTAAAAGAGGTCTTAAAGAAAGTGGAAGCTTTTGGAAAGGTATCTGGGTTTAAACTCAACAAAATTAAAACAAAAATGCTAGTAAAGAATATGAACAAAGAAGAAATAGAAGAACTACAAAGAAGAAATAGAAGAACTACAAGAAATAGAAGAACTGCATATAGCTCCTTATAGACCAGAAAGTCTTTCTAATTTCCTTGGGGTCTTCAATTATCTTATGGTGGCTAAAAAGGTGAAATATCTGGGAATCTGGTTGACAACAAAAAATATTAATTTGTTCAAAGATTATTATGAGAGTACATGGAAGGAAATTAAGAAAGATCTAGATATATGGGGTTGATTGAAACTGTCATTCCTGGGTAGAATATAAGTGATAAAGATGAATATCTTACCTAGAATGTTTTTTCCTATTCCTCTGTACCTGGTCTGACTGGTGCAGTCAGCTCACACACCACACACATTCCTACTGAGATTCCGAATCGACCAGGAGTAGTGCGTGGCGGGGGAAGGAAGGCTACAGTGACAGGTATGGTGGCAGGGCTTGCGCCCCGGGGTGGTGGAGGAGAGAATACCACCACTCTTCTCTGGGGCTCACCTGGCATTTTTTTCCTATGGTAAGTCAAAAGCCCAAGGCAGGAAGTGTGTCGCTTGTAGCAAAGAGCCAAAGGGAAATGCTGACCTTATATCCCTTCCCAGCTCTTGCCACCAGGTGCTGTGAGTTACCAATTGGCCTCACCTGTGCAGCCATGCCTTGCCTCTTCAGAACAAACTTAGGAAAGCCCCAGTCCTGCGAAGCCTTACTGGTCACAGGGCCTGGCTCCTTCATGCACTCCTGACAATAAGATGGGTGACACCGGGCTTGCTAGTAGCAAAAGGATCTGAAAAGGATCCTTTTCAGTAGTAATAAAAAGATGTGAGCAGGATCTACGAATCTTAGTAGACCACAAACTTAACGTGAGTCAGGTATGATCCAGCAGCAAAAAAGAAAAAAAGAAAAACTAGTGTTATTCTAGTGTTAACTAGACAGAAGTATAGTTTCCAGTTTAATGGAAGTAACCGTCTCACTCTATTCTGTCTTGGTCAGACCACACCTGGAATACTGTGCCCAGTTCTAGGCACCACAATTTGAGAAGGATGTTGACAAGCTGGAACGTGTGCAGAGGAGGGCAACAAAATGATCAAGGGCCTGGAAACCAAGCCTTATGAGCAGCAGTTGAGGGAGCTGTTTAGTCTGGATAAGAGGAGACTGAAAGGCATTAAGATATCCATCTTCAATATCTCAAGGGCTGCCACATGGAATACGAAGCAGGCTTGTTTTCTTCTGCTTTGGAGGTTAGGACCCAAATACAGTGGTACCTCGCAAGACGAATGCCTTGCAAGACGAAAAACTCGCAAGACGAAAGGGTTTTTCATTTTTTGAGTTGCTTCGCAAGACGAATTTCCCTATGGGTTTGATTCGCAAGATGAAAACGTCTTGCAAGTTTGTTTCCTTTTTCTTAAAACCGTTAATACCCAGGGTGCATTGCTTGAAGAGGTGCAGTTGCGACTTGACTTCGAGGAGTAACTCATAGCACGTGGTGTGGTAGCCTTTTTTGAGATTTTTGAAGACTTAGGTGATTTTTGAAGCTTTTCCAAAACTTCTTTTGCAGCCATTTGGTAAGTTAAACTTTTAAACTTTTTTAGGGGGTTTTGGATTTTGGGTTAGGGTGCTTGGAATTCAAGGACTTGGTGTTGGGAAGGGGTTTGCAAGAATCTGGAAGCTTGTGGGTTTTTTCTTATTTTTTCTGATTTTCTGTGACCATTGGTGCACTCTGCCTTTGTTAAAAAAAAAAAAAATTCTGGGTTTGAATTTCTGTGTGGTGGGTGGCTGGGGGGGGGGTCAGGGAATTGTTGAGAAGGGGTTTGCAAGAATCTGGAAGCTTGTGGGTTTTTTCCTGATTTTTTCTGATTTTTTGTGACCATTGGGGCACTCTGCCTTTGTTTAAAAAAAGGATTTCTGGGTTTGGATTTCTGTGTGGCGGGAGGCTGGGGGGGTCAGGGAATTGTTGAGAAGGGGTTTGCAAGAATCTGGAAGCTTGTGGGTTTTTTCTGATTTTTTCTGATTTTCTGTGACCATTGGGGCACTCTGCCTTTGTTTAAAAAAAAAGATTTCTGGGTTTGGATTTCTGTGTGGTGGGTGGCTGGGGGGGGTCAGGGAATTGTTGAGAAGGGGTTTGAAAGAATCTGGAAGCTTGTGGGTTTTTTCTTATTTTTTCTGATTTTCTGTGACCATTGGTGCACTCTGCCTTTGTTTAAAAAAAAAGATTTCTGGGTTTGGATTTCTGTGTGGTGGGTGGGAATTGTTTTCTGGGAGGTTTGTGCTTTTGAATTTTTTGGATGTGAAGCACTGATTTTTTCTTTTTTGGGTTTGCGAAAGTAGGAGCTGTGCTGCCATGGGGCCCAAGAAGACTGCTGCTGCAGAGGCCAGCGAGAGGAAGAAGGAGAAGGTTACACTGGAAATGAAGAAGAAGAACTGAGGGACATTTGCCACAAGTGGAAAGATGTGCAGGCTTTTGCACAGCGGCACCACCATGACAAGGACCTGACACTTGACCTTGCGAACACTTTTGACACGAGGGTCATGTCGTCTTTCAGGGAGGTGCTGAAAAGGCGGATGAAGCAGCAGACCATGGACAGGTTCTTCAGCAAGAAGCAAAGAGTGGAAGAGGAACCTTCTTTGAGTTGTCCCCCAGAGTCTTAGAAAATGTACCCTTTGGTGATTGTGAAATGCTTTTCTGTCATGTTTAGAAAGTTAAATTATTGTTCCTTCAATTTTTGAAATGCTCTTTACAGTATGTGTGACTTTAAAGAGCACTTAATAAACACTTCTTGTACCAAATTTGGCTTTGTTCCGACTTTTTTTGACCATAGGAATGCATTAATTGATTTTCAGTGCATTCCTATGGGAAACCGTGCTTCGCAAGACGAAAAATTCGCTAGATGAAAAAACTCGCAGAATGAATTAATTTTGTCTTGCGAGGCACCACTTTAAATGGTTTCAAGTTACAAGAAAGAAGATTCTGACTAAGTTTCAGAAAGAACTTTCTGAGAGTAAGAGCTGTTTGACAGTGGAGACCTCAGGAGGTTGTGGACTCTCCTTCCTTGGAGATTTTTAAGCAGAGGTTAGTTGGAATCTCATGGACACTTTAGTCGAGATTCTTGTATCACAGGGGGTTGGACTAGATGACTCTTGGGTCCCTTCCAACACTGCAATTCTATGATTAATCAGATCTAGTTGGGTCACTGGACTGTTACCATAGCAACTGAACTTTCACCTGTATCATCATGAAGAAAATTAACCCCTTCTAGTTACTTGGTTTTGCACCTGTTATTTTATGTACCTCAAACCTAGTCTGTGTACTGTTTTGATTTACACATCAAAGCCTTTAGCCACACTAACTGAGGACTAATGGGAGGTGGAATCCAACCACATAAGGAGGACCCAGAAGTTCTTCCTTTCAGTGCCTGGCACCTTCCCTCTGTACATTGCAGATCTCTCCCTTCACCTTCCCAGCAGCACACTCTGCTCAACTCTTTTGTCAAGCATCTCAGCTGTGTTGCCTGCCTCCTTTGCTTCTTCTCCCTAATAGTCAGTGCCACATGGAAGCCCAAATTGGCATGATGTTGATTATGCAAGAGTGGGTTCTTAGCACCTCTAATCAGCTGATAATCCAATAACCTTCTGAGCTAACATGCACTTGCCACATCCTGATGGCTGAGAGAGAGCAGGGGCAATCCCATCAGGCTACTAATTATCACCTGGCAGCTGTAAAAGTGAGCATCAGGTGGGGAAGCAAGGAGAATCCAGTCCTGGATTATAAACCATGTGTCAGGTATTCTCTCCTATCTGCTACCCTTATATATATATATATATATAAAAGACAATGAAGATGCTTAGCATGCAGAAGGTCTCGGAACCAATTCCCTGTATTGCCTGTTAAATTAATCTGCTCATGCAGTGAATGGAGGAGGGGAAATTCTTCCTGAATCTCTGGAGCAGCATTCTCAGTCAGAGGAGAGAGTTATAGTGCCTGATGGACAAATAGTCTGGCCTAGTGTACAGGAAGCATCCTAAAATACTTGTAGAACTATTTGAATCTCAAGCTTTGTTAAAAGACAACAGAAGGAAATGTTGCAACCTTTGGGGCTTTTTTGTTTAGAAAAACAGAAAGGGAGGGGGAGATTGTGACCAACGAATGGAAACCAGGAGCTGGTTTTTTGTGTGTCTTACTGTTATTGCAGTGCCACTAGACTATTTCTCAAAAGTGAGACATGCTCTCACCCACCCAAAGGCAGATGCCCCAGTTAGAAAAAACATACTCAATCAAAGAAATAGACCAAGAAGTACATAGCACACAGGCCAATTTTCCAGTTGACGCACAGGGCACTTTAATATCCAGGTTCTTGATGGGGAAAATGTCATTGAGGATTCCATTTCTGTGAAGCAGAGGTGTAATATTTTCCTAATGCTAAATAGAAGGAAGAAGGGCTATGCTAGCAGAGGGAAAGATTATGGCGGTAGCATGAAACGCTACCCCCTGCAATGCATGATAAAAAGGTAAAGGTACCCCTGCCCGTACGGGCCAATCTTGCCAGACTCTAGGGTTGTGCGCCCATCTCATCAAGAGGCCGGGGGCCAGCGCTGTCCGGAGACACTTCCGGGTCATGTGGCCAGCGTGACATCGCTGCTCTGGCGAGCCAGAGCCGCACACGGAAACGCCGTTTACCTTCCCGCTAGTAAGCAGTCCCTATTTATCTACTTGCACCCAGGAGTGCTTTCAAACTGCTAGGTTGGCAGGCGCTGGGACCGAACGACGGGAGCGCACCCCGCCGCGGGGATTCGAACTGCCGACCTTTCGATCGGCAAGCCCTAGGCGCTGAGGCTTTTACCCACAGCGCCACCCGCGTCGGCAATGCATGAAGCATAGCTAAATAATCCCTGTCAGGTGACCAATCCAACCTCTCTTTATAAACCTCCAGTGAAGAAGAGTCCACCACCTCCCAAGGTTGTCCATTTCACTGTCAAACAGCTCTTACCATCACAAAGTTCTTCCTGAAGTTCAGTCAGAATCTGCTTTCTTATAATTTGAAATCAGTGCAGGGCAGGCTATTCTGGTATAAATGAATACATCAGACAGTAGAGAATGGATGAGAAAGTTGTGGCCCTCCAGATGTCGCGGGACTCCAAACCCCATCATCCCTGACCACTAGCCACATTGACTGGGGCTGATGTAGAACTGGAGTCCCACAACATCTGAAGGGCCACAGGCTCCCCAAACTCTGCAGGAGAACCTTCAGTAATGTGGAATGCCCTCCCACCAGATGTCAGAGAGAACAACTACCAGACTTTTAGAAGACATCTGAAGGCAGCCCTGCTTAGGGAAGCTTTTAATGTTTAATAGACTATTGTATTTTAATATTCTGTTGAAAGCCACCCAGATGGGTGGGGTATAAATAAATTATTATTATTAATTATTATTATTTATTAAATTATTATTAAATATTATTAAATTATTATTACATTATTAATTATTGTTATTAATTAATTTTATTATTATTTATTATTATTTAATGGGAAGTAATCCTCACGATAAGAAGAGTGACACTCCACATTTGTGCCTGTATCAGTCTGTGAAATGTTGGAGAGTGTAAGTTACTGTGAAATGCCAAGTGCCTGACATCTTGTCTGGGGATGTTTTGATTCCCAAGCAGCAAAAATGAGAGATTTATCTAGTACCCAGTATGGTCATAATCGTTCATGACTGGTGGTGAACTGCATTCATCCAGGTGTGCCACTGCTTCTATCTATGATATGAGTCCTCTCTTCTGTCTACTGGCAATGCCACATCTAATGCATTAAAAAAAATAGATTTGCCATCTTTGCTACTGCATTACATCAGTGGTTTACAGCATAATTCTATTAATTGTGTTGATAATGTTTTTTAGAATTGTGTTGATTTTTAATTTTTTTTAGTCACTTAGAGTGCAAACTTCTTAAAAAAAAAACAGCAGGTCACATAAGGCAGGTAAAAGACGCTGACCAAATGATTCCTGACTGGAGTGTAGGTTTGGGATGGGGGGGGGGGGGACAGGATGCCAGTGATGAGATGCTTTGACTCTGGTGAGAGACAAGATGAGTGAAGTTGCTGTTTACTTAGAGATATATAGTTACGGAAAGAGGCTGGAACAATTGCTGACATGCTGTTTTGCAGAGCATTAAGATTTTTTAAATGCAGGTGAGCAAAATCTAAAAGCCCTTTCTGAGGTCGACTGAGGTCATCCATAATCTGTAAATGCAGGTGTGGGGATCCTCAGTCCCAGGAATCATATTCTGCCCTCTCCATCTGGCCCTCAGGATTCTTCCAAAGCCACACACCTTCCCCAGGTAAACCTCTGACTATCCCTTATTTGCAGCCTCCTTTTTGCCTGTCTGGAATGTGTCACTGAACTCAGATAATATTGCAGGATCACCTTACCCCATGTACACGCAGTCTGCAGAACTGTTACAAGGGCTGTGTAATACTCATTCCACATGTGTAATAAATCAGTCTTTCAGTGTGGCAGCACCTACAATTTGGATTCTCTGCCTTTGGGTACCAGGTAATTGCCTTCCTTCACTGTATTTCTTTTGGCACTTGCTTAGAACATTATTTTTTCTTAGGCATGACTATCCAGACATGCAGAAGTTGCATGTGTTTCATAATTGCGCAATGTGGCAAAGAAATGAATATGCCAGCATAACATTTCCCTTCGCTGGATGTGGTAAGTTGTAACTTATTGTTCCACCTGAGAGGCACTTGCATTGGTGCCATATATCCTCTCGTGTTGATGTAGGTGTTAGACTTGTAGTGAGTATGTAATTCCTTTGCGTTCTAGTCCAGAAATTCCTTCTTCTGTTGGTGTTGTTCTCAATGTAACTTGGACAGAAAACTGTTCTGCATCTCTTCCCCCATAATTTATTTAACCAGGGTTGCTCTCCATTGTGTGTTACACAAGAACCCAGTAGGAGACAGCTCTGTACCTCTTCAGTATTTCCCAGAAGTGTGTGAAATGCAGAATTTCCATCGGCGATCTTCTGGGTTTGGAGGGAATAGAATAGAATAGAATAGAATAGAATAGAATAGAATCATAGAGTTGGAATAGACCACAAGGGCCATCGAGTCCAACCCCCTGCCAAGCAGGAAACACCATCAGAGCACTCCTGACATATGGTTGTCAAGCTTCTGCTTAAAGACCTCCAAAGAAGGAGACTCCACCACACTCCTTGGCAGCAAATTCCACTGTCGAACAGCTCTTACTGTCAGGAAGTTCTTCCTAATGTTTAGGTGGAATCTTCAGGGGATGGGATGATGAATCCCATCTTTTTGTAGTGGATCAATGTGAAAAATCCCTTTTCTTTTCTGAATATAGTGAATTGGATAATGGTCTGAAATACATCTGCCTCTGTGGACAACCTGCCCCCACCCCCACATAGAAGGTCCAAAACTAGATTTCTTTTCTCCTAGGGTCTGAGTGAGATTTTAAAGAGAGGGACAATAATGTCATTATTATAATATCATTATTTTCCTTGTGCTGGAGTGAATTGAGGAAGTTGATGGAATTAGTGTTCGCTTTTCTTTCATACACCAGCCCCCAGACAATAGTGATTTATTTGCAGTGCCATTTTGCATAATTTCTGAGCTGGCTAAAGAGCTTCCTGCTCTTATTTTGGTAATGGGTCAGCTGAGAATGTGTAAATCAGGGTACAAGAAGACTGAATACTATCTGTCACAGTAAGATGCAAATGGAAGGGAAGTGTTTACTAGATTATCTCAGGGCAAGCATGAGAAGTGTAACATATGCTCCTGATACTTCTGGGGACAGAGTTCTTAATCACATTTATTCTGAAATAATTGGTTTGAAAGTTTGTTAAGGAGCAGGACGTTCAAATAGCTTTCTCCCCACCCACCCACATCCTTTCTCCTATAGCTGAAAATGAAATGTTCTAGCAATATGTCACAACTTCTATAGTCTACATATAGTAAAGGTAAAGGTACCCCTGCCCGTACGGGCCAGTCTTGACAGACTCTAGGGTTGTGCGCCCATCTCACTCAAGAGGCCGGGGGCCAGCACTGTCTGGAGACACTTCCGGGTCACGTGGCCAGCGTGACATTGCTGCTATGGCAAGCCAGAGCTGCACACGGAAACGCTGTTTACCTTCCCGCTAGTAAGTGGTCCCTATTTATCTACTTGCACCTGGGAGTGCTTTCAAACTGCTAGGTGGGCAGGCGCTGGGACCAAACAACGGGAGCGCACCCAGCCACGAGGATTCGAACCGCCGACCTTTCGATCGGCAAGCCCTAGGCTCTGAGGCTTTTACCCACAGCGCCACCTGCGTCCCCTACATATAATAGGGGTATTGAAAATGAGAGTCATCATAGTGATTCATAGTTAAAAGTTGGTGAGTCAGCAAATGTGTGCTCGTTTTTTGCTTTTCAAAATATGGCAACCCCACTGCCACTTCTCCTTCTGATCTGACATGGTGGCTTCCTAATATTCTCCAACCAAATAAAGGTGCTGTAAATGTGTATTCCAAAATTGCCCAGGTCGGAAAGTTAAAAGGAAGGTTTCCAATATTTGATACAGGTGGCGCTGTGGGTTAAACCACAGAGCCTAGGACTTGCTGATCAGAAGGTCAGCGGTTCAAATCCCCGTGACAGGTGAGCTCCTGTCGCTTGGTCCCTACTCCTGCCAACCTAGCAGTTTGAAAGCACGTCAAAGTGCAGGTAGATAAATAGGTACCACTCCAGCAGGAAGGTAAACGGCGTTTCCGTGCACTGCTCTGGTTCGCCAGAAGTGGCTTAGTCATGCTGGCCTCATGACTCGGAAGCTGTACGCCAGCTCCCTCGGCCATAAAGCGAGATGAGCACCACAACCCCAGAGTCAGTCATGACTGGACTTAATGGTCACGGGTCCCTTTACCTTTACCTTTAAGGTAAAAAAAAAAAAAAGCTAAAGGATCCCTGGATGGTTAAGTCCAATCAAAGGCAACTATGGCATTGCAGTGCTCATCTCGCTTTCAGGCCGAGGGAGCTGGTGTTTGTCCACAGACAGCTTTCAGGGTCATGGGGCCAGCATGACTAAACTGTTTCTGGTGCAATGGGACACTGTGATGAGTGTGATAGTGCTCGGAAATGCTGTTTACCTTCCCACCGCAGCAGTACCTATTTATGTACTTTAGTTGGTACGCTTTAGAACTGCTAGGTTGGAAGAAGCTGGGACCGAGCAACTGGAGCTCACCCCGTCGTGTGGATTTGAACCGCTGACCTTCCAATCAGCAAGCCCAAGAGGCTCAGTGGTTTAGACCACAGCGCCATCTGCTCCCCTTATTTGATACTAGACAATTAGTAGGCGTGATGGTATAGTTCCAAATTCAGAATTCCAAATCTACCTGCAAGGATTTTCTTGGTGTTGTTGAACCCGAAAGACATTTCCTAAACACATGTTTATCTTTTGGAAATATGTTCCAGGTATAAAAACTGGCAGAGCTCTCAGAAAATATATAATTATGGGAATAATATTCATTTTGAAAGCATTCACCCTTCCCGAAAGGGTAAGGTTTAATGACTCCCATCTGTCAATATCCAAATAAACCTCTTTCATTATTTTATTTATATTGACTGTTACTAGCTGAGTTATATCTCTTGGTATTAGCATACCTAAGGATTTAATAGATTTGGGACAAATTCGGAATTGATATTACTTAAATGAATGAGGAATGAAAATTTTACCTATTGGCATCAATTCCAGCTTGTACCAATAAATAAAGTATCCTGGTATTTTACCAAAGGCATAAATTGTTTGCATTAACATAGGAATACTGGTATGAGGTTTCAAAATAAACAAGAGAATATCAGCTGCAAATAAAACCAATTTATATTGAACTGAATCATGGACTGCTCTGTAAATCTTGCAATGTTGTCTAATACTGCAAGCCAACGGTTCTAGGCAAATATTAAAAAGCATAATACCGTTCACTTTAACTCTAGATGTAGGTGAGTCATACAATAGTTTACTCCATTTTATAAAAAATAAATAAATCCAAATTTAGTTAAAGCTACCTCTCTATACTGTTTATATATTTGTTGAAAGTCTTTTCAGAATCTAGTGATAAACTTAGAAATTGATCTTTATTTTTGTTTAAATCTACCAATCCATTTCTAATCTAATATTATCTACTGCTTGTTTTTATGAAGTCTGTCTGTTCACTCTTAATGACCAGTGCTTTTATTTGCTGGATTCTGTTTGCTAAGGTCACTGTTAAATTTTTTGTATCAACATTGATAAATGATATAGGCTGATAATTTGCACACTGAGTATGATCTGTATCTGGTTTGGGTATGAATGTAATATAAGCTTGATTAAATGTCCTACCTTTAGCCAATGTTTTTTCAAGAAAAATAGGTACCAGTACAACCATGAAGTTGTTACAGTATGTGGCACACTTTTTAATCAAAATAAAAGGGGTGCCAGTACCCCCTGAAAAAAGGCACTGCCTTTAGCAAATATCTCTTTATACAAATAACAATGTTTTGGAGTTAATAGATCTATGTATGTCTTATACCATTCAAAATGAAATCCATCCAATCCTGGCAACCAAAATGATCAAAGGCCTGGAAACGATGCCTTATGAGGAACGGCTAAGGGAGCTGGGCATGTTTAGCCTGGAGAAGAGGAGGTTAAGGGGTGATATGATAGCCATGTTCAAATATATAAAAGGATGTCACATAGAGGAGGGAGAAAGGTTGTTTTGTGCTGCTCCAGAGAAGCGGACACGGAGCAATGGATCCAAACTACAAGAAAGAAGATTCCACCTAAACATTAGGAAGAACTTCCTGACAGTAAGAGCTGTTCGACAGTGGAATTTGCTGCCAAGGAGTGTGGTGGAGTCTCCTTCTTTGGAGGTCTTTAAGCAGAGGCTTGACAACCATATGTCAGGAGTGCTCTGATGGTGTTTCCTGCTTGGCAGGGGGTTGGACTCGATGGCCCTTGTGGTCTCTTCCAACTCTATGATTCTATGATTCTGGTGTTCTACCATTTCTCATTTTAAGAATTATTTGCTTAATTTCTGCTTCCGATACTGCTGCTATTAACATTTGTTTATGTGAATCATCTAAATACAATGGTACTTCTAGTTGTGGACTTAATGCGTTTCGGGGTGCCATTCGCACCCTGCCCCGAAAAGTCTGTAACTAGAGTGCCTCTTCTGTGCATGTGAGCGGCACGATTGAGCGCTTCTGCACATGTCTGAAGCACGCAGATCGCTTCTGTGCATGCGCACGTGGCGAACCCGGAAGCACCGGCCCATAGGGTGCACCTAGGTTTTTTTGGGGGGGGGATAAAGATTTTTTTTATCTCCCCCACCCCCAGGTGCGGAGCTGGGGTGGGGGAAACCCGAGCTTCCCCTGACCCCAGCCCCCAGAACAGGCTGCTATCCATAAGCCTAGGGAGCCCGGCGGGAAGTCGTGCTGGTCTCCCCAGGCTTCGGGGTGCAGGCAGTTCTCCGCAAGCCTAGGGAGCCCAGCAGGAGCTCCTGCGGGCTCCCAAGGCTTGCGGATAGCTTCCTGACACCTGGAGAGCGAGAGGGGTCGGTGCGCATCGACCCCTCTCGCTCTCCAGGCTTCAGCGAAAGCCTGCATTCGCCCCATAGGATGCATACACATTTCCCCTTCATTTTTGGAGGGGGGAAAGTGCATCCTATAGGGCGTAAAATACGGTATATTTATTTTGTTAAAAACCTCTGTATCATCATAAGCTGCATAGTATTTGACAGGTACTGGACTCTGAAGTCAAACCGAGCAAAGAACTGTGTCCTGCAGATCTGCCACTCTTTGAGACAACACATTGTCTGCCAGTACTCGAGATTGAGGTGATCAGTGAGGACTTCCACCTGGTACTGTGCCCCTTCAAGAAAGTTCCTCCATGCTTTGAACAGCTGCTACCTCAGCTGGGAGTGGACCAGATGTTGGGGCACCGTTATACAGCCTGTGTGCCCTGAATTCCATCTACCTGGCCTTCAGTCCCCCCTTGGGGCCTATCATCTACCCCACCTGGAGGACTCCTGCTGTTGCTGCTGTTGGGGATACTGCAATCTCCTCACACTCTGAGGACTCCTGCTGCTGCTGCTGCTGCTGCTGCTGCTGCTGTTGGGGGGACTGCCATCTCCCTGTGGGAATGTTTAGGGAGGCAGGAGAGGAAATATTGTTTATTAATGTCCTTCCTAACTTGCGCTAGTTCTATAACTTAGCAGAGTTTTAACATTCCCCTTTAAACGCACATCAGGTAGCTATTTAAACTTCTCAAAAAAGAATGAACACACAACAATCTTATTTAAAGTCATAAAAGAAGTTTACTCACAGCATCATCAGTTCACAGTTGGATCCCTGAAGGCAGACTTAGTTACAGATATATACATGTGAGTCTATCCCATATGGATAGACTGTTGGCTGAAAGCCAACAGGGCATCTCTAGCTAAAAAGCTGCTCCAATGACGAGAGGAAGTCAAAGAGTCTACTGTGTGCCTTGTGCTTTTGTTACCTGCACAGGTAAAGTCATGCCCACCTCTAGTCACATGCAAGAGGAAGGATGCCCCAGCCCAGGAGGAAACAGGAAGTTTTCGACTGGCTGGACCAAACATCCCCTTTGCGTGTCCACTCTAGGAAAACAAGGAATGTTGTACTTGACTGCTACTTATCCCACACTTCCCTCTGAGGATTTGCAGGACTCCTGCTGCTGCAGTGGGAGGATGTTGGGGTGGGTGGGTGGGATGAGGGCATGGGCCAGCCCCCCATGTTAAAGTTGTTTTAAAGGGGATAGGGTTTGTATTTGTATGGAGGTTGTATTTAATGTATAGTTGTTTTAGCTTGTATTGTATTATAGCTTTTTTTGTCTTTTTGTTAAGTTATTTTGTTTTAAGGGGGGAGGGCTGCCTGGGAGTGGGACCCAGCCAACAGAACGGCTGGGGCAGATTCCACGAGGGTGGACTCTTCCTCATCCAGCCCTCAGCCCACCTCCAGGTGTGGCAAGACCACCTTGCCAGGCCAATGAGATGGACCGGCTGCCTGGTGAGGCCTAGTCAGTGGCTCAGGGCACGCTGGAGGGGTCTGCCTCTGCACCGGTGGCCAAGCGCTGCTCCCAGGCACCACTTGGGAGCGGGAGCCCAGCAGCCTTCATGACAGGGGGCAGGGTGAGTATCGGGGAGTAGGGCAACACTGAAAGGGAGTCCCCCCCCCCACCTGCAGCCTCTGAGCAACATTTGGACAGGGCCAGACAGGCCTCCCCTCCTCACCCTGCTTTGTGGGCTGGCTGCTTGTGGGGGGATCAGCCCCCCCCCCCCAGCTGTGGGGCATAGACTTCCTGTGAAGGAAGGAAGCAGCACAGTTGCCTGTTTGCAGAGGGCAGAGGTTGAGGCAGAAAATGCCAGCCCCCAGGGGAGAAGCCTTACCCAACCCACCCCCGAGATTGCCACCACCCTCATCCTTGTGCGGCTGAGTCCCACAAGCCTGCAGGTTGCTGCTACTGCAGCTTGGAACACCCTCAAGTTTAAATTGTATGTCTATTTTTCTATTTGATTTTCTTTACCTTTGATCCTTAACATTCATTCGACCTTATAATTCTTGATTTTCTTTTTTTAAAAAAAAACTTTTGATTTTTAACATTGATTGGGCACTACCGTTTGATTCCAGAATGTGTGTGTGTGTATAGATAGATATGTAACAGAAATGACAAATCGGGGCACATCTTTAAAGTTGTTAAATGTTACAAATATTATGCCTGAATGTATCCTTTCAACTTGACACCTCAGGGAAGATACCTAGCTTTAAAAATCATATAAAATCAACCCCTTTGCCAGTTTCCTCCATTTCGACACTATTTGCTCTTGGAAAAAGGACTCTTTTCCCTGCCCCCTCCCCAAGCTTGAAGACATGTATTACACACCTCCTACTCCAGGAAGTGGCCAGAGGTGACAATTGCTGAGCTGATTGTTGGCCAAGGAAAACCTAATCCCATCACCAGACTTCGAGGGGTCCAGACATGCAAAGGAAGTTCTATTGTACTTTGGGTGGTGGACCTCAGAGGTGTTTGCCTATGCTAATCTTATACCTGGGTCTTGCCCTGACATGTTTTGCCTATACTAATCTTGGACCAAGGACTTGTCTGGACATGTTCGCCAAGGTTGAACTAGTGTAACCTCTGTCTACCCCTCCCCTTTGGTGACATGTCAGTGATGTAAAGATGATGTACCAATGATGCTGTACGAACTGTATTCTGGGATGTGGTGGGAAGTTTTAAAAGTCAATGTTGCCCCATGTTCTGGGTTCACTCGCTGATGTTGAACCTGTTGCACAACAATAAAGGATCTAGGTCTACTGACTGCTGCTTTGCTCTAAATTACTTGGCTGGAATTTCCTACTTTTACTGACCGCATGGACCCACGGGGGACTGGTACCCCGACGAGCTGGGCTGTTGAGTAGTCTCTCAACCCAGAATTTCCTTAACAGATATACAGTGGTGCCTCGCAAGACAAAATTAATTCGTCCTGCGAGTTTTTTCATCTTGTGAATTTTTTCGTCTTGCGAAGCACCACTGTGTATTAACGGTTTCCCATAGGAATGCATTGGCGGTTTTTAAAAAAAGGTGCAAGACGTTTTCGTCTTGCGAAGCAAGCCCATAGGGAAATTCGTCTTGCGAAGCAACTCAGAAAATGAAAAACTCTTTCGTCTTGCGAGTTTTTCGTCTTGCAAGGCATTCGTCTTGCAAGGTACCACTGTATAGATGATATAGATATCCCATACACACACATACCCCCTACCCCCTTTTTTCCTTTTCCTTTTTTCTCCTCAAATATACACATATTTGGCTATTATTATTTTAATTAAAAACAACCAATAACCCCCCCCTCATTATTTCTTGCTTCTGCAACCGTTTCCCCTTTGCTTCTCAGGTTGCCATGGCAATGCTGCCAGCTTTTCAACCACATAGCCACAGGAACAAAGTCCAGCACCTCACTGCCCTACCTTCACTTTTCCTCTGAAGTGTCTTCCCTCTAGGCAGGCTCAGCCAAAGCATGCCTGAAGGGGTCTAATCTACATGTTGGAGATTCACCATACTCAGGGTGGTCCATCTGAAAATAAGAAGCAGCCTTATTCTAAGTTGCACCATTGACTCTTCCAGCTCAGGACTCGTCCATACTTCCGTTTGTCTCATGCCTATAAAGCATAGGTTAGAGCAGTTTTCCCCTTGTCCTGCTCCTTTCCCAGGGAAAACCTACCCTTTAACTCTAAACAGGAGCAAACAGCAATCCAGAGAAAAACTGAATTGCCTTTTGCTCCAATTGAGCATGAAAGAGTGGTTTTCCTTGGGGGAAAGCAGCAAGACAAGAGGAAGTGTGGATGAATCCTCAGTCTTGGCTGTGCTGACTGGCAGCAACTCTCCAGGATTTCAGACAGGGAATCCCTGGGAATGCCAAGAATTGATCCTGGGACCTTCTGCATGCAGGGCAGTTGCTCTACCACTGAGCTACATTCCTTTCCAAATACAGTCGTACCTTGGTTCTCGAACGCCTTGGTACTCATACGTTTCGGCTCCCGAATGCCACAAACCTGGAAGTGAGTGTTCCGGTTTTTGAATGTTTTTCAGAAGCCGAATGTCCAATGCAGCTTCCACTTAAGTGAAGGAAGCTCCTGCAGCCAATCAGAAGCTGCACCTTGGTTTTTCAACAGTTTTGGGAGTCAAACGGACTCCCAGAATGGATTAAGTTTGAGAACCAAGGTAAGACTGTATGTAAAAATAAAAATTGGAAGCTGCCTTATACTGAATTAGACCATTGGTCCATCTAGTTCAGTACTCTCTGCCCTGACCTGCAGTGGCTCTCCATGGTTTCAGACAGAAGATTTCCACAGCCCTGCCCAGGGATTGAACCAGGGACCTTCTGTACACAAACCAGATGTTCTGCCACTGAGCTATGCCCTCTACCCCTTCTTCGATCAATCCTAATACACTTTGAACACATTGCAGATGCCTATTTCCCACCCTCCTATCTCCTTTTGCTTCCTTGTTGCACTTTCAAATAGTCTGCCAGGGCTACCAGCCTCAATCAGTGCAACCAATGGTGAAGTGTGAGGGGAATTATGTGTTGGAATTCCTGCTCCATGATTGCAGTCATGGGATTGTTGTCTTTCACATGACATGGTATGTTTTGACTCCACAGAGTGGGAAGTGATGGAGACAGGATGTTTGTGTTACTGCGTTCCATGAAGTGGGACTGTTGTCCTTTGTTCTTTTTCTCTTTGCTGCCTGATGCTAGAGAGAGAGGGAGCCACATTGCAGTGCTCTCTGTGTTTTTATGTAAATAAAGTAGATTAGCCAAAATGCTGAGTTGCTGAGGTCTGTCACGCAAGTTGCAAAGACTCTGCAGATCCCTAGGTGTGCCGGTGTCTGTTGGCATCGGTCGCTGTGATGTCCGGGATGAAGAAAGCTATTGAAGCTCCCGAACGATTGACCAGGAGGGAGAGAACATGCCAGTTCAGCATGTGTCTCTGCCAGGGTGCTACTCAAGTGTAGGCAGACCTCCTGACATTATCATCCAGCAAGATCTGGAGGACCACAGGCTCCTCATCCCTGATTTAGACTTCCATGCTTTTCTAGGAATTTTTAAGTGGCTACATTTGGTTTTTACTTGTTGTCTTTAATTTTTGTTAGTTTGTGATGGTTTATGTTTGGCTTTTATTGTGTTTCATTGTCTTTTTTCAATATCACAGTGCCGTAGAGTAGTTTAGATGAAGAACAATTTAGAAATGCATTGTTATGAGTAGGGGGTGGGGCACGGTTTAGTCTGCATGCCTGAGTCCTTTCAATTCCTGGAACCAAGGCCAGGTTCTTGATCATGGCCCCCTAAGTATGAATCGTTAAGGTAACAAACCAGAGCTGAGTGTGTGAGAGAGACCTAGTCGCTAGAAGCAGGTGGCAGGCAGAAGCCTGGGAGGTAGAGACATGCTTGATTTCTGCTGGAATCCAAAGCTATGGCTATGGAAGAAGCGAGACCTTGGGGTGTTAATGCTGTGATCGGGATGTTAATGTCATTGCAGGCTCAGTTTGTATATATGTGTAAATAAAACATATACACTCATACCTCATGTCACGTTTGCTTCAGGTTGCACATTTTCAGGTTGTGTCCCGCAGCAACCCGGAAGTACCAGAAAGGGTTACTTTTGGGTTTCACCACTCACACATGCGCAGACGCGCAAAATGACATTGCGCATGTACAGAAGTGGCGAATTGCAACCTGCACATGTGCAGACGTGCAGACACGGGTTGCGTTCTTTTCAGGTTGCAAATGGGCCTCCGGAACGGATCCTGTTTGCAACCAGAGGTACCACTGTATTCTAAACCAGGGGTCAGCAAACTTTTTTCAGCAGGGGGCTGGTCCACTGTCCCTCAGACCTTGTGGAGGGCCGGACTATATTTGGGGTGGTGGTGGATAAATTCCTATGCCCCACAAATAACCCAGAGATGCATTTTAAATAAAAGCACACATTCTGCTCATATAAAAACACCAAGCAGGCCCCACAAATAACCCTGAGATGCATTTTAAATAAAAGGACACATTCTACTCATGTAAAAACATGCTGATTCCCAGACCATCTGCGGGTCGGATTGAGAAGGCGATTGGGCCAGATCTGCCCCCCCCCCCGGGGCTTAGTTTGTCTGCCCATGTTCTAAAGACACCAAAGTCCCTGCTGTCCATCATTCCAAGGAAACCAAACCCTGAGTAAGCACCTGGAACCCCTGGAGTAGGGTTGCCATATGTCCAGGAAAACCTGAGCATGTCCTCTTTTGGGGAGCAAACATGCCCATTTTTACATTTTAAAGGAAATGTCCAAGTTTGGGTTGGGGAAAGGTGTCTTGGGATTGGGTGGCTCAGGCTCAGCCTGCTCTGCATGCCATGGCGCCTGCCAGCCTGAGCCAGGGAAAGAGGCATGAGGGCACAGCAGTGCCCCTACGTGCCTTTCTCCAGCTCAGGCTGGCAACGGCTTGAGCTGCGCTCTTTTTTGCTCTTCAAGATATGGCAAGCTACCCTGGAGTCTCGGACCGCTCAGAGTGGCATGCAACAATGTAGTATTTGATCAATTTGAACTGCCGAAATTGCCTTTTTACAAGTGCCACATAATGGCTGCATTCCAACATGGGGTTTATTGAGTTTTCCTGATTATAATGCTAGCAATTCTGTCCTGATTTCTAATGCTCCTTTTACACTGCAGTACCTGTTGGGTTACAGAACTGCAACATTTTAATCAACATATCAGCACATAGTGCTAAATTTTAAACAGCAAAATATAACTGTATGCGAGGACAGAGCCCCAAATTTTGCCCATGAAATTGCAATGTAAAACTCCTACAATTTTCTGAGTTAATGCAGTTGCAAATTGACTTTTTTTCTGGAAACAATTAGCAGGGAAATGAGTGCTAAACTTCCGCTAGATTTCCAGAAGTGACCTTTACATAATGTGAAAAATCACATAAAATGTGCAAATTATCTGGTATGGAAATATCAGGAAAATGTAGTAAATTATTTTCTTTATGTAGCAAAATCTCATTCCATATTTGTGAGAGCTCAGTTCTTTGGTATGGGAGCAATTGTGCTTGGAACTCCTAGGCAGCTGCCCTGTTTTACTGTTTTAGATACTTGCTAAAACCTTTTTGGTTCAGCAAGCCTATCAAGACATATAATTTAGTCACCTATATCTGTTTTAGCTTTGCATTATCTCTAAGCTTTATTTGTGCACAGCTGGGGAAACTGTTTTATCAAGAGTGTATATACAGTATATTTTTACATAAAGTTTACCATAGATATAAAAGAGAGGGAGAGAGAAGAAAATACAAATTGTTACAGACATACAAACTTGCTTAATAGCTTTGGTTAAAAGACAAAGCAGCCCGAGATATATATTTATGTTTTGGTGACATCTTCAGATTAGTTTGCGGGTATGTTCTTGGAGATTACGGCTGATACAAAATACTACTGGAACAAAGGAAGCTGACTTATACCAAGTCAGACTATTGAATCCATCTCAGTACTGGCTGGCTGCCTGCATTAGGGGCAGCAGATGTGGGGCCCTCAGTGTTGTTGTTGTTGTTGTTACAGTGGTACCTCGGAAGTCGAATGGAATCCGGAAGTCGGTTTGACTTCCAAAATGTTCGGAAACCAAGGCACAGCTTCTGATTGGTGGCCATCAACCAAGGGAGTCCATTCTGCTGTCAAACCACTCTTACGGTCAGGGACTGGGATAAAGAGGCAAAGGGAGGAAGGAGACAGTATTGAATTGTAGCCAAGCTATGAGGGAGATAATAAGACAGAGATGGGTGAGCAGCCAAGCTATGCTGAGTTAGGAGAATTAAGAGAAGGGAGAGAGCAACCAACGAACACTTCAATAGACAATGTAGAAGATCCTCCATCCCCTAGGACACGGCGGTCGTTGAGGGTACAAGAGCAATGTACGCAGCGATGTTTGGCAATGGGAGGCTTCCATAGGGGCTGGGGCTGTTGCGGAAGGGTAAGAGAGGAGGAGCCAGAGTGATCAACATCATGGAGAAAGACTGAAATTCTTCATCTGTTATCACAGTGACTGAATAAATCTAAATTAAAACCTTTCTTGTTTTCTTCCAGCTCCTTGAAACCATCGGGAGGGGAGGGAAAGAATTCCTCAAGCCTGACACTTACCCTTAGAACATTCATAACAGAATAGCTCAGGGTGGTGGGTTCAAGCCCCACGTTGGACAAAAACATTCCTTGCAGGGGGTTTGATTAGATGACCCTTGTGGTCCAAATTCTATAATACTTTGATTATATGATATTTCTCAATCTCCTTTTCACCAGACTAAACATACCCAACTCCCTCAACTTTTCCTCATAAGGCTTGGTTTCCAGACCTTTGGTCATCTTGGTCAATATTCTTGGTCAATATCCTCCAGTGAAGGAGAGTCCATCACCTTCCTTGAGAGTCTGTCCCACTGTCAAACAGCTCTTACTGTCAGGAAGTTCTTCATGATGTTTAGTCGGAATCTCCTTTCCAGGTTGAAGAGCTGACTTGCCCTTGAGTTTGTCTGATCCTCATTTAAAGCTGTCTAGGATGGTGGTCACACACCCTCCCAGAGGCCTTCACAGTAGATTACATTTCAGCCATGCAAAGGCAGGCTTTTCTGCGTGCGCACACCCACACACCCCTATGTCCTCCTTTCAGGGACACTAGAGGCATTGTCATAGTTCAAGGAGACAGCATAGAATCATCAAGTTGGAAGCTAACCCCAAAGGTGATCTAGTCCAACCCCCTGAAATGCAGGAATTTCAACTAAAACATCCATGACAGATGGTCACCCAACCTCTGCTTAAAAACCTCCAAGGAAGGAGAGTTCACCACTCTCGTGGGAATCTGTTCCACTGCTGAACAGCACTTACTGTCAGAAGAGCTAAACATCTTCCTGATGTTTAGACGGAATCTCTCTTCTTGTAACTTGAAGCCATTGATTCGAGTCCCACCCTCCAGAGCAGGAGAAAACAAGTTTGCTCTGTCTTCCATGGGGAGCCCTTTAGATATTGGAAGATGGCTATATCTCCTCTCAGTCTCCTCTTTTCCAAGCTAAACACACACAGCTCCTTCAACCGTTCCTCAGATGGATTGGTTTCAAGACCCTTGATCATCTTGGTTGCCTTCCTCTGCACACATTCCTTCTTAAATTGTGGTGCCCAGAACTGGACACAGTATTCCAGATGTGGCCTGACCAAGGCAGACTAAAGTGGGAGTATTACTTTCCGTAAGTAACTGACGCCCTGTATGAGAGAGAGAGAGAGAGAGAATCCTCTCTCTAGCCACTTTCTTCACAACATGCATAATTTTATACATTTCTATCATGCCCTCACTCTTACTTACACCTAAACTTTGTAGGGAAGCTCCTCCAACCCCTTGATAATTTTGGCTGCCCTTTTCTGAACCTTTTCCGGCTTCTAAAATATCGTTTATAAGGTATTATTTGAGTAAAGCTTTTTAATCAGGTAAAGTAACCTGGGGTCTAAGCCCAGTGACTCCAGTTTGGACCGTAACAGCCCCCTGTTGACTGAGTCAAAAGCAGCCTTAAGATCTAAAATGGCCACAAATAGGCCTTCTTTATGGTGCTGCTTGTACTTGGCGGCTAAATGGGATAGCACTGTACATTTAGGATTTCCCTGGTCTAAACCCTGCCTGCTCTGGGCCTATGCCCACCTGGTGGAAACTCTGGTGCACATGGCCCTTAAATGTAAAATGTATGATGATCTCTGCCATCAATTTCTAGACCATCTATGTATTCCAACATGGAAACCAGAGACAGAGGTTATACGCTTCTTATTACAGGGGAGAGACCAGGAGTTCACCAAGACAATAGCTAAGTTCCTCTATTTAAATTTTTTGTCGCCAAAGTATGCTACAGGATCCTGCCCTTGCTGGAAACCCACAGAGATGAAACAGATTGCTTGCCTCTTCTTCCCTTTGGTGGGTGGCTGTACTGTTGGGATGGCGACAGGATCACACTGGCTTATTTATTCTGAATGTATTCTGAATGTTCCTATGTGATGCTAATAAAGGTTACTTGACTTGATTTTTTAAGTGCAGTGACCAGAGGTATACACAATATTCCAAGTGTCATCTCTCCATAGATTTTTGTTAAGGCATTTTAATACTGAGTTTTCTTTTTGCTGAATCTTTCAAACAAAAACTAAGCAAGAATCTGTAAATTAAAAAAAAAAAATGGAACAGCAGCTTGATTATGAAGGGAAAAAATGGAGCAAACCCATTTTCTTTCAATTGCAGACAGCTAATGTCTTCCTGGGAGTATAGCAGAAGAAGCCTTTTGTTGTAATTTTTGAAACCAACTTTTGCTTTTGGTGTTACATGATTGAAATTTGCCTTTGAACCATGAATTGCTTGAGTTTTTCTTCCCCCAGTGGCCGATTGTTTGATTTTACACATTATTTATTCAATTGTTTATATCCTTCCTTTCCACTTGAAAATCCACAAGGAAGCTAACAACTTGATTTAAAAATCACAAACACAGACATACACCAATAATTAGAACAACAAAGAAATCAAAATGGTATTGACAGCAAGACAATAGGTCTACGGCATTCACTACAGTCAATTCCAGATTACGTGCATACAGAGCATGTATCCTGATCTGTTTGCACAGTTTGCAGAGAGATTAAATCACATCAGCTATTTATTGAACAAGAATTTGGATTTGTTTGCAAGTAGGTTAGATAGTGTTGTAGGAAGCAAATGTTATTCCACAGTTTCCTGTGCATTTCTCCAGTGTGGTGTAGTGGTTAAGAGCGGTAGTCTCGTAATCTGGGGAACCGGGTTCGCGTCTCCGCTCCTCCACATGCAGCTGCTGGGTGACCTTGGGCCAGTCACACTTCTCTGAAGTCTCTCAGCCCCACTCACCTCACAGAGTGTTTGTTGTGGGGGAGGAAGGGAAAGGAGAATGTTAGCCGCTTTGAGACTCCTTAAAGGGAGTGAAAGGCGGGATATCAAATCCAAACTACTACTACTACTACTCTTCTTCTTCTTCTTCTTCGTCTTCTTCTTCTTCTTCTTCACTTTCCCTGCTGCAAAAAGTCCAATGGGGGAAGAGGTCAGGTTTGCCAATGAGACTGACTCATGCCCCCAAAACACAGCAGTCCTGAAGCACCCTAAGAGCAGCTGCAACTTCCCAAATGCTAACCAGAAAAGTCATTCCTTTGCTATAAATCTAAAGCATGAAAGGGAATATGATGCTTTTTCTCATCACCACTTCACTGAGAGGGGAAACATTCCACAAGTACAGTTGCTTACCCAGTGGAATCTCTGGGGGCATATCAAACATTATGTAACATTTATTTACAAATATCCAGTTTGGGCATGGGTGAGCCACACAGTTTAGAGATTTCTCTGTTCCCACATCAGGTCTCCAGGGAGGCAGCCAGCCCCCCAAGATGCCCAAATTCATCTATCTTTTAAAATCTCAGTCAAAAACTGTCCCTTGCTTACATACACAAATACCTATATAACCCTCTCTGCTTGGCAAGATGGGTGGGAGAGAGATATTTGGATCTGTTCTGACCATCAGCTAAGAATGTGCCTCTTATACAGCAGAATTGTAGAAGTGTAGAGTTGGATTGGACCACAAGAGCTATCTAGTCCATCTTTTGCCCAGGGTGGGGCTTAAACTCACAACCCTAAGATTAAGAGTCTCATGCTCTACCAGCTGAGCTAAGTGGGATTCTTTTTCAGCTCAAGGGCCACATCCCCTTCTGCACAGCTTTCCAGGGGCCACGTGCCCATGGTAGGCTGGAGCAGAGGCAGAGGTGTGTGTGTGTGTATGAGCCTACTGTACAAAGTTGTTTATATATACGGGCCAAATGGAGAGGCCTGGAGGGTCGCATTCAGCCCCGGGCCTAAGGTTCTCCACCAGTGATATACAGCAGATATGTTCAACTCCCAAGAGACTGCAATCTACTCCCACTACTAAAAAAAACTGGCAGTGATCTACCCATTGGATTTACCAAAGTTTTTTTTTGGGGGGGGGGCGCATCAGGATCTCACTATCAACCACAATCTGCCACGGACAACCCACGGTCAGCCAGCAGATCATGATCGACCTGTTGGACACCCCTGATATACAGCAAAGTTAGATGTTATGACTCACAGTGACTCCATTCCTAGAATCAGGGACTGCTCCTTTTTTTAAGCTCCCCCTTTTACCTGGAGGTCATCTGCCATCGCACCCTAGCCACTGCCATATGTGTGTGCAAGTTGAACCTGGCATCACTTTAAGCCCACCCCCACCTCACACAACCCTCTGCCCCATCCTCTCTCTGTCATTCCATGACAGAACAGAATCAAATTAAAGTTCCATTTAGTAGCTTTATGGCCTATTATTTATAACACTTCGGCTCCAAAGTGCTGTTTTATAGAGTGGTTAAGCTGCCATCGTCTGGATAGACTTTGCCATAAATGTCTCGAAGTGCACAGAACATAATGTCCCAGTGTCGCAAAGGAAAAGGCAAGAGATTACTCTCAATTATTTCATATAGTCTGTTTTATTGTCTTATTGTAATAAACTGTCATTCCCCTACAACACTTTAAAATCAATAGTTTGCATTAAAAGTAATGAAAAGTAGTTATTAATCCCACTTAGTGCTTCAGCTCTCCTGCTTACCAAGATGGTCTTGGAGAATGAGGAAAGGGAGTAATTATTCATTTCCAATCAATAGGAACATTTCCAAATGGTCCTGTGTGTATCACCATTATCACTGCCATGTGAGTTAATAATGGTGGGGAAATAGGTCCCAGAACTCTGGCCTGTTGAGATGCTTTCCTGTGCCAGCGCCTCATGGGGTGCCCTTGCTCCAGTTATGAGAAAACAGATACTTCTGCAAAGCTGGTTACAATTGCAACATGAGCACTATTCATTCACAGTGGAGGTTGGTCGATTGGGGCAGATAGGGCACTTCCTTACCAACCTTCATCTAACTTCAGTTAGTCCCCACCTGGCCACCTTCTTTACTTACAGTCCAACCAGCAGGTGGTCCGGGTTGTCAGCTTCCCCCTTCTTAGTCTTGCCCTTCTAGAGCTCAGCAGGAAGCAGGATTGAGACCTAGGATTAGCTGGCTCTGCCTGTTATTGCCTCTGACTCCAGCTACTGTTGGCCTCCCTACCTTTCAACCAACCAGCCCTGATTGGAACCAGCCACCATCGGCCCCCATAACCCACCAGAGTCTCTCTCAACATTCCACATTCTGTTCTGGCTCCATCCCCAACCTCCCGTATTCTTCTACTACCACTAGGGCAACATAAGAAGGCATGGTTTTCCATTCTACCCTGTATTAATTTAATACAGCACTGTTTCCATTGCACTGCAGTTCATCTTCCATTAAAAAAAAAAAAAGCCTGCATTATGGCAAAATTTTGTTACTTACACAGTCAATACATTATTCCATCCTATTCATTTCAGTGCAAGGGAAATGCAATGCAAATGGTGAACAGTGTGGGATGATGACACACAACCGAATATGTATTGTTTGCAGTCTGAAAGCAGGACCGTATTTGCTGGATTTATTTCCATTCTGGACACAAGGTGAATAAGCAAACAGGGGCAATTTCCACTCCCATTTCTGTTTTCATCAGAATTGTCTGACATCGCAAACCACCTCTAACCTTAATGCCCTGGTTCCTCCCTCAGGGCAAAGAATTAGTGCTTTGGAATTTAAATAAATAGCAATCCTTCCTGTACACTTTCATGGTTATGTAGGTAAGCTGGGGGCAGGATATTAATGCTCAGCTCCCAAGCCCAGCTATATGTGGAAACAACAACTCTGAAACACACATAAAAAACAACACCCAAACAGAGCCATTTCTGTCTTTATATAAACTCCATTTAATCAAATTTTCTGATGTTTTATCGGTGCCTAGCTGGATGGATGGATGGATGGATTTACTCTGTCTTTGATACAATGTCATTCTAATGAAAAAGAACTCGGCAGCACATTAATTCCAAGGGACGATAAACATCAAAGTGTCTGCGTGCCTGCTGAACAGGCAGGGACGTTGCCATAATACAGGGAGGGGAGAGAGGGACAATTGCTATAGAGCCAGGTTCCATAGGGGGAGTGTAATACAACTTCATAATAACATGACAAAGAGCAAATAATTGTTACAGGGGATTAAAGATCAAGGGAGGGCTTGTTTTAATAAACTTCACCACTGTCTTGTTTGTTGGAAACATTTGGGGTTAAACACTGCAGGAGCTGTGATCATGGAAAATGAATACGACTTACAATGTCCACAGTGGATTCTAAAGCACTTTTCAGGAAACAAACATTGTAGCGCATTTAAATAACAAAAATGTGGTGCCATGTAGTGGCTATGAGACTGGAGTTTAGAATTAGGAAGTCTCCAACTGGAACCTTCCTGCTGCAGTGAGCAGCCCTGAACATTCTATATATATGCTAAGTGGTTAGCTTGTTATAACAACTAGTGGCCCATAGAGACCAAAGGAGGAGTGACCCACAGGTGGGAGTCCCCAGGCTCCAACAGAGCTTGAGCCCACTCTCCCACTCCTTTTCCCCACTTTATAAAATCTACATTCACACCATATATTCAAAGCACTATGATATCACTTTGAACAGTCATGCCTCCCCACAAAAAAGCATTATGGGAATTGTAGTTTGTTAAGAGTGCTCTTTAGGTGTCCCCTGGTCTCCTTCCAGGGCTACGGTTCCCAGACTGCCCTGTGAAGAGGGGTTGACTCTTAAAGCACCCTGGGAACTGTAGCTCTGGGAGGGGGTAAGTGTCTTTTAACAAATCTTAACAGAGTGCACCTCCCTGAATTATTTGGGGGAAGCCATGACTGTTTAAAGTGGTATCATAGTGCTTTAAATGTATAGTATGGATGTGGCCAGGATCAGTGATGTAGCATAGGTTGCCAGGACCCTGGGCAAGGCATGTATTGCACCCCCTAACCAGTGGACCATTAGCACTCCCTGAGTCTGTGGAAAGACCAGTCCAGTTACTGAACTCCAGTATTGAACCCCTTACCCCCCCCTCCCCCCTAAGCACATGTATTGTATCCTCAGTAAGTGTGTTCGCGATCCCTGCCTTCAACATGGAAAGTTGTGTGTGTGGCAGCAATCATGTGTTTGAGAAGCCAGTATGCAGTCCTTAGGCATGGCCGGTGATGGTTCCCCGTTGAGTGTCAGCCAGGGCACATGCAGGCCTGCCCTCAGTGCTGTGTGAATGAGCCCCCTGTCCTGTGTTCTCTGCTTTGCAGCCACAAGGGCATTGCTCATGCTAGAGTTGCTCTCTGGGCAACTGCAAGTGATGACCTAGTTTCTGTAGACAAACAAAGAGCCCATTGGAAAGACAAAAGTGTTCTGCTTCTGGAAGCACAACAAGCAGCTGGAAGAGCAGTGGGACACACATACATGCCTTGACTACCTCCCTTTCTGAGTTACATGTGTCGGTGACTCCCCCACCTTGTTTTCCACAGATCGCCACACAGCATCTGAAGAAGTAGGTTGTTGCCCACAGAAGCATGTACCACTTTATAATAACACATTATCCAAAGTTATCCAAGCTGACATGAAACATATTTTTCCACGAATCTCCCAGAATATTTTATCCTGTATCATTTTGTCCATGTGCCCCACATTTATCTAAATATAACCACAATGGCCTCATTCACATCAACACTTCAGCCCCTAAGCCCAGCTGTTGCCAGGCACTGACAGAATGCACTTTGAACATGGTCTGAACCTATTCTACCCATATCTGTGTAGTGGAAGTCTGATCTTTTGCTACTCTGTACAGATCTAGCCTCAAAACTCCATTGGAATAATTATGCTTTGCAGGGATGGCAGGGTAGCCAGTTTGGGATAACAAATCCACAGATTAGGAGATAACAAATCCACAGATTCCATGATGGCGCCTCTGTGGTTGCACCCAAGTTGTGTGGGTGGAAAAGAGGAGAGAGGTTCAGCTCCCTCTAAAGCTGTGACCAATGGAGAAACAAGATCTGTTGCGGAGTTCATTCAGTGGGCCCCTCAAGTTGTATATGAGTATAAATAAAGCCTATATCCTAAAGACACCACAGTCTCTGTGGACCTTCATTCCAAAGAAACAGAACTCTGTGTAAGTGCCTGGAATCCGTCTCTCACTGCTTGGTGATTGGGGTGGTGTGTTAACAGCTGTATCCTTGACCCACCACAATATTGGATGAAATAAGTGATCTCATTCCCAGAAGTACGGTACTCAGCACCCACTTCTGCACAATGGAAACCAGGTCACTCTAATTTGGGCATGTAGGTATGGATTTCAACAGCACACTATTCAGGCAACATGCTGGTCTGCCTTTCCTGATAGAGCCAAGAATAGAATGATGATCAATAGACTTTTTGTCTTATGCTCAAGACTAAGGGATCAAGAAGAAGCTAAGTGGGACAGATCAAGTGACGAGTAAGTGAGCAAAGGAGAGCAGAGCTTGGTATGGCAAATGCAGGGGGAAGCTAAGATATGATCACCTGGTGACTCTCTTTACATTCCTCCCACTTCACTGAAACAAACCCAGGAAACAGATTGAGCAAGGAAGCTTGAAGGGTGATGAGCAGGAAATATAACAATGTGGTTCTTGCATGCACACATACAAAGGTTTTGCATGCCTTCAGACGAGGACACTGAGCCCTCCTTCCTTGCTGTCTCCCATCAAGCACAGTGATGCAGATGTTCAGAATTAAGAACTCCAGAGCACACATTTCCCTAGTTCAAAATTTATGGGCAATTTATAAGCCGTAACTCTCCAACATCCAAGCTCAGGTTGCAATTTCTTTGGCCTCATCTCCAGGACCTGCCCACCCTCTCATTACAGCTTCGCTTCTCTCCTTTCCTATGAACTTTACTTGGTGACAGTAGCAGCAATGAGAAGGATTACAACTGCATCCTTTACTGAGCCATGCAACTGCTTTGCGGATGCAAAGACCCTGGGGAACGCCATTTCCCCGGGGCTCCTAAATCATTTCAGGTGATTATTATTGTTGTTGTTGTTAAAATTTATATACTGCCCTTCATCTGAGGAGCACAGGGTAGTTATACAATATAAAAACACAAAAATACAACATGATAACCAACAAAACAATATCTCCCCATACTTAACATGGTTTAAAAAGAGCATGGACTAATTAGCCAAACACCTGGGAGAAGAGGAATGTTACATATCTTTAGGCGTCAGGTGAGCCTCCCTGGGGAAAGTCTCCATAAATGGGGAGACCTGTTGTTTTGTTGCCACTCTCCAGGCTTCTCATGGAGGAAAAACATAAAGAAAGACACCAGATGATGACTGTAGGGTCTGGGTTGGGTCATATGGGGAGAGGCTGTCCTTGAGGTACTGTGGTCCTGAGCTGTTTAAGGCTTTGAAGGTCAAAACCAGCACTTTGAATTGGTGTTCCAGAAGCCCTAGGAAAGTAATTACAGTTCCCAGAGATATTAGCATATGAGATACTGCAAACCCTCCAAGTGTCCCAATTTTCCAGGGATAGCCACGGAATTATGAAAGCCTTTCAGGCTCTTGATTTTATCCCAGAATGTCCCTATTTTGCCCACCTTTGCTACCAAGCTCAGGGAGGAAGGTGAGTTGATGTTTCTCCTGAGTGATGGCAGTGGTGGTTGTGAGGAAGCACCTTCCATGGCTGCTACTGCTAGCCTCCTCCCTTGGGTGGCTCACAGCGGCTGCTTGGTGGCAGGAAGGCAGGGAGGAGGAGAGGCTGCTGTCACTGAGGCCCAGCCCTATGTAATGTGCTGGCTCTGAGGGGTGGACAGAGGGCAGGGCCACTCTGGGTGGGAAGAAAGGGGGAGTGGAACTGAGTGCAAGCTGCCTTGATTTTGTTTTCTAAAAATGCTATGTGCATCCGTGTCTAATCTTGCCCCTTTCTGAAATTTATTTATTAGTGTGGTTTTCTTTTGTTTTTGTAAATCTACCAAAGTATAAGATAAAATGAAATCAGGATTAGGGGTTTTCCTCAGGATGGTGGAGGCTGTGTGTGCTGTGTCCCGTTGGTGTAGTGGTGGTAGCACTCACCCTTCTGCTGGGAGGAAATGCACGTGGGAGGAGTGAAAAATGTTCCTATTTTTATCTGAGTAATGTTGATACTGTTCCTTCAGCATTCTGGGAACTATTCGAACTGCAGCAGACCTCATTATCTAGCACTACCAAGTAAGTTTTTATGGGGAAGGAAAGTGGTCTTAGCAGGGTATTCTCAAAGAAATTGGGGTCTGTAAAGCCCCCTTTTTTCACCCCATTTCATCTACCTCAAACCATTCTTTTGTCATTTTCTTCACTACATGCAAATGGAACTGCAAAAATGGGGCAGCATTTCAGTTCACCCTGGCCACTTTAATCAACTTGCCACATAGCATATGAGCCTGTTTTGCATGCCACTGCCTTCAGAGATAGACAGTGGCATTTAGGGCTTCTTTAGTGGTGACACCCCAGCTGCAGAATATTCTCCCTAGTGACACTTGACAGGTGCCTTGTTTGCAACACCAGGTGAAGACAATTGTGTCCTCATGTGCTTTTTAATTGATTTTCTGTTTAATTGCTGCTCTGGTTTTCCTTCTGTGGTGCTTAATAGTTTATGGCTTTCATGTCATACTGGTGGAGGAACGGGGCTGCGGAGGGAGCGGACCACCCCCAGCACCACTATTCTGGTAGGGTGCCATCGCGGCGGCCCCCCCGGACACACACCATGCACCCCCCTGCGCGCTGGGCACCACACCCCCACAGGCAGCACATCACACCCCCAGAAAGCGCGTCATGACCTCGCAGGCAGTGTACCATGCCCCCTGAGGCAGTGTGCAATGCCCCCAGAAGAAGAAGAGTTTGGATATGATATCCTGCTTTATCACTACCCGAAGGAGTCTCAAAGCGGCTAACATTCTCCTTTCCCTTCCTCCCCCACAACAAACACTCTGTGAGGTGAGTGAGGCTGAGAGACTTCAGAGAAGTGTGACTGGCCCAAAGTCACCCAGCAGCTGCATGTGGAGGAGAGGGGAATCAAACCTGGTTCACCAGATTACGAGTCTACCGCTCTTAACCACTACACCACACTGGCCAGCCATGCCCTGCCTGCTCTCCGCCCCTGGTAGTGGAGCATGCAGCTTCGCCACTGCATACAAATAGCTAGCTGAGTTTTTTAAAAAAAACACTGTTAGCTACCTTGAAATGGGGGGGGGGGGTTAGTGAAAGGATTAAGAACCTCAGGCCCAGGGACCAAATGCAGCTGCCCAGGCCCAGGCTAGGAGCTCCAGTGGCACAATGGGTCAGTGTGTCTGGCTGTTAACCAGAAGGTTGGTGTTTCGAGCACCCAGAGACAGCTGTGGGCAAGATTCCTGCATTGCTGGGGGTTGGGCTAGATGACCCTGGGGTCCCTTCTGATTCTACAATTCTATGAGTCTTTAGCCAGACCACAAAAACTCTTCTCAGGCCACACCTTGCTTTTCCCTGGCTGGAATGAATTTTTGAACTGTCACCTGCTTGCCTGGAGGATGGACAGGTGTGATTGTGACTGCTTGCAGAGACCTCTGGTTTTGCATGGCTAGAATGCAGCCTACTGTGCAAAAATAGCAGTCGCATCCATTGCTCCATCCACTTTTGAATTTTGCTACATTCGTTACTGGCATACGGCCCCTGGAAAACCTTCCCATGAGTAAATGTACCCCCTGGACTAAAAATTGCCCCGCATCCCTGTTTTTATGAAAGACCCCAAAAAAAAGAAGAAGAAGAAGAAGAAGAAGAAGAAGAAGAAGAAGAAGAAGAAGAAAAGGCTTTTTCCTTTTTTATTATTATAATACATAGCATTAAGGGGCAGAGTTTACACATGTACTTCTTAATGCCCAATGCATTTGTGGAATTAATCACAGGATGAGCTAAGGGTAGGAGAGGATGGCGAGTGCTTCTTTCCATGTTGTTGAGGTATCAGCATGGTGGATGGACCATAAAAGTCATTAAAAGGCATAAAAGTCAAGTGTGTACAGAGGGAAAGAAAGACACATTGCTCCAGCGGCTCACTGCTACAAGTAAGGAAGGGATGGCCCTTTCTCTGAAGATGATAGTCCTCTAATCGAGCAGTGACTTTATCTGAAATTAAAATCAAACCTGACATATGGACAGTGGTAGGAATGAATTATATCTCAGCGATGGCTGGAGCATTCCTTGCTAATTTTCTGCTTTATTCAGACAAGGAATGGTTTGAGAAGGGAAAGCAGAGATAGGGGGGTGGGATTTTCCCATGCTCCCAACTCTGCAGGCATCAACAGCTCTAGGATGGAGTAATATGAACAGTGAGCCACTGTGCAAAAGCACCAAGTGGGGTGGGTAGGGCAGATGGCTAGGTGGAGAAGGAATCCCTTAAATATCTGAAGCATCCATGTCATGAGTCCCATGGAAATGTCATGAAGGTGATGGTCGGATCATGAGGAGGAATGGAAGGAGCTTAGTGGCTGGAGCTGGACAACCCTAGGGAGGGTCCAAGCAGGATGGGGGAGGTGAAATTTACTGACTGAGTTTACTTGTACACAGCTTTTCCACAATGAACTGTACCCCAAGCAGCTTACAGCAAACAGCCCAAATGTCAAAATACAGAGCATTGGAAATACAGATATGCAAAATACAGAACCTATCAGTAATTTTTTGAATGGCGAAAATCTAAAAAATTGGCAAACAGAATAAATTCAATATTACAAACACACACACAATCTAGGCACCTGTAGAGACGTCTGATATCTGATAATTGTCTTGGGGGCGGGTGTCTCTCAATGGGCCTCATGCTCAGCGGTAGAGCATCAGGTTCAATCCCTGGTATCTCCAAGTAGGGCTGGGAAAGAATCTGTGTCCAAAACCATGGAGACCCACTGTCAGTCAGTGAGGGCAGCAGTGGAGCCTAGTACACCCTCCTTTCTCAAGCAGTTCATGCTGGGCATGCTGCCTTTACTGGCACACTGCTCCATGGAGTGCAGGGCCCTTGGAAGCGAGTTCGCTGGCCCCCTGCAAGGTTCGGAAGCTGCCCACTCTGATCCAAGGATCAGTGACAGTGATAGTACTTGGGCAAAGTGTTTCCTGCCTTTGTGACTGGGCCACACTTGTTTAAACAGTGGTTACAGAAACATTTCAGAACAGTGAGGAGAGGCTAAAATCAGGGAAGGGAGCTATTCCCAGATGTGTAGAACTTTAGGTGGGGGGGGGGGCTAAAGTCTAAAAATGCACTTCATAGAATCATAGAGTTGGAAGAGACCACAAGGGCCATCGAGTCCAACCCCCTGCCAAGCAGGAAACACCATCAGAGCACTCCTGACATATGGTTGTCAAGCCTCTGCTTAAAGACCTCCAAAGAAGGAGACTCCACCACACTCCTTGGCAGCAAATTCCACTGTCGAACAGCTCTTACTGTCAGGAAGTTCTTCCTAATGTTTAGGTGGAATCTTCTTTCTTGTAGTTTGGATCCATTGCTCCGTGTCCGCTTCTCTGGAGCAGCAGAAAACAACCTTTCTCCCTCCTCTATGTGACATCCTTTTATATATTTGAACATGGCTATCATATCACCCCTTAACCTCCTCTTCTCCAGGCTAAACATGCCCAGCTCCCTTAGCCGTTCCTCATAAGGCATCGTTTCCAGGCCTTTGACCATTTTGACCATTTTGATCTTCAGGTAGAATGCATTTGTTCAACAGTGACAAAAAAGAAGAAGAAGGAAGTTCAAAATGCAGTTTGTAAACTCTCCTTCTTACATGGATCCTCAATTGATTAAAAACCCCAGTACATTTAAAATAGCAGACTTGTTGTTCACACATTCACACTGAGAGAGCATCAAAGGTGCTTTCTGGCAGCACAAAATTGCATGTGCAAATTGAAGTTATGTCCAGTAAAAGTACACCCACTGTTCTGACATCCCACCACAGGGAAAGAACATTATCCCATTTTTCTGCAGCTCATTTTACTGGCTATCTACTGTGCTGTGTTGCAAAGGGACCCTACCCTACTGTTGCAGTCAAAATATATACCGTAGAATGGGATGCGGAAACTGTGGCCCTCTGGGTGCTGTACTTCAACTCCCACCTACCCATATGAGCCAACTCATAGGGGCCAAGGGGTCTTCCCCACAAATAAAATATTTGAGGGGCCCACCCCCCACCCCAAGCTGATGGTCATTGCCATTCAAATGGTGTGTGTGCACCATGTCATTTGATCAATTCTGTGGGGTGTGGCTTACCTGCCTCCCCATACTTTATTCAAGCTGTCACGCCTGCACCTGCCCCATTCACCATGGCCAATGGAACATAGGAAGCTGACATGAGTCAGATCATTGGTCCATCTACGTCAGTATCATTTACACTAACCGTTAGTGGCGCTCGAGATGCTCTCGAGATGCTCTGCATGCAAAACAAATGCTCTATTGCTGGGAAACAGCCCTTCCTCCAAATGTTCAAGGATGATAGGAGGTGGAGAGATGTAGAAGATACATACTGTGTCACCCATGATATAGAAGATCCAAGAGCTTGTCTGGCCTGCTGTCTACATGCAAAGTTAGACATATGCACATCAACCACAGAAGGGGTTGCCGATCAGGTCAGTGGTTTGAATCCCCACAACAAGGTGAGCTCCCATTGCTCAGTCCCTGCTCCTGCCAACCTAGCAGTTCAAAAGCATGCCAGTGCAAGTAGATAAATAGGTACTGCTCCAGCGGGAAGGTAAACGGCTTTTCCGTGTGCTGCTCTGGTTCGCCAGAAGCGGCTTAGTCATGCTGGTCACATGACCCGGAAGCTGTACGCCAGCTCCCTCGGCCAGTAAAGCGAGATGAGCGCCGCAACCCCAGAGTTGTCCGCAACTGGACTTAACAGTCAGGGGTCCCTTTACCGTTACCTTTTACCTTAACCATCCTCTGGTAAGAGAATTTAGTTTCCTAGTCTGTGCAAAAATGTAAACTACTGGCAGACTCCTAGTAGAAAGATCAGACTTACTTCTCTTATGTATGTATGGTTGAAAAGGTCGTATATAAATAAAATGAATAAATAAGAAAATAGGAAACTGCCTCATACCAGCTCTGACTATTGGTGCAGCTTGTGCAGTAGTCTTCCCCAACCTGGTGCCTTCAATGTGTTTTGAACTCCAATTCCCATCAGCACAGCCCAGCACAGTCAGTGGTCAGGGATGATAGGAATTATAGTCCAAGCCATTTGGTTGCAGGAGGGCTGGTATATGCACTGCCTGGCTTTTACCCTCCAAGGTTACATGCAGTGGTTCTTTCCAGCCTAAGATTGAACCTGGGGACTTCTGTATTCATAGCAGGTGTGTTACCCTTGAGCTACAATATGTTCCCTTTTTCTGCACTGAGTTGTGGTCCTTCCCCCATTCTTTTCCCTCCTAGTTCATGTAGCCAGTGGCAGAGGAGCTGGGTGGGTAAGATATGTGGCTCTGCTAAAATGAAACTGACTGCAAGGCTGTCTGCAACACAACTGAATTTCAAAGCCATTCTTGCCAATAATGAAATGACTCTAAAACAGAACGTAATCAGTAATTCACATTGTAAGGCAAGTCTAATTGCTATGAAGAGGGGGGCTCAAATGGGTTTTGGAAAAGGTTCCACTGATGTATTTCTCATTGAGTTTGGTGAGGTCACAAGATAATGGGACATCCATGCTCAAGTGTCATATAAATCAATCTTCTGAACATCTTCAATCTTTGTTTAATGGTAAAGGAGAGCAATGTTGCTTCCTTCAAAGCATCAGAAAACTTTGCGAGGTTTCAGTCTTTGGTTTTCTGTCTTCACCCAAAAGGAAAGTGATGTTAAACCTGGTGATAGCCTCATGAGCTGCATCCAAGGGTACTAAAGGAGCCTGCGGATGTAATCTCAAAGCCTTTGTCTATCATCTTTGAGAAATCTTGGAGAATAGGTGAGGTCCCTACAGACTGGAGGTGGGCAAATGTTGTCCCCATCTTCAGAAAGGGAAAAAAGGAAGACTCAGGTAACTATTGACTGGTGAGCTGACAATGATACCACAGAGGGTCCTAGAACAGATATGGTAATTCAACAGTCGGTCTGTAAGAATTTAGAAAAGGATGCTGTGATTATGAAGACCCAGCATGGGTTTGTCAAAAATAAGTCATGCCATACCAATCTGATTTCTTTATTTAATGGAATTACAAAATTGGTGGATCAGGGAAATGCTGTGAACATAGCGTATCTTGATTTCAGTAAGGCTTTTGACAAAGTCCCCCATAATATTATTGTGAGGATGCTGGTAAAATGAGGGTTGAACGAGGTAGCTGTTAGGTGGATTTGTAGCCGGTTGACTGACTGGAAAAAAAGTGACAAATAGGGTGCCACAGGGTTCTGTCCTGGGCCTGCTGTTGGTCAACATCTTTGTAAATGACTTGAAGGAACTGAGGGGATGCACATCAAATTTTCAGTTGACACCAAACTGGAAGGGGTAGCTAATGTCACAGAAGACAGAATCAGAATTCAAAATGACCTTAACAGATTGGAGAACTGTGTCCAAGCTAACAAATTGAATTTCAATAGGGACAAATGTAAGGTTCTGCACTTAGACAGGAAGAACCAGATGCACAAATATAAGATGAGGGACACCTGGCTTACTAGTAGTACATGTGAAAGGGATCTAGGGTCTTGGTGGACCACAAACTTAACATGAGTCAACAGTGTGATGCAGCAAGGGAGAAAAGTTAATGCTATTCTAGGCTGCATCAGCAGAAATATACTGTCCAGATCAAGGGTAGTAAATCTCTGTTGCAACTGCAGTGGAAATGTTTCATGCAGGTATCCCAGAAGGAACTAGTTGGCCACTTTGAGAACAAGATGCTAGAGTAAATAGCCCTTTGTTTTGATCCAGCAGGGTTCTTCTTATGATGTTAAATTCTTACTGTATATACTACAGCAATAGAGAGTCAAGAAGACCCTCCCTGTTTGTCTAGTTGTAAGTTGTTTTAACTGATATTCATCTTGTATTTTTAAATTATGACCCGTTCTGGGACCTCATGGTGAATGCTGGTTACGGAATCTAAGAATAATAATTGTTCCCACAGTGCCCCTGACATAGTCCTGTTTGCAGCTCTGCTGTTGGCGCCTGCTATCATTGCCAGGTAAACATTCCAATACCTAGGTGAAGGTAAAGGGACCCCTGACCATTAGGTCCAGTCGTGGCCAACTGTGGGGTTGTGGCGCTCATCTCGCTTTATTGGCCGAGGGAGCCAGCAAACAGCTTCCGGGTCATGTGGCCAGCATGACTAAACCACTTCTGGCGAACCAGAGCAGCGCACAGAAACGCAGTTTACCTTCCCGCCGGAGCGGTACCTATTTATCTACTTGCATTTGATGTGCTTTCGAACTGCTAGGTGGGCAGGAGCAGGGTCCGAGCAACAGGAGCTCACCCCATTGTGGGGATTCGAACCACTGACCTTCTGATCGGCAAGTCCTAGGCTCTGTGGTTTAACCCACAGCACCACCCACCCGTGTCCCTACCAGTTGTTAAATGTAGGTTCTAGTGAGCCTGCTCTCATAGAATCATGGAATCATAGAGTATGGCTGGGGATGGGCTACGGCTCAGTAACAAAGCATATTGCTTTGCATGACAAAGCTCCCAATTCCAAGTGATGGAGTGCAGCAGAGTCAGTTGGGGTGAAGTACTACTGATTATTCCACAGCAGGTATTATGATGTCATCTCCTGGGGCACTTTAAGACAATCCTCTGCATAGCAAATAAATAACCATTTCCCAGAGAGAAACCCACCTAGTCATCTAAGATAAGCAGAGGAAGAGGGAGGTTGCATTAGCATGCAATGCTAAGGATAACTACATTTGATATTTTGAAAAATCCACTAAGTCCTTATATTATAAATGACCAGCCATGTCACAAGTGGGTGAGCAAATCTGTGAGTCCACCAGAACATTCCATCAGGCTAGATGTGAGCAGAGGTGGGGTGAATGAGGTAGGGAAAGCTGCCTTTGTATCAAAGCTATAACATCTGCACTGGTTTAAAAAATCATTTTTGCTGTGCAGGCTTGGAAGGCTATGGGGGTTGTCACCACCCTGGGTTCGATTTTGTGGAATGCTCTCCACAGGGGAACATGCCTGGTGCCTTCACTGTCAGTTTTCAACCACAAGGCTTCACCCAGGCTTTTAGTTGTTAATTTGGATCACACCTTGGTATGATGGCAGTCTTTTCTATGGGGGCAGGGAGGCCTGCAATACTTCACTATCATCTTCTAATATTACACAGTAGCAAATCAATATTCAATGTATTTCATAGTGTGCAAGATGATAAGTTCTGCCCCAAAGAGCTTACAATCTAATATTTGACACAAACAGAGGCCATGGATGCCATGCAGTCACAGTCTTCCTCCCATACTTTGCTGGGGGGCGGGGGGCTTCTACTAGCTGCTGGCATGTATGCTATGGTATGGCAAACTTACCCGTTAATCTTTGCCTTCATTCCCAGCCAAACACACACTTGCACAAAACCAGCAATAACCTTGGGGAGATGAATGACCTTGAGAGATTGCAAATATATTGCCTGTCATCCCTTAACAGAGCTGCCTCTGGTCCAGAGCTCCTCTCTGCGTTTGCTTGGCTAAGTGCAGGCCCTGAGAATACCGCAGAGACACACGACTCATTACAAGGCACATAGAAAATGTGTGCAATCTGTGGAGAGGCAAGGATGGAGGAAGGAACACTATGACTTAAAGACCTCCCCACTGTGTGTGTGTCCCCCCCCCCCTTTTCTTCTTTTTGTGCATTTCTTGGAAATTTAAAAGGTCGCCAGGAGCTAATGAACCTCGGATAGCAAAGCTGTCTCCTGTTTGTTTGTCATTTTGAGTTTTTCTGGTTGATTAGGATCCAGCCTGGCAGGAAGGTATGAAATAACAAGTGCCTGGGAGTTAAGAGAGGTCACATTTTGTTTCCTGAAAAATGCTGAATTGACTGTGGAGGGGGGAATAGTTTGTCCAGAACACTAAATGGAGTGGGGGGGGGGAGAGAAAGAAGAGCGAGAAAGTGCAGCAGTGCCACAGAAATAAACACACTCTTCTCTGCCTCTACCTACCCTTTAATAGATCTCTTTACTTATCATTTTTTTAGCATACCCCTTCTTCAGTAAATCTATTTCTTTCTCCCCGTCACCAGCCCCCGGTTACAGAACTCAGTGACTTTGCCACCCAAACAAAAGGGAACTGTGTTAGAAAGTTGGGTTGACTCATTCGATTGGTTAGAAGGTGGGGTTGCACTGCTTAAGCATTGCAGACTACAGTATTTCTGTGTGAGAAGCTTGGCTTTATTTATTCATCTGCCATCCCTTTAACAATAAATCCTCTGGACAACCTACAAAACGCTATTATTATTAACCGTAAAATGTCTTTAAAAAATGCAATGCAAACATAAAATTGAACACGCTAAAGCATCACCAGAATAAAAACAGAAACAAACCCCAGGACAAAGTAAATGGGGTTCCCACTGCCTAAAAAGCACTCAGGCAAGTTCAGGTCCACAGTCACTCGCTCAACCAAGTGAATAGTTGTGGACAAGTACCACCTATATGGGGAACACTGAACCAGGCAAAAACAGTCAAGGGAGATGTGAATCAAGGCTGGCAAGGAGTGTGTCTTAAGAAGGCTGGCCACATCTGCCCCCGGAAACTAAGGTTCCCCACCTCTGCCCTAGATTTTCGTTTACAAGCTCTCTCTGCTCCCTGCCCCCTTGTAATGAGTGTTCACCTGTACTCCTGTTCCTGCCTGTTGGCCTTGTTTTGGTTTCAACTGTGTTATAATCATCATCCCTCCCTCAGCCCAATACAACCTTAGTGTTCAAAAATGTTACTTTACGTGCTTTTATTACATTTCTATCCCACCTTTCTTCCAATGAACTGCAGGTGATGTGCATGGTTCTTTCCTTCCTCATTTATGGGACTACCTCTCCTGGTCTGCCCTGCAGAGGACCTTAAGGTCCATGAATAACCATAGTTTAGAGGTCCCGGGTCATGAGGAAATCAGACTATCCTCCACCAGGGCCAGGGCCTTCTCAGTGATGGCTCCAACCTGGTGGAATGCTCTGTCCCATGAGACCAGGGCCCTTCAGGATTTAACCTCCTTCCATCGGGCCTGTAAGACAGTTATTCCATCTGGCCTTTAATTTGAATTCAGCCTGATCTTTTATTTCCTTTCTCTTCCCTCCCCCTCCCCTTTTATGAAGATCACCCGCTCTGAGACCCCACAGCTAATTCTCCCCTGGCCGCCTCGCTGGCCCAAGTAGGTCTAATTCAGCCAGCTAGCCCTGGTGATTATCTAATGCTTATTAGATGGATTTCCCCTAAATTGATTTCTGAACTTTGATTTTTATTGTTATTCATGTTTTTATACTGTATTTTATGCTGCTTTTACAATTAAGTGTTTTAAATTTGTTGTTAGCCACCCTGGTTTTTGAACCAGGAAAGACGGGGTATAAATAAATTACTACTACTACTACTACTACTATTATTATTATTATTATTATTATTAATTTCATTCTCACAACAACCCTGGAAGGTAGGACAGGCAGAGAAAGAGTGACTGGCCCAAGTGAGCTCTATAGCTGAGTGGGGATTTGAAACCCAGTCTCCCAAAGTCCTAGCCCTAATTTCTAACCACTACACACACAACCCTCCCCACCGCCTCTCTCTCTCTCAGTCTGTTCTAACACTTCTTTTGATTGGCTCTAGTTTATCTTGCAAGGTCTGGACATTCCATATGCATGCTGGGAAATATCCTTTACTTTCAGTATTATTCTAATGACAATGGATTTTCAGGATCTGGTAACCTGTACCTGTTTCTCCCCACTCCTGGCTATCTGCTGTGTTTGTCCCTGAACTACATGATAATCCACTCCTGGATTTCTGCCATCAGTGGGGATGGATGATCTGGCTTTTCAACCACTGCTGATTGCAAAGCTCCTCAAGAACAGAGGCCAAGGCGTGTAATGAAAGCTACTGTATACAATCGTAACCGCAAGGGGCAATTTAGGCAGATAGAATGCAGTTACCCAAATTACAATTTAGCCAGGGCATAAATCTTTCAGCAGTAATAATAACACTTACCCTGGCTATGCAGCTTTGCATGTTCAAAGCACAGATAGTAATTTGTGTGTCAGAGGTACTTCAGCCCCTGGAAAATTATTAACCATCAAGGAAGTTGCTCCAGCTGTGAGCACCTCCGGTTTCAAATTTGCAAAAGTGGCTTGGGAATCTGTGCTCAGATTATTTTTCTTTGGCCAACCATTGCAGAAACCTGCAACTTTGAATGGGAAGAGTAAAAAAAACACAAAACAGCAACACGTGACAACCTTTCTAGCCTGCCAGAGCTAAGGTTCTCATTCATCGAGCTTTAATCCTTCCATGGCATCCTAATGCCCTCTGGATTAGGGCACAATAAAAGACTGGAAGAATGCATTGCAGTATCCAGCACTCCCCAATCAATCAATCAATCAATGACCCCTCCAAAGTTGAAGGTCATGGCCGCATTGTTCCCAAATGAGATGTTTAAAAAGCAGTATATTTCAGTAATAGGTCAGCACCATTGAAATAAGCTAAAAAAACACGATAAAATAATTAAATCAGCACCACAATAAGACCTTTAAGATGAAGCAGTATGAGATGGATACTCAGCTGGATAGCTCAGTTGATTAGAGTGTGGTGCTGATAGCGCCAAGGCTGCAAGTTGTACTAGACCAGGCTTCCTCAACCTCGGCCCTCCAGATGTTTTTGGCCTACAACTCCCATGATGCCTAAGCTATCAGGACCAGTGGTTAGGGATGATGGGAATTGAAGTTTCAAAACATCTGGAGGGCTGAGGTTGAGGAAGCCTATACTAGATGATTCTCAGGGTCCCTTCAGACTGTATGATGCTATGATTCTATGGGTGAGCTTTTAAAGGCCATATTGAAAGGGCCAAACACACAGTGGGAGGGAAGGAGCTCCACACGTGTGAGGCAACCAATATCACAGATCTTTGAGCAGGGCCTTCATCATTCATCTGAGCCAGGTCAAGCTCATTCAGGTAAAGACTGCCTTGCAACGATCTGCCAAGCAGACTGGGTATTCTATTTCCTGCATCTGACAACAGAAGCACAGGAAGCTTATACTGAGTCAGACCCTTGGTCCATCTAGCTTTGTATTGTCTACACTGAGTGGCAGCAGGTCTATAGGGTTTCAGGAAGTGGTTTCTCTCTCTCTCTCTCTCTCTCCTGAGGACTCAAGATGCAACTTTCTGCATGCAGAGCAGATGCTTCACCACTGAGTGATGGCCCTTCCACATGAAGGCTTTTGCCATAATACATTTGATAGTCTGTTTACTTCAACAGACTAATATGGCTGCTCCTCTGGAAATTGGTACTCTTAGAGCAATTGCTATTACTTATTGCCCCCAGTTACCATTCTGTGTGTGAAATAACCATGCACACTTCATATTTATTGCCCTCGGTTACCTCCATGTGCAAAACAACCATGCACACTTCATATTTATTACCCTCAATTCCCATTCCAAGTGCAAATTTAGCATGCACAGAAAATATTTTGTAGGATTTGTCCTTTTTATAGTATCGCTGGATGAGCACTTTAGGAATTCAGTTTATAGTGTTTCATTTCCTTTTTTTGTATCTGGTTTCTAACTGGTTTTTAATTGTTTTTTTGTATTTTTATGGAATTGGAAGTTGCTTTGAGACTTTTACAAAAAGCAACAAATAAATGCAAATAATAATAATAGTCTGCCGTCCTTGATCACCTTTCCATGTGGATAACAAGCATATACAGCAGCTCATATTTATTGCCCTCTTCACAATTCCATGTACAAATTAAGAGCAAACATGTAATTTTTGCTCCCCTCAATCACCATTCCTAGTCAATAATATAGCAACCCCCACCAGCGCCTGAAGTGTGTGGGGGGGGGGGGTTGCAGGTGTACTACACCATGGGGGTGGGGCATCCCAAGTGGGTGGGGCAAGCAGCATGGGGTACACCACCCAAGCAAATGCATCACTCCTACATTTGGTTTTGGGACAGCTTCCCTCTCCCCACCAGGTGAGAAGGTGGTTTGGCATTTTGTCAGGGACTGGGAAGAGGAGGAATGGTGAAGACTGCCTCCCCAGCTTGTCCCTTCCAGGGAAGAGGGAGAGGGTGTAGATTTACAACAGGGGGTTGAGGGAAGTCATAGCTCAGAGACAGATGAGGGGGGAAGTTGGGAAATAGTGGGAGAGGAGGAGGAGGAAGCACCAGAGGGTGACAGCTGATGGACACAGCGTCTTTAGAAAGCATTCCAGACCTCCCTCCCAGAACACAGCAGGCATTGAAAGTAGGGGAGCAAAGAGCTCAAAGGCAGAGGGCACATAGCAGCACCTGTAGAAGTGATGAACGAGGAAGTGGGAGAGACGGCAGGATGGAGTTTCACTCGGGATAGCGCTATTATCTAAGAGGCTGGGTTCTATTGCCTCTCTCTGTAAATACTGAATAAAAAGAGGACAGGAAGAAATATTCCCTTGTCTTTGTACATTCCTGGGCAACCAGCCGAGAATCGCTGGCAGCATCCTGACACATTTTCTCTCCAAAATAACTTTTCTTCTTGGGTTCTTCTGCCCCACCCCTCCACTCACTCACCTGGCTCCATAGTTTGCCAGCTGCTCCAGTGCGGTTTGCCAGCCCTCCCTCCCAGGAACAACCCAAAGTTAGACCTAAAGTTTTGGGAAGAGGCCAGCTGGCAGAGAGGAAGGAAATAGGCACCACCCAAGAGCTGCCAGCCAGCCTTGGAAGGGGAGGGGGACTTGGAGGGGCAGGGCTGGCACCATGCTTCTGTGTTGCCTGCGCACCACCTCTGCAGCTCTTGCTCCTCCAGGCTCTCCAAGAGTTACTACGGGAGAGCCACTATGAAGGAGGGGATGCCATGTTGCAAAAGAAAACCAAAAACAAAGGGAAACGTTTTTCAACATGCTGCTCAGCTTTTCTTCCTATGGAAAAGAGGCAACTCGCAGAATGGGTTTTTGACCCAGGTGACAGAAAGCCCAATTTCACCCCTGCTGGATCCTGCCCTGAAGGCTCGCTTGTTCCACAGTGTGCCTCACACTGCTTTTTCAGGCAGCACTGGGCCTGCTGAAGGGCAACCAGGAGAGGAGGCAGTGACTGGGGTCCCCTGCAGCCCCAGTGCTGTCCAGGGTGCCCCTCCCCCTCCCATTCCTAAGCTACTCTTCCAAGTGATAACAAGTATGCACAGCTCCTATGCATTGCCTCTCCATCACCACACCAAGCTGTGTCAACTCTGCTCAATAAGTTTGAGGAAAGAGATATAATGGGGGAAAGAGACAATAAAGCCCCCTGCCCCCAGGATCTTCAGGGCTTGAATAACTTTCCTAGGCACAATTAAATGGAACACAGCACTCAGATTTAGCCTGCAGCAGAGATCCCAATGGGGGCAATGCAATCTGAACCTGCAAAGCCTAAGCTTCCCTTCACTTTCTCTTCCTTTCTTGCTCAGAGCAACGAGGGAAAGACTGAATCATTTGGTGGAAGAGAAAGAAAAAAACAAACCCAGAAACCACTGCCATCTGAACTTTAATGGCTTAGTTTCTCGTAGCTGGAGGCAGCGGTTCATATGCATTCCAAACAGCGCTTTGAAAGCAAATGTACCATTTTGGAAGCTATTCTACCTGAAAAACAATATATTTCATCTACGTTCCCCCTGCATCCTCGCAGGGCCAAGAGAACACATCAATCTGAGGGGGGTGGCAGGTTCACACATGCAAGTGAGATGTCTGGGAAGGGAGAGAGTCAGAAGAAGGTTGATCAATCGCAGGTGCAAACCCCCACCTCCCCCCTACAATAGATTTTACTGGAGGCCCCCAAAGCACTGGGGTTCTGAATGACTGTAGGGTGGGAAGTGATTCAGGAGGATGAATCAAATCAGTCTTCTCTGGTTTTCTTTTCCCAAACTCTCCACATTACATGTGTAGGTTCAGCCCTGCCCAGGCCTCAAACCTGGCATCTCCTCATGGTGCTTAAGAAGAGCCCTGCTGGATCAAGTCAAAGGAAAGCTTGCACAGAAAATGAGGCAAGACAGAGGCTGCTCACCTATTACACACATCATGCTGCAGCAAAACTTCCACAGAGCAATTTTCTGTAAGGCACAGGTGATGCATGTGCGTATGTCTGGCTCCTGTTGGAGTTTTGTAAATATATTGCAGCTGTGTGCAGAAAAAAAACAGAAAAACTGGTAAGACTGCTGGTTGAAAGGATAAAGAAAACCCAAGGTTTATCGTTCACGACAAACTAAGCCGTTCTGCATAAAGGCTTTATATGTGGCCAGTATGGAGTCAGTAAGTGAAAACTAGCACATGCAAACAACAAATGCTGACTAAAACCCCAGTGCTTTGGAGGCCTCCAGTGAAAGCTATTGTAGGGGGTAGGGGGGGGTTTGCACCTGCTATTGATCAGCCTTCTTCTGACTCTCTCCCTTTCTCCAAGCAGTGGCACCATCGGGGGGGCAAGGCAGTGTCCCCCCAAAAACATTTCAAAGAGGGGGTCAGGCCTGTTATGTATAGGAATTTTTTTTTTTTTTTTTTGATGATATGCGAAGAAGCAGAGTAGCTTTCAGCTAGAAAGCTAAGTAATTTTTCTAGGTGATTGATAGCTTCTTTGTAAAGACTATACAGTGTCCAGACTCTTTGTATTCAGAAAAACTTTAAACATATAACTGATAACAATATATTTATTCAAACATGGGTACGTTCTCACTTGTAGATGGAAGTCTTCTTCCTTAGACTTATAAAGAAAAACTGTGGTGAGACTTGCACCAGAGTTTTACCTCACTCAGGCCTTACAGCTTCTTATAAGAAGTTTTTACTTTCACCTCAGCAGTATTTTCTCTGCTCCTTACAGAGAGCTCCTGCACAGGTTTCTCCCAATTAACGTTTAGGGATCTTCCTCTGTATGTTTCACTTCAGACAGATCACACTGACACAACACTGCCCTCAGCCTCTCAGCAGCCATTCTCCCTCACACACAGAAAGAGTACAGAGAGCAATTAAAAACAACAGTTACTGGAATAACAGTCACAACAGAATGAAATGCGTGTCTCATGTGACTCAGTCAGCCAATCACATGAGAGCTACTGCCAGAGGGGGGAGGGAACCCATGTTAAAAGTACATAGTAATTTAACACAAGTAAACATTCAAATTTCAGGAAATTCAATCATTATCCTTAACAGGGCCCCTTCAATATTCTGCAGCCTGCTTTGGGCCCCCTTGGGCCTTCCTGTGGCTGTGATGGGGTCTGTCAGGCAGAAGGCCGCACCAGCCTGCTCAGCATCAGGAGACGTGCCTGACGTCACACATCACTTGTGCGCACCAGGTCCCATCAATTGTGGGGGCAACTTGGTGCCTGTGCCAGGAAGGAGATTCAGGGTTGCCACTAATGAGCCCTGTTAGCTACACGTAGGGCTGCTCAGGAGAAGGGGGAAGTACGTGGCAGCATCTCCCGGATCAGGGCCTGGTTGAAAGCCAGTAAGTGGTGGAGCCCCCAGCTGCTATATAAGCTCCCAGTCTGGGCTGCTCCGTCGCTGATGCAACAGCTCTCTTGCTAACTGTAGCCTGCCAGAAAAAAGAGCAGGGTTTATCCTTGGCACAAGCTGATATCTACCATTAGGGCAGGACTTTGAGGCAGTAACCCAGGTCCAGGATCAGCAAGAGCCTGCCACCACCCCCTGCATATAAAGGAGCAGATGAATGTAAGACAATTAACACTGTTGTCTGTGGGTATTCATTTGCCTCCATCTTATAACAGAAGTAACTGTTTTTGAGTCCCAGTCTAGAACCATAGAATTGTAGAGTTGGAAGGGACCCAGGGGTCATCTAGTACAACCCCCTGCAATTCAGGAATTTCAACTAAAGCATCCATGGCAGATGACATCCATTACAGATGATCAAGTCTCTGTAGGAGACTTGGATGAATTTCCCTCTCATTCATTTTTCCAATAAGGAATTCATCCTCCAACTGGTCACCCAAGGACCAGGAACAATGTATTGGGGAGAGTGTCAGAACGGCAATGATACTGAGAGCATGTTCTTGGGCATAGAGACATAGCCACCTTATGCTGTCAGAGCATTGGTCCATCCAGCTACGGCCCTTGCTCTAAAGAAGCAGGATGCTGGTTTTAGATGGAACTCTGGTCTGGTCCCTCAAGCTCCCGCTTATGTACTACCCATGATTGTTATGTTCTGCCTGCACTATCAGAGGCAGTACATCTCTGAATGCCTATTTCAAGGGGCATTCTGTTGAACTAAAGCTCTGCTTTGTGGCTTCCCATAGGCATCTGACTGGCCACTGCAAGAACAGGAAGTTGAGGGGGTGGGTAGCTCTGCTTGTATTCCTTTCTGTTCTAGTGGCCAGTCATACAGCTCCAACACTGTTTTTGCAGTGTGATGTCAAGGCCAGCTGTCAGGGTGCCAGGCAGAAGTTTTCGCCAGAAACTGGACCTCGGGTCTTGTCTATGCAGAGTAGGTGCTATCCAACTGAGCAACAAGCCCTCCAAGAACAAGTTGAAATATATGCTTTGTATGGTTTGAGGAAGGGAGTGTGTGAGAAGGGATGGACAGTCAAATAGCCAGTCCTTTGAGGGGGTGAGACGTCAGCTGCATAAGCATAATGGCTCCGTGGTGTTGCCCTGGCAACTGTAGCCTCCAAGACGATGCAATCAAATTTGGGGAAGAATGAAATGAGAAATGACAGAGGGGACGGGAAACAGAGATATAGCGCATGCAGGCTGCCACAGAACAGATTCAGGCAGCGAGACATTATTCCAAGCAATTACACTAAGCATCATCTTGTATTTGCCAGCTAATTACAGAATATTATTTGGAGCCCACTGTCCATCTGTGCCAGCCGCCCCTTGCTCTCTGGGCTTCGTCAAAGCCTAAGGAATGACATTCTCATTAACCTGACTGTGTTTGATCTGTTGCTACATCTCCACTTGGCATAAGCCCAACTAGAACCGAGCTCTCCCCTTTGTAACACATCACCACATCCTCTGCTGGTTCTCCTCCTGCTACCCCCTTCTTCCTAGTGTACAAAGAGAGGGCCCAGTGTTATGGGGAAATCAAACCCTTTAGAGCTGAAATCTCTTCCCTCACATTAAAAATATTCAGGGAGCTGGGTGGGGTCACCCAGTGATGTGGTCCTCAGTACATGCACAGGAGCCATCTTTAATATTAATTCCCTCAATCCAATGCTGAACAGAAGCACTGGAAAGATACCTCAAAGAGGAAACCCATAGAATCCACATGAAGGCTTGCCTGTTTCTCTGCACATGCATGCATGTGCAAACACCACATGTAGCTGGCTGCTGGAAATGGGCTTAACTTCTCTCCTGACCCTCTGCTCTCACAGTGTGGATTCACTGGGTTAAGAATCAGATAGCACACATCTGACATTAGAAATGTTAGAGCCCTGGTGGATCAGGCATGTTCTCCAGATACCTATGGGGAACCCAGAAGCAGAACCTGAGTGCAACAGCAAATCTCTCTCCCCCCCCCCCCCGCCCGTGTTTCCCAGAAACTAGCACAGTCATACCTTGGTTCTCGACAGGGCCGTCTTAAGCATATCCGGCGCCGTGGTGCAAAGCTCCCTCCAGTGACCCCCTCCCCCTGTTTCCCAGAGTTGTCCACC